>NC_141148.1:96558520-98007985 GCF_053477565.2 Lygodium microphyllum | reverse complement strand
ATCTGCCCACCACCAGAAATCCTCCAAGGCAACCACAGACATTCTTTCCAACCATGTCTTCAATGCTTGCTAAAGCCTGCTACCTACGATGGTGAGTGCCATGGGACTGGCACTTGTCTAGGAGGGGGGTAATATTAGCTGTCAGACGAACAAGGTGGAAAATCTAAAGAAGAAGACAAAGGCCAAGGCAAAAGTGAAATGGAAGACCAAGGCACACCATGAAAAATATGGAAGCACAAGAAGTGCAGAAAAGTCCTAAATAAAGGAAAAATGCACACAAGAAAAAGGGCAAGTCAATACTTTTGTAAAAAGAGCGCAAGCGCATCATGGTTTGATTTAAAGAGCGTCGGGCCCTCACCGGCAATTTGTAAAGGTAGATGGGTGGTAGGAAGGAAGCTAGGAAGACATAAGGACAATGGGAAAAAGGGCCTAGGCCACAGTCGGCCATGTAAAAAAGGGGATAAGGGAGTGACCGCCCAAAAGGGATTTAGGGTTTTGTATGTAAAGTTGAAAAGTGAATGAGAAGCTCATTCTTGTGTGTGGCCAAACGTGGCTCTCTTCTCCTTCTCCTTCTTCTTGTTCTTGCTTGCTTGAGCTTGTGCTTGAGAGAGGAAGTGTGAGAGTGTAAGGGAGTGAGTGTGTGAGGGTGAGGGATCGGGGAGGAGAAGCTCTCCATCTTCTCCTCTCTTCTTCTCTTCTCTTCTTTTCTCTTCTTTTGCTTGTGGTGGCAATGGAGCTTGGAGCATGGAGCTTGAGGATGGAGCTTGCTTGAAGCTTGCACTTGGATCGTGGAGCTACCGGAGTGTGCGAGAGATGAGGTAACTCAATCGGCATGGAGGTAAGCTCACTATACCCATAGAGATGGATGGCACGTCAGTTATGTGAGAGGTAGCCATTAGTGCTCGGCTTGGAATGCTTGAAACAATAAGCGGTCCGTGGGTCTTGGCGGTTGAGCGAAAGCTCCCACAACGGGGTAGTCTTGTTGTGCCTAATCTTCAGAGCTTCAGTCAGAGCCAGTATAACCTTGTTCAAGAAGTGTGTCCCTCGATCAGACAATCTCCTTCAGTGGGCCAAAACGGCAAACAATTTTCTCCATAATGAAACTGGCCATCTCCTTAGCATTGTCCTTCATTGTCGCTTGAGCTTCAGACCACTTTGTAAAGTAGTCCATTACTACAATAATATACCACTTTTGTGTAGTTGATGAAGGGTATATTGGTCCCACAAAATCAATATCCCATTTTTCAAAGGGTAAAACCAAAACAGGATTTAGAGGTTGCCTATGATTTTCTCTTGCATCATGTCTTTGATAGACATCACAATGCTTCACATAACCAAAAGCATCTTGGAAAATCGATGGCCACCAATATCCATCATGAAGAGCTTTTTGGGCAATAATCGGGTTAGAAAAATGTCACCCACATGCTGAATCATGACACTCCTCAAGAATAAAAGGCATCTCATCATGTACTACACAACGTCGATAGATGTCATCTACTCCTCTCCGATACAAGACATCCACTATGATCTAAAAGCGTAATGCTTGTTGCCTAATTTTTTCTTTTTAGACTTCGATAACATAGCCCCAAATCCTCCTGTAGATAAATAATGTGTTATCGCCACATACCAAGAAGGGATGGAAGCTGTATCGATTCTAAACAAACCCTTAAGATCACTTCCCTCAGCCATGATTTCTTTTGGCTCCTTGAAATCCACAAGGCATTCTACGATACCCTACAACTTTGGTGGCTTGCTCATAATCTCATAATCAAACTCTTGCAAAGTGATTAACCACTTTGCTCAACGATTAGGTTGCTACAACTTATTAGTCCTTCCGCCTTCGTAAAGAATACTACCTTCTCATAGGGACTATAATGCTTGAATTTTTTCACCGCAAAGACCATCCCAAGGCACAATTTCTCCATGTACGTGTAGTTAACTTCAGATATCCCCAATTTCCTACTAGCGAAGGCAATTGGATGGTACCATTTCTCCTCCCAAATTTGGACTAAATAGCAGCTGATGCTATGCATTGTGGCTACTAAAAATATGTAGAAAACTTCACCTCTTCTGGGTTCTTCTAGGATTGGTGCTTTTATTAATTCTTGCTTCACATCCTCAAAGGATACTTGATAGGCTTTATTCACTCAAATAGATAGTTAAAAGATGGGAGGTTTATCAGTGGCAATGCACTTTTTGCCAGTCCATTGATAAATCTTTGATAATATTCCACTGATGATAGAAAGTTGTGCACCTCTTTTGGAGTACACGGCACGCTCATAGAGACTATGACCTTTATCTTTTCGGGGTCAGTCACAATACCAACTGAACTAACCACATGGTCGAGTAACAACCCATAGGGCATTCCAAATGCACACTTTCTAGGGTTAAAAGCAATGTAAAATTGTCTACAACTCTCAAAACACTTTCTAAGAATAATTAATTGTCACTTCCTCATGGTGGTTGCTCCCAAATCATCAATAAAGACATTTAACTCCTCTAGGGAGATATCACCAAAGGTCTTATCGGATGTTCATTGCCAAGATCTAGGCGCATTGCATAGACCAAAGGCTATCACATGATACGCGAAGATGCGGAAGACAATAATGAATGTCATTTTTAATTTGTCTTCCTCCGCAATGGCCATCTGATTATATCTAGCAAAGAAATCCATAAACAAATAGATTTTCCTACTCACTAACTAGTCCAAAATCTGATCAATGAAATGCAACGAGTAGTAGTCCTTAACTGTCTATTTATTAAGCTCTCTAAATTGTACACAAAGATGGATTTGATTATTTTTCTTCTTCCTGATAACAATAGGTGAACACCATTCAGTGTGCTGAACAGGGAAGATTAAACCAACTTTTCACAATTTCTATAACTCCTTGAACATCCCATCCCTCAGTTCGAAAGGCATATGCCTTACTTTTTGACGCATAGGATGGCTACCTTCCTTTATGGTATGGACATCAGGCTGGGAGGAATATCTCTCAGCTCATCATAACTCCAAGCGAAAATATCATGGAATTCTTGAATCATGGACACATAGTCCTTTCTTTCTTGTGAATTGAGCATGGACCCTAATTTGATTGGCCGTGAATCATTCATTGCACCAAGGTCGAGCTTGATTACATTCGCATCCCTTATTCTCTCTTGAGCCTCTATTGGATCATTCAAAGTCACTTGGTAGATATCCTCAATAGTGGACCCCTCATTGGATTTGTCACTTGATGACATCTCACTAGTAGATGGAGCATCTAGTGTATCAATCTTTGTCGAAGACAAAGGAACTCTCTCACTCTAAGTAGATTCACGATAGGCATCTACTACTGCATGTCTAGCACCTCGACCAAAGATCAATTGATCAGTAGGTATATCAACCTCATAGTCAGCTTGTAGGATCCATGGCCTACCTAGCAACACTTGATAGCTAGGACACCCTACAAACCTCATGACCCTAAAGTCCAAAATTCATTCTACATTGGCAACGGTCACATGGACTTTAGTGATGCAACCTTTGAATTGTCTTAAACTGTTATCAGCCATTCGGAGGATTGTGGAGGCATCTTTTTTTTGTTTCTAATCCTAGTCTCTCCATCAATTCCGAACTCATCATGTTAACAGAAGATCCTGTGTCCATAATAGCATGGTCCACTAATATTCCATCAACATATGCAGCTACCCTTGGGCAATGTTTTTTAGCATGCTCAAACCAATCATCTCCTACTCCCGCTATTCCCAAGGGCTCAAGGATATACCCAGTGTGTAGGATCTTCTTAAATTCCTTGTGCACTCATGGAGACAATTTAATTAACTATAGAAGATTTACATCTGGCTTAACTTCACAAAGAGAACTCACTAAATCGAATTCATGATAACTAGCAAGAGCTCGCTTTTATCACTAGACCATTCTATCTTTTGGTCTTTGAGCTAGCTTTCGTGCTTCTCTCTTGGCTTTTTCCTTCTTCTTTGGCGACTCCCTATTGTGCTTGGGGTTGGCTTTACCATCCACCGCTTTGAGAGGTCCACCTTCCATGTTGGGATTAAGGACTTGCGTCCCCTTATCATCTTGCTTAGGGTCTCCCTCAACAAGTTTTGCCTTAGCTTTGTCGACTTCTTTACCCCTTTGACCTCTTGTAACAACTGGTAGATTAGCAGCTTCAGTGCCATTGATGCAAACCGCTTCTATAAGGCTAACTCCTCTGCTACTAGGTAGCACTTCTATGATAGCCTTCCCTCGTTGTAATATTTGCTTCGGTCCTTTATCTTGCTGGAGATTATTCCCTTGCGCTCAATGATTAACTGGACCTAGTTGTTTACTTCTAGCTAGAGAGAGCTAATCTTACTCCAACAGGTATTGACTAAATGGCCAGGCTTCCCACATATGTTGCATTTGACATTTGGACAATTCCTAGGGAAATGTTGACCACCACACCACTTATAGCTGAATCTTGAGGGGCCACCCTCTTTAGGGGGTTGACTCCCTATCAAGTTCTATTGCTTCTTAAGGAAATTAACATTGACGTCTATTTGTCCATATTGTTTGCTAATCATATCAGTATAGTGCTTCATCATATCATTAACTTTACCAAGGACATTCGAGGCGCTTGACTCATAGTTGCAATCGTCTACCTCTCGTTCCATTGGCCTAACCACTTGATTAGGGATTGACTATTGATTCCTTGAAACAACGATAGGATTTATCGTTGGACTTCCAACAATCGGTGGAACCATTTGACTCATCATCTATAAAGAAGCTAATTCCCACAAGAAGCCATTACACTAAAAATACAAGAAATATACATAAAATGCCAAGAAACCATAGCCAAGGTGGTTAGGCATGAAATGATATTACCAATGTTGGTTGAGAACCGAATGATGAGTGGTTGCAGCATGGTATACATCCCAAGCTATGGTGGCCAAGAGTATTCACCCTCTTAGATGGTGGGAGATTGAGACCTCAAACATGTAATGTTGTAAAATGGCAAAAAGATACTTCACAAGTTACATCTCCACCTTTTATACTTAACCCTAGCCTACCCTAGACTAAGGCATTTATGCTTTATTATAAGCCATCCTGACCTAAAAACACTTTGTTCTCAAAGCTAGAATTGGGACAATTTACAAGGAAAGATTACAAGGATAACTTTATAAGTATGCTAAAATGAAACTCCAAGTTGAAGAAGATATCATATGTCAATGAAGTATAGGTATGAAATCTAAGTATACTTCTCGAAACTGTCCAAAACAGGGTGTTGCACAAGAATGGCCATAACTTGAAGAAAAAGTGTCCAATCACCATGTATGAGCTATAGAAATGTAGAGGACAATTCCTAGTATCCAACCATGCGATAAAAATCCAATTTGGATGACCATAGAGCAATTATTTTTATGATAGAATTTTAATACAGCAAGCTATCATGTTCAACTTTACTCTGTTTCCTACAAAAGCCATGGAAAAGAATCAAGGTATGATGATGGTTTCCAGGTAGACTCCTCCATGGGAAAACCTCGCCATTTAATAAGGTATTCTAGTAGTGAACGGTTCCTTAAAACCTTTTCTCTTTTGCCAATAATCTTTTCAAGCTCATAAATGATGAGACCATCTTCATCTATGGTAGATAACTCCTCTAAAACCTTTATGGCTGGACCCACATATTTCCTAAGTTGGAAAACACGGAAGGTAGAATGAATCCTTGTTGAAGAAGGCAAATCAAGCTTGTATGCAAGCTCACCAACTCATTTGAGGATTTGATAAGGCCCATAGTAATGATGAGCTAACTTATTATGATCACCTTTGAGAGAAGTATACCTAGATTTAGGCACCTTGAGAAATACCCAATCTCCTTCTTCAAACTCCAAAGGCCTCCTCTTTTCATCAGCATAAGCCTTCATGACATCTTGTGACTTTCTAATGTTTTCTTTGCATTGATGTAAAAGAGCTTCCATTTTCTCAACTTTAGCCTTGGCTTGTGGATTCACATCTTCATGAAAGAGAGCTGAAGGTATTTGCACTTTGTATCCATAAAGCACTTCAAATGGTGACATGCCAATGCTCATATGATGAGTGTTATTATAATAAAATTGAGCAAGATGTAGCCTATGATCCCATGAAGCTTGAGTGTCAAGGCAAAAATGTCGAGGATAGACTTCCAACCACTTATTGACACACTCCATTTGGTGATGATATGCTGTGCTAGGAGTCAAAATTGTTCCCATAGAAGTGACCAAACTCCTCCAAAAACTTCTCGTGAACTTAGTATCACGATCGAATATGATCTCCAATGGCATACTGTGAAGCTTGAAAATATATTCCATAAATTGTTTAGCAACTTGCTTTGCTGTAAATTGAGCCTTGGTAGGGATGAAATGAGCTAATTTAGTTAACCGGTCTACCACCACATAAATGATATTCCACCCATGCTTTGTTGTAGGTAATCCCACAATAAAATCCATCGTAATATCAATCCACTTTCCTTGTGGAATAGGGAGTGGTTGAAGTAAGCCGTCGGGTAGAAGAGAGGAGTCCTTATTTTGTTTGATATAGAAGATATTGCATAACATAATCCTTGACATCCCTCCAAATGCCCTTCCAATAGAAACTCTTATGGATATTGTCAAATGTTTTGAACAATCCATGATGTCATGCTAAAGGTGAAAAGTGCATCTCATGCAAGATACGGTCTTTGAAAGAAGATTGTGGTGTCAAGTAGACTCTATCATGATACCATAAAGGACCATTATGCCATTTGAAATTGGGATACTCTTCTCCTTTGCCTTGCTGAAATTCCTTCATCATCTTTGATGCTTGCTCATCAAGAAAATGCTTTACTTGAACGTCATAGATCCAATTCTTATGCATGGTTGAAATAGTAGATATAGAACATGCCCACATTCTTGATAAGGCATCTGCCACCACATTGTTTTTTCCAGCCATATAAGATACCTCAAAGTCATATCCTTGAAGGGTAGCTAACCATCTTCGTTGCTTGGGAGACAAATTCGGTTGTGAAAGAAAGTAATTCGGCACACGATGATCACTTTTGACCTTGAAATGGCTGCTATAGATGTAATGATGTCACTTTTTGATGGCATGCAATATTGCTAACATCTCTTGCTCCTAAACATGTAATTGACACTCCTTGTCATCAATCTATCGGCTCTCATAAGCTATGACTCCATGGTCTTGACATAAAACATCCCCAATTCCTCTTCCACTAGCATCCACACATATGATAAACTCCTTAGAGAAATCCAGGCATACAAGGATAGGTGCTAAAATTAAGAGAGATTTCAGCTCATTGAAACTTTGATCAGCGATAAAGTCCCAAAAGAAAGCCTCCTTTTTTAGTCTATCTGTCAATGGAGCTGCCACATGAGCATAATTATTGATGAACCTCCTATAGAAGGATGATAACCTGAGGAATCCTCTCAAGGAGATTGCATTCATAGGAGTATGCCATTCTTTAACACATTTTACCTTTTTGAGGTCCACTCTAATGCCTTGCTCTCCCACAATATGACCTAAGTATTCAACTTCATCTTCTATGAAAGAACACTTTGTCACCTTGGCAAAGAGTGTGTGTATTCGTAATGCGTCAAAGACCTCTCGTATATGCTTCAAATACTCATCCTTGGATTTGCTATAGATTAGGATATCATCAAAGAAAACAAGGACTGTTTCGAACAAGAGGGACTGCAATATTTTATTCATGAGGGCTTGAAAAGTAGCAGGTGCATTAGAAAGTCCAAATGGCATAACCCTCTTTCAGTCCTAAAAGATGTTCTGAACTCATCTCCATCCTTTATTCAAATTTGATGATAACCCAATCGAATATCTATTTTGGTGAAGACTTTTGCATCTTTAAGCTCATACAAAAGATCATCAACTCGGGGAATAGGATACCCATTCTTGACTGTTGACTTGTTCAAATCCCAGTAATCAATACACATACGAAATGATTCGTCCTCCTCTTGACTAAGAGCATGGGAGAGGCAAATTGTGATTGACTGTGCTAAATTAAACACATTTGCAGCAATTATTTGACTTGTCGCTCCACTTCTTCCCTTTCAAACTTGGACAAGCGATAGGGAGATTTGTTGATGGGCTTTGTGTTAGGCAACAAATCAATAGGATGGTCAACCTCTCGCTTTAGAGGTAAAGAAGATGGTAGCTGAAATAAATCCTTGTATTCCTCCAATAGCTCTTCCAATCTTGGATCCCTTTACCTCTCGCTTTGGAGGTAAAGATGATGGTAGCTGAAATAAATCCTTGTATTCCTCCAATAGCTCTTCCAATCTTGGATCCCTTTTCTTTGAAGAAGAAGATGGCTGATTTGACAATTGCCCTTCATCTACTTTCGCAAAGCAAAAGAGTGAAGATGCATGACTTGGCATTGATTTCTTTTCGCAATTTCTTCATGGAGATGAGTTCTATTTGTTTGTGGTCTATGCCTTTCAATTCTATGTGCTGTCCTTGCCAATTAAATCCCATTTGCATTTGCTCCAAGTCTAAAGTGAATTTGCCAAGTGTCTTCAGCCAATTACATCCAATAACAATGTTAATAGGTCCCATATCCAAAGTGATCAAGTCTAGTTGTATTGTGCAAGAGGGCAATAGCTCAGTTGAAGTACATGGACACACTTCTTTACTAGATTCATATGCACCATTGGCAACTTGTATCCACAATGAAGAATCCATATCAATGGTAGCAACTTCAACCCATTCAAAGATTTGGTGTTAACGAAGCTATGAGTGTTGTTCGTATCCACTAAAATATGTGTAACCTTGACATTATTGAAACCTTTAAGTCTAAGTGTATTTTTCCATTTGCAACTGGTCCATGCATCATGTGAGATGGTACACAAGGAAGCATGAGAATCATGAGTGCCACCTGGATCAAATGGAAATCTATCCATGGGATCATAGAATTGTTTGTTGGTGATATGCTCTTCTTCATGAATCTCTTCAACCATTGGGTATGCATCAACATGCAATAAATTTTCCTCTTCATATTTTTCTTCTTCAACTTCCACATCTTGAGTGATCACCATGTTGATTTTTGAGTTCTTAGCTTTACACTTCAGCTTATGATCTTGTGACACTTCTCCCCACATTTGGAGCATAATCCTTTTGCATGCATTTCTCTAAGTTTATCATGAGGAAGAAATTGCTGTTATAACTATTTTGGGACAGTTTAGGAGCATTTTAAGCTCTTGAAAAAGTGCCTCTTGTCTCAACCACATTTCTAAAAATTTGCACCTATTTCTTGCATAATTTTCACCATGTTTAGAGGCATAAATAGTGGAAAATGTTGGCACTTTGCTGTTATAACTATTTTGATTGTTATAACCCTTGTTTTCTTACTTAAAAGAGTCTCTTGATTGGTTGAAAACTTGCCCATATTTTGTAGGTTGATTGAAAATATTATTGCCCATACTCCTTTGTTGGAAATTTCCTATAGCTCTCTTTACTTCAAGGAGTATCTTTTAGCCGATTGTATTGCCTCATGTAATGTTTTTGGTTGTTGAGCTTCTACCTCCGATGATAGGGCAAGGTTAAGACCAAAAATATATGTGTTCACCTTAGCAAAATCTGAAATTCCTTCAACATATATGGAAAGATTCAAGTAGGAGTTCAAGCAAGCAATGATTGACGTCTTTCTTTTTCCAAAGGAGAAACAAAGACGACAATCATTGCTTACTTGAACTCCTCCCAACTGTCAAAGTTTTTCCCAATCTTGTGTATGTAATGCCACCAAGTATGGGCATAACCTTTAAGATGAAGAGTTGCAAAATAATCTTGGCTTCTTCAATTCTAGGATAAAGGGTGAAGTACAATTCAAGCTTATTAATCCACTCCTCCCATTCTAAAGCTGAAGCATTATCCCCTTTGAAATTAGTGATATTGATATTTTCCTTATATTATTTTTCATTGTAAGATGGCTGCCCATAAGAATGTTGCCTCCATGAATCTTTGTTCCATGAGTTTTACCTAAAAGTAGGTGGTCCAAAACCATGAGATGAAGGTTGACCATTTGAAACATGCTCTTGGTTTGGGATGTCATGGGCTGATCTTCACTCATCATACCTTCCACCTTCATGAACTTGATTGTTGAGTGCATTTCCTTCTTGTGCATTTGAGGGATAATGATTAAAAGTCTTGTAGAAGGGGTCACATCCATGATAATCATTATCCCATCGAGTGTTGTATTGTTCCCCTTCATGTCTATGATTATCTTTTGGGTTGCTAAACTAAGGCCTTGGGGTATGAATGCCATGGATTTGTGAAGGATGATGGTTGCCCCTCACTCTAGATGGTTCTCCCATTTTAAAAGTGTGCATAAGTGGTTGAAAATTATCTTTGTTTGGATGGGAAGGATTACCAACAAAGGGAATTTCATGGGAGTCTTCAATAGTTTGAGGTTCCCTTTGTGGCTTGCTCCCATTTCCTTTATGGCTGAGATGAGTTCTTGGAATAAAGATTTGTTGCTTTGCTGCAAATTAGAGATTCCCTTATTTACTTGTGCCATCCCTTGCAACAAACCTTGATTCATATGTGTTAAGCCTTCATTCAAAGTCTTCAAATCCTTAGAAAGGCCTTCATTGACATATCCCAACTCTTTTGATAGTAAAAGATAATCATTCCTTGCATGCACTTCATGTATGTCATGTTGTCCTTGATGTGTGCTATAAGCAATCCCAATGCTTAAATCTTCATCTATTTGTTCAACATTATAGGTTTCATTTGTGTAATTTTGATCCTCTTGAAAGTCCATGACACCATCATTCAATGCTTCAGTAATGGGATCTTTCTTTTTGTTCTTGGCTATTAGGAGGCAGTGATGTTGTAGTAGACAGTTTGTTAATTAATCCCCTGTTTCTCTCAAAATATAGCACCAATCCCAATGCTTAATAGCTCTATGGGAAGCTTATTATATGGAGATATAGTAGATTACAAAAGATATAGAGTTGGGTTGGATACTTTGGGTGGAACAATCGCAAATAGAGTCCCCATGTATGTGTCTGGGTGATGACTCAATATACCTAGTGTTAGAAAATCAGCAATAACTTGAGCTCCTGATATCGAATCGCCAAATTTTTTAATTCAAATTGAAGCTTAGGATCCTTCTTCAAATGAGCTATCAAGTTCTCAATTCTTATGAAGAAAAAATTTTCTGTAATTGAAGCTTCAAGTCTGAATAGGAATTTCCTACACCTGGTCCACCACCTGTAAGTACCTTGTTTGACCCTATAGGAATACCCTATGTGGAAGAAACCCTTGTAAACAGTTGTAGCAACTAAAAAAGGATTATGGGGCACCTATAGGGCTCAAGGATAATCTGTAGATTGGTATATACCTATTGTTTGACCTGTAAAAACTCTATCCAACACCTATAGGTATCCTAAAAATAGGAGATGCCCTACACCTCTTCCAATCTTATTCAATGGAACCTTCAACCACATATGGTACCCTTAATAGGGCTTATCACTTCTGTACTACTACCAAAATCTGATAATGGAGAATGTACATGCACCTAAATTTGAAAATTGCATGGGCTCTGAAACAAGAGAGGTATGCAAAGTTTCACCTCAAGTCGGGTTGTGCACCCCTTCAGGGTCTTAATCGAGAAGGGAGAGTCACCTCTCTTTTGTCTTTCCAAATCGCCTAGCATCCACTTTTTCCTCGTGAGAACCAACATGAAAAGTACATTCTAATGGCTAATCAAACAAGGATGCTATGCATTGACTGAAAAAGCCTTTAAATTGTTCAATGAAATGCAAGTGGGTATTGGGAAATGATAGAATTGAAAGGGCTATGGATAGGGCATTACCCTTTTGCAATGACTCGCTACTTTTACAATATTTCCACTCACCATTTTTATCATTGTTTCAATCTTATAGCATCAATATTCAATCATCCAACAAAAATCCAAGTTAAGTAGGTAGTGAGTAGCTTTTATGCAATCAATTCAGCATCAACATTTGAATGGGCAGGAAAGAAATTCATCAAGCAATCATAATCAGTCCTAGGCTGAATTCTACATGCCCATCAATGGGAATTAAGAGGTTCTATTACACTCAAATTCTCTTATGAACAATGGGACTGGTTCAACAATTGGATGAAAAGAAAGATTAAGCTAAAAGCAATAGAATTACCTCTTTAATGTTGATGAAGAGTAGTAGATGAATCTAACCAATTAACATTCAGCATAAATCACCATCAATGGACCAATATTGAAGATCATAAGACCAACTTCAAGAAAGCTTTGTCCAATATGATTGCTCCCATGTAATCTTCAGCTCCTGATCAATAAGATTTATCCAATGCAATCAAGAGAAGCCAATGATTCAATAGAAGTCTACAATAGCTTGTTGGAGAATATCCTTTGAGCTTTGAAGAGTGTAAATTCTTATTAGAATCAAGGATTCCATGAATTTTCAGACATTACCATGTTTAAGAGGCTAAAAATGCCTTCAATCTCAAAGAAATTCTTCAATGTAAGCCCAATCTTTATAAAATACTTTCAATTGAACCTTCTCGGGGTTGTAGACAACAAAAGCCCCATGAATTGAAGCCTCAATGAAGCAAAGTTTGATGAAATTTGATGGCTTCCCTGTTTTTCCCCAATTTGAGATGAGGGAAATGCTTCAATCTTTCTTGGAAGCTCCAATGTTTGCCCAATGTCGGTTGTAGATGCTTGATTTCCACTTCTTGAAGCTAAAAGAAACCAAGATTTACTCAAAACTTCAAGAAAATACTAAGATCTTCATGCTATCCACTTTCAACCATAGCTAGGGTTGTGAAGGAAGCTTCAAGACTGAAGGAAGGTGAAATATCAAGTAAGAGATGACTAATACTTCATGTTAGGGCTACATTTGATCATGAAAGAGAGGGCATAGCTTTAGGATGATGGAGTGAGCTAATTCAAGAGGTCAACAGCATATGGAATACTGGCACAAAATGTCCAAGAGCTTCTCCTGCATCATGTGATGATAATCTTGATGAAGATCTATCAAATAGTAGTCCATATGTTGCCTAGGGTATTAGGAATCATCTCCAATAGGTGGCTTGAAGAGAAATGATCATGGCAAAGAGAAATGAGTAGAGATCTCCATGGTAGTTTTAAGCAAGAAACTTTGAAAGAGGAAAGAGAAGCTTGCTCTAAAAAGTAACCATGGTTAAACCTCTCTAAACCCTGTTTAGGTTTCAATTAAGTCCATGATCCTTCAAAATGGCCCTAATTTGACCATAAACCACCAAAATGACCATGAATCCACCATTATTTCTTCAGACATTCTTCAAGACCATAAAATTTAGTCATGGCTTACTGTAGAGACCTTAACTAGATACAGTTTTAATTGAATCAAATCTTGTGGACTGATTCTTGTCCTCCAGTTACTCTGTGCCTAAACTGTAACTAGATTCACCATGAAAATGACCTTCCCATTGGATAAAAAATGTGCTCTGATACCAATTTAAGAAGCTAATTCCCACAGGAAGCCATTAAACTAAAAATACAAGAAATGGACATAAAATGCCAAGAAACCATAGCCAAGGTGGCTAAGCATGAAATGATATTACCAATGTTGGCTAAGAATCAATGATGAGTGGTTGAAGCATGGTATGCACCCCAAGCTATAGTGGCCAAGAGTATTCACCCTCTTAGATGGTGGGAGGTTGAGACCTCAAACATGTAATATTGTAAAATGGCAAAAAGATCATTCACAAGTTACATCTCCACCTTTTATACTTAACCCTAGCCTACCCTAGACTGAGGCATTTATGCTTTATTACATCATCGACATGGTCACACTAGGAGGAGCTGGCAACATATGGGCACATTCAGGATTATGTTTCCTCTCCCATTAGGAGGACTCATGGGCATCCCTTGACCTATGTTTGTCAGCGCTAAAGCATTTCCAAACCCTAAACTTGAATTCCAATTTGACCTAGAGGCATAAGCCACTTGTAATAGTGATTCTACCTCTTCCACTCATGTTATGGCCGTATCAATGTCAGCAAGAGCAACACTACTCAATTGCACTTTAATGTAAAGTCTAACCCATATAGAAAGTATTGCAACAACTGAGCAATAGGTTGAATAGGGATATAGGTTTGTAAATTTCTAAAAACCTCCTTCGGTTTCTTGGCATACCCATGGACATTCTCGTGAGGTTCTTGATGTGTAACTTTAAGGACACGTAGCCAATACTAACCTCCCCTTTCAGGTGCAAACTCCCTTCGAAAGGCCGGATGGCAAACTCTTTGGCTCTTCTTGCAATGTCAAGCTCTTGTGTGTTTGATTTTTTATATGTGCATTGTGTCTCCTAAATTTCTAGGATTTTTCAATTCAACATCCGTCTCCTTAGTTAGTCTTCCTCTTGACTTTGCCCTAAGTGTAGTCATCCTTGGCTTTTCCTTGATGTGTCTTTGGCTATAGATGTAAAAACTTCATGAGACCTTATCTCTTGCAATTCAAATTAAATTGCAAAATTGAATGTGTATGGTTACAAATCTTGGAGCAAAGTAAGTAGTCTTCTAATCAGAATGGGTGAATGAGCAACCTAAGTTATTGCTCAATGGTGATCAAGTAGCAATGTCTAGAGGCAAACCTATTTGCAAGTCTTGGTCAATGAATTAAGTGCAACTCACTTTACTTCATCTCAAAAACATAATGCGATATCAATTGGTTATAGATTTGAATTTATAATATAATGTTGAGGTCTTAAGATTTGTTGATGTTGAAATTATCAATTCAACAATTGGCTTCTCCTCTTAGTCCCTTGATCTTGATTCACTCTTTGAATGTGACTTGGAATACTTTGAATCTAATGTTGTTCTCTTGGCCCTTGTAATGATAAGAATTCCAACAATTGGCTTCTCCTCTTAGTCCCTTGATCTTGATCCACTCTTTGAATGTGACTTGGAATACTTTGAATCTAATGTTGTGCTCTTGGCCCTTGTAATGATAAGAATTCCAACAATTGGCTTCTCCTCTTAGTCCCTTGATCTTGATCCACTCTTTGAATGTGACTTGGAATACTTTGAATCTAATGTTGTGTACTTGGCCCTTGTAATGATAAGAATTCCAATAGTTGGTGGCATATTAGGTGATTTTCTCTCATTGGAGTGCAATGCACCCTATGCTTAAATGCCTAAGTAACTCCTATGTGGTATGAGTGATGGTCCGGAGCTATCTATACCTAGGTGGGATGCACCTAAGTGTGTATCACGCAGGTGATAAATGAGTGAGTTCTTGATTATCTAACATAAGGATGTGGTACCTAGATTTGAGAGGAGTTAGGATCTAAGTTACCCTAAGCATGAAACGCCCAAGCCTAGTATGGCAACTTGCAATTTTGCTAAAAGTTGGCTAAAGCTACATGTACTTGCACATTTTGGCAAGAAATGTCAACTAAGGGGGGTGGGAGTGCAAACTATCCTAGGGTTAATTGAGTGTGATTGTGGTGCACTAATGTGAGAGAAAGTCCTAAGGAAATGAGGTGCTAGTTGCCTAAGTGCTAATGTGTGCAAGGAACTACCCAATGTGGTGCGAATAAGTAATCCAACATTTGTGCACCTAAGATGATGAAATTGCAAACTAGGGTGCTAGAAGATTCGTAGGGAGAGATGCAAAGTACCTAAAAAGTGGATATCATGGGCCGATGTTGTGTGAATGGGGAATCCAACCTATGTGCACCTAACATGATATGAGCGCAAACTATGGTGCTTTACAAATTCCTAGGGAGTGATGCAAAGCATCCAAAAAGTGGATGTCCTAAAAGTAATGTAGTAGATGGTAGTGTTCAGTTGCACCCTTCTATGTAGGACTTGTAGAAAATGGGAGAATATGAACACAAATCTGGATGGAATGTCTAGGAGAGGTGATGTGGGTACATAGGGATGAGCTATATGCTTAGCAAATGGTGTGGGTAATGGCACCTATGCATATATGGGATTAAGGTTGATGGGTTGTGCCTAGATCTTATTTGTAACATGCCAAGCCAAAATAATAAATAAAGGACCTTAATATCCAACCAAAGCAAGCTCCAAAGTATAAAGCTTGGGCATTATTTTGATCATGATGAGTCATGGAGTATGCAAAAGTGTGGAGCATAGCACATGCATGAACTACAACTTTGGAGTAAAGGGTCAAAATAACTAAGTCATAAGTTTAATAGTTTTATTAAACCACTTTATCAAAAGATTTTCTAACTATTTGTTCTCTTCTCCTATCCATCATCAATCATCAATAGGGAAATAGGCTGCCTACACACATGCATTGAATGAGACACCATGAATTTGATATTAAAATGCCATGCACCACAAACATCCATTTCCCTCATCAAATAGAGAAGAAGGACAAGAAAGAAGCTACCATGAGGGAGAGAGAGTCCAAGATTAGTCCAAGTAAAGGAAAAGGGAGAGAAAGGATTTATCCATTCTACCTAAAATAGGGTCCATATGCATGGCCTAGGTCATAATCCCTATTTTATTCCACATTGGATTTAGAAAATCCAATAACTTACCATCTAAATTCGTAATCTATTCATACCATCTACCGAATTCTGCTTACCTAGTCAAAACTCTCATTATCTTGTTAAAGCTCACTTTGAAGATTGTACATGTATAAGAGTGCTACAAGGATCGAGAAAGGAGCCAAACGAGGAGCGCACATGGGACAATTCATGAGTGGAATAGTTTGTGACTTCATGATGGCCTCCAAGAGAAGGAGTGCTAGAGTCATTCACTCAAATGAGTGAGGTTCCACTTGCACCAACTCAAACCTAGGGTCCCCTATTTGTATTTAGGTCACATGTTCTTCACTATAAATACTTATTGAAGTGGTGATTGTTAATGAGAGGATTAAATAATGTAGGCTAGCTACTTGATTCAAAAATCCTAGTGGTGGGTACCTAGGATTCGTTTAAATGGACAACTAATCAGTTACTTAGGAGGGAATTTTCACAAATAGCATTTCTTCCATAAAGGAATCTAGTTCCTATGTTGAAATAAGTCAAATTGATTGGAATTTAAATGTGAAGCATAGGAATGATTATGAATTGTCTATAAGAAAATGCATTGTTTTAGAGTTATAATTAAAAGAGGGAATCAGAAATTAATATCCAATATTTTCTTAAAGGAGGATAGTATAACAATTAGTATGCTATGAACTCTTATGTGATCACTCTATGCCAAAAGGGAGAGTTAGGTCTAATAAGGCTAAGCTAATCTTAACATTATTTTGATACTTAAATGTGAAGAAGCCTTCATTAAGAACGTTAACCGACAGGATATTGACTTTTGACTAGGAGAGTATCCTTGTTTTGATTAGCAAGGTATTATCATGTTATAAGGCCTAAGATGGAATGATGATGTCAAGCTTGCACACTTGGTTGACTTCTTCTAAGATTCCATCTCAAAGAAAGACTTTTCAAGATCTTACATAGATAATTTAAATGAATCCTAGAAGTCTAAATTATATTTTAAAGTTGAGAAAGGCCCTAAGATCTTGATAAGATAAAAAAATTAGGAATGAATTAAATCCTAATGAATATTTAGCATAAGTCAAATGGAACCTCATACAAGAGGACAAAACACCTAAATGGATTCCTATGCATAAATTGTATTGCCACATTTGCTTGATGCATTCAAAAATTATTTTTTGACTAATTGTGTATTCTAAAGCTATATTTCATCAACATATGTTGACTTTGGAGATGCATGCTACACTAGCCATTGATCTTTTCAGTAAGGTGGTGTGTTCACATGCCAGTGACGGGTCCTAAAAACACATGTATTATTTCAAGGTTTTGACTCATGAAGTCATGTCCACCTCTCACCTAGCCTATTCACATGCATAAAACTCAAGGAACTAGCCTACCCGATCGATTTGAGGCAGTTTTAATGATTGCCAACACTTATCATATTCTAATCATGACACATTGACAAGTATCAATCCAGAATCCTATGTATGCCTACTTGCTTGTGACCACCTTTGTGTCGTATTATTTATGAATCTTTGAATTCGATCTCAAAATTTCAAAATTTGTTTATTTAACTTATGTGGTTGCTTATTTACGATTCAATGTAATTAAAGAAAGAAGCTTGGAATGTTAGAAAAGCACATATGATGAGTATTTTGCTTCATAAATTGTAATTTCCTAGAATTGACTTAAATTTACTATTAGAGAATGCTAGAATATATTAGAATTATGATTTGATTTTTAGAAAAGAATATGGAAATTGATGGGATTTTAAATTAAAAGGGCAGTACCCGGCTGCGTGTGAACAACTGATAAGGACTACGTCTGATTGCTGGCTGCAGTACACCATCGCACGGACAAGGCGAAAGCGTGTCCTCGTGTGTGAACGGCTAGTAAAACAAAGCACGAACACAATCATGAATACGCAGAAATGGTGTGGCAGGCCCACATGCGAACAGCCACCATGTGCACAACCCTGCGAGTGACAGGGGGCCTAGAAGGGGGTGCGGGTGTTTGTGTTGTTTTGTTTAAATTAATGGCGTGTGTTCTGCGTGGTGGACTCTGCGATTCGTGGTCTTGAGGTGTCAGAGGACAAGGCCTTGTGATTGACACAGGAGTAGGGCCCGTGTCAGTTGGGATTTTGGGGATCCACAGCAAGGCATTCCCCTCATAGTAGCCTTGTGCACGCAGCAGGATTTTAGGGACCCATATTTGTGTAACCACGCGGCACTTGTGATGATGGCATTTTGGTCTTCTAGGTTTAGTGACGGCATAGAAGGCTTTAAGAGCTAGATATTGGTGGCCATTGTTACGCGAGCGGTGATCGAGAGCAAGCCTGACTCACAATCCAGTAACGAGATGCCAAGGAGTGTCGATTGGGATAATTGACTTTGTTGGATGCACAATACAACTTGAAAAATTCAAATATTCGACAATACACCACGAACCACACATGAAAACAAGATAATACACAATGACTCTTATAGCTCAAAAAAATTTAAAACCCGTATGCAGGTAGAGCATTACACAACCACACAATGGAAATACCAATAATTCGAAAACAAACCAAGAGAAATATATTCCTTAGTGTGTTTCTTCATCTTGGCATCTATTATTTTTGCTTCCTTCTTACTCTTTTTCTTAGCAACACAAGCTAATACTTGCCCCTGGGGTGTTTCTATCATTAGAGCCTAAGGTAGATGAACTCTCCTCACTCTCCTCTCTGTACTCCTCTTTTTCCCTTGTTAGCTACTATGTTCTTTATTAAAAATTTAACTTCTTCTTTCTTGCTCTTCCTGCTCTCACTGTGCCTTCTCTCAACAAGTCCTAGGGCCAATGGTACATAAGGAAAGAGTCTTAGTCCCACACATTGATTACACCTAGTGAGTATGCTTACAAAGCCTCTGGACATTCCATTGGGCTTAGATGAGATTTGTTTAATGAGTATGCCTTCCATGAGGTGTTTTGGAATCCTTGTTTTTTTATATCAATGAACATGTGGTCATCAATTGAAGCCATTGTGCAAACTCTTCCTTTTTGCAATGGCACACTTTGGAGACATATTCATTATACAAGCTTCACACTTTGGAGACATTTTCTTGTATATGTTTTTCCTCTTTTTGCTATAGGTTCATGAGCCATATGATGAGGTTGTTCCCATATCTAGCTTCAATGAACCACATGATGAATAGGCCCTTGAGGTTGGAAGAGCTCACTTTTTCATTCTCATCTAGTCTTGTGGACCATATATTCTAGCCTTGTCACTCAAACAGAGGCCAAAGACCTATGCCTTCTTATCATCAATAGTGAGGTTGTGTGCTTCACATACCTACTCAAATTTCTTTATGGGGCTGTATGGGTCATGGCTTGCTCTATAATTATCTATTTGCTTGGTGACTAATGGGTTTTTTATTGGTCCTTTGACCTTAGCATAGCAATTACTTGGCCATGTGAGGCTAGTGCTGCCGATGGAGTAGGAAGTTTTCATGGATAAGGCTTATCAAGGTGTCTCCGATGTCATTTTTTGGTAGATGTAACAATCCATAAGATCCAACAAGTCTGATTATGGTGGCTACTATGCATGGAGATATAGGAGTTCTACAAATGTGATTCTTGTTATGCAATTAGGGAAACCTCCACCTTGGGATAGGCTAATGCTCCACCCGATTCTTCCATTGGAATAATTTCAAAAAGTGAAGCCTGCTTTGTCTTCAACTTCATCTTCATCTTCATGCAGTGAATGACCTTGCTGTCCATGTTCTCTTGAGATAGGAAATTTAGGACTGCCTCTATTCCATGAATTAGCACATGGCTGAGCGGTTTCATTGACTCTAGAAGGACCACCATGTTCATAAGTCGATGGTATATGTTGATGAGCTGTAGTAGATCTCACATTCCCCTGAATAAGTGGCACTTCTTCAACATGGGGTGGTGGTTTACTTTGGAATCTATCTCCCAAATTGCTGAATATAGTGATCAACTGATCAAACTTGGTATCCAATCTACTACTTTGTTGCTCCATATGAAAAATCATCTTGTTAAATTTATCATCCATGGAGTGGGTAAGCTAAAGTAAACCATCATTCATGTTGCCAAGTTGCTTAGACATTTGTTGGAAGTCGTTAGAATCACATGAGATGTTTACTTCATTCCCCTGATCTATGACATGAGGGTTCTTTGGCCATTGCACTTTGTCATTGGTCGTACTAACTCCCATATTTTTCTCATTTGCATAAGGTTGATGTTGCCCATCAGTCTCATGAAAATAACCATGATTATGATCATATGAATGTTGCCCCATATGGTAATTCCCTGCATACTCTTGCTGACCATAAGGAGAATACCTATGAGATCTATCATCATAAGAACAATGCCCTTCATACACTTGATGTCTATAGGAATGCTGATGATTGGGTTGTTGCCTTTGATTGAGCATAGGTCTCACACTTACATGTCTGTACCCCCTGTTATACATGCTGTCCATAGTGACCTGCTGGTACAAAATCAGCCCTATCTTGAAAAATATAAGTCCAAATAAGGTGTATGATAGCTTGACTCGAAGCTTAAGATGTCTAGTATCATGTAGAAATCCTGGTTTGAATTTATGAGTAGCAATACCCCTCTCTATTTAAGAATTTCCAGAACGGTCCACAGTGAGCTGCCGGTACTAAATAGGCTCTAGCTTGAGAAATATGTGTCCAAATGAAGCATTTGATAGCTCCACTCGAATCTTGTGATGTCTAGTATCAATTCCAATTGTTCCTTTGTCGTTAGAATGATGCTACTAATTTTTGTAGCAACTTTCCCAAATCTGTCCCTATTTGGACTGCACCCTGTTTAGCACTATAATGACCCTATTTTGCCTCATAATCATTACCTTTCATCTAGGGAAAGTTGTAAGGCACTTAAGATCAGTAAGAACACTGATTAGACATGCACAAACCCTGCAAATACATCCTTGATACATCCAAGAATTGCTCTACAAATAGCCCAACTGATCCTTACTACATACTCTCAACCACTTGATCAAGCAAAAACCATAAGCATTGGGAACTCCAATAGGTTGCTTCAAGATTGAGCTAACCAAGAAAAAAACTCCAATATAGCTTGAATTGGTTGCAAGCTTCAAAGTACCCAATGAATTGAATCATACCAAGTAGATTCAAAGGTAAGAAGATACCCAATTACTTGAGCTTGCTTGATGAACTCCTCAAAGCCAATCTTGTAGTAAAATGCTAAAGAAACATTTATCTTTGCAAAATTCTTGTGATTGCTGACATTGAAGAGCTCAAATGCATGCAAATAATTCAAGATTTGAAGAAGAAATTCCAAGCTTAATATGTATAGTCAACCTTACTATCAATAGTTGACTAAGAGAAGAAGAGTACTACAAATCCCAACAAATGCTTGCATCTTCCAAAGAGATTGAACATAGAGGCATCATTGATTTACCTTGAACCAAAATAGTAGTATATCCCAGCATCATACTCTACTCAATAATGCTCCAATGGTTCTCCATGAGCCATAGCTTGTTGAAGAAGAACCAAGAGAAGTGTTGATGAGCCTTCCAAGAGCATAAATGGATCCAGGATTTGAAGAAGAGCCCCAAATAATTTAAGCTCTAGGCAATATCTATGGTGTCCAAGACTTCCAACCTTCAAGAAATGGTCTAATATCTTCAATGTTGATGAAGATCCTTCAAATATTGGTGACTCTTTCAACACATCTGTTTCCTACTTGCATTTCACTATCAAACTGGCAAATTCTCTCAAGGACTAGAGGCTTTCCCCAAGAAGGCTTCACACAACTTCTTTCCCACAAGACCTTCGTCCAAGACAGAGCTCTCCCGTCCCTGGTCTATGAAAAGATTGCCAAGACAGTTCTTGCAAAGCCACAAATTGGGACTTTTGCAGAAGGATTGCAAACTTCTCGACCTTTGACAGGAAAGAACCCCATTAGCTACAATGCTTCTGCATTTCAAGACTGCAATATCGTACAAAGGTGGAAACCACAGAGCATGTTGAATCGCCAAGAACCTGGGGCATCTTTTCGATGGCTGCTGAAGAAAAATAAGTGTGAAATTAAGATATGATTCGTCTTCTAATCTGTAGATTGTTCCATACTTGACCTAATGAATGAATTCAGTGAATAAGACTTTGCTTCAATGTCACTCTCTGGTCATCCACACTGAGTATTCAATTAATGCATCAAGGTTCACACACCTCACTGTCCACGGGCTCAGACTTTGCTTCAATGTTACTCTCTGGTACCCATAATTCTCTGAAACATCTTCTTCGTGCATAACATGCTCAGCTTTTCCTGATGTAATCAATGCTTGTGCAGGCACAATTCATGATCTGTTCCCAATCTCCAAGAAAGGGTAGGTGATGGCGATCATGATGAATCTCATTGGGGTTAGAGTTGACTGGAGCGGTGGATGGCTGCTCGTCCATGGGAGACTGCTTATCTGAATGAGCATGAAGAAAATCAACATGACAACATGAGGAAAGATGTCAACCTATCACTCAGATGCTAAGACTCTTGAGCTAGGGAAAGAGAATTCTCACCAGCATCCTCATGTGCCACAAGTTGAGGTCCCTTCATAGGATCCTGGTTCTGTGAACCAGCAAGCCCATGGGTTGCCACCTGCTCTGCTGAATCTCTTCAATGGACTGGTGGTGCCATGTCCCCAAGTCCACAAGCAGAGAAATCGCTTTTGTTTCAACCACCTGTTATGACTCCACCTCCCCAGTCCCTAGTAAAAGTGCAAGTCTCTTCAACACCTGTTCAATCTAAGTCTAGCTCTTCAAGAGGAAGTGCCACTCACAATGTGTAGCTGAAGCTAATGGCGATTCTGCTTTTCATCATAGGATTATGAAAAATGATGGCCAACTATACGCGCTCAGGGCCTCACTTGCAGCTCTGCTGTTTGACCAAAATGGAAGCCCTACCGAGTGAGAAACGCATCCAAACAAGGCATCTTTGAGGGGCTTCAAAGTACTAGATGTCCTCATAGATCACTCGCCATTGCTTGCCGCAACTCCCTCAACAACCCTGGCCTCTCCAAGTCATAAGTCGAGCTTGCGAGACCAGATCTTTTCCCCTTCTGACAGAGAAAACTTGTCCCCCGCCTAGCTATGGGGCTTGCTTTCACCAAGCTCTTTCAATAGCAGCTCTCTCTCATGCCTCTGCAGCTACTCATGGCGTCTGTGTTGGGATTACATGGTTTACTAATAGGGGTCACATTGCTCGTGCAGTCTTGGAGAGCATGTGCTTTCAGGCAAAGGAGAGGTGCTTAAAGCCATGCATTCAGATGCAAAAAATTCCTCTGAACCTGATGATTTTCTACTGAGGGTTGATGGAGGAGCTACGGTCAACAACCTCCTCATGCAACTACAAGCTGATCTGCTAGGGTCACCAATGATGAGGCCTGCAAACATTGAGACGACGGCTTTGGGGGTGGCATATGCTGTCGGTTTGGCTGTAAAAGTCTGGACAGAGGAGGAAATATTTCATATTGTAGTGCAGGAAGAAGCAGTAGTGGTGGAGACTGTATTCCACCCTGCCATCGACCATCAAGAAAGGCAGCGCCGATATCATTCTTGGTGCCTGGTTGTGATTCTCTCAACAGCAACTAGCCGATCTTTCCCTAGCTTCTGCTGCTGCTTTGATGGTCTGCAAGTCCACGGGAGGCAAGGCCCCCCCTGCAAGCCACCAAGGCTGCCTGGAAATCTGCCCCTTCCATGCTTTGATCTTTATTGCCTTACTTTGAGGATCCCCCACCTGCGATCTTGCAAAATGGTGCTCCCTTTGCTCGTTGAGATGCAAGAAATGATGCTTTGTAGGCCATAGAGAGAGATTAGGTCACGAAGAGAAGATCATGTCAAAGAAAAACTCCATGGAAGCTTCAGCAATAAGGAGAAAGGAAAGTGAAAGACCGTGAGTCTCAGAAAAAATAACTAATGTCGTTGTCTCGAACTCTAATCCCCTTCTCTTTTGACAAGAAAGGCTCCAAACATGGCTTTAATTTGATGTTGACTTGTTTAAAATAGCAAGAAGACCACCATTCTTTTGCCAAGAACCTCCATAATGTCTTCAACTACAGCTATTGATAACTGTGGACGTCTTGCAATTAGACTTGACACAGCAACCAAGATCAATGTAACCAGATCTTCCATGAAAATGACATTTCCCATGGATCAGAAATCCATGCTCTGATACCAATGTAATAAAGCTGCCATCTCATACAAGAAAATACACAAGATCTAACATCTAATGCTGACAATAACAAGAAACGCTACTGCCATAGCCAAGATCCATGTTCCATATGAGATGTACAAATGGGGAAAAAGATGGTATGCTGAGAATCAAGTGATGATAAGCTGTTGTCGAATACTCGCCTTCTACAATGGTGGACAAGGATACTCACTTCCAAGTAGGGTGGACATGGATATGCACCTCCATGAATGGTGGGAGGATGTTACCTCAAGAGCTCCACAATGAGTTATATTTCAAAATGATCAAAAAGATTCCCACATTTGGCCATACTCCACTATTTATAGCTAACCCTAATTAATGTGTCTAGCTCCTAAGCCTGGGTTAAATTTGCTTTATTACATAGATGGGGGTAGGTTAGGGGATAGGTGTGGGGATGGAATGAAGCAATTTAAAAAAGGAAAAAATACAACAAAATGGGCTCCTCCCTGCATCATGCGGCCCAAGTAGGGATAGGTGCAGGGAAAGGGATCAAAATATGAGGATGAAAGGAATGTTTGAGGCACGTGTCAAACCACACAAGCTGTAATATTTCCACACAATTAAAAATTAGTTGGTTAGTTCGAAAGTTGTTAGTAACATTAATCATTAAGGATTTTAAATTTAATTAAAAACATATGTTGAAAAAATCAAGAGTCGTAAATTTGATATTTTTCTCGGATTGACAAGGACCATAGCTACCCTTCACGGAAGTTACAACGTGAACGAGACTTATGAGCTATATTAATCACTAGTATTAATGTGTATAGTTTGGATGGTCCAAAAATATTAGATTTTAGGTAAAACTAGCATCTTCTAAATATTTTAGATATTATCCTAAAAAGATATGGAGATTTCTAGAACTGGATGTCATTTAAAAGAAAAGACAAGTGATGTTTTAGTTAGTTTTGGAGATTTTATAAAAAGAAAAAATAAAGAGAGGGATTTGCAAAATCGTGTGTGCTACAATTGCAGTCTACAGACACAAAATGCACATCGAATAGAGAAAAGAAGGAGGAGTGAACTGAGGCTTTCTAAGCAAGTGTCTTGAGGTTTTACCCCCCTTTCGGAGCCAATGGAACCATCAGATTTATGATCTAAGCATCAGATCAACCCCCCTCCACAAAGAGCTCCTCTTCTCAGCCACAAGCCTCTTCTCTAATTCACTATAGATATGAGGCATGGGGAAGCATAAGCAGGATAAGAAGACCTCGAGAGGCTGGAAGAGAAAGGTAGAGAGAAGGATACCCCTCCAAGAGATTACGAGAAGGAGCTAGAGAGAGAGAGAGAGAGAGAGAGGTAGGTTATCCCAAGAGGCTGCAAGGGAGACAGTTAGTTCAATTTTTCCCTATCCCGATCTTCAAGTAAGCCATGTTCTCTTACGCTCTCCTATCTCGAATCTATTTTGCCTTCTTTATTTCTCGAATCTACTTGCGGACAATGGCCCCCAAGCGAAGAGTGTTGCGTGCTGATGGCAATCCCATAACCAACAATGAAGCTTTGGACGAAGGCATCACTGTCAATCCAACTGCAGTACTGGTCGTAAGTAATGTAATTCCAAATTGATAGATGCTTGTTTTGATTCTCGTATGAGATACGTTAGGCCCCATACTATGATGCATGAGTAAAGGTCATCAAAAGGGATAAATTTCATCTCACATATTCAAAAGATCGAGCTTGCAAAGTGCATGTATCAAGGGAAGTTAATTACACCTAGTTGCATATTGCTTATTCGTTGATAGAGCAATTACAAAGAAGAATTAGTTAGGGGTTATGAATGACATAATCATGGCATTAAAAATTGTGCATACAAGTGTTAAGTAAATTTTTCATAGAATCACTCTTTGATCCCAAGGGGGAGAGCAGATATGGGATGGAAATGTCATCGCGGCTATTCTTGCATTGTTTGGAAAGAATACAATTGGTTTTTTGTTGGTTGATTGAACAACATCCTAAATGCTTTTACATTCCACTAGTTGTTAGTTTGTTGTTTGGATGATTGTTCCAAGTGCTTGTGATTTATGGTAAATGCATGGCAAGGGTCTGTGATGACAAGTTGCCATGGGGATAAATGGGCCGAAGGTCGAGTGGTGATAAGCTTACTTACCTAAGTCAGACAAGACAAATCTCCACTCTGCAAGTCAGCAACTCCAGGTCCTGCACTCCAGAAATCAAGTCCTGCAAATCAACTGTGATCAAGTTCTGCAAGTTCACTAAGTCGGCTAAGTCTGCAGCTTTGCAAGTCGGCTAAGTCTGCAATTCTGCAAGTCAGACTAGTCAACTGGAGTCAGAACTGACTAGTGCTCAAAACTCCTAGAAGGGTTGTTCCTGCGCAGAAACTCTGAACTACAAAGTTGTTCGTGGCAAGGTATTCTACCCATATGCAGGTCCGCTGAAGTATTTTCAGCATACGAAGAAGGAAATATTGCAGATTTTCTGAAAATTAAGAAAGAAATGCCCAAAAACACATAGCCTTGTAACCCCGAATTTGAGCTACGCTCATCCCGCTAACCTGATTTTGAGTGAGAAATGTCTTTTGAGTTTTACAGGATGACGGAACCACATATGGATGATCCTATGGCTGAAGACGACTTACCTGAGCCTACCATGGAACAAAAGCTGGATCTAATCATGATGCAATTGGAAGAAGAACGAAGGGCTAGGCAAGCATTGCAAGAGCAATTGACAAAATTACAAAGAGCATCTACCGACAAAGAAGAACCTCAAGCTGAAGATTTGATTCGACGTACCATAGACGCCACTCTTGAAGCTCAAACCATTCGCAAGGAATCAAAGATAAGTAAATGAAGTTTCAAATTTCGCACTTTCAATGGCATACGAGAAGGAAAGACTGTTTTATCATTCATTAGCCAGTTTGATGACTATTTCCATGAGGAAACCTATCCAGAAAAAGATAAAATCAAGTGTGTTACTAATCATTTGGTAGATAGAGCATCACTTTGGTGGACTGTAGTACGCAAGAGCATAGAATGTCCTGCTACTTGGGAAGATTTCAAGAAGAAGTTCATGCAGAATTTCTTACCACCGCAATTTCATGAGAAGGCTATCAAGCAATGGGATCTACTCCAACAACGGGATCGTGAGCCTATACCACAGTATACAGAGTGTTTTTGGAATGCACTCCTACAGCTACGCATGCTTGAAGACGTACGAGAGACGACACATAAGCGGAAGTATATGTCTGGACTTCTTGGACATTACTACGCTGAAGTGAACATGTTCAAGCCTGCTACCCTTGAAGACGCCATCTCACTAGCTCATGACACTGAAGATAAGTTACGCGGTAGAGACAGATGACCACAGCAATTCCAAGCCAATGGTAATTATGGATCTAAACAATTCAATTCCAATTTTAGAAGGTTTAATCCAGGTCGTTTCTCTTCACCATCTTTCCGCAAGAATTGGGCTAAACCACCTGCATTACCATCCAATGTCAATCCAAATCCTAAGCCTATTCCACAAGCAAATCCAAATGTACCCAGACTTCCAGCCATTGCAAATAATGTAACCAAAGCCAAGCCAATAGTATGCTATAAATGTCACCAGCCTGGACATCTCGCAGCAAATTGTCATTCAAAGAAGCCACCAGCACATATCAACTATCTTGGAGCCATGGACGAAGACGAACATGAGGATATGCATGATTTCACTGAAGATGAGGATGACACTACTACTACTTCCGACACTTTACCAGGTATGCCTACTCCACATTCATTATTGACTATGAAATGTTTGGTGCATGGAAAGGAAAAGACTATCTTGCATGATGACGGTAGTACTCATGACTTTATTTCAGCAAAATTGGTAAAGGAATTGAAATTACAGACTGTACCTACGCATTATCGCATAAAAGCTGCATTTTTAGGTACTAGGTATAATGGTACACAAGAAGTACAAGATTTAGAGATTCAAATTGGTTCATACACTGAAAGACGAAATTTCTTAGTTGTTCCATTACAGTCGAGTGACATTATTTTAGGAATGCCTTGGCGACACCACCATAATCCAAATATAGATTATTCCACACACACAATGAATATTAATTTTCAAGGAAAATATATTACATTATATGGTATGCATGCATCTAATGTTTTTCCACTACTTTCGCATACTCAAGCAAAACGTGCATTACGCAAGAGTAGTAAATCATATCTCATTTGGGTGAATGAATTGCAAGCAAAGGAAAATCATATGCACCCTAGGCATAAGGAATTTCTTGCATATTTTAAGGACTGTTTTGCAAAAGACCTACCACCAGGTTTACCACCTTCACGTCCAGAAGACCATAAGATTGATTTGATCCCTGGCACCCAACCACCTTGCAAAGCACCATATAGGCACAACCAGATAGAGCAAAAAGAAATTCAGAGTCAAGTTGAAGAATTACTAAATAGAGGATTGATTCGACCTAGCAGTTCTCCATTCGGTGCACCTGTATTGTTAGTCAAGAAAAAGAATAATACCTATCGTATGTGTAATGACTACCGAGCTTTAAATAAGATCACTGTAAAGAAAAGGTACCCTATTCCTAGAGTTGATGACCTTATGGACAAACTGCAAGGATCTTCTATATTTAGTAAAATTGACCTTAAGTCTGGATATCATCAGGTGAGGCTAGATAAATTTGACATATTTAAGACTGCTTTCAGAACACAGTTTGGCCATTACGAATTCTTAGTCATGCCATTCGGATTGACTAATGCACCTGCCACTTTCAATAGAATGATGAACCGTATCTTTTTAAAATATCAGTACTATGTGATTGTTTTATTTGATGATATTTTGGTGTTTAGTCAAAATGAGAAATAGCATTATGAGAATTTGTCATTAGTTTTTCGGTTATTGAAAGAAAATCAATTGTTTGCAAATCCTGACAAGAGTGAATTCTTTAAGACTGAAATTGAGTATTTAGGTCATATTGTATCATCTGAAGGAATTAAAGTTGATCCTAAGAAAATTGATGCAATATTGAATTGGCATGTTCCTAAAAACGTGCATGAATTACGCTCATTCCTTGGTCTTGCTAGTTTCTATAGGAAGTTTGTACGTAATTTTTCATTACTTGCTTTACCATTAACCAAACTTCTCAAGAAAGGAATTGTTTATCAATGGACCGAAAATCAGCAGAAATCCTTTGACTTACTGAAACATGCATTAACCAATGCCCCTGTTCTACAGTTGCCTGACTTAAATAGACCATTCTTTCTAGTTGTGATGACTGATGCTAGCGGATCAGGAATAGGAGCTGTACTAATGCAAGACAATCATCCAATAGCATATTCTAGTTCTAAGTTGAAACCCTCTGAGCTGAAATATTCCACATATGACAAAGAACTATTAGCAGTTGTACAAGCATTAAGATAGTGGAAACACTACTTAATGGGTTCAGAATTTATGATAAAGACCGACCAGCAAAGTATTAGACATTTACTTAGCCAACCTCAAAATTCTGACCGACATATCAAATGGGCTTCCTTTATTCAAAGTTTTCATCCTATCATTCAATACCAACCTGGAAAAGAAAATGTAGTTGCTGATGCATTGAGTAGAAGACCTGCAATTCATAATATTTCTGTCATATCTTTTGATTCTTTGATTGCTATGAAAGATACATATCACCAGGATATTACTTTTCAATCTGATTGGAATAAATTAGTTCAAAATAATTTCATTCCTGTTGATTCATTGTCATATAATGATGGATTTATGTTTTATGAAAAGAGATTGTGTGTTACTATTCCATTCCGATCTTTTGTTTTAAATGAAATTCATTGTCCCCCATATCAAGGTCATAGAGGTATCATATCTACCTTACGTATGTTAACTGAAGATTTTTATTGGCCGCATATGAATGCAGATGTATCTAATTTCGTTTCTGAATGTTTGATTTGTCAAAGAATTAAGAGACATCATAGTAAACAGTATGGATTACTAATGCCTTTGTCTATTCCATCTAAACCTTGGGAACATATTTCTATGGATTTCATTACTGGTTTACCAAATACTAAATCTAACCATGATATGATTTGGACAGTTGTAGATAGATTTAGTAAGTAAGCTTATTTCATTCCATGTAAGAAAACTTTAACAGCATCACAAGCAACACAGTTATTTTTAAAAACTGTTTTTACTAACCATGGATTGCCAAAAGTTATCATTTCAGATCGTGATTCTAGATTTTGTAACAATTTTTGGATTACCATGTTTGCTAATCTAGGCACAAAGATTGATTTCTCATCTGCATTTCATCCAGAAACAAATGGACAAACAGAAGCCACAAATAGCACCATTCTAGATCTTTTACGTGCATATACTATCTCTAAACCTCAAACATGGGACACTCATTTGCATTTATTACAGTTTGCATATAACAATACACCACACACATCTACAAAGAAAGCACCTTTTGAAGTCATTTATGGATATAGATTATCTACACCTGTTGCATCTTTGTCTAATAGAATTCAGAGTGCTGATGATATTGCTAGTATGCATAACAGTATTTTTGATGAGGTTAAAGATATGATTGCTAAAGCCCAGCAATCATATACCAAACAAGCCAACAAGAAAAGACAAGCTATGAATTTCAAAGTCGATGATTATGTTTGGCTGAGAATAGAAAAACGTAGATTGCAAAGTGTAGATAGACATCCAGTTGTCAAACTAGCTCCTAGATTCTATGGAACATTTAGAATCATTCATAAAATTAATGATAATGCATTCAAGTTAGAATTACCATCTCATTGGAAAATTCACAATACATTTCACATTAGCTTATTGAGACCATTTAGAGGCCAATTACCTGTCCACCCTGTTTATGAAAACCCACCTTTATTAGAGGAAGAGACTGAAATACTTGAACCAGAAGCTATCATAAACACTGATTATATGACCACTAGAACTGGCCGAAGGTATTCTAGATATCTAGTAAAATTTAAGAACCATCCTATAGAGGAAGCACAATGGATGCACGCTAGAGACTTAAATGCTTTCCCCACTCTGTTAGCTCCACATTGAGCTAATAGCAATTGAGGTCAATTGCTATCCCACCCCGGGGTATGATGCCAGGAGGCATATTCCACGGTGGATTCTGTGACGTTTTACAGTGGATTCCGTAAACTTTGATGACCGGGGCTCATACACAAAGTGGATTCTTTGTGCGAGAAGTTGATGGGGACGCCTGTCCTTTTCGGGCGTTTCATTAATTTAGTGTGTACATGGGTGATTCCATAGCTGGTGATTCCACAAAATGCATATTAAATTAATGAACATTTATGAGTTTTGAGTGCGCACTCGTAATAAATTAAGGTTAGGATTTATTTCTAACCAGCTGATTTATTTATGTAGCTGAAGACTGCTAGGTATTCACTTTTGTCGGTTTAATTATATTATTTTACTAACGGTTGTGAATGCTTCAGTTGATGTGTAGAGATAGCAGCAGTGGCGGAGGAAAGCATTGGAGTCTAGCGAGTATTCGACTTATGGATTATATTTTGATAGGCGCCACGCCTATATTTTGTTATGTCTATTGAGGCATTGAGTATTTATTATTATTTTGTATACGCCTATGCGCACGGATACGTTATCTCTATTTGGACATTGTGTTGGGCGTGCCAGATTCTATGGGCACCGTCCATTAGCTTTATATTCATATTTTTGTAAAAGCAAACTCAAAAGCTAAAAGCTTGTCATATTTTTGTAAATTGGGCTATTATTGAGCATGAAGATGGAAATATACATAAAATACATGCTTTGTGAAGTGCTACACAAGGCATGGGGGGAGATTGAACCCAATTAGTCTCTTGCTCTTGTCGTTCATGTTTTTTACATTTTTTTTGTGCAAAAAGGTAGAGTTCATTGTTCTTGGGGACCTTCCGGGATTCACTACGTGAGCATACAGCGACCGATCTGCACACCAATAATAAAGAATTTAGTATCTATTGATCAAATGGTAAAGAAAGGGCTATAGGTTTGATTTAATGAAAAATGTTATTTTATGAAAGACTTTAATGGTAAGTATAGGTTGTTGGTTGCATATTCACTTTAGATGGTGGAATTCTTACTATGAATGTTGCTATATATGCTAAAAGAAAAGGAGTGGTTACAAATATTGAAATATGACACAAGCATATTGCACATGTAAATGTACAAAGGTTGAAATTAATGCAACCCAAAGGGTTGGTTATAGGGTTACCTGCTTTTAGAGTTGAAGAATTTCATAAAGTATGTGAAGCATGTCAGTTTGATAAAGTAGACTCTTGACAACCTTTTTCTTAATGATAGAGATATGAGCATCAATATACTTGATTTATACATATAGATGTTTTGGAGACCTATAAAAATCATATCTCTTAGTGAAAAAACATATTTTATCACATTTATTGATGATTGTTCAAGAAAGCTATGGGTATATTTCATAAAGGAAAAGAGCGCTTGTTGACACAACCATCTCTGACATAGTTGACCCACATTTCAATCTCCAAGCCATTCACTCTCTCCTCACAATCCCAATGTAAGCGAGAAAAAAAAAGGCTCAAGAGTTTCTAATAAGCTTACGTTCTCACCTTCATGCATTGTAGTTTCAATGCCTCCGTGGGTTTATCATTGGCCTTACGATTCAAGTGGTGATTCTCAATGCGCTTCCACTACTCCACATTTGATCCAATCCACAAGCACTCCATCAAAAATATGAAAAGGAAAGAAGGAGGAGTGGAAATCTCAACCTTAAACTCTACCTCTCACACTCCAAGATATGAAAGAAGGGGAAGAAGAGACGAATGAAAAAGAGAAGAGCACTTTATTTTCCAAGTCCTTCACTCACTCCACTTTTACTCTCACTTTCTCACTCTTCATCTGTCTCCACAAGGTGCTCAAGAGGCTAAGATGAAAGTCAAGAGAAGGCTTATTGTCATGGAAGAATAAGCTCTTTCATTTACATTTCTGGCTTTTATTATACCTTAGGATTAGGGTTAGGATTTCCACCAATGACTTGGGCATCTTACCCACTTTCGTGGCTTTTTCATTGGCTCTTTTTCTTGAAGTGAATGCAAATTATTTTGCCCATAACCTAACATTTTTATCGAAAGTGAATGCAACTTTTTTTGCCCATAATCTAACCTCCATTGCAGGTCTTCCTAACTCATTTCGTGATATGTTACAATTTTCACGAGAGTGAGCTTGGCTCTCAAATAATGTCACAAAAATAAATATGCAACCACAAGAATTAGTTATTGGAATACATTATATTGCACATTGCGATAACATTATCCAACTCAAAAAGAAAATCCTTGTCAAACTAATTTAGACACTAACTAGCATGCTTCTTTACTCTTTGAGGTTAACAGTATTCCGCCTTCTATATGAGTGATAGTGCGTCAATACTCACAATTATTGAAAGCATGCTTCAACTTGCTTCATAGGTGTGGAATGCTAGGAATAGTGGTTTTAGAAGGGGGGATGGTAGCTACTAATGATGAAGGATGCTTATTGGTACTCACTACTTGGCGTCGTTGGTGGTGACAAGGCTAGGCGTCGTTGGTGGTGACAAGGCTATATTGAAAATTGTTGGTGTATGCTTGACTGAGAGTCCCTTTTTGTTGGATAAAACTTGAAAGTCTATTGAATTGGATATTGCAAAAGTTAGAAGAGTCATTGTTGATGGTTGAATAGGTAGTGGTTTGGATTTCTTTGCAACTTCTATACCTGTAATGAAAGCTTCACATGATTTGCTTTGTAGGGGGAGCAATAGTCTTCCATTTTCGTGCACATGACATATATTGTTGGCTTGGTAAAGGCTTTGATCTCGAAGAGAGCTAGGAGTATTGTCCTACAATTGAGGACCTAAACCATAAGAAAATGTTATTGTGAAAATACTATGTGGGTCCATTTGCATGCTTAAGTAATTACTTAGTTAGAAGACGTCTCTCCATTGGTTCTTACTGACAAAGTTGATAAAACAAGGAAATTTAGTCAATCAAAATGGAAAGGATTGTCCTTGATGAATGGAGAAAGTTCCTGAAGAGGATAATAAGGAGATCTTATTAGTAGGTCGATTAAAAGTGTTGAATTCAACTCACTACTTTTTGAAGGATCAGGTCTCTAGTGATTTCAGTAGTGAGTGTTAATTCAGATAATTGGACTTTTTCTTACGTCTCTTTTCTACCTTGCTTTTGTGGTTAGCTCAACGGCATTAAGGTGAATGAAAAAGAGAGAGAAGTGCAAGTGACTCAGGGAGACATGTCTAGCCATAGGTGAGTCGAGCTCCCTAGGTACATATCTTGTAGTGCTTGTAACAATGTCAATTGTGTTGCTTATACTAAAACGAGTCATTACTAATAAGTGGTTTTTTCTTTTTATTTTGAGCTTTACTCGAGCACGTTCTTGCTCCTCTCACATCATGCGTAGAAGAGAGTGACATGTCATGTTATGGTTGCAGAGGCCCATCTCATGTGTGCATAGGGAAACAAGAACATATACGATCACCAATTTTCATAATGTCCCTCAAACCTCACCTCTCAGTTTGTTGAATTAGAAGATTTGTTACAATTAGCCTCTCCCTCTGTCTTACACTCTATTGATAAATATAGGAGGAAAGCCCAAATCTTGACATCCATTGATGTAATCCTCATTGTTACTTATGTGAAGATTATATGCCTTTGCACAATTGATGGTGCAATTGTGCATTCCGCCGTGTATTGGCATATAGTGCAAAAAGGCAAGAACCTTATAGCATCATGCATAGAACAGATCATGCTTTGTGCATTTAGAGGCCCAACCCATGCATGTAACACTCCATTCACATATCCCACCTCTCCATTAAATCAAAGAGAAATGGACTGGTCACTCATCCCACCCTTTGTCTCATGCTCTGTTGATGAATATAGAGGGCAACCCATACTCACATCCCTATCCTCTTAGGATGAAAGCTTGTATCACCCTCAATGGTCGTCGATGAAGATCAGCTTCAGTTACTGACGACATTGAGTATCTATTGCTGAGGAGGCATACCCAAGGAGATAGCCGATAAATTAGAAACGTGGACTCGATAAAGATCTTCTCTCTATTGTACAAGTCAAATGGTCTCTGAAAGCACAGGGACACGATGCACCAAGGGAGGGTGCTTCAGAACTATACCCTAGAAGGACCAACAAAAGGTTCAATTGATTTGGACTATGGGGTGTCGCCACCTTTTCCACAACTAGCTTCCTATCCAAGGGGTGTTTGCCACCTTCTCTTGGAGTGAGGCCTGTTATAGAAGGAAATTTCGAAACATGTGTGTAGATGCTTAACCACAAGGACAACACATAAAACAAAAGGTAAATTGTAGTAAAGGACAAGAAGTAAATGATAGACTTGCGGCAAGCAACTCAAAGGATTGAGGGGCATGAACCCTAAAAAGGGTCATAAATCTTTAAAATAACAAAAACACGAGTAGACACTTGGAAATACACACAACACAAGACTCAACAAAGAGTAAAAGATAGCTCGAAGGTCTTTAAAAAACAAAGACCCCAAAGCATATAACAAAAATTCAACCTTGTAGGAGAAGATAAAGAGATCTATTCAACCATTGAGAGCCTAACAGTTGATGCACTTATGTGCAACCGATGGGACTTGTCATATATAGCTCTTTTGAGATGGTTTTGGCCGACCCACTTCTGTACCCATAGAGTTCTTGATAAAACACTAGCAAAAAAAAAACCTAGGTCCTAACAAACCCCCCACTTGACCCTAAGGCTGCCCAAGGGGGTGATACTAGATCAAGGTTTAGAGATCATGCATATTGAATACCCTTGTCCATCTGAGGATCCATCATGACCAACATATGATATAGGACATTCAAATCATCCTCCAAATCATTACAACTTGCACTAGGCCAAGTCACAACTCTGAAAAAGTCAATCAAGGTGCTTTGTTGTGAATCGCTTACATACCTTTAATGGGACTAAAAGAGGTGATGTTTAAGTAAGTGTAGGTACAAAACGAAGACCTTGAATAATGGTTTGAATCTCTCTCGAAATAAACACGGTGGAAGCACCCTCTAATCTCATAGCACAATGGGCACCTGTATATGTAGTGCTCCTCGGTCTTTGACTCCAATTGGTAGATCCGATCCTAGAGGGGAAGGGAATATGCTCCATAGTGACTTGTCTCTATCTATAATTGATGTGAGGATGTGTGGATTTGACCAATGATGCACTATACCCTATGATACATGTATATATGCTTTTGGTAGAAAGCCATCTTTGTTCCCAGATCCTAGGTAGGTGCCAAACAAGTTGTGGTTATATGTAATTGAATACTGTCCATTCTGATCATCTTGTGCAATCAAGCAGATAAGTGAACTGGGTGAGGCTAAATGTAAGGTTTGCAGTAGTGCACCTAGAGTGGGTGGGGGTGTGGATACTTGTGTGCTCAAGGGTACTCAAGTTCACATGCATGTGTCTATGCCAATGCTAGTGCCAATGCACATTTCTGCACACGAATGCATGCTAAAATCGATCACAAGCCCAATTCATAATGGGTGCCTAAAATCATGCGTGTGCACAATGTTGTGTGATGATGGCTACACAATTTTCAAATGATCACATTACAATGCAAGTGCACATGCACATAGTGCACATAGAATGCATGTTAGTATAAGTGTAAGTACTATAGTGTACACATTCTAGCTTGATGTTGTGCACTGTGTAGTGCTCTTAAAGACAGGACACAAAATTTAAATGAATTCTACTCATAGCTTGGAAACTCGATCATAGTTTGATCTTCATTAATGCCATACATGTAGTGCACCATTATCTTCCACTACTACTTAGAAGCATAAATTTAATGAAATATTGCCTCTGTTGTTGGCTTTGCCTCCCTTTGGCTCTGCACTTGGTGGCTCTTCCCTCCTTGTGGTAGCTACTTCTCATGGCTTGGTGGTTCTTCTTTCTTCCCAATTGCTTCTCTTTCTCTTGAAGCTTCTCACATAGCTCTCTAACCAAGCTCAGACACTCCTTGCAAGGTGGATGAAGAAGGGAGCAATGAACAAAGTTGTAGGTGTTCTAAGGCTAGTTCATGGCAACCATGGTTAATAATCTTGCAACAATAAATCTTGCGTTTACTATCTTTCCTCTTCTTTAATCTTTGCTTCTTCTCCATATTATGTGGACTATGCTTCTTATGCTCATTTAGCACCCAATAGATCAATCAACTGAAGGAGAATCGATGACGGGCTGAATATGCTCCAGATGTGGGCTCTTATGGATAGGTTTGGGATAGCAAACAAAAGGCGAAATTCACACCTACTTATTGTCTATTCTTGCATGTCTCCTTCCCTGTGGTGGTTGGCTTGCCTTGTGGGTAGCAAGGTCTTGCTTGTTATTGCCTTGAATCGATCCTTTCTGAGGGTGCAAAGAGATTAGTGATTGGTAGGTAGAGGGCTAAAAATAGGTGCCTACTACTGCCCATGTGGGTACCCTATTTTGCCCTCCCGTGATTGCTTCCTCTTCCCTACTTCCTTCCCTACAGACTAGAGATTATGGCTTGCTTTAACTAGAAATTGGATGGCTGAAATTTGGGAGGGCTAGAGTAGAGGTTAGGAATGAATATCAATTAGAGAAAGAGTTGAAAATAGGTGCCTTTTGTTGTCCACATGGCCGCCCTGCCTACTCTTCACTATCTACTCTCTCCTTCCTGCTTTCTTCTCCTTCAAATCGATCCATCAAAGGTCTGCTGGAGCAAGAGGGCTTCATGGTTGATCCAAAGAATATGGAAAATAGGCTGAAATAAGTTGGAAATCAAGTGTCTCATTTTGCTCTTTCTCTCCACGATTACTATCTAGAAAACCAATGGTCTTGCCTCAATTAGTCTTCTCCTCACTATTTCATCTTGATCCCAATGAACTAGTTGTAGGAGTTATGTCGTTGAACACTTATACGCTAAGATTTTTCCAACCAAGTTAATCATGCAACCATTTTGATCCACTTCTCCCTTGTCTAATGTAATATAAATATGATCTTTCCCATCTATTGCTCTTGTGATTTACTAGTTAATTTGAGTTAAATAATGCATTCAACCATGTAATATTCCATTTAAATATTCCTTTGTTCCACGATAATGAGTTACGTGTCCCAATGGTCTTATGCCTATAAATGCAATATCCAAACTTAAAGAAGAAAAAATTCTATTTGAATTATGAAAAAGCAAGTCTCAAATATGCAAACACATCCTAACTATTGTGCACATGTTTCAGAGTTGGCTTTTGCATATTCCTCGTATTTTGCCACACAAGCATGCAAGCACCATGAGGTCCAGTGCCCTTGGTCCTAGCAATGGAATCAAAATGTTGCACTACATGAGCTCAACAATGGGACTTTGGGCACCCTCTTATTTTTTCAAGAGAATTGATCTATGAAGTACAGTGGCCATCTCTCACTTAGACTCTCACATGTATTATGAATGCCGAGATTCGCTTGTAGTGATTGTATGCGGCTTCCAAGCTTGAAGGAGGAGGCCTTTGTGAAGCTTCATGACCCTTGAGTGTGTTCCTTTCATTCTTAACCCTCTATGGCCTTTGCATGCAAGAAGGAAGCATGAGCTTAGGCATGAGAGAGTGCTCAAGAGAAGGAAGAACAAAGCTTCACCCATTCAATTCCTCACACACACACACACAATCGTGCGCTCTCTCTCTCTCTCTCTCAACACTTTCACTCTCACTCTCTCCCAATTGAAAGCAAGAGTTCAAAATTTGCACATAGATGAAAAGTCTATTATATTCTTTCTCATCCTTTAAATTAAAAAATATTAAGGGTTTCCCCATCCCCCTTAGGCATCCTACCCATTTTGTGGTTCTTTTTAGTTGGTCATGGACCTTTTTACATGCAAGTAAGCTTTAATCTTGATGAAGGAATAAACTATAATGAAAATGCTAGTTGCTTAGTGTAGCTTGCATAGGAGGGAGCCTAGCTCTCATAAAATAACCATGCCGAGTGTTACAAAAATAACTACATTCTCCAAAATTTGTATAAAAAATTGTAGGGTTGACTTTCTTTGTCTGGCTTCTTGCTACCTTACGAGGACTCAATTTGGCTTGAGTGCAACTGGAATAGAATCCAAGTGTTAGAGTTGAATGAACTTCGATACAAGTTAGGTCCGAGTAGATGGATCCCAACCAAGTTTAGGTCTATGTGGATCTAGATGGGTAGTTGGATTCAAGTGGATCTATCAAATTTGAATGTGTCACTTGATGTAGATTATCACTTGAATGTAAATGGTCACACTGAGACTTGGATGGTCAATTGAAATCGAATGGTCATATGAGTGCTAGGCCTTGAATGGCTATGTACTTAATGGCTGTCAAGTCCCTTTCCTCTCTCTACCTTGATTGGTGTTGACTTGAATGAGGCACCCCAAATTAAATTATATTCCCTCTAACAATATCTATGGCCATTCAATATAATCTAGGAAGGAAGCTTCGTTTTGTGCACCTTTTGATCTTTGAGTGTTTCAATTAGAAAAATCTCATTATCCTCTTTTCAAATGCAGCTCAAGATCCCCAATTCTTATGTATCCTCTTTGCCTCTCGAGCACTCTTAGTAGTCAAATGAGTTGCACTCAAATCGAATGCCCTCAACACTCGAGTGAATGTAACCCACAGCATACTATAGAGAGAGTTCTTTCAACCTCTTCTCCTCTACATACCCAACCTATTATTTCCGTAGCTGCACATGCATAATCTCTATTATAATAGGCCAATGGGTCATAAATTATTTTTGGGTTTTTGTAGGTTTATATTGAATGTGGATCTTCTACCTAATCTTATCGATTCCAAACATGAAGTTGCCTTTAGCTAGTTCCTCAGAACTATATTTTCCTACTCTAGTCTATTCTGGTAGGCATAGATTCTGGGTAAGCACAACTTGGGCAATCGAAATTTCACCTCTCAATCCGAATATTGGGCATGCAAGCTTCCTATTCCATTGCACGAGGGGAATACAAGTGTCTTAGAGTAATTGATTCTACCCATGTCTTAGTAACAAAATCAAAATGGTAAGCCACACACATGATATGGAGGACTCGGGGTTTAGCAAAAAATGAGATCAAAATGGCGAGCTACACGAGTGACACGCAAGACTTGGATGGAACTCCTCCTGTTTTAGGAGCTCAGTATTCTTGGACTCAATGACCCCTCACATGATCTACTCATATTCTATTCTTGGAACCATCTACTCTCTCCTAAGCATTCGAAGCAAGCAAGAAAGAAAACAACCAAGAGTTCACGCGCGCGCATGGCAGCTCACAAACGGTTCAGCATCCCATCTGTCTGATTGTATGCCTAAGGGTTGAGCATCTCCATGCCGCCCCACCGGCCTACGAGCTCGGAGGTCCTTTGCCGGTTCCAAAAGCGGTGCTTGGGTGCACGACGACCACGCGCGAACGCCCCACGCATATGCGAGTTTGTGACGCCTTGGCGGGGCGGTCTCTCGGGAGGAATGAGGAGACGGGAGACGTGTGAGAAGGGAGCGGCCTGCGATGCTGCATACATCGCCTCGGGTGGTTCGGGAAGAGAAGGAGCTGCCGGATAGAAAGGGAGGATGAGCACACCGCCAAGCCAAATGCATGCCGATGTGTGGCCGCAACAAAAGAGAAGTGGAGCTACCATTGACCCGTTTGGGAGATTCAGTGGGGGCTCTCAAACCTTGGTACCCCTGTAATACCAATGAAATGAAATGCGAGAAGGGGAAAAGGGAGTTTGGAAAGGAGGAGACTTTCGGTGAATATCAAATTCGAGGAGGGGGGCCTCTCTCGAGTCTTGAGCTCTGCTGCGTTTACGTTGGCGTTTCCGTCCCTTAGGTATAGCCTGCAGCCTCTGGTCGTGAATGGGGTGCTTGCTGGGAGGGAGGTAGGGAGGGAGGGGGGCTACCTACTACTTAAGGCGAAGCCTGGCTGGCAGTATAGCATACTTACCTGGGCGGGGTTTATCGGTGATCAGGAAGGCCGATGGCCTAGGGTCGGCCTCTCCATTGCACTGCGGACGGGCCGCACTCTAGCATCTCCCCTGAGTGGGAGAGTGCACGTCATAATTTGTGGCAGCGGGGGCTCGCGTTCGCGCGGCCCCTATTCAGAGCGAAGCCCCAACCTGCAGATGCATCCACGCTGCAAGTGTCGTTCGGAACGCCTTCCGACCGATCTTCGTCGTCGCCCCCAGGCCATCGGTGCAGATTTCAGAGAGAAAAGTCCCGATCTGGCAGCGCATGGTAAGTCTCGTTCCGACGTCCCATGGACGCCGCAGCTTTGATCCTGCTGGCCCGGCCTGCCGCATGGACCGCACCACAATCGGAGTTTTGATGACCGGGCCCACCTGGGTGGTTGCGGACACGCTTGGATGGCGGGGCGGGAGGCCGGCGTCTTCTCGGCGCGATCAAATTGTTGCTTGCTGCGCAGGTGGCTCCGGCGCCATGGATTCTGATGGAGAGGTCAGCACTGATCTTTCGTTCTCTTTCCTTCCTTCTAGGCTTGTGCTGCCAGGTCCTGCTCCGACCACACACACACGGCACTTGCTTGGTTTGTGTCAAGGGAGGATGAGATGACCTCATGGTCTCCCTCGATGATTACATACCATGTGGTGGAGACGGAGCAGGTTAGGAGGCCTCTCCTGCCTAGCTTCCGATTTTCTCCCTCGATACGTCGAGGGTGCACCGTGACAAGGGACCAAAGCAACAGGGAAAAAAATGTGTGAGGGCTCCAGAGGTAACAAAGTGGAAGAGGCACCAATCGCATAGCATGCAAACTGGTTCACACAGACAGTGCACGCAAGGCATGTATGTGCAACGACAGCAATTTCAGGGGCATTTGAAGTCGGAAATTTTAGGTTTGCGCAAGGCCAGGGAATCAGCAGAGCTCCCATGACATTCATTGAATGAATGCCTGAAGCCGCAGCTCTCTACTGGAGAAGTTTGTGCGGATTTTGGCCGCCATGGTAGGTCAAACTGTAGATTGATAACGGTGCATGCATGGGTTAACCTTCCTATACTTTGTAGTGTAACTGGAGCCGTAGGCTAATGACAGAACTACATTGTCCTGGGCATTGTGGTGATATGGTGGACAGGTCGCACTAGAATCCAGACTTTCAGGCACCCTTTCTTCAGCTCCTTCGGGAGCCCACGAGAAGTGACCCGAAAGCATGAATGAAATCTTAATGCTCCCGAGTTCCTGCCTTTGCCGAAAAGGCAGCCAGCTCTGCAAAATACTTGTTTAGGCCCAGGGAAGAACTGGCTCCAAAAGGTGAGAACTTTAGGTTCAGTTCAGGGCGCTGTAGATCGGCAGTGACTTAGTGCTATCTTTTGATCCTTTGAGCTGCAGGTGGCCCCTCCACAGATCGACTAGGTAGGAGTGGAGGGTATGGCCTGTTTTTAGAATACAAGCCACCCGGGTTTGTAAAGCCTTGAGCTTACTCTTATGTGGACAGAAATTCCATCCAAGAACTCCTCCATAAAAATCGCTAGAGGTAGCCAATACGAAGACCAGCCAAGGACTAGCAGACCGAATGTCCACGCATAAATTCAATGACACGCTAATCTAAGATGCATTCGGCAATTGCCTTACATGACAATTGCTTAGCATTCAAAAGGTATTTTCAAAGCCATGAATATTGATCCTAGAGGCCAAGAGTTATCCGAGGTACTTTCAATGTCGTCGATGCTCGTGTTGATTTCAATATCATGAACTAAAATTGGCCAACCCAACCTTGTCCCTAGAAATGCGGCAATGAATCCTTGTGGGGGAGCTCAACGTTTCCTTCTGAGCAAATGGAAAATCGCCTTGATAATCAAAACTTCGAAGCGTGCCAATCGCGTATAGATGCTTTCCAATCGCGAAGGTGCCGAAGAGGAAGTCCCACTTGGAAGACTTTTCAAGAAATGGGACTAAATTTGATGACCATTATATTAAGAACAATGGATGTACTTGATTCTATTGAGCATCGAGACCTTCGGTGCAAGCAATCACACCAACTCCCACGAAAAGCGCAACAATCGAGCCTTTGTATCATATTAAAAACTAGTGAGAGGAGCAAGAACGTCTCTCCTCCCCCTTCTTTCATATCTTGGAGTGTGAGAGGCATGGTTTAAGGTTGAGATTTCCACTCCTTTCCTTTTCATATTTTTGATGGAGTGCTTGTGGATTTTGGATCAAATGTGGAGCAGTGGAAGCACATTGAGAAGCACCACTTGAATTGTAAGGCCAATGATAAACCCATGGAGGCATTGAAACTACAATGCATGAAGGTGAGAACGTAAGCCTATTAGAGACTCTTGAGCCGTTTGTTTTCTTGCTTGCATTGGGATTGTGAGGAGAGAGTGAATGGCTTGGAGATTGAAATGTGGGTCAACTATGTGAGAGATGGTTGTGTCAACGAGCATCGGAACTCTTGAAAGAACAGGATTCCAACTAATGTCCCATTATTGATCAATTGTACCAAGACTAAGTGATAGTATGCTCGGAAAAACACATGGTTGCAACCACAAGGGCTACATATGGGTCACCTTCCACCTATACAACATAGCTTGGATTCCCCTTTTGTAGAGCTCAATTGAGGGCAACTGAACAAGATGATTAGAATGGACAATGTTCAATGACATATAACCACAACTTGTTTGGCACGTACCTAGGATCTGGGAACAAAGATGGCTTTCTACCAAAAGCATATATACATGTATCATAGGGTATAGTGCACCATTAGTCAAATCCACACATCCTCACATCAATTACAAATAGAGACAAGTCATTATATGGAGCACTCATGTAGAAGGTGGGATAGTGTTAACCTCAAAGAGTAAAGAAGCATTCAAGTTAGTGTCTAAATTAGTTCAACCATGATTTTCTTTTTGAGTTGGATAATGTTATCGCAATGTGCAACTACAATGTATTCTACCAAAAGATAGCTTTCTACCAAAAGTATATATACATGTACCATAGGGTATAGTGCACCATTGGTCAAATCCACACATCCTCACATCAATTACAGATAGAGACAAGTCACTATGGAGCATATTCCCTTCCCCTTTAGGATTGGATCTACCAATTGGGGTCAAAGACCGAGGAGCACTACATATACGGGTGCCTAGTGTGCTATGAGATTAGAGGGTGGTTCCACCGTGTCTATTTCGAGAGAGATTCAAACCATTATTCGGGGTCTTCATTTTGTACCTACATTAACTTAAAGATCACGCCTTTTAGTCCCAATAAAGGTATGTAAGCGATTCACGACAAAGCACCTTGATTGACTTTTTCAGAGTTGTGACTTGGCCTAGTGCAAGTTGTAATGATTTGGAGGATGGTTTGAATGTCCTATAGCAAATGCTTATCGAAAACTCTACGGGGACAGAAGTGGGTCGGCCAAAACCATCTCAAAAGAGCTATATATGACAAGTCCCATTGGTTGCACATAAGTGCATCAATTGTTAGGCTCTCAATGGTTGAATAGATCTCTTTGTCTTCTCCTAGAAGGCTGAATTTTTGTTATATGCTTTGGGGTCTTTGTTTTTTAAAGACCTTCGAGCTATCTTTTGCTCTTTGTTGAGTCTTGTGTTGTGTGTATTTCCAAGTGTATACTTGTGTTTTTTTTATTTTTAAGATTTATGTTCCTTTTTAGGGTTCATGGCCCTCAGTCCTTTGAGTTGCTCACCGCAAGTCTATCATTTACTTCTTTTCCTTTGCTAGAATTTACCTTTTGATTTATGTGTTGTCCTTGTTGTTAAGCATCTACACACATGTTAAGAAATTTTCTTTCATAACAAGCCTCACTTCAAGAGAAAGTGGCAAACACCCTTGGATAGGAAGCTAGTTGTGGAAAAGGTGGGGACACCCCATAGTTTAAATCAATTGAACCTTTTGTTGGTCCTTCTAGGGTATAGTTCCAAAGCACCCTTCCTTTGGGTATCGTGTCCCTGTGCTTTCAGAGACCATTTTGACTTGTACAATAGAGAGAAGATATTTATTGACTTGTACAATAGAGAGACCATCAATTGTGCACAAGGTATATAATCTTCACGTAGGTAACAATGAGGATTATATCAATGGATGTCAGGATTTGGGATTTTCTCCTATATTTATCAATAGTGTAAGACATAGGGAGATGCTAATTGTAACAACTCTTCTAATCCAGCAAATTGAGAGGTGAGATTTGAGGGACATTATGAAAATTGGTGATTGTATATGTTCTTGTTTCCCTATGCACACATGAGACGGGCCTCTGCAACCATAACATGACAATGTCACTCTCTTCTACGCATGGCATTACAAGAATTATTGGCCATTGTTCTTACACCTATGCCAAATCGAGTGGGATACATTGATGCACCATCAACTGTGCATGCTAATATACTCTCTCTCTATGCCCTCAATCTTGTTGATTTCTAATCTAGGTATGAGTCATGGGTTCCTATCATCTCTCTTTGAGTGATGTTTGTATATGGTTGGTGAGTGTTCTATCATCCTTAACTTGAGTGATTCGTAAGATTGAGAGCTACATGCTTCGTAGATAATAACTTGGCGGTGTTCACCTATACGGGTACCTCCCTAGGTGTTGCTACATGGTCTTGACTGTGTTGACGTATGTTGTGATGAGCTGTGGTGCGCCCTAAAGACGACATCGACCCCTCGAGTGACAATGAGCGACTCCAACATCTAGTACACCAATGACTTTCAACCATGACCAATTGTTGAATGGGCCAAGTGTTTCTAACTCTCCTTTTGGTTGTATGTATGTATGTCATGTCATAAGTGTGAAGATGCAAGGGTTAGATTGTGTATTCGTATGTAGCCTCTCGTTGATCGTCCTAACTGTTGGGGGTAAAGGCTCCTCCGTCTGGCCGCCTGTGTATTACTACACTGACAGTACCTACCATTGCACACTGTAGGTGGTGGGTACCTGTCATCGTCACTTTATTCTTTATTCTTTTAGTGACAGTTTGAATAAAGGCCCAGTTACATATTGTGATTGCTCGAGATCTTGTCACGCCTTGGCTTCCCGAGCACCTACTCGGCCCTTTTGGGCACCCTCAAGGCATTGCAGTAGAGTTACTTTTTCATTTGTTTCAGGGTTTCATTGAGTTCACAGGTCTACAAGTCTCAGAAGAGAAAGGGGGCATCACCATTGAAGCTCCTGTGCTTCATATCTCATCATAGACCTCTTGTGGCTACTCCAGGCTTCTTGTGTGCCTCCCTTGACGTGGTAAAGCCCTGGAGCATCCTGAATCAGATCAGCAAAAGTAACAAACCCTCTAGCCATGCAGCATGAATTTGCGTCGATTCTTGGTAGCCCGTGGACAACACATCTTCAACTTGTTGATGATCTTGGCATACTTCCTAATCATTGTGGCAACCTTGGCAATGATGCTTGACATGCTTTGAAGCCTCCTAAGCCTTGAATATTGATGTGAGGCCCTGTAGCACAGTTTTGAACCAGTTTACAGCAGCTTACAGACACTAAATGTCAATGCTACACTAGTAGTTGATGCCTACGTTTGTTAGGAGCTTCCTAGTTAAGCAATTTGATGCCTATTGATGACCAATTGTTGGGGGATGCAAGGTATATGTTTTGCCATGAGATTGGATTGATTTTTGGGCTGAAAAATCACAGTTTTCAACAATAAATCAGTGATGTACAATAGTGGCCTGAAGTCTATTACTTCATGTTTGCCTTTGTCTCTTGCAATTAGGACATGCTTGGGAGATGTACTTTGATGTATTGATCATTGGGGATTGACTGTGAACTTGATATTGCTTCGGATCATTGGCTAAGCTTGAGCTCCTCTTTGTAGCACTTGAATCTTCATCTTTGGATGTACTTTGGCATGTACCTCACTTATGTTTGGCCGGTCTTGACATACTTGGCTTATGCCATCTCTGTACATGCTAGTTACTTTGTCTTGGAGTTGATTGCTACTGCAACTTACTTGGCCTTGACATTTGATTGCATGGGCTTGGCTATTTCTTGGCTTGCCAGAGTTACAATTTGGATATACTTGATGTCTACGGATGCTATGTATGGATGCTATGGAGTCTATATACTTGGGATGTCTCGTTGATGCTTGATCTTGCACACTTGTCACTGGTGCACTCTTACATGCTTTGTTCGAGCTTTCTTGCTTGACATTTACGGCTTTTGTGCCAGTATGAGCGTCTTGATACTCTTGATAGATATAGAGCAAGTGGGTTATGTTACTTGAGCATTGACATAGCTCTGCTAAGACTAGGATCTTCACTTTGATGTTGCATGGTTGATATGCCATGGTCCTCATAGATGTATTTGGGTTGATTTGGGCTTTACACTCCTTGAGCATATATCTATTTGTATCAGGTCTTGCCAGTGTTGTGTATACTTTGCCCTATTATACAAGGGGCATGCCGGCTTACTGACGGATTCATTTGACATGCTTGGGTGTTTGCTCGATGTCTGTATGACTGTCACTTGCTGATTTATGCCTGCTTGATGTCGATTATGCTTTGACAGTCAATGGTTGACTTGGTGCATTCATTTTGCCTACAGTTTGCTCTCATTGTACCTGGCTGTAATTTATTACAGCAAGTAATTATGCATGGACTATGATGTATTTTTCATGTTGAATCATCTTGGCTTTATATACTTTTGATGGTATTTGGTGGGCAGCATCATTAGCTATCAGTTCGTGGTCATTTTACCTTGGTTTTGGTGGTAATTTGGTTATCTACACAGCAAAAAATAGCAAGTACTTTTGAATTATCTGCACCATTTTGGACTGTAGTATGGTATCTTCTTCCACTGACAGGTGCTATCTTTAACATTACTAAGCTTGATGGTATAAATTATGCCTATTGGAAGAGCCAAGTTTGACAGGTATTGGTGCACAAATCACAGATAAAGCCACTAAGGATGGGTGACGAGCCCTAAAACTATGACTGATGATGAATGGATGGAGCTTGATAAGTTATGAAAGTCCACCCTCATCTTGTCTCTCACTGAATAGGTGCATTACAATATGGTTGAGGAAGCACAGAGTGCTTGGCAACTTTGGGATAAGATCAAGAACCTGTATGATAAGAAAAGTCTAGCAAGTCAGATGTATTGGCTGAAGCAACTTATGGACCTACATATGAAGGAGAATATGATGATGTCTTCTCATTTGAGCCAGTTCCATGCTATTATCAAAAACTTGACTTCACAGGGCATTACCTTCAATGATGAGGTTACTCCATTGTTTTTGCTTGGGACTCTAAGTGAGTCATGGGATGTATTCCACATTGCCTTATGTACTCCTGCTACTACTTTGAACTTGCCTGATGTAGAGAGTGCTCTTCTATAGGAAGAGATCAACCGTAAGAACTTGGATGCCTCTCGTGTGTTGTATGCTTTGATTGTTAGACGTAGAGATGGTACTAGAAAGAATAGTCGTGGCAGAGACTCTCAAAAGTCTAGGTATAAGTCACGTGGTAAGTCACGCAACAAGTCTCATGGAAGAAATGCTAATGTGACATGTCATCATTGCGGTAAGAAGGGCCATATATGCTCAATAGAGGAGATAAATGTCATGCAGACTGAGGACTCCGATGGGGAGTACATATTTGCAGCTAGTTCTTGTGATGCTACGTCATTGACCAGGTTCACTCTATGTATGCGCAGTGCAGGTTTTTGCATTCTAGTACTTCATTTCATGTTACACCTTGTCGTGAGTGGTTCCATTCCTACCACACTCTCTCTGGTTCAGTTTGCTTGGGTGATGACACGTCACTTGCTATTGTTGGCATTGGGGATGTACGGTTGCAGTTCTCTACCTGCAATACTTTTCTGTTATGTACCTCACGTACTTGCGCTTACATGCAGTCTTATGTCTACAGGGCAGCTTGATGATGCTAGGTTTCATGTCTCTTTTGGGGATTCTTCCTAGAAGATCACACGTGCCAGACTTGTGCTTGCTAGCAGTGCCAAGGTTGGTAGCCTCTATCCTCTTGTAGTTGATGGGTCCTCTGTTGACCATGTTTTGTCAGTAGGTTCCATCCCACATGTATCTGTTTGGCATGCCCATTTGGGTCATATGTCCTTGAAGGGAATGAAAATGCTTTTTGGTTTGCAGTACTTACTGCCCCTTGATTATGCATGTTTTGATTCATGTGAGCATTATCTTTATGAGAGACAGACTAGGAATACACATAAGAAGTCTGGTAAGGCACGCATGAGTGAGACCCTTGCATTGGTACATTCGGATATCTGTGGGCCCATGCCTTGTTAGTCTATGGGTGGTGCAAAGTATTTTGTGACGTTTATTGACGATATTTTACGTAAAGTATGGGCTTATCCCATTAAGCTTAAGTCAAATGTCTTGGCTGTGTTTCAGAGATGGCTTGTATTTGTTTTTGAGAACCAGACTGGACATAGGTTGAAATGCCTTAGGACTGATAATGGGGGAGAATATGTGTCACATGCCTTTGAGCAGCTATGTGATGAGAGATGTATTAGGCGTCAGTTGACCGCCCCTATACCCCACCCCAGAATAGTTTGGCTGAGTGGATGAATAGAACCATCTAGGAGTGTGTACATAGTATGCTTAGCCATGCAGGCCATGGTGATGGGTCGCTCTATGGTGGTAGAGATTTGTTTGTCCAGAATCTGAACCTTAGAGATGTAATCTCTCCGACTCTCATCCTCATTACTACTCGATGTTTATGAGTTGAACAATGAGGTTATCCCCATAGCTAGTTTTTATGAAGCATTTACTAAATATGTCCATAAGCAATATGAAGGAGGACTTCTCAACAGCATCAAGATTAGTCAACCATGTTTGTCCATTTTTTCCTAAGCAAAGTTCATAAGCAATATAAAGGAGGCCTTCTTAGTAGCATCAAGATTAGTAAACGAGGTTTGTCCATTTTTTCCTAAGCAAAGTTCAAAGGCTTGAACTTGATTGGTGTCACCAATAAGGTTATTGGCATCATAGACTTGCACAAATTTTTTGATAAAGCTATAAGGGTCATCCTTGGTGTAGTATTTATCTAGCTATTTTGCAACTAAGGGGATTTTTGCCTAGTCTCTAGTACTTAGAATGTTTTCCATTCAGGTTAGGATGGTTTGTGCAATGTGGGTCCCTACTTGCATCAAATAAGAGTAGTCAAACAAGGGCATCATTGCATGGGACCTGAGAAGGAATCCTATCCCCATCCTATTGCTCTTGTATTCAATAACATTCGATGGATATTTTCCATCTTTGCTTGCATGGTTGCAAGCTGGTGTCTAGTGTCATTGTTAAGATCTAGTTTTCAGTTAAGAGTGTTTATCCGTTGGCCTTGTAGCTCTCTCAAAGTTTTTCCATTACCTCAAGAGTCATATTAGAGACATTAAACTTTGTAGCTTACTAGAAGTTGTTGATTGAGGCTTGGAAGTCATTCAAGGCATTGCCTCAAGCCCTCAATTCTCTCCATTGTGCTTGATGTCATCCTCGTGGTCTCTCTTGCTTCTTAGTGGTCTAACTAGATAACTTAGTTAATTAGGTCACGTATAGGGGTGTTCTAAATATCTAGGATCTACTAGGACTAGGGTCTCTCCTTGATGTGGGTGTTGGAAGGTCACATCTATGTTTTGCTTCTTATTTTTGAGTCTCCTACCTTTATCTCTTCTTGTTCTTTAGATCATTGAATATTGAGCCATCAAACAATGTGTAAAAAACACTTTCATGTAGCACATTTAACTTTTCAAACAATTATACTTGCATTAGATTAATTGTGTTTCCTTCTGGTTTTCTTGACGGTTTTTTTTGCCTTGTTGAGTTTATTTCTTTTCCCTTGCAAGTTTCCTTTTTAATTATTGCAATTACCCTTTCTTTTCACTTTGCGCATGTGCAAATGCAATTGCGTGCATTGAGGGTGGAATGTAGTGACTACGTGGGGTGCAACAATGCACATGTGTGGAAAGTGAATTAATATGTGTGCTTAGAGTGCTCAACATGTAGAGTTATGATTCCTTCTCATGCCTTGAGGTATGCAAATGTAGATTGAGAAGAAAGGTGTCCTAAGGTGAGCTCAGAGACTTAGTTGTTCAGGGTTAGTGCATAGTGCATGTGCACTCTAAATAGGTGTGACTATGTGCAATTACAAAAATATTTAGGTGGCATGTGACATGCAATTCTAGATACAAGTGCAAGTGCAAGAGGTAGTGTACATAAGTGCACATGAGTGCCAACACATCTAAGTGCAAATGCGATTAGGTGCAAGTGCACCTAAGTCTAAGTGCAAGTGCTCCTAAGTGCATGTACAGGTAAGTGCACTAATTTCAAGCATACATAGGCACACACAAGTACACTCGAGCATACACAAGTACACAATGGTTGGCTCAATACATGTTTTTCTGCACTAGGTTAAGGTGTTTAGAGTTGCTAGCACAAGTGCATCAGAAGTGCACATGTGTGTACATGCACATGTCCATGTCAGTGTGTGCCAATGTTAGTGTGTGTGAGTGTCAAAGCAACCGCACTATGTGCAATCAAGCGCATAAGTGAACTGGGTGAGGCTAAATGTAGTAGTGGACCTAGAGTGGGTGGGGTTGTGGATACTAGTGCACTCAAGGGTACTGAAGTTCACATGCATGTGTCTATGCCAGTGCCAGTGCCAATGCACATTTGTGCACACGAATGCATGCAATCACACCGTTGCACACTGGTGCACTGCAAGATGCCACCTTCTTCCCTCCAAACTTCCCTTGCAAACAAGGTGGGTGTGGGTTGGTATTGAGACAAAAAAGACTCTTGCAACAAGTGCATGTATGAGTGGCATACTACTATTCACTTGTTTGTGCAATTGGGATCTTAAATGAATTCAAGGCTCATAATGAGTACACATGATACATACATTAACTACAAGTAGTTATGAAAGATTGTGTGTAGGAGTGGGATAGTGCACAAATGTATGTGCACTAGTGCATGTGGGTAATGCTTAATGCACATAATGCACCAAACTTGAAAGTTGATATGCAAGTGCAGTGCACTGGGACTAATACACTATGATATGGAAGGTTACTATGAATTGTGTGAAGAGATGGATCTAATGGTAATGCAAGGTTCTAGTGCACACAAGTGTACATGTTAGTGCTAGTGCAAGTGCACATACATGTTTGTGCACTCAACTGTACACAAGTGCACTCAGGTGTATGCAAGTGCACAAGAGTGTGCAATTTGATGTGGCAAATCCTTCATCAAAGGCATCTACAATGAAAGGTTTTGTGAAACCTTGGTTAGGAACTTTGAACTTGATCGCTCCAACATCAATAATGTTTTGGATAAGCCTATCCATGTGGACCACCTCCACCATGAAATGGATTAGAGAGAAAAGGCCATATGGATCTTATTAGTCATGATTGTAGGGCAAAACTACACAAAAACCAAGGAAACCCAAGAGTTTATTGTAGATGTTATGAATTAGTGCAATAACTACTCAAGATAGAAAAATCACTCAAAATTTCTAGATCCCACAACCAAAATGTATAATGCATTCATTGCAAGGATGGGGATCACCTACCTTTAGAATGTCCTCGACCACCTTGATCATGCATGAATTGTGGATGATTTCGCCATGAAGTACCATATTGTAGAGCCCCATGTAGGCTCTTTGCTCCTACATTTGCCTACCAACAATTTAACCATGGCCCAAACAGCCTCCACTTGCCCCATCATTGGCACTACTAGCCCCTCTATAGTGGCCATGCAATGAGCTGAGATTAAACCCTTAGGAATCCCTAGACCTCCTATGCCAATTGTCATGCACCCGCCTAGTGATGCCCTTGTCCACTTATATGAAGAACCAACAGAAGAAGCAAAATACACAAGCCCTTTTGTCTATTACAATGATGAAGGACGTCTAATCCTCATGGACTACTATCCTATACCCTTTATTATGTTGGTATGAGGTTGGAAATGAGGCATGTCTGCAAATTAGGACCCCATTGCCTATTGGAATTGTGGGCAACTATGGCATGTTTCCTCGAGGTGTCCAAAGAAACAAGAGTAGTCTAAGGTAGGTGATGATGGCCAACATTGCCTTGAATGTGAAATTACACACGTGTCTAGATTATCCATAGTGTAAGGCAAGCAAAAGGAAGGCTGTAGTCCCATATATTCCTTTGAGCCTATTTATAGTGGAAAACGATGAAGATAGCCTTCCCATTCTTATGCATGCCATCACTCTCACACAACGTAAGGTTGGGGGAGTGAGCATTGAAGGTCCCATGACTATGAATGGATCCATTATTGGCAAAAAGAGCACCAAGAAAATGAGAAAGAGAGCTAAACTCAAACTTAAGAGAATGTTGCTGCCTCTAGCATAGAGAGTTCTACAACAGTACCGTAGACTACTAAAGAAACCATCACCAAGGATGAGGTATACCCTAACCTAGTTCAGCAGCTAACTACAATTTTCAAGGTTAAGGAATGGGTAAAGGTGACTCAAGATGAGTTCCAAATAGTGCAAGCTAATGAGATCCTGAACCTTCCAAGCCTATCCCATGCATCTCTTCAAGAAAAGAAATGACAAATTGAAATCATGGCTGAACCCCTGAATGAACTGCAACCCATAGAATAAGAGTCTTCTCTTGTTCATGATACAAGCAGGTCTCATTATATATATGAGGCCATCAAAACAACCATTATTGTAGCTCTTGCATCCACAAAAATTACCATTTTACTTGGAAATTTTTTCAAATGTGTCTCATTAATTTGTGAAGGATTAAAATATTGGGTAGAAGGAATGAACCTTGCCAGATTTCACCATATTCTACAACTCAGCTTTAGTGCACCTCCAACCTTAAGTGCTTTAGGGGTTAACACATTTTGGGGAAACGAGCCAAGCGACATGCTATTCTTTCCATGGAGACCCTTGGAGATACTATTTGGCAAGGAATCATTGACAGTGGAACATGTGTGAGGATAGTGAATCAAGATGTACTCCAAGCTTGGAAAAATCCATTGATTGAACTAGTACATTTTAATCCTAGATCACCAATGGTTTTAAAGTTAGACCAATAAGGGTTCTAAGATATTGGCTTATCGAGATCGTTGGGGTGCAATTCAAGGTTACCTTCATTGTCATGAAAGGAGTAGATTATGATCTATTGCTTGGCTGACCATGGATATGCAATGCATGTCTTGTCAAGGACTTGGGCAATGGTCTGGTCTTTTTAAGAAATAAGAAGGAGGCAGTTTGCATGGAGATAGTGTCTTAGTGGAAAACCTCACTGGCTGACTTGGACCCTATCTTGACACTCTTGCGTGGAGATTCTAACAAGCGTGCAACCCCTTGAGGATGAACATGATTGGATACACATTCACGCCACCTTAGAACTACCATTTATAGAAGAGCTAGAGTATCAATCAGCCTATGAATGCTTGAGTCAGAAAAATGCATGAGATTTCAAACCTCATGATAGATCCTCCAGTAGAATCAATCTATATGCTACTCTTTATGATGGCCCTTGACTCGGTAAACGTGCAAATTTTTTGGGCCATCCTACTGTAATGGACAAGCTTGCATTACACAAGGTCCTCAGCTAGTGGTAGCCATGTTTTCGTAATCAGGTAGACACTAATTTGGCCATCTTCAAAGAATTGTTAAGCAGCCTCACATGTCACCTGCATCAAGTCATATTTAATTTTCATAATAGCCTTTTTGCCCCATTAATAAAAGAATAAGGTGTAGATGCCACGGCTACACCATTGAACAAATCTATACGAACCCCAAACCCTCTTAGACCTCGAGCTTACTCATTGGCATGGGTATTGTGCACTTAGAGTTGGAATGGCTCCAATATCTCAAGGTGCTTGACTATGAACATCACTATCCTGGTCTTAAGGTGGTCATAATCAAAGGCAACCTAGTTCAAGTCCCAGAGAACACCACAACAAGTTCTAACTCTAATATGGGTAGAAGTAGTGATTCTAACCTAGAAATTCCTCAACCAGCCCAATCTACTAAGTCTAAGTCCAAACTTTCAGTCCATTTAAGGTGAAAACACCTAAAATGCAATACTCACAAAACAATGAGTTGAAAGAGATTCACGAAGTTCAAAAAAAGTAGCTGGGTAGTAGTATTGTTAGGCACAAAGCACAAGGCACATCTAATGAACCCATTGAGGGACCAACCAAGATCAAAGAAGTAAACATTGCAACATCAAGGGAATCCTCTAAACTTGTTTACATTTCTAAGAGCCTCATCGTAGAGGATGAGGAACAATTGATCAACTTGATGAAAGAATACCAAGAGATATGGGTGAGAAATTGCCCACCATGTTAGAGAAGAGATTCATTGGTTACTAAAAGTAGGATTCATCTATGAAATATAGCATATTGCCTAGGTATCATCGATCATTGTAGTACTTAAGAAGAATGGGAAATTTTATGTATGCATCAATTATAAAAAGTTGAATGCTATAAGTAAGTAAGAGAAATCACTATTCGTTGCCATACGTGATCATATGATTGAGCAAGTAGCAGGGAAGGAAGCTTGCAGCAACTTAGATAGGTTTTATGTGGGATCTTACATAAGGTGGGCCACCATGTGCCCTTCATTACCAATACCTACATAATGATACCCTTATTCTTTGTCATCTTCACTTGTACATGACTTTGTGATTGTACTTACGAAAGGGTGCCCTTCCTTATCAATACCTACCATTGTGCACATGGTCATCATTCCCAGCCTATATGCAATCACTACATTAGCCACATATATTCGTGTTCATAACTATTCCACTCAAGCTACACCTCATTCCACTCGATAACTACAATACTCAAGGATAAAACTTGATTACCCCAACAATCAATTGAAACTATTCAACAAGTGCTAAAACCATTGAGATTGACCCATAAAAGGTCACACTATCACATGCTTGCTACTCCATCACAAGCCTCATTGTTTCTCTGGCACTTGTTCATGCCTGTCACTCAGTTACTTGCTATCGCCAGCATGACTTGCACTCCCTATTGACTATGCTACATGTGCTGCCATGGTCTACTACCCGCCTAAGTACCACCATGGACCACTATAGCTCCACAAAAGTGGCAATAGTGAGAGATCTCTTGAGGAAGTGTTCTATTATAGAGAGAGAGAGAGAGAGAGAGAGAGAGAGAGAGAGAGAGAGAGAGAGAGAGAGAGAGAGAGAGAGAGAGAGAGAGAGAGAGAGAGAGAGAGAGAGAGAGGAGAGTTGTCTTTGTCAGACAAAATGAAAGAAAACCACATTTGAATTTGGTTTGGGATATTCTTAAGGTTTAGGATGCCTTTTAGAGGTTTACGACCTCTTGAATTGACAATGAGAATAATATATAATAGATTCTCCCCCTCCACATGATGTTAGACACATGGCGATAGCAAGTCATGCTTGCTATCGCCAGCATGACTTGGAGGGAGGGAGGGAGGGAGAGTTGTCTTTGTCAGACAAAATGAAAGAAAACCACATTTGAATTTGGTTTGGGATATTCTTTAGGTTTAGGATGCCTTTTAGAGGTTTAGGACCTCTTGAATTGACAATGAGAATAATATATAATAGATTCTCCCCCTCCGCATGATGTTAAACACTTAACTTTTAAGCATATAATAGGTTCTCCCCCTCCACAAGATGTTAGACACTTAACTTTTAAGCATATTAACAATTAATTAATGTAACAAAATACTTGATGCCACCAAGAGATATATTTTTGTAGGCTCCCAAACATATATATGCACAACATCAAATATATTACTGCTTATTTATAACATTGTCATGCAAAAAAGTTGTCATGCTTGCTTTCCAAACTAACATGCTTCATAGACCTTATGTAATTCTGATACTCTAAATGCAAGCAAAACCTATAAGCAACCATTTGGACTATCTTAGCCTTTATACATTTGGATATCTAATATGTTTGTATTATATTATGGATTCTAGCATCCAAAGTAAACATGCGACTAACTCTACTTCCTTTTGCAATTAACTTGTACTTATTATTAAAGTCTTGCACAAAACATCTCTTTGCATTGAACCTAACATGCAGCCATGGCTCTATCACCTAAAAAACAAACACCGAATTCTTGGTGATGGACCAGACATCTAATACATTTAATAACCACTTTGTCTTACCATCAAGCAAGGAAAAATGAAAATTTTACCATGCACGAAATCGAGTAACATGAATCATTACTAGTCTCTACGTAACCTAGACTTTGTAAATCCTACATCTATCAAAAACATTCGACATGGTTGGTCATATGATTAGATTCACTTGAATGAACATACCATATATCATCACTTGTTTCCTTTCTTATAACAACATTACATCACATGATGCATAACAAACCTATACTTAGTTTTACCATCATTCTACATTGAAGATTAGGCATACTTTTCTTACTTCAATTTACCATTGCAAATGTCACCTTCTTATCATAAGAATGGATTGTACTATGGTCTTTTCTTCCATAGTAATGATAGATAATACCGAAATTACTAGAATCTTTGTTTTATCATCCATCTCTTTCTCTAAAGCTCCTCTTATCTCTACAATTACCACCACCTCCCAAAATTTGCATGCCATCAAACTATTGATTTAACGTGTTTTATTGGTTATCACCAGCACATCCCATACTATGGCCTCTCGAAGAGGGTCTATTGTATTCCCTTCTTGAACTTGAGTAGAATGCTTAGAATTTCTCACTACTTCTTTCTAATGATTCACCCTATATACTAATCTCTTCATAATCATGAGAGAGACCAACTCATCAAAATCTAGAAACGGCTTCCATACATAGATAAAAGTAATAAAGGATATTCAATCATTTTCATTATTAATACCACCAAAAGTAGATGAAAGCAAATCATCATTATTAGGCATTGCATCAACAGCTATCAAAGCATCTATAATGCTCCTCACCTTCAAAACATACTCATTTATAGACATTTTCTCTTTCTTCAAAGTGTGAATATCTTGTTGAGTTGAATCTTCCATGCTTTTGTATTTACTAAAAACATATATTCAAAGGTGGTTCAAGTTGCATGTGAACTCCTAATGTTTCTTATATACCCCAACACAGTGTTATCAATGATGACTAGAAATAACCAATGCATTACTTTTTTATTGTTTGTATTCTATTTTTTCCATGCCTTTAACTCTTCTGCAGTAGTTGAAGGATCACTTAGCTCTAGTTTCCTTTCTTCACCTAAAACAAACTTGTTGGGAGGGTTTATCAAGTACTTCCCTTATGAATTGGCATATAACACCTCACTAATAATATCAAATATCCTCATTATTGAAATACAATTAGGACTAGTCAAAAATGTGTGGCCTTTATTGTATTTAAACGTTATGATTTAATTTTCTAAGCACACATGTGTTTAACGATGTGCATGTATGCAAACGTGATACTTTTTCATATTCGATTAACTAAATTACTTTGCCAACATAAAATAACTTGTTTTTGAAGTGGACATTTTTAACATTGTTTTAGTTTAAACAAAATGTGGACACACATTGTTTATTAAGTTGAACTGAATAATGGGAACATTACAAATTGGTACCCTTATTCTTTATTATCATCACTTATATATGACTCTATAATGCATACTTACAAAAGGGTGCTCACCCTTACCAATACCTATCATTATGAACATTATTATCATTCCTAGCATATACGCCATCACTACATTAGACACATGTCTTCATATTCATAACTATTTTGATCAAGCCACACCTCGTCCCACTCGATAACTCCAATACTCAAGGACAAAACTCAATTTTCCCAACAACCGAATCCCACCCTTCGATTAATGCTAGAACTACTGACTACTCCATTAAGGCTCACATGTCTTACTATCACATACTCGACAACCCTAGTGCCTATTCATGCATGTCACTGAGTTACTTGCCACCATTAGTGTGTCTTATGCTCCCTCTTGATTGTGCTACATGCATTGCCCCACTCTATTGCTCCCCCTGGTACCACCAAGGACTATTATTGCACTACACAAATGGAGAGAGAGAGAGACAGAGACAGAGATAGAGTTGTCTTTGTTAGACAAAAGGAGAGAATTCCACATTTGAATTGGTTTGGAATATCATTGTGGTTCAAGATGCCTTCTAGAGGTTGGGACCGCCCAAACCTACAATGAAAATGATATATAATAGATTCTCCTTCTCCATTTGACCTCAAACAAACACTTAACTTTTAAACCTTTTTTTTTTCAATAGTAGCCTTGAAATTTTTGAGGTGATCAAGCACTTCATTCTTTCCATCACGAAATACATTCACAACTTTCTGGAACAATTAGTGAATGCAACAGACTACTTGGTGCCACCAAAACATATATATGCACAACATCATATATATTACTACTTACGATATTGTCATGTAAAAAAGGTTGTCCTACTTGCTTCCCAAATTGATATGCTTCATAGATCTCATGCAATTCAGCAACTCTAAATGCAAGCAACCTTTAAGTGACCCTTTGGACTGTATTAATTTTAGTCTTTAAACATTTGCATATCCAATATGTTTGTATTATAGTAGGAATTCTAGCATGCAAAGCAAACATGCGACTAACTCTACTTCCTTTTGCAATCAACTTGTACTTATTATTAAAGTCTTCCACAAAACATCCCTTTGCATTAAATCTATGTAGCCCTAACTTTACCATCTAACATATAGACACCAATTTTTTTGTGATAGATGGCACATTTAATACATCTGATAGACACCTTTCTCACCATCATGCAAAGATAAAGGAAACTTTTACAATTCATGAAATCGAGTAGCATGAATCATTACCCATCCCTACATAACTTGGACTTTATAAATCTTACATCTTGCAAAACCATTCAGCATGGTAACAAAATATTTTCAATCATTTGTTTATTAAGACTACCCAAAGTAGATGAAAACAAATCATCATCACCAAGCATTGTGTCAAGAGTAATCAAAGCATCTACAATGCTCCTCACTTCAAAATATTTTCCACGGCTTTAACTCTTCTGCATTAGTTGAAATATCCATGCCTTTAACTCTTCTACAATAGTTGAAATATTACTTTTTTGTCATTTGTATTCCATGTTTTCCATGCCTTTAACTTTTTTGCAATAGTTGAAATATCACTTAGCTCTCATTTCTTTTCTTCACATGAAAAGAACTCTACTTTCACCTATGAATTGGAATATAATGCATCACTAATAATAACAAATATCCTCATTATTGAAATACAGTTAGGGCCAGTTAAAATGTGTGGCCATGATTGTATTCAAATGCTATGATTCTTTAAAGCCTTAGCCATGTGTTTATACTCAACATTTTTCCCTTCTTGTAGCTTGAATGTATTGTGCCCACATAATTTCTTAGCTAAACTCTTAAGTGTTGTGTGCCAAAGAGGTGGCATAATTATGTTCTAGGTCAAGCCACTCATAAATTCAAATTGAAGCAAATTCTCACGAGTTTAGACCCATTGAGTTTAGGTATAAATGGATCTTGGCAAGCAAGCTTGTATCGATCTTGGCAACTTAATTGCAAATTGAGGATTTCTCCAAGCCCCTAGTCAGGTTGGCATCCTCTTGTTAGCTTTGTGTGTTGTCTTTTTGCATAGCCCTGGATCTTGATGTACCTCTAAATGAATCCTTGCCATCAAGTAATGGACTCAACATGATGTTCATGGATCTTGGAACTTCCCTGAATGTGGCCTTGTAATGATTTGAATTCAACAATCACTACAAGGGACTGGGGCAATAGCGACGCCGATTAGCGACGGCGTTTATCGGCGTCGCTATTGGCGTCGCTATTGGCGTCGCTATATGCGTCGCTATATGCGTCGCTATTTGCGTCGCTATTATTTGCGACGCAAATAGCGACGCAAATAGCGACGCATATAGCGACGCATATAGCGACGCATATAGCGACGCCGCAGGGAAAAAAAAGCGCGGCCGAAACCAGAGCGCCGTTTTCATTTTGTTTTCTTCGCCTTTTGAGAGCGAGAGCGAGGGAGAGAGCCAAGGCTTTGTGAAAGAAGAGGAGGAAGAGACTTGTTGCCGCCGCCGCCGCCACCGCCACCGTCGTTGTTCGCGAAGGAGAGGAGGAGCCCTCGTTGCAAAGAGAAGCCGCCCACGCTCGCCATATCTCATTGGTGAGTCTCCCTCTCTCTTTCTTTTACTTGTTGAAGGTTTAAATCGTTCTCTTTTGTTTATTTAGGAGAGGAAAAGAAAGAGAAGGAGAGGGAGAGGGAGAGAGAGGGAGAGAAAGAGAGGGAGAGGGAGAGAAAGAGAGTGAGAGTGCATTCTCTCTCTCTCTCTCTCCCTTTTGCTTGTTTAATGTTTAAATTACTTTCTTCTTTGCTTGTTTAGGAGAGGAAACGAGAGAGTAAGAGAGAAAGAGAGGGAGAGGGAGAGGGAAAGGGAAAGAAAGAGAAAGAGAAATAGAGGGAGAGGGAGAGGGAGGGGGAGGAAATAGGAGAGGGAGAGAAAGAAAAAGAGAGGGAGAAGGAGGGAGAGTGCATTCTCTCTCTCCCTCCCTCTCCCTTTTGCTTGTTTAATGTTTGAATCACTTTATTTTTTTCTTGTTTAGGAGAGGAAATGAGAGAGAAAGAGAGTGAGAGGGATAGGAAGGGGAAGGAAATGAGAGAGGGATAGAAAGAGAAAGAGAGGGAGAGTGCATTGTATCTCTCCCTCTCCCTTTTGCTTGGAGGATGTTTAAATCACTTTATTTTTTGCTTGTTTAGGAAATGAGAGAGAAAGAGAGATAGAGAGGGAGAGGGAGAAAAAGAGAGGGAGAGGGAGAGGGAGAGGGAGGGGGAGGGGAAGGAAATGAGAGAGGGAGAGAAAGAGGGAGGGGGAGGGAGAGGGAGCGAGGGAGCGAGGGAGAGGGAGAGGGAGAAAGAGGGAGAAAGAGGGAGGGAGAGGGAGAGGGAGGAGGAGGGAGGAAATGAGAGAGGGAGAGAAAGAGAACGAGAGGGTGAGGGAGAGGGTGAGAGAAAGAGAGGGAGAGGGTGAGGGAGAGGGAGAGGGAGAGGGAAGGGAATGAAATTTAAGATAATATACGTATCGATAATGGTATGCAATGTGCTTTGCATACGGCCACGTACTTCATCAAAATTAACCCAAAATTATTGTTATAGAAGTGGAGATCCCTTAAATTGAGTATAGGATAATTTCTCTCAGGTCTTATGACTATGAGTAGAATTGATTGAAATAAATTTTATTACTATAGTTGTAAAATTTCATAGATGGCGCGCATTAATTTTAAAATGGATTACTTATACTCAAAGCCGAGATATAACAAAAAATTATCTACCGGGACAAACAAATCGTTGAGCATGATACAAGGCCGAGATATAACATCGGAAAATCTCTCGACTACTATATACAATGCAAGGTTTATGGTCAACTTGCAAGTTGACGTACATCTCCAAAAAGCTATCCATTTAAGCCTCGTTTGCTGTAATGTAGATAAGATGGCAAACGAAGAAGGTCCTATTGTTCAAGACCGCGAGTCGTATCTTAATCAGCGTGTCCCATGTCCTTGCTCTCAATGCAAGTTGGCAATTAGACGAAAACGTCGATTGTCTATAGAACACGTACGACGATTTGGCGAGTTTCAACCTGAGATTATTGATCAGGCGATTGCAGATTTTCAGCAAACGGTATTTTCAAGTTAGCATTTTTCATGCATTGTACTCTCAAGCTAATTGAAAACCATACACAATAAGATTGGGTCTTGTTGGCAAATTTTGTGTCCAGGGGGGTGATGTCTCGACCCAAGGGGGAGAGCACCCTTTGCGGCCAATTAGAAGAGTTCGTGGACGTGAGATGGATGGATGGCAGGAGCCAATAGACCACTCGCAAGGCCCATCTATATCGTCAATGCCAGAGGAGACAGACAACCTTCCCGACTTGCCTACAATCTTGGAGCCTGAGATGGAGGCAATGATCGATGCATTGATTCCCATGGATGTTGAGACATCTGACCCGCTTAGAGAGGAAGCATCCATACCATTATATGATGGGTGCCGAGTATCTCGGTTGAAGACATTGCTTGCACTCTTAAGTGTGCAAGCGAAATACGGTTGGAGCGATACGAGTGTGACTGAGTTATTCAGGTACCTTGCATACAGACTTCATTGTTTTTTTTTTAAACAGTATTATTGTAAATATGGATGGATTTTTCAAGGTGTTTTATGATGTTTTCAGGTTATTGAAATATCATATATTGCCACCTGCAAACACCATGCCTGAGTCTCGTGATGATGCACGACATGTTTTACGGAAGCTTGGCATGGACTACAATAACATCCATGCATGTATCAACGACTGCATATTGTTTCGAGATGAATACGAGACTATGGAGACATGTCCAAAGTGTGGTGCTCACAGGTATCGACAGGACTTGCAAGGGCAGACCATCCCTCAAAAAGTCCTCAGACACTTTCCGCTCATCCCCCGCATAAACCACATGTTTCGCACGTCTGCCATGGCAAGCTTGACAACGTGGCATGTGCAGAATAGGTCTACGGATGGAGTGCAACGAATATCAGCAGATTCGCGCGCATGGAGCCACATTGACTCTACCTTCCCAGGCTTTGCGCGAGAGCCAAGGAATCTTCGGCTCGGTCTCGCCATGGATGGTGTGAACCCATTCGGTCTGCGCTCGACTTCTTACAGTGTGTGGCCTATAGTGCTTGTCAACTACAACATTCCTCCATGGCTTTCTACGAAGAAAGGACATCTCATCCTTAGCTTGCTCGTCCCGGGCCGCTACAAAGTAAAAAATATGGACGTGTATCTTCGTCCATTAGTCGATGAGCTTAAGATTTTGTGGGAGGAGGGGGTCACGGTGCAAGATATGAGCAGGCGCGATGGTCGGCGGTCAGCCAACATTCGAGCCATTCTCATGTGGACGATGCATGACTTTCCGGGATTGGGAGAGTGCTCAGGTGAGCAGACATTTGTTCACGCCGGTAATATCTATATTTTATTTCATTCAATCAAGTATTCACTAGGTCGTGGATCGCCTTGCAGGTCTCGTTACCTCAGGTTATCATGCATGTCCATTGTGTGGGCCACAGTTAGACGCCCGAAGGTCACGAACCATGAAGAAGATGGTATATCAAGGACACGCCACTTTCTTGCCGGAGGATCATGAACTCAGGGAAGGTTTTCTTGGACGACCTCCAGCACGTATGAACGCTGCAAGCTGGTACGAGCTGAAAATGGTAAACCCGGAATCACATCCAAATGGAATGCGACGGTTCTCAGTTTTCTACGAGTTGCCATATTGGACCCACTTACAGGTCAACCACTTGTTGGATCCCATGCATATTTTCAAAAATGTGGGCAGCTTGCTATGGGACCACATCACAGGAAAGAGAGACACTATAGGGTCACGAATGGATTTAAAGGAGGTAGGTAAGATGGAGGCGCTTTGGCCGCAGTCGAGTGCTGAAGGGGGAGTGCAGCTTCCTCGCGCTCCCTGGGTTTTGTCTACCAAAGAAGAGCGCATTGTGAAGCAAGTAATCAAGTCTATCCGCACTCCGACGGGTATGATGCGTTCTCTCAGGTCCGCATTTTCTAAAGATGACCAAATGTCTGGGCTAAAATCCCATGATTGGCATAAGATATGTCAGGTTTGTGAACAGAATGGATTTTAATAAGCGTGGACATTTTGAAATTTGAAAAGTGACCATTATTCTTAATGCTTTCTCATTTGTGGCAGTTTGTCCTACCGATCGCGATCGCGGGATGCCTAACTCCAGAAATTCGTGGGGCCATTTACAAGCTGTCGACTTTGGTGCAATGGATCTCACAGAAAGAGATTAAGACGTCCTCTATTGAATCCGCAAGGCGGGGAGCAGTTGAGACGGTCTGTCTCTTTGAGAAATACCTGCCCACTAGCATGCTCACGATACAAGTTCACCTTCTTGTGCATCTTGTGGACGAAGTGGAGATTGCCGGACCTATCCATACGCGATGGATGTTCTTCCTGGAGCGCTTCATGAAAACCCTGAAAGGCTTTGTGCGACAACGAGCTCGTCCGGAAGGTAGCATGGCGGAGGGTTGGTTGGTGTCAGAGGCATTAGTGCATATCTCACAATGGCTACCAACGGTGGAACCAGACAATGAAATGCTATGGACGCTCAAGGACGATGACAGGCTGACTGGAGATGTGGTGGTTGGAAATGGGGTAGAAAAAAGAATGGATGCCTCAATGGAAGAGAAAGTGAATCGCTTTTGTATGTTGCACCATGCCTCCATGGAGACGTGGCTCGCCAAGTACCAGATTGCAAGGCAAGATCGAGAGGAAGCGCGAGCTGAATTCCGACGCAGTACGCGTCACCGACCGATTCGATATCCCGAAGGCATGGAGGAGATGCCGCGGTTTATGTCAACACGATGGTTGCATGGAGCCTTGATCGCAGCATCCAGCGAAGGGGCAGAGGTCTCAATGGAGGAGTGGGAGTTCTCGAGGGGATGTAGTCCAAAGGTAATGAGGGGTTTAGAATGTGTCGTATCTGAATTTGTTTGCTACATCTAATTTGAGTGTTTCAATGTGCAGTACAAAATATATAGTGCAGCGTGGTCGCGCGGACGGCATTTTCGGGTGGAGCGTATTGACAAAATGCGCTCCACAATGGACTGTGGTGTCATGGCAAGGTTTGAGCAAGAGAGCCGGCGACGAGCAACGGATCCGAACACGGTTGTGGATGAGATGGAGTATTTTGGGAATTTGCAAAGTATTATTACGGTGGATTACCGTAGCTTCTCCATGATAATATTCGATGTGCAGTGGTTCAAAGTGGTACTTGGAGGAGCTGGCGCAACGGTTCGACGAGGTCCATCTGGATTTCTCGAAATAGATTCCGAAAAAAAATGGATGGATTTGCGCGACACCTTTGTGTTGCCGGCACATTGTGAACAGGTAATCTTCTAGTCATTTGCTTGCTAATTGTAATACGACATGCTTTATGTCACAATGGTTTGAAGACGGTTTGTAAGTGTTTGTGAACAGGTAATCTTCTATCCAAATCCCCGACAACCTCGATGGTGGTATGTTATACCTTCAACTCCTAGAGGTGCGAGAGTATACGATCAAAGCGATGTTCCAGGCATAGATGAAGAATATATGCAAATAGAGGGATCGAAATTACAAGGGGTGGAGGCCACCGCAAGCTTGGAGCCCGCATCGGCTAACAATGATGGAAATACAGAAGTCGTAGAATTTTTTGAGAACGAGGCAGACTCGTTCTTTTGTGGTGACATGTCTATCGACCTTCCAGTGTATGCAGAGTTATGTCAGGAGATTAACATGGGACCATAGAATACTTCATTCTTGGAGAATTGTATTACTCAATTCGTTGTTTAGATCTTCCATAAAGGTAGATAAGATATGCATTTTAAGATGGATTTTTCAAAAATGATTTATATTAATGCGCTTTGTATAGTTTCAATTGATTATTCTAACATTATTTTTTATCTCTGCAGGTATCTTTATTTTCAGGATGAGTCGAGGGATGAGCGATGAGGAGTTTCAGGAGATGATGGCACGTATGTCTCCAGATCAGCTCGCGAGATTCAGAGAGATAGCAGATCAGGAGCTGTCTCGTTCTTCGTCAGGGCGCTCTGCTAGATCAGCTTCAGTGCGATCAGATGCTTCAGCTTCGAGCAGACGATCTCGACGCTCGCGACTTGGGCCAGAGGGAGGGACTGCGACTGCAGGAGGATCAGGGGGGTGCTGCTGTGGAGACACGGACGCGGTGTCTCCGTCTCGTCGTTCAGCTAGAGCTCGGTCACCTCCAGGATTTGTCACACCTGTGGGGACGTCCACTCCAGTTACTCCGGCTTTTGCGCAGCCGTCGGCAGATGTCACGCCTTTTGGTGGCACTCCTTTTGGGGGCACCCCCTCTGGTGGCACTCCTTTTGGTGGCACCCCCTCTGGTGGCACCCCTTTCAGTGGCACTCCGGGAGAGGGTACCCCCGTCGGTACACCGGATGTTCAGGGGTCTCCTGGATATGCCCAGGAGCGTGGACGGAGATGGGAGAGGGCCCATACGAGGCACACTCCTAGGGATTATGGATACCTAGTGGATGGCAGGTCAGGAGCTATCATCATGAATGATGAGGGGAGGAGGGTGATAGCTCGCATGAGGGAGTTGTGCCAACAAGTTTTTCGGCACAACGTCCTGGATCATTGGAGGAACATACCGGAGGGGAGCAAGGAGTACATAGTAGCATCCTTGCATGAGGAGTTCCCGGTGCCAGCCGCAGTGGATAGATTCTCTACGGGCTGGATGATGGATTGCATGCGTGCATACATGTCACATAGACGATCCGACGCACGCAAGGCAATCAAGAGTGGGGCTCCAAAGCCCGAGTGGTTAGATGCAGAGGACTGGCGCCGACTGAGGGAGGAGGCTACAAATTCGCCAGGACGTTGGAGTCAGCAGCGGGAGGCGGCGAGGGCACGAATCGAGGCCGGATCGGTACATCATCTTGGGAGTGGCGGCCACAGGACATATTTGGAGGACTTTGTAAGTTTCTCTTTTGTTTTGCTTATTTGTTTTTTTGAGATATTATTTGTACTGACAATCATATTTCTAACAGTTAGCATTTTGTTTTCTTTGCAGCACTCCATTACAAATCGTGATCCGCAAGGCCTTGAGACTCAATATGCAGAGAGGCACGGTCTCAGATCATTGATCGACCGATTGTACAGACGCGGCGGCCCAGTAAGTCTCTCATCTTTCATGTCCGTAGTTACCATGAGATATTTGAATGCATTATTGTATGGTGGATTGATATGTTGTTTCTTTTTCTGCAGAATCCGTTTGATGCTCCTTTGCAGAGGGACGAGCTTTCGGGGGACGACGATTTGTAGCTCGCCCTCGGATCCTTAGCGCTCACATACCTTTAGTTTTTAGTCGCCCGATCTATGTAGACATTTTCTATGTATTAGTGATATTGTTTTATGATTGTACCAATCGCATTTTATGCGATATCATGTATTTATTTCATCTATCAGTTTTATGATTTCAGTATAGATTCTTTTTGTTTGCAAACGCTTTGTATGCAGCAGTGCAGAAACTATTTTGTATGGCTCTCATACAGCACACAGTGCTATATGTGGCAGGGCAGCTTGCTGCCCTGCCACAAAATTTTTTTTTCCTCTGTTACCGTCGCTATTTGCGTCGCAAATTTACTGCAGGCGTCGCTATTGTCGTCGCTATCAGCGTCGCAAATTCTCTGCAACCGTCGCTATATGCGTCGCTATTTGCGTCGCTATATGCGTCGCATTTGCGACGCATATAGCGACGCAAATAGCGACGCATATAGCGACGCAAATTTGCGACGCATATAGAGACGCAAATAGCGACGCATATAGCGACGCAAATAGCGACGATACCATGGCGTCGTCAATAACGACGCTTTTTCCGACGACGGGGGCAAATTTTGTTGTTTGTATTTTCGTCGCTTTAAACGTCGCTATAAGGTCTATATCTTGTAGTGAATTGGTAGTTTTATTGGCCAATTTCCCACCCAAATTGCAAAGGACTAGTGTCTTAATGGATCTAAATCTAGGAGGCTAGGAGGTGTTAGTGGGTGAGACTAAAAGTGCATCCAAGATTCTAATGATGCAAAATATGGTGGCCTAGAGATATTGAAAGTTTGAACTAACTTTATTGAGGACTACATACAAATATTCAACAAGTGGATGAGCTAAGTTGTTATGCACACTAATGTACTAGTGGTCTCGACCCAAGGAAGTGCCAAAAACTATCATGCAGTTGATGTAGACATGCTTAGGATGTGAGAATAGGGTGCCTAAGGTTGAGATGTACATTTAAGGAATGGTGTAGGCATGTGGAATCTAACCAAGGTTATTGGGGGGCCGGTCCTAAGGTTGAGTGAGTGGTCAAGTACCCATGTGCCCTCAAAGCAGGATGGGTTTTTATGCCTAACTGCTCAAGGGAATATTCTAAGTGAAAGTGCCTAGGGTATGTGTATGGTGGTTTTAGGAAAGGGAGATTCTTATGCTTAGTGATATGGACAATGTGGTAGCTAGCTATGAAAAACCCTACGAGTGTGCGTGTCTTTGTTTGAGCCATACTAATGGAGTCCCTAAGGCTATGGGTGTGAATGTGGCATGCAATGGGTGACCATGCACATGCGAGTGAGGGATCGAGAGTGTCTATAAATAAGGTGTGTAGCCATGTCTAGGTGTATGCTCGCATGTTCTAAACAATGGGAGCCTCTAAACTATGATTGAGTGTAATCTAAGTGTATGTGCCTAGGTGAGGTGCACATTCCAAAAGGTAATTTTGAGTTGTTGAGACTATGTTAGCTATGTGCCCTTGCACCACTTGTGTAATAATAGGTGCACTAAAGATAAGTTGTGTGTGCCTAAACACTTAGGTGCTTGGGTGATTATCCAGAGAATGCATAAGCACTGCCTAGACTAGTATTTGTGCACGAGCAACTTCTAATTGCTATGCACATGCATGGTGGGTACAAGTGCTCACCTATGGATCCTTCCTTTTGTGTGGGAGTGCAAAGGTGTATCCTTAGAACCTATGTCCACAAACATCCATGTGTGGTGTGACTAGGTACTCCTAACTATTATGAGTGTGTAAGAAAGATTATCAACTAAGTGCCTAAGCTAGGTGCCTCCAATGCCCTATGAGGTTGTTCCTATAGTGCAAAAAGTGCTCCTTAATAGACGCGGTTGAGTACCTAATGCACTATGGATGAATGATGTCAACTTTGAGGTGCCTAGCCAGTGTCCTTTTGCTTCCCATCACTTAGCAAGTGTCCTCTACCTCTTACAACCAAATGAATGCTTGGAGCTTAACTATTTAGGGGAGGAAGACTTACAACTTGAGCTTGAGGTGGCATGAATCAAGAATATCAATGTGACTTTTCTAAGGTGTTCATGGCCCATTAGATCAAGATCAAGATGGGCCTTGTTTTATATCAAGGGGTTGTCTAAGCTAGGAGGTGCTCAAGTGTAGGCCAAGTTGGTGATTAATCACACTTGACACCCTATGAGACGATGTGTGTTTCCCCATATGTTAGTTTTGATGTTGAATGTTAAATTTTACAAAAAATTGTCATGAGATGCCACCATATGATCACCACTAGTCATGTAGACTCCTAGATTGCCATTCCTCTCATTAGCCATGTCAAACCCTTTCATTGCATCATCGTTGCCTTGATGGCATCATCACTAACACCTTGAACATGAAAACATGGGTTGCCATGCTATCAACTAGATGAGGAGGAGACATGTAGAGAGGGAGGGGGGTACCCCCCTTAGCTTGTATAAAGGCTAGACAAATAGACCTTGAAATAAGAGATAGAGAGACAAGATAAGAAGAGAGAGAGAGAGAGAGAGAGAGAGAGAGAGAGAGAGAGAGAGAGAGAGAGAGAGAGAGAGAGAGAGAGAGAGAGAGAGAGAGAGAGAGAGAGAGAGAGAGAATTGGAGGTAGAGTGAGAGATAGAGAAGAGTGGGAGAGATAGAGAGAGAAAATAAGAGAAGAGGAGGAAGATTCATTACATTGTCCCAAGGCCCTTATTTCCCAAATAACACCCCCATTCTTGGATCAACTCTCTTAAAGCTTTTTGAGACTGTGTATCCATCATGGCTCCAGAAAGAAGAAGCTTGAGAGTTGTGAGACTTATGAAAGGTGATGGAACTATTGGAGGCATGGAACATCCAGAAATGTGAGCGAAAATATGTGCAATGATCTAGCCCCGATCATACCAACCTAGGTTCCACCATCTCTATTAGTCAATAATAATATATGAAAGAGTGAAAAAAAAGGTTGCATAAAACATTAATAGCTAAGACTGAATCGTAAAAACTAAGTTAATTTTGGAAATACCTTTAGATTATGTGCATTATAGCAAACCGATTAACTAGCTTTCATCATCATTGTAAAAGAAATGAATAAGATGGATTCTAGCTATCCTCCAATTCATGGTGGTTGAAAAATTAGTTAGGTTTCACATAGAATTTTTATCTTGGAAAACAACATGATTAACTTAGTCCTAGGTTAGGTAATAAACCTAGGGAAATTGGTAAAAAACAAATGGAAAATTCTTGGTAAACTTGCATAGTCTTAGGAAAATAAACTTAGTAAATTGTAAAGTCACCCTAGAGGAGAGGTAAAGAAGTCTATTTCCATTTTGTCTAGTATTGTGTGATGGTTTAGATTTTAGATTCTCCTCCCTTACAATTAGACACTTAGGTCAGAATTGTCTAAGGGTGTCGTCCTTAGCTAGAACATAACCCAATCAATGATGGATCATATAACTATGACTAAAGGAAGGGTCCGATGACCCCCTCCTTAAGACAAATGGTATCCTTTGGAAATAGAAAACAATTATCTTCACAATAGGAAAAACCAATCATTAATACTCTCAAAACGACCATTCTCCAAGAGACTCTCAACTCTTAGATGGTTTGATTGAACAAGTCAAAGGCTTGTTAGGTATCGCATTAAGAAATGAACTTATATTGGACCGAACACTAAAGGAATAATGTAAGAGTAGATCATCTATCCTAGGAGGATCAATCTTAAGCAAAGATCAAATAGTAATAACAATCTTAAGGGGGGTTGAAGACTCGCACCCAAAGTGGTAACATACCAGACTCAGTTCATAGTTGAAACCTTGAATTATCTCTAAGGATAAGAGCAACCCGAGATTGTTCAAGATTGTCTTCTAGGGTAAATCAACTTTTGGAAAAAGTACTCGATGTGATTTTGATTATGCATACAATTGACGATTGATGTACCAAGAATGAATTGCTTGTGATTGTAAGGCATATTTTGACTGAATCTAATCTGAATCAAGTTAAATATAAGAAAGATGCACTAGCCCTCCCCCAAGGCTAGTTGTAGGACCCTATTCTATATGGGGGTCAAAATCACCGCTTTGAGAAGCTCAAATCGAGCCTATTGTGAGAGATTGCTTTGTGGGGAGTTTAATTAGATAAGAGTAGGTAGGTGTGCCAAGGGGGCTCTAGCTAGTAAGGTCGTTAACTCCTAGGATCTTCCTAACTCTCTAGCTGACCTAGAATGGTCTTTTTGGGGCCTTGATACTAGTTAACGGGGTAAAATCTTAAAGGATATTAGACCTTTGGGTTAATGTTGCTTCCACATGGGTGGAAGAGAAATTGTAACAAGAAACCTTCAAAGCAATAAACAAGTTGTTTGACAATGATTGGTTGATCTTGCTTTTGTGTTGGGCTCTAAGTTATGTGAATGAATCTTGTGCTATAAAAGGCTAATTAAGAAAGCTAATTTCAAGTGTCCAAATATAACTATGGTAGGTAATTAGGCAAGTAAAGTGGCCCATGGAGGAAAGTAGGAGGGCATGACCCATGACGGGTTCTTCGTCCTATGGCAAGGTGGTCCCAGTTAGTTGGGAGCTTGTTACATGAGTCATGCTAGCTAGGAAATTACATTGATCCAAAAACTACTAACTGAGAATATTGTCTTCATGTCACTTTAGGGGATTGGAGTGAGATGCCTTATGGATAGATGGGTCAATGTGTTTGCTATTCCCCTCATTTCTCACTCTCTTTGGACCTGGATTTAGGTCGATCCTAGTGGGGTTTGGCCATAACATTTTTGCCACAATGTAGATTCAAGAAAACCTAAGCAATTAATCCCATATCATTCCAAGCAGTGTTGGGAGTCATTGCTCAGAATCATGGCCCTAAAAGCAGTTTCAAGTGGCATGTCACATGTGGTATGAGAGCCTAAACCAAATTAGGATTGTTTTGGAGAAATTTGTGAAGGATTGTTAACTTAAAATTGAAGTTAAAGAATTGTGTATTACCAATGATAAATGAACCTATGGCAAAGTATGGGAGCTTGGGATCTTTTCCTAGTATTCTAAGCCATGTACATGTCAACGATGCACTCCTGTGATTATGGATGAAGGAGAGAGCTGATGCACATCCTAGACCAATTGTATGATCCATCCCCATTGTACCAACAAAGAATATGGGTTTGGGATGAGTGTTACTATTACATAGATGTTGATCATTTCCATTACATCTAGACAAACTTAAAGAGAATTCAATGGATGGAGAATTTGAGGGTTGTAATTGCCTTTATATTCCCCCCATCTAGGAGAAATCCCACCTTGTACACCCACCATTAAGCAATTTGCATGGACAGTTATGTTTATGATGAAGTGGAAAGAGTGATCTGGCTAATAGAGTGTTATTATATAGGATCGATCATTCTTGCTGTCATCGTGGGTTCCATATAGAAGGTTTTCCTGACCCTCCTTCATAGTATAGGCTTTTGGATATCCACCACAAACCACCACGCTATTACCCTATTGATCTAGCTTATTATCATCCTTGGGGTCTTATCAAGGAGTTGTAATTCCCTCAAGCTATAAATAAAAGAGCTTATCTTTTCTTCTTCATATAGAAATTCTCTATTCAATGTAAACCTTGGCTTATACTGCTTATAATGAAATGAGCCTCCATTTACTTTCATGATTTGTGTAATTATTGTATTGAACTTTGATTCTTAATAAAAATTTATTGAAGTTTAGTAATGTGAGCACTAAGTAAGAAGTGTAGTTCTCAGTATTATGAGCATGAAAATTAATCATGGAAATCCTTGTTTAAAACAAGGGTACCGTGTCTACCTCGAGTCTTGCAGAGGCTCAAGAGAATAAATTCCCTCCCCCCACGCAAGTCAAACCGCTTGAGTTTGATGGCAAAGAAAAGGATGTTGTAGCGGAGGTAGAGATATGGATAGAGTCCATGGAAGATTACTTCACCAGTGCTAAATTTGCTTCCTCAAATCTAGCAATGATCGCCAAGTTGAAACTAACAAGAGAAGCCCATTTGTGGTGGAAGAAGTGGTGTAAAGACTAGAGTGTCTCAAAAACAACTATCACTTAGGGGAAGATAAAGGAAGTTGTGCAAGGAAGATACCTCCCATGGGCTTACAACACTTTGAAAATGAATGAAATTTTTACCTTGAAGTAGTTAGGGATGAGCTTGGAAGCATATTATTTGAAATTTGTATTGCTTCTAAAGTATGCACCTCCCATGGACATGTCAGAATAGGTATCCAAGTTTTTCCATGGTAGAGGCAGTGCATTCGTATGATCTCCAAGTTGCCCTAATTCGAGCAAGACCAATCACCCAAGAGCTATAGTCTAAGCCCAAAAGTGACAAATTTTGAGACCATAATTACCAAAACAAAGGTGGATCATGGGGCTATGCCAAGAGAGCCCAAGGACAACACCAAATTGGCCAAAGGAAGAAGGAAGAAATTAACACAATCAAGAACTTTATACCTATGTGGGGAAACAAGGAAGCTCCTGTCAAGATTGTGGGAGAGAAGGAAGGAGTCTCGCTTGAAGCTTTCTTGCTTGCACAATGGGGGAAGACACACAAGGGTGGAGGCTGAAAACAGTTTTCCTCTTCTTAGTTGTGTAAGCCAAAAGAACTCAAGTACAAAGAAATAGAAGAACCCTATATATGGGTCTCAAACCAAACTCAACTAACTAAGGTGGCATACTAACTGAGCCACGAACTAGAGTAGATAAGGATAGCTATCATGTAGCTATTATTCATGGGCGGTGTACCAACCGCGTCTGCAACTGACAAGTCGGTGACATAAATATACAACGGTCACCCTGGCGTATCACGAGTGGAGCTCGATATCTCAACACTCCCCCTCGAGCTCAATCCCAATTCATGCACACCAAGCAGGTCTCTGAACTTGCGCAGCTTCTCTGCGCCCAATGCCTTCGTGAATATGTCAGCTACCTGATCCTCTGTGCTGACATAAACTAGATCAATAAGACCTAGTAAAACCCTCTCTCGCACATAGTGATAATGCACCTCAATGTGCTTTGTTCTAGCATGATAGACTGGGTTATTTGCCAAGTGTATACTACTCATGTTGTCACAATAAATGACAACTGGCCCATCTGAAGGCTGATGCATATCATAAAGTAGCTTATGCAACCAAGCTACCTCACATGCAGCCATTGCTGCACCCCTGTACTCAGCCTCTGTGCTTGACAAGGCAACTGTAGGCTGTTTCTTGCTGCTCCAAGTGACTGCAGCACTCCCAAAAGAGAACACATATCCACTGGTAGATCTTCTATCAGAAATACTACCAGCCCAATCAGCATCAGTGTATCCATGCAGCTGTATCTGAACCCCAGTCTGATAAAATAGTCCATACTGCAATGTGGACTTCACATACCTGAGTATGCGTCTAGCCGCATCCAAATGCGGTTTCCTTGGAGCCTGCATAAACTGACTTACCAATCCAACAGCATAGCTCAAATCTGGCCTGGTAATAGTCATATAAATCAAACTTCCTACTATGCGTCTGTACATAGTAGGGTCTTCTAGAAGCTCACCTGCATCTGTGCTCAGCTTCACATTTTGCTCCAAAGGAACTGAAATAGGCTTACAGCCTGTCATCCCATATTTGGACAGCATGTCCAATCCATACTGCCTCTGCAAGAGCTGTATCCCACTTGGTGATCTAATCACCTCAATGCCCAAGAAATAACGCAGCTCTCCCAAATCCTTCATCTCAAATTTCTGCTTCAATAGCATTTTCACATGAAGGATATCTTCATCACTGTCACCTGTCATAATCAAATCATCAACATAAATGACAAGCAGCATAATACCTTTCTCTGTTTTTCTCACATAAAGTGAGAAATCTGCCTTGGAAATCTGAAATCCAATAGTGACAAGATACTGTCCTATCTTGTCAGACCATGCTCTAGGTGCTTGCTTCAAGCCATACAAAGCTTTCTTCAACCTGCAAACAAACTCAGGATGAACAGCATGCACATAACCTGGTGGCTGCTCCATATAGACCTCTTCTTGCAAATCACCATGCAAGAAGGCATTCTTTACATCCATCTGATGTAAAGACCATCCCTTTGATGCAGCCATAGCAATGACTGCTCTTACGGTTGCCATCCTTGCAACCGGACTGAATGTTTCTTCATAGTCAATGCCATATGTTTGTGCATACCCCTTGACTACTAATCTTGCCTTGTATCTGTTCACAGAACCATCAGCATTGTGCTTCACCTTATAAACCCACTTACAGCCAATTGCATTCTTACCTTTAGGCAAAGATACTAACTCCCATGTAGCATTTGCTTCCAAGGCATCCATTTCTTCATCCATGGCTTTCTCCCATTTTTCTTTTCCCATGGCTTCCTCAAAAGAAGTGGGTTCTAGTTCCTGTATCACCTTGACCATATATGCATAGTGAATGGCTGTAAATCCATCATATTTCAGCCTATCCACAGGATACCTAGCTCTCGTTGACCTGCGCAAAGTAGGTTCACTCCCAGGTGCTCTCAAAACATCCCTGGTCTTCCTTACTCCAGGTGTAACAATAGAAGGAATACCCAACTCATCATCAATGCTCTGTTCTGAGCCACTGGAATCACCATCCACATAAGAGTGACCTGCATTCACATCAAACATGGGCTGATCAACCTTCTCTTTTCCTTTTTGTGATACCTGCATACCACTATCTGCATTGCTTTGAGAAGATTCTCCTGATCTCAATCTGCCTGTCCATGGCGAAGAATGTGAACCACTGCTAGAGGACGCTCCAGGTCCACTAATATTTTGTGACTGCTGCTGTGAATTCTGTGTAGCATTACCATTTTGTGCATCTTCATCATCAATCACATTTACTAGTTTATACCAGCTACTCATCTCATCAAAAACAACATCTCTGCTCACTGTAAACTTACGAGTAGAAGGGTTATAGCATCTATACCCTTTTTGCTGCAGAGAGTAACCAATAAAGATGCACTTCTCAGCTTTTGGATCCAACTTGGATCTCAGCTCATCTGGCACATGTACATAGGCAATGCAACCAAAAATTTTCAAATGAGAAATATCTGGTTTCCTACCAGTATACCTCTCCTCTGGAGTCATTCCATGTATTGCTGCAGTGGGAGTCCTGTTCATTATGTAGACTGCTGTAGCAACTGCTTCAGCCCAATAAAAAACTGGCAGGTCTTTTTCATTGAGCATGGCACGAGACACCTCTCCAATATGCCTGTTCTTCCTTTCTGCAATTCCATTTTGTTGTGGGGTATAACTGCATGAATATTGCTGCTTTATGCCATGCTCCTGCAAGAACTTTGCAAACTCATTTGAGAGGTACTCTCCCCCTCCATCTGACCTCAGGCATTTTATTTGCAGACCTGTTTCTTTTTCAGCCATAGCTTTAAGGGTTTTGAAATGCCCAAAAACTTCACTTTTCTTTTTCATAAAATACACCCAAACTTTTCTGCTATAGTCATCAATAAAAGTGACAAAATAATGACAGCCTCCAAGAGATGCAGCTTTAGTAGTCCACACATCAGAGTGGATTAATTCCAATGGCTTCTCACTCTCTTGAACATGTCTAGGAAATGGTTTCCTTGCCTGTTTTCCAAACTGACAGGCTTCACATACCTTATGCATTTCTGCAACCTTGAATTTGGGCAATCCTGCAACAATATTTTGGGCCTGCATTGATTTAAGTCGCTGTACATTAACATGACCAATGCGTTTATGCCAGATATCAATATCTGCAACTACACCGGTCCCATGTGCAAACATTGCTGCACTCAATTCAGACATGTCTGCATCCAATGTAAACATTCTGCCCTTCTTCTTTCCTTTTGCTATCAAGCGACCTTTATTTTTCATATCCTCAACAAAGCATCCATGAGGATTAAATCTGACCTGCAAGCCCTGTTCAACCATTTGACCAACTGAAACCAGATTCTTGGTGATATTCGGGACATGAAATACATCGGACAGGTATTTCTTTTTCCCATCCTGCATAGACAAAGGAATTTTTCCAATCTGCACAATAGGATGTGCAGTATCATCACCAGTCTCCACAAATCCTGGTTTTTCCATTTTTCTTGCATCCTCCATCCATTCTGCATGACCTGTCATGTGGTTTGATGCACCTGAGTCAACATACCATACATAATTGCTTTCTTCTGCACTTGTCACAGAATTGTTCATGTGCTGCACCATGAACAAATGCTCATTTCTGTCATCACCCTGTCTGTTAGAAGATGCATAATTCCCTTGTTGCAGTTTTCCATTCATGATGTCATTCTGCTTTTTATAGCAGTCTTTAGCCATATGACCCATTTTACCACAATAGTAGCATTCAACATTACTGTTTGCATTTTGACCTCTTTGCCATCCACCACGACCTCTTTGGCTCCCCCTGCCTCTAGAGTTACCACGTCCTCCTCCATAGGACTGGTTTTCTTGAGTTTGCTGCATATTCTGATTTCTACCACGGCCTCCAAATCGGCCTCCTCTACCTCTGCCTCTACCTCTTCCAGCATTTGAGTAGAAGACAGCTTCTTTTGAAGTTCCTCCTGAAGAAGATGCACCACCATTTCTCTGCTCCTCAGAAATTAGAAGAGCAATCAACTCCTCAAAATCAGGAAATCTTTCACGAACTGAAATGGATGTCCGAAACTGTGCATAATCCTTTCCTAGACCATTCAAGGTCACGGAAACTAAATCATCGTCTTCCACTGGCGACCCAATGGAAGCAAGTGCATCTGCAATCTTCTTCACCTTCATGTGGTAGTCGTTGATGCTCATATTTTCTCTTTGCACATTGTGCAACTCTTGCTTGAGCTGCATTTTCCTGGCTTGCGTATTTGTGCTATACATTTTTGACAAAGTATCCCATGCCTCCTTTGGCGTACTTGCATCCTGAATATGCACAATCATAGAGTCTGAAATGCTGATAGACAGCCAATACATAACTTTCCTGGCTCTCTCATGCCATGTTTTAAATGCCTGCATTTGTTGTTGATTGGGAACATCAGGAAGAACTGGTTCTTCTTCATTTCCTGCAACAAATTCCCAATATCCTTTTCCCATAAGGAAATTCGTCATTCTAAACTTCCATGCCTGGAAGTTGTTCTTGTCAAGCTTTTCAGTGACAATTTGTGAAAGAGAATCAGACGCCATTACAGAATACTGCAAGAAATTCTGTCACTGCAAAAAACACAGCTTCACCCTCACAAGGGCAAATCTGCAAAACTGGCGAAAGTGGTATTTGACCACACAGTCACTTCCTAGTGACGATTTTGCATAAACAGGAACCAAGGATGATTCTGAAACTCCCAATGTCTCTGCGCACAAGCATACGATGCAATTTCTACAGTAACTTTTCACCGACCTGTAGAACAGTGGTCGCACAGCATAAAACTGAGCCTTTTCCTGAGTGCGTGCAGAAAACTGCCGTCTGCAAAACAGGCCCCGAAATGGCCTCAAATCAAAAAAACAAGGTCGCCGAGGGCTGAAAACAGTTTTCCTCTTCTTAGTTGTGTAAGCCAAAAGAACTCAAGTACAAAGAAATAGAAGAACCCTATATATGGGTCTCAAACCAAACTCAACTAACTAAGGTGGCATACTAACTGAGCCACGAACTAGAGTAGATAAGGATAGCTATCATGTAGCTATTATTCATGGGCGGTGTACCAACCGAGTCTGCAACTGACAAGTCGGTGACATAAATATACAACGGTCACCCTGGCGTATCACGAGTGGAGCTCGATATCTCAACAGCTCCTAGCTATTTCCATTGCAACAAGCCAAGCCACTTCAAGAGGCAAACAAAGGTGGATCATGGGGCTATGCCAAGAGAGCCCAAGGACAACACCAAATTGGCCAAAGGAAGAAGGAAGAAATTAACACAATCAAGAACTTTATACCTATGTGGGGAAACAAGGAAGCTCCTAGCTATTTCCATTGCAACAAGCCAAGCCACTTCAAGAGGCAGTGTTCGAAGATTAACCGAAATTTTCTCCAAGGCTAGTATCGCGGCTAGAATCAAGCAATTATGGTTGGAGGAAGAGCTAGTGGTGTGACCCTTAAAGAAATAGAAGAGGGTGAATATCCAACCTTGGAAGCAGATATATGGAGAGGCCAACAATGTATCTACCCTCCATAAGAAAGGGCCGAATTGCTAGTTTTCGGTGATTCAAATGCCAACATCCTATCAAGGTAAAACTTTTAAGATTCTAATTGATTGTGGAAGCACCCACTCATTTATCTCATTGAAGTGTGCTAGAAGGTCAGGAATAGACATTGTGCATGCATCAAAGTTGCTTGTGGAATTGGAAAATGGAAAATAAGTCCTTTCTACATAGCAAACTAGCAAAGTGGAATTTAAAGTAGGAGACAATATTTGCAACATGGGTTTTAGAGTAATGAACTTAGGAGGCTATGAATGCTTGCTAGGAATGGACTGGCTGATCACCAATAATGCTCAAATCCATTGTGGGAAGGGCCAAGTTACATTTCAAGATCAAAACATCAAACATGTACCTATTGAGGGGGAAGTAGGGAAGCCAAAAGTCTAGCTTGCAAAATCTTATCACATAGTGAAAGGATCGAGAAAAGGGTTACTTGTCCACTTAATCAAACTTAGTAAAATTAAATAGGGTAGTGAGACCAAGGAATAGCCATCTTGGCTAAAGGAATATGCAAACATATTTCTTAGAAGAGATAATTGAACTTCCACCTTAGAAGGAAGTTGATCATTAAATCAAGCTTGTGCTAGGAGCCTCTCCAATTGCCAAGAGAACCTATCAAATGTCTATCCCAGAAGTTATTTAGTTGAAGGAGCAACTCAAACAGCTATTGGTTCAAGGTTATATTAGACCACGTAATTCATCGTGGGGAGCCCTAATGTGATTTCAAAAGAAGAATGATGGAACTCTCCATCTTCGGATTGACTATCATAGGTCGAACCGGGTGATAGTAAAGAATAAGTACACGATTTCGAGGATAGATGAGCTACTTGAACAACTCAAGGGGCAAAGATATTCTTCAAAATCGATCTCACATTAGATTACTATCAAATAAGGATCAAGGATGAAGACATTCCAAAGACTGTGTACAACATGAGATATGGCCATTTCAAGTTCATTGTGATGTCTTTCAAATTGACCAAATGCTCCTGCCACCTTCAACAAGTTAATGCAAGTTAATGCAACAATCATGCTACATCCAATGGTATCTCGTAAGCATCACATCATGTCACGGGTGTTATTTAGTTGCACGCTTTTTTATAAAAAGAATTAACAAGCTCACTCTAAAGCTTATCATAAGCTTAAAGCTTACACAAGCTTATTTTACTCCTTTGGCCAAGTGGACATCTTCTTATCAATAGGGGGAAAATACATGAAACCTTAACAACACCCTATCACGACACAATATAAACCTCAAACCGGCCAAGAGAGGCTGCAAGTATGCTTGCTGGCTATGAAAACTTGCAAGAAAACCTTTCTTCTTCACCAAGAACACAAGATATTGAAAATTCCAAACCATCCTCACCCTCTTCCCCTTCCTCACTCTCCATTAGATTAGGCAATGAAGCACAACAGAAAGAAGCAAGAACAAGAAGGCAAGTGTTGTGCCAAAATGGAAGAGAGAGAAATGAAGTGTGAGATGAGGAGATAAAGGAAGAGAGAGGTTGTAACCACCTCAACCTCCCACCTCCTCAAATCCCATGACTGCAACCACCTCCTTTTCCTTTCTTGAATTGAAAAATTGCATACATTTTGATAATGTCTAAAAGAACCTTCATTTTGAGAATAGGACAAAGGTATTTGACCTTGCTTTTCATTTCCATATTTTAAGATGTGAGCCTAAGGACCCACATTGTTACATTGCTTCATATTTGAATTTTTTTGCCAAGAGTTACAAAAGCAAAATGCTATTTCACAGAAGATGTTCCCATGTTGAGCACATTTTGGTGCCTTTGTTTGCACTGATTTCTGGTTATCATTCCTCCCACACTTAAGTTTGAAGCGTCCCCATGAACAAACAGGAGAAGAACCACGATCAGCACTTGAAAAATCTTCATCTTTATCTTTGTCTTCAATCTTCATTTCTTTTCTTCATCGTCTTTGAATTGTAATTAGATAGGGAAGGAAAATAACAAACAAAATAGAATCACAACTAGGATGTTAAAGCCTAGGTCACAAACACTCCACAATAAAAATTCACCGAGCACACAAAAGATAGGGCTTTCAACAAACTTGCATGCAAAGATAACATCACACCCAAGATAGGTTGAAACACAACCACACCATCAAGCTCATTAAAACCCGAAAAATATATAACCATCCAGCATTCCCTCACAAGAGATATTGCAATTATGCACTCCACCAAGTTTTTGTTTTGAAGAGAAAAAGGAAAGTGGTCTTATTATGAATGAAATATTTTTTTAAAATAAAAACGAGATTTATAGGAATTTTTGTGTGTATCAAGAATGGTACTGCAAAGGAGAGAGAAAATTGGAGATAAGAAGAATAAGCACATGAACTAGCTACAAAGGATTTTATTTTTCACTTATTTTAAACGCTATGAAGATAAGGAAGAAATGGAAAACGTGTGTTTTTGCAGAAGAATGAACTGCCATTGCAGAACGACAACTTCCAATCCTTGCTCGCAGAAGATAGAATATTAAAACAAGACACCATTCGCATCAAGGCAAGAGACGATTTGCAAACTAGGTGATCACGTTTCCCGGGGAGTAATACTCGCAAACATCACGGGTGTCGCCACTAGCAGGGCAAGTGATTATGCACTCTTGCAGGATCTTAATGGTCTCAATGGCAACCCACTTTGTAGGGACGATGGGGATTTGACAAAAGAATTAGGGAGGATTATCGTAGAGGGAGCACCCATGTTAGATGAATGAGGCACGTCAAATAGTTGATGTTCTGCACTTCAAAAATGGCTTTCCAAATGAATATTCCATGCCATTAACTAGTTTGAACTTGTTATGAGAGCATGACTACCAATTATTTTGGATTTTTGAAGGTGCAAGCCACCTAAGCGGGATGAAATTGTGATGGTTTATGTCGCCTCCAGAGAGAAAAATAGGTTGAAAGGTTTAGGAATAACGGCAATCGAGGGCAACGTGATGCTTGATATTGTGTGCATATATAGACGCACAGAGACTGGGGGGTGTAGGGAAGGTAGGCTTGGTAGAGAATGGTACACACAATGGTAGCAAAAAAAAGCATAGAATTATCACTAGATTTAGGGGATTCGGCATGGTACACAAAATGGGCACATTGTGTTTTGGAAGAAGTCAATCATCGTGCGCTTCATCATCTTCTTCCCTTTCTTCCAAAAATAAGAGAAATTTTTGAAACCTTTGATGGCCAACCTCAAAAACCTTGTTTTCTTGCAAGCTCCATAGCCACCTCTTTTCTTGGCTAGTGTACCAAATGAACAACACCTTGCACGGCACAATATAAACCTCAAACTAGCCAAGAGAGGTTGCAAGTATGCTTGCTGGCTATGAAAACCAGCAAGAAAACCTTTCTTCTTCACCAAGAACCATTGCTCCAAAACACACAAGAAAGAGAAACACAAGAGATTGAAAATTCCAAACCATCCTCACCCTCTTCCACTTCCTCACTCTCCACTAGATTAGGCAATGAATCATAAGAGAAAGAAGCAAGAACAAGAAGGCAAGTGTTGTGCCAAAATGGGAGAGAGAGAAATGAAGCGTAAGATGAGAAGATAAAGGAAGAGAGAGGTTGTAACCACCTCAACCTCCCACCTCCTCAAATCCCACGACTGCAACCACCTCCTTTTCCTTTCTTGAATTGAAAAATTGCATACATTTTGATAATGTCTAAAAGAACCTTCATTTTGAGAATAGGACAAAGGTATTTGACCTTGCTTTTCATTTCCATATTTTAAGATGTGAGCCGAAGGACCCACATTGTTACATTGCTTCATATTTGAATTTTTTTGCCAAGAGTTACAAAAGCAAAATGCTATTTCGCAAAAGATATTCCCATGTTGAGGACATTTTGGTGCCTTTGTTTGCACTGATTTCCTGGTTATCAAAACCCCATTTTCCATTTAACCCTTTTATGATTACTCTTGTTACCTCATAAAGATAGTTCACATGTAAAGATTATGTAAGAGTTCTTGATCTATTCCACAAGAATTCTACACAAGTCTATTCATATGCACAAGAATATGACATTTTCCAATGGTGACCCTTTCCTTACACAGAGTTTTTATATTAGATCTCATGGAAGAATTGGTCCCATCATCATCCATGTCAAAATATTTCAATGCTCCACCCCCACCACTTACCATCGATGAGGAGAGACTTGATCTTGTAGCTATTCATTTAGAAGAAAAACACAATGACCATATCCTCTTAAAAGCACAACTTACCACACTTAAGAAAGTCTTTTTTTTTTGGAAAACATTTTTGATAAGTTATTTTTGTGCATGTAGGACAAATAATGAGGACTTTATGTTTCTTAATTATTATTTGGATTCTTTTCTATGGATGCAGTTATTGCCAAAATTGCACAACTTAGTACTCCAAGGTGGTTTCTTTCAAAGTCTTTATCACTTACACCCATGGCCACAAACTAAATATCTTTTCATCTATGGCATAGCGGCCACAAATTTATTATCTCATCATCTAAGTCATCTATGTAGATTTATGCAAAGAAGAAACCTTTTCTAATGACCACCACACCCACTTTCAACTCAACATCTATTATCATATCTTCCAAGGTATATTTGAGGAGCATTGCTATTCACAAATAGCATCTAAGCTATGTCCTTCAGTTCAAACTATTTACTATCTTGCAGGACAACCATTTCCTTCTCGATTGTGTTGACAACTATTTATGTTGGGTAACTTTTTAAAAAAAATGAGGATTTCCTATTGGTGCTCTTTTCAAGTATTTTCCCAATCCATTGACAACCTTCGTAGATTCACTGCATGAGGCAACACGTTTGATTTGTGGTGCAAATTCATCGCATTGAGGCAGCACCAATGTATGGTTGATTACCCACATTTATTGTGGAACTAAAATTTTTTAGAGACTCAATTTTATCAAGCAAGGCTACCAATGATATTCTGAGTTATCAGAATATGACCCATATTCCATACTCTAGTGGTTATCATTGTGTTATTTTGGGCACTTGTGTATTATTGTTGTACTCATGGACACTAGATTATCATGGATGTATTATTTTTTGAGAGCTGGGCTGACTCCCTTGCATATTGTATTTATCACCCCCAGTTGTATTTGTCACATTTACAACTATTGCATGGGTTATGCACATGTATTTGTCATAGTATTAGCATAAGCTTGGTCTATTTAGACTAAAGTACAAGCATGCTATGATAATTGATTGGCCTAGATCATGCAAAGGAGGTAGAACACTTGAAAGAGGCAAACCTTAATTCACAGTGGTAGAAACCCTAAAACACAAAAGGGACACAAACCCTAAAATGCAAAGTGGAGCATAAACCTTAATCCTAAAACAATGTGTTGTCCTAGAGAGGTGAACTAACCCTAACCCTAATCCATGTCTATATAAGGGTGGGAGGTCTTAGTTGTATTTACCCTTTTGGTGCATCCATGGTGTGGAAGCTCTATCAGTGCAATGATTGAGGCTTTCTATTGTCTTCTTCTATTCTATCATCTTGCCTCCATTGTTGAGAGTGAATGAGAGAGAGTGAGTGAGAGGTATGTTGAGTGAGAGACAGAGAGAAGGTGAAGATCTTCATCTTCTTCTTTCTTTTCTCTTCTTCTCTACTATCTTCTTGAGCTGTTGGTGTGCTTGGTGTTGGATGTGAAGGAGCGACGACATTAGATCGTGTTGATTGTGGTTGTGCGAGTCTTCAAGATTTTGGACTACAAGGTGGGAAGGTAAGTTGGTGAGTTCACTATACCTCAAAGCTAGTCTTGTATTCTTGATTTATTGGGATAGAGAGGAGGATTCTTGGTTAGTGTAGAGTGAGTGTCAAGAGACAAGGTGAGAGATTGTTGCCGAAGTGAGTTGCAGCTTCTAAAACAATAGAAGTCTGCATCCAAAGTCCTGAGTATTGGTGCATTTGGCTCAAAATTTTGGTTTTGTTTGGTTGAGATGAAGGAGAGTGTAACCACCGAGGTTCTCACACCCCTAGCATGTGGTGGAATAGGAGGCTTTTGCATAGGCATGGAATAATGAAATAGTATGGACAAATAGTTGTAGATGTGATAATGAAATGGTATGGACAAATAGCTGTAGATGTTATTTTCCTAAAGAAGCAGCAAAACTTGATAGGAAATCAATGTGCTAAAGAGGGCGGTCCATCAAGATTTAATTGTAAGTGGTGTAGTGGTCAGCACTTTCTAAGAAACTGCCCTAATGTCAAATGTGACATATTTGGGAAGTCCAGCCACCTAGCTAGTACTTACTAGAGTAAGATCAGTTCTCTTCAACCATAGGAAGTAGGCAACCAGGTCCAATTAATCATTAAGCACAAGGGAATAACCTTCAGTAGGATGAGGGACCAAAGCAAATATTGTAGAGAGGAAAACCTATCATAGAAGAGCTGCCTAATGGTAGTGGTGTCAGCCTTATCAAAGTTGTGCATGTCAACACCGGTGAGGCTTCCAATTTATGAGCCATTACAAGAGGATAGAAGGTTAAGGAAGGTGATAGGGATAATGTAAAACCTGTTGATGCAAACTCTAAACAGGATGATAAGGGGACACAAGTCCTTAACCCTAATGTGGAAGCTTGTCCTTTAAATGTTACTAATGGCAAAGTTGACTCTAATAAGAAGCTGCCAAAGAAGAAGATAAAAGCTAAGAAAGAGGCACCTAAGCCTATTTAGTGACCAAGAGAAAGAATGGTCTAGCGGGAGAAGAGAACCATTGCTAATTATCATGAAATTGACTGAGCCAAATCTTTTTGCAAGGTAAACCCTGATATGAACCTATTAGCTGATGTTTAGCCTAGATTTGGGAGAAGAAGTGGTACCATCCAATTGCATTTGCCAATCACAAATTGGGGGTGTCTAAGATTAATTATACCTACATGGAGAAACCATGCCTTGGGATAGTCTTTTCAATGAAGAAATTCAAGCACTACATCTTTTATGAAAATGTAGTATTTTATACAAAGACAGAGGGGCTAAGGAAGCTATTGTTGAATAAGTTGTAGCCACCAGACCGTCTAGCAAAGTGGTTGATCAATTTGCATGAGTTGGACTATGAAGTTAAGAGTAAACTACTGAAGTTGTAGGGCAACATTGAATGTCTTGTGGATTTTGGGGAGCCGAAGGAAGTCTTGGCTATAGGTAGTGACCTCGAGGGTCCAATCAAAATTGATGCAACCTCCATTCCATCCTGATATGCTGCCATAATGCATTATCTATCCATAGGAGAGGCTAAAGCCGGTTTGTCGAAGGCTAAAAAGAGAAAAATTAGGTAAAGGCTAAAAAGAGAAAAATTAGGTAGTAAGCCTTGAAATTTGACTTGATTGCAGGAACACTATATCGACAAGAGGTCGATGATGTTTATCATCGATGTGTCATCCTTCCTCGACGAGGTTCCGTTTATCTTGGAAGAGAGTCATGACTCTACTTGTGGAGGGCACTTTGTTGTGATTGCACATAAAGATTTGAGAACCGGAAACTGGTGGCCATCCATTTTTAGAATGCATTTGCATATGTTAAGAGATGTGATACATATTAGAGACATGACAATAGGGAGAATAGGAAGTGCCCACCACTAACTCCTATCATGGCTATAGTATCATTTGAGAAGTGTGACATTGATTTTGTTGGACCTATACATCCTTCATCAATTACACGAAAGCATCATATCTTTTAGTGATAAACTATATCATGAAGTCATCATCTCAAGCATGTAGTATGATGAAGGATAATATCAAGGAAACAACTAATTTTATTTTGGAATACATTATTTGCTATTTTGGTCCACATAAGGAGATTGTATTTGATCGTGGGACACATTTTTTGAATAAAATCATTGAGGCTTTGATGGAAGCTCTAAAGATTAAACATAATAAGACCATGCCTTACATCTCCAAGCTAATGGCAAGTAGAGAGTACCAATATGTACCTTGTGGGGATTTTATCTAAGACAGCATTTGAAGGTAAGCGTGATTGGGATAAGAAGTTGTATGTGGCTATGTGGGCTTATAACATGACATGCAAAAGAACTACATGCCACACCCCTTTTAGATTAGTACATGAGGAAGAGTGTGTTTTACCTTCGAAGAGTGAGTTGCCTATAGTAAAGTTTTCTCTAAACCATTCTTTGGGTAAAGAGGAAGCATTGCAAGAAAAACTCACTCCCCTTGCATATCTTGATGAGATTTGGTTACAAGCATTGCTACATCAGGAAGTAGGGAAGAAGCGGATGAAAATGCTTCATGACCTTTGTGCTAAGAAGTATACATTTGTTAAGGATCAATTGGTCCTATATTATGATGTCTGTCATGAGCTCTTCCTTAGAAAGTTGGAACCCAAATGGGATGGTCCTTATAAGATTGTTTGTATGGAAATAATGGCTCTACAGCCCTTTTATCAAATTTGCAAGGGATAGAGTTTAAAATTAAAGTAAACTTCAATAAACTAAAGCCCTATAACGTGTAGGACTGGGAAAATCATTTCTTATCTTGAGCATCCATATTTAGAGCAGTGTTATCACCAAGGCAAAGTGATCTAGTGGAGTAAGGGCTATCACATTATTGAGTAGCAAGACGGCTCTTTCATGTGGGATATTTGAGTCTATTGCCATCATTGTCATAGGGTTCTTACTAGCATCCCTATTGAGTTTAGTGAGGAAAGAGGGATTGTACTTGTCTTACACCCTCTCTCTTGATTAGACTTTGATTATCATAAGTATGAGTAGGTTGATTGCCATGGCAGGTTATATTAATGAAGCCTTGGTTTATACATTATATTTTGATGGAGCTTCTTGAGGACTTGCTAAGCATGCGAGTGTTGGGGTTGTCATTAAATAACCTCGTCACATCGAGTGGTTTTACGAATGGAAGTGTATTTAGACATTGCTTTTACTAATAAGACAGTGGAATACAAGGCCTTGCTATCAGGACCTAAAACGAGCCCCACATTGGCTATAGGCACTAACCGGGCCTCTCTAATACTCACAAGACAACCCTACATGGCCTCGCAGCTAGGAGCATCCAAGGGACCTAAAATGGCCCGGACACTAGCTATAGGCACTAACCAGGCCTCTCTAATACTCACAACACAACCTACCAAGCCTCTGCAAGGAGATAATCAACTACTTATAGAAACTTTCTTGTTTTTCCTTTTCCTTTTCTTATTGAGGGGTTAGAACCTCTTTTTACACACCTCTATAATTTTTATTTTTAGATATATTTAGAACTTGCTCTTTTTTAATATTTTGGCAAGCTTCTCTATTAGCCTCACACTAGCAGGGACTCCTAGGACAGCTGCCTAGCAAGGAGGAAGGACATGGTCACAAGGACTACCCTTTATCACAGGTCTTTATCACTTGACAATGTCCTAATAGGAGGTAGAAAACTTACTCAAATCTCCCCAGATATACCTAATCCAACCCTAAAACTTCATGCCTGGTTTGCCAGTCCCCAACAAACGAAAAGAAATTAACCCCTACATATACATATAACATTATCCGCTTAAGGGAAAAACTCCAAAAGGGGACGATACCACCTGGAATGGCCATAAGAAGCTCCTTTGTAGCAAAGGCTCCCTCCAGTGACTTCATCAACTTGTGTGATGCAATCACTAAAATAGAAAACCATTTAATGTACCTGCACAAAACAAACATATGGCCCGCTTGACCTAAGGAAATATAACATTTCACACCCAACAAAACTAGCCCTCTTGACCTTATGAAATAAAGCACTTAAACTCGACAAAATCGGCCCTCTTGGCCTTAAGAAATAAAGCATTTTACTACCATTCGGCATAGCATATTGTTAAAGCAATCCCTTGGTCCTAACGTTACTCTACTAAAGCACAAAACCCCGACCAATGATGAGGCCTCGTGGGCCATACACTAATAAGTACATAGGTTATTAGCTAACTCCTTGCATAAATAGCAAGGGGTGTTCGATGAATATGATGATACACAATCATGTGCGTCCATGACAGAGTAGGAAGGTGCTCACTTGCTACCTGACTCATGACCCAAACTAACCATTGACATCCAAAATATGATGTGTCAGCAAGAAGACCCCAAAGTAGTCCAGAGCTGATGTTAGGAGATAATTGCAAGGGCTCCCTTGGACCACAATTGAAAAATACATCCTCCACAAAAGCATAGTTAGCCAAGGAATCCACAAAGCGATTCCATTGTCGAGGAACTAATTGACAAGTCACCGTCTCAAAGATATGCAACATATCCAAGGCTACACGACGGTACATCTGTAAGATGGGATCCTGCACACTATAGGTCCCATTTATCTGATTGATTACTAACTAAGAGTCACCTTTAACCAATAACCAACGGATACCACCACATCAGGCTATGTTCAGCCCCATGATCAAGGCCTTGTATTCTACTATATTATTAGTAAAATAGGGTCTTAAATAGACTCCCATCTTCATAACAACCCTATGTCAGGGATCTCTAATGACCACACCAATGCTCGCATATTTAGCGGGTCCTCTGAAAGCTCCCATCAAAATACAAAGTATAAATCCAGGCTTCATTGATAGGCCACACCATACTAATCAGCTCACTTGTACTTATGATAATCAAAGTCAAACCGAGAGAGAGGGTGTATAACATGAACAATTCCTCCTTCCGCGCTGAACTCAATAGGAATACTAGTCAAAATTCGTTGACAATGGTGGCAATAGACCTTAACTTCCTAGGTAAAACTAATCGAGAGGCCATATAGAGCCTAAAGCACATCATAGACCTATCACTAGACTGAAATCTAGAGCAAGTAGTTCAAAACTCGGCTATGAATGGTCCTTAAAATCGCACATGGCATTTACTATAACGGCCCTACGGGCCGGGGGGGACTGCCCCCCTAGACCCCTGCAAAGGGGGCTCTGCCCCCTCCGCACCTCCCCCAAGTAGGTTGGAGAGAAAATGCATGCCATGAGAGGTTCTCCAAATTAGACCCTAGTGTAGTAATGGCTCTACGGAAGTATGAATTCTCACTTGCAAAGGAGCAACCAAAAGCCCATACCCAAACAAAGTCAAACAGAGACCCTAGAACCTCAATGGGCCAATCTAACCAACAAGGGAAAAAAGGCCACATTGCAAAAACACGTAGGTGTTGCATTCGGACTGCATCTAGTCAAAGCGGAAGGCAACAACACCAAGCTACAACTGCAAGGATGACTAGATATGATAGACTTGATGATAGATGCACCTTGAATAGCACTGCACAGATGATCCAAGACATCAATGGAGAATCCACATCTGGTCGTGCAGTTGGGGACTCAAGGCCATTCGTCAGAAGACTTGAATTTATGCGTGCTTGACAAGTAGATATCAGATGTAATCGTTGAGGATATGCAAAAGCCACTAGTGCCCAAGGAGCCTTTGATTTCCCAAGAGGATAACAAGCATCATAGGCACAACATTTCTCATGGCAAGGCTAAATGTTCAACAAGGCAAAGGGCAGAATTATCTAATAGCCACGAGAAAATCTTCTAGCCAATGTCAAGCCCACCTAAGAGTCCCAGATCTCCTACACCCTCTTTTCCTAAACAGACATAGGAAGCACAACATTAGTCGTCAAGTGCAGCTGCTCAATCCCAATCTCTATTTCCAACTAAGCTTCCAAATGCCCAAGAGGTGGAACATGACACCACCCATGGCTCTCGACCCAAGGATATGCCTGTGCAATCCACCATGGCTAGCCCAACTGATGCTCAATCTACACAAGTGAATTCTCAAAGGGCAACAAAAGACACGATCACTTCCGATCGGCCTAAGGACTTGACACCGCAACCCACCAATCATAGCCAGTCTACTGAACTAGCTACTACTACTTCCAATTAGGGATCACAACAGTCATAGCCCTTAGCCATGACAATGCCCCTTGCGGAACATGTCCTTAGCAGTTCACCTGTGGAGGAGGTGCCGCAACCAGCATCCTTGACAACTCCAACACTTCCAAAGCACCTAAAGCCTAGGCTTGAGGAGAAACCTCTCAAAGATGTGGCCAAGGAGATGGCGCATCCAACCAATCAACCTAGCAAAGCTATTTAGCAAGTCGCAGCTAAGTCCCATGAGAGCACACCAGAGAAAGAGGGTGCTAAGGCCCAACCAAGCACATCAATGATTGACCTAGTTGAGGGTCCTGAGTCCTTAAGGGAGACACTGCAATTGTCCAAGAAAAAGAGGACAAAACAACGGAAACAACGGCAATTGCAAGTGGTGGTAGACCCCAAGAAGATTGAGACCAAGAATGCCGAAGAGCTAAGGAATAAAGCATCGAGTCCATCCACCAATGAACCCATTGATGTCTCTCCGAATAGCAGTGAAACCTCAGACACATTCATGTGTTCAAAAAAATCAAAGCAACCGTAACCATCAACGGTTGCTTGCAATACTCAATCCAGTGACAACAGAACTCGCATTGACCAATCAAGAGTGGATACAACACTTTCACAATAGGTTGACAAATTTATACCAGTCACATCCAAGGAGAACCTTGACGCAATAACAAAGCCTCAAGAGAAACATGGAAACCCCAAGAGCATAAGCAATCCTAGCATTGACCAATCTTGCTCATCTAGGCCTGAGCCCCCAGTTATGCTAAAGCCTAGGGAAACTCCTAGAACCTTGCATGAGATAGCAACCGAGCAAGCCCTCATTGAGCATAGAAGTGTTGAAGAATGCTTAACTGAGTTAGATGCTAAACTCAAAGTATTCGCACATATCTACATCCTTGTAGACATGGGCACATTCCCTAGGGAGCAACTTGAAGAATACTTGTCATTTCCCTTATCCTGAGAAGAGCAAGAACATCTTGACAAGCACTATGACACGCTCCTACATGAATGCATGTGAGTCACCTCTAATGAGGAAGCCGACGAACTACGCTTAACTATAGCATTCAACGATATACTCTGCCAACCAAATCTCTTAGAGATAGAGAAACTAAAGCGACAATCAGAGGGTCGAAGTCAATTTGAAAAATGTTGGTTTGGAAATCGTGGTGCAATGGCTGAACTAGGAGCCTAGATTATGACAGTCTCAGAGGAGCAACTGGCCAAATGGCAATCTCAAAGAGACCCGACCTATGAGGCAACAACTTCCTTTCGAGTGCTGATTGCCATTTGGGGTACGGACTTAGCCGGAACTAGCCAAGACAACTCTCTAGCTGATAAGGTACTCATTGAGGAGGAGTTACATGTTGCCAGTAGACTTGGACAAGGTACCATGCTACTCGATGTTGCAAAATATATATTGTTATTGAGTAAGCTGCCACAAGTACTAGATATGTGTGCCACACTCCAGTAGAATCATGAGTTCTACAATTGGTTTTTATCCTCGTGAAGTGACATGGACTCATAAATATGTACATAAATATACAATGAATTTTGCGACCCTGTATAGATAAGTGTATAGATAATATCAACACCCACAAGCAATGATAGTCAAGCGTAGGGAGAAGAGTTGGGTTCGACAGGTTGAGCTCCTCAGGTCCTCCTCTCACCACACATTTAGAAGTCGTGTGACCATTCCTGCCTCCAGGTGGAGGGCATGCAACCCTCATTACCACCATAGGAATCCCTGACCAACATCTCTGATGGCGTAGATAGGGCACCGTCCCTTTCTCTACACCTTTCCCCTTTCTGGTCTATCCTTCTAGGGATGAGCCCTGCTCCAATCCACAACAACTAGTCCACGCAGCTTAGCATAAGCCAAGATCTGTTATAGCTGGGATACGCTCCGCCGTCGAAGTAGGACGAATATCTTCCCCACCCAGCCTCACATGAGCCCCTCACCAGCAGACCCTCAGTCGCCCGACCACGTGGACTCGCCCCGCCTCGTACAAATAGAGTAGCCCCATGTTGTATAAAAGGCTTATCAAATGCTACCTAGCCATGACTTTTTGTCTAAAATGATTAAGTGATGACAGATTCTCCAATTGTACAAACTTTTCATATCTACATTTAATATATTTCACGGCTTTAGCAGAAGAATAAGACAATCAAGCACAGGTGATAAGTATCTAAATCAACACCATGGAATTCAGATAAGTGATGTCTCCTTGAGTTGCATTGGTTTATTATAGTTGCCGCATATGTCGTGCATGTACTCTCATAAAGTGACAAGTGGATGCAGGATGATGCAGGTCTTTGTGCGAAAGTGTTCAATGCTGGAGTCACCGCAAGACCATCAACCTCACAAAGAGTCGTGACAAAGTCGCGCTGCCGAAAGTGAAAATCACCCTTGCCGATCGCCCACATCGCATGGCCCAAGCATGATCATAACCACTTTCTCTTTTTGGGTTACACTCTACACCGGGCACTTAAGGTAGCTGTTACCTCAATTGTACCAACATCACACGTCCCATTTCAATAACTGCTTCTCTAACAACGAGGCTAGGGCACAATCATCACTGTAATATTCGTTTCCTGAGCCTTCGAAGCTCAACATTTCCTAACCTATTGAAAGGCTGATAGCCTCAACATATTGCAATGGTTGTACTCATACAAGTTTTTAAAAAAAAGAAAAGAAAAGAAAAGAAACGAGAAGCTAAGAAGCACCCACGATCACAACATAACTCCTAGGGGGTCTCAAACTAGGTACGTCTAGTGACCTTGGTCGACTGGCTCTGCCCTAGTCCCCTAGTCCTCTAGCATCACCCACAATTGTTCAGGGCACATCAAGGGTAGGACATACCTAGGGAGCTTATCTTGCCTATGGTTAGATCTGTCACCCTGACCCATTCACATGATTCTCTCTTGCACTCTGCCTTAATACCATTGCAATCAATCATGGTAAGTATCGCACTAATGGCTATGAAAAGTACATTGTCCTCATCAAGTAAGTCTAATAGCTACCAACTACCGAAAGTGTGGTGTCTCTGTGTTCAATTATGCTACATCATGCAGTCACAATGTAAAGGATGTCTCATAGACCTTCATGTGTACTTCTTCTCAACATGGATAACTTTGCTTTATCCACACGACGTTACAAGAAACCAGCATGTGGTCTTCTAACTACGTAATATCTAAGTATGCACGAGCACTCACATAATATCTACACCGAAATATATACACAGTTTGGGTCCTCAAGTGCAGGAGAATACTCTAAGCTTGCTTCGAGTTTGACCTATCTCCCAAACTAATTGAACTACATCTTTTGCACGATAAAGAAGACTAGCACTACTTCGAGGGAGAGACCATATATGAGAGGTTTTCAATTGCAGGTATTGAAGACTCCAACGAAAGTGTCATTCGCTCTTCATCGATACTCAACTCTAAATTCTTATCCTTTATCATCCTACAAGCCCTTCAAGAATCGTCATGTGCAGAATCCCCAAAAACCAATACTTGTGCCAGCTCAGCGCAATTCCCAATGGCGAACAACCCTACCCCCAACTCCTACCACCCTACCACCAGCACCCCATGCCAACAATGTGGCCCCAACAACCTTCATCTGCCCACCACCAGAAATCCTCCAAGGCAACCACAGACATTCTTTCCAACCATGTCTTCAATGCTTGCTAAAGCCTGCTACCTACGATGGTGAGTGCCATGGGACTGGCACTCGTCTAGGAGGGGGGTAATATTAGCTGTCAGACGAACAAGGTGGAAAATCTAAAGAAGAAGACAAAGGCCAAGGCAAAAGTGAAACGGAAGACCAAGGCACACCATGAAAAATATGGAAGCACAAGAAGTGCAGAAAAGTCCTAAATAAAGGAAAAATGCACACAAGAAAAAGGGCAAGTCAATACTTTTGTAAAAAGAGCGCAAGCGCATCATGGTTTGATTTAAAGAGCGTCGGGCCCTCACCGGCAATTTGTAAAGGTAGATGGGTGGTAGGAAGGAAGCTAGGAAGACATAAGGACAATGGGAAAAAGGGCCTAGGCCACAGTCGGCCATGTAAAAAAGGGGATAAGGGAGTGACTGCCCAAAAGGGATTTAGGGTTTTGTATGTAAAGTTGAAAAGTGAATGAGAAGCTCATTCTTGTGTGTGGCCAAACGTGGCTCTCTTCTCCTTCTCCTTCTTCTTGTTCTTGCTTGCTTGAGCTTGTGCTTGAGAGAGGAAGTGTGAGAGTGTAAGGGAGTGAGTGTGTGAGGGTGAGGGATCGGGGAGGAGAAGCTCTCCATCTTCTCCTCTCTTCTTCTCTTCTCTTCTTTTCTCTTCTTTTGCTTGTGGTGGCAATGGAGCTTGGAGCATGGAGCTTGAGGATGGAGCTTGCTTGAAGCTTGCACTTGGATCGTGGAGCTACCGGAGTGTGCGAGAGATGAGGTAACTCAATCGGCATGGAGGTAAGCTCACTATACCCATAGAGATGGATGGCACGTCAGCTATGTGAGAGGTAGCCATTAGTGCTCGGCTTGGAATGCTTGAAACAATAAGCGGTCCGTGGGTCTTGGCGGTTGAGCGAAAGCTCCCACAATGGGGTAGTCTTGTTGTGCCTAATCTTCAGAGCTTCAGTCAGAGCCAGTATAACCTTGTTCAAGAAGTGTGTCCCTCGATCAGACAATCTCCTTCAGTGGGCCAAAACGGCAAACAATTTTCTCCATAATGAAACTGGCCATCTCCTTAGCATTGTCCTTCATTGTCGCTTGAGCTTCAGACCACTTTGTAAAGTAGTCCATTACTACAATAATATACCACTTTTGTGTAGTTGATGAAGGGTATATTGGTCCCACAAAATCAATATCCCATTTTTCAAAGGGTAAAACCAAAACAGGATTTAGAGGTTGCCTATGATTTTCTCTTGCATCATGTCTTTGATAGACATCACAATGCTTCACATAACCAAAAGCATCTTGGAAAATCGATGGCCACCAATATCCATCATGAAGAGCTTTTTGGGCAATAATCGGGTTAGAAAATTGTCACCCACATGCTGAATCATGGCACTCCTCAAGAATAAAAGGCATCTCATCATGTACTACACAACGTCGATAGATGTCATCTACTCCTCTCCGATACAAGACATCCACTATGATCTAAAAGCGTAATGCTTGTTGCCTAATTTTTTCTTTTTAGACTTCGATAACATAGCCCCAAATCCTCCTGTAGATAAATAATGTGTTATCGCCACATACCAAGAAGGGATGGAAGCTGTATCGATTCTAAACAAACCCTTAAGATCACTTCCCTCAGCCATGATTTATTTTGGCTCCTTGAAATCCACAAGGCATTCTACGATACCCTACAACTTTGGTGGCTTGCTCATAATCTCATAATCAAACTCTTGCAAAGTGATTAACCACTTTGCTCAACGATTAGGTTGCTACAACTTATTAGTCCTTCCGCCTTCGTAAAGAATACTACCTTCTCATAGGGACTATAATGCTTGAATTTTTTCACCGCAAAGACCATCCCAAGGCACAATTTCTCCATGTACGTGTAGTTAACTTCAGATATCCCCAATTTCCTACTAGCGAAGGCAATTGGATGGTACCATTTCTCCTCCCAAATTTGGACTAAATAGCAGCTGATGCTATGCATTGTGGCTACTAAAAATATGTAGAAAACTTCACCTCTTCTGGGTTCTTCTAGGATTGGTGCTTTTATTAATTCTTGCTTCACATCCTCAAAGGATACTTGATAGGCTTTATTCACTCAAATAGATAGTTAAAAGATGGGAGGTTTATCAGTGGCAATGCACTTTTTGCCAGTCCATTGATAAATCTTTGATAATATTCCACTGATGATAGAAAGTTGTGCACCTCTTTTGGAGTACACGGCACGCTCATAGAGACTATGACCTTTATCTTTTCGGGGTCAGTCACAATACCAACTGAACTAACCACATGGTCGAGTAACAACCCATAGGGCATTCCAAATGCACACTTTCTAGGGTTAAAAGCAATGTAAAATTGTCTACAACTCTCAAAACACTTTCTAAGAATAATTAATTGTCACTTCCTCATGGTGGTTGCTCCCAAATCATCAATAAAGACTTTTAACTCCTCTAGGGAGATATCACCAAAGGTCTTATCGGATGTTCATTGCCAAGATCTAGGCGCATTGCATAGACCAAAGGCTATCACATGATACGCGAAGATGCGGAAGACAATAATGAATGTCATTTTTAATTTGTCTTCCTCCGCAATGGCCATCTGATTATATCTAGCAAAGAAATCCATAAACAAATAGATTTTCCTACTCACTAACTGGTCCAAAATCTGATCAATGAAATGCAACGAGTAGTAGTCCTTAACTGTCTATTTATTAAGCTCTCTAAATTGTACACAAAGATGGATTTGATTATTTTTCTTCTTCCTGATAACAATAGGTGAACACCATTCAGTGTGCTGAACAGGGAAGATTAAACCAACTTTTCACAATTTCTATAACTCCTTGAACATCCCATCCCTCAGTTCGAAAGGCATATGCCTTACTTTTTGACGCATAGGATGGCTACCTTCCTTTATGGTATGGACATCAGGCTGGGAGGAATATCTCTCAGCTCATCATAACTCCAAGCGAAAATATCATGGAATTCTTGAATCATGGACACATAGTCCTTTCTTTCTTGTGAATTGAGCATGGACCCTAATTTGATTGGCCGTGAATCATTCATTGCACCAAGGTCGAGCTTGATTACATTCGCATCCCTTATTCTCTCTTGAGCCTCTATTGGATCATTCAAAGTCACTTGGTAGATATCCTCAATAGTGGACCCCTCATTGGATTTGTCACTTGATGACATCTCACTAGTAGATGGAGCATCTAGTGTATCAATCTTTGTCGAAGACAAAGGAACTCTCTCACTCTAAGTAGATTCACGATAGGCATCTACTACTGCATGTCTAGCACCTCGACCAAAGATCAATTGATCAATAGGTATATCAACCTCATAGTCAGCTTGTAGGATCCATGGCCTACCTAGCAACACTTGACAGCTAGGACACCCTACAAACCTCATGACCCTAAAGTCCAAAATTCATTCTACATTGGCAACGGTCACATGGACTTTAGTGATGCAACCTTTGAATTGTCTTAAACTGTTATCAGCCATTCGGAGGATTGTGGAGGCATCTTTTTTTTGTTTGTAATCCTAGTCTCTCCATCAATTCCGAACTCATCATGTTAACAGAAGATCCTGTGTCCATAATAGCATGGTCCACTAATATTCCATCAACATATGCAGCTACCCTTGGGCAATGTTTTTTAGCATGCTCAAACCAATCATCTCCTACTCCCGCTATTCCCAAGGGCTCAAGGATATACCCAGTGTGTAGGATCTTCTTAAATTCCTTGTGCACTCATGGAGACAATTTAATTAACTATAGAAGATTTACATCTGGCTTAACTTCAAAAAGAGAACTCACTAAATCGAATTCATGATAACTAGCAAGAGCTCGCTTTTATCACTAGACCATTCTATCTTTTGGTCTTTGAGCTAGCTTTCGTGCTTCTCTCTTGGCTTTTTCCTTCTTCTTTGGCGACTCCCTATTGTGCTTGGGGTTGGCTTTACCATCCACCGCTTTGAGAGGTCCACCTTCCATGTTGGGATTAAGGACTTGCGTCCCCTTATCATCTTGCTTAGGGTCTCCCTCAACAAGTTTTGCCTTAGCTTTGTCGACTTCTTTACCCCTTTGACCTCTTGTAACAACTGGTAGATTAGCAGCTTCAGTGCCATTGATGCAAACCGCTTCTATAAGGCTAACTCCTCTGCTACTAGGTAGCACTTCTATGATAGCCTTCCCTCGTTGTAATATTTGCTTCGGTCCTTTATCTTGCTGGAGATTATTCCCTTGCGCTCAATGATTAACTGGACCTAGTTGTTTACTTCTAGCTAGAGAGAGCTAATCTTACTCCAACAGGTATTGACTAAATGGCCAGGCTTCCCACATATGTTGCATTTGACATTTGGACAATTCCTAGGGAAATGTTGACCACCACACCACTTATAGCTGAATCTTGAGGGGCCACCCTCTTTAGGGGGTCGACTCCCTATCAAGTTCTATTGCTTCTTAAGGAAATTAACATTGACGGCTATTTGTCCATATTGTTTGCTAATCATATCAGTATAGTGCTTCATCATATCATTAACTTTACCAAGGACATTCGAGGCGCTTGACTCATAGTTGCAATCGTCTACCTCTCGTTCCATTGGCCTAACCACTTGATTAGGGATTGACTATTGATTCCTTGAAACAACGATAGGATTTATCGTTGGACTTCCAACAATCGGTGGAACCATTTGACTCATCATCTATAAAGAAGCTAATTCCCACAAGAAGCCATTAAACTAAAAATACAAGAAATATACATAAAATGCCAAGAAACCATAGCCAAGGTGGTTAGGCATGAAATGATATTACCAATGTTGGTTGAGAACCGAATGATGAGTGGTTGCAGCATGGTATACATCCCAAGCTATGGTGGCCAAGAGTATTCACCCTCTTAGATGGTGGGAGATTGAGACCTCAAACATGTAATGTTGTAAAATGGCAAAAAGATACTTCACAAGTTACATCTCCACCTTTTATACTTAACCCTAGCCTACCCTAGACTAAGGCATTTATGCTTTATTATAAGCCATCCTGACCTAAAAACACTTTGTTCTCAAAGCTAGAATTGGGACAATTTACAAGGAAAGATTACAAGGATAACTTTATAAGTATGCTAAAGTGAAACTCCAAGTTGAAGAAGATATCATATGTCAATGAAGTATAGGTATGAAATCTAAGTATACTTCTCGAAACTGTCCAAAACAAGGTGTTGCACAAGAATGGCCATAACTCGAAGAAAAAGTGTCCAATCACCATGTATGAGCTATAGAAATGTAGAGGACAATTCCTAGTATCCAACCATGCGATAAAAATCCAATTTGGATGACCATAGAGCAATTATTTTTATGATAGAATTTTAATACAGCAAGCTATCATGTTCAACTTTACTCTGTTTCCTACAAAAGCCATGGAAAAGAATCAAGGTATGATGATGGTTTCCAGGTAGACTCCTCCATGGGAAAACCTCGCCATTTAATAAGGTATTCTAGTAGTGAACGGTTCCTTAAAACCTTTTCTCTTTTGCCAATAATCTTTTCAAGCTCATAAATGATGAGACCATCTTCATCTATGGTAGATAACTCCTCTAAAACCTTTATGGCTGGACCCACATATTTCCTAAGTTGGAAAACACGGAAGGTAGAATGAATCCTTGTTGAAGAAGGCAAATCAAGCTTGTATGCAAGCTCACCAACTCATTTGAGGATTTGATAAGGCCCATAGTAATGATGAGCTAACTTATTATGATCACCTTTGAGAGAAGTATACCTAGATTTAGGCACCTTGAGAAATACCCAATCTCCTTCTTCAAACTCCAAAGGCCTCCTCTTTTCATCAGCATAAGCCTTCATGACATCTTGTGACTTTCTAATGTTTTCTTTGCATTGATGTAAAAGAGCTTCCATTTTCTCAACTTTAGCCTTGGCTTGTGGATTCACATCTTCATGAAAGAGAGCTGAAGGTATTTGCACTTTGTATCCATAAAGCACTTCAAATGGTGACATGCCAATGCTCATATGATGAGTGTTATTATAATAAAATTGAGCAAGATGTAGCCTATGATCCCATGAAGCTTGAGTGTCAAGGCAAAAATGTCGAGGATAGACTTCCAACCACTTATTGACACGCTCCATTTGGTGATGATATGCTGTGCTAGGAGTCAAAATTGTTCCCATAGAAGTGACCAAACTCCTCCAAAAACTTCTCGTGAACTTAGTATCACGATCGAATATGATCTCCAATGGCATACTGTGAAGCTTGAAAATATATTCCATAAATTGTTTAGCAACTTGCTTTGCTGTAAATTGAGCCTTGGTAGGGATGAAATGAGCTAATTTAGTTAACCGGTCTACCACCACATAAATGATATTCCACCCATGCTTTGTTGTAGGTAATCCCACAATAAAATCCATCGTAATATCAATCCACTTTCCTTGTGGAATAGGGAGTGGTTGAAGTAAGCCGTCGGGTAGAAGAGAGGAGTCCTTATTTTGTTTGATATAGAAGATATTGCATAACATAATCCTTGACATCCCTCCAAATGCCCTTCCAATAGAAACTCTTATGGATATTGTCAAATGTTTTGAACAATCCATGATGTCATGCTAAAGGCGAAAAGTGCATCTCATGCAAGATACGGTCTTTGAAAGAAGATTGTGGTGTCAAGTAGACTCTATCATGATACCATAAAGGACCATTATGCCATTTGAAATTGGGATACTCTTCTCCTTTGCCTTGCTGAAATTCCTTCATCATCTTTGATGCTTGCTCATCAAGAAAATGCTTTACTTGAACGTCATAGATCCAATTCTTATGCATGGTTGAAATAGTAGATATAGAACATGCCCACATTCTTGATAAGGCATCTGCCACCACATTGTTTTTTCCAGCCATATAAGATACCTCAAAGTCATATCCTTGAAGGGTAGCTAACCATCTTCGTTGCTTGGGAGACAAATTCGGTTGTGAAAGAAAGTAATTCGGCACACGATGATCACTTTTGACCTTGAAATGGCTGCTATAGATGTAATGATGTCACTTTTTGATGGCATGACCTAAACATGTAATTGACACTCCTTGTCATCAATCTATCGGCTCTCATAAGCTATGACTCCATGGTCTTGACATAAAACATCCCCAATTCCTCTTCCACTAGCATCCACACATATGATAAACTCCTTAGAGAAATCCAGGCATACAAGGATAGGTGCTAAAATTAAGAGAGATTTCAGCTCATTGAAACTTTGATCAGCGATAAAGTCCCAAAAGAAAGCCTCCTTTTTTAGTCTATCTGTCAATGGAGCTGCCACATGAGCATAATTATTGATGAACCTCCTATAGAAGGATGATAACCTGAGGAATCCTCTCAAGGAGATTGCATTCATAGGAGTATGCCATTCTTTAACACATTTTACCTTTTTGAGGTCCACTCTAATGCCTTGCTCTCCCACAATATGACCTAAGTATTCAACTTCATCTTCTATGAAAGAACACTTTGTCACCTTGGCAAAGAGTGTGTGTATTCGTAATGCGTCAAAGACCTCTCGTATATGCTTCAAATACTCATCCTTGGATTTGCTATAGATTAGGATATCATCAAAGAAAACAAGGACTGTTTCAAACAAGAGGGGCTGCAATATTTTATTCATGAGGGCTTGAAAAGTAGCAGGTGCATTAGAAAGTCCAAATGGCATAACCCTCTTTCAGTCCTAAAAGATGTTCTGAACTCATCTCCATCCTTTATTCAAATTTGATGATAACCCAATCGAATATCTATTTTGGTGAAGACTTTTGCATCTTTAAGCTCATACAAAAGATCATCAACTCGGGGAATAGGATACCCATTCTTGACTGTTGACTTGTTCAAATCCCAGTAATCAATACACATACGAAATGATTCGTCCTCCTCTTGACTAAGAGCATGGGAGAGGCAAATTGTGATTGACTGTGCTAAATTAAACACATTTGCAGCAATTATTTGACTTGTCGCTCCACTTCTTCCCTTTCAAACTTGGACAAGCGATAGGGAGATTTGTTGATGGGCTTTGTGTTAGGCAACAAATCAATAGGATGGTCAACCTCTCGCTTTAGAGGTAAAGAAGATGGTAGCTGAAATAAATCCTTGTATTCCTCCAATAGCTCTTCCAATCTTGGATCCCTTTACCTCTCGCTTTGGAGGTAAAGATGATGGTAGCTGAAATAAATCCTTGTATTCCTCCAATAGCTCTTCCAATCTTGGATCCCTTTTCTTTGAAGAAGAAGATGGCTGATTTGACAATTGCCCTTCATCTACTTTCGCAAAGCAAAAGAGTGAAGATGCATGACTTGGCATTGATTTCTTTTCGCAATTTCTTCATGGAGATGAGTTCTATTTGTTTGTGGTCTATGCCTTTCAATTCTATGTGCTGTCCTTGCCAATTAAATCCCATTTGCATTTGCTCCAAGTCTAAAGTGAATTTGCCAAGTGTCTTCAACCAATTACATCCAATAACAATGTTAATAGGTCCCATATCCAAAGTGATCAAGTCTAGTTGTATTGTGCAAGAGGGCGATAGCTCAGTTGAAGTACATGGACACACTTCTTTACTAGATTCATATGCACCATTGGCAACTTGTATCCACAATGAAGAATCCATATCAATGGTAGCAACTTCAACCCATTCAAATATTTGGTGTTAACGAAGCTATGAGTGTTGTTCGTATCCACTAAAATATGTGTAACCTTGACATTATTGAAACCTTTAAGTCTAAGTGTATTTTTCCATTTGCAACTGGTCCATGCATCATGTGAGATGGTACACAAGGAAGCATGAGAATCATGAGTGCCACCTGGATCAAATGGAAATCTATCCATGGGATCATAGAATTGTTTGTTGGTGATATGCTCTTCTTCATGAATCTCTTCAACCATTGGGTATGCATCAACATGCAATAAATTTTCCTCTTCATATTTTTCTTCTTCAACTTCCACATCTTGAGTGATCACCATGTTGATTTTTGAGTTCTTAGCTTTACACTTCAGCTTATGATCTTGTGACACTTCTCCCCACATTTGGAGCATAATCCTTTTGCATGCATTTCTCTAAGTTTATCATGAGGAAGAAATTGCTGTTATAACTATTTTGGGACAGTTTAGGAGCATTTTAAGCTCTTGAAAAAGTGCCTCTTGTCTCAACCACATTTCTAAAAATTTGCACCTATTTCTTGCATAATTTTCACCATGTTTAGAGGCATAAATAGTGGAAAATGTTGGCACTTTGCTGTTATAACTATTTTGATTGTTATAACCCTTGTTTTCTTACTTAAAAGAGTCTCTTGATTGGTTGAAAACTTGCCCATATTTTGTAGGTTGATTGAAAATATTATTGCCCATACTCCTTTGTTGGAAATTTCCTATATCTCTCTTTACTTCGAGTATCTTTTAGCCGATTGTATTGCCTCATGTAATGTTTTTGGTTGTTGAGCTTCTACCTCTGATGATAGGGCAAGGTTAAGACCAAAAATATATGTGTTCACCTTAGCAAAATCTGAAATTCCTTCAACATATATGGAAAGATTCAAGTAGGAGTTCAAGCAAGCAATGATTGACGTCTTTCTTTTTCCAAAGGAGAAACAAAGACGACAATCATTGCTTACTTGAACTCCTCCCAACTGTCAAAGTTTTTTCCAATCTTGTGTATGTAATGCCACCAAGTATGGGCATAACCTTTAAGATGAAGAGTTGCAAAATAATCTTGGCTTCTTCAATTCTAGGATAAAGGGTGAAGTACAATTCAAGCTTATTAATCCACTCCTCCCATTCTAAAGCTGAAGCATTATCCCCTTTGAAATTAGTGATATTGATATTTTCCTTATATTATTTTTCATTGTAAGATGGCTGCCCATAAGAATGTTGCCTCCATGAATCTTTGTTCCATGAGTTTTACCTAAAAGTAGGTGGTCCAAAACCATGAGACGAAGGTTGACCATTTGAAACATGCTCTTGGTTTGGGATGTCATGGGCTGATCTTCACTCATCATACCTTCCACCTTCATGAACTTGATTGTTGAGTGCATTTCCTTCTTGTGCATTTGAGGGATAATGATTAAAAGTCTTGTAGAAGGGGTCACATCCATGATAATCATTATCCCATCGAGTGTTGTATTGTTCCCCTTCATGTCTATGATTATCTTTTGGGTTGCTAAACTAAGGCCTTGGGGTATGAATGCCATGGATTTGTGAAGGATGATGGTTGCCCCTCACTCTAGATGGTTCTCCCATTTTAAAAGTGTGCATAAGTGGTTGAAAATTATCTTTGTTTGGATGGGAAGGATTACCAACAAAGGGAATTTCATGGGAGTCTTCAATAGTTTGAGGTTCCCTTTGTGGCTTGCTCCCATTTCCTTTATGGCTGAGATGAGTTCTTGGAATAAAGATTTGTTGCTTTGCTGCAAATTAGAGATTCCCTTGTTTACTTGTGCAAATCTTGGAGCAAAGTAAGTAGTCTTCTAATCAGAATGGGTGAATGAGCAACCTAAGTTATTGCTCAATGGTGATCAAGTAGCAATGTCTAGAGGCAAACCTATTTGCAAGTCTTGGTCAATGAATTAAGTGCAACTCACTTTACTTCATCTCAAAAACATAATGCGATATCAATTGGTTATAGATTTGAATTTATAATATAATGTTGAGGTCTTAAGATTTGTTGATGTTGAAATTATCAATTCAACAATTGGCTTCTCCTCTTAGTCCCTTGATCTTGATTCACTCTTTGAATGTGACTTGGAATACTTTGAATCTAATGTTGTTCTCTTGGCCCTTGTAATGATAAGAATTCCAACAATTGGCTTCTCCTCTTAGTCCCTTGATCTTGATCCACTCTTTGAATGTGACTTGGAATACTTTGAATCTAATGTTGTGATCTTGGCCCTTGTAATGATAAGAATTCCAACAATTGGCTTCTCCTCTTAGTCCCTTGATCTTGATCCACTCTTTGAATGTGACTTGGAATACTTTGAATCTAATGTTGTGTACTTGGCCCTTGTAATGATAAGAATTCCAATAGTTGGTGGCATATTAGGTGATTTTCTCTCATTGGAGTGCAATGCACCCTATGCTTAAATGCCTAAGTAACTCCTATGTGGTATGAGTGATGGTCCGGAGCTATCTATACCTAGGTGGGATGCACCTAAGTGTGTATCACGCAGGTGATAAATGAGTGAGTTCTTGATTATCTAACATAAGGATGTGGTACCTAGATTTGAGAGGAGTTAGGATCTAAGTGACCCTAAGCATGAAACGCCCAAGCCTAGTATGGCAACTTGCAATTTTGCTAAAAGTTGGCTAAAGCTACATGTACTTGCACATTTTGGCAAGAAATGTCAACTAAGGGGGGTGGGAGTGCAAACTATCCTAGGGTTAATTGAGTGTGATTGTGGTGCACTAATGTGAGAGAAAGTCCTAAGGAAATGAGGTGCTAGTTGCCTAAGTGCTAATGTGTGCAAGGAACTACCCAATGTGGTGCGAATAAGTAATCCAACATTTGTGCACCTAAGATGATGAAATTGCAAACTAGGGTGCTAGAAGATTCGTAGGGAGAGATGCAAAGTACCTAAAAAGTGGATATCATGGGCCGATGTTGTGTGAATGGGGAATCCAACCTATGTGCACCTAACATGATATGAGCGCAAACTATGGTGCTTTACAAATTCCTAGGGAGTGATGCAAAGCATCCAAAAAGTGGATGTCCTAAAAGTAATGTAGTAGATGGTAGTGTTCAGTTGCACCCTTCTATGTAGGACTTGTAGAAAATGGGAGAATATGAACACAAATTTGGATGGAATGTCTAGGAGAGGTGATGTGGGTACATAGGGATGAGCTATATGCTTAGCAAATGGTGTGGGTAATGGCACCTATGCATATATGGGATTAAGGTTGATGGGTTGTGCCTAGATCTTATTTGTAACATGCCAAGCCAAAATAATAAATAAAGGACCTTAATATCCAACCAAAGCAAGCTCCAAAGTATAAAGCTTGGGCATTATTTTGATCATGATGAGTCATGGAGTATGCAAAAGTGTGGAGCATAGCACATGCATGAACTACAACTTTGGAGTAAAGGGTCAAAATAACTAAGTCATAAGTTTAATAGTTTTATTAAACCACTTTATCAAAAGATTTTCTAACTATTTGTTCTCTTCTCCTATCCATCATCAATCATCAATAGGGAAATAGGCTGCCTACACACATGCATTGAATGAGACACCATGAATTTGATATTAAAATGCCATGCACCACAAACATCCATTTCCCTCATCAACTAGAGAAGAAGGACAAGAAAGAAGCTACCATGAGGGAGAGAGAGTCCAAGATTAGTCCAAGTAAAGGAAAAGGGAGAGAAAGGATTTATCCATTCTACCTAAAATAGGGTCCATATGCATGCCCTAGGTCATAATCCCTATTTTATTCCACATTGGATTTAGAAAATCCAATAACTTACCATCTAAATTCGTAATCTATTCATACCATCTACCGAATTCTGCTTACCTAGTCAAAACTCTCATTATCTTATTAAAGCTCACTTTGAAGATTGTACATGTATAAGAGTGCTACAAGGATCGAGAAAGGAGCCAAACGAGGAGCGCACATGGGACAATTCATGAGTGGAATAGTTTGTGACTTCATGATGGCCTCCAAGAGAAGGAGTGCTAGAGTCATTCACTCAAATGAGTGAGGTTCCACTTGCACCAACTCAAACCTAGGGTCCCCTATTTGTATTTAGGTCACATGTTCTTCACTATAAATACTTATTGAAGTGGTGATTGTTAATGAGAGGATTAAATAATGTAGGCTAGCTACTTGATTCAAAAATCCTAGTGGTGGGTACCTAGGATTCGTTTAAATGGACAACTAATCAGTTACTTAGGAGGGAATTTTCACAAATAGCATTTCTTCCATAAAGGAATCTAGTTCCTATGTTGAAATACAAGTCAAATTGATTGGAATTTAAATGTGAAGCATAGGAATGATTATGAATTGTCTATAAGAAAATGCATTGTTTTAGAGTTATAATTAAAAGAGGGAATTAGAAATTAATATCCAATATTTTCTTAAAGGAGGATAGTATAACAATTAGTATGCTATGAACTCTTATGTGATCACTCTATGCCAAAAGGGAGAGTTAGGTCTAATAAGGCTAAGCTAATCTTAACATTATTTTGATACTTAAATGTGAAGAAGCCTTCATTAAGAACGTTAACCGACAGGATATTGACTTTTGACTAGGAGAGTATCCTTGTTTTGATTAGCAAGGTATTATCATGTTATAAGGCCTAAGATGGAATGATGATGTCAAGCTTGCACACTTGGTTGACTTCTTCTAAGATTCCATCTCAAAGAAAGACTTTTCAAGATCTTACATAGATAATTTAAATGAATCCTAGAAGTCTAAATTATATTTTAAAGTTGAGAAAGGCCCTAAGATCTTGATAAGATAAAAAAATTAGGAATGAATTAAATCCTAATGAATATTTAGCATAAGTCAAATGGAACCTCATACAAGAGGACAAAACACCTAAATGGATTCCTATGCATAAATTGTATTGCCACATTTGCTTGATGCATTCAAAAATTATTTTTTGACTAATTGTGTATTCTAAAGCTATATTTCATCAACATATGTTGACTTTGGAGATGCATGCTACACTAGCCATTGATCTTTTCAGTAAGGTGGTGTGTTCACATGCCAGTGACGGGTCCTAAAAACACATGTATTATTTCAAGGTTTTGACTCATGAAGTCATGTCCACCTCTCACCTAGCCTATTGACATGCATAAAACTCAAGGAACTAACCTACCCGATCGATTTGAGGCAGTTTTAATGATTGCCAACACTTATCATATTCTAATCATGACACATTGACAAGTATCAATCCAGAATCCTATGTATGCCTACTTGCTTGTGACCACCTTTGTGTCGTATTATTTATGAATCTTTGAATTCGATCTCAAAATTTCAAAATTTGTTTATTTAACTTATGTGGTTGCTTATTTACGATTCAATGTAATTAAAGAAAGAAGCTTGGAATGTTAGAAAAGCACATATGATGAGTATTTTGCTTCATAAATTGTAATTTCCTAGAATTGACTTAAATTTACTATTAGAGAATGCTAGAATATATTAGAATTATGATTTGATTTTTAGAAAAGAATATGGAAATTGATGGGATTTTAAATTAAAAGGGCAGTACCCGGCTGCGTGTGAACAACTGATAAGGACTACGTGTGATTGCTGGCTGCAGTACACCATCGCACGGACAAGGCGAAAGCGTGTCCTCGTGTGTGAACGGCTAGTAAAACAAAGCACGAACACAATCATGAATACGCAGAAATGGTGTGGCAGGCCCACATGCGAACAGCCACCATGTGCACAACCCTGCGAGTGATAGGGGGCCTAGAAGGGGGTGCGGGTGTTTGTGTTGTTTTGTTTAAATTAATGGCGTGTGTTCTGCGTGGTGGACTCTGCGATTCGTGGTCTTGAGGTGTCAGAGGACAAGGCCTTGTGATTGACACAGGAGTAGGGCCCGTGTCAGTTGGGATTTTGGGGATCCACAGCAAGGCATTCCCCTCATAGTAGCCTTGTGCACGCAGCAGGATTTTAGGGACCCATATTTGTGTAACCACGCGGCACTTGTGATGATGGCATTTTGGTCTTCTAGGTTTAGTGATGGCATAGAAGGCTTTAAGAGCTAGATATTGGTGGCCATTGTTACGCGAGCGGTGATCGAGAGCAAGCCTGACTCACAATCCAGTAACGAGATGCCAAGGAGTGTCGATTGGGATAATTGACTTTGTTGGATGCACAATACAACTTGAAAAATTCAAATATTCGACAATACACCACGAACCACACATGAAAACAAGATAATACACAATGACTCTTATAGCTCAAAAAAATTTAAAACCCGTATGCAGGTAGAGCATTACACAACCACACAATGGAAATACCAATAATTCGAAAACAAACCAAGAGAAATATATTCCTTAGTGTGTTTCTTCATCTTGGCATCTATTATTTTTGCTTCCTTCTTACTCTTTTTCTTAGCAACACAAGCTAATACTTGCCCCTGGGGTGTTTCTATCATTAGAGCCTAAGGTAGATGAACTCTCCTCACTCTCCTCTCTGTACTCCTCTTTTTCCCTTGTTAGCTACTATGTTCTTTATTAAAAATTTAACTTCTTCTTTCTTGCTCTTCCTGCTCTCACTGTGCCTTCTCTCAACAAGTCCTAGGGCCAATGGTACATAAGGAAAGAGTCTTAGTCCCACACATTGATTACACCTAGTGAGTATGCTTACAAAGCCTCTGGACATTCCATTGGGCTTAGATGAGATTTGTTTAATGAGTATGCCTTCCATGAGGTGTTTTGGAATCCTTGTTTTTTTATATCAATGAACATGTGGTCATCAATTGAAGCCATTGTGCAAACTCTTCCTTTTTGCAATGGCACACTTTGGAGACATATTCATTATACAAGCTTCACACTTTGGAGACATTTTCTTGTATATGTTTTTCCTCTTTTTGCTATAGGTTCATGAGCCATATGATGAGGTTGTTCCCATATCTAGCTTCAATGAACCACATGATGAATAGGCCCTTGAGGTTGGAAGAGCTCACTTTTTCATTCTCATCTAGTCTTGTGGACCATATATTCTAGCCTTGTCACTCAAACAGAGGCCAAAGACCTATGCCTTCTTATCATCAATAGTGAGGTTGTGTGCTTCACATACCTACTCAAATTGCTTTATGGGGCTGTATGGGTCATGGCTTGCTCTATAATTATCTATTTGCTTGGTGACTAATGGGTTTTTTATTGGTCCTTTGACCTTAGCATAGCAATTACTTGGCCATGTGAGGCTAGTGCTGCCGATGGAGTAGGAAGTTTTCATGGATAAGGCTTATCAAGGTGTCTCCGATGTCATTTTTTGGTAGATGTAACAATCCATAAGATCCAACAAGTCTGATTATGGTGGCTACTATGCATGGAGATATAGGAGTTCTACAAATGTGATTCTTGTTATGCAATTAGGGAAACCTCCACCTTGGGATAGGCTAATGCTCCACCCGATTCTTCCATTGGAATAATTTCAAAAAGTGAAGCCTGCTTTGTCTTCAACTTCATCTTCATCTTCATGCAGTGAATGACCTTGCTGTCCATGTTCTCTTGAGATAGGAAATTTAGGACTGCCTCTACTCCATGAATTAGCACATGGCTGAGCGGTTTCATTGACTCTAGAAGGACCACCATGTTCATAAGTCGATGGTATATGTTGATGAGCTGTAGTAGATCTCACATTCCCCTGAATAAGTGGCACTTCTTCAACATGGGGTGGTGGTTTACTTTGGAATCTATCTCCCAAATTGCTGAATATAGTGATCAACTGATCAAACTTGGTATCCAATCTACTACTTTGTTGCTCCATATGAAAAATCATCTTGTTAAATTTATCATCCATGGAGTGGGTAAGCTAAAGTAAACCATCATTCATGTTGCCAAGTTGCTTAGACATTTGTTGGAAGTCGTTAGAATCACATGAGATGTTTACTTCATTCCCCTGATCTATGACATGAGGGTTCTTTGGCCATTGCACTTTGTCATTGGTCGTACTAACTCCCATATTTTTCTCATTTGCATAAGGTTGATGTTGCCCATCAGTCTCATGAAAATAACCATGATTATGATCATATGAATGTTGCCCCATATGGTAATTCCCTGCATACTCTTGCTGACCATAAGGAGAATACCTATGAGATCTATCATCATAAGAACAATGCCCTTCATACACTTGATGTCTATAGGAATGCTGATGATTGGGTTGTTGCCTTTGATTGAGCATAGGTCTCACACTTACATGTCTGTACCCCCTGTTATACATGCTGTCCATAGTGACCTGCTGGTACAAAATCAGCCCTATCTTGAAAAATATAATTCCAAATAAGGTGTATGATAGCTTGACTCGAAGCTTAAGATGTCTAGTATCATGTAGAAATCCTGGTTTGAATTTATGAGTAGCAATACCCCTCTCTATTTAAGAATTTCCAGAACGGTCCACAGTGAGCTGCCGGTACTAAATAGGCTCTAGCTTGAGAAATATGTGTCCAAATGAAGCATTTGATAGCTCCACTCGAATCTTGTGATGTCTAGTATCAATTCCAATTGTTCCTTTGTCGTTAGAATGATGCTACTAATTTTTGTAGCAACTTTCCCAAATCTGTCCCTATTTGGACTGCACCCTGTTTAGCACTATAATGACCCTATTTTGCCTCATAATCATTACCTTTCATCTAGGGAAAGTTGTAAGGCACTTAAGATCAGTAAGAACACTGATTAGACATGCACAAACCCTGCAAATACATCCTTGATACATCCAAGAATTGCTCTACAAATAGCCCAACTGATCCTTACTACATACTCTCAACCACTTGATCAAGCAAAAACCATAAGCATTGGGAACTCCAATAGGTTGCTTCAAGATTGAGCTAACCAAGAAACAAACTCCAATATAGCTTGAATTGGTTGCAAGCTTCAAAGTACCCAATGAATTGAATCATACCAAGTAGATTCAAAGGTAAGAAGATACCCAATTACTTGAGCTTGCTTGATGAACTCCTCAAAGCCAATCTTGTAGTAAAATGCTAAAGAAACATTTATCTTTGCAAAATTCTTGTGATTGCTGACATTGAAGAGCTCAAATGCATGCAAATAATTCAAGATTTGAAGAAGAAATTCCAAGCTTAATATGTATAGTCAACCTTACTATCAATAGTTGACTAAGAGAAGAAGAGTACTACAAATCCCAACAAATGCTTGCATCTTCCAAAGAGATTGAACATAGAGGCATCATTGATTTACCTTGAACCAAAATAGTAGTATATCCCAGCATCATACTCTACTCAATAATGCTCCAATGGTTCTCCATGAGCCATAGCTTGTTGAAGAAGAACCAAGAGAAGTGTTGATGAGCCTTCCAAGAGCATAAATGGATCCAGGATTTGAAGAAGAGCCCCAAATAATTTAAGCTCTAGGCAATATCTATGGTGTCCAAGACTTCCAACCTTCAAGAAATGGTCTAATATCTTCAATGTTGATGAAGATCCTTCAAATATTGGTGACTCTTTCAACACATCTGTTTCCTACTTGCATTTCACTATCAAACTGGCAAATTCTCTCAAGGACTAGAGGCTTTCCCCAAGAAGGCTTCACACAACTTCTTTCCCACAAGACCTTCGTCTAAGACAGAGCTCTCCCGTCCCTGGTCTATGAAAAGATTGCCAAGACAGTTCTTGCAAAGCCACAAATTGGGACTTTTGCAGAAGGATTGCAAACTTCTCGACCTTTGACAGGAAAGAACCCCATTAGCTACAATGCTTCTGCATTTCAAGACTGCAATATCGTACAAAGGTGGAAACCACAGAGCATGTTGCATCGCCAAGAACCTGGGGCATCTTTTCGATGGCTGCTGAAGAAAAATAAGTGTGAAATTAAGATATGATTCGTCTTCTAATCTGTAGATTGTTCCATACTTGACCTAATGAATGAATTCAGTGAATAAGACTTTGCTTCAATGTCACTCTCTGGTCATCCACACTGAGTATTCAATTAATGCATCAAGGTTCACACACCTCACTGTCCACGGGCTCAGACTTTGCTTCAATGTTACTCTCTGGTACCCATAATTCTCTGAAACATCTTCTTCGTGCATAACATGCTCAGCTTTTCCTGATGTAATCAATGCTTGTGCAGGCACAATTCATGATCTGTTCCCAATCTCCAAGAAAGGGTAGGTGATGGCGATCATGATGAATCTCATTGGGGTTAGAGTTGACTGGAGCGGTGGATGGCTGCTCGTCCATGGGAGACTGCTTATCTGAATGAGCATGAAGAAAATCAACATGACAACATGAGGAAAGATGTCAACCTATCACTCAGATGCTAAGACTCTTGAGCTAGGGAAAGAGAATTCTCACCAGCATCCTCATGTGCCACAAGTTGAGGTCCCTTCATAGGATCCTGGTTCTGTGAACCAGCAAGCCCATGGGTTGCCACCTGCTCTCCTGAATCTCTTCAATGGACTGGTGGTGCCATGTCCCCAAGTCCACAAGCAGAGAAATCGCTTTTGTTTCAACCACCTGTTATGACTCCACCTCCCCAGTCCCTAGTAAAAGTGCAAGTCTCTTCAGCACCTATTCAATCTAAGTCTAGCTCTTCAAGAGGAAGTGCCACTCACAATGTGTAGCTGAAGCTAATGGCGATTCTGCTTTTCATCATAGGATTATGAAAAATGATGGCCAACTATACGCGCTCAGGGCCTCACTTGCAGCTCTGCTGTTTGACCAAAATGGAAGCCCTACCGAGTGAGAAACGCATCCAAACAAGGCATCTTTGAGGGGCTTCAAAGTACTAGATGTCCTCATAGATCACTCGCCATTGCTTGCCGCAACTCCCTCAACAACCCTGGCCTCTCCAAGTCATAAGTCGAGCTTGCGAGACCAGATCTTTTCCCCTTCTGACAGAGAAAACTTGTCCCCCGCCTAGCTATGGGGCTTGCTTTCACCAAGCTCTTTCAATAGCAGCTCTCTCTCATGCCTCTGCAGCTACTCATGTTGTCTGTGTTGGGATTACATGGTTTACTAATAGGGGTCACATTGCTCGTGCAGTCTTGGAGAGCATGTGCTTTCAGGCAAAGGAGAGGTGCTTAAAGCCATGCATTCAGATGCAAACAATTCCTCTGAACCTGATGATTTTCTACTGAGGGTTGATGGAGGAGCTACGGTCAACAACCTCCTCATGCAACTACAAGCTGATCTGCTAGGGTCACCAATGATGAGGCCTGCAAACATTGAGACGACGGCTTTGGGGGTGGCATATGCTGTCGGTTTGGCTGTAAAAGTCTGGACAGAGGAGGAAATATTTCATATTGTAGTGCAGGAAGAAGCAGCAGTGGTGGAGACTGTATTCCACCCTGCCATCGACCATCAAGAAAGGCAGCGCCGATATCATTCTTGGTGCCTGGTTGTGATTCTCTCAACAGCAACTAGCCGATCTTTCCCTGGCTTCTGCTGCTGCTTTGATGGTCTGCAAGTCCACGGGAGGCAAGGCCCCCCCTGCAAGCCACCAAGGCTGCCTGGAAATCTGCCCCTTCCATGCTTTGATCTTTATTGCCTTACTTTGAGGATCCCCCACCTGCGATCTTGCAAAATGGTGCTCCCTTTGCTCGTTGAGATGCAAGAAATGATGCTTTGTAGGCCATAGAGAGAGATTAGGTCACGAAGAGAAGATCATGTCAAAGAAAAACTCCATGGAAGCTTCAGCAATAAGGAGAAAGGAAAGTGAAAGACCGTGAGTCTCAGAAAAAATAACTAATGTCGTTGTCTCGAACTCTAATCCCCTTCTCTTTTGACAAGAAAGGCTCCAAACATGGCTTTAATTTGATGTTGACTTGTTTAAAATAGCAAGAAGACCACCATTCTTTTGCCAAGAACCTCCATAATGTCTTCAACTACAGCTATTGATAACTGTGGACGTCTTGCAATTAGACTTGACACAGCAACCAAGATCAATGTAACCAGATCTTCCATGAAAATGACATTTCCCATGGATCAGAAATCCATGCTCTGATACCAATGTAATAAAGCTGCCATCTCATACAAGAAAATACACAAGATCTAACATCTAATGCTGACAATAACAAGAAACGCTACTGCCATAGCCAAGATCCATGTTCCATATGAGATGTACAAATGGGGAAAAAGATGGTATGCTGAGAATCAAGTGATGATAAGCTGTTGTCGAATACTCGCCTTCTACAATGGTGGACAAGGATACTCACTTCCAAGTAGGGTGGACATGGATATGCACCTCCATGAATGGTGGGAGGATGTTACCTCAAGAGCTCCACAATGAGTTATATTTCAAAATGATCAAAAAGATTCCCACATTTGGCCATACTCCACTATTTATAGCTAACCCTAATTAATGTGTCTAGCTCCTAAGCCTAGGTTAAATTTGCTTTATTACATAGATGGGGGTAGGTTAGGGGATAGGTGTGGGGATGGAATGAAGCAATTTAAAAAAGGAAAAAATACAACAAAATGGGCTCCTCCCTGCATCATGCGGCCCAAGTAGGGATAGGTGCAGGGAAAGGGATCAAAATATGAGGATGAAAGGAATGTTTGAGGCACGTGTCAAACCACACAAGCTGTAATATTTCCACACAATTAAAAATTAGTTGGTTAGTTCGAAAGTTGTTAGTAACATTAATCATTAAGGATTTTAAATTTAATTAAAAACATATGTTGAAAAAATCAAGAGTCGTAAATTTGATATTTTTCTCGGATTGACAAGGACCATAGCTACCCTTCACGGAAGTTACAACGTGAACGAGACTTATGAGCTATATTAATCACTAGTATTAATGTGTATAGTTTGGATGGTCCAAAAATATTAGATTTTAGGTAAAACTAGCATCTTCTAAATATTTTAGATATTATCCTAAAAAGATATGGAGATTTCTAGAACTGGATGTCATTTAAAAGAAAAGACAAGTGATGTTTTAGTTAGTTTTGGAGATTTTATAAAAAGAAAAAATAAAGAGAGGGATTTGCAAAATCGTGTGTGCTACAATTGCAGTCTACAGACACAAAATGCACATCGAATAGAGAAAAGAAGGAGGAGTGAACTGAGAGCTTTCTAAGCAAGTGTCTTGAGGTTTTACCCCCCTTTCGGAGCCAATGGAACCATCAGATTTATGATCTAAGCATCAGATCAACCCCCCTCCACAAAGAGCTCCTCTTCTCAGCCACAAGCCTCTTCTCTAATTCACTATAGATATGAGGCATGGGGAAGCATAAGCAGGATAAGAAGACCTCGAGAGGCTGCAAGAGAAAGGTAGAGAGAAGGATACCCCTCCAAGAGATTACGAGAAGGAGCTAGAGAGAGAGAGAGAGAGAGAGAGAGAGAGAGAGAGAGAGGTAGGTTATCCCAAGAGGCTGCAAGGGAGACAGTTAGTTCAATTTTTCCCTATCCCGATCTTCAAGTAAGCCATGTTCTCTTACGCTCTCCTATCTCGAATCTATTTTGCCTTCTTTATTTCTCAAATCTACTTGCAGACAATGGCCCCCAAGCGAAGAGTGTTGCGTGCTGATGGCAATCCCATAACCAACAATGAAGCTTTGGACGAAGGCATCACTGTCAATCCAACTACAGTACTGGTCGTAAGTAATGTAATTCCAAATTGATAGATGCTTGTTTTGATTCTCGTATGAGATACGTTAGGCCCCATACTATGATGCATGAGTATAGGTCATCAAAAGGGATAAATTTCATCTCACATATTCAAAAGATCGAGCTTGCAAAGTGCATGTATCAAGGGAAGTTAATTACACCTAGTTGCATATTGCTTATTCGTTGATAGAGCAATTACAAAGAAGAATTAGTTAGGGGTTATGAATGACATAATCATGGCATTAAAAATTGTGCATACAAGTGTTAAGTAAATTTTTCATAGAATCACTCTTTGATCCCAAGGGGGAGAGCAGATAAGGGATGGAAATGTCATCGCGGCTATTCTTGCATTGTTTGGAAAGAATACAATTGGTTTTTTGTTGGTTGATTGAACAACATCCTAAATGCTTTTACATTCCACTAGTTGTTAGTTTGTTGTTTGGATGATTGTTCCAAGTGCTTGTGATTTATGGTAAATGCATGGCAAGGGTCTGTGATGACAAGTTGCCATGGGGATAAAGGAATGTTTTCTTGGAAAATGATATTAGGGCTGAATGCCTTGTTGTGCTGGATTCCTAAAGGATTTAATTAAGGAAGGATATATTGCACGGGTGGATCACCTCCATGATCGCATCGCGGATCAACCCAAAGAGGGCACTACTCGATACACGGGCCGAAGGTCGAGTGGTGAAAAGGCCAACCATGGGAATGATGTTTCGCTCCTAGACAACTTGCGGGTCATGTGGAGCTCTGGATACCCCTTGCTAGGTCTAGAATGGAGTTGAAGACCTCCATGGCTCCCAACATCTGGGCATTGTTGGGATATCCTATTCTAGATAAAGGATAGAATTTTGGTGCCATGTGATTTGGACAAGTTACTTCTGTTGGACAGAAGTGGTACATAATTTCTCTTGTATGGGTAGGAGACAAAGATTAACATGAAGATAAGTTAATGAATTTTTTTGAACTTGTTTTGCTTGCTCTATTTTTGTGCCTGTGATGTAAGTTATGTGAACAAACCCTGTTCTTTAAAAGGCTTAATTAATGAAGTTGACTTTAAGTGTCACACATAAATGTGGTAGGACCTAATTAGAAAACTAAAGCTATTGAGGGAAATGAGTGGGCGGAACCCCCGATGGGTCTGTCAACAGAGAACTGGGAGGCTTCTCACAAGGTTTTACCATCTTTGACCTTAGAAATTGTTAGGATAGAATCCCGATTCATTCCGTTTTAGGGGACCAGAATGGGACTATTCCCTATGGGCAGAGAGGTCGAGCAATGCACCCCTCTCGTTTCCCATTCTCTTTGAACCAAGTGCGACATGAGTCTACTTTGGCTTGGGTATCTCTGCATAAAGTAGGATGTCCAAGATCCGACGCTAGAATGTTGTTAGGAAACCTTGGCCACTAGGAGCCCAAATTTCAAGTTGATCCTAGTGGGTTTGACTGTAACGTTCCATTGTGAGGCGGATTTGGGAAACTCTAGGCGACAAAACCAGGAATATTCCATGGGAGTGCTGGGCAGCTACGCTTAGATTCGTTTCTTGATAGATAGCTAAAAGCGTGACTGGACAGTGCGATGGGTGGGCACCTTACACAAGCGTGCGATGGAATGCATCACAAGATGATAAAGATCATTAAAAAATGTGTAAATCCTTCAAAAATTAATAAGAAATGAATCATAACCCAGAATAGGGGGTTGTAAAAGGAAAAACTAATTGGTTCAAAGTGATGAATAGACTCGTGATATCTTATTCCAATTTTGGTGAAGCAAGGATGCGTTCACATGGAAGGATTGAATAATAAAAAACCATTGAAATAAGAAAGGGGACATCCTAGAGGTAGAGTGTAATAGGATGGGTGGGTAGGGAAAGGACCCCAATAGGGCACAAAAAATAAATAACGGCCATCAAAGATCCATAAAAAGCATTGGTATGAGTTTAAACAAAATAGACGTGCAGGGACGCATCCCCACACTTAAAACCTTAACATACTGGTTTAGTAAAAGGTGAGAAGGATCGAAGCTTGCTTGGAAGAGCTATGGGTGGGAGAGCAAAAGCAAGAAAGAGAGAGACACAAAATGGGAACTTCAATAGTCACAATGTGTAACTGGGCCTTCCTTTATTCAAACTATCACTAAAAGAATAAATAATAAAGTGACGGTGACGGGCGCCCACCACCTATAGTGTGCAGTGGCAGGTACTATTAGTGTAGTAATACACGGGTGGCTAGACAAAGGTGCCTTTACCCCCAACAACCTCCCACTTAAAGGTGAATCTGCCCTAGTGAGGAGTGAAAAGAAAAAAGAAAAGACAGTACAATGTACACATGTACAACAGGATGAGGGAAAACATCATCTCATCCAACACCCATCAATCTCCTGAGGAAGGCAAAGGCAAAGCACTCAGTAGCGAGGCTTTTGTGAGCAGATCTGCAAGATTTTTGTCAGTTGAAATCTTGACAAGGTCAACAGACTTGTCCTCCATGACCCCATGTATGAAGTGATACCTCACCTCAATGTGTTTCATCTTCGCATGGAAAACCGGATTCTTGGCTAGCTGAATAGCACTCATAGAATCCGAATGCAACATAGGTATAGTATCAATCCCAAGGTCATGAACCAAACGGCCCAAGCATATAGCCTCCTTGCAAGCCTCAGTGGCTACAACATACTTGGCCTTAATGGTAAAGAGAGCCGTATACTTTTGAACCCTGGACATCCAAGAGACATCACCTCCAACATAGGTGAATATATAGCTAGAAGTGGACTTCCTACTATTTGCATGTCCTGCATTATCGGAGTCTGAGTATCCCACAACTCCTGTATCCTAGGTGCCATAGAAAATACACATATCTACTATGCCTTTCACTTATCTCATGATACCCTTCACGGCATCCCAATGTTTCTTGCCAAGTGTAAACATATATCCTGCCACAACACCAACTACAAAGGCAATATCTGGACAAGTGGCTATCATGGCATACATCAAACTGCCCACGACTGATGCATAAGGGATCTTGGCCATCTTGGTCCTCTTCTCATCTATCTACAGACAATCGGCCTGTGAGACCTTCACAGAAGGTAATGGAAAACCAATAGGCTTCATGTCCTACATGTAGAAACACTCAAGGACTTTATAAATGTACTCCCTCTATGAGAGGTAGAGTAGTCCCTGATGCATGTCGCGCTTAATGCGCATACCAAGAATGTGAGAGGCTTGTCCCAAATCCTTCATCTCAAAGCTCTTCTTTAGTTGAGATTTAAGAGCATCCAGCTCATCATGAGCTTTTCCTGCTATCAACATATCATCCACATAAAGTATTAAAATAAGCAATGAGCCATCACGGGCTTACTTCGAGTAAAGGCACGGATCCATAGCACTCCTATTGTAGCCTTGTGATTGCATAAATGCATCAAACTTATGATACCACTCCCTAGGTGCCTACTTCAAGCCATAAAGACTTTTCTTCAACTTGCACACTAGGTGCTCTCTGCCAGGTTTTACAAAGCCCTTAGGCTACTCCATGTAAATCTCATCATACAAATCCACATGCAAGAATGCAGTCTTGACATCCATCTGATACATGTCCAAGTCAAGTTGCGTGACTAAGGCCAAAACCAAGTGTAGGGTGGTCATCTTGACCATAGAAGAAAAGACTTCATCAAAGTCAACTCCATGCTCCTGTTTAAAACCCTTAGCAACAAGTCTTGCCTTATAAGCCTGCTTGGGGTGCCCAGGGATACTTTTCAGCTTGTACAACCATTTGCATCGCAAAGCCTTCTTGCCATTAGGCAATGAAACCAAATCCCCAGTCATATTCTTATGCAGGGAGTCCATCTCAGACTGCATAGCCCTCTCCCAGGAGTGATCGTCACCCCTATTCATAGCCTCATCATAGGTGATAAGCTCTCATGCATCTATAACCAAGAAATAATGCATCAGGGGCTCAAATCTATCAGGCAGACATCTATCTGTAGTAGACCATCTCACTGCATGCTCTACTGCATGTCCAACATCCTGTCCATGGGTACTACTGCTATAAGTTGTCCAACTAGCTGCGCAGGCTATACTGGAGCACGTGGCTTCTCTCGGAATATAACCATGTGTATCTCTACCACCTTCTTATGTTGCCTATGCATCTTGTCTTCATGGAAGACTACATCATGGCTATGGCATGGATCCTAGGGGCGGTAACCCATCTTGCATGCATCTCCATAGCCAAGGAAAATGCATTTGACACTCTTAGGATTCAACTTAGTGTGCTTGTCCTTGGGCACATGGCAAAATGCCTCATATCCAAAGACACGTAAATGCACATAAGACGAAGGTTTCCCAATCCATACCTCCTCTACAACCTAGAATTCCAAACCACTGGAAGGTGATCTATTTATGATATGCACAGCTGTACTGACTGCCTCAGTCCAAAAGCTCTATGGAAGACCTGCATGGCTAAGCATACTATGTACACGCTTCTAGATGGTTCTATTCATCTGCTCGGTCAAACCATTCTGGGGTGGGGTATAGGGGGCGGTCAACTGATGCTTAATACACCTCTCATCACATAGCTGCTCAAAGGCATGTGACACATATTCTCCCCCATTATCAGTCCTAAGACATTTCAACCTATGTCCAGTCTGGTTCTCAACAACTGGTTCTCAACCAATACAAGCCATCTTTGAAACGCAACCAAGACATTTGACTTAAGCTTAATGGGATAAGCCTAGACTTTACGAAAAAAATCGTCAATAAACATCACAAAATACTTTGCACCACCCATAGACTAACAGGGCATGGGCCCATAGACATCCGAATGTACCAATGCCAAGGGCTCACTCATGTGTGCCCTACCAGACTTCTTATGCGTATTCCTAGTCTATATGTCATAAAGACAATGCTCACATGAATCAAAACATGCATAGTCAAGGGGCGGTAAGTACTGCAAACCAAAAAGCATTTTCATTCCCTTCAAGGACATAGGACTCAAATGTGCATGTCAAGCAAATACATGTGGGATGGAACCTACTGACAAAACATGGTCAACAGAGGACCCATCAACTACAAGAGGATAGAGGCTACCAACGTTGGCTCCGCTAGCAAGCAAAGTCTGCCACGTGTGATCTTCTAGGCAGAATCCCCAAAAGAGACATAAAGCCTAGCATCATCAAGATGCCATGTAGACATAAGACTACGTGTAAGCGCAGGTACATGACGTACATAATAGAAAAGTACTGCCAGTAGAGAACTGCAACCGTACATCCCCAATGCCAACAATAGGAAGTGACCTATCATCACCCAAGCAAACTGAACTAGAGAAAATGTGGTAGGAATGGAACCACTCACAACATGGTGTAACATGAAATGAAGCACTAGAATGTAAAGCTAGCACTGTGCATACATAGAGTGAACCTAGTCAACAACATAGCATCACAAGAACTAGCTGCAAGTATGTACTCCCCATCGAAGTCCTCAGTTTGCATGACATTTATCTCCTCTATTTTCACACTAGATTTCACAGGCACCATGCTGCAATTTGAGGAATTTTCATGTACTTTATCTTTCCCCTTCTCTTTGCACTTCTCATTGCGCAACTCATGACAGTGTGGGCATATATGGGCCTTCTTACCGCAATGATGACATGTCACATTAGCATTTCTTCCACGAGACTTGTTGCGTGACTTACCACGTGACTTAGACCTAGACTTCTGGGAGTCTCTGCCACGTCCATTCCCACGGCTATTCTTTCCAGTATCATCTCTGCCTCTAACAATCAAAGCATACGACACACCAGAGGCATCCAAGTTCTTATGGTTGATCTCTTCCTATAGAAGAGCACTCTCTACATCATGAAGTTCAAAGTAGTAGCAAGAGTACATAAGGCAATGCGGAATACATCCCATGACTCACTTAGAGTCCCAAGGCAAAACAATGGAGTAACCTCATCATTGAAGGTAATGCCATGTGAAGTCAAGTTCTTGAGAATAGCATGGAACTGGCTCAAATGAGCAAACATTGTCATATTCTCCTTCATGCGCAGGTCCATAAGTTGCTTCAGCCAATACATCTGACTTGCTAGACTTTTCTTGTGATACAAGTTCTTGATCTAATCCCAAAGCTACCAAGCACTCTGTGCTTCCTCAACCACATTATAATGTACTTCTTCAGTGAGAGACAAGATGAGGGTGGACTTGCATAACTCATCAAGCTCCATCCATTCGTCATCAATCGTAGTTTCAGGCTGCACGCCACCCATCTTTAGTGGCTTTATCTACGAATTCTGCACCAATACCTGCCAACTTTGCTCTTCTAAAAGGAGTAATTTGTACCATCAAGCTTAGTGATGTTGTTGTCAGTAGAAGAAGATGCCATACTGCACTCCAAAACGGTGCAGACAATTCAAAATTGCTTGCTATTTTTTTATGTGTAGATAACCAAATTACCACCAAAACCAAGGCAAAATGACCATGAACTGATAGCTAATGATGCTGCCTACCAAATACGATCAAAAGTATAAAAAGCCAGGATGATTCAACATGAAAAATACATCATAGTCTATGCATAATTTCTTGGTATAATAAATTACAGCCAGGTACAATGAGAGCAAACTGTAGGCAAAATGAATGCACCAAGTCAACCGCTAAATGTCAAAGCATAACCGACATCAAGTGGGCATAAATCAACAAGTGACAATCATACAGACATCGAGCAAACACCCAAGCATGTCAAATGAATCTTTCAGTAAGCCGGCACACCCCTTGTGTAATAGGGCAAAGCGTACACAACACTGACAATACCTAATACAAATAGGTGTATGCTCAAGGAGTGCAAAGCCCAAATCAACCCAAATAGATCTATGAGGACCATGGCATATCAACCATGCAACATCAAAGTGAAGATCCCAATCTCAAGTGTTTGAATGCTCAAGTAGCATAACCCACTTGCTCTATGTCTGTCAAGCGTATCAAGATGCTCCCACTGGCACAAAAGCTGTAAATGTCAAGCAAGAAAGCTCGAATAAAGCATGTAAGAGTGCACTAGTGACAAGTGTCCAAGATCAAGCATCAATGAGACATCCCGAGTATATAGAATCCATAGCATCCATACATAGCACTTGTAGACATCAAGTATATCCAAACTGTAACTCTGGCAAGCCAAGAAATAGCCAAGCCCAGGTGATCAAATGTCAAGCCCAAGTAAGCCGTAGTAGCAATCAATTCCAAGACAATGTAACTAGCATGTATAGAGATGGCATAAGCCAAGCATGTCAAGACCGATCAGACATAAGTGAGGTACATGCCAAAGTACATCCAAAGATGAAGATTTAAGTGCTACAAAGAGGAGCTCAAGCTTAGCCAATGATCCAAAGCAATATCAAGCTCACAGTGGATCCCCCATGATCAATACATCAAAGTACATCTCCCAAGGATGTCCTAATTGCAAGAGGCAGAGGCAAACATGAAGTAACAGGCTTTGGCCCACTATTGTACAACTGTGATTTACTATTGAAAACTGTGATTTCTCAGCCCAAAAATCAGTCCAAGATCATGGCAAAACATATGCCTTGCATCCCCCAACAATCGGTCATCAATAGGCATCAAACTGCTTAACTAAGAAGCTCCAAACAAGCATAGGCATTAACTGCTAGTGTAGCATTGACATTTAGTGTCTGTAAGCTGGTTCAAAACTGTGCTACAGGGCCTCACATCAATATTCAAGGCTTGGGAGGCTTCAAAGCATGTCAAGCATCATTGCCAAGGTTGCCACAATGATTAGGAAGTATACCAGGATCATCAACAAGTTGAAGATGTGCTATCCACACGGGCTACCAACAATCGATGCAAATTCATGCTGCCTGGCTGGAGGATTTGCTACTTCAACTAATCTGATTCAGGGTGCTCCAGGCTTTACCACGTGTCAAGGGAGGCACACAAATAGCCTCACGTAGCCACAAGAGGTCTATGATGAGATATGAAGCACATGAGCTTCAATGTTGATGCCCCCTTTCTCTTCTCAGACTTGTAGACCTGTGAACTCAATGAAACGACGAAACAAATGAAAAAGTACCTCTAATGCAATGCCTTAAGGGTGCCCAAAGGGGCCGGGTAGGTGCTTGAGAAGCCAAGGCGTGACAGGAGCTTGAGCAATCACAATGTGTGATCGGGTCTTTATTCAAATTGTCACTAAAAGAATAAAGAATAAAGTAACGATGACATGTGTCCACCACCTCGAGTGTGCAATGGCGGGTACTGTCAGTGTAGTAATACATGGGCGGCTAGATGGAGGTGTCTTTATCCCCAACAGTTAGGACGATCAACAAGAGGCTGCATACTAATACACGATCTAACCATTGCATCTCCACACTTATGACATGACATACATAGATACAACCACAAGGAGAGTTAGAAACACTTGGCCCATTCAGCAATTTGTCGTGGTTGAAAGTCATTAATGTACTAGATGTTGGAGTTGCTCATTGTCGCTTGAGGGGTCGATGTCAACTGTAGGGCGCACCACAACTCATCACAACATACATCAGCACGATCAAGACCATGTAGCAACACCTAGGAAGGTACCCGTATAGGTGAATACCGCCAAGTTATTATCTACGAAGCATGTAACTCTCAATCTCACGAATCACTCAAGTTAAGGATGATAGAACACTCACCCATATACAAACATCACTCAAAGAGAGATGTTAGGAACCCATAACTCACACCCAGATTAGAAATCATGAAGATTGAGGGCGTAAAGAGAGAGTATACTAGCATGCACAATTGATGGTGCATCAATGTACCCCACTCGATTTGGCATAGGCGTAAGAAGAATGGCCATGAAGCCTTGTAATGCCGTGCGTGGAAGAGAGTGACATGTCATGTTATGGTTGCAGAGGCCCATCTCATGTGTGCAAAGGGAAACAAGAACGTATATGATTGGCAATTTTCATAATGTCCCTCATACCTCACCTCTCAGTTTGTTGAATTAGAAGATTTTTTCCAATTAGCCTCTCCCTTTGTCTTACACTCTATTGATAAATATAGGAGGAAAACCCAAATCTTGGCATCCATTGATGTAATCCTCATTGTTACTTATGTGAAGATTATATGCCTTTGCACAATTGATGGTGCAATTGTGCATTTCGCCGTGTACTGGCATATTGTGCAAAAAGGCAAGAGCCTTATAGTATCGTGCATAGAACAAATCATGCTTTGTGCATTTAGAGGCCCAACCCATGCATGTAACACTCCATTCACATAGCCCACCTCTCCATTAAATCAAAGAGAAATGGACCGGTCACTCATCCCACCCTTTGTCTCATGCTATGTTGATGAATATAGAGGGAAACCCATACTCACATCCCTATCCTCTTAGGATGAAAGCTCGTATCACCCTCAATGGTCGTCAATGAAGATCAGCTTCAGTTTACTGACGACATTGAGTATCTATTGATGAGGAGGCATACCCAAGGAGGTAGCCGATAAATTAGAAACGTGGACTCGATAAAGATCTTCTCTCTATTGTACAAGTCAAATGGTCTCTGAAAGCACAGGGACACGATGCACCAAGGGAGGGTGCTTCAGAACTATACCCTAGAAGGACCAACAAAAGGTTCAATTGATTTGGACTATGGGGTGTGACCACCTTTTCCACAACTAGCTTTCTATCCAAGGGTGTTTGCCACCTTCTCTTGGAGTGAGGCCTATTATAGAAGGAAATTTCTTAACATGTGTGTAGATGCTTAACCACAAGGACAACACATAAATCAAAAGGTAAATTGTAGTAAAGGACAAGAAGTAAATGATAGACTTGCGGCGAGCAACTCAAAGGATTGAGGGTCATGAACCCTAAAAAGGGTCATAAATCTTTAAAATAACAAAAACACGAGTAGACACTTGGAAATACACACAACACAAGACTCAACAAAGAGCAAAAGATAGCTCGAAGGTCTTTAAAAAACAAAGACCCCAAAGCATATAACAAAAATTCAACCTTGTAGGAGAATGTAAAGAGATCTATTCAACCATTGAGAGCCTAACAGTGATGCACTTATGTGCAACCAATGGGACTTGTCATATATAGCTCTTTTGAGATGGTTTTGGCCGACCCACTTCTGTACCCATAGAGTTCTTGATAAAACACTAGCAAAAAAAAAACCTAGGTCCTAACAAACCCCCCACTTGACCCTAAGGCTGCCCAAGGGAGTGATACTAGATCAAGGTTTAGAGATCATGCATATTGAATGCCCTTGTCCATCTAAGGATCCACTGTGACCAACATATGCTATAGGACATTCAAATCATCCTCCAAATCATTACAACCTACACTAGGCCAAGTCACAACTCTGAAAAAGTCAATCAAGGTGCTTTGTCGTGAATTGCTTACATACCTTTATTGGGACTAAAAGAGGTGATATTTAAGTAAATGTAGGTACAAAATGGAGACCTTGAATAATGGTTTGAATCTCTCTCGAAATAGACACGGTGGAAGCACCCTCTAATCTCATAGCACACTGGGCACCCGTATATGTAGTGCTCCTCGGTCTTTGACTCCAGTTGGTAGATCCGGTCCTAGAGGGGAAGGGAATATGCTCCATAGTGACTTGTCTCTATCTGTAATTGATGTGAGGATGTGTGGATTTGACCAATGGTGAACTATACCCTATGATACATGTTTATATGCTTTTGGTAGAAAGCCATCTTTGTTCCCAGATCCTAGGTAGGTGCCAAACAAGTTGTGGTTATATGTTATTGAATATTGTCCATTCTAATCTTCTTGTTGAGTTGCCCTCAATTGAGATCTAAGAAAGGGGAATCCAAGCTATGTTGTAGAGGTGGAAGGTGATCCATATGTAGCCCATGTGGTTGCAAGCATGTGTTTTTTTTAAAGCATACTATCACATAGTCTTGGTACAATTGATCGATAATGGGACACTAGATGGAATCTTGTTCTTTATGTGTAGATGGGTGATGATTCATGCCACAATTTTACACATTGAAAAAGTTTCCTTGTTCTTACTTGATGGTCGACAAATAGACTATTATATGTATTATATGTGCCATCCATAATTGATGCCAGCAGGCATATTCCACGGTGGATTCCGTGAGGTTTTACGATGGATTTCGTAAACTTTGATGACCGAGGCTCATACACAAAGTGGATTCTTTGTGCGAGAAGTTGATGGGGACGCCTGTCCTTTTCGGGCATTTCATTAATTTAGTGTGTACATGGGTGATTCCATAGCGGGTGATTCCGCAAAATGCATATTAAATTAATGAACGTTTACGCACTCATAATAAATTAAGGTTAGGATTTATTTCTAACCAGTTGATTTATTTATGTAGCTGAAGACTGCTAGGTATTCACTTTTGTCGGTTTAATTGTATTATTTTACTAACAATTGTGAATGCTTCAGTTGATGTGTAGAGATAGCAGCAGTGGCGGAGGAAAGCATTGGAGTCTAGCGAGTATTCGACTTATGGATTATATTTTGATAGGCGCCACGCTTATATTTTGTTATGTCTATTGAGGCATCGAGTATTTATTATTATTTTGTATACACCTATGCGCACGGATATGTTATCTCTATTTGGACATTGTGTTGGGCGTGCCAGATTCTATGGGCACCGTCCATTAGCTTTATTTCCTATTTTTGTAAAAGCAAACTCAAAAGCTAAAAGCTTGTCATATTTTTGTAAATTGGGCTATTATTTAGCATGAAGATGGAAATATACATAAAATGCATGCTTTGTGAAGCGCTCACACAAGGCATGGGGGGAGATTGAACCCAATTGGTCTCTTGCTCTTGTTGTTCATGTTTTTTACATTGTTTTTTGTGCAAAAAGGTAGAGTTCATTGTTCTTGGGGACCTTCCGAGATTCACTACGTGAGCATACAGCGACCGATCTGCGCACCAGTGGTATCAGAGCGGAGCTGAGATCAAGAGCTTCCAATCGCTACCCATCTCGTGCGAAGGTGGAGCTCCTGGAACGATCGGGCTCTACGGTCAATCTCGTCGCGAACCGTCGATACAGGCAAACTTCTGGCGATCAAGAACCCCTGTTTCTACTCTCAGATCGCGAAGGACCAGGCTGTACAGGCGGAGGACCACGCAATCATCTCCTTCACCAAAGTCGTGGATATACTGTGAGAAAACTTCATATCTCTTCTCTCTCCAAAGTTTAAGCTTGACTTAAGCTTTAGAAGAAGCTTAATTACTTCAGAAACTCATCGCGTGGTATAAGAGGACCTTCGAAAATTTTGCGCCGTATAGAAAACGCCCCCCCCCCACGAAATTCAACGATTAAGCCCAAGGCTTAATCCACTAAAGCTAAGCTTACTTACCTAAGTCAGACAAGACAAATCTCCACTCTGCAAGTCAGCAACTCCAGGTCCTGCACTCCAGAAATCAAGTCCTGCAAATCAACTGTGATCAAGTTCTGCAAGTTCACTAAGTCGGCTAAGTCTGCAGCTTTGCAAGTCGGCTAAGTCTGCAATTCTGCAAGTCAGACTAGTCAACTGGAGTCAGAACTGACTAGTGCTCAAAACTCCTAGAAGGGTTGTTCCTGCGCAGAAACTCTGAACTACAAAGTTGTTCGTGGCAAGGTATTCTACCCATATGCAGGTCCGCTGAAGTATTTTCAGCATACGAAGAAGGAAATATTGCAGATTTTCTGAAAATTAAGAAAGAAATGCCCAAAAACACATAGCCTTGTAACCCCGAATTTGAGCTACGCTCATCCCGCTAACCTGATTTTGAGTGAGAAATGTCTTTTGAGTTTTACAGGATGACGGAACCACATATGGATGATCCTATGGCTGAAGACGACTTACCTGAGCCTACCATGGAACAAAAGCTGGATCTAATCATGATGCAATTGGAAGAAGAACGAAGGGCTAGGCAAGCATTGCAAGAGCAATTGACAAAATTACAAAGAGCATCTACCGACAAAGAAGAACCTCAAGCTGAAGATTTGATTCGACGTACCATAGACGCCACTCTTGAAGCTCAAACCATTCGCAAGGAATCAAAGATAAGTAAATGAAGTTTCAAATTTCGCACTTTCAATGGCATACGAGAAGGAAAGACTGTTTTATCATTCATTAGCCAGTTTGATGACTATTTCCATGAGGAAACCTATCCAAAAAAAGATAAAATCAAGTGTGTTACTAATCATTTGGTAGACAGAGCATCACTTTGGTGGACTGTAGTACGCAAGAGCATAGAATGTCTTGCTACTTGGGAAGATTTCAAGAAGAAGTTCATGCAGAATTTCTTACCACCGCAATTTCATGAGAAGGCTATCAAGCAATGGGATCTACTCCAACAACGGGATCGTGAGCCTATACCACAGTATACAGAGTGTTTTTGGAATGCACTCCTACAGCTACGCATGCTTGAAGACGTACGAGAGACGACACATAAGCGGAAGTATATGTCTGGACTTCTTGGACATTACTACGCTGAAGTGAACATGTTCAAGCCTGCTACCCTTGAAGACGCCATCTCACTAGCTCATGACACTGAAGATAAGTTACGCGGTAGAGACAGACGACCACAGCAATTCCAAGCCAATGGTAATTATGGATCTAAACAATTCAATTCCAATTTTAGAAGGTTTAATCCAGGTCGTTTCTCTTCACCATCTTTCCGCAAGAATTGGGCTAAACCACCTGCATTACCATCCAATGTCAATCCAAATCCTAAGCCTATTCCACAAGCAAATCCAAATGTACCCAGACTTCCAGCCATTGCAAATAATGTAACCAAAGCCAAGCCAATAGTATGCTATAAATGTCACCAGCCTGGACATCTCGCAGCAAATTGTCATTCAAAGAAGCCACCAGCACATATCAACTATCTTGGAGCCATGGACGAAGACGAACATGAGGATATGCATGATTTCACTGAAGATGAGGATGACACTACTACTACTTCCGACACTTTACCAGGTATGCCTACTCCACATTCATTATTGACTATGAAATGTTTGGTCCATGGAAAGGAAAAGACTATCTTGCATGATGACGGTAGTACTCATGACTTTATTTCAGCAAAATTGGTAAAGGAATTGAAATTACAGACTGTACCTACGCATTATCGCATAAAAGCTGCATTTTTAGGCACTAGGTATAATGGTACACAAGAAGTACAAGATTTAGAGATTCAAATTGGTTCATACACTGAAAGACGAAATTTCTTAGTTGTTCCATTACAGTCGAGTGACATTATTTTAGGAATGCCTTGGCGACACCAGCATAATCCAAATATAGATTATTCCACACACACAATGAATATTAATTTTCAAGGAAAATATATTACATTATATGGTATGCATGCATCTAATGTTTTTCCACTGCTTTCGCATACTCAAGCAAAACGTGCATTACGCAAGAGTAGTAAATCATATCTCATTTGGGTGAATGAATTGCAAGCAAAGGAAAATCATATGCACCCTAGGCATAAGGAATTTCTTGCATATTTTAAGGACTGTTTTGCAAAAGACCTACCACCAGGTTTACCACCTTCACGTCCAGAAGACCATAAGATTGATTTGATCCCTGGCACCCAACCACCTTGCAAAGCACCATATAGGCACAACCAGATAGAGCAAAAAGAAATTCAGAGTCAAGTTGAAGAATTACTAAATAGAGGATTGATTCGACCTAGCAGTTCTCCATTCGGTGCACCTGTATTGTTAGTCAAGAAAAAGAATAATACCTATCGTATGTGTATTGACTACCGAGCTTTAAATAAGATCACTGTAAAGAAAAGGTACCCTATTCCTAGAGTTAATGACCTTATGGACAAACTGCAAGGATCTTCTATATTTAGTAAAATTGACCTTAAGTCTGGATATCATCAGGTGAGGCTAGATAAATTTGACATATTTAAGACTGCTTTCAGAACACAGTTTGGCCATTACGAATTCTTAGTCATGCCATTCGGATTGACTAATGCACCTGCCACTTTCAATAGAATGATGAACCGTATCTTTTTAAAATATCAGTACTATGTGATTGTTTTATTTGATGATATTTTGGTGTTTAGTCAAAATGAGAAAGAGCATTATGAGAATTTGTCATTAGTTTTTCGGTTATTGAAAGAAAATCAATTGTTTGCAAATCCTGACAAGAGTGAATTCTTTAAGACTGAAATTGAGTATTTAGGTCATATTGTATCATCTGAAGGAATTAAAGTTGATCCTAAGAAAATTGATGCAATATTGAATTGGCATGTTCCTAAAAACGTGCATGAATTACGCTCATTCCTTGATCTTGCTAGTTTCTATAGGAAGTTTGTACGTAATTTTTCATTACTTGCTTTACCATTAACCAAACTTCTCAAGAAAGGAATTGTTTATCAATGGACCGAAAATCAGCAGAAATCCTTTGACTTACTGAAACATGCATTAACCAATGCCCCTGTTCTACAGTTGCCTGACTTAAATAGACCATTCTTTCTAGTTGTGATGACTGATGCTAGCGGATCAGGAATAGGAGCTGTACTAATGCAAGACAATCATCCAATAGCATATTCTAGTTCTAAGTTGAAACCCTCTGAGCTGAAATATTCCACATATGACAAAGAACTATTAGCAGTTGTACAAGCATTAAGATAGTGGAAACACTACTTAATGGGTTCAGAATTTATGATAAAGACCGACCAGCAAAGTATTAGACATTTACTTAGCCAACCTCAAAATTCTGACCGACATATCAAATGGGCTTCCTTTATTCAAAGTTTTCATCCTATCATTCAATACCAACCTGGAAAAGAAAATGTAGTTGCTGATGCATTGAGTAGAAGACCTGCAATTCATAATATTTCTGTCATATCTTTTGATTCTTTGATTGCTATGAAAGATACATATCACCAGGATATTACTTTTCAATCTGATTGGAATAAATTAGTTCAAAATAATTTCATTCCTGTTGATTCATTGTCATATAATGATGGATTTATGTTTTATGAAAAGAGATTGTGTGTTACTATTCCATTCCGATCTTTTGTTTTAAATGAAATTCATTGTCCCCCATATCAAGGTCATAGAGGTATCATATCTACCTTACGTATGTTAACTGAAGATTTTTATTGGCCGCATATGAATGCAGATGTATCTAATTTCGTTTCTGAATGTTTGATTTGTCAAAGAATTAAGAGACATCATAGTAAACAGTATGGATTACTAATGCCTTTGTCTATTCCATCTAAACCTTGGGAACATATTTCTATGGATTTCATTACTGGTTTACCAAATACTAAATCTAACCATGATATGATTTGGACAGTTGTAGATAGATTTAGTAAGTAAGCTTATTTCATTCCATGTAAGAAAACTTTAACAGCATCACAAGCAACACAGTTATTTTTAAAAACTGTTTTTACTAACCATGGATTGCCAAAAGTTATCATTTCAGATCGTGATTCTAGATTTTGTAACAATTTTTGGATTACCATGTTTGCTAATCTAGGCACAAAGATTGATTTCTCATCTGCATTTCATCCAGAAACAAATGGACAAACAGAAGCCACAAATAGCACCATTCTAGATCTTTTACGTGCATATACTATCTCTAAACCTCAGACATGGGACACTCATTTGCATTTATTACAGTTTGCATATAACAATACACCACACACATCTACAAAGAAAGCACCTTTTGAAGTCATTTATGGATATAGATTATCTACACCTGTTGCATCTTTGTCTAATAGAATTCAGAGTGCTGATGATATTGCTAGTATGCATAACAGTATTTTTGATGAGGTTAAAGATATGATTGCTAAAGCCCAGCAAACATATACCAAACAAGCCAACAAGAAAAGACAAGCTATGAATTTCAAAGTCGATGATTATGTTTGGCTGAGAATAGAAAAACGTAGATTGCAAAGTGTAGATAGACATCCAGTTGTCAAACTAGCTCCTAGATTCTATGGAACATTTAGAATCATTCATAAAATTAATGATAATGCATTCAAGTTAGAATTACCATCTCATTGGAAAATTCACAATACGTTTCACATTAGCTTATTGAGACCATTTAGAGGCCAATTACCTGTCCACCCTGTTTATGAAAACCCACCTTTATTAGAGGAAGAGACTGAAATACTTGAACCAGAAGCTATCATAAACACTGATTATATGACCACTAGAACTGGCCGAAGGTATTCTAGATATCTAGTAAAATTTAAGAACCATCCTATAGAGGAAGCACAATGGATGCACGCTAGAGACTTAAATGCTTTCCCCACTCTGTTAGCTCCACATTGAGCTAATAGCAATTGAGGTCAATTGCTATCCCACCCCGGGGGTATGATGCCAGGAGGCATATTCCACGGTGGATTCTGTGAGGTTTTACAGTGGATTCCGTAAACTTTGATGACCGGGGCTCATACACAAAGTGGATTCTTTGTGCGAGAAGTTGATGGGGACGCCTGTCCTTTTCGGGCGTTTCATTAATTTAGTGTGTACATGGGTGATTCCATAGCTGGTGATTCCACAAAATGCATATTAAATTAATGAACATTTATGAGTTTTGAGTGCGCACTCGTAATAAATTAAGGTTAGGATTTATTTCTAACCAGCTGATTTATTTATGTAGCTGAAGACTGCTAGGTATTCACTTTTGTCGGTTTAATTATATTATTTTACTAACGGTTGTGAATGCTTCAGTTGATGTGTAGAGATAGCAGCAGTGGCGGAGGAAAGCATTGGAGTCTAGCGAGTATTCGACTTATGGATTATATTTTGATAGGCGCCACGCCTATATTTTGTTATGTCTATTGAGGCATTGAGTATTTATTATTATTTTGTATACGCCTATGCGCACGGATACGTTATCTCTATTTGGACATTGTGTTGGGCGTGCCAGATTCTATGGGCACCGTCCATTAGCTTTATATTCATATTTTTGTAAAAGCAAACTCAAAAGCTAAAAGCTTGTCATATTTTTGTAAATTGGGCTATTATTGAGCATGAAGATGGAAATATACATAAAATACATGCTTTGTGAAGTGCTACACAAGGCATGGGGGGAGATTGAACCCAATTAGTCTCTTGCTCTTGTCGTTCATGTTTTTTACATTTTTTTTGTGCAAAAAGGTAGAGTTCATTGTTCTTGGGGACCTTCCGGGATTCACTACGTGAGCATACAGCGACCGATCTGCACACCAATAATAAAGAATTTAGTATCTATTGATCAAATGGTAAAGAAAGGGCTATAGGTTTGATTTAATGAAAAATGTTATTTTATGAAAGACTTTAATGGTAAGTATAGGTTGTTGGTTGCATATTCACTTTAGATGGTGGAATTCTTACTATGAATGTTGCTATATATACTAAAAGAAAAGGAGTGGTTACAAATATTGAAATATGACACAAGCATATTGCACATGTAAATGTACAAAGGTTGAAATTAATGCAACCCAAAGGGTTGGTTATAGGGTTACCTGCTTTTAGAGTTGAAGAATTTCATAAAGTATGTGAAGCATGTCAGTTTGATAAAGTAGACTCTTGACAACCTTTTTCTTAATGATAGAGATATGAGCATCAATATACTTGATTTATACATATAGATGTTTTGGAGACCTATAAAAATCATATCTCTTAGTGAAAAAACATATTTTATCACATTTATTGATGATTGTTCAAGAAAGCTATGGGTATATTTCATAAAGGAAAAGAGCGCTTGTTGACACAACCATCTCTGACATAGTTGACCCACATTTCAATCTCCAAGCCATTCACTCTCTCCTCACAATCCCAATGTAAGCGAGAAAAAAAAAGGCTCAAGAGTTTCTAATAAGCTTACGTTCTCACCTTCATGCATTGTAGTTTCAATGCCTCCGTGGGTTTATCATTGGCCTTACGATTCAAGTGGTGATTCTCAATGCGCTTCCACTACTCCACATTTGATCCAATCCACAAGCACTCCATCAAAAATATGAAAAGGAAAGAAGGAGGAGTGGAAATCTCAACCTTAAACTCTACCTCTCACACTCCAAGATATGAAAGAAGGGGAAGAAGAGACGAATGAAAAAGAGAAGAGCACTTTATTTTCCAAGTCCTTCACTCACTCCACTTTTACTCTCACTTTCTCACTCTTCATCTGTCTCCACAAGGTGCTCAAGAGGCTAAGATGAAAGTCAAGAGAAGGCTTATTGTCATGGAAGAATAAGCTCTTTCATTTACATTTCTGGCTTTTATTATACCTTAGGATTAGGGTTAGGATTTCCACCAATGACTTGGGCATCTTACCCACTTTCGTGGCTTTTTCATTGGCTCTTTTTCTTGAAGTGAATGCAAATTATTTTGCCCATAACCTAACATTTTTATCGAAAGTGAATGCAACTTTTTTTGCCCATAATCTAACCTCCATTGCAGGTCTTCCTAACTCATTTCGTGATATGTTACAATTTTCACGAGAGTGAGCTTGGCTCTCAAATAATGTCACAAAAATAAATATGCAACCACAAGAATTAGTTATTGGAATACATTATATTGCACATTGCGATAACATTATCCAACTCAAAAAGAAAATCCTTGTCAAACTAATTTAGACACTAACTAGCATGCTTCTTTACTCTTTGAGGTTAACAGTATTCCGCCTTCTATATGAGTGATAGTGCGTCAATACTCACAATTATTGAAAGCATGCTTCAACTTGCTTCATAGGTGTGGAATGCTAGGAATAGTGGTTTTAGAAGGGGGGATGGTAGCTACTAATGATGAAGGATGCTTATTGGTACTCACTACTTGGCGTCGTTGGTGGTGACAAGGCTTGGCGTCGTTGGTGGTGACAAGGCTATATTGAAAATTGTTGGTGTATGCTTGACTGAGAGTCCCTTTTTGTTGGATAAAACTTGAAAGTCTATTGAATTGGATATTGCAAAAGTTAGAAGAGTCATTGTTGATGGTTGAATAGGTAGTGGTTTGGATTTCTTTGCAACTTCTATACCTGTAATGAAAGCTTCACATGATTTGCTTTGTAGGGGGAGCAATAGTCTTCCATTTTCGTGCACATGACATATATTGTTGGCTTGGTAAAGGCTTTGATCTCGAAGAGAGCTAGGAGTATTGTCCTACAATTGAGGACCTAAACCATAAGAAAATGTTATTGTGAAAATACTATGTGGGTCCATTTGCATGCTTAAGTAATTACTTAGTTAGAAGACGTCTCTCCATTGGTTCTTACTGACAAAGTTGATAAAACAAGGAAATTTAGTCAATCAAAATGGAAAGGATTGTCCTTGATGAATGGAGAAAGTTCCTGAAGAGGATAATAAGGAGATCTTATTAGTAGGTCGATTAAAAGTGTTGAATTCAACTCACTACTTTTTGAAGGATCAGGTCTCTAGTGATTTCAGTAGTGAGTGTTAATTCAGATAATTGGACTTTTTCTTACGTCTCTTTTCTACCTTGCTTTTGTGGTTAGCTCAACGGCATTAAGGTGAATGAAAAAGAGAGAGAAGTGCAAGTGACTCAGGGAGACATGTCTAGCCATAGGTGAGTCGAGCTCCCTAGGTACATATCTTGTAGTGCTTGTAACAATGTCAATTGTGTTGCTTATACTAAAACGAGTCATTACTAATAAGTGGTTTTTTCTTTTTACTTTGAGCTTTACTCGAGCACGTTCTTGCTCCTCTCACATCATGCGTAGAAGAGAGTGACATGTCATGTTATGGTTGCAGAGGCCCATCTCATGTGTGCATAGGGAAACAAGAACATATACGATCACCAATTTTCATAATGTCCCTCAAACCTCACCTCTCAGTTTGTTGAATTAGAAGATTTGTTACAATTAGCCTCTCCCTCTGTCTTACACTCTATTGATAAATATAGGAGGAAAGCCCAAATCTTGACATCCATTGATGTAATCCTCATTGTTACTTATGTGAAGATTATATGCCTTTGCACAATTGATGGTGCAATTGTGCATTCCGCCGTGTATTGGCATATAGTGCAAAAAGGCAAGAACCTTATAGCATCATGCATAGAACAGATCATGCTTTGTGCATTTAGAGGCCCAACCCATGCATGTAACACTCCATTCACATATCCCACCTCTCCATTAAATCAAAGAGAAATGGACTGGTCACTCATCCCACCCTTTGTCTCATGCTCTGTTGATGAATATAGAGGGCAACCCATACTCACATCCCTATCCTCTTAGGATGAAAGCTTGTATCACCCTCAATGGTCGTCGATGAAGATCAGCTTCAGTTTACTGACGACATTGAGTATCTATTACTGAGGAGGCATACCCAAGGAGATAGCCGATAAATTAGAAACGTGGACTCGATAAAGATCTTCTCTCTATTGTACAAGTCAAATGGTCTCTGAAAGCACAGGGACACGATGCACCAAGGGAGGGTGCTTCAGAACTATACCCTAGAAGGACCAACAAAAGGTTCAATTGATTTGGACTATGGGGTGTCGCCACCTTTTCCACAACTAGCTTCCTATCCAAGGGGTGTTTGCCACCTTCTCTTGGAGTGAGGCCTATTATAGAAGGAAATTTCTTAACATGTGTGTAGATGCTTAACCACAAGGACAACACATAAAACAAAAGGTAAATTGTAGTAAAGGACAAGAAGTAAATGATAGACTTGCGGCAAGCAACTCAAAGGATTGAGGGGCATGAACCCTAAAAAGGGTCATAAATCTTTAAAATAACAAAAACACGAGTAGACACTTGGAAATACACACAACACAAGACTCAACAAAGAGTAAAAGATAGCTCGAAGGTCTTTAAAAAACAAAGACCCCAAATCATATAACAAAAATTCAACCTTGTAGGAGAAGATAAAGAGATCTATTCAACCATTGAGAGCCTAACAGTTGATGCACTTATGTGCAACCGATGGGACTTGTCATATATAGCTCTTTTGAGATGGTTTTGGCCGACCCACTTCTGTACCCATAGAGTTCTTGATAAAACACTAGCAAAAAAAAAACCTAGGTCCTAACAAACCCCCCACTTGACCCTAAGGCTGCCCAAGGGGGTGATACTAGATCAAGGTTTAGAGATCATGCATATTGAATACCCTTGTCCATCTGAGGATCCATCATGACCAACATATGATATAGGACATTCAAATCATCCTCCAAATCATTACAACTTGCACTAGGCCAAGTCACAACTCTGAAAAAGTCAATCAAGGTGCTTTGTTGTGAATCGCTTACATACCTTTAATGGGACTAAAAGAGGTGATGTTTAAGTAAGTGTAGGTACAAAACGAAGACCTTGAATAATGGTTTGAATCTCTCTCGAAATAAACACGGTGGAAGCACCCTCTAATCTCATAGCACAATGGGCACCTGTATATGTAGTGCTCCTCGGTCTTTGACTCCAATTGGTAGATCCGATCCTAGAGGGGAAGGGAATATGCTCCATAGTGACTTGTCTCTATCTATAATTGATGTGAGGATGTGTGGATTTGACCAATGGTGCACTATACCCTATGATACATGTATATATGCTTTTGGTAGAAAGCCATCTTTGTTCCCAGATCCTAGGTAGGTGCCAAACAAGTTGTGGTTATATGTAATTGAATACTGTCCATTCTAATCATCTTGTGCAATCAAGCAAATAAGTGAACTGGGTGAGGCTAAATGTAAGGTTTGCAGTAGTGGACCTAGAGTGGGTGGGGGTGTGGATACTTGTGTGCTCAAGGGTACTCAAGTTCACATGCATGTGTCTATGCCAATGCTAGTGCCAATGCACATTTCTGCACACGAATGCATGCTAAAATCGATCACAAGCCCAATTCATAATGGGTGCCTAAAATCATGCGTGTGCACAATGTTGTGCGATGATGGCTACACAATTTTCAAATGATCACATTACAATGCAAGTGCACATGCACATAGTGCACATAGAATGCATGTTAGTATAAGTGTAAGTACTATAGTGTACACATTCTAGCTTGATGTTGTGCACTGTGTAGTGCTCTTAAAGACAGGACACAAAATTTAAATGAATTCTACTCATAGCTTGGAAACTCGATCATATTTTGATCTTCATTAATGCCATACATGTAGTGCACCATTATCTTCCACTATTACTTAGAAGCATAAATTTAATGAAATATTGCCTCTATTGTTGGCTTTGCCTCCCTTTGGCTCTGCACTTGGTGGCTCTTCCCTCCTTGTGGTAGCTACTTCTCATGGCTTGGTGGTTCTTCTTTCTTCCCAATTGCTTCTCTTTCTCTTGAAGCTTCTCACATAGCTCTCTAACCAAGCTCTGACACTCCTTGCAAGGTGGATGAAGAAGGGAGCAATGAACAAAGTTGTAGGTGTTCTAAGGCTAGTTCATGGCAACCATGGTTAATAATCTTGCAACAATAAATCTTGCGTTTACTATCTTTGCTCTTCTTTAATCTTTGCTTCTTCTCCATATTATGTGGACTATGCTTCTTATGCTCATTTAGCACCCAATAGATCAATCAACTGAAGGAGAATGGATGACGGGCTGAATATGCTCCAGATGTGGGCTCTTATGGATAGGTTTGGGATAGCAAACAAAAGGCGAAATTCACACCTACTTATTGTCTATTCTTGCATGTCTCCTTCCCTGTGGTGGTTGGCTTGCCTTGTGGGTAGCAAGGTCTTGCTTGTTATTGCCTTGAATCGATCCTTTCCGAGGGTGCAAAGAGATTAGTGATTGGTAGGTAGAGGGCTAAAAATAGGTGCCTACTACTGCCCATGTGGGTACCCTATTTTGCCCTCCCGTGATTGCTTCCTCCTCCCTACTTCCTTCCCTACAGACTAGAGATTATGGCTTGCTTTAACTAGAAATTGGATGGCTGAAATTTGGGAGGGCTAGAGTAGAGGTTAGGAATGAATATCAATTAGAGAAAGAGTTGAAAATAGGTGCCTTTTGTTGTCCACATGGCCGCCCTGCCTACTCTTCACTATCTACTCTCTCCTTCCTGCTTTCTTCTCCTTCAAATCGATCCATCAAAGGTCTGCTGGAGCAAGAGGGCTTCATGGTTGATCCAAAGAATATGGAAAATAGGCTGAAATAAGTTGGAAATCAAGTGTCTCATTTTGCTCTTTCTCTCCACGATTACTATCTAGAAAACCAATGGTCTTGCCTCAATTAGTCTTCTCCTCACTATTTCATCTTGATCCCAATGAACTAGTTGTAGGAGTTATGTCGTTGAACACTTATACGCTAAGATTTTTCCAACCAAGTTAATCATGCAACCATTTTGCCCGACTTCTCGCTTGTCTAATGTAATACAAATATGATCTTTCCCATCTATTGCTCTTGTGATTTACTAGTTAATTTGGGTTAAATAATGCATTCAACCATGTAATATTCCATTTAAATATTCCTTTGTTCCACGATAATGAGTTACGTGTCCCAATGGTCTTATGCCTATAAATGCAATATCCAAACTTAAAGAAGAAAAAATTCTATTTGAATTATGAAAAAGCAAGTCTCAAATATGCAAACACATCCTAACTATTGTGCACATGTTTCAGAGTTGGCTTTTGCATATTCCTCGTATTTTGCCACACAAGCATGCAAGCACCATGAGGTCCAGTGCCCTTGGTCCTAGCAATGGAATCAAAATGTTGCACTACATGAGCTCAACAATGGGACTTTGGGCACCCTCTTATTTTTTCAAGAGAATTGATCTATGAAGTACAGTGGCCATCTCTCACTTAGACTCTCACATGTATTATGAATGCCGAGATTCGCTTGTAGTGATTGTATGCGGCTTCCAAGCTTGAAGGAGGAGGCCTTTGTGAAGCTTCATGACCCTTGAGTGTGTTCCTTTCATTCTTAACGCTCTATGGCCTTTGCATGCAAGAAGGAAGCATGAGCTTAGGCATGAGAGAGTGCTCAAGAGAAGGAAGAACAAAGCTTCACCCATTCAATTCCTCACACACACACACACAATCGCGCTCTCTCTCTCTCTCTCTCTCTCAACACTTTCACTCTCACTCTCTCCCAATTGAAAGCAAGAGTTCAAAATTTGCACATAGATGAAAAGTCTATTATATTCTTTCTCATCCTTTAAATTAAAAAATATTAAGGGTTTCCCCATCCCCCTTAGGCATCCTACCCATTTTGTGGTTCTTTTTAGTTGGTCATGGACCTTTTTACATGCAAGTAAGCTTTAATCTTGATGAAGGAATAAACTATAATGAAAATGCTAGTTGCTTAGTGTAGCTTGCATAGGAGGGAGCCTAGCTCTCATAAAATAACCATGCCGAGTGTTACAAAAATAACTACATTCTCCAAAATTTGTATAAAAAATTGTAGGGTTGACTTTCTTTGTCTGGCTTCTTGCTACCTTACGAGGACTCAATTTGGCTTGAGTGCAACTGGACTAGAATCCAAGTGTTAGAGTTGAATGAACTTCGATACAAGTTAGGTCCGAGTAGATGGATCCCAACCAAGTTTAGGTCTATGTGGATCTAGATGGGTAGTTGGATTCAAGTGGATCTATCAAATTTGAATGTGTCACTTGATGTAGATTATCACTTGAATGTAAATGGTCACACTGAGACTTGGATGGTCAATTGAAATCGAATGGTCATATGAGTGCTAGGCCTTGAATGGCTATGTACTTAATGGCTGTCAAGTCCCTTTCCTCTCTCTACCTTGATTGGTGTTGACTTGAATGAGGCACCCCAAATTAAATTATATTCCCTCTAACAATATCTATGGCCATTCAATATAATCTAGGAAGGAAGCTTCGTTTTGTGCACCTTTTGATCTTTGAGTGTTTCAATTAGAAAAATCTCATTATCCTCTTTTCAAATGCAGCTCAAGATCCCCAATTCTTATGTATCCTCTTTGCCTCTCGAGCACTCTTAGTAGTCAAATGAGTTGCACTCAAATCGAATGCCCTCAACACTCGAGTGAATGTAACCCACAGCATACTATAGAGAGAGTTCTTTCAACCTCTTCTCCTCTACATACCCAACCTATTATTTCCGTAGCTGCACATGCATAATCTCTATTATAATAGGCCAATGGGTCATAAATTATTTTTGGGTTTTTGTAGGTTTATATTGAATGTGGATCTTCTACCTAATCTTATCGATTCCAAACATGAAGTTGCCTTTAGCTAGTTCCTCAGAACTATATTTTCCTACTCTAGTCTATTCTGGTAGGCATAGATTCTGGGTAAGCACAACTTGGGCAATCGAAATTTCACCTCTCAATCCGAATATTGGGCATGCAAGCTTCCTATTCCATTGCACGAGGGGAATACAAGTGTCTTAGAGTAATTGATTCTACCCATGTCTTAGTAACAAAATCAAAATGGTAAGCCACACACATGATATGGAGGACTCGGGGTTTAGCAAAAAATGAGATCAAAATGGCGAGCTACACGAGTGACACGCAAGACTTGGATGGAACTCCTCCTGTTTTAGGAGCTCAGTATTCTTGGACTCAATGACCCCTCACATGATCTACTCATATTCTATTCTTGGAACCATCTACTCTCTCCTAAGCATTCGAAGCAAGCAAGAAAGAAAACAACCAAGAGTTCACGCGCGCGCATGGCAGCTCACAAACGGTTCAGCATCCCATCTGTCTGATTGTATGCCTAAGGGTTGAGCATCTCCATGCCGCCCCACCGGCCTACGAGCTCGGAGGTCCTTTGCCGGTTCCAAAAGCGGTGCTTGGGTGCACGACGACCACGCGCGAACGCCCCACGCATATGCGAGTTTGTGACGCCTTGGCGGGGCGGTCTCTCGGGAGGAATGAGGAGACGGGAGACGTGTGAGAAGGGAGCGGCCTGCGATGCTGCATACATCGCCTCGGGTGGTTCGGGAAGAGAAGGAGCTGCCGGATAGAAAGGGAGGATGAGCACACCGCCAAGCCAAATGCATGCCGATGTGTGGCCGCAACAAAAGAGAAGTGGAGCTACCATTGACCCGTTTGGGAGATTCGGTGGGGGCTCTCAAACCTTGGTACCCCTGTAATACCAATGAAATGAAATGCGAGAAGGGGAAAAGGGAGTTTGGAAAGGAGGAGACTTTCGGTGAATATCAAATTCGAGGAGGGGGGCCTCTCTCGAGTCTTGAGCTCTGCTGCGTTTACGTTGGCGTTTCCGTCCCTTAGGTATAGCCTGCAGCCTCTGGTCGTGAATGGGGTGCTTGCTGGGAGGGAGGTAGGGAGGGAGGGGGGCTACCTACTACTTAAGGCGAAGCCTGGCTGGCACTATAGCATACTTACCTGGGCGGGGTTTATCGGTGATCAGGAAGGCCGATGGCCTAGGGTCGGCCTCTCCATTGCACTGCGGACGGGCCGCACTCTAGCATCTCCCCTGAGTGGGAGAGTGCACGTCATAATTTGTGGCAGCGGGGGCTCGCGTTCGCGCGGCCCCTATTCAGAGCGAAGCCCCAACCTGCAGATGCATCCACGCTGCAAGTGTCGTTCGGAACGCCTTCCGACCGATCTTCGTCGTCGCCCCCAGGCCATCGGTGCAGATTTCAGAGAGAAAAGTCCCGATCTGGCAGCGCATGGTAAGTCTCGTTCCGACGTCCCATGGACGCCGCAGCTTTGATCCTGCTGGCCCGGCCTGCCGCATGGACCGCACCACAATCGGAGTTTTGATGACCGGGCCCACCTGGGTGGTTGCGGACACGCTTGGATGGCGGGGCGGGAGGCCGGCGTCTTCTCGGCGCGATCAAATTGTTGCTTGCTGCGCAGGTGGCTCCGGCGCCATGGATTCTGATGGAGAGGTCAGCACTGATCTTTCGTTCTCTTTCCTTCCTTCTAGGCTTGTGCTGCCAGGTCCTGCTCCGACCACACACACACGGCACTTGCTTGGTTTGTGTCAAGGGAGGATGAGATGACCTCATGGTCTCCCTCGATGATTACATACCATGTGGTGGAGACGGAGCAGGTTAGGAGGCCTCTCCTGCCTAGCTTCCGATTTTCTCCCTCGATACGTCGAGGGTGCACCGTGACAAGGGACCAAAGCAACAGGGAAAAAAATGTGTGAGGGCTCCAGAGGTAACAAAGTGGAAGAGGCACCAATCGCATAGCATGCAAACTGGTTCACACAGACAGTGCACGCAAGGCATGTATGTGCAACGACAGCAATTTCAGGGGCATTTGAAGTCGGAAATTTTAGGTTTGCGCAAGGCCAGGGAATCAGCAGAGCTCCCATGACATTCATTGAATGAATGCCTGAAGCCGCAGCTCTCTACTGGAGAAGTTTGTGCGGATTTTGGCCGCCATGGTAGGTCAAACTGTAGATTGATAACGGTGCATGCATGGGTTAACCTTCCTATACTTTGTAGTGTAACTGGAGCCGTAGGCTAATGACAGAACTACATTGTCCTGGGCATTGTGGTGATATGGTGGACAGGTCGCACTAGAATCCAGACTTTCAGGCACCCTTTCTTCAGCTCCTTCGGGAGCCCACGAGAAGTGACCCGAAAGCATGAATGAAATCTTAATGCTCCCGAGTTCCTGCCTTTGCCGAAAAGGCAGCCAGCTCTGCAAAATACTTGTTTAGGCCCAGGGAAGAACTGGCTCCAAAAGGTGAGAACTTTAGGTTCAGTTCAGGGCGCTGTAGATCGGCAGTGACTTAGTGCTATCTTTTGATCCTTTGAGCTGCAGGTGGCCCCTCCACAGATCGACTAGGTAGGAGTGGAGGGTATGGCCTGTTTTTAGAATACAAGCCACCCGGGTTTGTAAAGCCTTGAGCTTACTCTTATGTGGACAGAAATTCCATCCAAGAACTCCTCCATAAAAATCGCTAGAGGTAGCCAATACGAAGACCAGCCAAGGACTAGCAGACCGAATGTCCACGCATAAATTCAATGACACGCTAATCTAAGATGCATTCGGCAATTGCCTTACATGACAATTGCTTAGCATTCAAAAGGTATTTTCAAAGCCATGAATATTGATCCTAGAGGCCAAGAGTTATCCGAGGTACTTTCAATGTCGTCGATGCTCGTGTTGATTTCAATATCATGAACTAAAATTGGCCAACCCAACCTTGTCCCTAGAAATGCGGCAATGAATCCTTGTGGGGGAGCTCAACGTTTCCTTCTGAGCAAATGGAAAATCGCCTTGATAATCAAAACTTCGAAGCGTGCCAATCACGTATAGATGCTTTCCAATCGCGAAGGTGCCGAAGAGGAAGTCCCACTTGGAAGACTTTTCAAGAAATGGGACTAAATTTGATGACCATTATATTAAGAACAATGGATGTACTTGATTCTATTGAGCATCGAGACCTTCGGTGCAAGCAATCACACCAACTCCCACGAAAAGCGCAACAATCGAGCCTTTGTATCATATTAAAAACTAGTGAGAGGAGCAAGAACGTCTCTCCTCCCCCTTCTTTCATATCTTGGAGTGTGAGAGGCATGGTTTAAGGTTGAGATTTCCACTCCTTTCCTTTTCATATTTTTGATGGAGTGCTTGTGGATTTTGGATCAAATGTGGAGCAGTGGAAGCACATTGAGAAGCACCACTTGAATTGTAAGGCCAATGATAAACCCATGGAGGCATTGAAACTACAATGCATGAAGGTGAGAACGTAAGCCTATTAGAGACTCTTGAGCCGTTTGTTTTCTTGCTTGCATTGGGATTGTGAGGAGAGAGTGAATGGCTTGGAGATTGAAATGTGGGTCAACTATGTGAGAGATGGTTGTGTCAACGAGCATCGGAACTCTTGAAAGAACAGGATTCCAACTAATGTCCCATTATTGATCAATTGTACCAAGACTAAGTGATAGTATGCTCGGAAAAACACATGGTTGCAACCACAAGGGCTACATATGGGTCACCTTCCACCTATACAACATAGCTTGGATTCCCCTTTTGTAGAGCTCAATTGAGGGCAACTGAACAAGATGATTAGAATGGACAATGTTCAATGACATATAACCACAACTTGTTTGGCACGTACCTAGGATCTGGGAACAAAGATGGCTTTCTACCAAAAGCATATATACATGTATCATAGGGTATAGTGCACCATTAGTCAAATCCACACATCCTCACATCAATTACAAATAGAGACAAGTCATTATATGGAGCACTCATGTAGAAGGTGGGATAGTGTTAACCTCAAAGAGTAAAGAAGCATTCAAGTTAGTGTCTAAATTAGTTCAACCATGATTTTCTTTTTGAGTTGGATAATGTTATCGCAATGTGCAACTACAATGTATTCTACCAAAAGATAGCTTTCTACCAAAAGTATATATACATGTACCATAGGGTATAGTGCACCATTGGTCAAATCCACACATCCTCACATCAATTACAGATAGAGACAAGTCACTATGGAGCATATTCCCTTCCCCTTTAGGATTGGATCTACCAATTGGGGTCAAAGACCGAGGAGCACTACATATACGGGTGCCTAGTGTGCTATGAGATTAGAGGGTGGTTCCACCGTGTCTATTTCGAGAGAGATTCAAACCATTATTCGGGGTCTTCATTTTGTACCTACATTAACTTAAAGATCACGCCTTTTAGTCCCAATAAAGGTATGTAAGCGATTCACGACAAAGCACCTTGATTGACTTTTTCAGAGTTGTGACTTGGCCTAGTGCAAGTTGTAATGATTTGGAGGATGGTTTGAATGTCCTATAGCAAATGCTTATCGAAAACTCTACGGGGACAGAAGTGGGTCGGCCAAAACCATCTCAAAAGAGCTATATATGACAAGTCCCATTGGTTGCACATAAGTGCATCAATTGTTAGGCTCTCAATGGTTGAATAGATCTCTTTGTCTTCTCCTAGAAGGCTGAATTTTTGTTATATGCTTTGGGGTCTTTGTTTTTTAAAGACCTTCGAGCTATCTTTTGCTCTTTGTTGAGTCTTGTGTTGTGTGTATTTCCAAGTGTATACTTGTGTTTTTTTTATTTTTAAGATTTATGTTCCTTTTTAGGGTTCATGGCCCTCAGTCCTTTGAGTTGCTCACCGCAAGTCTATCATTTACTTCTTTTCCTTTGTTAGAATTTACCTTTTGATTTACGTGTTGTCCTTGTTGTTAAGCATCTACACACATGTTAAGAAATTTTCTTTCATAACAAGCCTCACTTCAAGAGAAGGTGGCAAACACCCTTGGATAGGAAGCTAGTTGTGGAAAAGGTGGGGACACCCCATAGTTTAAATAAATTGAACCTTTTGTTGGTCCTTCTAGGGTATAGTTCCAAAGCACCCTTCCTTTGGGTATCGTGTCCCTGTGCTTTCAGAGACCATTTTGACTTGTACAATAGAGAGAAGATATTTATTGACATGTACAATAGAGAGACCATCAATTGTGCACAAGGTATATAATCTTCACGTAGGTAACAATGAGGATTATATCAATGGATGTCAGGATTTGGGATTTTCTCCTATATTTATCAATAGTGTAAGACATAGGGAGATGCTAATTGTAACAACTCTTCTAATCCAGCAAACTGAGAGGTGAGATTTGAGGGACATTATGAAAATTGGTGATTGTATATGTTCTTGTTTCCCTATGCACACATGAGACGGGCCTCTGCAACCATAACATGACAATGTCACTCTCTTCTACGCATGGCATTACAAGAATTATTGGCCATTGTTCTTACACCTATGCCAAATCGAGTGGGATACATTGATGCACCATCAACTGTGCATGCTAATATACTCTCTCTCTATGCCCTCAATCTTGTTGATTTCTAATTTGGGTATGAGTCATGGGTTCCTATCATCTCTCTTTGAGTGATGTTTGTATATGGTTGGTGAGTGTTCTATCATCCTTAACTTGAGTGATTCGTAAGATTGAGAGCTACATGCTTCGTAGATAATAACTTGGCAGTGTTCACCTATACGGGTACCTCCCTAGGTGTTGCTACATGGTCTAGACTGTGTTGACGTATGTTGTGATGAGCTGTGGTGCGCCCTACAGACGACATCGACCCCTCGAGTGACAATGAGCGACTCCAACATCTAGTACACCAATGACTTTCAACCATGACCAATTGCTGAATGGGCCAAGTGTTTCTAACTCTCCTTTTGGTTGTATGTATGTATGTCATGTCATAAGTGTGAAGATGCAAGGGTTAGATTGTGTATTCGTATGTAGCCTCTCGTTGATCGTCCTAACTGTTGGGGGTAAAGGCTCCTCCGTCTGGCCGCCTATGTATTACTACACTGACAGTACCTACCATTGCACACTGTAGGTGGTGGGTACCTGTCATCGTCACTTTATTCTTTATTCTTTTAGTGACAGTTTGAATAAAGGCCCAATTACACATTGTGATTGCTCGAGATCTTGTCACGCCTTGGCTTCTCGAGCACCTACTCGGCCCTTTTGGGCACCCTCAAGGCATTGCAGTAGAGTTACTTTTTCATTTGTTTCAGGGTTTCATTGAGTTCACAGGTCTACAAGTCTCAGAAGAGAAAGGGGGCATCACCATTGAAGCTCCTGTGCTTCATATCTCATCATAGACCTCTTGTGGCTACTCCAGGCTTCTTGTGTGCCTCCCTTGACGTGGTAAAGCCCTGGAGCATCCTGAATCAGATCAGCAAAAGTAACAAACCCTCTAGCCATGCAGCATGAATTTGCGTCGATTCTTGGTAGCCCGTGGACAACACATCTTCAACTTGTTGATGATCTTGGCATACTTCCTAATCATTGTGGCAACCTTGGCAATGATGCTTGACATGCTTTGAAGCCTCCTAAGCCTTGAATATTGATGTGAGGCCCTGTAGCACAGTTTTGAACCAGTTTACAGCAGCTTACAGACACTAAATGTCAATGCTACACTAGTAGTTGATGCCTACGTTTGTTAGGAGCTTCCTAGTTAAGCAATTTGATGCCTATTGATGACCAATTGTTGGGGGATGCAAGGTATATGTTTTGCCATGAGATTGGATTGATTTTTGGGCTGAAAAATCACAGTTTTCAACAATAAATCAGTGATGTACAATAGTGGCCTGAAGCCTATTACTTCATGTTTGCCTTTGTCTCTTGCAATTAGGACATGCTTGGGAGATGTACTTTGATGTATTAATCATTGGGGATCGACTGTGAACTTGATATTGCTTCGGATCATTGGCTAAGCTTGAGCTCCTCTTTGTAGCACTTGAATCTTCATCTTTGGATGTACTTTGGCATGTACCTCACTTATGTGTGGCCGGTCTTGACATACTTGGCTTATGCCATCTCTGTACATGCTAGTTACTTTGTCTTGGAGTTGATTGCTACTGCAGCTTACTTGGCCTTGACATTTGATTGCATGGGCTTGGCTATTTCTTGGCTTGCCAGAGTTACAATTTGGATATACTTGATGTCTACGGATGCTATGTATGGATGCTATGGAGTCTATATACTTGGGATGTCTCGTTGATGCTTGATCTTGCACACTTGTCACTGGTGCACTCTTACATGCTTTGTTCGAGCTTTCTTGCTTGACATTTACGGCTTTTGTGCCAGTATGAGCGTCTTGATACTCTTGATAGATATAGAGCAAGTGGGTTATGTTACTTGAGCATTGAGACAGCTGCTGCTGAGACTAGGATCTTCACTTTGATGTTGTATGGTTGATATGCCATGGTCCTCATAGACGTATTTGGGTTGATTTGGGCTTTACACTCCTTGAGCATATATCTATTTGTATAAGGTCTTGCCAGTGTTGTGTACACTTTGCCCTATTATACAAGGGGCATGCCGGCTTACTGAAGGATTCATTTGACATGCTTGGGTGTTTGCTCGATGTCTGTATGACTGTCACTTGCTGATTTATGCCTGCTTGATGTCGATTATGCTTTGACAGTCAATGGTTGACTTGGTGCATTCATTTTGCCTACAGTTTGCTCTCATTGTACCTGGCTGTAATTTATTACAGCAAGTAATTATGCATGGACTATGATGTATTTTTCGTGTTGAATCATCCTGGCTTTATATACTTTTGATGGTATTTGGTGGGTAGCATCATTAGCTATCAGTTCGTGGTCATTTTGCCTTGGTTTTGGTGGTAATTTGGTTATCTACACAGCAAAAAATAGCAAGTACTTTTGAATTATCTGCACCTTTTTGACTGTAGTATGGTATCTTCTTCCACTGACAGTGCTATCTTTAACATCACTAAGCTTGATGATATAAATTATGCCTATTGGAAGAGCCAAGTTTGGCAGGTATTGGTGCACAAATCACAGATAAAGCTACTAAGGATGGGTGACGAGCCCTAAAACTATGATTGATGACGAATGGATGGAGCTTGATAAGTTATGAAAGTCCACCCTCATCTTGTCTCTCACTGAATAGGTGCATTACAATATGGTTGAGGAAGCATAGAGTGCTTGGCAGCTTTGGGATAAGATCAAGAATCTGTATGATAAGAAAAGTCCAGTAAGTCAGATGTATTGGTTGAAGCAACTTATGGACCTGCGTATGAAGGAGAATATGATGATGTCTGCTCATTTGAGCCAGTTCCATGCTATTCTCAAGAACTTGATTTCACAGGGCATTACCTTCAATGATGAGGTTACTCCATTGTTTTTTCTTGGGACTCTAAGTGAGTCATGGGATATATTCCACATTGCCTTATGTACTCCTGCTACTACTTTGAACTTGCATGATGTAGAGAGCGCTCTTCTGTAGGAAGAGATCAACCATAAGAACTTGGATGCCTCTCGTGTGTTGTATGCTTTGATTGTTAGACGTAGAGATGGTACTAGAAAGAATAGTCGTGGCAGAGACTCTCAAAAGTCTAGGTATAAGTCACGTGGTAAGTCACGCAACAAGTCTCATGGAAGAAATGCTAATGTGACATGTCATCATTGCGGTAAGAAGGGCCATATATCCTCAATAGAGGAGATAAATGTCATGCAGACTGAGGACTCCTATGGGGAGTACATATTTGCAGCTAGTTCTTGTGATGCTACGTCATTGACCAGGTTCACTCTATGTATGCGCAGTGCTGGTTTTTGCATTCTAGTGCTTCATTTCATGTTACACCTTGTTGTGAGTGGTTCCATTCCTACCACACTCTCTCTGGTTCAGTTTGTTTGGGTGATGACACGTCACTTGCTATTGTTGGCATTGGGGATGTACAGTTGCAGTTCTCTACCTGCAGTACTTTTCTGTTATGTACCTCACGTACTTGCGCTTACATGCAGTCTTATGTCTACAGGTCAGCTTGATGATGCTAGGTTTCATGTCTCTTTTGGGGACTCTTCCTAGAAGATCACACATGACAGACTTGTGCTTGCTAGCACTGCCAAGGTTGGTAGCCTCTATCCTCTTGTAGTTGATGGGTCGTCTGTTGACCATGTTTTGTCAGTAGGTTCCATCCCACATGTATCTGTTTGGCATGCCCATTTGGGTCATATGTCCTTGAAGGGAATGAAAATGCTTTTTGGTTTGCAGTACTTACTGCCCCTTGATTTTGCATGTTTTGATTCATGTGAGCATTATCTTTATGAGAGACAGACTAGGAATACACATAAGAAGTCTGGTAAGGCACGCATGAGTGAGACCCTGGCATTGGTATATTCGGATGTCTGTGGGCCCATGCCTTGTTAGTCTATGGGTGGTGCAAAGTATTTTGTGACGTTTATTGACGATTTTTTACGTAAAGTCTGGGCTTATCCCATTAAGCTTAAGTCAAATGTCTTGGATGTGTTTCAGAGATGGCTTGTATTTGTTGAGAACCAGACTCGACATAGGCTGAAATGCCTTAGGACTGATAATGGGGGAGAATATGTGTCACATGCCTTTGAGCAACTATGTGATGAGAGATGTATTAAGCGTCAGTTGACCGCCCCTATATCCCACCCCAGAATAGTTTGGCTGAGTGGATGAATAGAACCATCTAGGAGCGTGTACGTAGTATGCTTAGCCATGCAGGCCTACCATAGAGCTTTTGGGCTGAGGCAGTTAGTACAACTGTGCATATCATAAATAGACCACCTTCCAGTGGTTTGGAATTCTAGGTTGCAGAGGAGGTATGGATTGGGAAACCTTCGTCATCTTATGCGCATCTACGTGTCTTTGGATTAGAGGCATTCTGCCATGTGCCCAAGGACAAGCATACGAAGTTGAATCCTAAGAGTGTCAAATGCATTTTCCTTGGCTATGGAGATGCATGTGACATGGGTTACCGTTTCTGGGATCCACGCCATAGCCATGATGTAGTCTTCCATGAAGATAAGATACATAGGCATCTTAAGAAGGTGGTAGAGATACACATGTTTATATTCCAAGAGAAGCAACGTGCTCCAGTATAGCCTGCACAGCTAGTTGGACATTCTACAACAGTAGTTGGTATCCATGGCCGGGATATTGGACATGCATCAAAGCGTGCAGTGAGACGGTCTACTAGAGATAGACATTTGCTTGATAGATTTGAGTCCCCGATGCATTATGTCTTGGTTACAGATGCATGAGAGCTTGTCACCTATGATGAGGCTCTGTGTAGGGGTGACAATCACGCTCCTGAGAGAGGGCTATGTAGTCTGAGATAGACTCCCTGCTGCATAAGAATATGACTTGGGATTTGGTTGCATTGCCTAAGGGCAAGAAGGTTTTGCGATGCAAATGGTTGTACAAGCGGAAAAGTATCCATGGGCACCCCAAGCCGGCTTATAAGGCAAGACTTATTGCTAAGGGTTTTAAACATGAGCATGGAGTTGACTTTGATGAAGTCTTTTCTTCTATGGTCAAGATGACTACCCTATGCTTGGTTTTGGCCTTAGTCGCATAGCTTGATTGGGACATGTATTAGATGGATATCAAGACTGCATTCTTGCATGGGGATTTGGATGATGAGATTTACATAGAGTAGCCTAAGGGCTTTGCAAAACCTGGCAGAGAGCATCTAGTGTGCAAGTTGAAGAAAATTATTTATGGCTTGAAGTAGGCACCTAGGGAGTGGTATCATAAGTTTGATGCCTTTATGTAGTCACAAGGCTACAACAAGAGTGCTATGGATCCATGTCTTTACTCGAAGTAAGCCCATGATGACTCATTGCTTATTTTGGTATTTTATGTGGATGATATGCTGATAGCAGGGAAAGCTCATGATGAGTTGGATGCTCTTAAATCTTAACTGAAGAAGAGCTTTGAGATGAAGGATTTGTGACAAGCCTCTCACATTCTTGATATGCGTATTAAGCGCAATAGGCAAGCATCAGGGACCACCCTACCTCTCATAGAGAGAGTACATTTATAAAGTCCTTGAGCGTTTTCGCATGCAGGACATGAAGCCTATTGGTTGTTCATTACCTTCTATGAAGGTCTCACAGGTCGATTGTCTGCAGACAGATGAGAAGAGGACTGAGATGGCCAAGATCCCTTATGCATCAGTCATGGGTAGTTTGATGTATACCATGATAGCGACTTGTCCAGATATTACCTTTGCAGTTGGTGTTGTGGCATGTTATATGGCTACACCTGGCAAGAAACATTGGGATGCCGTGAAGGGTATCATGAGATATGTGAAAGGCATAGAAGATATGTGTATTTGCTATGGCAGCTAGGATACAAGAGTTGTGAGATACACATACTCTGATTATGTAGGACATGCATATAGTAGGAAGTCCACTTCCGGCTATATATTCACCTATGTTGGAGGTGCTGCCTCTTGGATGTCCAGGGTTCAAAAGTATATAGCTCTCTCTATCATTGAGGCCGAGTATATTGTAGCCACTGAGGCTTGCAAGGAGGCTATATGGTTGGGCCGTTTGGTTCATGACCTTGGGATTGATACTATACCTACACTGCATTCGGATTCTATGAGTGCTATTCAGCTAGCCAAGAATCCGATCTTTCATGCGAAGACGAAACACATTGAGGTGAGGTATCACTTCATACGTGGGGTCATGGAGGACATGTATGTTGACCTTGTCAAGATCTCTATTGACAAAAATCCTGTAGATCTGCTCACAAAAGCCTCACTACTGAGAGCGCTTGCCTTTTCCTTTCTCAGGAGATTGATGGGTGTTGGATGAGATGACGTTTTCCCTCATCATGTTGTACATGTGTACATTGTATTGTCTTTTCTTTTTTCTTTTCACTCCTCATTGGGTCAGATTCGCCTTTAAGTGGAAGGTTGTTCGGGCTAAAGGCACTTCCCTCTAGCCGCCCGTGTATTACTACACTGATAGTATCCGCCACTGCACACTACAAGTGGCGGACGTTTATCACTATCACTTTATTCTTTATTCTTTTAGTGATAATTTGAATAAAGGAAGGCCTAGTCACACATTGTGACTGTTGGAGTTCCCATTTTGTGTCTCTCTCTTTCTTGCTCTTGCTCTCTTGCCATAGCTCTTCCAAGCAAGCTTCGATCCTTCTCACCTTTTACTAACCCAATATGTTAAGGTTTTAAGTGTGGGGATGCGTCCCTGCACGTTTATTTTGTATAAACTCATACCAATGCCCTCTATGGATCTTTGATAGCAGCTATTTATTTTTTGTGCCCTACTGGGGTCCTTTCCCTACCCACCCATCCTATTACACCCTACCTCTAAGATGTCCCCTTTCTTATTTCAATGGTTTTTTATTTTTCAATCCTTCCATGTGAACGCATCCTTGCTTCACCAAAATTGAAATAAGATATCATGGGTCTATTCATCACTTTGAACCAATTAATTTTTCCTTTTACAACCCCCTATTTTGGGTTAGGTTTCATTCCTTATTAATTTTTGAAGGATTTACATATTTTTGAATGATCTTTATCATCTTGTGATGCATTTCATCGCATGCTTGTGTAAGGTGCCTGCCCATTGGCTGTCCATGCATGCTTTTAGCAGTCTATCGAGAAACAAATCTAAGTGTCGCTGCTTGGCATCCATGGAATGTTCTGGGTTTTATCGCCTAGGGTTTCCCGAATCCGCCTCGCAACGGAACGTTATAGCCAAACCCACTAGGATCGACCTGGGCTCCTAGTGGCCAATTTCTCCTAACAACATTCTAGCGTCGGATCCTGGATATCCTACTTTTTATGCAGAGATACTCAAGCCGAAGTAGACCCATGCCGCACTTGGTTTAAAGAGAATGGGAAATGAGAGGGATGCGCTACTTGACCTCTCTGCCTGTAGGGAATAGTCCCATTTTGGTCCCCTAAAACGGCATGGATCAGGGTTCTATCCTAACAATTTCTAAGGTCAGAGACGGTAAAACCTTGTGAGAAACCTCCCAGTTGCCTCCCAGTTCTTTGGAACCACCCTGACGAACCCGTCGGGGGTTCCACCCACCCGCTTCCCTCAATAGCTTTAGTTTTCTAATTAGGTCAAACCACATTTATGTGTGTCACTTAAAGTTAGCTTCATTAATTAAGCCTTTTAGGGAACATGGTTCATTCGCATAACTTACATCACATACACGAAAATATAGCAAGCAAAACAAGTTTAAACAAATTTCTTAACTTATCTTCATGTTAATCTTTGTCTCTTGCCCATACAGGAGAAATTATGTACCACTTCTGTCCAACAGAAGTAACTGGTCCAAATCACATGGCACCACAATTCTATCCTTTATCTAGAATAGAATATCCCAACATACCCAGATGTTGGGAGCCACGAAGGTCTTCAACTCCATTCTAGACCTAGCAAGGGGTATCTAGAGCTCCACCTGACCCGCAAGCTGTCTAGGAGCAAAACATCATTCCCGTGGTTGGCCTTTTCACCACTTGACCTTCGGCCCATGAATCGAGCAGTGCCCTCTTTGGGTTGATCCACGATGCGATCATGGAGGTGATCCACCCGTATAATATATCCTTAATTAAATCCTTTAGAAATCCAGCACAACAAGGCATTCAACCCTAATATCATTTTCCAAGAAAACATTCCTTCATCCCCATGGCAACTTGTCATCACAGACCCTTGCCATGTATTTACCATAAATCACAAGCACTTGGAACAATCATCCAAACAAAAAACTAACAACCAGTGGAATGTAGAAGCATTTAGGATGTTGTTCGATCAAGCAACAAAAAACCAATTTTATTCTTCCCAAACAATGCAAGAATAGTCGCGATGACATTTCCATCGCATATTTGCTTTCCCCCTTGGCATCGAAGATCGATTCTATGAAAAATTTACTTAACACATGTATGCACAATTTTTAATGTCATGATTATGGCATTCATAACCCTTAACCAATTCTTCCTTTTGTAATTGATTTGTCAACGAATAAGCCATATGCAACTAGGTGCAATTAACTTTCCTTGATACATGCACTTTGCAAGCTCGATCTTTTGAATACGTGAGATCAAATTTATCCCTTCTGATGACCTATACTCGTGCATCATAGTATGGAGTCTAACATATCTCATACGAGAATCAAAACAAGCATATATCAATTTGGAAATACATTACTAACGACCAGTATCGCAGTTGGATTGACAGTGATGCCTTCGTCCAAAGCTTTGTTGTTGGTTATGGGATTGCCATCTGCATGCAATACTCTTTGCTTGGGGGCCATCGTCTGCAAGTAGATTCGAGAAATAAAGAAGGTGAAATAGATTCGAGATAGGAGAGCGTAAGAGAAGATGGCTTAGTTGAAGATCGGGATAGGGAAAAATTGAACTAACTCTCTCCCTTGCAGCCTCTTGGGATAACCTCTCTCTCTCTCTTTCTCTCTCTCTCTCAAGCTCCTTCTTGTAATCTCTTGGAGGGGTATCCTTCTCTCTACCTCTCTCTCGCACCCTCTCAGGGTCTCCTTATGCTGCTTGTGCTTCCGCATGCCTCATATTTATAGTGAATTAGAGAAGAGGCTTGTGACTGAGAAGAGGAGCTCTTTGTGGAGAGGGATCTTGGAAGAAGTAGTGATTTGATGCTCAGATCATAAATTTAATGGTTCCATTGGCTCCAAAAGGGGGGTAAAACCTCAAGACACTTGCTTAGAAATCTCTCAGTTCACTCCTTCTTCTTTTCTCTATTCGATGTGTGTTTTCGATCTGTAGACATCGATTGCGGTGCGCACGATTTTGCAAGTCCCTCTCTTTATTTTTTTCTTTTTATAAAATCTCCAAAACTAACTAAAACATCACTTGTCTTTTCTTTTAAATGACATCCAGTTCTAAAAATCTCCATATCTTTTTAGGATAATATCTAAAATATCTAGAATATGCTAGCTTTGCCTAAAATCTAATATTTTTAGACCATCCAAACTATACACATTAATACTAGTGATTAATATAGCTCATAAGTCTTGTTCACATTGTAACTTCCATGAAGGGTGGCTATGGTCCTTGTTAATCCGAGAAAAATATTGGATTTACGACTCTCGATTTTTTCAACATATATTTTTAATTAAATTAAAAATTCTTAATTATTAATGCTACTTAGTTTTTTTACTTTAGTTAGTAATCTTAATATCTTATTAATTGACTAACTAACTTTCAAACTAACCAACTAATTTTTAATTGTGTGGAAATATTATAGCTTGTGTGGTTTGACACGTGCCCCAAGCATTCCTTTCACCCTCATGTTTTTATCCCTTGCCCCGCACCTATCCCTGCTTGGGCCACGTGATGCAGGGAGGAGCCCATTTTGTTGTATTTTTTCATTTTTTAAATTGCTTCATTCCATCCCCACACCTATCTCCTAACCTATCCCCACCTAAGCCCTTTTCCCAACCTCCCTTCTAAGAGCCCCTTCCCCAACTCCTTGTTAGGCCCCTTTCTTGCACTTAAACCCTCTCACCACTAGAAATAACACGTAGACATCAAAACAAATCGATTGAGCCCTGTAGACACACATCTTGCGGACTATGTTTCCATGCAGACTCGTGCGTGCTATGACTTATTTGTATGTTTGCTCCTGTTCATGTGCGGGCATTGGATTTTCATGCTCCACATCCATGGGGCTTTCTTGTTGCCATTCACACAGGAGGACAAATGTCTCATCTTGCCTGTGATGTGGAGCTACTACTCACATGCAACTAGTCTGAGCAGACACCTTTATTAAGGCCAAATTTGTAAAAAAATGTAAATTTTAAAGGTAAAAATATATATTAAAAAATACAAAATATCTCTTAATTTAAAAAATCATTAAAAAATACAAAAAAATAGATCATGATGAACAAAATTTTTCCAAAATTTAAAAATTACAAAAATTAAAAATAAACTAATTTTTTGTAGCATATAATATAATCATTAATAATTTGATTAAAATCTCAAAAAAACCTTCAAAATTCAAAAAATCTAAAATATCTTTTCATATATTTGTTTATTTTTTTCATTTAATAACACAATTGAAAAAACCCTACCAAAATTCTCACAAAAATATTAAAAATCGAAATCAAGTAAAATTAACCAAAAAATAAAAATTTACCCACACATTAATATATGTGTTTATATTATTTTCTATTTTGGACAATTATGATTAGCTAAGGTTATTTATTTATTATTTTACAAGACGTTAACTAGTTGCTAGTCATCTATTTGTTTATTTTTTCATGGATTTTTTTGGATATCACAAGATTCGAGGAATCACATCCCTTAAATCATTGTCTAGTTAGAGCTTGCAGATGCTCCATACATTGCTAAGTTATTTTTTCCACCCTTCTCCATGTGCACCCTCAAACACAATTAAATTGTAAATAAAATCAACTCAACATGCATCACAGAATGAATACAAGACACACCATACTTTTTAATTAAACTCAACTTGACCATTAATTTATAAAAGAAACCCCCGTCATTGCATGACCATAGTGCACTAAAACTCCATCTAATTTTGTAAATAAAAAATAAACCATCTTTGTCACATATGCATGCACAAATGCGCTACTACATATACATTAAATTGTTATAGAAAAAACCCCCGTCATCACTCATGTGTGTGCTTTGCACTAAAGATCATATAATTATAACAATGAATTGAAGTTTAGAGACCCTTGTCGAGTAAAAGTCTAAGTGGGATTGGGTTATGAACTTCGATTCACCTTGCATTAAATGGGTAAATTAAAATGAATTGCTATCTAGGCATGCTATTTTTTGACCTAGTGGTCATAGACTAGAATGGTGTAGAATGACTCCTTCATTCCTTTGAGAGTAACTTATCTCAATGTTGTTTGATTCTTTAAGGGAGAATAAAATAGTGAAGATATTATGCCCATTAGCACTTTGCAATGTGCAAAGCACTCAAAGATAAACTCATGAGAAGATTTGTAGGATTATCATACATATATAAACCTTGATAAGCTTAGTTTGCTTGTCCTTAAGCACGTCCCCAATGATAATGTGCTTTATCTTTGCATGAAAGACAAGATTCTATGTCAATTGGATGGCACTTTGACTATCACAATGCAACGCAACATACTTGGCCTCAATGGTAGATTACATCGACTGCATAGGGACTTGTAATCCATAAATCTTATAGGGTTTGGACAAATTGGAGAGATGTGACTTTTCTCTCCGCATTTATAGCATTCCACTTTGGATCTTTGTCCACCACTATCTTCCTCTGTAACTTTGGAAGGGGAAACTCCTTGGATAGAAATAAGGACCAAACACTTTGGGCTTTAGGCTAATGTCTTGGGTTGTCATCTTGGATTCTAGCATGTTAAACCTTGCTTCCTCACCTTTCTTCCTTTTGATGCATCTCCTTAGAGATGAGATGTCCTATGTGTGGTTCTTTCTTATGGAATAAGAGCAAAAGGCTTCAAGGGTGGTTGGCTTTGGGCACATTTAGTGGTTAAATGTCTTGGACACCTTCCACACCAAGTGTTTGATCGCAAGACATCTCTTTCCACTCTTGTAGTGTTTGATAGGTTGACTGTATTCACTTTGAGTGTCTGTAATTGTTTTGTAATCACATCCATCGACCCATTCTTGATGTTTGTAATTGAATCGGACAAGTAATCCTTCAAATTCTCTCCTCTCAGAGCACTTGGAGTAGGATTTTTGGGGGGCCTTTGCAATCACCACCTAGATTGGTTGGCTAATGTACGGGAGTCTCTATTCTAGTTCTAATTCAAAGCTCCTCTTTGGATTGTTAGCTGTTCATTCTAGTTGGTAGGGTTCCACTCTTGTTGTTGATTTTGCATTGGGGGAACTATTTGAGGCCAGTACTTTGGTGGTGGAACTATCATTTGAGGTATTGTCTATGACCACTGTGGATTCATTGTACCATATTGTGGCACTACATGCACCAGAGGGTAGGGGTAGAGAACAATCCTTGCAATTGCATTTGTTGGATATACCATTTCCAACATTGGAGGAGGTAGGACTCCTCTTCTAGAGGTCATAGACAATCTTGCTTCAACTTCATCATATAGTCTTGCACGTTCCATTATAGTTTGAAAATTATTTGGTCTTCTCAATTCCACGAATCTTGAATCTCTTGTTGTAGGTCTCTTAGAGAAACACCTTTTTGGATGCCTTCATCTAAATTATGGTTGATCAATCTCTTTAGTATGGATTCCATTGTTTTTAAGCATCTACACATATGTTATGAAATTTCCTTTCATAATAGGCCTCACTCCAAGAGAAGGTGGCAAGCACCCTTGGATAGGAAGCTAGCTCTGGAAAAGCTGGCAATACCCCATAGTCTAAATCAATTGAACCTTTTGTTAGTCCTTCTAAGGTATAGTTCTGAAGCCCCCTCCCTTGATGTGTTGTGTCATTGTGCTCTCAGAGATTGTCTAACTCATACAATAGAGAGAAGATCTTCATCGAGTCCAGGTTTCTAATTTATCAACTATCTCCTTGGGTATGCCTCTTCATCAAGAGACACTCAACATCATTAGAAAACCAAAGCTGATCTTCATCGACAATCAATTGTGCACAACGCATATAATCTTCACATTAGGAATAGTGAGGATTACATAAATGGGTGTCAGGATTTGGGCTTTCCTCCTATATTTATGAATAGAGTGTGAGACATAGGGAGAGGCAAATTGTGACTGACCTTCTATTTCAACAAACTGAGAGTTGAGGTTTGAGGGACATTATGAAAATTGGTGATCATATATGTTATTGTTTTGCTATGCACACACAAGATGGGCCTTTGCAACCATAACATGACACATCACTCTATTCTACTTACGCACTACATTACAAGGCTCCATGGCCTTCCTTCTTACACCTATGCCAAACTGAGTGGGATACACTAATGCACTATCAACTGTGCACGCTACTATACTCCCTCTCTATGCCCTCAATCTTGTCAATTTCTAAACCGGGTGTGAGTTATGGGTTCCTATCATCTCTCTTGGAGTGATGTTCATATATGGGGTGAGTGTTCTATCATCCTCAACTTGAGTGATTGGTGAGATTGAGAGCTACATGTTTCATAGACAATAACTTGGCGATGTTTACCTATGTGGGTACCTCCCTAGGTGCTGTTACATAGTCCCTATAATATGGACACATGCCATCATGAGTTGTGATGTCCCCTATAGTCAATGCCAACCCTTGGAGCGACAATGAGCGACTCCAACATCTAGTGTACGAATGACTTTCAACCACGAACAACTGTTGAATGGGCCAAGTGTTTCAAACTCTACTTTTGCTGGTATGTATGTATGTCATGTCATAAGTGTGGAGACACAAGGGGTTAGATTGTGTGTTAGTATGTAGGCTCCTGTTGATTAGCCTAACCCATTATGTCAAGGTTTTGATTGTGGGGATGCGTCCCTACACGTCTATTTTTTATAAACTCATAGCAATGCCTTCTACTAATCTTTGATTTATGCTTTTTTTTTTTCCCTATTGGGGTCCTTTCCCTACCCACCCATCCTATTACACCCTACCTCCTGGATGTACCCTTTCTTATTTCAACGGTTTTTATTTTGCAATTCTTCCATGTGAACGCATCCTTGCTTAACCAAAATTGGAATATGATATCATGAGTTTATTTATCACTTTGAATAATTAGTTTTTCCTTTTACAACCCCCGATTTTGAGGTAAGATTCAGCCGTTATTAATTTTTGAAGGATTTACACATTTTTGAATAATCTTTATCATCCTGTGATGCATTCCATCATGCCCCTGTGTGGTTTGACATGTGCCCCCAACATTCCTTTCACCCTCATCACCGCAAATGTTTTTATTCCTCGCCCCACACCCACCCTTGCTTGGGCCATGCGATGTGGGGAGGAGCCCATTTTGTTGTATTTCTTCTTTTTTAAATTGCTTCATTCCATCCCCACACGTACCCCCACCTAGGCCCTTTTTCCAACCCCCCTACTAAGCCCCCCTTCCCCCACTCCTTGTTAGGCCCCCTTTCTTGTGCTTAAACCCTCTCACCACCAGAAAAGACACGTAGACATAAAAACAAATCCATCAAACCTCGTAAACACACATGTTGCAGAATCTGTTTCCACGCAGGCTGGTGCATTCTACTCCTTATTTGTATGTTTGCTCCTATTCGTGCATGGGCATTGGATTTTCATGCTCCCGCATCTATGGGGCTTTCTTGTTGCCGTTCACACATGAGGACGCATGTGTCATCTTGTCTATGTCGTGGAGCTATTGTTCACATGCAACCAGTTTGGGTACACATCTTTTTGTAAAAAAATAAAGTTTTCAAAGTCGAAAAGAAATAAAAATATTTAAAAATACAAAAAATCTCTTTATTTTTTAAAAATAATTAAAATGCAAACAAATGGACTCATGATGAATTAAAAATTTCCTAAATTTAAAATTTGAAATTTACATAAAAAAATTTAAAAGCCTAATAAGAATTTGAAACATATAATAAAATCATTAAAAATTTGATAAAAATCTCAAAATACCATAAAAATAGTAAAAAAATCTTTAATATATTTACTTATTTTTCCATTTGAAAACACACCAAAAATAGAAACACTACCTAAAATTGTCATACAATATTAAAAAATCAAAATAAAATAAAATAAACCAAAAAATAAAGATTCACCCACACATTCATACATGTGTCTCTATATTATTTTCTATTTTGGATAATTATGATTAGTCAAAGCCTTTTATTTATTATTTTACAGGAGGTTGACCAATTGCTAATCACCTATTTGTTTAATTTTTAATGGATTTTTAAAGATGTCACGAAATTCGAGGAGTTGTGACCCTTCCATTATTGTCCCATTAGAGCCTGCAGATGTCGCACACATTACTAGGTTCTTTTTCCCCCCCTTCTCCATGTGCACCCTCAAACACAATTAAATTGTAAATAAAATTAAAGCAACATGCACCACAAAATGAATACAAGACACCCCATACTTTTTAATTAAAATCAACTAGACAATTAATTTGTAAAAATAATCACCGCCATTGCATGAGCACATTGCAATGTAACTCCATATAGTTTTGTAAATTAAAAATAAACCCTCGTTGTCACATATGCATGCACAAACACGCTATAGACACATTAAATTGAAATAGAAAAAACCCCCACCATCACACATGTGTGTGCTTTGCGCTAAAGATCATATAAATATAACAATGAACCACAATTTAGAGACCCATATTGAGTTAGAGTCTAAGTGGGGTTGGGTTGTGAACTTTGATTCACCTTGAAACGGGTGAATTAAAATGAATTGCTACCTAGTGGACATATACTAAAATGACGTATAATGACTCCCAAAATCCTTTGAGAGAAACTTATCTCAAATTTTGTCTGAATCTTTAAGGGAGAATAAAACAATGAATATATTATGCCCATCAACACTTTGCAGTGTGCAAAGCACCTAAAGATAAACTCATGAGAAGATCTATAGGGTAATCATACATATATAAACCTTGATAAGCTCAGTTTGCTATGCCATATTTCCACATCTCTAAATTCTCCACTATCATGAGCAAGCACGGCTTCCTTAGTTTAGGAATAGTAGCATCCAAGGTAAACATCATGCTGTCCCTTTTTCCTTTTGCAATCAACTTGCAACCATTTCCATACTCTTCAATAAAATAACCATCTCTAATCAATTTGACTTGCAGATTTTGATCAACCCAGCCATTTTTCCAATAGAAAATAAAATTTTAGTGATATACAATACATGTAAAACATCATAGTGAGAAGATAAAGGAAGAGAGAGGTTGTAACCACCTCAAATCCCATGACTGTAACCACCTCCTTTTCCTTTCTTGAATTGAAAAATTGCATACATTTTGCTAAGGTCTAAAAGACCCTTCGTTTTGAGAATAGGACAAAGGTATTTGACCTTGCTTTTCCTTTCCATATTTTAATATGTGAGACTAAGGACCCACATTGTTACATTGCGTCATATTTGAATTTTTTTGCCAAGAGTTACAAAAGCAAAATGCTATTTCGCAAAAGATGTTCCCATGTTGAGCACATTTTGGTGCCTTTGTTTGCACTGATTTCCTGGTTATCAAAACCCCCTTTTCCATTTAACCCTTTTATGATTACTCTTGTTACCTCATAAAGATAGTTCATGTGTAAAGACTATGTAAGAGTTCTTGATATATTCCACAAGAGGTCTATTCATATGCATAGGAATATGACATTTTCCAGTGGTAACCCTTTCCTTACACAAAGTTTTCATATTAGATCTCATGGAAGAATCAGTCCCATCATCATCTATGTCAAAAGATTTCAATGCTCCACCCCCACCACTTACCATCGATGAGGAGAGACTTGATCTTGTAGCTATTCATTTAGAAGAAAAACACAATGAGCATATCCTCTTACAAGCACAACTTACCACACTTAAGAGAGTCAATTTTTCTTTGGAAAACATTTTTGATAAGTAATTTTTGTGCACGTAGGACAAATAATGAGGACTTTATGTTTCTTAATTATTATTTGCATTCTTTTCTATGGATGCAGTTATTACAAAAATTGCACGACTTAGTACACCAAGGTGGCTTCTTTCAAAGTCTTTATCACTTACACCCATGGCCAAAAACTAAATATATGACATTTTCCAGTGGTAACCCTTTCCTTACACAGAGTTTTCATATTAGATCTCATGGAAGAATCGGTCCCATCATCATCTATGTCAAAAGATTTCAATGCTCCACCCCCACCACTTACCATCGATGAGGAGAGACTTGATCTTGTAGCTATTCATTTAGAAGAAAAACACAATGAGCATATCCTCTTACAAGCGCAACTTACCACACTTAAGAGAGTCAATTTTTCTTTGGAAAACATTTTTGATAAGTAATTTTTGTGCACGTAGGACAAATAATGAGGACTTTATGTTTCTTAATTATTATTTGCGTTCTTTTCTATGGATGCAGTTATTACAAAAATTGCACGACTTAGTACTCCAAGGTGGCTTCTTTCAAAGTCTTTATCACTTACACCCATGGCCACAAACTAAATATCTTTTCATATATGGCATAGCGGCCACAAATTATTATCTCATCATCTAAGTCATGTATGTAGATTTATGCAAAGAAGAAACCTTTTCTAATGACCACCACACCCACTTTCAACTCAACATCTATTATCATATCTTCCAAGGTATATTTGAGGAGCATTGCTATTCACAAATAGCATCTAAGCTATGTTCTTCAGTTCAAACTATTTACTATCTTGCACAACAACCATTTCCTTCTCGATTGTGTTGAAAACTATTTATGTTGGGTAACTTTTTTAAAAAAAATGAGGATTTCCTATTGGTGCTCTTTTCAAGTATTTTCCCAATCCATTGGCAACCTTCGTGTAGATTCACTGCATGAGGCAACACGTTTGATTTGTGGTGCAAATTCATCGCATTGAGGCAGCACCAATGTGTGGTTGATTACCCACATTTATTGTGGAATTAAAAATTTTTAGAGACTCAATTCTATCAAGCAGGGCTACCAATGATATTTTGAGTTATCAGAATATGACCCATATTCCATACTCTAGTGGTTATCATTGTATTATTTTGGGCACTTGTGTATTATTGTTGTACTCATGGACACTAGATTATCATGGATGTATTATTTTGTGAGAGTTGGACTGACTCCCTTGCATATTGTATTTATCACCCCTAGTTGTATTTATCGCATTTACAACTGTTGCATGGGTTATGCACATGCATTTGTCATAATATTAGCATAAGCTTGGTCTATTTAGAATAAAGTACAAGCATGCTATGAGAATTGATTGGCCTAGACCATGCAAAGGAGGTAGAACACTTGAAAGAGGCAAACCCTGATTCACAGTGGTAGAAACCCTAAAACACAAAAGGGACACAAACCCTAAAATGCAAAGTGGAGCACAAACCCTAATCCTAAAACAATGTGTTGTCCTAGAGAGGTGAACTAACCCTAACCCTAATTCATGTCTATATAAGGGTGGGAGGTCTCAGTTGTATTTACTCTTTTGGTGCATCCATGGTGTGGAAGCTCTATTAGTGCAATGATTGAGGCTTTCTATTGCCTTCTTCTATTCTATCATCTTGCCTCCATTGTTGAGAGTGAATGAGAGAGAGTGAGTGAGAGGTATGTTGAGTGAGAGACAGAGAGAAGGTGAAGATCTTCATCATCTTCTTACTTTTCTCTTCTTCTCTACTAGCTTCTTGAGCTGTTGGTGTGCTTGGTGTTGGATGTGAAGGAGCAATGGCATTAGATCGTGTTGATTGTGGTTGTGGAAAAATCTTTCAATCTTCAAGATTTTGAACTACAAGGTGGGAAGGTAAGTTGCTGAGTTCACTATACCTCAAAGCTAGTCTTGTATCCTTGATTTATTGGGATAAGAGGAGGACTCTTGGTTAGTGTAGAGTGGAGTGTCGAGAGACAAGGTGAGAGATTGTTGCCGAAGTGAGTTGCAGCTTCTAAAACAATAGAATTCCACGTCCAAAGTCCCGACTATTGGTGCATTTGGCTCAACATTTTGGTTCTCTTTGGTTGAGATGAAGGAGAGTGCAACCACTGAGATTCTCACACTCCTAGCATGTGGTGGAATAGGAGGCTTTTGCATGGGCATGGATGGGATCAATGGGGTACCAATTGTCTGCATTTGTGGCTAGTATTCCGAAACCCATGTGGCTAGGTTAAGAAGGCTAAATTGAAAAGAACTGGCTCATTGGATTAAGATTGAAGCAATAGGAATTGTTAGAGTATGAAATAATACAAAACTCAAACTCAAAAACTTAAAAACAAAACTCACAAAACTCAAAACACAAAAATGTAAAACAGAAAACTCAAAACTCAAACTTTGCTTGCTTAAACAAACAATGTGACTTTTTTGTGGATTGAAGATACATCATGCTTGTCATGTTTTTTGGGTTGCATGTGTATTGAAACAAAAGCAACACAAAAATGAAAAACTCAAAACTCAAACTTTTCTTGCTTAAACAAACTATATGAAATTTTTGTGGATTGAAGATACATCATGCTTGTCATGCTTGTTGGGTTGTGTGTATTGAAGTGAAAGCAATACAAAAATGCAAAACACAAAACTTAAAATGCAAATCTTTTTAGTTGACCAATCCATCAAGTATCAATGTTATAGATGCAACTTTCTTATAATGGATGATTGACAATGTGAGCATTGAAGGAAGAAGAGTGAGAAAAACTCAAAATACACAATGCAAGAATCAAATACACGGTCATTGTTTTATTATTTGGTTGGTTATTTCTTGTTGCCATTTGACAGTTAGGATCCTTAGACCTAGATTTAGAGTTCCTTTGCACTAGAAGATCATCATAATCATAGTTCATACTCACAATACAACTTGCACCACCCATTTAGGACTTGCACTTGGAGTCAACAATAAAGAGAAACCTTCCCATTGGTCTATCCATTGATAATATGAATGAGCTAGCAACAACTGAAGAGCCTAGGCCACAATTAGTAGACCAGATGGGGATATGGACACATTCACAAAGATTGACCTTATATGTATTGAGTGTGGCATCAATCATATGTATCATGATTGTCCAACATGCAAGGCATCTAGTAGTACCCTCAAATGGTCCATAGAGCATAATATCCAAAAGATTAAAGCCATCAACACACTAACCTAAAGTATGAAGAGCTAATACCTCCTGCATATCTTTGGGCCAAATTAACTGCCAAGTGAGAGCTCATCATTGATGCTCTCATTGATGAAGGTTTTGATTAGAACATCCTGACTTATGATGTATGGACTGCGATTGGTCAACCTGAACTAGTCCCAATAAATGCAATCATCAAACCTTATGGAGGATCATATTCTCCCCTCCTAGGACAATGCAGGATTCTTCAAACTATAGATATGGAGAGCCTTCCCATTGTTTTTTATGTGCTTCCAAATCAGGAAGATATGGGTAGAGAGGTTCTGCTAGAAAGAACTTTCATGCATGTGACCAAATGTATTGTGGACTATGAAGCACACCGAATACACTTGAGCTTACCAACTATCCAAATTATCACAGCTTTTAGCAAAAGGAGCCTTGCCTCTTCTTTTTGAGAAGGGCAAGATAGGGTGGAAGGCCAAAGAGTTCTAAAGGAACTCCTTAGGGCACAAGTGGACCAAAGAGAAGCACTTAGTAGGAATCCTTCTGGAATCAAAGGAAAGACTAAAGCTATTGGGAATACTACCACAGCTTCTCAAGTTGATGGAAATAGAAATGCATCTAGAAGGAATAAAAGACCTACGTCATGTAATTGGAAGCATTATTGGAGAGCTAGCACAAAGTCACGATGGGTTTCCAAAGAATTACTACGTGCTCAAGGGTTTTATGGGAGAAATTGTTGGATTTGGTTGCTAAAACCACCCGCAAAGCCACCTCCAATGACCATAGCCTAAAGTCCATCAAAATCCAAGAGAAAGAGAAAGAGACCCAAATGCAAATCTAGGTCAAGGATCAAGATACTTGCAAAGATACAAATTGACAACTAATAAGTAGCTAGTTCTTAAGATACCCAAATCCACAATTTTGGAAGTGCAACAAGCTCCTCAAGTAGTTGCGAATCCACAAGAGGAACTAACAATGATTGAGTCAAAAAGAGGACACAAAGTAGTCACTACTTGACGCTGCTACTCATGCTAAAATAGAAAGTCCAAGGAAATTGAATGTAGATTCCTCTAGTGTTGACAAGCATCAATCCATGGAAGTTGCTAGTCCTTCAAAATAGCCAAAGTTCCTCAAGAACTAAGAACCTTTGTCACCCAAGCCAAAATAGAACATCCAGTAGAAATAGCCTAGTGTAGCTGCTCACTTCACTAAAAATAATCCACAAGGGACTAAGAAAACATTATAGGATCAATGACCTCCATCTGAGAGTGTTGTCAATAATAAATTTTGAAAATTGAAGACCAAGTTTACCTCCCATGAGTCTGAGGATCCTAGTGTTCCATCATCTTTGATACACATGATTGACCAATCCACTACCTTAGAAGTTACTCCTTCCAATTTTGAGGAGAATCCCACATAATCACAATTCTTGGCTACAACCAAACCTATCATTTTAGCTAAGAAATAAGCCTCTAGTACTTTTTAGTCTCACAACAAAATCCTAACTCTACCTCAAAGAGCACAATGAATCCCATGATTCACAAATTGACCAAAGCTCCAGTGCATTTAAAGCCAGTTAAGAGACCTCTCATGGAAGCTTTAGAAAATATGGGGCAACAAAAGGATCAATCCAAGGTTAGAGTTCCAAGGAACTAGATGTAATACTATTCACTTCACTCACTCATGCACATATTCATGTTGACATTGGAATTTAGACTGTCGAGGATAAGACACTCTTAGAAAGGCCTCTAACAACATGGTTAGAGCAATCACAAATTTGTTGGTATTATCCACCAATCATGGGAGAAGTCATGAAGAAAATGACCAAGATAGAGCAAGCAAAGTATCACTTGATTCCTGTTCTTCCACCCTGAGGAGTGCATAGCAAAGCAAGGAAGACATTGCAACATTAGCCATGAAAGTAGAAGGACAAAGTGAGTTTGAAAGGAAATGGTATTCTAGTCAAGGTTTAGTTGCAAGGTATGGTAGCCATCTAATGACCATTGTTGAGTAGAGAAAGGCACTTTGGATTTCCATGCATGATCCGACATATGTAGCACCTACATCTCTGAGTGGTTGCAACTATAAGAGAGGGGGATTTAATAACGGGGAAATACTAGCTACACTGGCTAGTTTATAAGGTGAGAGAGACTTAATTTTTCATTATTAGATAAATATACAAGTCTTCTTTCTCCTTCACCTTGCTCTCCAAGCTTCCATGTCTTCCTTCCCTCTCTTCTAGTCTTTCTCTCTCTATTTCTAGTCTTTCTCTCTCCTCGTAATTGTCTTTCTCTCTCTTCTGCTCTTCTTCTTCTTCTTCTTCTCTGCAGTCTTCTCTCCCCTCTTTCTCTCTCCTAGTTCCTCTCTTTGACAATTGGTATCAGAGTCTAGGTTCTTGGTCTCAATTAGTCCCTCATTTTACCCAGTTACAACTTTCTAGTCACATGGAATTTTGAGTCACAGGTATAGAGGTACAGGGAGTAGTAGGGGAGTTCCTAAAGATTTCTGGACCACAAGGATTGCAGGTAGGAGCATTAATGGCGACTTGGACCAAGTTTGGAGGAAGGAAGACTGACTTTGGCAACTCATGGGTCATTTTTGGCCCATTTTGAAGGTAAACTCTTAGTAACCGTGGTCACAGGAGTTAGAAGAAAGACTAGCTGGGGTTACTTTTCAGGGAGGGTCTTCTCTCTCCTCATTTCTCACTTGCAAGCTTCCATGGAGGAAATCGGGCCCAAATCTTGCTCCCCTCTCCTCTCATGAAGTGTCAGCCCTCTCCCTTTCAATTCTGAAGCTCAAGAGCAACAAATCAAGCACGGTTAAGCTATGGTGACCATCTCCAACCCTCCAGGAGCAGCCTCGTAAAATGCGGCACAAAATGCAGGTTGCTTCGTGGCCTGTTTGATAGCACCCCAGCACTCCTCTCCTTTTGGCTCTCAAAAGCTATGACCCCATGTTCTTGTAGCAAGACTGCACCAATTCCTCTCCCACTGGCATTACACTGAATGGTGAATTCCCTAGAAAAATTAGGGCATACCAAGATAGGGGCTGAAGTAAGCAAATCTTTCAGCTGATTAAAGCTTCTATCTGCCAATGCATCCCAGAAAAATGCTTCTTTCTTCAACCTATCAGTGAGAGGGGCTGCAATAGTGGCATAGTGCCGAATGAGTCTGTGGTAAAATGAGGAGAAACCCAAGAATCCTCTCAAGGAGGTAGTATTTGCATGTGTGGGCCAATCTCTGACACATTGCACTTTCTTTGGGTCAGCTCTAATGCTTGCCTCACTAACAATGTGTCCCAAGTACTCAACCTTAGTCTGCATGAACAAACACTTTGTCTCCTTAGCAAAGAGTCTATGCTGTCTAAGTATATCAAATATCTGCCTCATGTGCATAAGGCGAGCTTCCTTTGAGCGACTATAAATGAGGATGTCATCGAAAAATACCAATACAAATTTGAATAAGTAAGGGTGAAGTATTTTGTTCACGAGGCTCTGAAACATGGCTGGTGCATTAGTCAAGCCAAAGGGCATGACTAAGAAGTGATAGAGCCCACGATCGGTCCTGAATGCAGTCTTTATCTCATCCCCTTCACGCATGCGTATCTGATGGTAGCCGGATCTCAAATCAATCTTTGTGAAATACTTAGCTCCCTTCACCTTGCTCTCCAAGCTTCCATGTCTTGCCTTGATTTTTCTAGGGAATTCACCATTTAGTGTGATGCCAATGGGAGAGGAATTGGTGCAGTCTTGATGCAAGAACATGGGGTCATAGCTTTTGAGAGCCGAAAGCTGGCTGAAACTGAGAGGGTTATGAATGTCTATGATCAGGAAATGCTGGCCATCCTTCATGCCATCAAGAAATGGCATCACTATTTGTATGGTAGCCGATTTAAAGTGAAAAGCGACCATAGAATACTCAAGTACTTCTTGTCTCAGTCAAATCTGACTTCGAAGTAGAGGAGATGGGTAGCCACCTTACAGAACTATGACTTTGACATCACCCACACTCGTGGGAAGGACAATGTAGTGGCTGATTCCCTATCTAGGATGTGGGCATGTAAAGTCTCTGTTATCATGGAGTTACACAGTGATTGGATACATGAGCTTCAGGACGTTTACCTGTTAGATGCTGATTTTAGAAATGTATTCTAGAAATTACAGCAAGGACAATGTGTGGAAAACTCTTCGTATTAGCTGAAAAATAGGCTTTTATGGTATAATGGCCGAATTGCCATCCCTCATACCTCCCCATTCAAGCAGAAAATCATGTAGGAGATGCATGCAACCCCTATAGCTGGTCATTTGGGAGTCTTTAAGACCTATGAAGGGCCTTTGGAAAGATGTGAAAGACTTTGTCTTGGGCTGCGTGCCTTGTCAGCAAAACAAGGACAGCACCTTAAAACCAATTGGTTTACTTTAGCCATTGCCTATGCTTGAAGGCAAATGAACACACATCACTATGGACTTCATTACCGGCCTACTGATGACCAAGAAAGGTTGGGACAACATCTATGTAGTTGTGGACAGACTCACAAAGGCAGCCCATTTCATTCCCACAAAGACTCAGTATAATGCTTCCCAAGTAGCCAACCAATTCAATGAATATGTTTTCAAATTACATGGCTAAGTTTATGAGTAAATTTTGGCGGGTAGTTTTCAGCTCTATGGGCACTCAGCTAGCCCCTTCCACTACTTACCATCCACAGATAGATGGTCAGACAGAAAGGGTTAACAAATGGCTGGAAACTTACTTGAGGCATTTCTCTCATGACGTGTAGCATGCTTGGGACTCATGGTTGCATTTGGCTGAGTTTGCCTATAATAACTCTACACATGCTAGCATTGGAGTTTCACCTTTTGAGGTCTTGTATGGCTACAAGGTGCCCCTTTCTGTGGTTATCTTCAATGATAAAATAAATCCATAAAGCAAAGAAGAATTGGATAGAATGCAGGCCTTACTTTAGGAGTGTAAAGCTAACTTGAAGAGAGGCCAAGATCAAATGAAGCTTTATGCTGATGACAAAAGACAGGATGTGGAGTTGCAAGAAGGGGATTTGGTGCTCTTGAAAGTGCCTAAGTCTAGATATGCCTCCCTTAGAGGGTGGGACGACGCAGGCAGGAGATGGAGGTAGGAGGGAGGGAGGAACGATGACCACGGGCGCGCACCAAAAACAGGTACGTCGATTTTTGGGTTTTTTTTTTCGTTGGTGTTTTTGAACTAAGTCGTTGGGTTTTCTTTTAAATTTATTTTTTTCAAATAATTTTTTGTTTTTGTTTTTCTTTTTAATTTCATTTGTGTTTTGCTCTTTCTTAGGGTGTTTTTTGTTTTTTTTCCTTTTTTTCTTTTTTTGTTTTTTTAATGGTGTTTTTTTGTTATTATGGTTTGTTTATGTGTGTGTGTTTTTTGCTCGCTTTTTTGTTTTTTAAAAAATGTGGGTTCATTATGATTATTATTATTATTATTGGTTTTGTTTTATGTGTGTATGTGTGTTTTGTTTTAATGTTGTTTGGTGTGGTGTTGTTTTTATTTTTTATTTTATTTTTTTTGTTTTATTAAGATAAAGTGGTTATGGGTGTGAAAAAATTTGCAATGGCAGGATCGGAAGGGGCAGGGACGACGACGTGCAAGGCACTAAGGTCACAGGGGCATCCCAAGGCGTGTAAAACCAAAAACAGGCGCGTTCAAGCGTAACACGAGAAATGCGGCCACACGACAAAAATGAAGAAAAATTAATAAAACCCAAACCGCATGTCGGATCGAAAAACCATAAAAATGAAAAATGTGCCGGGAGACAAGGGAAGATGATAGAAAAATACGACACAGGTTCCGGGGCAAAATCAGGGTGTTCACATGGAAAAAACGTAAGAAACGAGCTCGAAAACACATACGGGTATTAATATCGAAAAATCCGCGCATCGAAACGAACTGCGAAAAGAAGGAAAAATATGCAAAATAATGTGTCCAACAACCCTATATGTCAAAACACAGTTCCAATCAAAATAGGACGTGTTCACATGGGAAAAACGCTAGAAATGGACCCAAAAAGGGATTCGGAAATTAATACGAGAAGAATCGTGCACTGAAATAGAGGACAATAAAAAGGAAAAATGTCCGGAAGAAAGGGATTCACAAGGCTGGCGCATCAAAACTCAGTTCAGAAGAGGGGGGAGGAAAAAGGAAAAAGTGGGGGAAAGGCTGGATTCACGTACATCACCCAAGTGGGGATTAAGCCCTGTGATCTGGACCACGAAGCCCAATTGGAATACAATCCCAATTTCTTTACTTGGCTCCTTTACAAGTAACCCCTACACCTCCATGCCGAAAGCCCTTCACTTCTAGCCTTCTAACCCTAAATCCTAGGAAGGATTCTTCTCAAGCTGGAAGGGGAGGGGGTAAGGTGAATCAAATCAGAATCAGTAAATCAAATCAAAGTCAGTGAAGCACGTAGACATACATTGTGGAAAACGGATGGGGTAGGAAAAGGGCATGAAAACTTTGAAGTAAAGGGCAAAAAGTCAAAGTCCGAAAATGGGAATCTGCATTAGATCTTAATGAATTCGTTCAAAAGCATAGAGTTTTTCTTTTTTAGCAAATTATTATGTCGCAAGTACTAATGAAAATTACGGTTTATGACAAGAACAAAAAATGTCACAGCAAGACTGAGCCCACCAACTCCCATTCACGGAAGAGGAGAGAACGCGGTACAGCATCAACTTGGAGAGCCGCACCTACAATCAATTGAAATTCCGAACTATTCACAATTTAGAAGAATTAGTGGCCAAGGAAGAGGCAACCAAGAGAGTCATGGAAAGCTGCAACTTCAAGAAGTACCCGGAAAGTTTTGCACAAAACATGGAAAGATAATTAATGCTTCAGGTTGAAGGCCTGAAAGAATGGAAAAATCGGAGTGTGTGTCAATTACAAGAAGGTAAACGCTGCTACCAAGAGGGACAACTATCCATTGCCGTACACCAAGCACATGCTTGAGAGAGTAATAGGTGTATAACTGCCTTTTCGGGTACCTCTTCAAGGAACTAAAGATAGAAAGATAATTAATGCTTCAGGTTGAAGGCCTGGAGGGAGAGGCAGCATCAGTTACCCCCGACTATCTGCCTGTCCCTAAGCAAGGGGTTGTTAGCCACACCAGGAACGTGGACCGAACCCACCGCTAGAGGTCTCTCCGTTGGGCACTACTTGGAGTACGAGGACGCTTGGGTGCTAGAGGGGGCTCTAGCCATAAATCCCTTACCTTTCGGGCCCTGCACAAGAGGCCGACGTGACTTGGGATTGGATCTCGAGGCCCGCACAAGAGGCCGACGTGACTCGAGATTGGATCTCAAGGCCCTGCACAAGAGGCTGATGTGACTCTGGATTGGATCTCGAGGCCCGTGAGAGGTCTCTCCGTTGGGCATTACTTGGAGCACGAGGATGCTTGGGTGCCAGAGGGGGCTCTGGCCATAAATCCCTTGCCTTTTGGGCCCTGCACAAGAGGCCGACATGACTCGGGATTGGATCTCGAGGCCCGCATACTAGTCTACGGGTGGAATCTTGGATTAGTAATCCCTGTGGATTGCTGGATTGCCTTCGGATTAGGCTACGGGTTGGATTATATGATGTATTCCAAAGATAAATAAGATCAATTGTTATAAAGGAACTTGGTTGACATTGTTTTTCTATGTGAGTGCTAAGATTACGTGAAGGAACCGGTGACTAATTGGCTAATTAAGGAAGCTATTTTTGCGCGTCCAACTAAATGTGGTAGGTAATTAGACAACTAAAGTAACCCTGAGGAAAGTGCAGTGGATGTGGCCATGGGTCCGTCCTATGGATGGGTGGTCCCGGTTGGCCGGGAACTTTTCTCAATCAAAATCCACAGCAGGGAACTTTTCTCAAAAGAAGTTGACAGCAAGGAACGATGACCTAGAATCTAGGTTACTAGAATCCTTATTTATGTTGTTTTAGGGGAATGGAATGGAACTATGCCTTATGGGCAAAGAGGTCAAGCTTTGCATCCCTCTCCTTTCCCATTCTCCTTGAACCAAGTGTAGCATGAATCGGCTTCGGCCCTGACGTTTCTGTGTAAAGTAGTTCTCGACTCTAGTTACTCTCTAGGAACTTGACCACTAGAAGAACCCTGATTCATGTCAATCCTAAGTGGGAACGGCTGGAATGCTTCCGCTTCGTGATAGACTCGGGAGGACCTAGATCGCAAACCCCATGACATTCCATGGGAGTTCCGGGTGGTGCTTTCTAGACTCTCTTCCCGATGGGCTACTAAGACGTGTCCTATAAGTAAACGGGTGGACACGTTACAATCTTGGTGGATAGAATACCCTCGTGGAATTCTGTATATCTTTTGCAGGATCAAAAAGATGGAAATTGTAATAAAATTTGAATATAATAAAGAAATTTCTTTTTATTCATGGGTTGTTTGAATTGTATGCATGTCCGTGAAATAAATTACGTGAAGGAACCTGTGATTTAATAGACTAATTAAGGAAGTTGGCTGTATCTGTTTCAATAAATGTGTTGTGGGTAATTAAAAAACTAAAGATGATATCATCATCAAAGGAAAGCGGGTGGGCGTGACCCTTGACGGATCCATCCAAAGGTAGGGTAGTCCCGGTTAGCTGGAAGCTTTTCTAAATGCGCGATAGAAATAGGAAGACGATAAATTGACCAACTGGTCATTAGGTAGAACCAACTTGCATTGTTTTAGGGGGGTAGAATGGGATTTGGCCTTATGGGCAATAGGATTGACGTAGGAAACTCCCCTCTTTCTCCCATTCTCTTTGAACCAAGTGCAATGGCAAGTCTGCTTTAGTTCGAGTAATCATGTAGGAAGTGGGAACTCGAAATTACTGATGCTAGTTGGCTGTTATGAGCCCTCTAATTTTAGGAACCCAAAAATTCAGGTCGATCCTAATGGGTTCGACCGAAACTCTTCCATTGCAATGCAGAGTCAGTAGGGTCTGAGTGAAAAACCCCGTGATACTCCAAGGGAGCACCATGCGGTGTCATTTTGAAAAACCTATTGATGAACTACTAAAAGGCGCACCTTGGATTGAGATTGGCGAACACCTCACACAAAGCCATGTGGAATTGAGGTGTATATATATGTATATGATATGTACATCATGTAAAAATTGGCACGCATGATTTTTGCCACTAATTCTTGATAGTTAGGATCTAAGAAATAGTGGACAACATGCTATCTAAAATAGGCCTACTATAGTAGTCATAACTTTCTATGGGTAGCTCTGAATGAGATGTGACATCAAAATGAAGCTTGTGAAGTGCAATTCCCACCTATATAAGTTACACTTGGGTTTCATTAAATTAGGATAAAATATTTTCTAAAATAGTGTGTTGTTTACAAGCTATTTATAGTCTTGAGTCTATAGTCCAAACTAGGCCAAAATAAGCTAGTCTTTAGCCAAGCATCTTTGAGATAGGGAAACTCCTCCAAAGTAGTTGTTGGTCTCTAGGAAGATTCTTCCAAGGATAAACCTTGCCATTTAATCAAATATTCTTGGATTAACCAAGTTCTAAGCCTTTTTTCTCTTTGTCCAATGACTGCCTCAAGAGTGTACTAAATGATGCCCTCTTCATCTATGGGTGTGGTAGCTCCTCCACATAGTCCTTGAGGGATCCAATAAAAGGTTTTAGTTAAGTTATGTGAAAAGCATTATGAATCTTTGTGGAGGGAGGGAGTTGGAGATGATAAGCCAAGTCACCCACTCTTTTGACTCTATCCTTCTTGAGTCTAATGAGTTAAATATAAAGTCCTTTCCTCATCCTTAAAGTATTCCACCTTATTGAGTTTGATTAGATAAATAGGAAGTCCAAAGGAGTTTTTAAGAGTAACTTGTCCTTTCTTGCAATGTGATCCATTCTTAGCTCAGGGAGTTCACTCTTTGTAAAGGAGATACATCACCTATGAGCAAAGAATCCTACAAAGTCCCTTATCTATGGCTTGTGCAAGAGTCATATGACCCCCCTTTTCACTCTTCTATAATGTAACCAAAAAGTTTACTGCATACCCCCTCTTTTGGAAATATGATTTTGTATTACATTTGATTTCTTATATTGACTAAGTTTAAAATACTAGAACATTTCTAACATAAAATCTATTTATCCTAGTGTTAATGAGCATGATATTGTTGGCATGAATCATTGAGGCCAAGGCTATCTTGATGGTGATGCAATGTATAATAACTGGTGATGCCTATGAAGTTGTCAATATATAAGCTCTCGGATATTGAGAGAAATGGACATGTAGTATGGAAACCTATATGCGATTACACCACACTCCACACCCCCCCCCAAACCACACACCCCCTCCTTGCTCCCTCCTTATTGTTAAGGTCGGAGGGGGAAATTAATGGGGGCCTACCCCTAATGTATATGCTTATGCACTATTTGGAAAAACCTCCCTCTTCTAAACTTATGTGATTCCATAAGTTACCCATGGCAAAATCCCCTAGGATTTCTAGGAGTCAAACTCCTAATAGCATAACCCTAAAATTAGATTTTGTGGCTTCCTCTCCCAATTGGTTACTAATTTCTTGAGTTGATAGTGTCATCCTCCCATTTTTTAATTCTACCAAAATTGTCTTAGCAAGTTATGGACGTAACTTCAATCTCTTTACACACCTAACGGAACTAAATGCATCCACAATCAATGAGGATTTGAAAATGGTGTTTTATTGGTTTATTAGATTTTGGGTGACAAAGAACTACCTCCTAATGCCTTGATTATCTATAGTAGCATGGATGGTACATCTTTCAACTTCATCCTCAAGAGAAGGATATATTCCCTCACTCACAACAATAATACGCAAGCTCCTACTCCATGCCTACACCCTCGAATTATTGAATTTTTTCACTTTGAATGTTATTAGAAACATTGGTGTTGGCATTCACTCCTTGTTGAGACATTTGAGCTCATATCCAAGTTTATTACATCTATAACATCATGGACTATTTCCTATATTCCCAATATTGTCATTGTTATTTTAGTTCTAGCGAGTATTGGTGAGATTATCTCAATCCCAAGTGTTGTTTCCTTGTTAGTATCTCAAGCATGTGCTATAACTATGCCAGCTCTAAATAGGTGTAATAACCTGAATATAATAAGTAATGAGTCAGTGGCCATGTGAGAGTCATAATGACCACCAACGTGCCAAGTGTAGACGTGTGGACCCACCTAACCAGGAGGTCCATCATCAATTTCCGCATGTGTTGAGCTTGTCATCTCAACACTCCCCCTCAAGCTCAACTGCACCTTTGCAACTCCAAGTAAGCTTCGAAACTTTTGAAGCTTCTCTGCACCCAATGCCTTCGTGAAGATGTCAGCTATCTAATCCTGTGTGCTGACATACACCAAGTCAATCTCACCTACTAGTACCTTCTCTCTCACAAAGTGGTAGTGTACCTCAATATGTTTTGTCCTGGCATGGAACACAGGGTTCCTAACCAACTGTATACTGCTCATGTAGTCACAATAAATGACAACTGGACCTTCCACTTGCACATCCAAATCAGCCATTAACTTTTGTAGCCATACTACCTCACATGCTGCAACAGCAACACCTCTATACTCAGCCTCTGTACTCGACAAAGAAACTGTAGATTGCTTTTTGCTGCTCCAAGCAGCTGTTGCACTACCAAGAGAGAACTTGTATCCGATGGTAGATCTTCTATCAGACATACTACCAGCCCAATCTGCATCTATGTATCCAAACACCTGTACATCTGTACACTGCCTCATAGAAAAGTCCATAATGTAATGTGGACTTCACATATCTCAATATGCGTCTGACTGCATCCAAATGTGGCTTTCTAGGTATTTGCATAAATTGACTCACAAGACCAACATCGTAGCTCAAGTCTAGCCTTGTAATGGTCATGTAGATCAAACTCCCCACTATCCTCTTGAACATAGTAGGGTCTTCTATCTCATCCCCAACATGAGCACTCAACTTTACATTCTGCTCCAACGGAACTGAAAGTGGTTTGCATGCTGTCATACCATACTTGGACAACATATCCAAGCCATACTGTCTTTGGGAGAGCCATATACCATCATCACATCTGATCACCTCAATGCCAATGAAGTATCTTAGCTCACCTAAATCCTTCATCTCAAACTTCTTCTTCAAAAAATCCTTGACTTCAGTAATCCCACTATCACTATCACTTGTAATAATCAAGTCATCCACATAGATGACTATGATGACCAAACCTGCATCTCCCTTTCTCACATAAACTGAGTGATCAGCATCAGAAACATAGAAGCCAATATTGACAAGATACTCTCTGAACTTGTCAAACCATGCTCTAGGTGCTTGCTTGAGCCCATAAAGCACCTTCTTCAACCTGCACACATATGTGGGATGCTTTAAATCTTCATAACCTCCTGGCAGATCCATATACACTTCTTCCTGCAAATCACCATGCAAGAAGGCATTCTTCACATTCATTTGCTGCAACCTCCAACCTTTGGATGCTACCAAAGCAATCACACATCTGACAGTTGCCATCCTAGCAACCAGACTGAAGTATTCATCATAATCTATGCCATATGTCTGGGCATAGCATTTTGCAACCAGCCTAGCTTTGTACCTACTAATAGAATCGTCTGCATTGTGCTTAATCTTATAAACCCACTTACATCCAATAGCTTTCTTACCTTTCGGCAATGATACTAGATCCCAAGTCTTATTGGCCTCTAATGCAGCCATCTCCTCATCCATTGTTGCATCCCAATGAGTATGACCAACAGCATCCTCAAAATAAGTGGGCTCAACATCCTCAACTAGTTTCACCATATAAGCATAATGATGAGCTGCATAACCTTCAAAACCAAATCTTTTAATAGGGTATTTCACCCTGCTAGACCTGCGTACCACTAGATCACTCAATGGAGTCTTTGCATTGATGCGTGCTCTCTGCACATCTAGAGTCCTCACTGAAGGAATGCCAAGCTTATCATCCAAGCTCTCTGAGCCACTGGAGTCTCCATCAAGAACTACATCAATGCCATCTGACACTTTATTCTTTCCTTTGTCTTTACTTGTAGTGCTACTAGATGCACCTAAAGATGTAGAGGTACTCCTTAGTCTCCCAGACCAAGGACTACCAGATGATGTCTCTGGTCCACTAAGAGTCCGTGATTCTTGCTTTTCAGCCTGCACATGAGTGTCATGATCATCATCATCATCATCCAATGCATCACCACTAGATGCATACCAACTGCTCATTTAATCAAAGATGACATCCATGCTCACTCTGAACTTACATGTGATAGGGTTATAATAGTGATACCCTTTCTGCTCTAAAGAGTATCCAATAAAGACACACTTTTTAGCCTTTGGATCCAGTTTCTTCCGCAACTCATCTGGCACATGAACATACGCAATGCAGCCAAACACTTTCAAGTGCGATACATTAGGCTTCTTGCCAGTAAAGCATTCTTCAAGAGTCATACCATGAACTACAGCTGTGGGAGTTCTGTTCATAATATAAACAGCAGTATGAACAGCTCAGACCAAAAATGCTTAGGCATATTCTTTTTAGCCATCAAGGCACGTGCAACTTCTGTAATATGCCTATTTTTCCTTTCTACAACCCCATTTTGCTGTGGGATATACCTGCATGTGAACTGTCTCTTTATCCCATGAGACCTCTGAAAATCACTGAACTCATTCGAGAGGTACTCTCCCCCTCCATCTGACCTCAAGCAGTTTACTTTCAAGCATGTTTCTTTTTCAACTGCAGCCTTGAAAGTTCTAAAGTGCTCAAACACTTCACTCTTTTCCGTCATAAAATATACCCATAGCTTTCTAGAACAATCATCAATGAATGTGACAAAGTATGAATTGCCTCCAAGAGATACATTTTGTGTAGGCTCCCAAATGTCTATATGCACAACATCAAGGATATTTCTACTTACATCTCTGTCATGTGAAAAGGGTTGTCTTGCCTGCTTACCAAACTGACATGCTTTGCATACCTTATGAAATTCTGCAACTCTAAATGTAGGCAAACTTGTAACCAACCCTTTGGACTACATTAATTTCACCCTTTGTACATTTGCATGTCCAATGCGTTTGTGCCAAATTTCAATGTCTGCAATAACACCTTTTCCTTCAGCATACATAGCAACATTCATAGTAGGAATTCCCACATCCAGAGTAAACATACGTCCAACTCTACTTCCCTTTGCAACTAACCTGCACTTGTCATTGAAGTCTTCTACATTAAATCTGACTTGCAGCCCTTGCTCTACCATCTGACCGACTAACACCAAGTTCTTTGTAATAGATGGCACATGTAATACATCTGAAAGACTCTTTGTCTTACCATCATGCAAGGACAAGGGAACTTTTTCAACATGTGAAATTGGGTGGCATGAATCATCACCCGTCTGCACATAACCTGCATTTTGCAAATCTTGCATCTCTCCAAACCATTCTGCATGGCTGGTCATATGATTGGATGCACCTAAATCAACATACCAAACATCATCATGTGTTCCCTTTCCTGTAACAGCATTCAGCATATGCTGCATAACAAATAGACATTCATTTTTGTCTTCATTCTGTCGTGAAGACGATGCATAGTTTCCTTGCTGCAACTTACCACTGCGGATATCATCTTTCTTAGTATAACATTGGGCTGCAATATGACCTATTTTGCCATAGTAGTGACACACAATACCAGAGTTGTTAGAACCTCTGTTTTGCCATCCACCTCTTCCTCTAAAGCTCTCCCTGCCTCTAAAGTTATCACGACCTCCTGAAACCTGCATATCTCCAAATTGTTGATTCAGTCTGTTTTGCTGGTTGTCACTACCACGTCCCGTACCACGACCTCTTGAGGAGAACGTGCCACGTCCCCTTCCTGAACTGGAGTAGAAAGCCTGGACTTGTTCACCACTTCTTTCAGATGTCTCACTCTGCATGTTGATCTCTTCAGTGATCATAAGGGAGACCAACTCATCGAAATCTGGAAATGGCTTTCTGACATATACGGAAGTTACAAAAGACTTCCAAGCCTTTTCATTGTTAAGTCCACCCAAGGTAGATGACACCAAATCATCATCATCGGGCATTGTATCAATCACTGCCAATGCATCTGCAATGCTCCTTACCTTTTGTGCATACTCATTGATAGACATCTTCCCTTTCTTCAATGTATTCAACTCTTGCTTGAGTTGAATCTTTCGTGCCTTTGTATTTACAGAAAACATACTTTCAAGTATGGTCCAAGCTACATATGAATTCTCTGCATTTCTAATTTGTCCTAGCATGTTATTGTCAATTAATGCAGACAACCAATACATGACCTTTTTATCTTTTACATTCCATTCATTCCGTGCCTTTGTCTCTTATGCAGTTGGAGGATCACTTACCTTTGGCTTCTTTTCTTCACCTGAAACAAACTCTAGAGGCCTTTTTCAATAAGGAAGTTCGTGACACGGAACTTGTATGAAGGGTAGTTGTTCTTGTCAAGCTTCTCAATGATGGGGCTTCCACTGTTCTCTGCCATTATCACAAAATTAATACCAATAGCAAGCAAATTTTTTGCAACCCTCGACCTGTAGTGCACAACAATACAACAGATAGCCTTTTTCACTGTCTGCTCAACAATACATGCAATCTGTAACCGATTTACAGATAAACCTTGTGTTTACTCGCTGATAAACACATTTTAACTTATAGATCTGAAATCTATAACCTGTGCACCCACTTCTGATCAATACAGTCGAAGTCACAGTGTACCCTGAAACTGCTGTCCGCAACCTTGCGGCTCTAAAACGGGGCTTGAAACGGCCTCAGATGCCCAAAATAACTGCGGAAAGCCTTAAAGGGCTAATCTGCAAAATAAACAGTGCTCTTCATGCACACCAAATCTCACTGCAATCTGAGATTTTTTCTCGACCCTGCTTCCGGTGCCTCCACAGGCACTATCCAAGAGAGAGAGTGGAAGAATGAGAGAGCTTCTTACCCATGGCTTGCTTGCTAGAACCTTGCTTCTTCTCCTTCGCTTCAGCCTTCGAAATCAGCCTCTCTCATTGGCACGGCTCTGATACCATGTCAAGAATCACGTGGTGGGGGGACTTGCTCAAGGTGCTGCGCCAAACACACAGAATGCACAAGGAGAAGCTCACTCAAGAGACAAGAAGAGAGATGGAGGCCAAAAACGTTTTCTTGCTGGTTTCTTCTTCTTCTTCCACACTCATTACAATGTACACAAAGTATAGATAAGATACAACATAAAGGAAAGTGGCCTACTAAGTCAAACAATGCATAACCAACTACACTAGTTGATTGGCACTATAACTATGCCAGTTGTAAATAGGTATAACAACCTGAATATAATAAGTAATGAGTCAGTGGTGGCCATGTGAGAGTCATAATGACCACCGACGTGCTAAGTGTAGACGTGTGGACCCACCTAACCAGGCGGTCCATCATCAATTTCCGCATGTGTTGAGCTTGTCATCTCAACATTATCCACGGCTGATACATAGGGAATCTTGGCCATCTCGGCCCTCTACTCATCTGTCTGTGAACAATCGGCCTGTGAAACCTTCACATGATAAGGTAATGGATAACCAATAGGCTTAACATCCTGCATGGGGAAGTGCTCAAGGACTTTATGAATGTACTCCCTCTATGATAGATAGAGTAGTCCCTGAGATATATCACATGTAATGCACATACCAAGTATATGAGAGGCCTGTCCCATATCTTTCATCTCAAAGCTCTTTTTGAGCTGAGCCTTAAGAGCATCTAGCTCCTCATGATTTGTCCCTACTAAAAGCATGTCATCCACATAGAGTACCAAAATTAGTAAAGAACCGTCACAGGTTTTCTTTGTGTACAAGCATGGATCCATGGCACTGTGGCTGTAGCCCTGTGATTGCATGAACACATCAAACTTATGGTACCATTTCCTAGGTGCCTGCTTCAAGCCAGATAGACTCTTCTTTAGCTTGCACACTAGGTGTTCCCTACCAGGGTTTGCAAAACCCTTAGGCTGCTCCATGTAAATCTCATCATGCAAGTCTCCATGTAGAAAAGCCGTCTTGACGTCCATCTGATACAAGTCCAAGTCAAGCTGTGCAACCAAGGCCAAGACTAAGCATAGGGTGGTCATCTTGACCACAGGATAAAAGACTTCATCAAATTCAATACCATGCTCCTACTTAAAACCCTTAGCAACCAATCAAGCCTTGTATGCCGGCTTGGGGTGTCCAAGGGTACTTTTCAGATTGTACACCCACTTGCATGGCAAAGCCTTCTTACCTTGAGGCAAGGAAATCAAATCCCAAGTCTTATTCTTATGCAATGATTCAAGCTCAGACTCTATAGTCCTCTCCCAAGAGTGACAATCACCCCTACGCATAGCCTCATCATAAGTAAGAGGCTCTCTTGCACTTGTAACTAGTACATAATCCATAGAGGGTGCGAAATGGTTAAGAGGTTGTCTATCTCTAGTAGAACGCCTCAACCCAAGCTTTGCTACCTGACCGACATCTTGTCTAACTTCAGCATGTCTAGAATCTAGGCCATGAGCATCAGGTGATGTTGCGCGATGTCTAGCTGGCCGTGGAGCATGCTGAACGGGAGTAGGTGGCTCCTCCTGAAAGATAACTTTGCGTACCTCAACCACTTTCTCAGGCTGCATATGCACTTTTTCCTCATGAAAGATGACATCATGGCTGCGGATCACTTTTCGCGCCTATGGATCCCATAGAAGGTAACCCATCTCTCATGCATCTCCATAGCTAATGAAAATGCATTTGACATTTTTAGGATCCAGCTTATTGCATTTGTCCTTGGGCACATGGCAAAATGCCTTACATCCAAAGACACGCAAATGATCATAAGAGGGGGCTTGCCTGTCCATACCTCCTCTGCGACTTGAAAGTCTATGCCACTGCTAGGCAACATGTTAATGAGATGCACTGCAGTAGTAACTGCCTCAGTCCAAAAGTGCTGCAGTAAGCCAATCTGGCTAAGTATGCTACAAACCCTTTCCTGAATGGTCCTATTCATGCGTTCAGCCATACCATTCTTGGGTGGGGTGTAAGGGGACGGTCAACTGATGCTTAATACCCCGCTCATCACAAAATTGCTCAAAAGCATGTGATACATACTCACTCCCATTATTTGACCTTAGGCATTTGAGCCTTTTCCAAAACTGGTTCTCTGCCAATGCAAGCCAACGCTGAAATGTGTCTAAGACATTAGATTTTCTCTTTATGGGATAAGCCCAAACCTTACGTGAGTAATCATCTATGAAAGTAATAAAGTACTTTGCCCCACCAAGTGACTGAAAGGGCATGGGCCCACATACATCTAAGTGCACAAGAGCCAAGGGTTCACCCATGTGTTTCTATTTCTAGTCTACCTACCATACAAACAATGATTACAAAAATCAAAATGTGAAGAGTCAAAAGACAAAAGATACTGCAAAAAGCACGGAGAATTTTCATTCCTTTAAGAGACATATGCCCCAAACGAGCATGCCAAAGGGATACATGAGGAATAGAACCCACAGACAAAACATGATCCAATGTAGCTCCAAATACAAGTAAGGGATAGAGGCTGTGAGACTTGGCACCTCTTGCAAGTACAAGCCTGTCACGAGTAATTTTCCACGCAGAGTCTCCAAAAGACACAAAATATCTTGCATCATCAAGCTGTCTAGTTGACATAAGGCTAGGAGTCAACGCAGGTACATGGCGTAAATCATGCAAAACAAAAGAATTGCCAGATGAAAACTGCAGTCTAACATCTCCGATTCCCACAATGTCAAGAGACCTGTCATCACCAAGACACACAGAACCAGACATGTTATGATAGGTATGAAACCAATCTCTATAGGGTCTCACGTGAAAGGACACACCTCAATCCAAGAGCCAGCACTACACATACATAGAATGCATCTCAGAAGTCTGTAAGGCATCACATGAAGAAGCTACAAGTATGTAATCATCATATGAATCAGTGGCCTGCATGACATTAACCTCTTCTATCTTCACACTGGACTTTGCAGGTACAATACTGCACTTAGAAGACTTTTCATGCACTTTTTCTTTTCCCTTTTCCTTGCCCTTATCATCGTGCATTTTATGGCACTGCGGCCTAATATGTCCTGCTTTCCCACAGTAATGACAGGTAAGATTAGATTTCCATCCACGGGACTTACTACGACCATGTGACTTGGACCTGGACTTCTAAGAATCCCCGCTTTAATGATCATTATCATGCATGCCATGTCAGTTACCTCTAATGGTCAATGCATGTGAAGAGCAGGAAGCATCATTGTTTCTCCTATTGATTTCCTCAGTCAATAAAACACTCTCAACATCTTTGATTTTTAGCCCATCAAACTTGTTCATGCATATGGCAATACGGAAGACATCCCATGATTCAGGCAAGGTGCCAAGCAAAAAAAATGGGTGCAAGTTGTCTTTGAACTCAATACCCTGTGACAACAGACTCTTCATGATAGCATGAAATAGACTGAAATGAGATGAAAGGGAGGTCCCCTCCTTCATGCGAAGGTCCATTAACTGCTTCCGGCAATACATTTGTGACGCAGGACTCTGCTGTGCATAGAGCTCCTGAATCTTCTCCCATAAATCCCATGCACTCTGATTCTCATCTTCAACAACATTATGATGGACCTCTTCACAGAGTGATAAAATAATGGTAGACTTGCATAGCTCATCAACTTCCATCAAAACATCATCATCCATATCCTCAGGTTTGATACCTTTGAAACAAAAGGGTTTAATCTATAACTTTTTCACCGAAACTTACCATATTTTGGACTTCCAATACCCATAGTTGATACCATCCAACTTGGCAATGTTAAAGAGAGCCATATCTTTCAAATGACCAGCCATATTGTTCCAAATCAAAGCAAAAAAGTAAAATTGCAGGTTGCTGTAATTAACAAAAAATGCACTAAAATCACTACTAAAATTGGCTGAAAGGATGGATTTCACCAAGAGAAGCACCTGTCCACCAAATATGACCAAGATAATTACCCTCATAGAAGTGCTCAAAATTTGCAGATTTCAGCTTGTTGTAATAAATGACAGCAGTATGTAAAACTGTCCCAAAATGAAGCAATCACTGATACATATATCATTGCAACTACCAGGTAACAAGATACATCCAATAGTGAGTTTCCAGGGGCAAGAAGGTACCAAGAATTGTCAAACCAATAACCTGTCAGGCAAGCGATATCTTATAGGTCCAGAAGTCATGCATATAATGGGTCTCAAGGTAAAAGAAGAGACCAAGCACAAGCACAACTGATAGAGCAAGAAGCTCAATACATAACCATCCAAGATGCATACAAAACTGATAAACTTGTGATAGAGATAGGTGCCTGTCTCAATATTCGTATCAAATCAGCCCACTACAGACAAATTGCAGACATAAAGCTCTCAAGAGAGTAAATGCATGTAACTGCCCCACAAGCTCAAGCTCATCTGTAAATAAGACTCTGTGTACATCCAAATATACCAAGAGGCTCCCATTAGAAGTGAAGTCAAATGCAAATAGGGCAAGAAACACTCTAATACATCAAATACATAGCATCAGACATGCCAAATCCCAGTAGGGTACATTCGGAGTATAAATCCCAAGCTATCTCAGACCCGTAACACATAAGCCTGAAAGCATTCAAAGAGCATGTAACTGACAACCAAATGTTATGCTTAGTAGATCCAAAATGCTCAAATACATCTAATGATGAAGCTCCAATTAACTGAAGCATGGGCAAACCAAGTGGCATCCATATCTGACCAAAGCATAAATGCAAGAGGCCTAAATGTCAAGCAATAACAATAGGCATAGACCGGTCCAAAGCATGCCAACTGAAGCCAAATTCTAGTGAACAACAACCAATTCAGAGCTTAATACAAGCTCAAAAGCATTCCATAACTAAAGACAAGCTCAATGTCATACCCCGAAGGTCAATACTTCATTGCATATCCGAAAGACAGCCCAAAACCAATAGGCATAACCAAACATGAGATTATAGGCTTCAGCCCACTGTGGTACAGTAATGATTTACTATTCAAAACGAAGTATTTTTAGTAAGAAAATTAGTCCAAAATGATGGCATAACATGTGCCTTGCATCCCCAAAAAAATTGGGCATCAATAGGTACCAAACAGGTTAAGTAGAAGTGCCTAAACAAGCATAGCATTAGATGCCAATGTTACTTCTGCATAACATGACTATGGAACTACTATAAACAATCCTAGGAATATACAGATCAGACCCAAAATTGATGCCAATGATCAAGGAGTCTTCAACTGAAGTTAGAGACCATTGCCAAGTGCATTCCCAAGCCCGAAGAAGCATGACATAGCCATCAATGAGGAGTAGGTGAGCTGCTATAGTGTGTTGTCCAGAACAACCAAAAAAATGGGGCAAATTTTTTGACCCCTCTTCTGCTCCTATGCATCCATGTGTCCTCAATGGTAGTGGTTGGAGGCTTTGAGGGGTGCCCACTAGGGAGGCCCACAATAAGCCTCAAGTGCCCAAATGCAAGAGGGATCAAGATCCATGCACCAAGGGTTTGAGCTATGGCTGCCCTGTTTGACTGAAACTTGAGAACTGAAGAAAAACACTAAAATAATACTTCAATACCTCTCCAGTAATGCCATGAGGGTTCCTCAATAGGTCTGAAGGTGCTCGGGAAGCCGGGGAGTGATGTGAGCTCGGGAAGGTTGGCTATGGTTGCCTGGAAGGAGACCCAATGCTGTAGGTATTTGAATGAAAGCTAAGAATGCCACAAACCAAGCTTGGATCGAAGCTTGCTTGGAAGTAAGCTATGGCGGAGAGCAAGAGCAAGAAGAGAGAGAAACACAAATGGGAACTCCAACAACCACAATGTGTGGATGTGCCTTCCTTTTATTCAAATTATCACTAAAATAATAAAGAATAAGTGAATGTGATGGGCGCCTGCCACCTGTAGTGTGCAGTGGTGGGTATTATCAGTGTAGTAATACACGGGCGGCTAGGCGGAGCCACCTTTATCCCCGACACATATTATATGTGAATAAAGAATAGGCGATCACTATGTACACAGGTAGGCCCAGAGGAATTTTACCCCAACAACCTCCCACTAAAAGGCCAATGTGGCTGGGAGTGAAAACAAAGAAAAGAAAAAGAGACAAGGTGAGGAATCATGGCATCTCACCCAATGCCCAATCGGAAAGTGAGCTGTGCAATAAGCGGGAACCTTTGTGAAAGAAGAGTCAAGCATCCCCAAGTCCATGACATCCAGGAGACGAGAGATCCCATAGCTCCATACAGCAGAGCAATCCAAGAATGCTTCTCATGAAGCAAGCACAACTCATAAGTGCAAGGCTATAATGCATAAGCATCAGAGTAGTGCATAGCATCAGCATGGCACATAGGAGACAACTGAGAGCACATAGACTCTTCAAAGTCAATCATAGAAGAAGAGCCACCATCTAGATGGGGTCTCAAGATAGTATGTGGCCTTAGCAAAGTGGAAGACTGACATACGACTATAGCATCAACCATAAAGCACACTGAACATGCATTAAGAGGCTTGAGAGATGTTTGTGTCTCATAAAAGATAGCATGACGGCTGCGTATAACTTGCTAGGCATCCAAATCCCATAACCTGTAAGACTGAAAGTCGCCATGATCATAACCAAGGAGGATACATCTATGTGACATAGGCATATCTGGCACACATACAAATGCCTGGCAGCCAAACATCCAAGTAATCATAGGAGGGTCTCATGCCACTCCATACCTCATGTGGTTTAATACCATCAAAAGTCAGACATAGCATCCTATTAAGCAAGTAGACTCCTGTCATAAGGGCCTCAGCCTAAAAGCCATACGATAGCCTAGCTATGGTAAGCATAGAAGTAACCTTTTCCTATAAAGTCAGGCACATGCCATGAGCAATCCTATAATATCGTGGGCAAGGAAATCAATGCCAGACTACTGACAATAGGATTGAAAGCTCGAAGAGATAGCATGATTCTCATAATCCATTTGCAAGCACCTAGGCCTGCAACAAACATAATCCATAAACCTGTCAAGCATAACTGCGGCATCCTCAATCCGTACCAAGGGAAAATCCCAAACACGATGGGTAGTATGATCCAGAAGGTCACAAAATGAAAAGCTTCACCAAGTGACTAGGTAGGCCTAGGTCCATGAACTACAAAATGGACAAGATCTAGAGGATCATGCCTCTCATGATCGCCAGGAGCCAAAGGGGCTCTCCAAGGACCATAAGAACAATCGGGGCAAGTATCAAGATCTGCATGTGACATAGGAGGCAGCGTGGAGTCTGAATGAGACAAGATCTCCATCTCTCTATGGTGCATATGGCCTAGGCGATAATGCCATAACAATACATGTGGTATCCTAATAGCTACAACCATAGAATCTCCCATATGAGAGACATGCAGTGGGTAATGAGAACCAACTCTAGAACCTCTAGCCAAAACCAAGCAACCACATCAACTAATCTTGTAAGATCGATCCGCAAGAGAGAAACTAAAACCTGCATCATGCAACTAACAGATAGACATCAAGCCCTTATTGAGCATAGGAACATGTAAGACATCATGGAGCATAAGAGAAGTCCCATCAAGCAAAGCTAGGTGTATATCCCCTGTACCAAGAATAGCATAAGTCTGCTCAAGGCCCAAATAAATGCATCCATCAAACTCTCTGTAAGTAGAGAACCATTCTCTATGTGGAGTAACATGACAAGATGCCATAGAATCCAATAGCCAATATGAGGTGTAAGCCGTATCACTAAGCAAGAAAGTTATAGGAAAACTAGATGACATGAGTGCATGCTCAATTGCATCATCATGGGAAACTGCATGTACCTCACCACTAGAAAGAGTGGTTACACCTACTGCATCACTGACTCTTTGCACACAGGTTGAGTCCATCTTTGTCTCTGCTGCTCTCTAATCCATCTAAAACATTTTCTTTTAACATGCCCAAGCTTTCCAAAATGGAAGCATACAACATCTGTAATAATTGAAGATCCTGTAGAAGATGACAAGGAATCCAAGTCATCATGAATAGGGCTATCCATAACATCCATGGAGTTCAAGGAGTTGAGGGCTGTCCCAACGGAGGGAACCTGCTCATGAAGACAATCATCTACAAGTACATTAGTGGTAGAAGCATGTTGCAAAGGCTCATGAAACCTCAACAGATGGGAGGACATAAAGGCATCAACCAAGGATGCAAAAGCTCACACATAAAGAAGAGTCATAGCCAGCTGCATGACATAACCAACCACAATACGGTAAAGCATAAGACATCTATCATAAGAGCATATTGTATTCAGCCATGAAATCAGCCCATAACCATATGTATACGCATAGCTCTATAGTACATCATGCCACCTAGGAGCATTCAAGTCAAGTAAAGATTTACAAGTGACAAAGCATCCTGCAAGGGTCAAGCTCTAAGAAAAGCCCAAACATCTGTACAACAACATCCAAATAAGTAGCTCTATAAAGTACATGATAGTAGACAAAGTGCATAGTCGGGTAAGCATCAAGAGCAACTGCTCTCTGACTTGTATGGGCAAAAGCAACCCAACTAGCATAGAAGCTAGGCAACAGAGAAGAAACAAAGCATAACTGCTAAACCCAAGCACTGTCAAGAAGTCCATTGATCAAGGAGTAACCCGCAAAGAACCAAGCATCAATGAGCAATAAATGCTCAATAACCAACTGCCAAGACAATGGAGCAAGCACTATTCAAACATGTATATGTATCCAAGTATATTTGAGATCTATAATCGGGGCATTAAGGGCCAAATGGTATCCAAGCTGCATAAGTGATAAGCTGACCAAATGCAAAATGCTCCACAAAATTCTCAAATGCATGTCGATTCAAGCCCAAACATTTTCCATACTATAGTTGAACCCAAAAGCATCCATATCAGACAAAAATCCCATAATGGGTAGCACAGGGCATAAACCTTATTAAGGGAAATGCCAGCCGTAAAGAAAATGACAGTGAACCAAGAATTGAGCTCTACTCTTTGCTCAAGAAACATCCGGGAGCATAAACATCAAAGTGGCATCATCCAAATACATAATTATATCATCCCAAGTAGTCAAGAGCACCTGTAGACCATAGGCATAACCAAACTGGAGGTAAATTAATCTGTCAAACAAGGTAGCATAAATCCAAATCAACAATGAAGTGTTCACATCCAAATCAAGGCTCAATAGCTCTCAAATAGCATATCTGGGCATAAACCATGATGATCAAGCATCAATACATCCAACAGGACACCCGAATATCAACAAAGAGCATTATGCATAAGCCGTCTCTGATAAGACCTTGCTACCCAAACAATGTACAACAATAAATCCCTACATAAATCGAGCTATGGAAGCTCAAACCAAGTCCCAAAGCATCTCAAAACATTAGGCAAACATCCCCAAAGAATTTGGACATCAAATATGAAGCGTCGGGAGCATTACATAAGCTAAGAGCATGACATTTTCTTGCTGTAAATAAACTCAAATCTGTTGCACAAATTTTTGTGATCAGAATTTGACAGATCTAACATCACCGTTGCACTCAAAGCATGCCAAAACCCCAATTTAGACTCTTATCTTGTCTAAATAGGCTTTCGGATGCCAGAGATATGAGAAAAAAAGGGATTTTTGAGCCAGATTTTGAAACAAGCGCAAAAAAAACGTGAGCTGGTGCTGTGGGGCCTGCTGGTTATCTTGAGGATAAGGAGGCAAATGGGGGTATACAAGGTACCCAATGAAGCCAAGGAACATCTGCAAAGAGCCTATGAGGGCCGGGGAGAGACGTGAGATGAACCTCCTCGGGGAGAAGAAGCCATGGCTAGCATTGAAGCTCCAAGCTCTAGGTCTTCAATTCGGGCTAAAGTAATGCTTGCTGAGCCAAGCTTCATGATCAAGCTCTGATCCAAAGCTCTAATACCACTTGAAAGGGATTCAATGGTAGTGGAGAAGGAGAAGAGGAAGATGTGGGAGAGAAGAGCACACACAATGTAGGTGCTTTCCAACTGAACTGACAGCCTTATCGCACTATCATATTACATATGAATAAAGAATGGGCGGTCACAGTGTACATGGGCAAGCCTAGAGGCCTTTTACTCCAATATCCATGTCTTGCATAATCGGAGTCTATGTAACCAACAACTCCTGTATCCTAGCTGCCATAGCAAATACACATATCTGTTGTGCCCTTCAGGTATCTCATGATACCCCTTACGGCATCCCAATGCTTTTTGCCAAGTGTAGCCATATAGCATGCCACAACACCAAATGCAAAGGAAATATCTAGACAAGTGGCTATCATGGCATACATCAAACTGCCCACAGCTGATGCATAAGGGATCTTGGCCATCTTGGCCCTCTGCTCATCCATATGCGGACAATCGGCTTGTGAAACCTTCACATAAGAAGGTAATGTAAAGCCAATAGGCTTTACTTCCTGCATGTAAAAACACTCAAGGACTTTATGAATATACTCCCTCTATGAGAGGTAGAGTAGTCCCTGATGCCTATCGCGCTTAATGCCCATACCAAGAATGTGAGACGCCTATCCCAAATCCTTCATCTCAAAGCTCTTCTTCAGCTAAGATTTAAGAGCATCTAGCTCATCATGAGCTTTCCTTGCTATCACCATATCATCCACATAAAGTACCAAAATAAGCAATGAGCCATCATGTGACTTCTTTGTCTAAAGACACGGATCCATAGCACTCTTGTTGTAGCCCTATGATTGGAAAAAGGCATCAAACTTATAATACCACGGAGTGGAAATGCTAGAAGGGGATCAACCCAGCCCCATAAAAATGCGCATTTTGCGCTAGCTGCTTCTGGGGGCTAGGGAATCTTCTACAGCCCTATGTGGAGGGGGATCCGATGCAACCGGAGAAGACCGGAAGAAGCCGTTGAAGGTTTGGAAGCTCAAGGAGGAGGCGGGAGATCAAAACATACCTACAAATGAAGGTGCCATGGCTTCCATTGAAGCTCGAGTTGAAGATCTTCAAATTTGGGCTAAAGAGAATGCCGCGGGCAAGCTCCAATGCCTTTTCTCTGATACTAGTTGAAAGGGAAGTGGAACCCAGGAGGAAGAATCTTGGCGGTGAGAGCTAGGGCGGATGGAGAGCAAGAGCTGAGAGAGAGAGAGAGAGAGAGGCTCAAAAGTGGGAACTCCAACAACTACAATGTGTGGCTAGGCCTTCCTTTATTCAAACTGCCACTAAAAGAATAAAGAATCACTGACTGTGATGGGCGCCTGCCACCTGCAATGTGTAGTGGACAGGTACTATCAGTGTAGTAATACACGAGCGGCTAGGCAGAGACGCCTTTACCCCCAACAAGCACCAACAAACCTCAAGCAACTGAGAGGATTTCTTGGCCATGTGGGCTACTATAGAAGATTTATTGCACGCCTATCAAAAGTTTCATCACTTTATTTGCCCGATTTTCATGTTTGGCTATGACAAATTATTCTCTCACGTAAACAAGATTGTTTCAATATATTTTGTGAAAGATAATTGCAAAAAGAAACTTATAAGAAGGGAAAGTGATCTCTCTGCCTTCACCTTACTTTTAATCATTATCAACAACAATTGAATATCTTCTTAATTATGGTATTCAACATGTACAACAAGTATACATCCATGGATTTATCTTGAGTTCTCTTCATCTCACTTAGCGTCCCTGTGATGAGCGACATTCATGAACCCCGCGCGTATTCATTCGTGTGACACCGATTTGGAGAGGGCATAAGTTCATACCACCCTCCATAAGAAAGGCCCAAATCACCAATTTTCAGTGATTCAGACACCAACAAAATATCAAGGTAAGTCCTTTAAAATTTTGATTGATTGTGGAAGCACACACTCGTTCATGTCACCAAAGTGTGCCAAGAAATTAGGTATAGATACAATACCTACATCTAGGTTTCTTGTGGAACTTTGCTAATGGAAAAGAAATCATGTCTACTCAACAAACTTGCAAAGTAACATTTAGCATGGAAAGAAATCTATCTGAAATGGGATTTAAGATCATGAATTTAGGGGCCTACAAATGTCTATTGGGTATGGACTTGCTAATCCTGAATAATGCACATATTCAATGCAGAAAAGGCCAAGTGACTTTTCAAAACCTAAAGGGGGAAAAAGTGATGACCCAAGGTGAGGCAGAAAAACTCAATGTTCAACTAGCGAAATCATCTCATAAAATTAAATAAGGTTGAGTAGAATAAACAAGATGAGGGAGAGCCATATTGGCTCAAGGAATATGATGACATCTTCCTAGAAGAGCTGATTGAATTACCACCTCGAAGAGAAGTCGATCACGAGATCTAACTTGAACTAGGAGCCACTCCAATCGCTAGGAGTCTGTATAAAATATCTATCCCTGAAGCAAAAGAGCTAAAAGAGCAACTCATGGAGTATTGGATCAAGGATGCATTAGACCTAGTAATTTGCCATTGGGAGCCCTAGTATTGTTTCAAAAGAAAAAGGATGGAACTCTCTGCCTTTGCATTGATTACTGAGGTCTAAACCAAGTAACAATCAAGAATAAGTATTTGATCCCAAGAATAGAGGAGCTACTTGATAGAATCTAAGGTATGGTCATTTTGAATTTCTTGTGATGTCTTTCTGTCTAACTAGTGCCCCTTCTACATTTAATAGATTAAATGTCTTTCTGTCTAATTAGTGCCCCTTCTACATTTAATAGATTAATGCAGGACATTTTTCAACCTTTTCTTGATGAGTTTGACCTAGTCTTCTTTGATGACATCCTAACATACTCCAAGAGAGATGAAGACCATGAGCTACAATTGCGCATTGTGCTAGATACAATGAGGACCCACAAGATCTATGCAAAGAAAAAGAAGTGTGCCTTTTTCAAAAGGTAGATGGAATATCTCAAATTCATAGTATCTGCTAAATGAATATTTGCAGACCCAGCCAAAGTTAGAGATGTTCAAGAGTCCTCCAATGACAGTTATGGAAGTGAGAAGTTTTTTAGGGTTGACTGGATGGTATAGAATTTTCATAAAAATTTATGCCCTAACAGCTACACCTCTCATTGATCTATTGAAAAATCAAATTGCTATTGTATGGACACCCATTGAGCAAGCAGTTTTGCACAGCTCAAGAAAAGTTTGGTAACAATACCCATTTTAAAGCTACCTGACCTAAGTCAAGAGTTTGAGGTGGTAACAGACACAAGTTCTCTTGCACTAGGTTATGTGCTTATGCAATAAGGTCTTTCGATAGCCTATTCCTTAAGGAAACTAAAAATCCATGAGAAGAATTACGTCACCCATGATCTTGAGCTGTTATTAGTGATCCATGCTCTCAAATTGTGGCAACACTATTTGCCTGGAAGCAAGTTTACTTTGGCCATTGACCACAAATGTCTCAAATGGATCTTTACTCAACCAGACCGCAACATGAGGGAGCATCGATGGATTGAAGTCTTGCAAGAATTTGATTTTGAAATCAATTTCAAACATGGAAAAGAGAATGTGATTGTTGATATATTAAGTCGTAAATATTTTCTGAATGCACTTATCATGGAAGAGCCATCTAAAGGAGAGACTTTAGCTACCATGATATCGATGCCTAGAAATCCAGGCATTGAGCTAACCAAAGAAGAGGCTGACAAGGATCCTAAGTATCATTTAATGCTTAGGAAAGTCCTAGTTAAGAACACTGATCCTAAGCTCAGAGTCAAATACCAAAATTTCAATGTGGATGATGGACTTTTCTATTTCAGGACAAGGCTCTGCATTCCCCTCAGTTAAGTGATGAAAAAAAAGATACATGGTAAGCCCATGACTCCCCATTCTCAGGACACCCTTGTTATGAAAAAACTCTTAATGCAATCAAGAAAAGTTACTACTGGGAAAGACTAAAGCATGATGTACTCATATATGTTACTGAATGCCTAAGTTGCCAGCAGGTGAAAACTAAGCATGTCAAAATGCCAGGCAAGCTCCAACCACTTGACATTCCACAAATGAAATGGGAGTTCATTAGTATGGATTTTGTATTGGCTTACCTTCTATTCAAGGAGGGTATGATTCGACCATGGTGATTTTGGATATGTTGACAAAGCTCACTCATCTTATCCTAGTTAAGACCAACTATAAAGCTTCAGATATTGCACGACTACTTGTGAAAGAAAACTTTAGGCTTCATGGATTACCTAAACTACTACATCTTGTGCATACCCAACAATGCAGGCATTCCATCATATCACATTAGGTTCAGACATCCTATCAAAGGCTGCATGCACATCTTTCATCATGGCACAACTACTAAATGCATGAATCCATGTGCTTGTCACAAGAAGATCAGGATCAAGCCCTGCAAAAGCAATACTCAAATACACTTTCATGCAGATTTCCATCACTCTAGCAATAATGCACACTTGTATCACATAGATTATAGCAATAATATCCAAAATAACCCCCTCACATCGAATTTACATGTATAGTTCTAAGGCTTTTCCCCATGACCTTGATTAATATATGCTGAGAGCATTGCAAACCAACACAAATAGGTCGAATCCAACAACCCATCAAATACAACTTTTGCTTCTGCAATGCTTCCACATTTCCCAAAAATGGAAACAAGGTTGCTACTAATAAATGGATTGGATAACAAACCATTCTACCGAGTATCAACATGCAAGCCTATTACAATATTTCAAGGCATGCTTGTGGTCGATTGTCTATTGTAAACACCACAACCTTTGCAAAAAATAGAACCACAAGCATGAAGAGCAACTACAAGTGTCTATTGATTTGGATTATAGCCCCTCTTCTTGGATCTGATGATATGGTTGTAGAGCCTTAGATCCATGGACTTGCTCAACATAAGCTGAGAGAATTAGACACCAAGTCACAATATCAATCTTGGGCAATGTATCAAACACACCTTTCATTTACAAAATGCTTCCACACTTCCAATTCATGCTCCAAAGGATATTACAAAAAAAAGTGTTAGTCATGAACTTTTTCTACTCCAAATCCATGTATATTGCTTTTAAACTTTTGAGAGACACTACTATTATCACTCTCCTCTTTTCAAATGAAACCACTCCTTTGTTCTCTGCAAGGGAACCATAACCTCAAAGAAGAATTGCATAAGTTTGTTGCCTCGAAATCATTGTTTCAATTTGGATCTTTGTATACATTTGCAATGCCTTACCCCCTTGACCTTGATCAACATAAGTTGACAGCATTGCATTTCATGACACCAAATCATGCTCTACTTCCACAATAATTCTACACTTCCCATATAGGATTATAAAAGTGTTTTTCACAAACATGTCTTTGAAGAAGTGCTTCCTTATGAAATGAGCATGTAATGCTCTCCCTACATGCAAAATTGAAAATTTGACTGGTTCCCCCTTCATATACACAATTTCCTCATTCTCCAAAACAACACTACATGCTTGAAGTGAGATGGGAAGTGTCTACTGATTTGAACTCACTCCTTCCTCTTACATTTCTCTATACAACTGTACACCTTGCTCTAACTAAATAGTTAGCATTGCTTTTCACAGGATCACATTGCCCAACCAACAGGTCCCCCAAAGACATTCTTTGCTTCAATAAGGCTTCCCCTCTTCCCATACATGCCCAAGAATGTGCTTTCAACTAAAATATCCCTCAAAAAGCCAAGTCTCTTAGCATAATCATATAAAGCTTTACCAATATTCAAAAACTCTAATTTTTTTAATTTCCATTGCACAATACCATTTTCCTTTTCTATTAAAACACATGTTGCATTGAAATTAATTGTATCTATCTCCAATTATGATCACCCCTTCATCTTGCATTTGTCTATAAAATTGCAAAGCCTTTTCTTGTTGGTGTTCCTAAGAATATGCCAAGAGCATTATATTCCATGACATAGCATTGCATTTTGAGAATCTATCAAACATATTCTCTACTTCTAGAATGTTTCTACACTTGTTGTACATGTTTAAAAGTGAAGTACAAACAAATACATATGTAGCAAATCCCCTCTTTTGGGCATCACCATGTAAACCCTTCTCAATTTCAATGCACATGACAAACTTCAATTAGTCCTCACAGATGAAACTTTCACCCTTCTTTGCAAGAGTACCACATGGTTAAATTGTCATAAAAAAGGTCTATCGATGCAAAACCATTAGCTTGTCATACATTTTTCTGAACAACGGCAAAGCCTTCACTTCTTCATCATGTTCGACATATGCTGATATCATTGCATTACATGACACTACATTCCACTCCAATAAATAGTCAAACACTATCTCAACTTCCACAAGGCTTCCACATTTGGCATAAACACTCACTAAGCTACTTCTAATAAAAACATTACCAAAAATGCCATTTATATCTAAATTAGCATATTTGGTTTGAATAAGGGCCTTAGTCTTGTTGCATGCCTCGAAAATGGCCAGATACATAGTGTGAAGCAACAGAGCAATCCTTAATTGATCCATGGAGGGCAATACATGTATCACCATGAGCTGCGACTCATGAGCAGCTACAAGCAAGAGGTTTGAATGTTCCATGGACCATTGTGTGTAGTATCCATTCAAGAATGGAATGCTACATTGTAGAGTACGAGCTAGGGAATTGAGATCACACTACCTCTACCACAAGTTGGCAACTTTGTAGCTTCCAAGATGTGACAGTTGCTACCATTGGCCATGTGTGAGGTGCAGTCTAGCATGCCAAGCACTGCTGCATTGAAGCTTGAGAGATGGGGTGCCAAGTATCATAGATAATGTAGGGCACTGTGGCAAGTAGTGAAAGTTAGAAGCCTAGACGATGCAGTAAGGTGAACTATTGTCTATCACGTCATAGCTAGAGGAGGCACTTGTTGCAGTTTTCGATATTATCTCAGATAGAATTTTTCTTCATCCATTTTATAAGCCAATGATCATATAACACCATTAATTAAGCATATAACCTTAACCTTTCTAAGGAATTTCAACCACCATTATACACATGTGAATCTGTGGTTCAACTATTATGCAACCTATGGGCATTGGGACCATGGATTGTTTTTCCTTTTGCAAAATATTTAAGAGTGGGATTGAAGAAGGAGCTCTACAAACTTACTTAGTGTCAAAAATCTTTTGCAATCTTTATCAATCAGAATTCAAGTTGCAAATCCATTGATCAAAGTAGGTACTCATATGACATCTCTCATTGAGTTATTTTTCTGTGTTTATGCATTTTATTTTTTATTTTTTGAGAGAGAGTGTGTATGTGTATGTGATTGTGTATTCTAAGACTTATATAATTATGTAAATTTATATGCTAATTTACGATAACATACGAGTTATATGTTTTTCTCCAGATCATGGGTCCCAATTTTCCAAAAAGAGATACTTTGCAATTGTGTATCTCTAGAGCATTCTCTTGAAAGAGAAATGCACAAAGGGACATGGTGGATCTACTTCTCAAGCTAGTAAAAATGATGTGCTAGACAAATTTTTGGAAAATTTATAAAATTCTTACATCTATGATTCAAAGACATAAAATTCTTTGAAGCAACGAAAGGATTTAGTCCAAAAGACTATCCTATTGAGCATAAGGCTATGTTTGCAATGGGAAGGCTTTGGATGCCTATTCTACTAGAAAACTTTGGGGACTTAGTTGATGTGAATGCATGTAACTTGCAATATATGTATTTCATGATTAGATTGAAAAGGACTTGTGTAAGCATGAATATGCATGAGGCTTGTATTTATGATACTTTTTGAAGCATTACAATGTGGATTGTGCTTTTACTTTTGTAGAAACTTGTAACTCTTAAGTTTATGTACTAGATTCTTTAAATTTATATATTAAATATATATTTTAAGAAATGCACTTTTTTGTGGCTATGCCCTAGAAAGGCACTAGAAAGATTTTCCTTTACTAAAGAAAGGAAACCTTGGAGAATGCCCTTCTTGAGATAACAGGTTCCTAACTTGCAAAAATGAAGGTTGCCTCCTACCCTACATGGAACTCATAGAGTGATTCCCAAACCTAGATGCTCCCCTCCTCTCTCATCATGTCTCACATCCTTACCATTGGCATATTTGAGCCATCATCACTCGAGCATCAAATATGAGTACCTTGTCTTAGTGGACTCATTGTTTTGGACCACCCATGAGAGACATTCTTGCCTCAAGGAGAGTACAATGTTTTTAGAGAGTCCTATTGATTAGAGTAGGATACTACCTAAGAGATTATTATATTGAAAAAAATATTTGCTAATATAAAGGAGAATATATTTAAGAGATTGCATGTATTGAAATATTTGATTTGTGCTTAAGAATATGTACCTTGTGATTATAGAGTGCTATTATTTAGCAAGCTCTTCATTTGGAGCTTTTTAAGTGCTTCTTGAAGCTTTTTGGTCATCACTTGGATTTTTTTGGTTATTTTATGGAGCTTTTTGTTTGATTATGTTATCGCTTTGAATTTAATTATTTTGCAATTGCAAACTAATTAGATCAATTATATTAGGATGTTGAATTGCAAACTAATCGCAAACTATTGAATGCTTTGATCTCTAACAAAAATAAGGTATGCAACTACTTCTAAAGCATGAAGTTTTTGCATAATTTTATAAGTTTATGAAGTAATCCCAATTTAAGTGAGATCCAAAATCCATAGAGTCATACATAATTCCCGAGCATCATCAAGCCCCATGGCATGCACTACCAATATAAGGCATCATATTGAAAATAATGCAACTACAAATCATGTGAAATCATCATCGTCACTAGGATGAACAGATGGCGGTCCGCATGCCACATCAACCAAGCACTGGTTGTAGAGGCTAAAATCACCCTCAAGGCACATGCAAAAACGATGCATCTCTATGCATGCTCTACCAAGGCCGCCACAACCTGAAAAAATATCCAGCACATAGTCGAGATCCTCTGTGAACGTAGCAAGGAGCCACCTGCAAAAGAAACCATTTAGTAACATCCATAACAAAAGCATGATATATCTCAATGCAAAGTATAAACCAGTCTAAGAGTGTATAACGCACCTATAAAAAACTAGTGATCTTTCTGCACCCCCTCGAACCTCTACACCATCCACATAAGTGTGCTCAAATGATGTGCCCTAGAGGTCTCTCTTGAAGAGGAAGCTACGAGAGGCAGGAAACCTGTATGGGCTAACCCTCTCGCCAGCCTCTCTATCATATGAAGGGACATGCATCCCTCGATAAAACAAGCCAATAGTAAGGTCCATGACCTAGCAATGCAGAATCATCTTGTTAGCTACTTAAACTTTTATTTTAAAAATTTACAAGTTTGTCTTCAACACACTTACCTCCTCTCGAGTATCAGGGTGTCTATATCCACCCTCACACACGAGAGTCCATATGCGATGGAGCTTCAATCCAATGGAATGAGCTCCTCTAATCACTTTTCCAAAGTGTTGTGCAAGTCCCAAAGTCACCAAGAACCCCTCATCTGCCAAGAATCTATGGGCTAGGTCCATGACACCTTTGACAAGTGCACTAGAAAATGTATTCCATTCGGGAATCCCTTTCAAATGTAAAGATGTATAAGACCATGCAATATCACATGAGTTTATAAACTAAACTAATGCAAGCACATATACCTTCTGCCTCAAGGCCAACAACAAGCAAAGATGTAGGAAAATCTGCAAACAACAACTTAGCAACCTCATATGATGGGACACCATTACACTGGTAAGAGTTGATGGTATTTCCCTCCATGAAGTGCTTAATGCTAAAATTGAAAACACAATAACAAAGCATAAGTAACCATTACAATAGATGTGTATATAGAGAATGGTGATAAAATATACCCATCCAATGCAAAATTGTCGATCGATGTCACATCTACCAACAGAGCATCTACGATAGTTTGGTATTGAAATGCTATCATCAAAATAAAGTTTACTTACAAATGTTGATGTTGGCTAGATGTTAAGACTTAGAATGTAAAGCTAGAAACCTACATACCTGTCTTGCGTATAGTGGGATGTCTACAAGACTCTTGTATAGGCTCTGATGACTGAGTCATGAACGACATAGCCCGAGAAGGTGTAGTATGTTGCAAAGATCCCTCAAAGTGACCCTTACTTTTTTTCTTTTCTTTCCAAATGCTATGCATGTCAAAACCATCTTTTTTGCCTAAAGTTGTAAAGAAAAATAGGAAGGAAAGCAAATTATTTAGTGTTTAATGTTTAGATTTTATATTATCTTCAAAAAAATATAAAAATGTACTTTTAACATGACTCCAATAATCCAAAAAATGATACTTGATTCACCTTCTAATTCTTCATCCAATGAAACAACTTTCTCTTTGTGTTTAGACCTTTGCTTTGTTGTACCAACCTCATTTGATTCACTTATATTACCTACGCAATATAAAGACAACAAAATAATACTTTAATAAATTGACTCGTCAAATGAAAATCCTAAACTCTATCATTCATGCAAATTGGCTTACCCTTGCTATGCTTCAACGCATCATCTATCGTGGGGATATTCTTTCGTTTTCCCATGGACTTTTTCTTCATTGTAGTATCAACAATTGCATCACTAATGGCACCTAAATAGTGTGAAGTCAACACAATATAATATCATATTCATGCAAATTAGAAACAAGGCTACTTGGATCAAACTAAAAATTTGCATTCCATCCAATATACCCTTTGCCATGCTACCACCACAAGTCGCCTTTATCTCCACAACATGAGGGACCATGTCTATTGTATTGGACATTTCTAATTTGCAAAAACAACAAAGTTAAGAAAACACAAAAGTCTAAAAAGTTATGATAAGTTTCATGTTAAACAAATACATTTTTAGAAAGCACCATTTCCTTCATCCTCTTCTTTGTGCATAGAAATTACTCTATTTTGTTCCCAAAATCCTGCATATAAGGCAAGTATTACTAAAACAAATAGCTAAGAGCAAGAGTTACCACATATTTACTATGTTTGGCTCTCAACGTACTTACTCTCTCTTAATTCAATCTCTTGCCGTGGAATGTCATCCAATGGATAGTCTATCCACCATGGACAAATACGCATTTTCCACTCGGACAGACCCCTCTCAAGCAGTGCTTTTGAGAACATACAATTTTCACATCCCAAGTCCATCCACTCCTCCACTAGAGGAGGGAGGCTTTCTAGCACTCCACTTTCCTGTAGACTACGCAACCATCTTTTCCAAAAACATAAGAACAAACAACAAAAGCACTCTTAAGTTAGAATACATTTGTACATATGGTATTTAGAAAACATGGTTTCTTTATACTAGAAATACATGTATACCACCCTCTTGCTTGATTGTGTGAGCTCTGGAACCTTCTCAGAGTCTCCAACATTCTTCGTTTCACCAAAAATATTTGCAAATGCCTTTAAAATTTGTAAACGTCTTTGGCCTTTAAAAAAAATATCAAAGCCTCCTGGAATCTCAATGCCATCAACTTGTAAGCTCCCGATCAATAAGGAGCATTCTCCAATCATATGAAACCAATACACCTCTTGCTTCATGTAGCTACGAAATCTCCTTACATCCGCAAAGTGTGACATAGTGGAGTCCTTTGCCTTTGTGACAGTCATGAGAAGTAAAATCTCCCTTTTTCTAATATATTGGTTATTGAACAAAACATAACTTCAATATTGTTGAACCAAATTATGTTCAATTCCAAAAAATAAGAGAACATTAGTCCATGAGGAAAACATACCTCTCCGCAGCAATATTAGCACTACAAATGGCATACAATTTGTCCTTGGTAATAGCCATCATGTTCTTTTCATCCCAATTCAATACAAACAAAACAGAAAAGAAATCCTCTCCATGCACAGGATTAGCTATTCCAAGGCACTTGTATCCTTTGCCCCTCAATTTATCTTGCTCTTTGTTTATGAATTGTTTTCTTTTTGCCTCATAATTTGCCTCTGGCAATGCAAGCTCCTTGATGTTGAGAATCAACAATCACACTCACTAAACAGCCTCTTTGTATGGAGCTTCAGGGTCAAGGATATGCAGGCTAACTTATCCCATATGCACAATGGTGCCTACTGCAGTTTCCTACTTTCCTATAAAGCATTGTACTTGCTTCCTTTTCTTAATGCAATGATAGTACTCTTTTCTTTTCAATGAAGTGTCAATGTCATTGTCCACATACACAAGATTGTGTTTATGAGTCCAAGTCTCAATCTTGGAACCTAATTCACTTGTGTAACAAATAGTGTCTTTGTCTTCTCCATCATGAGTCCACACTTCTCATTTCATCCTCCATAGCTTCCGGTTTTGCCATGCTCTAGATCCCATTTCTCACATGGTATCAGAGCCCAGTCGGGCATGGCATAACTCCCTTCTCTGCTCTCTTAGTCCCTCTTAACCTCAGGTCAGCTCATGGTTCTCATTGCCCACCTCCATCTTCAATTGATCTTCTTGGCAGCCATAGCCACCTTGCACCTATCCTGCTTCAAGCTCTTAGATCTCTTCAATCAGACAAGATCTTGACAAGCTTTCTTCTGGACAACTGTAGCCCTGCTCTTGGAGCTCCTCTCTATCACCTTAGAGCTCAACATTAGGCCATTTCAAGCTCAGCATTATGAGTCTACATAGTTGCTGCCCTGTGTTTCTGCCATAGCCAGATAGACCCTACCAACTTTGAGGAGCTGGATCTTGCAATAGAGGGCATAACTCTTCACGCTGTCTTCTACAAACTTGTTCCTCTACTCAAGGCACTTCATCTTGGCATGAAAATTGACTACATTACTGCGCCCTGACCCCAGCATTGCGGAAATCGTGGAAATCTGTCAGAATTGCGCCTGCTAACGTTCGAGCTGCTGCCGCCATCGCTACAGGTCGCGATGTTGACAACCATGATAGGGCATTGATAGCCATCATTCAAGCTTCATTTCGATAAAAAAAGTTTTGAAAATGATCCACTGTAGCTCCTGCAATCAGCAAAAAACCAGGCTGCCCCCAGAAACCCTAATGCAAAAGCCATAGCCAAAGCTTCAAAATTCTGACATTTTTCACTGTTTCTCTCACTGAAGTTATCAACAGTGATTTTAATCACTGAGCAATACTCTCTGAAGTTCATTAAAGTACTGTCACTCAGATTTGAAGGTATCAGCATCAAATCAAGAAGGGGAAGATTACACTTGGATTTAAAAAGAGTAAAGGACTTTGCAGATTTGGTATTCATTGACACTCAGTTAGTGTTTTTTAGCACTTGTGTCTCTCAACCAACTCTTCTGCTACTCAAATCTAATAAGTCTGAAGTTGATTTGCTACTGTTTCCATAAGTCTAACATGGGCAAAGACTCTCCAAATGCTCGATTCAAAGGAGTCGGGTTCCACACCTGGCAAACCTGCATCAAGCTCATCTTGATGAAAAAGGGTCTCTGGGCCATCACAAATGGTAAAGAGAAGAAACCTCCGGACGTGGACCTTGCAACTACTTGGTAAAAGAATGATGACAGAGCCCAGGCCATTATCAAACTGGAGCTAGACGATAGTTATATCCACCATGTGGATAACTATGAGACCTCACAGGATACATGGAAAAGACTTGACACCCTGTTCGGTGCACAATCTAAATCATCAAAGTATGGTCTCCTGATTGAGTTCTTCAGACTTGAAATGAAGTCCAGTACATCACTTGCCACACATCTCAATTACATGGAAGGACTCCTAACCCAACTTGTAGGAATCAACATTAAAATGGATGAAGATGTTTGCATCGGTGTTCTACTTAAGAGTTTGCCTCCTGAATATAATAATGTATCAACAACTTTAATCAACATGCCAAATCCTGAACTTGTTGATATCCAGGCATCACTGTTAGAAGAGGAAAAGAAGCTAAAAACTAAGGAAGAACCAAGTACCTCTAGAGATGAGCATGCATTATATGTTGGCAACAGGTACAAAGGCAAGAAGGATCAGCTCTTCTATGACTTCTACAAAAGGACCGGACACACCGAGAAGTTCTGCCATGCAAGAAAGAGATCCCAAAAGGCCTATCTAGTTGCAGTCAAAGAAGAAGAAAAAAATGGAGCAAAGGAAGAAGAAGATGAAGATGAAGACCACTAGGATTGGAAGGACAAGACTCATCAGTCCTTGTACTCTCATAATTCTGATAGACTGTTTTAAAAGCCTTGTACTTCCTTGCCCTAATGCTTCTTGCCATAAGCTTTGTAAACTCCTTATGTAACTTGGCATTACAGTCCCTGTACACTTTGTGAGGCCCCTGTTACAGCCTCTGGATGTCCACCATGTTTATGGTACCCACACTTAGCCTTTTCTGCGAGACAGCCTCTAGTGTTTTTGCCATGTTTGTGGTATGCCCACACTTTGCAGGTGGTTCTCATTACATCCTCTACACACTTTGTGCCTTTCTAGTTGTGATTGAGGAGGGGTGTTGAGAATCAGCAATCACACTCACTAAACAACCTCTTTGTATGGAGCTTCAAGGTCAAGGATATGCAGGCTAACTTATCCCATATGCACAATGGTGCCTACTGCAGTTTCCTACTTTCCTATAAAGCATTGTACTTGCTTCCTTTTCTTAATGCAATGATAGTACTCTTTTCTTTTCAGTGAAGTGTCAATGTCATTGTCCACATACACAAGATTGTGTTTATGAGTCCAAGTCTCAATCTTGGAACCTAATTCACTTGTGTAACAAACAGTGTCTTTGTCTTCTCCATCATGAGTCCACACTTCTCATTTCATCCTCCATAGCTTCCGGTTTTGCCATGCTCTAGATCCCGCATTTCTCACACTTGAGGCGGGCCTCCTCTTTGAGTATGGCAGAGTTATAGTCATCCTAATTAGAAAAACCAATACACTATTCTTAGTTATGGTTAAATTAAAGATACCACAATTTGTTATGCTGAAAACTAAAATACTATACCAAACTTTTTACCTTCCACACCAAAAGCGATATTAGCAAACATGGGTTCTTGTACCATGGATCATTGCCATGGTTACTTTTTCCCTCAATTTCATACTCTATTTTAGCCCATCGTCTTTGAGAAGGACTCATCCTTTCCAAAATTCTTTGTTTATCAGCGATGCCAAACTTTTGGAACATGAAAATTTCATGGCCTAGGTTGGGTTTGACATGTGCTCTTGTTACACTACAACATTGAAAATTGTCTTTAAATTTTAAGATTCACACATAAATAAAATCTATTCACATTCACATAACTAATAAATGAAACCTATTGGCATTCACACGTAAATGAAACCTATTGGTATAAATAAAATATCTTGACATTCACACATAAATTATCTTTATATTTTGAGATTCACACATAAATAAAAACTATTGGCAATATTCACATACAATTGATGATCTATTAACCCATTTGAAAAAGTTAATAGTGATAAGTATACTTACGCATTTGATGTATCCAATGCTAACAATAGTTCTCCTTCTTTCTTCTTCTCCACTTGAATGAATTGACATAGAACTCTAACATGTCGCGAAATATCTTCATTATAAACTACATACATCAAATAATAAAATAAATAATTAGTCAAAGAAGGAAGTATCATCACAATAAACAAGAGAAAGAAAGACAATGCATAGTTACCTTCCTTTATCCTCTTCATCCATGTCTTCAACCTATGATTACCGTCCCACACCAAAAACTTGCGCCCTCTTAAATCAGCCCACTCATCAGTCAATTAATCTTCAAACCTTTGGTTAACTTCTCTCCAAAGAGGCCCCCACTCTTCCAAATTTTTGGGAGATACATCCATTAGCTCACCAGTGGGCCTTCTCAAAGAAACTTAAAATTTTCCCATTGTTTCCATATACGAAGCATTATCGAAAGATGAAATCAACCATGTAGCAGAACTAGATGCAAGCCTTATAGCCTCATAGGGCATAAGTCTACACAAAGGGATAGGAGGAGGAGAAGTAGACCTTGTTACAAAAAATGAGGCCAACACATCTGACATAAGCCCAAACTTGACATTCTCTCCAATGTGTCTATCATGCTCACTGACCTCTTTCTTTTATTAATTAGCAACATCCTCATTCACCTCTTCATTTTCCTCATGTACAGTTTGCAAATCTAAAGACCTCCCCTGTGTTGTTTCACCACACTTCGTGGAGGTAGTGTGGGTGCTCATAGGATCAGCATGAATGTCATTGCTTACTTCATCCATGCTATCCTCAAGCGCTTCATCATCAATGAAATGACATTTTTTCCTTGGTTTTCCACCCTTGTTATTTGGAGATTCAGAGAATGCAAGGGAGGACGCTTCTTGATCGATACTTACTAGTCTATTGCATAGACTGGATCTTAACCCTGTAATTGGAGTATCTACAAAAATAATTTGAAAATAAAATATCACATTTATATGGAACTTTAAAAGAGTTACTTAACCATTAAGAATAGAATATGTAAATTTAAAAGAGTGATTGAATGACTTACTTGGACGGCCCCTTTTGCTTTGACCTCTCCTACCACCACCACGTCGACCTCTAGCCATGCTCATAAGCACTAGAACAAACCACAAATCATTTTAAAAATGAAGACAACTCAACTAAATCACATGTTCTATTAATTAATCTCCACCAAAATATGACCATTTGACGCAAACAACACACTTTAATATCATTTGTTATTTGGTTTTAATAAATGTATTAAATTTTCTTAATCATTTGAACCTCCTGACCACATTTTCACCCCCGCACCCCCAAAGGGGGGATACTCCCAACCCCTTGTTCCTGTCTACATTGACGCAGACAATGCTGAGTGTTTGATAATTCCCAATCCAAAAAAATCAAATCATGTCAAACTTATTTCTTTAGGATGATTTGCATATGATTTAAAAATGGTTTAATTTTTCATGCCTTGGACTCGTGCGGTTTACACCCACTCTATATGGAGGGGGGTGTAGGGGAAACATCAACCCCCCCCTACTACTATCGCCAAGGGGTTCCAAGGGGGGCCAAAAATTGTAGGTAACTTGGCTATAGAAGATGTTTAAGGGGTGTTTTAGGGAGGAGCAGTGGTTTAAGAATGAGGGGCTGAGAGGGGAGTAGTTTAGGGAGCAGGGACTGAGAGGGGAGTGGTTTAAGAAGGAGGGGTTGAGAGGGGGGCGGCTGTGCACTACTCGCCCCATTTCATAAGGTACCCCGTCCCCCCACCAAGTCGTCTGCGTTGACGCAGACAGCGGGCGGGTACTGAGGGTTTCCCCTCCTCGCCTTCTCCCTCTCCTCCTCCTCCCTCCAAAGGGGGCTGCGCCAAACCCCCGAGAGTTGTCTGCGTTGATGCAGACAGCCCGGGTGTCCCAAAGGTCTCCTCCTCTCCCATTTTTTGAGTTTACCGTCTCCTTCTCTACCTCCGCTTTCCTTCTCTCCCCTCCCATTGTTGTCCTCTCATTGTCTACCTGCTCTTCCATTTCTTTCAACCATGGAGGAAAAATGAAACTTGAAATATAGATTTTCAGCCAATAAGGATGGAGTGTGGAGCTTACCCGGTGAGTTTGATGGAGAATGTTGATCTTGTTTGAGCTTGTTGCAGGGGCTGCTCTCCTTCTTGCTTCTTCTTTATGCCTTCCAACTTGCAATGGGAGAGAAGAAGAGGGAAACAAGAGAGAAAAGGAAGAAGAAGAAGAAGAAGAAGAAGAAGAAGAAGGACAAATAAGAAGATATGTTTAAACCGTTACACACAACTTTCAATGGCAAGCAGTACGTGCATATTGAACTTCCATTATGAGAGAATGTTTCTCTCGAACACCAAAAAATTATTTACAAAAAAAAGTAAATGCTGACGGCGCCTGACATCTGACAAAATAAAACGTGCTTATAAAAATATGTGCTACAACACGACATGATTTTCGAAAAGACATGATTTATTTTCGAAAAGACATGTTTTTTTTAATTTATTTAACTAAATCTTTTGATTTTTCAATATGTATACTTTTTTTAATGATTTGGTTCATTAATGGACTGATTCGCAACTTCAACTGTCACTAAGAACTTGCCCATGGAGTAAGAGCTCATTTAATCCATATTTGGTGGGGGTAATGGACTATTATTTCTATGTTCAAAGAAATTGATAAACAATAGGCATGCTATTAGATATAATATTTCGCCTTCATATCTCCATTGTTTATTGAGTTTCAAACCGGCTTTTGTGAGAGATGATGGCAGAAGTTACTCTTCAATGGTCAATCGGCTCCGAATCACTGGAACGTATTGTGCCCCTGAGGGATGGAAAGATTCTTGCGAGCTCTTATTTTCTTCAATCACTTCTACCCCCTGACCGGAAGCTAATAGGTTAGTATGCTATTTTCCAACTTGATGCTTACAGTGAAGAGATCGCGGTTCATGGCCAACCGGATATCAATTGTGCGGAGCAATTTTTGCTCGATTCTTCTCTTTCATGTCAGTATAAAATAGTACATTGTGATACCACTTTCACCATGGACCAAGATGAAGGACTACACACTGTAGAAAATAGCAAACAAGCTCATTCACTTTCAGGACCTGTTGCAGACATTACATCCGATTCCTTTGCAAAGACATCATCTCAAACTTCTTCGCCACTTATAACAAATGCTTTTTGTGCACCTGTCTCAACTCGACTGTTGACTTAGAGTCAGATGATGGACTTGATAGTCCTCATTCATTTCCACAAATAAAGAAAGAGATTTTACCTTGGATTGCTAATAGCCCCAGAGGAAAGAAGTTGAAGGCTTTATTGCAAATGAGTGAAGGCCCTTTTTTTGTTAGTGAGATTCCAAGAGAGTACAATGGTTTTGTTTCTTTCATTCTTATGCTGACATATGGCACATCTTCAAACATGGATGGGATGCAGCAACAATATGATGGTCATGACTGGACAAGACCCCATCCAACTAATATCTTCCCTGATGCTACTTTGAGAATTAGCCATTGCCTTGGAGACTTACAATTTCATAGAGTCACTTGTCCTTACTATGAGAGCAAAAATCAACATAATAAAATGTATTTTCATGGTTACCTCAATAGCACAGTGAGCAAGGGGCTACTTGCAAGTGAAGAAAAACATTCAATCACGTGTCACTATTATAGTAAAGTTGTCACTTGTTATGCAACTTGTGATTGCAAAGTTTATTACATTTTGCCAAAGGACACAAGCATGGAGAGATTGATACTTCATGTAGGCACTCACACACACAATGTGCAACCAGGGACTTCAATGGCTGCAATAAAAAAAATTAGATCTCTAGTTCACTTAGTTTTGCAAGTGAATCGACATTGTGGTGCTAGGAAGATTCAAATGATTGTAGCAAAACAAATTATCACTGAATCTTTGACAACTAATGGTTCAATGGTGGAGGGAGAACAAGATCTTACAAACTTTTTGGAGGAGTTGATGCCATTGGTTCAAAATCAGAGGTTAGTTTTGGTTATTCAAGTTTGCAAACTATGTTTTGTAGCATTGTTATTAGTTTAACAAACTTTCGTTTGTTGAGGTTGCAAGTTCAATAGTATCGTGACATGCCAGAAAAAAAAAGAAACATGTGTTGTTGGAGATGGCTTTGATAACATTTTGGAGTTGAAAAAAATATGCATGTTTCCTTTTTTTCATGGCAGTAGATTTCCAGGGCAAGGAGGGGTGGGTGAAAAAAGTTACATTTTCAAGATATCTACTAAAGGACCTGGCTCTGGAGTGGAATTGGTTAATCGAATGTGACGCTTAGGAAATGGAGACCTTTGCAAGTCTTGGGTTCACTTTGAATTTACACATAGAATAGATGACTGGGCAACAATGTCTTGTTCTGTGTACGATCCATGGTTTGTTTGGGAACCTTACTTGTTATCAATTTTCATTGACATATTTTAGTTGCTAATCAATGTATTTCTTATTGCAGCTTGAAGGGGATCATGGTGATTGCTATTTGTGATACAAAGGAAGAGGATACAGAAACACAAATTCTTTTTTGGAGATGCCTTAATAATGTGATGCTCGAGTGTGGACACCCTCCTACAGACTTTGCGGGTTTTATGGCGGATGAAGCCAGTGCAAATTGGATGGCGATCAGCACTGTTTTCAATGCGGGACCTGACAATGTTTTGGAAGGAAGAGAGTGATCGTGTTTGTTTCACTGGGAACAAAGCTTGCAAAAGCACACAACAAAATACGTGCCTTCAAACCTTCGGAAGCATCACTTGAATTTATATGAGAGGTGGCGCATTTCAAAATCCATTGAAGAGGACAAGAGGAATGGCACAGCTATACAAAATTGGTGGTAGTAACAAGTAGGACTACCTCGAGATAGTACCGTACCATTGAAGAGATGGATCAAATGGTGGGAGAATAGGATAGACCATTGGGGTAGTACTACACATGTAAATGTTTGTTTTTGTTTCTATTTGTTACATACACATGTACTAATATCATTGGGGTGGGAATACCCAAGTATGAGAACAAAATAGACATGTAAGAGGAATTGCTAAGTTTTTTATTGGGTTGCAGGCTTCCTTGAGTCCTTGGGAGAGGGCTTGTATTCCCAACACAAATCTTTCTGAGAGCGTGTATGCAAGTTGGTTGGCAGGGGAGGATGGAAAGAAGAAAATTGGTTTGTATGATGCATGTGTCACTGACTTAATCAACTCATATATTCAATGTTCAAGGCAACTGGCCTTCACAACTGGAAGATACTCTGGAAGTGGTCCTGACATGGATGCTCTTATTAATAGGGTGGTTGCAAGAAATATCCCTTCACGTGCATTCATAGCTCGAACAGTTCAAGGAGCAGTTCTTGGCACCCCCATGTACGGAGAGCCTTTCATTTCTGGAAACAAAGAAACAGTTCAAAGGAAAAGAAGAACTCTAGATGGTTGTAGCTCTCATAAACCTGGCTATGCAAGGGATAGAAAACAAAAAGGACGACCACACAAGATAAATTTCCAAAATAGAAATGACCAACCTACAGAAGTTGTTAACCCCAACACGAGGAAAGCAAAAGGAAATAAAAAAGATGTAGGGCAAAGGTGGAAAAAAGATAGCCCGACTGAAGAAAGAATAGGAGAAAAGGCCAAAAGCACAAGGGCAACCTTAAAAGCCCAAGGCAAATGCAAAATGAAAAAATGCACATTTTAAAATAAAAAGGCGCACCCTGAAATTTTGTAAAAGAGCATCGGCTCTCACCCGTGCAATTTGTAAATGTAGACTGGCGGTGGAAAGGAATCTAGGAAGATAGAAGGACAATGGGAAAAAGGGCCTAGGCTACAGCCGGCCATGTAGAAAAGAGGAAAAGGGGATGATGGCCCAAAAGGGATTTAGGGTTTTGTATATAAAGTTGAAAAGTGAATGAGAAGATCATTCTTGTGTGTGGCCAAAGCTTCTTCTTCTTCTTCTCTTGTTTCTTACCTTCTTGCTTGTGCTTGAGAGAGGGATTGAGAGAGTGTGAGGGAGTGATTGTGTCAGAGTGAGGAATCTTGGAGAAGAAGCTCTCCATTTTCTCTCTTCATCTTCCCCTCCTCTCTTCTCTTCTCTTGTCTCGCTCATGGCTATGGAGGATGAAGCTCATGGGAGAGGGATTGAGGTTGCTTGAGCTTGCCTCAAGGATCGTGGAGCTACCAGTGTGCAAGAAAGAGGAGGGTACTCGATCGAGCATCAAGGTAAGCTCACTACACCCGTAAGGTAGGCATTGCACGTCGGCTATGTGAGAGGTAGCCATGGCCGCTCGTTTCGAAACACTTGAGCAATAAGTGGTCCGTAGGTCTCGAGGTAGAGCTTGTAGCTTTCCCTTCATTTTAGTTCCGTTGCCGAGACTGACGAAATCGAGCCTTGAGCGCCGCGTACATCAAATAGAGCATAGAAGTAGGGTTTGCAGCCCGAACCGGTGCTCAAGATAGCTAGGAGATTTAGGAGGTTTTAATCCATGAAAAAAGTAAGTGTTTTGGTTTGTTGGAAGCATTACTGTAGGACTACCATTCCGCATCTCTGTTTTGCATTTTGTTTGCACTAGATTAAGGTTAGATTAGGTTGAGAAAAAAGAAAACACAGGTTTTGGCTGTTGCTGGAAACAGGGAAACAGGGGACCAGATTCAAATTTCTGGGTAAAACAGGGAAAAGGGAACTGGCTTTAAGGTTTTGCAATGCTAGGAAAGGACCTTAAGAGGATTGGGAGGCTAGAACAAACCTCATTTCACTAGTTAGCTTTGTGTGAGAGAGAGAGAGAGAGAGAGCTTCTGGTTACCAGGAAGAGGGAGCGCTATCACGATTCTAGGTGCCATCGATTTGTGCTGCTCCAGGTGAGTCTGGTGCTTCTTAGTAGTGCCCTAATCATATTTGGAAAGTCTCTTGTGATTGTGTGTAGCAGGCATCAAGTGGGATCGAAACGCATCAAAATCGCACCTACCGCCAGACGCAGTCGGACAGGTTTCAATGGTCTGATTCCCAGAATCGGACCACCCGAGTCCTGGAGTAGGCGGACCATCCGATTAGACGTGCCACGTGGCACTCGGACCACTCTGTCAGAATGCAAGAATCAGACCGTCCGACTACTAGAGGACTAGCCTGTTCAACTGCAAGAATCGAACCGTCCAACTACTAGAGTCGGACCAGCCCTGTCCAATGCAGTATGAGGACTACCAACCGAGAGAATGCAAGCCAGAGGGACCCTGAGAGATCAACTACTTGTTGAGATATCGAGCTCCACTCGTGATGTGCCAGGGTGACCGTTGTGCATTTATGTCACCGACTTGTTAGCTATAGATGCGGTTGGTACACCACCCATGAATAATAGCTAGATGATAGCTATCCTTATCTACTCTAGTTCATGGCTCAGTTAGTATGACACCTTAGTTATTTGAGTTTGGTTTGAGACCCATATATAGGGTTCTTCTATTTCTATGTACTAGAGTTCTTTTTGGCTTACACAACTAAGAAGAGGAAAACTATTTTCAGCCTCCACCTGTGTGTGTATTCCCCCATTGTGCAAGCAAGAAAGCTACAAGTGAGACTCCTTCCTTCTCTCCCACAATCTTCACATGGTATCAGAGCCTTGTCCGTGGTAAGGAGCTCAAGAAAGCAAGCCAAGTTCGCGGTGTTCTGGTAAGAGGACCAGTGTTGCTTTCATTTTTCTGTTTTGGGAGCAAGTCTCTGCAGGTAGCACTGCCGAAAAGTGCAAGAGTGCATTGTCTTAGATTGAGACACCCTTCGCGGTGTAGCAAGAGGGCAATATATGCTGCGGGAAAAGGCCTTTAGCCCTTGGTTGCTCTGTTTTTTTTATTTGAGGCCATTTCGAGGCCTGTTTTGGAGGCGAAAGTTTTCTGCACGCACTTAGGAAAAGACCCTGTTTTATGATGTGCGACCACTATTCTACAGGTCGGTGAAAAGTTACTGTAGAAATTGCATCGTATGCCTGTGCGCAGAGACATTGGGAGTTACAGAATCATCCTTGTTGCCTGTTGATGCAAAATCGTCACTAGGAAGTGACTGTGTGGTCAAATACCACTTTCGTCAGGTTTGCAGATTTTCCCTTGTGAGGCTGAAGCTGTGTTCTTTGCAGTGATAGAATTTTTTGCAGTGTTCTGTAATGGCATCTGATTCTCTTTCACATATTGTCACTGAAAAGCTTGACAAGAACAACTTCCAAGCATGGAAGTTTAGAATGAAGAATTTCCTTATGGGAAAAGGATATTGGGAATTCGTTGCAGGAAATGAAGAAGAACCAGTTCTTCCTGATGTTCCCAATCAACAGCAAATGTAGGCATTTAAAGCATGGCATGAGAGAGCCAGGAAAGTTATGTACTGGCTGTCTATCAGCATTTCAGACTCTATGATTGTGCATATTCAAGATGCAAGTACGCCAAAGGAGGCATGGGATACTTTGTCAAAAATGTATAGCACAAATACGCAAGCTAGGAAAATGCAGCTCAAGCAAGAGTTGCACAATGTGCAAAGAGAAAGTATGAGCGTCAATGACTACCACATGAAGGTGAAGAAGATTGCAGATGCACTTGCTTCCATTGGGTCGCCAGTGGAAGATGATGATTTAGTTTCTGTGACCTTGAATGGTCTAGGAAAGGATTATGCACAGTTTCGAACATCCATTTCCGTCCGTGAAAGATTTGTTGATTTTGAGGAGTTGATTGCTCTTCTAATTTTTGAGGAGCAGAGAAATGGTGGTGCATCTTCTTTAGGAGAAACTTCAAAAGAAGTTGTCTTCTACTCAAATGCTGGAAGAGGTAGAGACAGAGGTAGAGGAGGCCGATCTAGAGGCCGTGGTAGAAATCAAAATATACAGCAAACTCAAGAAAACTAGTCCTATGGAGGAGGGCATGGTAACTCTAGAGACAGGGGGAGCCAAAGAGGTTGTGGTTGATGGCAAAGAGGCCAAAATGCAAACAGCAATGTTGAATGCTACTACTATGGTAAAATGGGTCATATGGCTAAAGACTGCTATAAAAAGTAGAATGACATCATGAATGGAAAATTGCAACAAGGGAATTATGCATCTTCTAGTAGACAGGGTGATGACAGAAATGAGCATTTGTTTATGGTGCAGCACATAACTAATTGTGTGACAAGTGCAGAAGAAAGCAACAATGTGTGGTATGTTGAATCAGGTGCATCAAACCATATGACAAGTCATGCAGAATGGATGCAGGACGCAAGGAAAATGGAAAAACTAGGATTTGTGGAGACTGGTGATGATACTGCACATCCTATTGTGCAGATTGGAAATTTTCATTTGTCTATGCAGGATGGGAAAAAGAAATACCTGTCAGATGTATTTCATGCCCCGAATATCACCAAGAACCTGGTTTTTGTTGGTCAAATGGTTGAGCAGGGCTTGCAGGTCAGATTGAATTCTCATGGATGCTTTGTTGAGGATATGAAAAATAAAGGTCACTTGATAGCAAAATGAAAGAAGAAGGGCAGAATGTTTACGTTGGATGCAGACATGCCTGAATTGAGTGCAGCAATGTTTGCACATTGGACCAGTGTAGTTGCAGATATTGATATCTGGCATAAATGCATTGGTCATGTTAATGTACAGCGACTTAAATCAATGCAAGCCCAAAATATTATTGCAGGATTGCCTAAATTCAAGGTTGCAGAAATGCATAAGGTATGTGAAGCCTATCAGTTTGGAAAACATGCAAGGAAACCATTTCCTAGACATGTTCAAGAGAGTAAGAAGCCATTGGAATTAATCCACTCGGATGTGTGGACTACTAAAGCTGCATCTCTTGGAGGCTATCATTATTTTGTCACTTTTATTGATGACTATAGCAGAAAAGTTTGGGTGTATTTTATGAAAAAGAAAATTGAAGTTTTTGGGCATTTCAAAACTCTTAAAGCTATGGTTGAAAAAGAAACAGGCCTGCAAATAAAATGCCTAAGGTCAGATGGAGGGGGAGAGTACCTCTCAAATGAGTTTGCAAGGTTCTTACAGGAGCATGGCATAAAGCAGCAATATTCATGTAGTCGTACCCCACAGCAAAATGGAATTGCAGAAAGAAAAAACAGGCATATTGGAGAGGTATCTCGTGCCATGCTCAATGAAAAAGACTTGCCAGATTTTTACTGGGCTGAAGCAGTTGCTATAACAGTCTATATAATGAACAGGACTCCCACTACAGCAATACATGGGATGACTCCAGAGGAGAGGTATACTGGTAGAAAACCATATATTTCTCATTTGAAGGTTTTTTGTTGCATTGCTATGTTCATGTGCCAGATGAGTTGAGATCCAAGTTGGATCCAAAAACTGAGAAGTGCATCTTTATTGGTTACTCTCTATAGCAAAAAGGGTATAGATTCTATAACCCTTCTACTCGTAAGTTTACAGTGAGCACAGATGTTGTTTTTGATGAGATGAGTAGCTGGTATAAATCAGTAAATGTGATTGATAATGTAGATGCACAAAATGGTAATGCTGCACAGAATTCACTGCAGCAGTCTCACAAGATATTAGTGGACCTGGAGCGTCCTCTAACAGTGGTTCACATTCTTTGCCATGGACAAGCAGATTGAGATCACGAGGATCTTCTCAAAGTAATGTAGATAGTGGTATGCAGGTATCACAAAAAGGAAAAGAGAAGGTAGATCAGCCCATGTTTGATGTGACTGCAGGTCACTCTTATGTGGATAGTGAATCCAGTGGCTCAGAACAGAGCATTGATGATGAGTTGGGTATTCCCTCTATTGTTACACCTGGAGTAAGGAAGACTAGGGATGTTTTGAGAGCACCTGGGAGTGAACCTACTTTGTGCAGGTCTACTAGAGCTAGGTATCCTGTGGATAGGCTGAAATATGATGGATTTACAGCCATTCACTATGCATATATGGTCAAAGTGATACAAGAACCAGAACTCACTTCTTTTGACCAAGCCATGGGAAAAGAAAAATGGGAGAAAGCCATGGATGAAGAAATGGATGCCTTGGAAGAAAATGCTACATTAGAATTGGTACCTTTGCCTAAAGATAAGAATGCAATTGGTTGTAAGTGGGTTTATAAGGTGAAACACAATGCAGATGGTTCTGTGAATAGATACAAGGCAAGATTAGTAGTCGAGGGGTATGCACAAACATATGGCATTGATTATGAAGAAACATTCAGTCCGATTGCAAGGATGGAAACCGTAAGAGTAGTCATTGCTATGGCTGCATCAAAGGGATGGTCTTTACATCAGATGGATGTAAAGAATGCATTCTTGCATGGTGATTTGCAAGAAGAGGTCTATATGGAGTAGCCACCAGGTTATGTGCATGTTGTTCATCCTGAGTTTGTTTGCAGGTTGAAGAAAGACTTGTATGGCTTGAAGCAAGCATCTAGAGCATGGTCTGACAAGATAGAACAGTATCTTGTCACTATTGGCTTTCAGATTTCCAAGTCAGATTTCTCACTTTATGTGAGAAAAACAGAGAAATGTATTATGCTGCTTGTCATTTATGTTGATGATTTGATTATCACAGGTGATAGTGATGAAGATATCCTTCATGTGAAAATGCTATTGAAGCAGAAGTTTGAGATGAAGGATTTGGAAGAGCTGCGTTATTTCTTGGGCATTGAGGTGATTAGATCACCAAGTGGGATATGGCTCTTGCAGAGGCAGTATGGATTGGACATGCTATCCAAATATGGGATGACAGGCTGTAAGCCTATTTCAGTTCCTTTGGAGCAGAATGTGAAGCTGAGCGCAGATGCATGTGAGCTTTTGGAAGACCCTACTATGTACAGACGCATAGTAGGAAGTTTGATTTATATGACTATTACCAGGTCAGATTTGAGCTATGTTGTTGGACTGGTAAGTCAGTTTATGCATGCTCCAAGGAAACCGCATTTGGATGCGGCTAGACGCATACTCAAGTATGTGAAGTCCACATAGCAGTATGGACTACTTTATGAGACTAGGGTTCAGATATAGTTGCATGGATACACTGATGCTGATTGGGCTGATAGTATTTTTTGATAGATGATCTACCAGTGGATATGTGTTCTCTTTTGGGAGTGTTGCAGTCACTTGAAGCAGTAAGAAACAGCCCATAGTTGCCTTGTCGAGCAGAGAGGTTGAGTACAGGGGTGCAGCAATGGCTGCATGTGAGGTAGCTTGGTTGCATAAGCTACTTTATGATATGCATCAGCCTACAGATGGGCCAATTGTCATTTATTGTGACAACATGAGCAGTATACACTTGGAAAATAACCTAGTCTATCATGCTAGAACAAAGCACATTGAGGTGCATTATCACTATGTGCGGGAGAGGGTTTTACTAGGTCTTATTGATTTAGTTTATGTCAGCACAGAGGATCAGGTAGCTAACATATTTACGAAGGCATTGGGCGCAGAGAAGCTGCGCAAGTTTAGAGACCTGCTTGGTGTGCAGGAATTGGGATTGAGCTCGAGGGGGAGTGTTGAGATATCGAGCTCCACTCGTGATATGCCAGGGTGACCGTTGTGCATTTATGTCACCGACTTGTTAGCTGTAGATGCGGTTGGTACACCGCCCATGAATAATAGCTAGATGACAGCTATCCTTATCTACTCTAGTTCATGACTCAGTTAGTATGCCACCTTCGTTAGTTGAGTTTGGTTTGAGACCCATATATAGGGTTCTTCTATTTCTATGTACTAGAGTTCTTTTTGGCTTATACAACTAAGAAGAGGAAAACTGTTTTTAGCCTCCATCTGTGTTACAAGTGAGACTCCTTCCTTCTCTCCCACAATCTTCACACTACTTCGGGGGGAAAAACAACTGTTAGTGTGCAGGATAAGGGAAAGAGTGTAGACCACGACCAAGGGATGGTAGAAATGAGAATGGAGATTGCACGGTTGCAAGAGCTGGTAAGGAAGCCTGTGAGATCACATGTACAATGTATATACTGTGGCGGCAATCACCTCCCAATTGAGTGCGAAGATCCTAGATCTCGGTCGTGCTCAAATTGCAGTAGATTCGGGCATGATGCAATGCATTGTAGAATTCCGAGGAGATTCCCATATGCGCAGCAGTACAACCCTCCATACTTAGGTAATAGGCCACCCAATTTCTTTGGGAGGGGAGCCCAGTTAGCTCTCCCAGCACCGACTGACTCAAGACCTACCGTACTTAGACTGGAGATGAACCCAACTGGTATACCCAAACCACCAGGGCCTTTTGTAACCCACCCATCTAGCGATGCTCCTGTTCACTTTGTGGAGGAGCCTAATGAGGAAGAAACATATGTCAACCCATACATATCCTATGACGAGGAGGGCAACCCAGTCTTGATGGACTATCGGCCAGGGCAGGTGATGGCTTTAGGAAGAGGTAGAGGCAGAGGCTTTGGAGGGCCAAGACAAGATCCAGTCACATGCTGGACTTGCGGCCACCCAGGCCACATTTCATCATGCTGCCCAGAATGAGAACATGCTAACAAGGACAAAGCGGATCTATGATGCACAGAGTGTGGAATCACACATCTGTTTCTTGACTGTCCTAGGCGGAAGCCATCAATCAGCTCTGCCAACATGCCATCGGTGCCTTTGGGGCTTTTTGGAGTGGAAACCTTTGACAGTGAGGATACACCCATTCCACTACATGTTATGATGCGAGCTCAAACAAAACAGGCAGGCATCTCTTTACCAGGGCCAAGTAACCTTGACACAACCTCAATAGGAAAGAAAAGCCAGAGGAGATGGAAAAAGAGAACTGATGCAAAGATAACTCTTAAAATCGAGGAAGCGACTACGTTAGTAACGGGAAAGAGGGTCACAGACACAAAGGTGGAGACCTCAGCTCCTAAGACAGTCGAGCTAGGGAGTGCCAAGGTAGGGGAATATCCCCATCCCAAACGGCAGCTCGAGGCCATAGCTAAGGTCAAGGACTGGGTCAAGGACGCCCAAAAGCACCTCCAGGATGCTGAACCCATATTAGAAGATCCTATTGACGATTTCTCCAGCATGAGCACACTAGTCTCACCTTCAAAACCACAAGCTACGAGCATATTAGAAGAAACTTGCCACGGCAGACAGAACGCATGGCCTAGAAATGCTAGCCTCAGGGGAAGATAAGAGCCCAGTAGCCTCCTCACAACCTTGTTGTCTACTCCAATAAATCTAAGCTTGGAAGACCTGCTTAGGCAGAATCATTCCTTATGGCAAGAGTTAAAAGACTTGATGGAGGGACACACAGGACTTGCGGGTGCTGATCCGCAAGATCATGATGCGGTTACACAAATCCCAAGTCTAACTCTACACTCAACTCCTAAGTCTTTGCACATCAATGCTTTTTGGAAAGGCACTGAAATGCATGCAGTTTTACCCATCCTAGCCTTAGGAGATATGATGCGAAAAGGAATTGTAGACACAGGCACAAGTGTTAGTGTACTAAGCCATGCAGTCTTAGAGGCATGGGGAAACCCTCCTATAGAGATTGCCAGGTTTAACGTCACTAGCAAATGGAATGAAGGTAAGACCATTCGGGGTCTTAAAGAATTGGCCAGTAAAGATTGCCGATGTGCAGTTTTCCGTAAACTTCATTGTCATGGAGGGAGTGGATTACGATATACTATTAGGCTGATCTTGGATGAGGAATGCGCGTGTCATTGAGGACTCGGGCAATGGTTTGATTTTCCTAGGGAACAGAGCTAGTGCAGTAAGAGTAGACATGGACACTTGGAAGACGACCCCTGTTGACCTAGATGTCATCTCAGCTATGCTGAAAGGCGATACTCACATGACCAAACCCTATGGATCACTCACTAAATATATTCCTTGCCCTAAGGATGAGAGGGATTGGATGCACGTTTTGGCAACCATTGACCTACCATTCTTGGATGAGGAAGAACTATATTGGCAGGCTGCTAAAGCCGCAACCATGCCAATTGAGGAGCCAATTGTGCCACTCTACATGATGGCAGGAAGCTCACTTAACCCAGGCAAACCAACCTCGTTCCATATCCACAACAACAAACTAGAGCTTCGAAAAATTGTAGAGTATCTGACCAATAAACTGGAAGGCAACTTGGCTGCTAACTTAAAACCTCTACGTGATCTATTAGCTAAGCCAGATTGGAAATGAACCAAGGTCCACGACCTGAATTTGTTATATAACTAGGCTTTAGTTACTGATGACAAGGAAACTGGAGAGGAAAGCTTAGGTGACGATGAGCAGTTAGAAGGACAGGACTCTGATGATGAGGAGTATGAGGACTATCGCTCTACGGGAGAGGAGAGTGAAGAAGAGATAGATACAATAGAGTACGACACAGAAGGAAAAGCAATGGAACAAATCAGGGCAGACTCGAGGCCTAGGAGAGGAAGAACCAGTCAGAACAAAAAAGGAGTCATGCGAATGGAGTGTGACAGATCCTGGCTAGAACACATAGGAGCTATGGATTACGAGCAAGCCGGAGTGGCTCGACCATGGGTAATCCCAGTGCTTAAGACGGATGCACCTACTGAACTACAACCCCCTGGGGAAACACCTTCCTCAAGTGAGGGATGCAAGTTTAACTCAAAGTCGAAAGTTAGCACTGAGAGTGATCCCGAGATACCACAACCTTCTAAAGTCAAACGCACCAAGGGAGACTTGCCAGTCCACCTAAGGCGCAGGAGGCTAAAGGAGGAGGCCAAGAAGCAAGCAAATGACTCAGAAGCAGAAAGGCAATAGAAACCGTAGGATCTACCCAAACGGTTTACAAAATTTAAAAAGGGTAACAGAGTGGTGATTTTGCTAGGTGCGAAAAGACAAGGCCAAACTAGTGAACCGATCGAGGGACCCGCCAAAGTCAAGGAAGCTAACTTGGCTAGGAAAGATGAAAAGCCAAGACCTGTATTCATTGCAGATGACTTGACGGAGGATGAGGAGACCAAACTTGTTGCACTCTTGCAAGAGTACATTGACGTATTTGCCTGGATGAACTTAAGGGAGTCGACCCTAGGGTTGTGACTCATAATATCCCAATGGTCCCTGATGCAGTGCCAACAAAACAACGACCTTACCCCATGAATCCCAAACACACCCATGCAGTAAAAGAGGAGATTGATAAACTCATGAGGGCAGGATTCATATATGAGATCGAGCACACGGACTGGGTATCACCTATCGTGATTGTCATGAAGAAAAATGGAAAAATCCGAGTGTGCGTGAACTACAAGAAAGTGAATGCCACTACAAAGAGGGATAACTATCCTTTACCTTACACCGAGCACATGCTTGAGAGGGTAGCAGGTAAAGAAGCCTATAGTTTTCTGGATGGTTTCTCGGGCTATAATCAAGTGCAAGTGCACCCCGATGACATGCACAAGACTACCTTTGCCACGAAATGGAGTGTATTCGCCTACATTGTCATGCCTTTTGGGCTGATGAACGCACCTGCGACTTTTCAACGCCTAATGTGCACTATCTTTAAGCTATCTTTGAAAGGTGTAGGTTGTACCACCTCTCGTTGAACCCCTTAAAGTGCCAGTTCTAGGTGAAACACGGATGCATCTTAGGGAACGTAGTGTCAAGGAATGGCATTGCCACTGACTTTTCTAAAGTCAGAGTCATTGTTGACTTATCACCACCTGATAACTACAAGGGAGTTTAGTGCTTCTTAGGACACACTAGATATTATCGATGCTTTGTACTAAATTAGGCACTAATTGCTAGACCATTGTACAAGCTGTTGATAGTGTTCGAGTGGACTGAGGAATGCCAACGCGCATATGAGGAGTTGAAAAAGGCTCTTACTATTGCACCAATCTTACGAGCCCTAGACAAGAACATAATGTTTCATGTACACATAGATGCCTCTAAGTTCGCTATTGGAGCCATGCTATGCCAGCCTGGTGAACATAACTTAGATTACCCGGTGAGTTTTGCAGCAAGCAGCTCACAGAGACCGAGATGAACTATTCCACCACAGAAAGGGAGGGGTTGGCCATGGTATTTGCGGTAAAGAAATTTAGGCATTACTTGTTGGCCACTCCCTTTGTCTTCTTTGTTGACCATCAAGCCTTGCTATATCGAGTGAACAATCCTTGCGCTATGGGATGCATAGCTAAATGGTTACTCCTTCTACTAGAGTTTGACTTCTCTGTGGTTGTACACAAAGGAAAGTAGCATTACATGGCTAACCACATGTCCCGCATACCCACAGGAGAAGCCGCTGGACAAGGCATACCTGACGATTTACCGAGTGCTCATCTCTTTAACCTGTCTAGCGAGAGAGAATTGTTTAAAGCTGATCTGACGCCATACTGGGCCAATGACATAGTGCAAGTGCTAGAGAGCGGACTACCTGAGAGACCCATTGAGAAGGCCAGGCTGAGAAGACTTATCCTGAAAATTCAGTCATACTAACTGATAGCTGGCCAACTCTACAGGTTGGGACAAGACAGTTTATTGCGCAGATGCGTATGTGAGCACGAGATGCACGATGCATTGAAAGAAGCACATGGCGGAATTGTTGGAGGACACTTTGGCGGGGACACAATAGCCCGAAAGGTGCTACAATCCCAACTATGGTGGCCCACCCTTTTCCATGATGTAGCTAAATTCGTAAAGCTCTGCGATGAGTGCCAAAGGACCAAAGTGGCTATGCGAAAAGATAAGATGAAGTTGACCTCTGTCATAGCCCAACAACCCATTGAAAAATGGGGCATCGATTTTATTGGACCTATCAGTCCTGTGGCACAATATTCCCAAGCTCGCTACATCATAGTGGCAACCGATTATCTAACGAAGTGGGCAGAGGCACGAGCCACGAGCCACGAGGAAGAATGATGCCAGAACCACTGCAAAGTTCTTGTGGGAGTAGGTCATTTCACGGTTTGGCTGTCCAATCGAATTTGTAAGCGATCAAGGCACGCACTTCATTAATGAGGTGATTTCCCACCTGCTCTCTACCTTCCTAATAATTCATCGGAAGTCCTCTCCCTATTACCCTCAGGCTAATGGCCAAGCCGAATCCACGAATAAAATCTTAGTCAACGTGCTTACAAAGGTAGTGTCTACTTCAAGAAGTGACTGGGACAACAAGCTAATGGCGGCCTTGTGGGCCTATTGCACAGCCTTATAAAATGGCTGTAGGACAGATGCCTTTTAGGTTGACGTACAGAACTAAAGCCATTTTACCCTTAGAATTATTCATCCCTAGCTTAAGGATAGTAGTCCAGGAGCATTGGGAGGGAATAAAGGCTTGGACCAATCGCTTAGTGGAGTTAGAGCACCTAACGGAGACCCGACTCCTCGCCACTCACTCTCTAATTTGTGAGAAGGCTCGACGAAAGATGTGGTTTGACAAGCATGTCAAACAGTGAAACTTTGAACAAGGGGACCTTGTTCTGCTATACTCCGTAAAAGGACATAAACAGAAGATGAAGTTTCGGGGGCTAGGGCCTTTCAGAGTATGCATGATTGGTAGAACAGGGAATGTTGAGTTAGAGACACTTGAAGGTGAAGGAATAGGCTTTTTTAATGGCAGCCGCATAAAGAAGTACTATCCTCCTTCCCATCCATTACATGAGCCACCCATGCTAGAACCCCCAATGAATGTTTGCATGGCTACTATAACTGACCTTACAGATCAAGACGAAGAAGCAGTGGCACCGGTGTATCTACGAATCACAGTCATAGCAGGAGCGACGTATTCTTTCGATGCCTTGATTGATGAAGGTGCCGACTACAACATCTTGACGCATGACCATTGGACATGCATTGGTTAATCGAAACTATAGCCCACTAATGCCAAACTCACCCCGTTTGGGGGTAATGCTTATTCACTCCTAGGGAAGTGCAAGGTAGTTGTTTCTATCGAGTCTGAAAGTTTACCAACTTTCTTCCATGTGTTGCATGACACTAAAGGAGTCGGTAATATGTCACTATTAGGTCATACTTTCAAGAAGCAAACGAATTGTAATGTGGATAACAACCTAAACTACATTCATCTTGCTATAGGCAATGTACGTATAGTGACGGTTTTCAACAAGGGATGTCTTGACTCCTCCACCATTAAGAAGCCACCGGTAGAAACCCCTACGACCACACTTCAGCCCAAGTCTAAACAGAAGAAAACTAAGGCCTCATGCCAGGCTCTCGACCCTAGGCCCAAACCCACCAAGAGTGCTCACAAGGCCAAGGAGTCTGAGCTTATATGGGTGCCAAAACGGCAAAGACCACATCCGGGTAGACCACCCAAACGTGATTCTAAATGCCAAAATAATCAGCCATCACGGCCTAAGAGGCAGTCTAGACGCTATCAACGTAGACACACAACCACGCCACGATGGATCCCCAAAGATCTCTTGCGAGCATAAGGATACTACGAGGGCAACTTTTGGATTTGGGTTCCTAAAAATGGAAATTTTAAAAGCTCATCTACAAGAATTCTCACCCTAGTGAGGGAGGCTTGCACACATGGTGCCCAGGACATACTCAAAAAACCATTTCCTGCTGTGGCTAGTAAGCCCCAGCTCATCTACCGACCAAAGCAAATGCCACAAGCCTTAGACTTACCTAATCCAGAGAACTTAAATACCCCCGTGACTGCTCACTCAGAACCCAGCACAACTCCCATGCCCCCAGAGCTTCCTACAGCACCTCAAAGTGCTTCGGAGTGCAAAGCCACACCTGTGACACCAATGATGAAGTCACCACTATCCAGTCCATTTGCACCATTCCCACCAGCAGGTCTTAAACCTTCCTACACGGTACGACCTTTCCTTTCCTTGGCTAAAGACCTCGCTGCGACTTCTAGGGATGACTTAGTAACCTGCATCAAGATGTTGGACAAAACTTTCACTACATTCGCTAGAAGTTATGAGAGGCTAGACCTAGGTCTTCTTGACAAAACACTTGCTTCACATGTTCGTGCATTACCATGCACTTGGGAAGAATACAAACTTATGACCTGTAAATTCCCCAAAATTGCTGTTGAACTGATAGCAAACGATGAAATCTCAAAGGAGCAAGCTGCTCTTACAAGACTAGTCACTTCATATCGTAAGCCTCCTCGTTCTGTTCCTGACCATGAGTTGCAAGAGCTCACACAGATGGCAAGCTCACCTTCCACGTTCTTGCAATAGTGGTTTGCTCTGAGAATCCAATGGGAGAAAAAAGGTTGCCGGATAATGACCAATGTTGAGCAACGCAAGGCAGTTAAAACCATCGAATATGACCCTACTTATATGGCACCTATCTCGTTTAGGGTTTTGGCCATCACCCATAACTAGCATTTAGACGACCGTGTGCTTGCTCACCCTTACACTGACCAATTCCTTACGGAAGAGGAATTACATGTTGCAAGCCGCCTTAATACTGAAGATCTCTTTCACGATGTCTTGACCTACATCTCCCAAGTCTCCATCCAACCATCTGCTCTTGATTGTCATGCCCAACTCAAATACAATCCAAGCTTCTATGATTGGTTATTGGCTAAGTAAGTCAATCCACAAAAAATAGCATTTTCCTCGTACTTCCTATGCTAATCCTAGGAAGGATTCCTTGAAAGATCCAAGCCGGGGGGGAGCAATGTGAGCAAGAGCAGAGCAAAATGAGAGTCATGCTATCTAGCAGAATGTTATGATTAATTGAGTTTCAATGGAAGATACTGCAAAGGGAAAACAATAGCAATTGTTGCTGGCCTCTAAGCAAGTATACCAATTTTTGACACATACATTTTTCTCTCAAAATTGAGTTTTGTTAGAAATAAGCCGATTTTTAAGCATTAATGTTGGCATGGTGTGTTGATAGGTAACCACCATGGCACGACAAGACAAAGGGGGCAAACTCCCATTTTCTGAAGAAGAGATGACCAAGTTGGGCATCAGCGTTGAGACACGAGGATTCAGTCAATTCACCTTCAAGAACACGCTGAACTTGGATGAGGCCATCTTGGAGGAACCTGCAGTCAAAGAATTGGTGGACAGATGCCACCTCCACAAGTATGTGAAAAAGATGGGGCAGGCCGTGGATTACGGCATGTGTGCGGAATTTCTGAGGAACTTTGACAAGGGCAGGAACTGTGGCACTGTCACAGTGAGGACATGGGAGCAGGAAAGAAGAGTTGAAGTGCCCCTCAATGCGGCAATCGTAGAGAAGGCCTTGGGGCTCGTACCCAAGAAAGAGAGGTGGCCGAGAAGGGATGTTTACACCATGCTGGGGGTAAAAAAAGAAGAGGTGCACACAGTGGATGGAATCAACTTAGCTGACATCCCAGATCCAAGAGTGAAGGTGCAAGAAAAGATGATCCACACACTCTTCTCGGGCCAAAGGTACAACGCATTGATGAACAGGATCGGGGTCTCGTTGTTAGAAAGCATTGCAGCAGGAGTCCCTGAGGAGGTAGACTGGAATGGGTTCGTGCAGAAAACCATTCAAAGCTCAGCTGGCCTTCTCACTCTAGCAAAAGCACCAGCAGGACGAGAATTCCCTGCCTCCACAGCACGCTCCACAAGGAAGAAACCTGCCTCAAAGGTGGCCACAATTAGATATGGTGGTGTTTTGACAGCCATCATAGATGAATCAGTGAAGGCTACTGGAGTCATGGAAGAGCAAGCTGCACATCAAAGCCCATCGCATCAAAGCCCACCTTACCACAAAGGAGAAGAATCAAGTGAAAGAACGATAAGTGACAAGGGAGAACAGGAGGTGCCGCCTACACAAGCAAGCAAACCAGAAGGACAAAAGAAAGGGGATAGGAGATAGAAGGAAAGGAAAGAGAAATTAAGCAAAGAAGAACGAGCTGAAATCAAGAGGGCTCAAAGAGAGTCTAGGAGGGCTGAGGAAGAAAGAAGGAGGAAAGAGGAGGAAGAGTTTGCAAAGATAAGAGAAGAATCAAAGAAGGCAGAAGGGGATAGGAAAAGAAGGGCGGAAGAAGAAGCTGAAGAGCAGAGACTGAAGGAGGTGGCCAAGTTGGTAGAGGTTATGCAAAGATTTGTGGAAGAGACCCACGGGGGTGGAGAGCTTGAACCTATGAGCCCTTGTCATAAATCCAAAGCTAGTTCAAGTGTGGAAGCAGCTCTAGTGGCTGTAGGCAAGGGCAAGTCCCTACTACATCCACTTCCTTTCTCTTTTGTGCCTGCAACAACTGAAACCACGACTACAACCACCACACAACCCACACCTCCCCTTGACACGGCACAACTAATGAACATGATGCAAATGCTAGTGAGCAAAGTGGCCGAGATCGTGCCAGGAACTAGATTGAAAAGGCCCGTTGCCGCAGATGCAGAGTCACGGCAAGACCCTAAAAGACAAAGGCTGGAGGCATCAACCACCACACCCCGTACTCCCATGCCTACTGACACTGACTATGATGCATATGTGGCTGAGCTACTGGCACAACTAGACAAGGCAAAGGAAGAGAAGAAAGTGGCCTTGATGGAGCTAGAAAAAGAAAAGGAAACATCAGCTTCTCTTAGGCTAGAAGTCTCAAGGCAGGGAGCCGATTGACGAAGAGAAATGAAGGCCCTGCAAGACCAGCTAGTAGCAAAAGCAAAGGAAGCCCAGTACAACGAAAGCCGCCTTAGACAAAGGCTGGAAGACGAAGAGCAAAACTTGGTGGTAGAGCAAAGGAGTCTAAAGCTACTAGTGCAACAATACAATGATCTACAGCAAATGGTCGCTCAAGTGGAAAAGCTAAGACAGGAGGTTTAGGAAGGCAAAGCCAGTACACCACAAGAACATACCATGGAGCTCCGTTTTGTGGCAGAAGCTAGAAGAACAAAACAGATTAATAAGTGAAATCAATTTTTTGAAGAGTGAAGGGCTAGGAGTCTCAACAGAAGCAAAACGGCTACAAGATGAAGCGCAAAGATTACAAGATGCGTTGGAGACCTCCCAGGAAGATGTAGAGGCCCTCATGGCCATGGCTTTCAATCAAAAAAGGCTATTCCTTGCTGAGATCTAAAGCCAAGAGCAGTTGGTGCAGGAAAAAGCAGAAATACTGGCCGAGGTGCACCAAAGGCTCAGCATTGTAGATCAAGCCAAAGGGATTGCTGAAGAGCAGTTGGCTCAGAAGTTAAGAGAAAGGAACCAGTTGTGGTTTTTAACAAATGAGCAGCAACAGGTAGTGACCACCCTGGCGAGCCAACTGGAGGAAGAGAGAAAAAGGATGGAGGAAAGAGCTATGGATTGGGAAAGGAATAATTTTGACAAGGTGAGGGACTTGACCGAATGCTTGGCAGTGGTTGGCAGAATGCGAAAGGGTGCTTACAGAAGCCAAGGTTGAAGTTGCCGAAATAACTACTAAAACACAACGGCAAGCCTTCCTCAACACGGTACTCCATGTCACACAAGCTGAGGGCGATGATCCAGTGGAAAAGGTGAAAAGAAAGTTGAAGCTGACCACCCGAGCTCTAAGATATGGTCTTCAAGAGCGGGAGCTCCCAATGAGTATAGGGATCACTAAGGAGCAACAATTCCACTACTTACGTCGTACGGGCCTTTCCACTGCTGAGCTCAAGGAGCTAGGTTTTGAGGAGCATGAACAGCCACTACTACCACTGCCAATCATCCCATCTGTGGTTGAGCGACATGTCGAAGAGGGTCCGAATTTCGAGCAAGGTGATGAAGAAGAGCAACAAAGAATGCCGAGTCGGCCTCAACCCGATCTCCCACAGGTAGAGCTTGCAGAGATGCCCATCTGCCTGAGCATATAGTTGCAGCAAGGAGGAGAAGACAAGAATTAGCTGAGGAGGCCCAATGCCGAGCACGCACAATTCCAAGACAACTTCCTGAAGAGCCCATGCCACTGAGAGGTGATGCACATCCTGTAGACTGGCCCTAGGAGTTGGTCATCTAGCATCAGCAAGAGTTCCACAAAAGGCCATTTGAGCTCTCATTTGCTTTCCCACGCTCTCTGGACCCGGCCCTGCCTCTAGGAGTCTTAGCCAAGATCAAGGATCTGGCTAATGAACTTGCAAACAGATGGATTGAAGAGAGGAGCCTGATAATGACTGGGTGGCGACAAGAACCACATGATTACTAGGAAGATAAGGTCAAAATGGTTCCCAAAACCGTCCAAGGCTACGAGGCACGGTCGAAGTGGCAGAGGAGGGTTTGGGACACCAATTTTGATGCATGGACTGCCTTTTGCAGTTCACCCCCCGAAGAGCACAATGATCCTATCTACATGCCCTACCCCCGTAGGCATGGAGTGGACTATGATAGAGACTTGCATGGGGATTACGACTTCCCAAAAATATATAATGTAAATGCTAGGAGCCCTAAGGAATGCTTAGTGTTTAGGTTAGAAGATATACTTCCTTCTATAAATCGTTTCCTTGCAGACCTCTCTTCCTACCCAGATCCAACGTTTTTGACCACTTGTAATTACCTCCGACTTATCAAATTCCTGCTACTCCAAAAACCCACACCAGAGAAAGCCCATCTTCCCCCACTCTTCTTTGATATCAACCTAGGAATAGATAGTAGAGCTATGACTAGGTTAATGATGCGGGCTACTCTCCTTCCTTCCTTCTGTCTAGAGCTCTTAGAAAATATAAGTGACACCCGCTTCACAAGGTGTAATCGCCCTTTCTTGTCAACCACTCCTCTTAAAGCTAAGGACGATATTAAAGAATACCTACGAAGTCGCGCATTCTTATCTCAATGCCTGCAACCGCCCCGTGATTAAATGGGTGTGATGTGCCTTGACAATTGTACTCCCTCTCTCATTCTCAAAAAAGAAAAGAAAAGAAAGGAAAAGAAAGCAAAGAGAGAAAAAGCCACAAGGAAACAAAGACAAGGTGACTGGAGAGAAAGACAAGAGCAAAAAATAGCAAAGCTGAAAGATGAATCTACTACTAAGCAAGTTAACAAGGAGAACACTTCACATGTGCTTGCAATCTCCCTTCATTGTTATTGTGCACCACACTCACTGCACCTAGGGTTCTCCCTAGCCCCTTCCCCACTTCACACTTAGGGCACATCAAGGGCAGGACTTTCAGACCTGTCACCCTAAGTTTTGCACCGCACCTCCAACGATGCACGAACTCGATCCTCAAGTGTGGGACATTACCAAGGGCTTGCCCAAGGTTAGACCCATCTCCCAGTTCCACTGGCACGGGCACCATGCACTACACAGTGAGACAAACACACCCCCTAGGAAGTGCACAACTTTTCTTACAGGTTATGTTCGTGTTTCAGGAACTGGTTGCTTGGCTAAAGAAGATCATCCACTACACCTTCCAATGACAATGAATTTTTCCATGAGTCGGACATGACTCCATTACTACAACTTCAGGAGCTTCGCTGCTAACGTTTAAATGGCTCAACAAATTTCATGTTGCTAGCCATCTACCTGAGCTGATGGCCACCATGATTGAACCAAGTCAAGGTAGAACTGCCATTGGCACAGATCTTGGAACCTCATCGTCCAATGATCCATGCCCAATGCCTCAAGATCTACAGATCGCTTATTGATTCCACAAGCCTGAAGACCTTCAACTCAAAACTGAAGACTTTCAACTCAAAGACAAGGATCTTCAATCAAAGCAACGGATTTTCAAGGCAAACAGCGTTTGGGGGGTTTCTCCAGAATAAATCCCTCCAATACCACCCTCCTAAGGGATTGCTTATTGCTTCAAGCGTTTCTAATACTCAAAAGACGACCGGCTACATAAGGGGCATCACAACAATGTAAAAGATGCCGAGTATCTTCATAAAGCCTAAAGCACGCCGAAATCTTTCCTGGTCATCGTCCTTAAACCCCATCACCTATCATTCACCCAACCACATTGGAAGCAGTGTCACCCACTTACCTGTTCCACCTAGCATCCGACCTAACTAGCCACTACGTCCTTGTCACCCACGTCTTCGGTGCACGCTACAGCCTGCTACCTACGACGGTGAGTGCCATGGGACTGGCACTCGTCTAGGAGGAGGGTAATGTTAACCCGAACACAAAGAAAGCAAAAGGAAATAAAAAAGACGTAGGGCAAAGGTGGAAAAAAGGTAGCCCGATTGAAGAAAGAATAGGAGAAAAGGCCAAAAGAGCAAGGGCAACCTTAAAAGTCCAAGGCAAATGCAAAAGGGAAAAAGTCGCATTTTAAAATAAAAAGGCACACCCTGAAATCTTGTAAAAGAGCGCGTGCAATTTGTAAATGTAGACGGGCGGTGGAAAGGAATCTAGGAAGATAGAAGGACAATGGGAAAAAGGGCCTAGGCTACGGCCGGCCATGTAAAAAAGAGGAAAAGGGGATGACCGCCCAAATGGAATTTAGGGTTTTGTATATAAAGTTGAAAAGTGAATGAGAAGATCATTCTTGTGTGTGGCCAAAGCTTCTTCTTCTTCTTCTCTTGTTTCTTGCCTTCTTGCTTGTGCTTGAGAGAGGAATTGAGAGAGTGTGAGGGAGTGATTGTGTGAGAGTGAGGGATCTTGGAGAAGAAGCTCTCCATCTTCTCTCTTCATCTTCCCCTCCTCTCTTCTATTCTCTTGTCTCGTGCATGGCTATGGAGGATGAAGCTCATGGGAGAGGGATTGAGGTTGCTTGAGCTTGCCTCAAGGATCGTGGAGCTACCAGTGCGCAAGAAAGAGAAGGATACTCGATCGAGCATCAAGGTAAGCTCACTACACCCATAAGGTAGGCATTGCACGTCGGCTATGTGAGAGGTAGCCATGGCCGCTCGGTTTGAAACACTTGAGCAATAAGTGGTCTGTAGGTCTCGGGGTAGTGGGCTTGGACCATGAGGTGCATGCAGTGCCAATTGAAATGGATCTCCCAACTAATATTGTCTCAGAGGAGGAAATGCATAGAATTTTGTGGGCCATCCGGAGAATGCCTGTTCATTGCAAACGAAAATGTTTTGGTATTATAAATAGAAAGGAGTGCTGCAACGTGATAGAAACTAGATCACCTGGGTTACTATGCCCTTCATTTTGGTCAGAGAGGGAATTTCAAGGTAAGCCTATTGCACAATGGTTCTGGTTTTGCAGTCATAATGTGGAGCATACATGGGATGTTGATAAACAAGTTAAGCATGTGCCATTGCGACCAAGGATTTGGTCTATTGACAAGGGCACCAATGCTTCTGCAGAGGAGATTTCAATTCTTATAAAAGGAGGTTTTGTATTCAAGCATGATGGCATTCCATCTACCCCCAAAAATACTACGACTCATGGGACAGAACCACTTATCTCTTCAAGTGGCAAGTGAAGAAAAAAATGGAGACATGGTATTTCTAAGGATGTAGAAAGAAAAATTGCATTGGCTGAGGCATTGGATGTAGTTTTCATGGAAGAGAAAGTAGTGGTGGCAAATAAGAAAGTCATATTTTATGTTATGTCAGAGAATTTGTATGAGGTGCATGTCAATCCTGAGCCCTTCTGCACGTGTCCTGACTTTCAAAAGAGAGAGTTGGAAAGTAAACCCTTCCTGGCCTGCAAGCACATGTATTATGTCTACGTTTGTGTGCTTGGGATGGACAAAAATCAACATATGATGATGCATCAGCCTTCCCTTAAGCAAATTGATTTAAATTTTATGCTTGCCCTTCCGCCACGCATAAAATGCAAATCAAAGACTTGAGAGTTTTATGTTGGCTATTGTTCAACGAGATGGGGACCATGCAGTACTGAATGAAAGATTTAAAGGGCATATGAAGAAGTGGAGGTGGACATTCATTTGGATACATGATGTGAAGGGACCACATATTTGGTATTTTTCTTTTTGAGCATAATGAAAACTCTAGTAAAAGTAGACATTATTAATCATGGACCAGTTATCCATTTGTGGACATGATTGGATGAGGATCTAAAAGTGGAATTATTGATCATGCTTTTTTGATTCATTGAGGGGGCCATCTATTTATAGGTTAGGGATCTCTTTATAAACTATGCTTATTTAGTATGCAAAGTAATTTCATTTTTCCTGATTTGATGCTCCAACTTCATTTTTGTTGAGCCAATTTTTTTTCAAGGTAATCTAGATCTTGCTCCTCTTCTCCTATTATGAAAAGTATGCAGGTTTATTGTTTTCCTTTTGCTATGATGAATACATCCATCAAGCTTGGTATTCACTGAGGGGGGTACCTATTTGTAGGTGATGGATCTCATTATAAATCATGCTTATTTTGTGTGCAAAGAAATTTCATTTTTCTTAATTTTAATGCTCCAAGTTCATTTTTGCTAGTTGTGACAATTTGTTTCTCAAAGTAATCTTGATTTTGTTTCATAAAGCTTGTTGATCACTTCGTTTTAATTCCCCTCAGAGGATTGTCTATTTATATGTGAAATATCTCTTTATAAATCATTCTTGTTTTGTGTGCAAATCATTTTCATTTTTCCTGGTATTCATGTTCCAAGTTCGTTTTTGTTGATTGTGATACTTTTTTCTTAAGGTAATCTTGATCTTTGTCCTTTACTCCTATTATGGAAAGCATGGTTACATAGAATCTAATCATGTATCATCTACTCTAGTCACATTTCTAATATATATTATGGTTGCTTCTCCTTCCCATGTTACACCTTCTCAATTGTTTGCTTCCCCTTATCACGTTATCAAGGTGTTTTTTATCTAAACCATGTTCTAATTTCTAATTTTCATTTGTTAATTGGGTATTTTTTATCTAAACTATGTTTCATATAACCTTTGATTGGCAAGTCTGCTATTGATATAAACCATGGCCAAGTTTGATGTTGAACCAAACCATGACATGGTTGCTTCCCGTCCTTATGCAACAACTCTACTCTTTGCTTCTCTTTTGCATATTACTCTTCCTTCCACTTTCCATAGTCAATTCTAATAATTTTTATTTTTAGCACAAGGTTTTCTTTAAATTCTACATGAGTCAAATCATGCCTAAACCTACACAGGAGGAGCTAGACATGAGAAAGACCTTCAGAACCACAAATGGTAAACTAGATTCGTTGTCAAAAGCTACAAACTATGATGATAAGTGGTCAATAAATGATGCAACCTTTGCCATTGGAAAGGTTGAACAAATACTTGGCCAAATTTTTCAACAAGAGGATGAAAATGATATATCCCTTGTCGATATGTTAGAGTTAAAGCTCCCTACAACCATTGCATATATGAGAAGCTTTGGAGTGATTAGTAAAAAAGATGAGGAAGATATTGACATTTGTTACTATCAAGTCCACATATCGATACTATATAATAGTTATATATAAGTGGCTTTCATAATTTGCCTAAATAGTTGCAAGAGAAATAATTATATTTTCCTATATTGAGTTCTTTTTGTGTTTTGTTCAGATTGACTCATAATTTTAGAGATTAGTCTGATTGATAAGGGTACTTTTTGAGATGTGTGGTAGAAACCCAATTTTGTTCATTTTTCTCTCTTCGGTATATTTTGAGAGTTTGAAAAAAATGGTCCCTTGAATAGCTTGTTTAATATAAATTTTCAATATGGGTAACAAGATTATCCCTCATAAAGTTACAAATTTTGTGAAAAAACTCCAAGTTTTGGCAAATACATAGATATCAAGAAGCAACATCAAGAGTTGCTCAAGATGGTAGAGTCTCTAAAAATCTCAAATTTGTATCACCAAAACATGCAACACATGCATTGTGGTGGAGATGATCTCCCTTCAGAATGCTCTAGACCACTAAGGATATGCACAAATTGTGGGTGTTTTGGTCACAAATCCACATATTGTGAAGCCCCATGAAGGTAGCTTCTTGCTTCTAATTTTTCCTATCAACACTAAGATGCCAATTATCCTAGACAATCTGCACTTCACCAATATTTGGCATTGCCATAAAAATAGACAAGATGGAAGAGAGATGAAGAAACCAATATCACAGATGCAAAAGAAATGGAAACTTGAGCACACAAAGGGATAGGGCTGAAGTTGTCTTCTTCTTCCTTCACACAAAAGAACTAAGTCTACAACATGATAGGAGACTAATATGAAAGTACCACAATGTACATACATATGGTCACTAAGTGTAAACCTACTAAGAAAAGAAGAGGAGCCACAATAGTGTACCTTAACTAAGGGTGGTTAACCAAGGGTGGACTATGTGGATATATTCTAGCTATAGAATCACCAGCATATGCTCATGTTGACCACCTAACCTATGAGTGAGTAATATCCTATCACATCACCGAGGTGCATATTGGATGCTAGCTCATGTGGAGCATGACATCTCAAAACTCCCCCTTGATCTTAGCATGAGCTTGTGAACTCCAAACATAGTCTTGAAGCATTAAAGATTTTGAGCTCCCAAGGCCTTGGCAAAAATATTAGTAGTTTGATCCTCTAAAGAATTGATGTAAACCAAGTCAATATTACTTGTTAGAACTTGCTCCTGAATGAAATGGTAATAGACCTTTATGTGTTTGGTCTATGCATGATATATTGGGTTCTTGGGTGGCCAATTGAGTGGTACTAAATTTATCACATTAGATGATCAAATTATTGTCCAGTTGCATCCCAAAGTCACTAAGTAGCATGCGTAACCAAGCTACCTCACATACTACAATTGCAACACCTCTTTACTCTATCTCTATAGTACTAGACAAGGGCAATAGTTGGTTTTTTATTGCTGCTCCAAGTAACAATACCACTCCCAAAGGTGTCGGGGTAAAGGCGTCTCTGCCTAGTCATCCGTGTATTACTAGACTGATAGTACCCGCATCTACACACTATAGGTGGCAGGCACCCATCACTGTCACTTCATTCTTTATTCTTTCAATGACATTTGAATAAAGGGAAAGCCGGTTGCACATTGTGACTATTGGAGTTTCCACATTGGAGTCTCTCTCTTTCTTGCTCTTGCTCCATCCATCATAGCTCTCACCTCTGTGCTCTCTTCTCAATCCTTCTCACACGGAATTGATTTAATGCGAGACTCGATATCAAGAAAATTACATGCGGTCACTTATGTGATAGCTTGACAAGTAATTTTTAAAAAACCTGAAGCTCGAATTCATTTCTTGTTGATATGAAGTACTGTGGTGGGAATATTACATTACCTCATGACTTATCGTTTATAAAGTCATGTCATATTCTTTGATACTTAACTTACTCAATATTATACTCATTCTTACATGTTCTTCATCTACCGATTAAGGCTTTTGTGATTTGTCTTGCAGTTACAAAATCAATGTGATCTTTGACACATTAAATGGAATCGAGATGCTAAATAAAATATAATGTGGAAAAAATTATGATCAAACCATTGTAATATTATTTACGAGGCATCTTTGCTTTTTGTTGGCTTGGAACATTGAGGCATCTTCTTGTGTTGGATTGCATAATTGATTTAATGCAAGACTCGATATTAAGAAAACTATGTGTGGTCACTTATGTGATAGTTCAACGAGTAATTTTTAAAATTTTTGAAGTCTGAATTTGTTTCTTGATATGAAGTGTTATGGCACGAATATTACATCCTCTCCTCCTTAGAGGAATCAAGTTGTCCTCATCTCGAAAAGAATCGGGGAAACTAGTTTTCTAGATCTGTATCTTCTATCCAGGTGGCATCATCCTCAGGATAGTCTTTCCATTGGGATAAGATACTCTCTAATGGTTCTATTTCTCAAACCTTTCTCTTTTACATCTAGGATCTTATCAGGTTGGAGTTCAAGGGGTCCTTGACTAGGCATTACAATTCTCTAGTCATCAAGAATATGATCTTGATTTGCCACATAAGCTTTCAGAAGACTAACATGAAATACATTGTGGACTTTCACATGATCAGGAAGTTGCAGTTTGTAGGCATTAGCTCCTAGGCATTTGAGAACCTTGTATGATCCACAATACCTTGAACTTAACTTTTTGAACTTTCCCAATGACATAGAACTCTTCTTTGGGTGTACACAGATGAAAACCATGTCTCCCTCTTGGAAGATACACTCTTGCCATCCTAGATCAGTATAAGCTTTCTGGCGGTCTTTGGCAGGTTGGATGTCTTGTCTGATAGTTTTGACCTGATCACTCATGTCTTCTAGAATTTTCTTAAAAGCCTCAACTTTTAGGATTGGATCGAAGAAATTCAATGGTGTTGTCAAGCATTTTTCTGAAAATTGAAAACCCCTAGTCAAAACTTTAGTCAGACTTGGTTTCTATTAGCTTAGTTATCTGCATCACTTTTTCTTTGTCATTTCGTAATTGGATTTCTTGTGTTTGTTTAGCTTAGGGTTCGTTTTTGTCATTTGGTTTGATTTGTTGAGTGTGAAACTTGATAGCTTTGGTTGAGCTTGGTTTTTTTTTTTGACAGGTTGGAGCTAGAGTTTATCAATAGCTGCCGAACATTGTGGAACAAGGTTTGATTTCTTATTGAGATTCTTACACTTTGCGAGGATTATGGGTTCACGAGAACTTCACGTTGCACTTGTTGTTGCACTACACTCAGGGGTCGTCTCTTGAATTATTCAAATACTTCCATGCCATGGGTTGGGATTATGTATATTTTGCACCATCGTTGAGCACTTGCACAACATGAGGCCCACTACAGCTATCCATAGTAAATCTTAGATGCGCACATGATAGAGCACGTACTGTCATTGAGCACACAAATTTCTTGCATGCATGATATTTGGGAAGTTCATCACAAAGTTAAGAACCTCTGGATGAGTGTGTAAGGTGGTTGGGTGAGTCAGAAGGTTGTGAAGGATGCCGCCAAATGTGAGATGGGTTGTTCTTATTTGGTCAATATCTTGAGGACCATCATTTCCAGAGAGATTGTGAGATTTTGGATGGGTGGAGTGAAGTTGATATATTTTCTTCCTACTGAACATTGAGAGGTAAGGTTAAGGATTTAAATAATAAAGGAACTTTGTTTGCATTATACATGATGCACGAGCACATTTGGATAGGTTAGGTACAACTTCTTCAAGTGCATCCATATTTTTATGTGTAGCATCAGTTGAAAGGTTGCATATCATGGAATCGATATTGCATATTTTTGAATCATGAATGATGGGCACAATGTTCATTGCAAAGAGCATATTTTGTTGCTAGGAAACATTGCATATAAAAGAAACATGTACATGAGAAGGTTTCAAATCTTATGCTATGCTCAAGGGATGCTGGAAGAATATACAAGAAATATGCACTTGGAAGGCATTTAAGATCTTGCAGTTGGGCTATGTGTGCTTGCTGCGATTGAAGGCACATGGAGCCCCAAGAGGACCACCAAGGAAAAGGGATTCTACTACAAGAAAATCTATCTTGTAACATCAACAAGCTTTTATCTCATTCTTTTGATGACCAAAACAAAGAAAACAGCAATTCTTCACGCAACATCATAGTAGATATCTCCCACAGATTTGATAGAATCAATCATAATCTTCAACATCTTCATAGAATCCTTCAATATAGCAATGAACACAAAACAATACACCATCTTTGAATGGAAATCAATCACATAATATTCATCTTCAATGTCTTCCTAGTTCTCTCTCTCAATCTCTCATATATAGTTACACTGTTTTGATAGAATTGACTTTCTCTGACTCTCTCTCTCTCTCTCTCTCTCTGATGCCAGGAGGCATATTTCATGATGGATTCCGTGCCACGGTGGATTCCGTGAGGTTTTATGGTGGATTCCGTAAACTTTGTTGAGCGGGGCTCATACACAAAGTGGATTCTTTGTGCGAGAAGTTGATGGGGAGGCCTATCCTTTTCGGGCGTTTCATTAATTTAGTGTGTACATGGGTAATTCCATAGCGGGTGATTCCGTAAAATGCATATTAAATTAATAATTTTTTATGAGTTTAGAGTGCGCACTCGTAATAAATTAAGGTTAGGATTGATTTCTAACCAGTTGATTTATTTATGTAGCTGAAGACTGCTAGGTATTCACTTTTGTCGGTTTAATTGTATTATTTTACTAACGATTGTGAATGCTTTAGTTGATGTGTAGAGATAGCAGCAGTGGCAGAGGAAATCATTGGAGGATAGCAAGTATTCGATTTATCATTTATATTTTGATGGGCACATACCTTTGGCATGGTGTGTATATTTTGTCGCGCCTGTTTATTGAGGCATTGGATATTTATTTATTATTTTGTATGCGCATGGACGCACGATTATGTTATTTGTACTTGGACATTGTATTGGGTATGCCAGACTCTTTGGGCACTGCCCACTAGCTTTATTTCTATTTGTGCTAAAGCAAACTCAAAAGCTAAAAGATTGCTATTTTGTAATTTGGGCTATTATTTGAGCTTGAAGATGATTAATACAAAAAATACATGCTTTGTGGAGCGCTCACACAAGGCATGGGGGGAGATTGCACCCAATTGGTCTCTTGTTCATGTTGTTCATGCTTTTTACCTTGAGTTTTGTGCAAAAAGTAGAGTTCTATTGTTCTTGGGGACCTTCCGACATTCACTACGCGAGCGTACAGCATCCAATCTGCACACCAATGGTATCAGAGCGAAGCTGAGATCAAGAGCTTCCAATCGCTACCCATCTTATGCGAAGGCGGAGCTCCTAGAACGATCGAGATCTACGGTCAATCTCGTCGCGAACGGTCGATACGGGTGGATTCCTGGTGATCAAGAACCTCTATTTCCATCACCAGATCGCGAAGGACCAGCTTGCAGAGACGGAGGACCACGTGGATAACTCCTACATCAAGTCTCTTCAAACAAAGAGATAAGACTCCATAGCTTAAAAGCTTAAAAGATTTCATTATTATTAAGCTTAATAATAAAGCTTAAAGAAGCTTTAAGCTTCTAAATCTCATCGCGAGGTATTAGAGGAGGTCTGAAATTTTTGCCGTGTTGAAAAAAAACGCCCCCCTCAAAAATCGACGACTGTTACTTTTAAGCGTAGTTATCCAAGCTATAAGGCATAAATCCTCCTAATCATTCAAGTCTTCAAAGCTCTCTAAGTTTAAGTTCTCCAAGTATTTCAAGTCTAAATCCTGCAAGTTAGATAAATCAACCAAGTTCTGCAAGTCTTGGTACTCTGCAAGCCACATAAGTCTGCAACTCTGCAAGTTAGACAAGTCACCTGAAGTCAAAATTGACTTCTGTTCAAAACTCATAGAAGGGTTGTTCCTGAGCAGAAACTTCGAACTGCAAAGTTGTTCATTGGAAGGTATTCTTCGCAAATGCAAGTTTGCTGAACCATTTTCAGCACACGTAGAAGGATAAAACATAGATTTTTCAAAGATTACAAATCCCGCAATAGTCAAAGACAAAGATTGTGAAAGCCACACCCAAAAATATATAAGCCTTGTACACCCGATCTTGAGCTACGCTCATCCCACTAATTTGATTTTGAGAGTGAGAGGTCTTTTGAGTTTTGCAAGATGATAGAACCACATATGGATGATTTAATGGTTAAAGGTGACCTACCTGAACCTACGATGGAGCAAAAGCTAGACTTAATTATGATGCAGTTGGATGAAGAACGATGAGCTAGGCAAGCATTGCAAGTTCAATTGGCTAATTTACAAAGATCGACTTATCGACAAAGAGGAACCTCAATCTGAAGACCTTATTCGACGTACCATCGATGCGACTCTCGAAGCTCAATCTATCCGCAAGGAAACAAAGATAAGTAAAAGAAATTTCAAATTCTATACTTTCAATGGCACTCGAGAGGGAAAAACTGTTCTTGCATTCATTAGTCAGTTTGATGACTACTTTCATGAGGAAACCTATGCAGAAAGAGATTTTGGAATGCATTACTCCAGTTACGCATGCTTGAAGACGTACCTGAAGCGACACACAAGCGCAAGTATATGTCTGGACTACTTGGGCATTACTACGCTGAAGTTAATATGTTCAAGCCTGCAACTCTTGAAGATGCAATTTCATTAGCTCATGACACAGAAGACAAGTTGCGAGGAAGAGACAGACGTCCACAGCAATTCCAAGCCAATGGTAACTATGGATCTAAGCAATTCAACTCAAATTTTAGAAGATTTAATCAAGGTCATTTTCCTTCATCATCTTTCCATAAGAATTGGGCAAAACCACCTGCTTTACCATCCAATACCAACCAAAACCCCAAGCCTATTCCACAGCCAAATCCTAATATCCCTAGACTTCCGGCCATTGCAAACAATGTAACCAAAGCCAAATCTATAGTGTGTTATAAATGCCACCAACCTGGACATCTAGCAGCAAATTGCCATTCGAAGAAGCCAACTGTCCATATCAACTACCTTGGAGCAATGGAAGATGACGAACATGAAGAAATGCCTGATTTCACGGAAGATGAAGACGACATTACTACTCCTTCGGATACTTTACCAGGTATGCCAACTCCATATTCTTTATTGACAATGAAATGTTTAGTGCATGGAAAGGAAAAGATTATTTTGCATGATGATGGTAGTACTCATGATTTTATTTCTACAAAGCTAGTAAAAGAATTGAAGTTACACACTGTACCTATGCATTATCGCATTAAAGCAACATTTTTAGGCACTAGGTATAATGGTACACAGGAAGTGCATGACTTAGAAATTCAAATTGGTGAATACACTGAAAGAAGAAATTTTCTAATTGTACCATTACAGTCTAGTGATATACTTTTAGGTATGCCTTGGCGTCATCAGCATAATCCAGATATAGATTATTCCACACATTCAATTAATATTCAATTTCAAGGAAAACATATTACATTGTATGGTATGCATGCATCTAATACTTTTCCACTGCTTTCGCATACTCAAGCTAAACGTACATTACGCAAAAGTAGTAAATCCTACCTCATTTGGGTGAATGAACTGCAAGTTAAAGAAAATCATATGCATCCTAGGCATAAAGAATTTCTTGCACACTTTAAAGACTGTTTTGCGGAAGATCTACCACCTGGTTTACCTCCTTCACGTCCAGAAGACCATAAAATAGATTTGATTCCTCGCACACAACCACCTTGCAAAGCACCATATAGGCATAACCAGATAGAGCAAAAAGAAATTCAAAGTCAAGTTGAGGAATTACTAAATAGAGGATTGATTAGACCTAGTAGTTCTCCATTTGGTGCACCTGTTCTGTTAGTAAAGAAGAAAAATAATACCTATCGTATGTGCATTGACTATCGTTCTTTAAATAAGATCACTGTAAATAATAGATATCCAATTCCTAGAGTTGATGACCTTATGGATAAATTGCAAGGTTCTGCCATATTTAGTAAAATAGACCTTAAATCTGGTTATCATCAGGTAAGATTAGATAAGTCAGACATATTTAAGACTGCATTTAGGACACAGTTTGGTCATTATGAATTTTTAGTGATGCCTTTCGGATTGACTAATGCACCTGCTACATTTAGTAGAATGATGAATCGTATATTTTTAAAATATCAGTATTGTGTTATTGTCTTCTTTGATGATATTTTGGTGTTTAGTCAAAATGAGAAAGAACATTATGAGCATTTGTCATTGGTTTTCCAGTTATTAAAAGATAATCAACTGTATGCAAATCCAAAAAAGAGTGAGTTCTTTAAAACAGAAATTGAATATTTAGGTCATATTGTATCATCTGATGGTATTAAGGTTGACCCTAAGAAAATAGAAGCAATATTGAACTAGCCTGTACCTAAAAATGTGCATGAGTTACGATCTTTCCTAGGTCTTGCTAGTTTCTATAGGAAGTTTGTCCATAATTTTTCATCACTTGCTTTACCATTGACCAAACTTCTAAAGAAAGGTATTGTTTATCATTGGTCCGATAATCAACATAAATCCTTTGACTTATTGAAACATGCATTAACCCATGCTCCTGTACTACAGTTGCCTGATTTTAATAAACCATTCTTTTTAGTAGTGACCGATGCTAGTGGATTAGGAATAGGAGCCATACTTATGCAGGACAATCATCCCATAGCCTATTCTAGTTGTAAGTTGAAACCCTCTGAACTGAAATATTCCACATATAATAAAGAATTATTAGCTGTGATACAAGCCTTAAGACAATGGAAACACTACTTAATGGGCTCTGAATTTATGATTAAGACCAATCAACAAAGTATTAGACATTTACTTAGACAACCCCAAATATCTGACCGACATATCAAATGGGCAACGTTTATTCAGAGTTTTCATCCCATCATTCAATATCAACCCGGTAAAGAAAATGTAGTGGCCGATGCATTAAGTAGAAGACCTGCTATTCATAATATTTCTGTTATATCATTTGATTCTTTAAATCCTATGAAAGATACTTATCATAAGGATATTACTTTTCATGCTGATTGGAATAAATTAGTTCAAAATAACTTGATTCCTATTGATTCATTATCTTATAATGATGGATTTATGTTTTATGAAAAGAGATTATGTGTTACAGTTCCATTCAAATCTTTTGTTTAGAATGAGATTCATTTTCCTCCATATCAAGGTCATACAGGTATCACATCTACTTTACGTACATTAACTGAAGATTTTTATTGGCCGCATATGGACACTGATGTATCTAACTTTGTTTCTGAATGTTTGATTTGTCAAAGAGTTAAGAGACATCATGGTAAACAGTATGGATTACTTATGCCTTTATCTATTCCATCGAGACCATGGGAACAAATTTCTATGGATTTTATTATTGGTTTACCTAATACTAAATCTAACCATGATATGATTTAGACAGTAGTAGATAGGTTTAGTAAACAAGCATATTTCATTCCATGTAAGAAAACTTTAACAGCATCACAGGCAAACACTATATTGGGGATTATGGGAATTTCCCATTAGTTTGGGACATGTGGTCAAATCTTTGGATTTTTCATAACTTGAATACTATAACTCCAAATCAAGCGGTCTATAGCTCAATAGATTCCATTTTTCAAGCGCTTTCCAATGATAGGTCACATCATATGGTTTTGAAAAACTTATGGGTATGTTATCCGGGTGCCACCTTTTTAGTATTCAAAAAGTGGGAACTGGGAGATTCCCAAACTTACTAATATTGTGTTGGCAGCACAATTGTTTTTTAAAACTGTTTTCACTAACCATGGATTACCAAAAGTTATTATTTCTGATTGTGATTCTAGATTTTGTAACAACTTTTGGATTACTTTGTTTGCTAACTTAGGCACAAAAATCGATTTCTCGTCTGCATTTCATCCTGAAACTAATGGACAAACAGAAGCCACTAACAGTACTATACTAGATCTTTTACGTACTTATACTATTTCTAAACCACAGACATGGGACACACATTTGCGTTTATTACAGTTTGCATATAACAATACACCACACACATCTACAAAGAAAGCACCGTTTGAAGTGATTTATGGTTATAGATGGTCTACACCTGTTGCATCTTTGTCAAATAGAATTCAGAGTGCTGATGATATTGCTAGTATGCACAATACTATTTTTAATGAGGTTAAAGACATGATTGCCAAAGCCCAGCAATCATATACCAAGCAAGCCAATAAGAAAAGACAAGCAATGAATTTTAAAGTTGATGACTATGTTTGGTTTTATGGTGGATTCCGTGAGGTTTTATGGTGGATTCTGTAAACTTTGTTGACCAGGGCTCATACACAAAGTGGATTCTTTGTGCGAGAAGTTGACGGGGACGCCTATCCTTTTCGGGCGTTTCATTAATTTAGTGTGTACATGGGTGATTCCATAGCGGGTGATTCCGAAAAATGCATATTAAATTACTAAATGTTAGAGTGCGCACTCGTAATAAATTAAGGTTAGGATTGATTTCTAACCAGTTGATTTATTTATGTAGCTGAAGACTGCTAGGTATTCACTTTTGTCGGTTTAATTGTATTATTTTACTAACGATTGTGAATGCTTCAGTTGATGTGTAGAGATAGCAACAGTGACGGAGGAAAGCATTGGAGGATAGCGAGTATTCGATTTATCATTTATATTTTGATGGGTGCATACCTTAGGCATGGCGCCTATATTTTGTCGCGCCTGTTTATTGAGGAGTTGGATATTTATTTATTATTTTGTATGCGCATGAGTGCACAATTATGTTATTTGTACTTGGACATTGTATTGGGTATGCCAGACTCTTTGGGCACCGCCCACTAGCTTTATTTCTATTTGTGCTAAAGCAAACTCAAAAGCTAAAAGATTGCTATTTTGTAATTTGGGCTATTATTTGAGCTTGAAGATGATTAATACAAAAAATACATGCTTTGTGGAGCGCTCACACAAGGCATGGGGGGAGATTGCACCCAATTGGTCTCTTGTTCATGTCGTTCATGCTTTTTACCTTGAGTTTTGTGCAAAAAGTAGAGTTCTATTGTTCTTGGGGACCTTCCAGCATTCACTACGTAAGCGTACAGCATCCGATCTGCGCACCACTCTCTCTCTCAATAGTACATCATCTCCTCACTACAATACTCTCATAATAACTCTCAATAATCCTTCTTAGGTCATGGATGCACCTCCCAAGAGGTGTGTCTGATATGTAGAGGCACCATAGCCACTACAGTGTCTCTTCACAGCTCACTATTGTCATTGTCACTTTAATCTTCTCTTCAATCTTCAGCAGCTACTTCTTCCATTTGTTTTAGCTCTTTTGAACTTAGATTCATCCTTTCCAAAAGTTATAAAACTTTTCCAAAGTCACACATACATTCTACAAAACACTTACAAAAGGTCTACAGAACAGTACAGTACAGTACCAGAGCAGCTACAGAACAATTAGAGCAGAGACAGAGGCTTTACAGAAGGTTTACAGAGGGTTACAGAAGGTCATCAAAACCTCATAACTCATACTAAAATCATTCCAAGATATAAAAAACTATTCAATAAGCTTCCAAAAGATCTCAATCTTCATCAATCATCAATCCATGCTTCATACAGAAGAAAATCAGAACAAAACAGAACCTATATAGAAGGTATACATAATCAATCAGAACCTCAACAGAACCTATTAGAATATCACAGAGCTTCATATCTCTACTGAGAATCATCATGAAATTCCAAAACATAATCAATATCATCCAAAACACTCTCAAACACTTCCTTTAACAACCATACTTCACTCTAAATCCATCAAAAATCAATCATTCAGTCCTCAAAAACAACAAAAAATAGTAAAAAATTCAGTCTTTTTCCACTCTCAACATATCCCCACACTTAGAAAGGAAGTGTCATCGCCACCTAAGGAAAAGAAGAATATAATTTCATTAAGGAGCTCAATTTTATCTTCTGTAGGATCTTCAATAATCTCTCCAAACCACGACCCCAACTTATCGCCTGTATCTCTAGAAAAAATACTAAAGGAAAACTTCGTTATTCATTAACTCATCTGATAACCATTTAAAATTCATAACAAATTTGTAAAGGATATAAGAGGTTTTTCTTTAGCTTTCCACCATAGGCTTTCCTTCCACCATCAATAGTTTGAACAGAGCTCTTGAACAAATTATTCAACCATCACGAACTCATCACATACAATTAACCCACAACACACACACAAAACACTAACACAACCATCTGAATGACACCTCCAAAAAGAGAGATATATATCATTAAGAATCATTCAAAATACATTGCAAAGGCATCAATGAAGGTGATCCCTTTTGAAGGCTTGGTGGTTTTGAAAACGATCCATGGAGAAGGACTCATCTACAAATGTCTTTGGAGGATTTTGAAAGAACTACAGGCAGCACATCCTTTCTAGCAAAACAAGGTATCTGCTAGGTAGACATAGAGCATGAAAATAGAGGACATCCAACTATTGGGAATCAAAGTTCACATTGATATTCATACAAAGCTTTGGAATGGCCTTTTGATCATTATGGGAATGCCTATGCATGTATGCTAGATACAAAGCAAAATGAGATGTCAATCTCACTAAAGGATCTAGAGATTTTGAATATTGGTGAGCAAAATGAAGGTAATTTTGGTATGCTTGACTCGTAGTAGTCCAGTCCCCTGGAATGATTGGCCAGTTTATCTGGGGTCCTATGAGAGAATCAGTCGAGCTCCATCCTCTTCTTATGGAAATCTGTTGATCAAATCCATCATATTCACTAACCAACTGAGGGGATTGAGAAATAGAAGTGGCAGGAGATGGAAGTGGAATAAGTAAAAGAGGATGAAGAGATGGGTAGGCAAAATCATAAAAGGAGGAATAAGCTAAAGAAGGAGTGGCTGAAATTTTAAGTGAATCAGTTAGGAAAGGTGTTAATTGATAAACAGGAAAAGTAGAAGGTATATGAATAGATGGAGAAGGGCATGGTGGAGAAGGGAAAAAAACTCGATCTTTAATGAAAGAACAATAGGTAAATATAGGAATTTGAGAAAAACCTTAAGGTTGGAAAAGAAGAGGTAAGATTGCTACTGAGTTGGTTTGATAAAGGGAAAGATAGGTATCATAGCGATGAGCCATTTGTTGGTAGTATAATAGGCTAGGAACAGAGGGACCTAAGACAAATCTTCTCTGATAGACATAAAAAAAGGATGAATCAAATGGATGGTTTTTGGAAAGATAAGCTAGGAGATCTACCCTCAGTTGATTAGTGCTCTGTACATAAGTAGAAGCTGTATTCTGAAGTTGATTCAGGACCACATAATCAATCATTGAGTGCCATGTATTGTCAGGGCAAGTAGCCACTTTTGAAGAATAACACTAGAATATGTCACCTATCTGCAACTCTAAATAGTTGACATATAAAACAGCTTGCAAAACCACATCCCCCACATACCAGGCCAAATCTACATCATCTGAAATCAACAGATCACCTCGTAGATACATGTAAGACAACAACATGGTATCCGTCATCACAGAATCTTCAAACACTATACGGACCACTTTTGTCAGCAAATCAGAAGACCAACCCCCACTCCAACCATCCTTTGGAAGAGGAAGATCCATCGTTGAAAGCTTCATATAGAAGGCCAACTTCTGCAACTGATAGTGGACAAAGAAAGAATGGTCCGGAGGAACATACTGCTGAAAGTGCTCAAATGTAGACCATAACAAATCCATCCTGGACTGCAATCTTTCCACTTTATATTGAAACAATGGACACAATGTGTCCTGTCTCTGCAAAACTACCAAGTCCTGCTGAGAGATAGAAGGAATAATAGGGACATTGGGGCTTGGAGGAATGGACCGTGACTGTGCCAGCTGGTCTTGCAACTACCTAATCTGGGAAGCTTGTGATTCCACTATGTTATGAGTAGTCTGTAAGGCTGACAGTTTTGCATCTAAAAGAGTCTGAAACTCTTGAGCTTCTTTGGATATCCTCTCTTTCTCCTCTGAGACTTTAGTGACCTCTGACTGAGCTTCTGTTAACTGAATCTTCAAAGAAGATATTTCTTATCTCTGGGTCTCAATCATTTGGGTCTGCTGCTCCATCTGCTTAAAAAGATCTGCAAGTGTGTCTTTAGCAGAGGCTAACTTTGAGGTTGCCTTATGCAACTAGTCTTTGGACTGCATCAGTTCTTCATAGAAAGAAGCATACAACTGTTGAACATAAGTCATCACTAAAAGCTCAATCGAACTCTGGATGTCATTACAAAGGAATGGAATAGCATCTCCTGACACTAAACTATTCACTGAAGGGACTGATATCTCCAAAGAACCCTTTCTATGTGCCCTGAAAAAATTGTTACATGTGAGATAAGCAGGGAGGTCACTACAAGAAGTAGCAAGATTTGTGATTGAAGGAAGAACTGAGGGAGTTTTATATGCCACATGCTTCAAGCGCTTTCGTTGGATGACCAGTGGAGGAGGGGAATCAAGATTCTCTATGTCAATAGGTTTTGACTCTTCTGGAGGTGGAGGGGGAGGTATTGGATCTGATGGAGAAGGTGGAAGCACACCCTTCTTAAGACCTGAGTATGTCAAGAAAGCATATAGGTAGGAACCATAGGTAACATTTGTGACATTTTCTCTGGTTACTTTGTCAAAATTTTGGTCCATCTTTGTAAGCAGGTAAGTACTCCAATCAATGGCCACCCCTTTTAACACCATCTTGGAAGCTGTGAAGAGTTCTTTGGACAAATAATGGGATGGTGTTTTGGCAGGCATAAACCTGTCTTGGAGGAACTGGCATACTAACTTCCAAAGAGGATAAGTGATCATGGAAAAAGATACTCCTGAAGTGTTTATCACTTTATTTGACCCAGAATCTTTTTTGGTCTCCTTTTGTAATAGCTTGAAAATCTCATCGCTAGAGAATAATTGTCTAGCTGTAACAAAGGGCTCTCCTTTGTAGGGAAGAGACAAAGCCTTCCCTAACCCTCGGGGTGTCAATATCATGGAAGCACCATGAACTAGGCCCAACTTCTTACTGTATGATGCAAGAAATTCATCACACATGGATGGATCATCTAGAATCAATGGGAATGAAGCAACCACAAAAATCGCAAGTCTTGCTTTCACTATAGGCTCAAAAGCAAGTAGGGAAGAATAATCCCTACTGATCAGCGGGACATACTGGATAGGAGGAGTAGCGTGAGGCGCCATTCAGATGGAAAACACACATACCACAACACAGACAATCACAAAGAATGCCTGTAAAACAACCAAAATAGCTATAAAAAAGAAGTCAATCAAAAGAAGGACACACATATAGACGTAACTAACCAATTTACCACCCCAAACAATCCACATTCTAGGAAAAAAATTCGGCATGACCTCTACACATATGCGACCGAAAACTTCATGCGATGCAACAAACAGACACCCAAAACCCCCGTATCACGCAAGAAAGAAAGAAAAATTGCAAACTGCACCTGTAATCGTAGCACATTAGCAAACCATAATACCATAAAAATCTAAATCAGGACCTGACCATAACCTTGACCAACAATTTCAGCTAAAAGGACTTTACACGCCCATCCCACGAAGCGCGTTTATTCAAAAGGGGAAAAAAAGTGCAGTGAGGGGAAATGGTTTTAATAAAGGGTTCATTTTAAGAAATTATTAACAATGGGTGGCATTTTATTAGGTGATAAACCTTAAGAAGAAAACGGCGGTTCATTCTTAAAATTTTAATTACAATTTATTAGGGTGAAACGGTACTATATCGAAACCCGGACTGCGATTACCAGACTGGGGTCTCTAAATGCAAATTCATTAATTAAAAATTAATGGTAATGTGGAGAGTTTTTTTGCCAACACATGATTTTTTTTGTGACGATTGGTTTATTTTTACTAAAAATTAAGGTGTCTCTTAAGCACACGTAGTGCGTGCAAAGTGAACGGCTAGTTGATTTTTAAATTATTAGAAACTGTGTGTTTAGCGCGAATGCGCGTGGAAAAGTGGGTGAATATAATTGATTTTAGCAATTAATTGTGGTCAAGGGATAATGAAAATGAATAAAGCTAAAAAATATATACTTGGTAGGGCTGTGTATGCAATAGATTGAAGGCGCACTAAGTAGTCCCCAAATGCAAGAAATCCAATCAAAAAAACAAATACCACGAACTGGAAAAAATAATGCATCTTAGTGTTTTTGTTGGATTTTTATTTTATTATTATTATTATTATATGTTTTTTATTTATGGTTTCTTTTAAATGATTTTAGGTGTGTTTGTATTGTGTATAGTGTATTGATTTTTTTGTGATAATTTTTTAAAAAAATTTTAATGATTAAAACGGGATATAGGACACATGAATATGTTGTGAAGTATAAGAGTGGACCTTCAGCAATCCAACAAGTGTCAACAATGTGTTGTAATTTATCCATAATTTTTCAACTGATTTTTGAAATTTAAAATGAATTTTCATGAAGTGAAGTATTAAACTTAGGGATTTTGGCTTCAAATAATATTTTGGCCATTTATGGAAACATTTTCAATTGAGAAATTATTGGCAAAAGGGGCCAGGGGATTTGTGAAAATTTCTAGAAAAATTTTGGATTTATTTTTGAAATTTTACCAATTTTTAATGAGTTTTACTCATTTTACATATATTTTTGAAGTAATTTTCAAATTTTGAGTTTTTTGCAATTTATTTTTGTAAATTTCCACTTTAAAAAATATTCCAAATAATTTCAACAATGTTGTAAAATTTTTAGTTTTTTTTTGAATTTTAAATGAATTTTCATGAATTTTTGGAATTTTTATGTGTTTTATGTTTATTTTTATGTATTTTGCGGGTTTAAAAATAAAAGGCGGTACCCAAGCTACATGTGAACAGCGAAGGATGACTGCGTGTGAATAATTGACTGCAATACCCCATCGCACGGACAAGTCGGAAGAGCCTCCTTGCACATGAACGCCCGCTAGCACACCCGTACACAGTGTGAAGTCAACGGAGGAGAAAGGGCAATAACGGGGGCTGTAAGGGGGTAACCTAAGCGAATTAGGTGACTGAGTAGGTTAGGTTAATTAGGTTAGCTTAGTTTGAGAAATTCAATTAAGTAAGGTTAGTGTGTGAAATCAATTAAGTTAGTTAGGTTAGTGGAGTTTGTTAAGTTAGGTTAGTTGGAGTCAGGTTAGTCTATTGAAGTAATGTAAGTAATGTTAATAAGGTTAAGTAACGTTAGCTAGTTAAGCTATGGTTAGTCTGTGTAAGTAAGATTAGTTAAGGCTAACTAGGGTTAGTTAGGTCTAACTAGGGTTAGGTAGATCTAACTAGGGTTAGGTAGGTCTAACTAGGGTTAGTTAGTTTAACTAGGGGTTAGTTAGTTTAACTAGGGGTTAGTTAATTTAACTAGGGTGAGTTAATTAACTAGGGTTAGTTAACTAACCAGGGGGGAGAGGGATGTGGGCCGCGCATGGCAATGGAGGATGAGGAGGAGGAGGACAAAAGGGGGCAGGGCGAAGTGGTGGAGGAGGTGGAGATGGTGCTGGCAATGACGAGTGGCAGGGCGCTAGCGATGACGAGACAGTAGAAGGATGATGACGACATCTGCGGCAGCGGCGGCGACATGATCACGGCGAGGGGGAGAGCGGTGGGCAGCAGGCACGAGCCACATTGGAGAGGAGGGGGAAGGAACTGAGGAAGGAGAGGGGAGGAGGAACGTGGTGGCGGCGAGGTAGGAGCAAGGTGGAGGAGGAACGTGGTGGTGGCAGGGTAGGAAGGGAGGCAGGAGGCAGCGAACATGCGGTGGTGAAGGGAGGGAGGGCGAGGAGGGATCCGACCAATAGTAGGGGGAAGGAGGAGATGGAGATGGTGGAGGGAGGCGACCAGCCGATCAACAGCATGGGGAGGAGGAAATGGAGATGGTGGAGGTAGGCGACAAGGAGGAAGCCGACGGGTGCACAGGTAAGGCATTTAGGTTTTTTTTTCTTTTTTTTTTGTTTCTTTGCTTTTTCTTCTATTTTGTTGTTTTTTTCTTTTATCTTGTCTTTTGTTTTGTTTTTAAATATGATTAGTATTTTGGGTGTTGTTGTTTTCTTTTTGTGTAAAAAAAATTGTTTGGTAATTTGTTTTGTGTGTTTTTTTGTTTGTTTTTCTTTTGAACGAGTATGATGATTATTTTAATTTAATTTGGTGGAATGGGTAGTTTCGTTGGTTTTTTTTTTTCGGTGGGTTTGTTGGTTAGTCGTTTTTTTAATAAATAAATAAATAAATATATATATATATATTGGGTAGTTGGTTTGTTGTGTGTTCGATGTTTTTATTATTTTTTTAATTTTGGTTTTTTAATAATAATAAAAATAAATTGAATATGGGTGTGAAAAAAAACGCATCCCCATCCCACCTGCATGCACGGGGCAGGAGTAAAAAAAATTTGTAATGACGGGATCAAACAGGGCAGGGATGGCAATGCGCGAACCACAGATGCCACGAGGGCGTCCCGAGGCACGTAAAACCAAAAATAGGTGCGTTCACGCGCGACATGAGAAGCGTGGTCATACGTCGAAAATGGATAAAAATTAATAAAATCCAAACTGTTCGTCGGATTGAAAAACTGTAAGAAGGAAAAATGTGTCGGAAGACGAGGGGAAAATGATGGAAACATGCTACATGGGTTTCGGGGCAAAATCAGGGTGTTCACATGGAAAAAACGCAAAAAATAAGCCCGAAAACACATACGAGTATTAATATTGAAAAATCCGCACAGCGGAACAAAGGGCAGAAATAAGGAAAATCGTGCAAAACAATGTGTCCAACAACTGTATCATGGCCAAACACAGTTCCGATCGAGATAGGACACGTTCACATGAAAAAAACCCCAAAAACGGCCCGAAAATGGACTCAAAAATTAATATGAGAAGAATCGTGTACCGGAATAGAGGATAAATGAAAAATGTTTGAGGGAAAGGGATTCACAGGGCTGGTGCATCAAAACTCAGTCTGAAAGCAATTAGGAGGGGTTCACATGGAAAAATCACGAAAAACACATCTAAAAACACTCGAAAAAATTAATAACGAAAAATTTGACATTTACAAGAGGGGGGAGGAAAAAGGAAAAAGTGCGGGAAAGGCTAGTAAGACATGACTGTCAAATGAAACTGGAATTCCGGTGAAAATAGGGCAGGTTCACATGGAAAATGGTGAAAAATAAACACGAAAAAGGGCCTGAAAATCCGCAAAAATTAATAATGGATAAACCGTGTATCAAAGTGATACGGAGTAAAAAGGAAAAATGTTAGGCGGAAGGGATAGGATAGGGCTGGTACATCAAATCAGGGTTGTGAGGCAATGAAGATGCGTTCACATGGGAAAATATCCAATTTACAAGAATTGCTTCAAAAATTAATAACTTTAGAACCATCTGTCGGAACAAGGGTTGGTAAAAAGAAAAAATTGGCAGTTCAAAGGGACAAACAAGACTGTAAGGTTGGATTGGGATTTCGGTAAACATAGGGTGCGTTCACATGAAAAAATCACAAAACAAAGGATAAAGGCAAACAGTCAAGGAACAACCCTGAAAGACAGGGTGAAATAGAACAAAAGAGTGGGGAAGGGACCCCATCCGGGTAAAATGAAGTCATAACGTAAATGCATGATCATAACAGGATATATACATGGGCTTATGCAACATAAATGCCACAGGGACGCATCCCCACACTTAAAATCTTAGCAAGAAGGGTAAACCGAACATCAAGGACCTAGTACCACACATCAGACCAACCACAAACGTCCCCACACTTAAGACATGACCGCTACCGAGAAACAAAAGGTGTAGGGTTAGAAAAACTTGGCCCATATTGCCGAGGAGGAATGTCAACTATCGAGGTTGCGTCTTGTACCTGCAGGAAGTGCTCAGGTGTCGTCACAGCACACGGCCTTCGTCCTTCGTCCTTCGTGGCAGGGACCATGCGGCAGCACCCAGGGAGGTAGCTGATTGAAGGAATCACAGGAAATTCGTCGATGACAAGGGATATTGCACTCAACTCACAATCACTTAAATGGAATGAAAGAACAGTCACTCGCCCCATTACTAACATCACTCGAGGAAATAATGATGAAACCCAGAGCTCACATCCGGTTTAGGAATCGACAAAGGAATGGTGCAGAGGGAGTATGCCAGGGTGCACAATTGATGGTGCATCAGTGTGTCCAACCCCGTTTGGCATAGGTGCAAGGAGGAAGGCTAGGGAGCCTTGCAGTGCAGTGTACAGAACAGAGTGACATATCCCATGCTGATGGCAAAGACCCATCCCATGGGTGCATAGGGAAACGGGAACGTACCTAACTCCAATTGTCACAACATCCCTCAATCCTTACCTCTCGATAATTGATTGAAGAACGCTAGTCACACTCAACCCACCCTTTGTCTCACGCTCTGTTGAAAGATACAGAGGGCAACCCATTCCTGAAACCCATCAATGTAATCCTCACAGTCACTTGTATAGAGGTTGTATACCTTGTGCACATTGGATAGTGCAACTGTGGATCTCGCCCTGTGCCGGCATATGGTGCAAGAAGGAAGGCCAGGGAGCCTTATGGTGCAGTGCACAGGAACAGATCGTGCATTGTGCATTGAGAGGCCCATCCCAAACGTGCAACACTCTGTTCACACATCTCACCTCTCATTTGATTTGAAGCAAAAAAATTGGGCACTCACCCACCCTCTGTCTCACGCTCTGATAGATACAGAGGGCAGCCCATACGCACATCCCCATCCTGTTAGGATGAAAGCTCACATCACTCAAGGGGTTGGTGATGAAGATCATGTCGGTTGTGGTTGTCATGAGGATCTTGAAGACGAGGCATACCCAGGGAGGCAGCCAACAAGTCTCGTACTTCAATGATTTGTAAAAAAAAAGTCGTTTGTTAAGAAGGGCAGACAGATTGATAGTGCAGAAACAGCGCACCAAGGGAGGTGGCTTCAAATTACTTGCTGGAAAGGTTTTGCAAGTGATGAGTCAGCTATCCTGAACTGCGGGGTGTTACCACCTTTTCCACAGTCAGCTTCCCGCCCAAGGGTGTTTCCACCTTTTCTTGGAACGAGGCCTGTTATGACAGGAAATTTCTTCCTTTTCTCCCATAACAATTTTGTTTGTTTTTTCTTTCTTTCTTTCTTTCTTTTCTTTTGTTTTTTTTTTCCGTCAAAAAAGAGAATGGTAGAAATACCATGTGTCAAGACCAACCTCGCCACCGTTGTTGGATCAGACAAGAAGAGAACAAGGTCAGGTTGAGATGTATCTACGAGGGGCTGGCAAAACGAGACCGCCTCATGAGGAGAATCATAAGGGCTATCATAAGCACAACGAGAAGGATAGTGCGATGCCCAAAAGGGGGAGGGTAGGTCGACTGTGATTATCAAGATCCCCAGGGAGGGAAGTACATCTTTAGGCGATAGCTATTGATCAGGAAAGGATTGTCAGAGGCATCAATGGTCTGCACCTGGACAGAATCGTTAGGATTGATTGCAAGTACCTTGTACAGACCCATCCACCGTTGTTGAAGCTTGCCAAACCTCAAATCATAGGCAAGGACAATATCACCTTCTTTGAACTCCTTGTGCTTGATGAAACTGTCATGACAGGCCTTGCGTCGCGCTTGAGTGGTTTCCATGCACTGTAGGGCCATCCGCCGTATCTCATCCAAGCATTCCAAGTGCAGGAGACGGTGTTGCAGTGACTCATTATTTCCCAAGCGCTCTTTAACTGCCACTTGCAAAGAGGGCAATTCCAGTTCAACAGGGAAGACGGCTTCTGTACCATACACTAGTTGGAAAGGGGTCTGTCATGTAATTGCCTTATGAGAGGTTCTATATGCCCAGAGGGCCTTTGTAAGTCGATCGTCCCAGTCGTGACGATGTGCGGCAATCGTTCTTGTCAAAATCGAGCAGAGTATGCAATTGGTGACTTCAACTTGGCCGTTGTCGTATTGCTGCGCATTCGAGGTGTGAAAACCACCCGAAAGTTGTGTGTGTGATTTGATACTTTGTATATACTTAGTCGTTATGTTTGTCCTTTCATTCTATGCAGGAAATATAGTGAAGAGGGTTTGGAGCAAGAGGAATTAATCAACAATGCTCTTATTGACATGTATGGTAATGTGGAATGCACTGATTACTGGTTATGCTCACCTAGGTGAGAGTGAAGTTGTCTTCCTTATGTTAGAGAGAATGAGGGAAGACAATATTCAACCGGATGGAGTTACATCTCTTAATATGCTTGCTGTGTGTAGTCATATGGGTCTTGTGGACCAGGGTCAGAAATATTTTGAGCTAATGAGTAGCCGGTATGGCATTGGTCCAAGTATTAAGCATTAGAATTGTTTAGTTGATCTGCTTTGTCGTGCTGGCCAACTAGACAAGGCTGTTGTATCAGCAGAAAATATGCCTTCTAAACCTGATGATGTGGTGTGGAGCACTGTGTTGGGTGCATGTCAAAAGTAGGGCGATGTAAGGATCGAAAAACAGGTATTTGGACAACTGCTGTATATAGGTGAGACAATTTAAGAAGGTCTTGACAGAGGGCACAAAAGATCTGGAAGGTAATAACAGGAGTTTTAAGATGCATAAACAGATGCCTGTGTAACAGCTTTACTTTTTCTCTTGTATGTTGTGAAATTTCAAAGCCCTTGTCTGGAGAAACCTCTGCAATTTCAATTGAACATGAAGATTGTTATTATGGCTGTGGTGAAGAAAGGGAAAGAAGATGGGCTGGACCTTGTATAACAGTAGTGCTTTTCTTGCTGATCACATGGTAGCCTTGTCCTGGATGTTGACAAACTCAGGAATCACATAAAACAACACCAAGAAGCTAATATGGTTATGAGGACAAGACACAAGAGAAAGGCACCATTGAAGTTTGTGAGAGGGCTGCAGAAGCACCTCTCCCATCAACACCTGGAACCTTCTAGTTGCTGGCAGCCCAAGCTACACAACTCCTAATGGTTGGGATTCTATTTGGGACAATCTCTCTCAAACTACAAAAGCATCGGTGCAGAGTTGAATAGCAGCAATACTTGATAGAGCTGCAGTAGCAGCTTTTGACATGCATCACCCAATGGCTGAAAGATTGGCATCCTCACCAAGAAAGCATGGCTTTAAGGAGAAACCGGTGTTATTGCAGTCACCAGATGTTTCTGTTAATGCTCCTAGACTGGACTGAATACCACAGTTCTCTTTCATTGCTCAAGATGCATTGCCTTTGAGGAAGAGCCTACCTATACCAAGCCATGAAAGGAAAATGACTTTAGCTGATGGAGCTCTAGCCAAGTTCCAAGAGGCTTTTTAGTGCGGTTTATTCTGATATTGACGAAACAGCACGAGGTGATGCAAATGTTAAATATGCCTGGCATGGCAATTCGAGACAGGGTGTTTCTGGAATAGTATTGCATGGGTTTGGGCAGCTAAGGGTACAAAAAGAATGGTGCAATGTATGGCATTGATGTATATCTCACTCCCGAGGAGTATGCTCATGTCAGAGGACTGGGCGATAATAAAAAATATGGCCGATGTGATTGAGGAAGTCCGAGGTCTGCTGAAGTCGGTCAATTAGGAGAAGGCCGCTTTTTGATATGCAAAAGTTGTGTGGTATGCTATTAAAAGGGGGAAAAAGCAAGTAGGCAGGGCCGTTCCGTTCAGATAGGAGGCGAATCCTGTTTGGGGGGGGGGGGGGAAAGCGATTGAAAAAAAAAGCTTACCTGAGGCTGCGATTGGGCATGGAGGACGGCAGATCGACACACTCAACAGCATTTGAGACCATGACTAAGACTCTTGCTACGACACGAAAGGCAAAGGGCGCATCTTCGCTGATCCAAGACGGAAGAGTGCTGCTTTTAAAGCTCCAAAGAACACAAAGAACAATATGTTAATACATGTACTGCTTGGGATTGGCATGCTCTGTCTTCGTCCTTGCATGGGTCCTTCTGACCTTATCCATGTCAGCCTTGTCCCTGTTCTTGGGGATGTTGGTGAGCAGAAAACAAAGTTGACACAACATTCAGTGCAGGAATTATGAACATTTAATCTTACACCAAATCTATTGGCTTGTCGTGATGCAAAGGCGCCTGAAAAATCTACCACAGAGAAGCTTTTACAGTTTTGTCATGATCTGATCACTGCTCAATGCTCTAGAAGTTTGCTCATATTCGAGGCCAACCCTGGACATAGTAGCCAATGCTGATTATGTTTACCCAGAACTATGGCAGAAAAGAAATACACTTAGCTGTTTTAGTTGACAAAGCTCTCTACTTGCATAAGAGTAAAAGAAAAATCCAGCTACCTTATCATACTTTCATGGTTGATTTTCAACATTGAACAGACAATAAAGAGCAATTTGAATCCATGAACTTCTGGGTCAGTTGCATGACCATATTTCATTGGGCAGCTCTGACTGAATCTTGGAGTTCTCAATCATTAAAGAAGATAAAAAGGGAAAAATAAACCAACTTGTGTTAGAAAACCTGTATCTTTCTTTCATGCTGGAACGAATACTTGTCTTTATTTCGTCAAGAGAAGCTTGCCTGCGTTTTTTTTCTCATGCTGATATGTAAGAAGGAGCTTCGAAGATCCATATGATCATTATAGCAGAAGGATCTACAAATGCTGCAAAATTAAATCGAGTGACCAAAAACCAGTGGATTAATTACATCGAAATTCATCTTATATTTTGTAAACATCTTGGCAGTAATACAATTGTTACTTGGCCTTATTTCCTCATCTTGCTTATTCATCTATTTGATCTTTTATCCTGAAATTTATCAAGGTCTTCTGAAGACGCGACTTTGCTTTCTTAAACCCTTCGACATCTTTGGTGAACCCGACCTGAAAGCGTCGTAGAAATTTCAGGATGGGAGATACTTCAGCCTCTATTTCAGCCTCTTCTACAATTCCAGCTGCCTCTACTTCAGCTCCATCAATGACTGCTGCGTCAAGTACTTCAACAGAGGATCTAAAGCAGATTTTGCAGAATATGTTCATGTATATGTAGCTCCAAAATCAGCAAACACAATTGTATATACAGCAGCAGCAACAATTGCATCAACATCAGTTGTCTCAGCAAAGGCAACTCTATTCGGAGCAGGAGAATGCAAACAGCGCGACTAAGGCTATTGAAGCAGTTGAGAATGAGAAAAAGCTATTTGACGGTCGTAATGTTTCAGCATATTTGAAGACATATGAGATCAAGATGGGGTTTTTTGGAGTTCCAGCTTGACTTATGAGTAAGTACTTCCTTCGTCTTGTCACACCCGCTTTGAGGACAAAAGTGACTGATCTTTTTATTCAAAATACACATTGGCAAGATTTTAAGAAGGCCTTGAAAGAAGAATATTTCCTTGAGGACTTTGGTATGGCTACTCGGCGGTCATTCCGAGAGTGGGTCTACATGCCAAACAAAAGTCTAGCTGCTTCAGAGTTGATTCGAGAATTTGAGGAGAGGTATAGTCAGCTTGATGCCATTGAACAAAGAGCATTGGATGTTGAAAAAGTTGAGCTTTTCTTGCAAGCTGCAGATCCTGCTCTTCAAGAAGAATTGGGTGAGCTTCTTGAGGATTGCACGAAGCCTATGGGTCTTAAAACGGATTGGCAGGATGCTCAGGAAGCAGTCTCGACTTTGACCAAGAGGAGGATATGGAAGACTCGCCTTCAGAATGGTTCCATGACACCTACACCATCATCAGCTCTTATGCCTGCTTCTATCCCTGTTATTTCTTCTCCTCCTCAGCCAGTTTCTTGGCCTATGCCAGTGCCTACTATTTCCACTCCACCTATTCCTCCTGTTCCACGACCGATGCCTACACCTTCTGCTCCAAAACCATCCGCTCCATCGGTGCCTACCTCTCTTGATGACATAATCAAAGGCATAACAGATTTGACACTGGAGTCAGTCAAAGTGGAGTTGGTGGGAAAGTTGAAGGATCAGTTTGCTTCGACTACGCCTACTGCTTCTTCTAGTGCTCCTACTGCACCTAGGAGTGCTCCTAGTGCACCTAGGAGAGATTGGAGATGTATTTGGTGCGATAGTACGGACCATCAGCATTGCAGGGATTGTGAATCTTTTCAGGATCCAAGGAGGAAGAATTTGGTATATTGGGGACAAGATGGTAAGATTTTGTTGACTGAGACAGGAGCTCCACTTGCTACCAACTTTGGTAAAGGTGGAATGAAGAAGTTAGTGGATGACATGGCTGCGCGTACTTCTTATGTGATAGCTAGAGGTGATGCTTTTGCATATGGAGTCCAGATTGAGAAGGGATCAGAGATTTCGTCAGTGCTATGGACTTATGCTATGGAGACTGCAAACAAGGGGAAAATTCAGCAAACTGTTTTGACTAGTGCAAGCTCTAGCATCAGATCAGAGACAGGTTGGGACTCGCCTATTGACAGGTACTCTATTTATGCTTATTTGGCTAAGTCTCAGGGAGTAGATGCACTTGTTGAGGAGAAGCGTAAGAGGGATGAAGAGAATCCAAGTGCAGCTAAGAAGACTAGAGGGGGTGAGTTTGTTACTCCACCTACTGCAGGACCGTCTTCAAGACCAGGGCCAGATCGACAGATGGAAGATGCTCAAAAGAGAGAAAAGAGGCAAGAGCCTAGAGAGAGAAAGCAACCAGGGTTTAGATTGATGTCCGATATTGAGACATCTACAGACATGAAGAAAATCTTTAATGATAAGATACTTGGCAGTGAGGTGACTTTCACTATTTCTGAGATTTTGGGCATCTCAAAAAGAGAGTTTCAGGAGGTTTTGAAGAGAAAAAGACATGCATTGTCTACCACTGATACACAGGGAGTTTTGATTGGGGAGTTGGATGAGGATGAGGATGAGGTTATGGTTGAGAATGCTTCTGTTTTTCCGCAGGTAGAGAAGAGGGTTCAACCTTGTTGAGATATCGAGCTCCACTCGTGATACGCCAGGGTGACCGTTGTATATTTATGTCACCGACTTGTCAGTTGCAGACACGGTTGGTACACCGCCCATGAATAATAGCTACATGATAGCTATCCTTATCTACTCTAGTTCGTGGCTCAGTTAGTATGCCACCTTAGTTAGTTGAGTTTGGTTTGAGACCCATATAGAGGGTTCTTCTATTTTCTTTGTACTTGAGTTTTTTTGGCTTACACAACTAAGAAGAGGAAAACTGTTTTCAGCCTCCACCCTTGTGTGTCTTCCCCCATTGTGCAAGCAAGAAAGCTTCAAGCGAGACTCCTTCCTTCTCTCCCACAATCTTGACATGGTATCAGAGCCTTGTTCGTGGTAAGGAGCTCAAGAAAGCAAGCCAAGCTCGCGGTGGTCTGGTAAGAGGAGCAGTGTTGCTTTCATTTCCTGTTTTGGGAGCAGATCTCTGCAGGTAGCACAGCCGGAAATTGCAGGAGTGCATTGTCTCAGGTTGAGACGCCCTTCGCGGTGAAGCAAGAGGGCAGTATATGCTGCGGGAAAGGGCTTTAGCCCTTGGCGACCTTGTTTTTTTGATTTGAGGCCATTTCGGGGCCTGTTTTGCAGACGGAAGTTTTCTGCACGCACTCAAGAAAAGGCTCAGTTTTATGCTGTGCGACCACTGTTCTACAGGTCGGTGAAAAGTTACTGTAGAAATTGCATCGTATGCTTGTGCGCAGAGACATTGGGAGTTTCAGAATCATCCTTGGTTCCTGTTTATGCAAAATCGTCACTAGGAAGTGACTGTGTGGTCAAATACCACTTTCGCCAGTTTTGCAGATTTGCCCTTGTGAGGCTGAAGCTGTGGTTTTTGCAGTGACAGAATTTTTTGCAGTCTTCTGTAATGGCATCTGATTCTCTTTCACAGATTGTCACTGAAAAGCTTTACAAGAACAACTTCCAGGCATGGAAGTTTAGAATGACGAATTTCCTTATGGGAAAAGGATATTGGGAATTTGTTGCAGGAAATGAAGAAGAACCAGTTCTTCCTGATGTTCCCAATCAACAACAAATGCAGGCATTTAAAACATGGCATGAGAGAGCCAGGAAAGTTATGTATTGGCTGTCTATCAGTATTTCAGACTCTATGATTGTGCATATTCAGGATGCAAGTACGCCAAAGGAGGCATGGGATACTTTGTCAAAAATGTATAGCACAAATACGCAAGCCAGGAAAATGCAGCTCAAGCAAGAGTTGCATAATGTGCAAAGAGAAAGTATGAGCATCAACGACTACCACATGAAGGTGAAGAAGATTGCAGATGCACTTGCTTCCATTGGGTCGCCAGTGGAAGATGATGATTTAGTTTCCGTGACCTTGAATGGTCTAGGAAAGGAATATGCACAGTTTCGGACATCCATTTCAGTTCGTGAAAGATTTCCTGATTTTGAGGAGTTGATTGCTCTTCTAATTTCTGAGGAACAGAGAAATGGTGGTGCATCTTCTTCAGGAGGAACTTCAAAAGAAGCTGTCTTCTACTCAAATGCTGGAAGAGGTAGAGGCAGAGGTAGAGGAGGCCGATTTGGAGGCCGTGGCAGAAATCAGAATATGCAGCAAACTCAAGAAAACCAATCCTATGGAGGAGGACGTGGTAACTCTAGAGGCAGGGGGAGCCAAAGAGGTCGTGGTGGATGGCAAAGAGGCCAAAATGCAAACAGTAATGTTGAATGCTACTACTGTGGTAAAATGGGTCATATGGCTAAAGACTGCTATAAAAAGCAGAATGACATCATGAATGGAAAACTGCAACAAGGGAATTATGCATCTTCTAGTAGACAGGGTGATGACAGAAATGAGCATTTGTTCATGGTGCAGCACATGAACAATTCTATGACAAGTGCAGAAGAAAGCAATGATGTATGGTATGTTGACTCAGGTGCATCAAACCACATGACAGGTCATGCAGAATGGATGGAGGATGCAAAGAAAATGGAAAAACCAGGATTTGTGGAGACTGGTGATGATACTGCACATCCTATTGTGCAGATTGGAAAAATTCCCTTGTCTATGCAGGGTGGGAAAAAGAAATACCTGTCCGATGTATTTCATGTCCCGAATATCACCAAGAATCTGGTTTCAGTTGGTCAAATGGTTGAACAGGGCTTGCAGGTCAGATTTAATCCTCATGGATGCTTTGTTGAGGATATGAAAAATAAAGGTCGCTTGATAGCAAAAGGAAAGAAGAAGGGCAGAATGTTTACATTGGATGCAGACATGTCTGAATTGAGTGCAGCAATGTTTGCACATGGGACCGGTGTAGTTGCAGATATTGATATCTGGCATAAACGCATTGGTCATGTTAATGTACAGCGACTTAAATCAATGCAGGCCCAAAATATTGTTGCAGGATTGCCAAAATTCAAGGTTGCAGAAATGCATAAGGTATGTGAAGCCTGTCAGTTTGGAAAACAGGCAAGGAAACCATTTCCTAGACATGTTCAAGAGAGTGAGAAGCCATTGGAATTAATCCACTCTGATGTGTGGACTACTAAAGCTGCATCTCTTGGAGGCTGTCATTATTTTGTCACTTTTATTGATGACTATAGCAAAAAAGTTTGGGTGTATTTTATGAAAAAGAAAAGTGAAGTTTTTGGGCATTTCAAAACCCTTAAAGCTATGGCTGAAAAAGAAACAGGTCTGCAAATAAAATGCCTGAGGTCAGATGGAGGGAGAGAGTACCTCTCAAATGAGTTTGCAAAGTTCTTGCGGGAGCATGGCATAAAGCAGCAATATTCATGCAGTTATACCCCACAACAAAATGGAATTGCAGAAAGGAAAAACAGGCATATTGGAGAGGTATCTCGTGCCATGCTCAATGAAAAAGACTTGCCAGATTTTTATTGGGCTGAAGCAGTTGCTACAGCAGTCTACATAATGAACAGGACTCCCACTGCAGCAATACATGGAATGACTCCAGAGGAGAGGTATACTGGTAGGAAACCAGATATTTCTCATTTGAAAATTTTTGGTTGCATTGCCTATGTACATGTGCCAGATGAGCTGAGATCCAAGTTGGATCCAAAAGCTGAGAAGTGCATCTTTATTGGTTACTCTCTGCAGCAAAAAGGGTATAGATGCTATAACCCTTCTACTCGTAAGTTTACAGTGAGCAGAGATGTTGTTTTTGATGAGATGAGTAGCTGGTATAAACCAGTAAATGTGATTGATGATATAGATGCACAAAATGGTAATGCTGCACAGAATTCACAGCAGCAGTCACAAAATATTAGTGGACCTGGAGCGTCCTCTAGCAGTGGTTCACATTCTTCGCCATGGACAGGCAGATTGAGATCAGGAGAATCTTCTCAAAGTAATGCAGATAGTGGTATGCAGGTATCACGAAAAGGAAAAGAGAAGGTTGATCAGCCCATGTTTGATGTGAACGCAGGTCACTCTTATGTGGATGGTGAATCCAGTGGCTCAGAACAGAGCATTGATGATGAGTTGGGTATTCCTTCTATTGTTACACCTGGAGTAAGGAAGACCAGGGATGTTTTGAGAGCACCTGGGAGTGAACCTACTTTGCGCAGGTCTACGAGAGCTAGGTATCCTGTGGATAGGCTGAAATATGATGGATTTACAGCCATTCACTATGCATATATGGTCAAGGTGATACAGGAACCAGAACCCACTTCTTTTGAGGAAGCCATGGGAAAAGAAAAATGGGAGAAAGCCATGGATGAAGAAATGGATGCCTTGGAAGAAAATGCTACATGGGAGTTAGTACCTTTGCCTAAAGGTAAGAATGCAATTGGCTGTCAGTGGGTTTATAAGGTGAAGCCCAATGCTGATGGTTCTGTGAACAGATACAAGGCAAGATTAGTAGTCAAGGGGTATGCACAAACATATGGCATTGACTATGAAGAAACATTCAGTCCGGTTGCAAGGATGGCAACCGTAAGAGCAGCCATTGCTATGGCTGCATCAAAGGGATGGTCTTTACATCAGATGGATGTAAAGAATGCTTTCTTGCATGGTGATTTGCAAGAAGAGGTCTATATGGAGCAGCCACCAGGTTATGTGCATGCTGTTCATCCTGAGTTTGTTTGCAGGTTGAAGAAAGCTTTGTATGGCTTGAAGCAAGCACCTAGAGCATGGTCTGACAAGATAGGACAGTATCTTGTCACTATTGGATTTCAGATTTCCAAGGCAGATTTCTCACTTTATGTGAGAAAAACAGAGAAAGGTATTATGCTGCTTGTCATTTATGTTGATGATTTGATTATGACAGGTGACAGTGATGAAGATATCCTTCATGTGAAAATGCTATTGAAGCAGAAGTTTGAGATGAAGGATTTGGGAGAGCTGCGTTATTTCTTGGGCATTGAGGTGATTAGATCACCAAGTGGGATACAGCTATTGCAGAGGCAGTATGGATTGGACATGCTGTCCAAATATGGGATGACAGGCTGTAAGCCTATTTCAGTTCCTTTGGAGCAAAATGTGAAGCTGAGCACAGATGCAGGTGAGCTTCTAGAAGACCCTACTATGTACAGACGCATAGTAGGAAGTTTGATTTATATAACTATTACCAGGCCAGATTTGAGCTATGCTGTTGGATTGGTAAGTCAGTTTATGCAGGCTCCAAGGAAACCACATTTGGATGCGGCTAGACGCATACTTAGGTATGTGAAGTCCACATTGCAGTGTGGACTATTTTATGAGACTGGGGTTCAGATACAGTTGCATGGATACACTGATGCTGATTGGGCTGGTAGTATTTCTGATAGACGATCTACCAGTGGATATGTATTCTCTTTTGGGAGTGCTGCAGTCACTTGGAGCAGCAAGAAACAGCCTACAGTTGCCTTGTCGAGCACAGAGGCTGAGTACAGGGGTGCAGCAATGGCTGCATGTGAGGTAGCTTGGTTGCATAAGCTACTTTATGATATGCATCAGTCTACAGATGGGCCAGTTGTCATTTATTGTGACAACATGAGTAGTATACACTTGGCAAATAACCCAGTCTATCATGCTAGAACAAAGCACATTGAGGTGCATTATCACTATGTGCGAGAGAGGGTTTTACTAGGTCTTATTGATCTAGTTTATGTCAGCACAGAGGATCAGGTAGCTGACATATTCACGAAGGCATTGGGCGCAGAGAAGCTGCGCAAGTTCAGAGACCTGCTTGGTGTGGAGGAATTGGGATTGAGCTCGAGGGGGAGTGTTGAGATATCGAGCTCCACTCGTGATACGCCAGGGTGACCGTTGTATATTTATGTCACCGACTTGTCAGTTGCAGACACGGTTGATACACCGCCCATGAATAATAGCTACATGATAGCTATCCTTATCTACTCTAGTTCGTGGCTCAGTTAGTATGCCACCTTAGTTAGTTGAGTTTGGTTTGAGACCCATATAGAGGGTTCTTCTATTTTCTTTGTACTTGAGTTTTTTTGGCTTACACAACTAAGAAGAGGAAAACTGTTTTCAGCCTCCACCCTTGTGTGTCTTCCCCCATTGTGCAAGCAAGAAAGCTTCAAGCGAGACTCCTTCCTTCTCTCCCACAATCTTGACAAACCTATGCATTATGCTGAAATTGATGAGCCTGTCTTGATACCGCATAGTCACTTTTTGCGGAGCCATTGGGCTAGGGCAACTACAGAGATGATGGTAAAGATTGGAGAGAAACAGGTGCCTTATGTTGCATTGGTGGATCATGGTTCAGAGATTAATCTCATAGTTTGTGGAGTTTATGAGAGTAACAGATGGCCTATGGATGTAGAGTATGGGTGGCGTATGAGAGCTGCCAATAACACTGTAGGTGATTTGTATGCTGCCTGTCCTAGTGTCAGGGTTTCTATTGGTGATGTAGAGGAGGATTTTCATTTCTTTGTGCAGGATTCATGCTCTTATCCCATAATTCTTGGTCAGCCATTCATCACAGAGATGCGCATGGAAACAAAGGTCATGGATGATGGATCTGCTTATGCACGGATTCGCAGTAAAGATGGTATGAGAGCAGTTCAGTTTATGACTGTATGTGTGAACCATGTTAGAAACATGGATACTCTCAGAGATGCACCTTTGCCCACTATGAGGGATTCGGGTTTTCATTAGGTACCGCCGTTTCGCGAGACGACGGTGGTACAGAGGAGAGGAGATTGGAGTTCTCGCCTCCTAGCAGCGGTGTTTTCTCCTCCGGTTTTGTTGGGATTTCAGCAAACAGTTCAATGAGTTATCAGAAGACTTTTAGGTTGCCTAGAGCTGCCAGGCAGTATATATGCAGGAAGGAGAAAAATTTGAAAAATGCAGGAATTTTGGAGGATGATGAGCACATAGATGGGATGTATGACAGTGTGATTTGTGTAGATACGATGACAGAGATGGGAGATATGCTGAAAACTGATATGCAGAATTGTCACAGTAATGTATTAGTGCAGTCCCTAGACATGTTTCATGAAATTGCAGATTTTGTGTCACAGATTGAGTCAGAGGCTGAGGTAACTCAGCAAAGAGTGTTGAGTGCTGAAGAAATTCAGCAAACAGAGTTTCCAGCTGGTTATGATCAGCTTTCAAAGACACAGAGGGCTGAAAACTTTCAGCCAACAGAGTTTACTGCTGAAATATTTCAGCATTCAGAGTTTGGGGCAGTTTCTATGCAGTCCATAGAGCAGAGGACTGAGGATATTCAGCCATTGGAGTGCAGAATTGCTGATTTACAGCAAGATTTATGTAATCCAGAAGAGCATAATGAAGCCAGGGTTGACACGAAATACAAAACTGTGGATAAGAAGGTGAAGCCGGTTGCTGTACCGCTTCAACCTGACAGTGATCAGCAAATAGAGAGAGCTGCTAAACAGCACATTTTGAGGAATCCGGAGCATATTGGTCATAAATTTTCAGCAGAGACTCTTGCTGAATTGAAAATTGGAAATGGTGATTTCTTGCTACCCATAGAGAAGCAATGCTTTCAGGAGATGCTTGAGCGACATGGAAGGGGATTTGCTTTTTTCCCGCATGAGATTGGATGTGTGAATCCTGATATTGTTGCTCCTATGGTCATTTTTACTATTCCTCATATCCCATGGAATCTCCGATCTATTCCAGTGCCTAAAGCACACTTGCCAAAGCTGATTGATTTATTGAATGAGAAAATCAGGATGGGAATCCTTGAGCCTTCATCTGCACCATACTCAAACAGGTGGTTTACAGTTCCAAAGAAGAATGGTACTCTCCGATTTATTCAGGACATGCAGCCAGTGAGCAGAGTTACTATCAGGAATGTTGGTATAGGTCCAGTTGTGGATGAGTTTGCAGAGGCATTTGTTGGACGTGCCATCTATTCTTTAGGTGATTTGTATTCAGGATATGATCAGTTTCAGCTGGCTTTGGAAAGCAGGGACATAACCACCATAAGAACTCCTATTGGGCTTGTCAGGATGTGTACCTGGCCTCAAGGTGCCACTAATTCTGTTGCGCATATGATGAATGCCATGCATAAGGTTCTTCGTGATTACATACCTCAGCTTACCATGCCTTTCTTGGATGATGTGCCCATTAAGGGGTGTGCAGAAGAAGAGAAGAATGAGAGTCTAAATGAGCAGGGATGCAGATATTTTGTGGCTGATCATATTTCAGCATGTGAGAAGATTTTGGCCAGGTTAGAAGAAGTGAACTTGATACTTTTAGGGCAAAAATCTGTTTTTGGAGTGAATGAGGTTGTCATTGTTGGGCATATGTGTGGATATTATGGCAGGAAACCCTCACCTGATAAGGTGAATGCTATAGGCAAGATTGCGGAGTATTGTTCTACCACTTCAGAGGTACGGAGATTCATTGGAGCTTGTGTGTTTTATATGATTTGGATACCTCATTTTGCACACATAGCAGATTGTTTGTATCAGCTGCTTTAAAAGGGGCAGAAATTCTATTGGGATGAGAGTCACACTAGAGCTATGCGGAAATTGAAGAAGTTATTGCAAAATACTCCTACTCTCAGGAAAGCTGATTATAATTGTGGAAGACCTATTGTATTGACAGTTGACACTAGTCCAATTGGCATAGGTTGGGCTGTGGGTCAAGATGATGCAGATGGAAATAGGTATGCTATTCGGTTTGGGGCGAAAGTCCTAAACGAGAGACATAGGAGATATCCACAAATAAAAAGGGAGCTACTGGGGATTGTCACGGCTCTCAAATGTGACAAGGAGTACTTTATTGGAGCTTCAGTTGTGGTAGAGACAGATTGCTTGCCATTGATTGGTATGATCACGAGTTGCACTACTTCGGATATAGCTATGTTGAGATGGATTGCATACATCAAGTCATTAAATCCGGAATTTAAACACATAGCAGGGAAGGATAATCCATTGGCTGATATGTTGTCTAGAGCCAGATATGATGATGAGGAGACTTTACTTGCAGAAGAGGATGATGCAGAAATTTCAGCCACTATGGTTGATCATGTTTGTCATGTCTATGATATTGTGGCTTTCATAGAAGAACTCTATGTTGGAGATTGGTTGCAGATTGGCAGGTACCTTAGTACACTAAGCAAAAGAGATGAATGGACAGATGAAGAGTTCAAGAAGATCAGAAGGAAATCCTATGGTTATTTTCTCAAGGACGGATTTCTTTGGAAGCATCCGAAGAAAAGGGGCGGATTACCTTTGCGGGTTGTCTGCGATAGAGAGACACAGTTACATGTGATGAGGGAGTTTCATGAGAGTCCTTGGGCTGGTCATAGAGGAGTGTGGGCTACTTATGAGAAAATCAAGGAGAAATATTAGTGGAAAGGCATGTACAGAGATGTTTCTCACTTTGTTGAGACTTGCAGAGACTGCCACATGTATTCAGTAGTGCATCATCAAGATGAGCTTCATCCGACCTATCCGCTATGCATTCATTATAAGTGGGTAGTTGATTTGGTTACCATGCCTATGGGTCTATGGCAGATGAGGTACATTGTTTTGGCTAGAGAGGATCTTACCAATCATGTTGAGGACAGATCTTTGAGAACGAAGACCACTAGTGCAGTGTGTAAGTTTTTATTGGAGGAAATTTTCTGCAGGTATAGTTGTGTGGGTAAGATCACTGCAGATCGTGGTGAATTGGATGTAGATGAAGCTAGGGAGTTTTTCTCTCTGCTAGGAATCAAGTTGGCTCTAACTACAGCATATAATCCAGAGGGAAATGGGAAGAGTGAAAGAGGGCATCCACCAATAGTGAAAGCATTAGCCAAAGCATGCAAAGGACGGATTGGAGAATGGCCGAGACTTCTACCATTTGCTTTGTGGGCTGATCGTACAACTCATAGTGTTACCACAGGATATATGCCTGCAGAGTTGATGTATGGTCAGAAACCGGTTATGCCAACTGAGACTTGTGCTTTGACTTGGTCAGTTTTACCTTGGCAGGAGGATTTGACAAGAGAGGAGCTCTTAGCTCTTCGGATTCGACAGTTGGAGAGGAAACCAGAGGATATTCAGCTAGCTATTGACAGGTTGAAGGTTGCTAGACTAAGGAATAAGGACAGGTTTGACAGCAGCAGGCATCACTTGCGGCCTAGAGCAATAGAAGAGGGAGATTGGGTATTGGTCTTTGATAGCAGCCTTGAAAATCAGCATACTGCACTTTGGAAGATGGTGAAAAGATGGTTTGGGCCGTACATAGTCAGACATGTCTTTGATAATGCAACATATGAGCTGACAGAATTGGATGGGACAGTGCTTAGAGTGCCTATTGCTGGAAAAAGAATCAAGATTTTCAAGAAAAGAGATGATGAGGATTATGCATTGGAAGAATTTTCAAGAGAACAGCAACGAGAAAAAACTCCAATGGAAGAGACAGATGATATGACAGATAATCTTATTGATATACCGGAAATGCATAACGAAGAGATTGATCTATTTGTGGATCTCGATGATAACGATCATGGGTAGTTGGCCCATCCGGAGGATGCGCAGGATTAGAGGGGGTGGATGTCGTATTGTTGCGCATTCGAGGTGTGAAAACCACCCGAAAGTTGTGTGTGTGATTTGATACTTTGTATATACTTAGTCGTTATGTTTGTCCTTTCATTCTATGCGGGAAATATAGTGAAGAGGGTTTGGAGCAAGAGGAATTAATCAACAATGCTCTTATTGACATGTATGGTAATGTGGAATGCACTGATTACTGGTTATGCTCACCTAGGTGAGAGTGAAGCTGTCTTCCTTATGTTAGAGAGAATGAGGGAAGACAATATTCAACCGGATGGAGTTACATCTCTTAATATGCTTGCTCTGTGTAGTCATATGGGTCTTGTGGACCAGGGTCAGAAATATTTTGAGCTAATGAGTAGCCGGTATGGCATTGGTCCAAGTATTAAGCATCAGAATTGTTTAGTTGATCTGCTTTGTCGTGATGGCCAACTAGACAAGGCTGTTGTATCAGCAAAAAATATGCCTTCTAAACCTGATGATGTGGTGTGGAGCACTGTGTTGGGTGCATGTCAAAAGTAGGGTGATGTAAGGATCGGAAAACAGGTATTTGGACCACTGCTGTATATAGGTGAGACAATTTAAAAAGGTCTTGACAGAGGGCACAAAAGATCTGGAAGGTAACAATAGGAGTTTTAAGATGCATAAACAGATGCCTGTGTAACAGCTTTACTTTTTCTCTTGTATGTTGTGAAATTTCAAAGCCCTTGTCTGGAGAAACCTCTGCAATTTCAATTGGACATGAAGATTGTTATTATGGCTATGGTGAAGAAAGGGAAAGAAGATGGGCTGGACCTTGTATAATAGTAGTGCTTTTCTTGCTGATCACATGGTAGCCTTGTTTTGGATGTTGACAAACTCAGGAATCACATAAAACAACACCAAGAAGCTAATATGGTTATGAGGACAAGACACAAGAGAAAGGCACCATTGAAGTTTGTGAGAGGGCTGCAGAAGCACCTCTCCCATCAACACCTGGAACCTTCTAGCTGCTGGCAGCCCAAGCTACACAACTCCTAATGGTTGGGATTCTATTTGGGACAATCTCTCTCAAACTACAAAAGCATCGGTGCAGAGTTGAATAGCAGCAATACTTGATAGAGCTGCAGCAGCAGCTTTTGACATGCATCACCCAATGGCTGAAAGATTGGCATCCCCACCAAGAAAGCATGGCTTTAAGGAGAAACCGGTGTTATTGCAGTCACCAGATGTTTCTGTTAATGCTCCTAGACTGGACTGAATACCACAGTTCTCTTTCATTGCTCAAGATGCATTGCCTTTGAGGAAGAGCCTACCTATACCAAGCCATGAAAGGAAAATGATCTTAGGTGATGGAGTTCTGGCCAAGTTCCAAGAGGCTTTTCAGTGCGGTTTATTCTGATATTGACGAAACAGCACGATGTGATGCAAATGTTAAATATGCCTGGCATGGCAGTTCGAGACAGGGTGTTTCTGGAATAGTATTGCATGGGTTTGGGCAGCTAAGGGTACAAAAAAAATGGTGCAATGTATGGCACTGATGTATATCTCACTCCTGAGGAGTATGCTCATGTCAGAGGACTGGGCGATAATCAGAAATATGGCCGATGTGATTGAGGAAGTCCGAGGTCTGCTGAAGTCGGTCAATTAGGAGAAGGCCGCTTTTTGATATGCAAAAGTTGCATGGTATGCTATTAAAAGGGGAAAAAAGCAAGTAGGCAGGGTCGTTCCGTTCAGAGAGGAGGCGAATCCTGTTTGGGGGGGGGAAGCGATTGAAAAAAAAAGCTTACCTGAGGCTGCGATTGGGCATGGAGGACGGCAGATCGGCACACTCAACAGCATTTGAGACCATGACTAAGACTCTTGCTACGACACAAAAGGCAAAGGGCGCATCTTCGCTGATCCAAGATGGAAGAGTGCTGCTTTTAAAGCTCCAAAGAACACAAAGAACAATATGTTAATACATGTACTGCTTGGGATTGGCATGCTCTGTCTTCGTCCTTGCATGGGTCCTTCTGACCTTATCCATGTCAGCCTTGTCCCTGTTCTTGGGGATGTTGGTGAGCAGAAAACAAAGTTGACACAACATTCAGTGCAGGAATTATGAACATTGAATCTTACACCAAATCTATTGGCTTGTTGTGATGCAAAGGCGCCTGAAAAATCTACCACAGAGAAGCTTTTACAGTTTTGTCATGATTTGATCCACTGCTCAATGCTCTAGAAGTTTGCTCATATTCGAGGCCAACCCTGGACATAGTAGCCAATGCTGATTATGTTTACCCAAAACTATGGCAAAAAAGAAATACACTTAGCTGTTTTAGTTGACAAAGCTCTCTACTTGCATAAGAGTAAAAGCAAAATCCAGCTACCTTATCATACTTTCATGGTTGATTTTCAACATTGAACAGACAATAAAGAGCAATTTGAATCCATGAACTTCTGGGTCAGTTGCATGACCATATTTCATTGGGCAGCTCTGACTGAATCTTGGAGTTCTCAGTCATTAAAGAAGACAAAAAGGGAAAAATAAACCAACTTGTGTTAGAAAACCTGTATCTTTCTTTCATGATGGAACGAATACTTGTCTTTATTTCGTCAAGAGAAGCTTGCCTGCGTTTTTTTTTCTCATGCTGATATGTAAGAAGGAGCTTCGAAGATCCATATGATCATTATAGCAGAAGAATCGACAAATGCTACAGAATTAAATCGAGTGACCAAAAACCAGTGGATTAATTACATCGGAATTCATCTTATATTTTGTAAACATCTTGGCAGTAATACAATTGTTACTTGGCCTTATTTCCTCATCTTGCTTATTCATCTATTTGATCTTTTATCCTGAAATTTATCAAGGTCTTCTGAAGACGCGACTTTGCTTTCTTAAACCCTTCGACACCGTTGGCTCTGGGATAATAAGGAGTGAACTTACGATGGCGGATCTTATACAGCTCTGTTGGCTCCTCCATGATTTTGTTGAGGAAATGAGTACCTCTGTCACTTACTAGCTCAAGGGGACTGCCAAAACGGGTGATAATATTCTTGTACACGAACAGGGCTACACTGTTACCATCATCCCGCTTCAGAGCTTTAGCTTCACACCACTTTGTGACATAATCCGTACACACTAGGATGTGTCTGTTCTACTTCCATCTGGTAGGTGGATCAATGGGACCCAAAAATCAATCCTCCACTTCTCGAATGGCTTTAGGGAAAGAATGGGTTGCACTGGCATGGAACTTGTTTTGGTGGGTTTCCCCATTCGCTGACAAGCATCACATCTCTTGCAATAGTCGTGTGCATCCTTATGGAGGGTCGGCCCCACCAGTATCCTGCTAACAGAGCCTTCCTAGCTGTTGCTTCTCCTGTGAAGTGTCCACCACATGGTTCATCATGGCATGCTTTCAATACTATGCTGATTTCATCCCTTGCAACACATCTTCGCAGCACTTCATCTTTGCCTCTCTTGTACAGTGCACCGCCTAGCAAAGTGTAGCGGGTTGATTCTAACAGAAGCTTCTTCTTCTCATGGCTTGAGATGCCAGGAGGATACTATTGAGTTTCCAGGAGGTTGGCTATGTCTGTATACCAGGGAGTAACTATTTCAACTAGAAACAAGGAAGCATCAGGAAGGTCAGGATCATCATGTTCCTCTTCTACAGTTTGAGGAATCCGTGATAGATGATCAGTTAGGACATAGGAACGGCTAGGCTTAGTGAGCACTTCAAAATTGAACTCTCGGAATAGGAGCAACCATCTCATCAGTCGTCCTTTAACATCTGCTTTGTTCATCAGGAAGGACAAGGCTTCATGATCCACGTAGAACTTGAAATGCGTTGACAATAGATAGTGTCGAAACTTCTCCAGTGCAAACACCATTACTAAGCATTCAAGCTCTATCATTGTGTAGTTCTGTTTTCTATTAGTGACCTTTCGGCTTGCATAATATATTGGTTGATTTAATTTAGAGGGGCCCTTTTGACATAGGATAGCACCTAGCCCTTCAACTGATGCATCTGTGTGTACATGGAACTCGTTCGTCCAATCAGGAGGTTGTAAAATAGGTGCTTGGATAAGGCACTGTTTTAGGGTATTAAAAGCTTCTTCACAGTCATCAGCCCAAAGGAAATCAGCTTCTTTCCTTAGGAGCTTGTGCACAGGGGTTGCGTTGGTTGCAAAATGTGTAATAAATCTTCTATGGTAGCCCACATGGCCAAGAAATCCTCTCAATTGCTTGAGATTTGTTGGTGCTGTTAAGGTGGAAATCTTTTCAATCTTTGCCAGGTCTGTTGCAATCCCTTGTGAAGAGACAATATAACCTAGAAGAACTCCTGATGAGACGCCAAAGACACATTTGTCGGGGTTGAGAGAAATCCCATACTCTCGGCATTTGTCAAAACATTTCTCTAGGTGTCCCCAGTGCTCATGGATTAAGCTATAGACACAAAAGTCATCAAGATACACCTCAATGAAATCATGAAGATGATTCTGGAAGGCAGCCATCATTACTTATTGGAAGGTGGCAGGAGAATTACAGAGACCAAATGGCATCACTCTATAGGCATAGGTCCCTCATTCTGTGGTGAAGGTTGTTTTGGATTGGTCCTCTTCTATGATTTGGACTTGGTTACATCCATTGAATCCATCGAAAAGGGAATAGAGCTCATGGCCTGCCACTGTGTCCAATAGTTGGTCTTAAAAGGGATAGGGAAATGATCATTCTTCGTCTTCGAATTGAGATTCCGAAAGTCCACACATATTTGAAGTTTCCCGTTCTTCTTAGGTACTACCGCAATGGGTGAAACCCATTACTGTTAGCCACGGGATAAATGAACTCTGCTTCAAGAAGTTTCAATAATTCAGCCTTCACGAGAGCAGAATAATTAGGATTCATGTGCCTTTGTCTTTGCCTTATAGGTTTGGCATCAGGCTCTAGGTCAATGTAATGTTGGCATACTGTGGGATCAATCCCCTTTAGGTCTTTGTATGACCAAGCAAACACATCTAAGTTCTCCTTAAGTAGGTCCCGCATGACCACTAGTTCTTCTTCTGGAAGATTGAGACCCACTTTTAAGTGACGTTCAGTACCATCAGTATCCAGGAATGCTACTTGCCTTTCACCTTCCACTTCACAGATAAACGTCCCACGGATTGCTTCTGGATAGAGATCTAACTCTTTCAAGAGAGTAGTATCCTCATCTGATGTTCCACTAGAGCCAGTGTCCTCCTTCTGAACAAATGACTCATTTGTCTGTTGAGGTTTTTGGAAGGGTATCAGAGCTTTGTTTGCTTCTGTGTAAGTGGTAATTTCTTCTGGACTTAGGTATTTATCTTCTGAGGATGCATCTAGGAATATCACATAGCACGGACCTTTTAGAGGCCGAGGCTTTGATAGCTCTGGCTTCTATTGGCAAGGGGCATCATCATCATCTTTTCTCTGGACTGAACAGTCAGGGCGACAGGAGCCACTAGTGAACTTAATTTTTATGCTTTTAATCCATTGCTTATACAGATTTTGCATACTTTGTGGTCCATTGACCAACCCAAATGGAACCGTGGTCATTCTATCCAGCACCCTAAGATCTTCGGCCTCTGAGGTCTCCGTAGGGACATCAATAAGATCATCCACTATTAGAGAAAAATTTTCATCTGCACTTTCATAGCCTGCTTCATTTTCTTCCTCATCATTTTCATCCTCTTTCTCTGAAGGCTATGTCTCTACTTCTGTAGAGGCTCTGTAGGAGAAGAACAAATCTTCTGCCTCTATATCTGTTTCTGCTTCTGTCACAGCTTCTGACTCTACTTTTGGCTCTGGCTCTACCTCTGCCTCTGCCTCTGCCTCTATGTCTGTTACTGTCTTTGTGACTGTCTCTGTATCCGCTCTGTCTCTGTTCTACCTTTGCTCTGTCTTTGAATCTATTACTGCTCTGTATCTGTTCTGCCTCTGCTCTGTCTTTGTGACTGTCATGTAACAGGGAGAACAGTACATCCATGCTTCTATTTCACTGTCAGAGGTGATTTCAGAAGTTAATTCTAGTTGAGGAAGGAGGTATTCTCCCATGGACAAGGATTTTGCTTCCCTTGGTAGTTGGCTTACAATGCCCACTGTTAGGGACTGTGCCTCTATTTTCTTAGGAAAGATCTGTTTAACAGCCTCTTCATCTCCTGTTGTACCATATGTTACCTCATTGGAAGAGTCAGTTATGACTTCGATGGATGTGGATCCATTACCTTTTTGTGATCAATACAGCTTCAACACCACTTTGTTGGGTCCTCTGCCTAGGGTCAGGGTTCCTTTGAACCAGTCCATCTTGGCTCTCGCTTCAAAAAGCCAAGGTCTTCCCAACAGCAGAGGATATGAGGTCCCATAAGAATTTGGTTTGACCACCAAATATCTCAGCCAATAGTCTCTTCCTGCAAGGGTTGTTTTTACATATGGGAGGATGCCCAACAGTTTAATTCTGCTTTGGTCTGCCAATTTGATAAGCCACTCTCTAGGTTGAATTCCTTGCAACCCTAAGTCCTTCATTGTCACATCCGTCATTATGTTTACTAATGAGCCTCCATCAATCAATGTATCTGAGATGAAGCATCCTTCTATCCATACACTAATCTCTGGAGTTCCAGGATCTAGGAAGGCATTAGCCACATCTACTTCCTTTATAGGCTCCAGGGCCTTATTGGTCTTGGTCGCTGTTGAAGGAGCAATCCTTAGTCCACATCTTCTTGTTAAGATGCTTTTTAATTTCTTTCGGCAACTCGGAGACAACATCAGCAACTGTCAGAATGTTAAGTTTGGTTTAAAAGTGTCTAGGTCTTTTACCAAGTCATAATCTTTGATAGGATCCACAGGCTTCTCCAGCCTGCTAGGGAATGGGGCTACACCCATTTTTATCTTTCTTTTTTCTTCTAATAATTGCAGCATCGGCACTTCCTCTGTTTGGGGAAGTGCTTCTATATAATCTATCTCCTGGGCCTCTGGTCCTGTATCTGGGACTGTCTCTGTGACTCTCTGTAGCACTACAGTGCTCTGTACTGCATTGTTCTGTTCTGTATTGCTCTATCCCTCTGTTGATAGGTTGAATTTCATAGTCTTGGTAGGAGAATTATTTTCATTCTGAACAACTGGTTCCTTCTTCTTGGTGCGCGTAACAGCGGCAACTTCCAACTTTACCAAATTGGAGAAAGGCTCTTGTACCTTCTATTGGCTATCAATGCCATTGGCCTTTACAAGGGCTGGGCTTGGACAGTCCTTTGCAGTGTGGCCTTCTCCTTTGCATTGGCTGCATAAGGGCTTGTAATCCACAGATCGTCTAGGGTTTGGACAATTTGGGGAGATATGACCATTTTCTCCATACCTGTAACATTCCACCTTTGATCTCTGACCACCACTTGAAAGCTGGATTGTAGGGTGGAAAATGGGCCTAAAAATTGCGAAAAAATATGGAATTTAGCAGAAAAATATTCAACGTCGAAGGCGGCGGCTCCAACTGGGACGATTTTAAGCACCAAGTGAAATACGACTCTTAAAAGGCGCCCGAGCGGCACTTGTTGATTTTTGATCATTTTTCAGACTGTCGTGCAGGTTGTTAGGAGTTGCCGGCCAATGCAGGATGTCAAGCCGGATGCGCAAAAATTTACAACACTCGATTTGGACACCGGACGGGGAAATGGCCAAAAAATGGGCAAGATTTGAAAAGGTGGACACTTGGGAGGACAAGTGGGCATGACCTTTGGGGCCCAAATTTTATGCCACATGAAATGTGGGTAAAAAATCATGATGAGGAAGAAGAAGACATGATGTCTGGAGGCACTGATTTTTGCGCTTGATTCTTGGGAGATGGAGGATGGAGGTTGCATGCAACCCCCCTGACCGACATTGGCCCTTAATTCCCTCCTGTATGTTGATCATATCGCCACCTCTCGCTTGCGCAATGATTTTAGTCTTTCTCTCTTCTCCCTCTCTCTCCCTTAAGGGGTTGTTCTTAAGTGAAAGAAGACAATGAAGAATGATGGAGGAAAGCTTGTCCAGATGAGATCGGATTGCTTCCGGATGGATAAAGACATGAAGAGGGTTGTTCTTGAAGTTGCTGAGCATTAAATGCATGTTGGAAATCAGTCCCGTAATCAAGACCAAAAACCCAAGACCTGAAAATAAGCGGTAATGCTATTTTTATAAAGAAAAATGATCTTTTTATGCTATTTGCTTTATGAAACCTTGTTCATATGGGATGAAAGTTCATTATGATATTGTTTTCCATGAGTTTCAACTGTTTGCAACTTGAAAATCAGAAAATATAAGGCTACATGGCCGGAATTAGTGTTAAAATACATGAAAAACATGCGTTTTAAGGGTAAAATTGGAGGTTTTGCTATATAAATGAGAACCGAAGGACCACAGCCCACAATCAACTTTCATTTTCAGTCATTATTTATTAAAGAAAAATAGGGAAAATACCCAAAAATGGAGAAAAATGGGTCCTCTTCCTAGAGTCATTGATAGCCTTGCTTGGATACCTTTGTCCAAATGATGGTTAGTCCATCTCTTTATGATGGATTCCATTTGCAAGACATAAGCTTCTACTCTTTCTCCAGAGGACTGACTTAGGTTCATGAACTCCTCTCGCATCCACTCTTCAAAACCTTCACGTCTGAATTTAGTGAGAAAGGCCAACTTCAGGTCGTCCCATGTGCCAAAAGTTTCTGCTGCTTGTCTCTCATACCACTGAAATGTCGTGCCCTTGAAAGTGGCAGGGAATATTGCTAACCAATGCTCAGGGGTTCTGGCATTGTTAACCACACATGCTACCATGAATTCTGCTACATGAAGATTAAGGTCTTCATTGCACTCTCCCTTAAAAACTGGCAATGGGACTACATTTGCTGGCCTGTCATCATCAATATTTCCAGGACGAATCTGACTAGGAAGGGGACCTTGAGTCACCATGGGGACTTGTGTAAAGAGTGCTTTTAGGGCATCAAAGGAGGCTTCTGCTGCTAGCTCATTCTCAGCTTTGATTTTTGCCTTTTCTCTTCTCACGTACCTCTAGACTCATTCTAATGCTTGCCTCTTGATTGCGTCATTCATCAAGGGGTTGACTCCAACCAAAGGGTATGTACTCAACAGGATAGTATCAGAGAGGGCTTCAGTCTCTGGGGGATTCTTTGGCCAACATCTCCTCTACTTCCTTCTTTTCAACATCTCTAAATTCAGCTTTCAAACCACTACAAAGGGGGAGATATTCCATTCTGAAAGTATCAAAACTCATTCTTCTTAGGATCGTTGTTGTGTCATTATAATAATGCCAACTTCTGAGGTTTTCAATAGTGTATGTTGTGAAAAACACTCTATCTACCAACTTACAGTGGGTTGCTAATTGGACAAACAGAAGATTGTCAATGCACCAAGCATCCCATGTAACTTGTTGTTGAGCATCCCCTAACAAATTCCAACTCTTTTCCTTCTTGTTTTCATGAACCTCTACAGACCACAACTCCTAAAGCTTCTTCACGATCTCCCACTTGATGATGTCTGGAAACTTATCAATGAATGCCAAATCTTCCATGGATGGTCATTCTCTCTGTTTCTGCTTTTCAGTTTGTTCCCAAACAGTTTTCCACCAAGATGCAAGTTTCTGCTGCTTCAACAGGAAGAGGAAACAGTTCACTACATAGAGCATGCATCATGATGGTGATATAATTCTGCCATTGTGGGATGAAATTATTGTGGAAAGTGGCTTTGATAATGAGGATCTCCAACTTTTCAGTGGAAGAAGGAACTTTGCAAACATCCATTGAATTCTCCTCTTCTTGGAAATGCCATTTCCTTCATTTTCAGCCTCTTTTGATGCTTGTTGATGGCAAGTTTCCCCGGCTGCGCACCAAAAACATGGAGCCCCAAGAGGAACACCAAGGAAAAGGGGATTCTACTACAAGAAAATCTATCTTGTAACATCAACAAGCTTTTATCTCATTCTTTTGATGACCAAAACAAAGAAAATAGTAATTCTTCATGCAGCATCATAGTAGATATCTCCTACGGATTTGATAGAATCAATCATAATCTTCAACATCTTCATAGAATCCTTCAATATAACAATGAATAAAAAATAATACACCATATTTGAATGGAAATAATTCACATAATATTCATCTTCAATGTCATCCTAGTTCTCTCTCTCAATCTCTCATATACAGTTACACTGTTTTGATAGAATTGACTATCTCTGACTCTCTCTCTCTCTCTCTCTCTCTCTCTCTCTCTCTCTCTCTCTCTCTCTCTCTCTCTCTCTCTCAATATTACATCATCTCCTCACTACAATACTCTCATAATAACTCTCAATAATCCTTCTTAGGTCGTGGATGCACCTCCCAAGAGGTATGTCTGATATGAAGAGGCACCACAACCACTACAGTGTCTCTTCACAGCTCACTACTGTCACTGTCACTTCAGTCTTCAGCAGCTACTTCTTTCATTTGTTTTAGCTCTTTTGAACTTAGATTCATCCTTTCCAAAAGTTAGAAAACTTTCCCTAAGTCACACATACATTCTAAAGAACACTTACAGAAGGTCTACAGAACAATACAGTACAGTACCAGAGCAGCTATAGAACAGTTACAAAGCAGAGACAGAGGCTTTACAGAGGGTTACAGAAGGTCATCAAAACCTCATAACTCATACTAAAATCATTCCAAACTATAAAAAACTCTTCAATAAGCTTCCAAAAGATCTCAATCTTCATCAATCTTCATCAATCCATGCTTCATACAAAAGAAAATCAGAACAAAACAGAAGCTATATAGAAGGTATACAGAATCAATCAGAACCTCAACAGAACCTATCAAAACATCATAGAGCTTCATATCTCTACTGAGAATCATCATGAACTTCTAAAACATAATCAATATCATCCAAAACACTCTCAAACACTTCCTTTAGCAACCATACATCACTCTAAATCCATCAAAAATCAATCATTCAGTCCTCAAAAATAACAAAAATCAGTCAAAAATTCAGTCTTTTTCCACTCTCAACAACACACTAGATGTTTGTAGATGTTGTGGTTAAGCTAGAAATTTTTCATATACATGCTCTCTAGGGTCCAATAAACCAATGATTTGCCATCTTTGTGGAAATGAAGGCCATATTAAGTCACTTTGTCCAATGGTGGGAGGATCATATGGGTGAAGATACTGATACATTGGAGCTGATTATGTGATAGGCAACTGAAATTAAGCTAAGACACAAGAATCTTGAAGCATCATATTTGCTCTTTGAGAGGTTGACAAAGAGCAATTCTAAAGCTTTATGGGTAGAGTCTTTAAAAGGACTTGTAAGCACGCCAGTACATACTAACTCAACAAAAGTAGAGGAGTATGAATGCCAATTGGTTCCTTGCCAGGTAACACAATAGTAAATGTATCTACTCTTGATCCAAGTAGCGAGTATAGCCCCACTTAGTATAGGTGGTAAAAGACCATGGATGGGCGAAGATGCTTCTAAAGAGAGGGCAAAGAACAAGAGCAAGAAAAGGCATAAGAAGCGCCCACGATATCTCAATGGCTTTGATGCCTAGAGGAGGCCATATAGTTTTTACGATTGATTGCTATCAAATAATCCTATAGTTTATCCAAACCGTACTTGCAAAGATGGGTATTCTGATTAATGTGCAACAGGATAGCATGGATTGCATTTTCAATTTTGTTGCATTTTTCCAAACATGATGTGCATAGACTTGCAGTTGATGAAAGTTTGAATCAGTGAATGTGAATGTGATCAATTTGATTCTGCTGAAAGATACCCTAGTGGAACATGGCGTGATGATGGCATTATGGGCAACAGGCACGGTGTACTGAACATAGGACATGGCGGCTACATTGGCAGATGTTGAAGAAGACAAGATTGGACGGCTTGAAGTTTTCAAGCATAGCTAACATGGTGGCATGTTTTGAGGCACCGGATTCTAGCAGGTAGATGGACTTAATGGTGAGGAAGATAGCAATATGATCACACACAGGAACTGCGACACCATTACAAGCAATGTAGGTAGCATATTAACATGTGGAGAGGATATCGACTACTAACACAGAGTTGATGATGCAAGACACGTGGCTTAAGGACATGTGCTTTTGATTGTTAAAGCAAAGAGTTTGCTTTAAAGGCTATATGCCTTAAAGGATTTTTACGAAATATTAAGCCTTAAGGATATTAAAACGTTGAGTTTGAGAAAGCTAAAAGCACCAAAGCCTTAAGTTTTTTTTAAACAAATAAAAATCCAAAAGCATGAGAGAATGTGAGTGTGGATGAAAAACTATATAAGGAGGGTGAGAGGAGTCTTAAGGGACTTTCTTGATTCATGATCTTGGATCTTGTGAGAGAGGTAAGAGGAGGGTTGCATGCAAGATGATACTCTTGACGTGCTAATTCGAAAGATGTAGAATTTGGACTTTGTGGTGCCGAGTGTTGGCTCAAGGTTGTTAAGGTACCAGAATATATTTCACTTGGTTTGTCTTCAAATTGTTGGTGTTTTTGAAATTTTGGTTGGAGTGATGTTGTACCTGCTTTTGGGTTTTAAGTTGTTTTGAGCTAAAGAGGCATTGTTTGGCATTTGGTTTCGTGTGTGTTTCGTGTGGAGTTTGTAGAAATATTTAAATTTTTGTGTTGTGTTGTGCATCCAACAAAGTCAATTTCCCCAACCGGCACTCCTTAAATGTCTCATTATCAGGTTGTGAGTGAGACTTTATCTTGATCTCCACTCACATAATAACAACGTCAAACAATCTTGCCCATACTATGCTTGAAATGGAGTTATTTGAATACTTTGGTGATATGACACATTGTAAGAAAAATTTGCTAAGGGCAAATATTATATCCACCTTGTCGGTTCTCTGGAACAATAAGCTCTTAGTATATATTCAATAACCTGATTAATACGCACTGTTTGACCATAAATTTGGGGATGATAAGTTGTGCTAATGAAAACGTGAGTTCCAATTGCTTCAAATAGGCTTCTCTAAAAATGTGACGTAAACAAAGAGCCACGATCAGTAACGATCTGTTTAGGAAATCCATGAAGTCTAAAGATTTATTTCACAAATAGTCGTGCAATATCTAAAGCTTTGTAGTTGGTCTTGGTTAGGATAAGATGAGTGACCTTTGTCAACATATCCACAATCACCATGATTGAATTATACCCTCCTTGAACAGAAGGTAAGCCAATACAAAATCCATACTAATGAACTTCCATTTCATTTGTAGAATGTTAAGTGGTTGGAGCTTGCCTAACATTTTGACACGCTCAAATTTCACCCATTGGAAATTTAGGCATTCAGTAACATATCTGAGCACATCATGCTTCAGTATTTTCCAATAGTAACTTTTCTTGGCTGCATTAAGAGTTTTTGCATAGCATGGGTGTCCTAAGAATGGGGAGTCATGGGCTTCCTATAATATCTTTTTTTTCAACACTTGATTGAGGGGAATGCATAGTCTTTCTTGAAAAAGAGAATTATATCATCCACATTGAAATTTTGGTATTTGACTCTAAGCTTAGGACCAGTGTTCTTAACTAGGATTTCTCTAAGCATTAGTTGATACTTAGGATCCTTGTCAACCTCTTCTTTGGTTAGCTCAATGCATAGATTGCTAGGCATCAATATCATGGTAGCTAAAGTCTCTCCTTTAGATGGCTCTTCCATGATAAATGCATTTAGAAAAGCTTTACGACTTAATGTACCAGCAATCACATTCTCTTTTCTAGGTTTGAACTTGATTTCAAAATCAAATTCTTGCAAGAACTCAATCCACCAATGCTGCCTCATGTTGCGGTCTGGTTGAGTGAAGAGTCATTTGAGACTTCAGTTTTGAAGACACAGAGAAACACATGCAAAGAAATCTATTTTGTTCCTTCATAATCACAACATTATTTATAGGCTCATTTGTTTTCCTCACGCGAACAAATATATACACATCTCGTGACTCCTCCTTCTAACTTCCCAAAAACATATATATCCTACTGATGAATCTTCATATCTAATCAACACAAAGGTTTAAAATACCCTTACAAAACAAAATAAGGAACTCCTAGGTTATGCCTTAACCATGCCTTTAACATACCACCTCAAACTCTTGACTTAGGTCAAGTAGCTTTAAAATGGGTGTTGTTACCAATCTTTTCTTGAGCTAGTCAAAACTGGCTTGCTCAATGGGTGTTCATACAATAGCAATTTTATTTTTTAGTAAATCATTGAGAGGTGCAGCTGTTAGAGTGTAATTTTTTATGAAAATTCTAACCATCGAGTCAACCCTAAAAAACTTCTCACTTCCTTAAATGTCATTGGAGGTTGCTACTCTTAAACATCTCTAACTTTGGATGGATCTACAAAGATTCCTTTAGCAAATACTATGAATCCGAGATATCCCATCTGTCTTTTGAAAAAGGCACACTTCTTTTTCTTTGCATAGAGCTTGTGCATCCTCATTGTGTCCAACACAATGTGCAATTGCAGTTCATGGTCTTCCTCTCTCTTGGAGTATGTTAGGATGTCATCAAAGAAGACTAGGACAAACTCTTCAAGAAAATGTCAAAAAATGTCATGCATTAATTTGTTAAATGTAATAAGTGCATTAGTTAGACCGAAAGACATTACAAGAAATTCAAAATGACCATATATGGTATTAAAGGCAATTTTGGGGATATCTTTTTCCTTGATCCTTATTTGGTAATAACCGAATCAAAGATCAATCTTGGAAAATATTTCGGCCCCTTGCAGTCTATCAAGTAGCTCGTTCTTGGGATCAAATACTTATTCTTGATTGTTACCTGGTTTACACCTTGGTAATCAATGCAAAGGCAGAGAGTTCCGTCCCTTTTATTTTGAAACAATACTGGGGCTCCCAATGGAGAATTACTAGGTCTGATGTATCCTTGATCTATTAACTACTTAAGTTGCTCTTTTAGCTCAATTACTTCAGGGATAGATTGTAATATTTCCACACAATAAAAGTTAGTTGGTTAGTTCAAAAGTTAGTTAGTCAAATAATAAGTTAGTAAGATTACTAACTAAGGTAAAAGCTAACTAACATTAAAAAACTAATGTTTTTTATTTAATTAAAAATATTTGATTTGAAAAAATTGAGTTGTAAATCTGATATTTTTCTCGGATTGACAAAGACCATAGCCACCCTTCACGTAAGTTACAACAAGAACGAGACTTATGAGCTATATTAATCACTAGTATTAATGTGTATAGTTTGGATGGTCCAAAAATATTAGATTTTGGGCAAAACTAGTATATTTTAGATATTATTAAAAAAATATGGAGATTTCTAGAATTGGATGTCATTTAAAAGAAAAGGCAAGTGATATTTTAGTTAGTTTGGAGATTTTATAAAAAGAAAAATATAAAGAGAGAATTTGCAAATTCGCGCGCACCATGATCGCAGTCCACAAACAGAAAACAACACTTTGAACAGAGAAAAGAAGAAGAAGTGAACTAGGAACTTTCTAAGCAAGTGTCTTGAGGTTTCACCCCCCTTTCAGAGCCAATGCAACCATCAGATTTATGATCTGAGCATCAAATCACTGATCTTTCCAAGATCCCCCTCCACAAATAGCTCCATTTCTTAGCCACAAGCCCTTTTCTCTAACTCACTTTAAATATGAGACATGGGGAAGCACAAAAAAGCATAAGGAGACCCCGATAGGCTGCGAGAGAGAGGTAGAGAGAAGGATACCCCTCCAAGAGATTGTGAGAGAGACCTTGAGAGAGAGAGAGAGAGAGAGAGAGAGAGAGAGAGAGAGAGAGAGAGAGAGAGAGAGAGAGAGAGAGAGAGGGGGTTACCCCGAGAGGCTGCACAATTCCCTCTATCTTGATTCTCAACTTAGCCATCTTCTCCTACACTCTCCCATCTCGAATCTATTCCATCTTCTTAATCTCTTGAGTCTACTTGCGGACGATGGCCCCCAAGCGAAGAATAGTCAAGGATTATGAATGGTATAGTCATCAAAAGAAGGACATTAAAAGATTGTGCATACAAGTGCTAGGTTAAAGCATAGTCAAGGGTTATAAATAGCATAATTGCTAAAAGAATATGACATTAAGAATCATGAATAGAGAGTACTAGTTTAAAGTTCAAAAGTACTTAGCTTAAGAGCCCAAATATTAAGAAGAACTAGATTCTAGCTCAAGGCAAGGCCTGTTGGAGTCTAATTACTTGAGATCATCTCACACTTATCTTATCAAGTATTTACGCGTTATGCCTATGACATGTTTTGATATATGAGAATAATTTCATGTTTGCCTCATGACTTGGCTAAGAGCTAGTACAAGAAATTAATCATAAGGATTAAAACTAAGTTTTTTTGAGATCCGTTGGATAACTATAATCCAATTTATGGTTGGGTTTTCAATCAATGTAAGTGACCTATAGAACTTATGTCATGAATAGTGTTTGAACCCTTAACATATGCCTTAGCCGAAGGAAGGAATTGTTAAGAAACATTTTGCATAGTATCGCTCTTAAATCCCCAAGGAAGAGCAAATATGCAATGGAAATGTTATATTGTCTATTCTTGCATTTTTTGAAAAGAATACAATTGGTTTTCATTATTGGTTGATCGAACAACATCCAAAATGCTTTTACATTCAACTGGTTGTTGGTTTGCTGTTTGGATGATTATTCCAAGTGCTTGTGATTTATGGTAAATGCATAGGGCTAAATGCCTTGTTTATGCTTGATTCTTAAGTGATTTAATTAAGAAATGATATTTTGCACAGGTGGATCACCTCCATGATCGCACCGCGGATTAACCCAAAGAGGGCACTGCTCGATTCATGGGCTGAAGGTCGAGCGGTGAAAAGGCCAACCATGGGAATGATGTTTCGCTCCTAGACAGCTTGCGGGTCAGTTGGAGCTTTGGACACCCCTTGCTAGGTCTAGAATGGAGTTGAAGACCTCTGTGGCCCCCAACGTCTGGGCATGTTGGGAGATCCTATTCTATATAAAGGATTGAGTTTGTGGTGCCATGAGATTTGGACCGGTTACTTCTGCAAGGCAGAAGGGATACTTCTGTTGGAAAGAAGGGATACATAATTTCTCCTTTATGGGTGGGAGACAAAGATTAACTTGAAGATAAGTTAAGGAACTTGTTTGTCAATAGATTGCTTTACTCTGTTTTGTTGTCTGTGCTATAAGTTATGCGAACAAACCTTATTCCCTAAAAGTCTTAATTAATGAAGCTGACTTTAAGTGGCACACATAAATATGGTAGGACCTAATTAGAAAACTAAAGCTATTAAGGGAAACGGGTGGGCAGAACCCTCGACGGGTCTGTCCTATGACAGGGTGTTCCCAGAGAACTGGGAGGCTTCTCACAAGGTTTATTGTCTTCGACCTTAGAAATTATTAGGATAGAACCTTGATTCATGCTATTTTAGGGGACCGAAATGGGACTATGCCCTATGGGCAGAGAGGTTGAGCAGCGCATCGCTCTCGTTTTCCATTCTCTTTGAACTAAGTGCGGCATGGATCTGCTTTGGTTTGAGTATCTCTACGTAAAGTAGGATGTCCAAGATCCGTTGCTAGAATGCTGTTAGGAGACCTTGGCTACTAGGAGTCCAAATTTCAGGTCGATCCTAGTGGGTTCGACCGTGAACGTTCCGTTGCGAGGCGGATTCAAGAAACCCTAGGCGATAAAACCCGGAATATTCCATGGGAGTGTCGGGCATCGATGCTTAGATTCGTTTCTCGATAGACCGCTAAAAGCATGCCTAGACAGCTAATGGGTGGGCACCTCATAGTTGGTATCAAAGCCAAACTTCGTAATGATGTGTGATTGATTAATGTATGGTTCATAGGCATATCTTAAACAAAATAATCTAAGTGGTATGGCTTGATTGTTAGGCACCTCATGCACCCATAAATGCTGACATGCAAGAGAAAAAATTTCTTCTCAAGTAAATTAAGGCACCCAAGTTTGATGGAGAAGGAATAGACGTTGTAGCAGAGGCACAGATATGGATTGAGTCGATGGATAATTATTTTCCTGCTTCGTGAATTGCTTCTACCAATCAAGCAATGATAGCCAAACTTAAGCTAGTTATCCAGGCTCAGTTATGGTGGAAGCAATGGTGCAAAGATCAAGGTATTTCTGAAGCCACTGTCACTTGGGCTCAGCTGAAAGATGTTGTACGTGGATGATACCTTCCACCAACCTACCAGACTTTGAAGATGAATGAATTCTTCAAGCTCAAGCAGCTGGAATTAACCCTGGAAGCTTATTACTCAAAGTTTGTAACCCTACTAAAATACACACCGCCTATGGATATTGCGCATCAAGTATCCAAGTTTTACCATGGCCTAAACACTCCTCTGAACCATCGTCTTGAAGCAATGCATCCAATGGACTTGCAAGATGCATTACTCCAAGATAATCCAATCATCCAAGAACTTAAATTGGAAAATTGTAGCAAAGATGACTCCCAAGAGTTGGGTAAGAGATGCCACACGTGCGGAGAGATAGGGCACATCCATAGAAGATGACCCTATCGTCAATGCTTCCATTGTAATGTGCTAGGACACATCCAAGTAGACTGCCCCGAAGATCTAAGTCTAGAACACATTGAGCCTCCAAGAAAACGAAGCTACATATGTGCATTCTATGGATATATAGAGGAATCAGATGAAGACAAAGACCTAGAACCAAAAACACCTCTTCAGGATGACTAGAAATCCTAGAAATTTTGTCGACATGAAATACAACTTGTATTGGAATAAACTTTACTCTTGTAACTACAGCTAACTTGAGTAATATGAGTTGCATCTATTTTGAGCCTAGAACATGCAAATGATTAGAGATACTTTGGCAAGGAATGATAGTTATAATGTGTAATGAATTTCTCTTAAGTTGTTTCTTCTCAACTAATATGGATTGGGTCTTACCAGAATGTTGAAGCTTGGAAGTATTCTTTAGTATTACAAGCAAAGCCAATCGTCCATGGAGCTCAGTCCCGAACTAAGAAGAGGACAATCTGGAAATGTAGTTTCCAAGATAAAGGACCACTCCAATCTGCTAAAAGAATCCTAGAATACTTTGGTCTAAATAAGAAAATCCTGCCAAGGACAACCAAGAACCTTGTGACTGCAAGTGATAAAGCTTCGCGATGTTTCTATTGCAGGGAGTTAGGTTATTTCAAAAGGGAATGTCCAAAGCATCCTAAACACCAATGCTCTGAGTGCCACAACATTGGACATAACTACATCAATTGTCCCAACAAAACTCAAAGAGAAATTGAGCTTACAAGAAACGAAGTTGTACAAGCTCCAATGATCTAGAATATACCAAGTGCTTAGGAAAAACCAAGAAGATATCCATGAGATATAACTACAATAAATTTTCTCTTGTAATCAAGACTCGGATATATCAAATACAATAGATTGTTTTTTTCAAAAGACCACATGTCTGTGAGTGATTAGAATAGCGCAGTGAAAGCATGGTGGGTCCATAGCCCACAAGTTCCAAAATGATACCCCCTATTTCTTTTGAGATGAGGACATCTCAATTTCTCTAAGGGGAGGAAGATGTAATATTTCCACACAATAAAAGTTAGTTGGTTAGTTCAAAAGTTAGTTAGTCAAATAATAAGTTAGTAAGATTACTAACTAAAGACTAACTAAGGTAAAAACTAACTAACATTAATAACTAATCATTTTTATTTAATTAAAAATATTTTATTTAGAAAAATCGAGAGTTGTAAATCCAATATTTTTCTCAGACTAATAAGGACCATAGCCACCCTTCACGTAAGTTACAACGTGAACGAGATTTATGAGCTATATTAATCACTAGTATTAATGTGTATAGTTTGGATGGTCCAAAAATATTAGATTTTGGGAAAATTTAGTATATTTTAGATATTTTAGATATTATCCAAAAAAATATATGGAGTGATCTAGAATATACCAAGTGCTTAGGAAAAACCAAGAAGATATCCATGAGATGTAGCTACAATAAATTTTCTCTTGTAATCAAGATTGTTTTTTTCAAAAGACCATATGTCTGTGAGTGATTAGAGTAGTGCAGCGAAAGCATGGTGGGTCCATAACCCACAGGTTCCAAAATGATACCCCTTGTTTCTCTTGAGATGAGGACATCTCAATTTCTCTAAGGGGAGGAAGATGTAATATTTCCACACAAGAAAAGTTAGTTGATTAGTCAAATAATAAGTTAGTAAGATTACTAACTAAATACTAACTAAGGTAAAAACTAACTAACATTAATAACTAATAATTTTTATTTAATTAAAAATATTTTATTTAGAAAATCGATAGTTGTAAATCTGATATTTTTCTCGGATTGACAAGGACCATAGCCACCCTTCACGTAAGTTACAACCTGAACAAGACTTATGAGCTATATTAATCACTAGTATTAATGTGTATAGTTTGGATGGTCCAAAAATATTAGATTTTGGGCAAAACTAGTATATTTTAGATATTTTTGATATTATCCAAAAAAAGATATGGATATTTCTAGAATTGGATGTCATTTAAAAGAAAAGATAAGTGATATTTTAGTTAGTTTGGAGATTTTAAAAAAAGAATAAAATAAAGAGAGAATTTGCAAAATCGCGTGTGCTACGATCGCAGTCCACATACAGAAAACAACACTTCGAATAGAGAAAAGAAGGAGTAAACCTAGAGCTTTCTACGCAAGTGTCTTGGGGTTTTAACCCCCTTTCGGAGTCAATGGAACCATCAGATTCATGATCTGATCATGAGATCACTGATCTTTCCAAGATCCCCCTCCACAAAGAGCTCCACTTCTCAGCCACAAGCCCTTTTCTCTAATTCACGTTAAATATGAGGCATGGGGAGGCACAAAAAAGCATAAGGAGACCCCGAGAGGCTACGAGAGAGAGGTAGAGAGAAGGATGCCCCTCAAAGAGAGAGAGAGAGAAGAGTTACCCCGAGAGACTACACAATTCCCTCTTTCTTGATTCTCAAATTAGCCACCTTCTCCTACACTCTCCCATCTCGAATCTATTCCGCCTTCTTAATCTCTTGAGTCTACTTGTGGACGATGGCCCCCAAGCAAAGAATGTCACGTGCGGATGGCAATCCCATAACTAACAATGAAGCTTCAGGCGAAGGCATTGCTGTCAATCCAACTGCGGTACCAGTCCTAAGTAATGTATTTCCAAATTGATAAATGCATGTTTTGATTCTCGTATGAGATATGTTAGGCCCCATATTATGATGCTCGAGTACAGGCCATCGAAAAGGATAAATTTCATCTCACCTACTTGAAAGATGGAGTTTGTGAAGTGCATATATCAAGGGAAGTTAATTGCACTTAGTTGCATATGGCTTATTTAATGGTAGAGCAATTACAAGGAATAATTAATCAAGGATTATGAATGGTATAGTCATTAAAAGAAGGACATTAAAAGATTGTGCATACAAGTGCTAGGTTAAAGCATAGTCAAGGGTTATAAATAGCATAATTGCTAAAAGAATATGACATTAAGAATCATGAATAGAGAGTATTAGTTTAAAGTTTAGGTACTTCAAAAGTACTTGGCTTAAGAGCCCAAATATTAATAAGAACTAGATTCTAGCTCAAGGCAAGGCCTATTGGAGTCTAATTACTTGAGATCATCTCGCACTTATCTTATCAAGTATTTACAGATTATGCCTATGGCATGTTTTGATATATGAGAATAATTTCATGTTTGCCTCATGACTTGACTAAGAGCTAGTACAAGAAATTAATCATAAGGATTAAAACTAAGATGTTTTGAGATCCGTTGGATAACTATAATCCAATTCAGGGTTGGATTATCAATCAATGTATGTGACATATAGAACTTACGTCATGAATAGTGTTTGAACCCTTAACATATGCCTTAGCCGAAGGAAGAAAGTGCTCAGGAAGTGTTAAGAAACATTTTGCATAGTATCCTCTTAGATCCCAAGGGGAAGAGCAAATATGCAAAGGAAATATTATATCGTCTATTCTTGCATTTTTTGGAAAGAATACAATTGGTTTTTATTCTTGGTTGATCGAACAACATCCAAAATGCTTTTACATTCAACTGGTTGTTGGTTTGCTATTTGTATGATTATTCCAAGTGCTTGTGATTTATGGTAAATGCATGGCAAGGGTCTATGATGACAAGTCGCCATGGGAATAAAGGAATGTTTTCCTGAAAAATGATATTAGGGCTAAATGCCTTGTTTGTGCTTGATTCTTAAAGGATTTAATTAAGGAAATATATTTTGCACGAGTGGATCACCTCCATGATCACACCATGGATTAACCCAAAGAGGGCATTGCTCGATTCATGGGCCGAAGGTTGAGTGGTGAAAAGGCTAACCACGGGAATGATATTTCGCTCCTAGACAGCTTGCGGGTCAGTTGGAGCTCTGGACACCCCTTGCTAGGTCTAGGATGGAGTTGAAGATCTCCATGGCCCCCAATGTCTGGGCATATTGGGAGATCCTATTCTAGATAAAGGATTTAGTTTGTGGTGCCATGAGATTTGGACCAGTTACTTTTGCAGGGTAGAAGGGATACTTCTGTTGGACAGAAGGGATACATAATTTCTCCTGTATGGGCGGGAGACAAAGATTAACTTGAAGATAAGTTAAGGAACTTGTTTGAACTTGTTTGTCAATAGATTGCTTTATTCTATTTTCTTTTATGTGCTATAAGTTATGCAAACAAACCGTGTTCCCTAAAATTCTTAATTAATGAAGCGGACTTTAAGTGTCACACATAAATGTGGTAGGACCTAATTAGAAAACTAAAGCTATTAAGGGAAGCAAGTGGATGAAAACCTTGATGGGTCCATCCTACGGCAGGGTGGTCCTAGAGAATTGGGAGACTTCTCACAAGGTTTCTGTCTTCGACCTTAGAAATTGTTACGATAGAACCTCGATTCATGCTGTTTTCGGGGACTAGAATGAGACTATGTCCTACGGGAAGAGAGGTTGAGTAGCGCATCGCTCTCATTTCCTATTCTCTTTGAACCAAGTGCGACATGGGTCTGCTTCGGTTTGGATATCTCTGCATAAAGTAGGATGTCCAAGATCCATTGCTAGAATGCTGTTAGGAGACCTTGGCCACTAAGAGTCCGAATTTCAGGTTAATCCTAGTGGGTTTAATCATGAACGTTCTGTTGCGAGGCGGATTCGAGAAACCCTAGGCAACAAAACCCAGAATATTCCATGGGAGTGTTGGCCAGCAACGCTTAGATTCGTTTCTCGATAGACAGCTAAAAGCATGCCTAGGCAACCGATGGGTGGGTACCTCACATAGATATGTTATAAAGACTCTTAGCGATTGGAGCCACTCCCTAGTTCAAGCTCGATCTCATGATCTGACTTCTCTTCGAGGTGGTAATTCAGTCAGGTCTTCTAGGAAGATTTCATCATATTCCTTCAGTTAATATGGGTCTCCCTCATCTTGTTTATTCTACTCAACCTTATTTAATTTTATGAGATACATAGGTGATCCTTTTCTTAACCCTTTTAGTATGTGAGATGATTTGGCTAGTTGAACCTTAGGTTTTCTTGCCTCACCTTGGATCATCACTTTTCCTCCCTTTAGGTTCTGAAAAGTCACTTGACCTTTTTTGCACTCGATATGTGCGTCGTTGGGGATTAGCCAATCCATACCCAATAGATATTTGTAGGCCCCTAAATTCATGATCCTAAATCCCATTTCAGAGAGATTGCTTCCCAAACTAAATGTCACATTGCAGGTTTGCTAAGTAGACATGATTTCTTTTCCATTAGCAAGTTCCACAAGAAACCTAGATGTAGGTATTATATCTATACCTAATTTCTTTGCACACTTTGATGACATGAATGAGTGTGTGCTTCCACAGTTAATCAAAATTTTAAAGGACTTACCTTGATATTCTACTAGTGTTTGAATCATTGAAAACTGGTGATTTGGGCCTTTCTTATGGAGGGTGGTGTTAACTTATGCCCTATCCATATTGGCTTCCATAGTTGGGTTTCCCTCTTCTTCAAGCTCTTTAAGAATTATAGCAAATGCTTTTTCTTTTGCAATTGAAGCTTGGTTCTGACCTATGTGGAGCCCCGAGAGGAACACCAAGGAAAAGGGAATTCTCTTGCAAGAAAATCTATCTTGTAGCATCAACAAGCTTGTTTATCATGTTTCATATGATCACAATGAAGAAAAGAACACCAGGCACAACAAATCTTCATGCAGCATCATGTAAATCTCCCATGGTTTTTAATAGAATCAACCATATTCTTCAACATCCTCACAAAATCCATCAATGGAACAAAGAAATCAAAGAAGTACACCATCTTTGAATGGAAATACATCACATAGTATTCATCTTCAATATCTTCATAGTCTTCTCTCTCAATCTCTCATATACAATCACTCTGTTTGAGTAGAATTGGCTATCTCTGACTCTCTCTCACACACTCCATCAATAATACATCATATCCTCACTACAATCTCTCAAAAATTACTCTCAATAATCACTCTTAGGTCGTGGATACCCCTCCCAAGAGGTATGTCTGATATGAAAGGTCACCAGAGCCACTACAGTGTCTCTTCACAGCTCACTACTGTCACTTCATTCTAGTCTTCTCTTGAGTCTTCAGCAGCTACTTCTTCCACTTCTTTCAGCTCTTTTGCACTTGTATTCACCTCTTTCCAAGGCTAGAAAACTTTCCCAAAGTCACACATACATTCCACAGAACACTTACAGAAGCATACAGAACAGTCTACAGAACAGTACCAGAACAGTTACAGTACAGAACAGAACAGAAATAGAACAGAAGCAGAAGCTCTACAGAAGACCTACAGAAGGTTACAGAAGGTCATTAAAACCACATAACTCACTCTCAAACCATTTCAAACTCTCACAAAACATTCACTAAGCTTTCACAATATCTCATTCTTCATCAATCAATACTCCATCCCTCCTTACAGAAGACAATCAGAACAAAACAGACCAAAATAGAACAAAACAGAAGGTATACAGAACCATTCAGAACCTATCAGAACATCACAGAACCATCAACAAACATCATGATCTTCCAAAACACAATCATTATCATCTAAAACACTCTCAATCCACTTCCAAACCAATCAATCATCCCTTAAAATCAACCATTCAGCTCTCAAAAACAACAAAAATCAGCCAAAAAACAAGTCATTTCAACACTCAACATATCCCCACACTTAATAAGGAAGCGTCCTCGCGACCCAGGAAAAAGGGAATACAAGTTCATAGAAAAGCTCAACTTTGATCTTCATTATCTTTTCACAAAGAATCCATCCACCACGACCCCAACTTATAACCTATTTCTGATATAAAAATACAAAGAAAGGAAAACCTTTTATACATTAACACCTCTTATCAAACTAAAAATCACCACAAATTTGTAAAGGATATAAGAGTTTGCTTCTTCTTCTTCATCTTCATCATGTGCTTCAACTCTCCAGCCACGACCCCATCTCGACAAATCTCCAAAACATAGCTCGTACACAAAATCCAATAGGAAACCACCACGTTCGTTTGACATAAATAAACTCACAACACAAACACTAATACACAACCATCTGAATGACTTCTTCAAAAAGAAGAGTTTGATATTAAAAGCTTGCACCATACATTGGAAAGGTATCAATGAAGATGATCCCTCTTAAAAGATTGATGTTGTCTGAATCGATCCATAGATAAGGATTCATCTACAAATTTTTTAGGAGGATTTTGGAAAAATTGGAGACAACACATCCTTTCCAATAGGACCAAGTATCTGCTAGGCAAACAGAGGGCATGAAAATACAATATCTCCAGCTGTTGAGAATCAATGCTAACATTGACATCCATGCACAACTTTGGGATAGGCTTTGAATCAGTATGGGAATGCCTATGCATATACGCCAGATACCAAGCAAAGTGAGCAGTTAATCTCACTGAGGGATCTGCAGACTGTGAATATTGTTGGGCAAAATGAACATAGTTTTGATAAGCTTGACTTGAAACTGTCCATTCCCCTGGAATTACTGGCCAATTAATCTGCGGTCCTGTAAGGCAATCATCCAAACTCCATCCCCTTCTTCTGGAAATCTGAGTATCAAAACCGGCACAGTCACTAACCAACTGAGGTGGTTGAGATATGGAAGTGCTAGGAGAGGGTAATGGAATAAGGGAAAGTGGATGTAGGGAAGGATAAGAAAAATCATAAAAGGAAGAAAAGGTTAAAGAAGGAGTGGCAGAAATTTGTAAGGAATCACTAAGGAAAGGTGTTAACTGATAAATAGGAAATGTGGAGGGTACATTAATGAGGGGTGAAGGACAGGGTGGAGAAGGGGAAAATACCCTATCCTCAATAAAGGAACAGTAAGTGAAAATAGGAATTTGAGGGAAATTAGAAGGTTGGAAAAGAAGTGGTAAAATTATTGGGGAATTAGTTTGACAAAGGGAAAAATATATAGCATAGCGGTGAGCCAATTGTTGATAATAAAGGAGGGTAGGAACAGAAGGTCCCAACAGAGATCGTCTCTGATAGGCATCAAAGAAAGTAGCATCAAATGGATTATGTTTGGAAAGATAGGTTAAGAGATCCATCCTCAGTTGGTTAGTACTCTGGGCAAAGGTAGGAGCTGTGTTTTGTCTTTGATTTAGGACCACTGACTCAATCATGGGATGCCACGAATTATCCTGACAATCAGCTACTTTGGAGGAATAACTTTGAAACATATCAGCTATGCGCAACTCCAAATGATTGACATAGAGAACAGCCTGTAAGACCACATCCCCCACATACCATGCCATATCCACCTCATCTGGAATTAACAAATCTCCTCGGAGATACATGTATGACATCAGCATGGTGTCTGGCGTGACAGAATCTTCAAAGAGCATTCTGACTACCTCTGTCAACAACTCAGCAGACCAAGCCCCACTCCAGCCATCCTCTGGAAAAGGTAAATCCATCGTGGAAAGCTTCATATAGAAGACCAGCTTCTGTAAATGGTAGTGGACAAAGAAAGAATGGTCAGGTAAGACATATTCCTGAAATTGCTCAAAGGTAGACCATAACAAGTCCATTCTGGACTGCAATCTTTCCACTTTGTCTTGGAATAAAGGGCACAAAGTAGCCTGTCTCTGTAAGGCAGCCAAGTCCTGCTGTGAAAGAGAGGGAATTAATGGAACAGGAGGGCTGGGAGGAACAGAGCGGGACTTTGCAAGCTGATCTTGCAACTGCTGGATTTGGGAGGCTTGGTTGGCCACTGTGTCATTAGCCATCTGTAAAGCTGAAAGCTTGTCATCTAAACGAACTTGGAATTCTTTCGCTTCACTGGACATCCTCTCCTTCTCTACTGAAAGGCTAGTAACCTGTGACTGAGCCTCGAATAACTGGGTATTCAATGAAGAAATCTCATCACTTTGAGTGGCAACCAGTTGGGTTTGCTGTTCCATTTGCTTAAATAGATCTGCTAGGGTATCCTTAGCAGAAGCTAACTCAGATGTTGCCTTATGCAACTGGTCTTTGGACTGCATGAGCTCCTCATAGAAAGATGCGTACAGCTGCTGAACACAGGCTGTCACTGACAACTCAATGGAACTTTGAATATCCTTGCAGAGGAAAGGAATGGCATCTCCTGAAACGAGACTGTTTAGGGAAGGAACTGAGATATCCAAGGATCCTTCTCTATGTGCTCGGAACAGGTTATTGCAAGTGAGATACCCAGGGAGTGCACTGCCAGAAGTAGCATGGATAGGCACTGAGGGAAGTACAGCAGGGGCTTTGTCCGCTACCCTCTTCAAGCGTTTGCGTTGTATGACCAGGGGAGGCGGAGAATCATCATCCTCAATGTCAATAGGTGTTGATTCTTCTGAAGGTGGAGGAGGAGGTACTGGATCTGATGGAGGAGGTGGAGGCACAGTCTTCTGTAAACCTGAATAGGTCAAGAAGGCAGACAAATAGGATCCATAGGTAACATTGGTAACATTACCCCTCGTGACTTTAACAAAATGCTGATCCATTTTAGTAAGGAGGTATGTGCTCCAATCAATGGCAACTCCTTTTAGCACCATCCTGGAAGCTGTGAAAAGCTCTTTGGACAAATAGTGGGATGGTGTTTTGGCAGGCATGAACCCGTCCTGAAGGAACTGGCACATCGTCTTCCAGACGGGATCATTAATCATAGAAAACGAAACTCCTGAAGAGTTTATCACTTTCTTGACATCAAGGACTTTCCTTGTCTGTTTCTGCGACAGCTTGAGAATCTCTTCATTAGAGAAGAGCTGTCGAGTGGTCACAAAAGGTTCTCCTTTGAAGGGTAAGGACAGAGCCTTCCCTAAGCCTCGAGACGTCAATGTCATAGACATGCCTTGGACTACTCCTGTCTTCTTGCTGTAAGAGGCCAGGAACTCATCACATACGGACGGATCCTCTGGAAGTAATGGAAAAGGAGTGGCCACAAAAGCAGCAAGTCCTGCCTTTGTGAGGGGCTCAAAAGTAAGTAGGGACGAGTAATCCCTACTTACTAATGGGACGTACTGGATAGGGGGAGGAGCATGAGAAGGCGTCATTCAGATGGTTACACACACACCACAAACACAGACAATCAAAGAGAATGCCTGCAAACCAACAAACAAAAACCAAGGATAAGAGGATTACCAAATAAACGTAACTCGACCTACTAACCCCAAGCAAACCACATCCTAGAAAAAATTTGACATGACCTCGAGACAAATGCGACCGAAAGCTTCATGCGATGCATCAAACAAACACCCTGAACCCCGTATCAGGCAATAAAAGAAAAAAACTGCATACCGTACCCGTAACCGTAACTAAGACATGAAACCAAAACTAGACCATATCCAACACATATCAATACGACATCTGTGATAGAACCAAGACTGGACCATGGAAAACAACACTAATGACTGCGTATACCCATCCCACGAAATGGTTCATTAAAAAGGGGAATTAAGTGTAGTGAGGGGGGATTTAAGTTAATGAAGGGTTGATTTTAATCAATTATTAAAAATGGGTGAATTTTTATTAGGTGATAAACCTTAATAAGAAAACGACGGTTCCTTATTATAAATTTAATTACCAATTATTAGGTTAAACGGTGCTTTTATACGATTCCCGGACGTCGATTCCCGACTGGGTCTCTAAATGCAATTCATTGATTATAATTTAAGGTGATGTGGAGCGCTTTTTTGCTAGCGCGTGCTCATGTGACGGCTGGTTGATTTTAATTTAAAATTTAAAGTGCATCTTTAGCGCACGTAGCATGTGCTAAGTGAACGGCTGGTTTATTTTAATTTTAAAAAAAATGTGTGTTTAGCGCGAATGCGCGTGGAAACTGTGGGTGAATTAAAGGGTTTATTCCCGACGAATTTCGTCCAAACATTCCAAGTGCAGGAGACGGCGTTGCAGTGAATCATCATCCCCCAAACGCTCTTTGATAGCCACTCTCAAAGAGGGTAGTTCCAGTTCAACAGGAAAAACTGCTTCTGTACCATACACCAACTGGAAGGGTGTCTGTCCCGTTGCTGCTTTATGGGAAGTTCTATACGCCCAGAGGGCCTCTGTAAGTCGATCATCCCAATCACGACGATGTGCGGCAATTATTCTTGTCAGAATCGAGCAGAGGATGCGATTGGTAACTTTGACTTGGCCGTTGGCTCTGGGGTAATAAGGAGTGGACTTGCAATGGCGGATCTTATACAACTCTGTCAACTCTTCCATGACTTTGTTAAGGAAATGAGTGCCTCTATCACTTACCAGCTCTAAGGGACTACCAAAACGGGTGATGATATTCTCGTACATGAACAGGGCCATGCTGTTACCATCGTCCCGCTTAAGGGCTTTAGCTTCACACCACTTTGTGACATAATCCGTACATACGAGGATGTATCTGTTCTGTTTCCTTCTAGTGGGAGGATCGATCGGACCTACGAAGTCAATGCCCCACTTCTCAAACGGCTTCAACGGAAGGATAGGTTGCAATGGCATGGCACTTGTCTTGGTGGGTTTCCCCATTCTTTGACAAGCATCACATCTTTTACAGTAATCATAGGAATCCTTATGAATGGTAGGCCACCAATATCCTGCTAGCAGAGCCTTCCTGGCTGTAGCTTCTCCTGCAAAGTGACCTCCACATGGCTCGTCATGGCAAGCCTTCAAAACAATCCCAATCTCATCTCCTGCAACACATCTTCGGAGCACTTCATCTTTGCCCTTCTTGTACAGTGCACCGCCGAGCAGGGTGTATGGGGCTGATTCTAGCATTAGCTTCTTCCTTTCCCGACTAGAAATACCAGGAGGAAACTGTTGGGTTGCCAGCAGATTGGCAATGTATGCATACCAGGGAGTTACAGTTTCTACCAAGAATAGGGAAGCATCAGGGAGGTCTGGATCATCCTGCTCCTCGTCTGCAGTTTGTGGGATACGCGACAGATGATCAGCCAGAACATGAGAACGACCAGGCTTAGTAATCACCTCAAAGTCGAACTCCTGGAATAAAAGGAGCCATCTCATCATTTGTCCTTTCACATCTGCTTTGTTCATCAAGAAGGACAGGGCCTCATGATCCACATAAAATTTAAAGTGGGTAGATAGGAGGTAATGGCGGAACTTTTCCAGGGCAAACACCATTGCCAAGCACTCCAGCTCTGTCACTGTATAGTTTCATTCCCTATCAGTGACTTTTCGGCTTGCATAATAGATCGGTTGATCCAACTTCGAGGAGCCCTTTTGGCAGAGGACAGCACCTAAGCCTTCAATTGATGCATCAGTGTGTACATGGAACTCTTTCGTCCAATCAGGAGGTTGCAGAATGGGTGCCTCTATCAGGCACTGCTTGAGAGTGTGGAAGGCTTTGTCACATTCTTCCGCCCAAGTAAACTCTGCATCTTTCCTCAGGAGCTTGTGCAAGGAAGTTGCCTTTGTCGCAAAATGGGCTATGAACCTTCTGTAGTAACCCACATGGCCTAGGAATCCCCTCAACTGTTTGAGGTTGGTGGGTGCTGCCAAAGCTGCGATCTTTTCAATCTTTGCAGGGTCTGTTGATATCCCTTGTGCAGAGACAATGTGGCCCAACAGGACTCCAGAAGAGACCCCAAAGATGCATTTGTCGGGGTTGAGGGAAATCCCATACTCCCGGCATCGGTCAAAGCATTGTTCCAAATGTCCCCAATGTTCACTGATCAAACTATAGACACAGAAGTCATCCAAATATACCTCAATAAAGTCATGCAGATGATTTTGAAAGGCAGCCATCATGACTCATTGGAAAATAGCAAGGGCATTGCAGAGCCCAAATGGCATCACTCGGTAAGCGTAGGTCCCCCATTCTGTGGTGAAGGTTGTTTTGGATTGGTCTTCTTCTGCGATTTGGACTTGGTTGTATCCGCTGAATCCATCCAGAAGAGAATAAAGTTCATGTCCTGCCACTGTGTCCAACAGTTGGTCTGTGAAAGGGATTGGAAAGTGATCCTTCTTTGTCTTGGAATTAAGCTTTCGAAAATCCACACATATTCGCAATTTGCCATTCTTCTTGGGTACAACCACGATGGGTGAAACCCATTCACTATTTGCCACTGGATAGATGAACTCGGCTTCCAGAAGCTTCAACAGCTCCGCTTTCACCAATGTGGAATAATTCGGGTTCATTCGCCTCTATCGTTGCCGTACTGGCTTGGCATCAGGCTCCAAGTCAATATGATGTTGACATATTGTGGGATCAATCCCCTTTAGGTCTTTGTAAGACCACGCAAACACGTCCAAATTTTCTTTCAACAAGTTGTACAAGGTTGACAACTCCTCTTCTGGGAGACTGCTACCCACCTTCAAGTGGCGTTCAGTGCCTTCTGCATCCACAAAGGTTAACTGCCTTTCACCTTCTACTTCACAAATGAAGGTCCCACGGACTGCTTCTGGGTAGAGATCCGACTCCTTCGAGGGAGTGGTGTCCTCTTCTGATGTCCCACTAGAACCAACTTCTTCTTTTGGTGGAGACTTAGGTTGCTCCTTAAGATGTTGGAATGGGATTAGAGCCGTTTCGGGTTTGGTGTCAAAATTAATTACCTCTTGGCTTGAGGACTCATCTTCTGATGATGACACATCCAGGAACGTCACATAACAGGGACCCTCTGATGCTTGTTGGGTTAGTTGGATTGGTGCTTGTTGGCACGGTGCATCATCATCATCTTTCTTTGGCAAGGATAGGTTAGGACGGCATGAGCCACTGCTGAAAGACGGCTTGCTCTTCTTAATCCATCCCTTATAAAGGTTTTGCATATGAGAAGATCCATGTACCAGACCAAATGGTACCATCACCATTCTGTCCCATAGCATGAGCTCATCGGCTTCTGATGCTTCTGGAACTTCGTCCTCAAATGTATCCTCTTCAGGTGGGATAGATTCTTCTGGCTCACTTTCATCATTCTCTTCGTCCATATCATATTCATCCTCTTCTGTCTCTGTCTCTGCTTCTGCTTCTGCTTCTGTTTCTGCTTCTGTTTCTGCTTCTGCTTCTGTTTCTGTCTCTGTTTCTGCTTCTGTCTCTGTAGGAGCTCTGTAACAGAAGAACAGATTCCCTGGTTCCTCTCCTGCCTCTGTCTCTGCGGCTGCTTCTGCTGCTGCTGTGACCATGTAACAGGGAGAGCAGTACATCCATGCTTCTATCTCACTGTCAGAAGTGATTTCAGAAGTCATTCCTGATTCAGGCAGGAAGTATTCACCCATTGATAATAGCTTTGCATCTTTTGGAAGTCGGCTTACTGTATCCACTGTTAAGGAATGTGCCACTGTTTTCTTGGGAAGGATCTGTTTGACAGCATCTTCGTCTGCTGATGTTCCATCCGCAACCTCGTTAGGGGAATCAGAAGATAATTCCAAGGAGGTGGAGCCATGTCCTTTTTGAGAACCATACAGTTTCAGCACCACTTTGTTGGGTCCTCTACCCAAGGTCAAGGTTCCTTTGAACCAATCCGTCCTTGCTCTAGCTTCAAAAAGCCATGGTCTGCCCAGTAACAGAGGATAGGATGTACCATAAGAGTTTGGCTTCACCACCAAATAGGTTAACCAATAATCTTTTCCAGCCATTGTAGTCTTTACATAGGGAAGAATGCCCAAAGGCTTGATTCTACTCTGATCCGCCAATCTGATGAGCCATTGGGTTGGTTGCACACCTTGTAGGCCTAGATCCTTCATTGTCACATCCGTCATAATGTTCACTGATGAACCACCATCAATCAGTGCATTTGAAATGAAGCAGCCTTCTATCCATACGCCAGTCTCTGGAGTACCCGGATCTAAAAAAGCATTAGCCACGTCCACTTCCTTTACAGGCTCTGGAGCCTTGTTGGACTTTGTTGCTGTTGAGGGAGCAATCCTTAAACCACGTCTTCTTGTCAGTATACTTTTGAATCTTTTCCGGCAACTGGGAGACAACATTAATAATTGTCGGAATGTGAGATTTGGTTTAAAGGTATCTAGATCTCTGACCAGATCGTATTCCTTAATAGAATCCACTGGCTTCTCTAACCGGTTAGGGAATGGGGCAACACCCATTTTCATTTTCCCTCTTTCTTCCATCAGAGGAATTACAGGAACTTCTTCTGCCACTTGTGGCACTTCCTCCTCTTCTGTATCCTGGACCTCTGGTCCTGTCTCTGTAACTGTCTCTGTAACTCTCTGTGGCACTGTAGGGCTCTGTACGGCACTGTTAGGCTCTGTTCTGTTCTGTTCTTCTAGTGGAAGATTGAACTTCACTGTTCTGGCAGGAGGGTTATTTTCTTTCTGGATAGGTGGGTCCTTCTGCTTTGCACGCGTGATGGCAGCAACTTCCAATTCTACCAAATTGGAGGTAGGCTCTTGGGCCTTGGACGGACTATCAGTAGCACTGTTTTTCACTGGGGCTGGGCTTGGACAGTCTTTTGCAGTGTGGCCTTCTCCTTTGCATCGACTGCATAAGGGCTTGTAATCCACTGACCTTCGAGGATTTGGACAATTTGGTGAGATGTGTCCCTTTTCTCCGCATCTGTAACATTCCACTTCTGATCTCTGACCACCGCCAGACTGTCTGCCTCTGTAACTTTGGGAAGGAAATCTTCTGGGTCCGAAATTAGGACCAAACTCTCTAGGCTTGGGTCCAATATCTTGTGTTGTCATTTTGGATTCTAGCAAGTTAAATCTTGCGTCTTCTTCCTTTCTTCTCCTATCATGCATCTCCTTCAGAGAGCAAATGTCCTCTGTATGGTTCTTCCGCAAACAGTAGGAACAGAAGGCCCCAGGAATGGTTGGTTTCCGTGTACATTCAGTGGCTAAATGGCCTGCTTGATGACACTTACCACACCAAGTATTTGACCGCATCACATCTCTTCCTGCTCCTGCAACGTTGGATATGCTTGCGGTGTTCACTTTCAGCGTCTGTAGTTGCTCTGTAATCACATCCATCAACTCCTTTTTGATGTTTGCAACTGAGTTGGATAAATAATCCTTCAAGCTTTCTCCTCCGGACGTACTGGCAGGAGGGTTTTGAGGAGTTTCTGTAATCACTGCATAAACTGGTTGGGTTGGTACAGAGGGGTCTCTGTTCTGGTTCTGATTCAGAGCTCCTGTTTGAACTGTTGGCTGTTGACTCCAGTTGGTAGGGTTCCACTGTTGCTGCTGATTTTGCATTGAGGAAATTGGTTGAGACCATGGTTGTTGTGGTGGAACCACCATTTGAGGCATGGATTGTGGCCACTGTGGATTTGGTACACTGTACTGTGATACTGGGGGCATCTGTTGGTAGGGATAGGGAATAGTCCCTGGGACTGCATTTGGTGGGTATATCATTCCTGGCACCAGAGGAGGTAGGACTCCTCTTCCTGTATTCATTGCTAATCTAGCTTCCACTTCATCGTACAGTCTGGCACCTTCTGTCGCAGCTTGCAGGGTGGCTGGTCTTTGCAGCTCCACAAACTTACGGACTTCTGGTTGTAATCCTCTGAGAAACACTCCCTTCTGAATGCCATCATCTAGATTATGGTTAGTCCATCTCTTCAGGATGGATTCCATTCGTGAGACATAAGCTTCTACTCTTTCTCCAGAGGACTGACTTAGGTTCATAAATTCCTCTCTCATCCGCTCTTCAAAACCTTCACGCCTGAATTTAGTGAGGAAGGCCAACTTCAGGTCGTCCCATGTGCCAAAAGTTCCTGCTGCTTGTCTCTCATACCACTGAAACGCCGCGCCCTTGAAAGTGGCGGGGAATATTGCTAACCAATGCTCAAGGGTTCTGGCATTGTTAGCCACACATGCTACCATAAACTCTGCTACATGAAGATCGGGGTCTTCATTGTACTCTCCCTTAAAAACTGGCAATGGGACTACGTTCGCTGGTCTGTCATCAATATTTCCAGGACGGATCTGGCTTGGAAGTGGACCTCCAGCAGGAGGAGGAAGGGCTTGATGTGCCATTGGGACTCCTGTAAAGAGTTCCGCAAGGGCGTCCAAGGCGGCTTCTGCTGCGAGCTCGCTCTCGGCTCTGATTCTTGCTTTCTCTCTTCTCACGTACCTCTGGACTCGTTCCAATGCTTGCCTTTTTATTGCGTCATTCATCAGGGGGTTGACTCCACTATGTTGTTAGTGCTCCACAGAGGGTTAACAGAAGGCTTCAGTCTCTGGAGGACTCTCTTGCCAACATTTCTTCTACTTCTTTCCTCTCAACGTCCCTGAATTCTGCTTTCATGCCACTGCACAGAGGAAGGTATTCGGTTCTGAAGGTGTCAAAATGCATACGTCTGAGCATTGTGGTGGTGCCATCATTATAGTAATGCCAGCTTCTGATGGTTTCAATAGTGTATGTTGTGAAAAACACTCTGTCTACCAACTTCCAGTGGGTTGCTAATTGAACAAACAGAAGATTATCAGTACACCAAGCATCCCATGTATCTTGCTGTTGAGCGTCCACGAACAAATTCCAACTCTTTTCCTTCTTGTCTTTGTGAACCTCTACAGACCAAGACTCCTGAAGCTTCTTCACAATCTCCCACTTGATGTTGTCTGGAAACTTCTCAATGAATGCCAAATCTTCCATGGATGTTCATTCTCTCTGTTTCTGCTCTTCAGTTTGTTCCCAAACAGTTTGCCACCAAGATGCAAGTTTCTGCTGCTTCAATAGGAAGAGGAAACCGTCCACCACATAGAGCATGCATCATGATGGTGATGTGTTTCCGCCATTGTGGGATGAACTTCTTGTGGAAAGTAGCTTTGATTATGAGGAATTCCAACTCTTCAGTGGAAGAAGGAACTTTACAAACATCCATTGAATTCTTCTCTTCTTGGCAATGCCATTTCCTTCATTTTCAGCCTCTTCTGGTGCTTGTTGATGGCAAGATTTCCCCGACTGCGCACCAAAAACATGGAGCCCCGAGAGGAACACCAAGGAAAAGGGAATTCTCTTGCAAGAAAATCTATCTTGTAACATCAACAAGCTTGTTTATCATGTTTCATATGATCACAATGAAGAAAAGAACACCAGGCACAACAAATCTTCATGCAGCATCATGTAAATCTCCCACGGTTTTTAATAGAATCAACCATATTCTTCAACATCCTCACAAAATCCATCAATGGAACAAAGAAATCAAAGAAGTACACCATCTTTGAATGGAAATACATCACATAGTATTCATCTTCAATATCTTCATAGTCTTCTCTCTCAATCTCTCATATACAATCACTCTGTTTGAGTAGAATTGGCTATCTCTGACTCTCTCTCACACACTCCATCAATAATACATCATATCCTCACTACAATCTCTCAAAAATTACTCTCAATAATCACTCTTAGGTCGTGGATACCCCTCCCAAGAGGTATGTCTGATATGAAAGGTCACCAGAGCCACTACAGTGTCTCTTCACAGCTCACTACTGTCACTTCATTCTAGTCTTCTCTTGAGTCTTCAGCAGCTACTTCTTCCACTTCTTTCAGCTCTTTTGCACTTGTATTCACCTCTTTCCAAGGCTAGAAAACTTTCCCAAAGTCACACATACATTCCACAGAACACTTACAGAAGCATACAGAACAGTCTACAGAACAGTACCAGAACAGTTACAGTACAGAACAGAACAGAAATAGAACAGAAGCAGAAGCTCTACAGAAGACCTACAGAAGGTTACAGAAGGTCATTAAAACCACATAACTCACTCTCAAACCATTTCAAACTCTCACAAAACATTCACTAAGCTTTCACAATATCTCATTCTTCATCAATCAATACTCCATCCCTCCTTACAGAAGACAATCAGAACAAAACAGACCAAAACAGAACAAAACAGAAGGTATACAGAACCATTCAGAACCTATCAGAACATCACAGAACCATCAACAAACATCATGATCTTCCAAAACACAATCATTATCATCTAAAACACTCTCAATCCACTTCCAAACCAATCAATCATCCCTTAAAATCAACCATTCAGCTCTCAAAAACAACAAAAATCAGCCAAAAAACAAGTCATTTCAACACTCAACACTATGTACTGTCCTTGGTGAGGAATTTGGCCAAGCTTTGGACATTGTCTTTTAAAGTGGCATTGCTCATTACACTGGAAACACCTAGGTACTCCTGAATTACTTCTTGTAGGTATATAGTTCTCGACTGTTTTTTTTTTTTGCCTCTTTCCTTGACCAAGGGGATGCTGACATTGGGCTTGCTTAACGTAGCCCCATGAGTCCCTTTGTTTTGATTCTAGAGCCTATTATTCCTTGGATTTGACTAAATCTCTTGAATAAGAGGTGTTGCATAAATCAAAGCATCTTGTAGATCAGTTGGGCGCATAGATTCAAGGCATGTGTTTAGAGGAGCATTTAATATGTGACAAAACCTAGACACCTATTGAGAAATAGTCATGGAAGGCGCATATTTAAGCAATAAGATAAACTTTGAGTAATATGCCTCTAGGCTCATTCCCAGCTGTCTTAAGTTAAAGAACTCATTTATTTTTAGTGTGGGATAAGCTGGTGGCAAATATCAACATGCACAGCTTCTTTCAAATTTTCCCAGATAATAGCTGTCTTAGCAAGTCCTTAGTCCTTACACCACTGTTTCCACCATAGGCGTGCCTCAGTATCATTTTCAATTAAGCGATCATAGCCTGATTAGTAGGGGGTGATTCCCACAGCAGCAAAGTAGTCCTCCATGGTCTCAATCCGAATCTCTGCCTCGGTTTCAATGTCTTTGCCCTTGCGATCCAATTCCGATGGCTTAACCTGCTTAAGGAGATACTTCATCTCTTGAATTTTAGTTAGAATAGTGATAGTTGTATTACCATGGTTTATCATAAGTTACATAAATTAGTTTAGTACTTTAAAATTGTCAACTTTGTTTCCACATTAAAATATATTACTAGATTTGTAAAACAATGATAGGCCAAAGAGCAAAATATTTTTACAAAATCTAGCCGCTCTTGTATTTTATTATCAATAGCCATAAGCTATGATTTTTATAAGTAACAAATATTTAAAAATGGCAAATGTTTACAAGTAGAGATAAATTAGCATTGATAGATGCTATGTACAAATATCAAAATAGAATATCATTATATCTTTCCTTTTCACAGATGGATATCAGCTACATTCATGTAAAAGAAAGTAGGCCAATTGTTGTCTTTGTTCGGAAACCTACGTAAAATATTACACGGCACAGTGAACAGAATCTGAGAAAGAGATAGAGAGTACACAAAAGATAAGAGGAGAATTAGTAAATTCTTTAACTTCGAACAACTAATACAAAGATGGCTCTGTCCATCCGTGCGCTTCCACTGTGTGAAGCTTAGATGGTGATCTAGATAGAAGATAGGTGAAGAGCTTAAGGCTAGCTGGAACAACAACTCTGACTGGGTGAAAGATGAGTGAGAGATGGCTGCGAAGGGGTTTAGCTTTTATAGCCTGCGAAGGTCGTTAGGTTGGCCTGCTGATGACAGACCTACCATATGAGCCTCCACTAGTTAGCCAGGGAATATTCCCTTTACCATCGGGCCGGGGGCGTTGCCCCCAAACCCCCGCCAGGGGGGCCGCTGGCCCTCCTGGGACCCCCTTGCTAGGGGCCGCTTTCGCAGCCCCCGAACCCCACAATAGGGGCCCCTTTTAACTCCCTCACACTGCAACTCGATGCAATGCACCTCGGAGTTGCTACCAGCTTAACCACTCCATCTAACCCAAAGATTAGACCCACAACAGTCACCTTTTTGCCATCCGGTTACATAGACCTCATCTGATATACAAGTCACGACTCAACCAATGTCCGGGCTCACATTTGGCTTCTCCTCATAATGGGGGCCTTACAACTTTGAGCACCATGGATCATTGGTAGCACCTAATGAGGGTGGGGAATTGATCATATCTAACAACCTATACCGTGAAAATGGCAAATGTGGAAAACCATGGATACAGTAATCTTAATACTTGCGATGTCCTTGGATTATAATCTTATCAGTTGGGATTACCTTCAATACCTTGTCATAGACATAACGGTCTAGATGTATCTATCGACCACTAGTAATCATAAGTGGATTCCTTCTAGATGGACAAAAGATAAAGGCCTCAACTACTTTTAAATTTTCCATCAATTCAAGGCATTTCATATTAGTCTGCATGTTGAAGAATCGATCAGCTTCAATGTAGCAATAATGCTTATCCCAAAACAATCTTCTTTCACAATTCACATGGCATGGATTGTATAGGAAATTGTGTATTCTCATCATTTCTCTTCTCCACTAGTCATTCATGGAGTTTAGTGCAAATGTGTACATTGCTCGAAAAACAAGAAACTAGTATCTAGGCTTCATTATTCTACCAAAGCTTATCCCTTAACAATTAGCATGCTAATTAATAGTAGTACAGTTGGTCTTAAAAACCATAGATATTTTTAATTTGAATTATGCTCCGATACCACGTGTCACGTGCCTATCTAACAATATCGGGGCAGCATGTTTTAGTAGTCCATCAGGCAACTATCTTAGACGGCTGCACTCGACACTCGCGAGAATGCACAAGGTCTATCGTCTAGGTTTCCTAGAGTCCACCCGATAATGGAAGGTATCAACTGTCCCCACGAGGATCAACCTAAAAGCTTGGGGTCCCAATTTAACAATTGAGGTCACCATGCATCAACTAGCTCCATCAAAGGTGTCCCATAAGGGCTTCTCATCCGACTGGAGCGATCATAGTTACCCTTAGTTCATGGAGTACAATGTTTTTTTCCAGCAATTAATTAGGATTCAGGAAACCTTAATAGAACTTTGGCATAGATGCCGCACCTTTTCCCTAAGATAATTACTTATCAAGGTTTTAAGACCTGACCCTAGGTAAGTCAATGCTTTGCTCTACCTACTTTTTCTTAATTAATGTCTCATTCAATATCTTAAGTGAGACTCCCAGCTTACCAGCACCACCCATCCATAAGATAGATATATCAAGGATCTTGCCCACCCACTTTCCACAAATGGTTTTATTTAGTTTTCTAATCACTTATGACATTAAGTTATGACATATGAAATCAGCTTTGTTAATTAACCCATTATCACATGTTCCTTTGCGTAATTGTACGACACAACACAAAGCCAAAGAAAATATTGTTTTGGAAAAATATATTTATTTATTATTTTGTAAAGTTATTTATAATAATTTTTTCCTTCTGCCTATACAAAGGATAAGACTTCGTTCATTGAAAAATCTCTTCTATCTATGCAGAAGAAAAGAAACCCTCCAAGATTTCCATCCCTTCACTAGTACTAGGGACTCCTAGATCCCATCCTGATTCGTGTGAGGGTATTAAGCAGTTTATAAGAACAATTGAGAGGTTTGTGGCTAGAACCCCTTTGACTCTCTCTCACCTCCTCATACCTAATGGATTCCTCACCGAGTGACCTCTCCCCACCATTGGGGCTGGTCCAAAGCTCCTCGCAGTGTGTCGCAACGTGTAGGGTTGAAGATCACCACAGGGGTTTGGCAAGAGAAGAATGTATGGGGGTTCAAGAGCTTAGACTTCAGAGATGGTAGAGATAAGAGAAGGGTTAAAGGTTTCAAGCCAATTTCTTGAAGATAAGAGATAGTAGGGTGTAGGTAGATTCAAGGAGAGGAGTAGACAGAAGAGAAGGGGTTCGAAGAGATTGAAGATGTAGAAGAATACTCTCAAAAAGAGTTAGAAAATATAGAAGAATACTAACAGAGATGAAGCTTGTTAGTTTCTTTCACAATTATGAGAAAATATATCTCTAATAGACAAAAACGTATACAAAATAATACCTTCCTCTATGTTGCTCAGATTGCCAATATGATGCTTCCAATGGCTCCAAAAGGAGGGTTAAATACCAGGACACCTAGCCAGAATCCTGCCAGATCACTCCTCCTTCATCTCCCACTTTCGGAGTGCTGTTCACTACTTAAAAATAGCGATCGCGTGTCACGCAATTTTGCTAATCTCTTTTTTTCATAAAATCCTCTCAAATTGGCTGAAAGCTACATGCTTTCTTTTACACGTCCTCCTAATCTAGAAGGTATGATGGACCTAAAAACGGGCCGGCACTGGCTCATGCACTAGCCGGGCCTCGTCACTACGCACAAGACAACCCCTCGGCCTCGCGGCCAGGAGCATCTATCAAAATCTCTGCCTTCCTAAACATTGCGTTTGTAATACGTTGTAGTCCAACTGATCCTAACCCAATATTACTCCTCAGAGGGAGTCCCTTTCACATAGCCTAATGGCACGAATCACATACACATGGGGTTCCTCCTACGACTGAATGCCGTCAACCCTCTCTGCGACTCTCATACACCTTGGGGATTGGCCCCTCGATGCGTCGCTCAACATATAAACATTTCGCACAAAATCCACTCAAGGTACCCATTTAATCGTATACAGGAATGTACCATTGTCCTTACTTCTCTTTTCCCTAGACCCCACGACTAGCCTATGGCTTAGGGTGCCCTGTCTCTCACTCAACGTGGGTCAATGTCCTAATGAAGACAATTGCTGTGCATCCAGGATTTCTGATACCTTTAAATATTTCCATGATTTATGCATAGTGTTGGATGCCTAGTGCTCAAACAGTTATGAAATCAATATTGTGCACATGTGAAAAACATCCTTTTAATGACTTCCAACTACCGTTCTTATGCGGCGTTGCACAAACCTAGCACCAAGGGAACCCTCGTACTACTAGGCCCTTATTTTATAATTATTCACCGACCTATATGGCATGCAAACAAAAGCAGCAATCTTTTCATCATTTTACTCCACATTTAGACACACTTTAACCACTCTACCCTCCCATCGATCAAATGTTGCATTGTTGTATAGATTTATAGGGCATTTTGCCATCATTTTATGTATAGAAAGCGGGAAAAACACACTAGAACAAGAAGGTGGCTGAACTGAGGCAAATCCTCATGCTTCAGTCCCCACAAACATTCACCAATGTTGCTCTTAATTTTCATTAATTTTCCGTACCCAAAATGCAATTTTCTCATATTTTTAGTGATTTTTCTCTATTTTCCTTGTATTTTCCCTTATTTTTTGCATTACTTAATTACTGAAAATTCAAAATAGGTTATGGGCTGTGGCCCCTAGTTCCTTCTTGCAGCAAAAATGAAAGTTTAGTTGGTGTTCCTATTCATTTTCCCTTGATTTTTCATATTTTACGTGTTTTAGTGTATTATTTTAAACCACAAGATGCATATTTTTCTGATTTTCTGATTATGATCAACAAATACTCATGGAAAACAGCAACATAAACAATTTTTAGCCCACATGAACAACATTTTATCAATCACAAGCCATAAAATCTTAAATTTCCTTTGAAATTTTTGAATTACCGCTTATTTGCGTGTTTCGGGTTTCGTGTCCATGGCTGCAAATCTGAAAATCAGCAGCACTTCATGTCCATGGCAATCACAAATCACCATCTCCAGCCCGTGGAGCAATCCGATCCATGCCGGACAAGCCTCCATCATTCTTTCTTCTTCCTTCTTCTTCCCACATGAACTTGCCTTTAGAAGAGAGAGAGAGAGAGGAGAGAGAAAGACTGAAATCAGAGATCTTCAAAGAGAGCATCATTGCGCGAGCAAAGGGCGGCGAAGTGATTGGCATCCAGGGGGGAATGAGGGGCAATGATGATTGGCATGGGTTGTTTGCAGGCAGGAGGGAGCACCATCATCCATGAAGCCGAAAAATCGGCGCCATACTGTCGTGATGTCCTCCTCTCTCTCTCCATGATTTTACAACAACATTTCATGTGACATTTTCAAATTGGGCTCCCAAAGGTCACTTACTCATTTGGCCAAACTTTGGTCCACCTCTTCGTATCTTGACCGGTTTCTTGGCCATTTCCCCGTCCGGACTCGGAATCGAGCTCTGAAAAATCCTGGGCGTCCGGCTTGGCATCCCACATTGGCCAGTAGCTCGTGTCAACCCGCACGACTGTCTGAAAAATTATGAAAAATCAACAAGTGTCACTCGGGTGCCTTTAAAGCACCTTGACGCTTAAAATCGTCCTAGATCGAGCCTCCGCCTTTGACAGTGAATATTTTTTCCTTGATATTCATAATTTTTAGCTATTTTTTAGCACTTCCCGTCATCTAAATTCTGCTCTCATTGGCGACCATGGGATAGGGCGACTCAGCCCGTCGAATGCACGAACATATCTGCACATAAACAACCAAAGAAGCATCAAACTGATACAAAACAAATATATAATAAAACTCAGCACAATGCTCCCCCTACCCCAGGACAGAACCAAGGCATGACATCCACAAGGAGTAGGCCTAGCATCATCTAATAAAAGATGCGAAGTGAGTCACTAACCAGCTGCTCCAACACAGCCAAACTAAAGAGAATTGTCAAAGAGGTTGCCCTAAGTGGTAGTCTGCGCTACTTACCAACTAAAAACAACTCAACTAGGAGCTGCTACAAGGCGAGGACTCCAATAGCCTGACCAAAGAATATTTGCTTTCAGTACATTTCTTCTTTTAGGGTTGCTATTGGATGAACATACTTGGGCATGTAAAAAGGAGGGAGTTGAGCGTAGTGACCCAAGGAGAACAGGGCATCGGCCTCAGGACCTGTCTCGGCACCCAAGGACCTACCAAGCCCTCGCAAGGCGACACTTAATCCTTTTCTAACGCTCACTTTTATTTTCGCTCCAACCTTCCTTGTTTTGTCATCATTTTTTTTTCAGCAAGAAGCCACCCCTAGGAAGATAAGGTATCGGCCCCAGGTCTGACTCATCCCCAGGAACCTACCAGGCCGTCGCAAGGCAATGATCAACTGCTTATATATTTTCATTTCTTTTCTTTTCTTGGGATAGGGGTTAGAACCCCTTCGTATTTATATTCATCTTTTAGGATGTACAGAGTTTCTTGGCATCATCATTATTATCTTCTGGCAGGCTTCTCTAACTGCCTCACTACTAACAAGAACTCCTAGAACGGCTGCCTAGCAGGCTAGCAGAACAAGGCCACTAGGACTTCCTTCTAAAACAGGTCTTTCGATGTCTGACAATGTCTTTGCAGGAGGCAATGACTACTCCGACCTCCCTCAAACATACTCAACCTAAACCTGGGACTTCATGCCTTGGTTGCCGGTCCCCAACAAAAATGTATCCCCTCGACAAGTACAAATACACATATAACAGGAAAGAAAGGTACTCGTAAAGAAGAGGTATCACCTGGATTGGCCACAAGAAGCTTCCATCGCAGCAAAGGCTCCTCCAGGCTCCATCAAATTCCACAAACCACGAAACCTGTCCAGCACAATACTTAAAAAAACCCGATTAAACGCACCTGCACTAGACAGGGAAATGGCCCTCTTGGCCTAATGAAATGAAACACTTCACTGCAAAACTGAATCGGCCCTCTTGGCCTAATGAAATCAAACAATACTACACATAATATCCTCCTGGAAACAACTATGATAGACATCAAAGCATACCATTCCCAGGGGAACAAAGGCTCGTAGCCCTAAACTAGGTGCATTAGATTATGACCTATCCCTCCTGCGTATATTGCAAGAGGTGTTCGCATCACATGTCGTCTAATCAGTCTATGGGTCCAAGATAATAAAGGCAGATGAGTCTCGCTTACCCTCTGCATCACCCAGATCAACCATCACCTGCCAAAGAGGGCATGTTCAGAAAGCATACCCCACAAACGGCCAGGTCCTATCTCACCATCAATAGAAATATCGGGACAAGGGCCACAATTAAAGAAGAGGTCTTCTTCATACGCGAAATTAGCCAATGAATCAGCAAACTGATTCCAATTCCGTGGAATCAGCTGAAAAGACACTCTATCAAATTCGTCTAGCAGGGCTATGGCAGTATGATGGTACATGCAAAGGATGGGGTTTCGTACCATGTACGTCCCATTGAGTTGATTTAAAACCAACTGAGAGTCCCCTTTCACCAATAACTGGCGGATACCACCCTTCTTTGCAATATTCAAACCCATAATCCGGGCTTTGTATTCTGCCATATTATTGGTGAAATTCGCCCCGAGATAAGCAGCTAACTTCATGATAATGCGTCGTCGGGGGTCTCGGATGACAACTCCTACACTTCCTTGTTTGCATGCACCCTTGGACGCCCCATCAAAGTACAAGGTGTACGTCCATAAAGGGTTTACATATCCCGCCATCCGGAACTCTACTCGTAATTATGGTAATCGAAATTCAGTATATTCAACAGGTGGACTGTAGGCTCCATCCCTCCATCATCATTGAATTCAACAGGGATGCTCGTCAAAATTTGTAGGCAGTGATGGCAGAAGACCTTGATCTCCCAAATAAATGTCCCGCCTTCTTGCTCAATCACCTTGTATCCTTTGCTCCACCAAATGAGCTTTCCCTGATGATACCTTTGTTCTAAATATGGGTGTTCTAAATAAGGGATCAGACGACCCATCAACCTCTATCACAATTTCCTTTCAGATGTTTGATCGATCTCGCCTAGACCTGCAAGGTAGTCATAGCATTAGTGCAATCAGAAATAATAAGGTTTAATCTTATTAAGATTAACCTTATTTTTAAATTCTATCCCCTCAAGGTCAGCTAACAAGACTGTGGATTTATTCTTTCCTATTCTAACGATCCTATAGGGCCCATCCCATTTGGGCTCTAGCTTGCCTGGAAATAATTCATGTCGTGCATCATAATACAGAACAAGTTGTCCTTTCTTAAAGGTGTATTTCTTGGCTTTGAGGTCGTGTAGCTGCTTCATTCGGCGCTTCGCCACTTCTTGGTGCAATAAGCTCTGCAACTTAAGCTCATCTAAATGTGCTAGTGTCGTCAAGCGCTCAAAAAGTGCATCTTCATCGCTCAAAGAATGATTGATGGCAAACTGAATAGTCGGCAGCTCAATTTCTAAAGGCAAGACACACTCCTCCCCATATACTAACTTGAATGGGGTATGGCCAGTGGCTCGTTTGAAAGTCGTATTATAGGCCCACACTGCCACGTATAACTTTTTATCCCAATCCCGTTTCTTTTCCGACACAATTTTGGACAGGATGCCCACAAGCTGCTTCTTGGTGCTCTCAACTTGCCCATTGGCTTGCGGATTATATGGGGTTGTCTTGTTATGCTTGATTTGCCACATCTCTGTCAAACCTTTAATCACCTTATTTAGGAAATGGGTTCCGCGGTCTGACACTAATTCTTTCGGCAGACCAAACCGACATATTATCTGCTCTAAAAGAAAACTAGCAGTTTCTTTAGCATCATCTTTCCTTGTTGCACGTGCTTCTGACCACTTTGTGAAGTAGTCAGTTGCTACAATGATGTACCTCTTTTGTGTAGTCGACGACGGAGTAATAGGACCCACAAAGTATATTCCCCACTTCTCGAATGGAAGTATCGCCATAATAGGGGTGAGTGGTCGTTTCCTATTCTCTCGACTATCATGTCGTTGGCAAATATCGCATCTCTTGACATACGCAAACGCATCCTGGAAGATGGCATGCCACCAATAACCTGGTCTTAAAGCCTTTTGTGCTGTAAGCCTTCCAGCAAAATGGCCACCACAAGCAGAATCATGGCACTCTTCCAAAATGAATGGCACCTCGTCAGGCATCACACACCGGCGATAGATATCATCAACCCCTTGCCGATATAATGTACCTGCGATCAAAGCAAACTTTAACGCTTGCTTCTTAATTTTCCTTCTCTCAGCTTTAGATAATTCGAATCCCGCCTCTCCTGTTGATAAATAATGCGTTATTGCAGCATACCGGGAGGGAATAGATGCCGTATCTATTTTAAATAACATCCATGTCACTACCTTCAGCCACAGATTCTTTTGGCTCCCCAAAGTCCACAAGACATTCCACGATGCCTTGCAACCTTGGTGGCTTACTCCTTATTTCATAATCAAATTCCTGCAAAGTGATCAACCACTTTGCTAGACGATCAGGCGGCTGTAGCTTATTCATCAATAATCGAAGCCCCTCCGCCTTCGTATAAAGCACGACTTTCTCATAGAGAATATAATGCCTGAATTTCTTGGTCCCAAAGACCATCGCTAGACACAGCTTCTCCATGTAGGTATAATTGATTTCGGATACCCCCAGCTTCCGACTAGCAAAAGCAATCGGGTGGTACCACTTCTCTTCCCAAATTTGGGCTAAACAGCAGCTGATACTATACATAGTGGCTGCTGAAAATATATAAAACACCTCACCTCTTTTAGGTGCTTTTAAAATGGGCGCTCTTGCTAGCTCTTGTTTCACATCCTCGAATGCTATCTTACAAGGGTCACCCCATACAAATGAACAGCTAAAGGACAATAAATTTGTAAGCGGCAACGTTCTTTCTGCTAAGGCGTTGATGAATCTACGGTAGTAACCAACTGAAGACAGAAAGCTATGAACTTCTTTCGGAGTGCGTGGTGGACCCATGGCAACTATAACTTTAACATTCTCGGGGTCTGTCGCAATTCCTACCGAACTGACCACATGACCCAGCAACAGCCCATAAGGTACTCCAAAAACACACTTCCGTGGGTTTAGGGCGATGCAAGATTGTCTACAGCACTCGAAGCATTTTCTTAAAATGATCAACTGCCTTCCTCTCACAATGGCAGTCCCTAAGTCATCAATAAACACCTTCAACTCCTCAAGGGATATGTCACCGAATGTCTTATCTGCTGTTCGTTGCCACGAACTAGGCGCATTGCATAAACCAAAGGCCATCACATGGTACGCAAAAGTACCAAATACAGTTATAAAAGTTGTTTTCAACTTATCCTCTTCTGCAATTGCCATTTGGTTGTATCCTGCAAAGCAATCCATAAACGAATATATCTCCCTACCCGCTAATTGATCCAAAATCTGGTCAATAAATGGCAACGGGTAGTAGTCCTTAACTGTCTGCTTATTCAGCTCCCTAAAGTCTACACATAAATGATTTGATTATTCTTCTTCTTTCTAATCACAACCGGCGAACACCATTCCGTGTGTTGCACAGGAAAAATCAAACCCGCTTTTCGAAGCTTCTGTAACTCTTCAAACAGGCCGTCCCTCAGTTCGAAAGGCATACGCCTTACTTTCTGCCGTACAGGACGACTGCCCTCTTTCAACGGATTTGTATGAACAGCAAGACTAGGAGGGATGCCTCTCAACTCATCATAACTCCAAGCAAAGATATCACAGAATTCCTGGATCAAGGCCACATAGTCCTCCCTTTCTGCTGAGCTGAGCATAGAACCTAATTTGATTGGCCGCGAATCATCAGGCATACCAAGGTCTAGCTCGATAACATCTGCATCTCTTATACGATCTTGACCCTCTATCGGCTCATTCAAAGTGATCTGATAGATGTCTTCCGTGGTGGATCCCTCTTTGGACTCATCACTCGATGATGTCTCACTGGTAGATAAATCTTCTAATGTCTCCAATCCTGTAGAAGATAAAGGAGCTCTCTCACTCTGCGGGGACTCTGGATAAGCATCAACCACCACACGCTGGGAACCTCTGCCGAATATTAGCCGACCGGCGGGTATATCCACTTGGCAGTCCGGTTGCAAGATCCAAGGTCGTCCGAGTAATACTTGGTAACTTGGACGGCCTGCAAAACGAATCACCCTAAAGTCCAACAGGCATTCTACATTTGCAACAGTGACATGGACCTTAGTAATGCAGCCTTCCGGCTGTCTCAAACTATCATCTACCATTCTGAGAATTGTGGAGGTATCTTTCTGGATCGCAAGACCCAACCTTTCCATCAGTTCAGAACTCATAATGTTAACAGATGATCCCGTGTCGACAATGGCATAATCTACTAATATCCCATCGACATAGGCTGCAACCCTTGGGTAATGCTTCTCAGCATGCTCGAACCAGTCATCACCAACTCGCGCAATACCCAAAGGTTCTACGATATACCCAGTATGTAGAATCTTTCTAAATTCCTTATGTACTCCTGGGGAAAGCTTAATAAGCTGTAAAAGATTCACATCCGGCTTGACTTCGCAAAGAGAGCTCGCCAAATCGAATTCATGATAGTTTGATAGAGCTCGCTTTTCACGCCAAACCATCCGCTCTTTAGATCGCTAAACTGGCTTCAATGCCTCCTTTTTAACTTTCACCTTCTTCTTTGGTGGTTCCTTATTGGCTTTACTTTCCACGAGCTTCAAAGGTCCCCCTTCCATGGAAGGATCCAAAACTTGCATTCCTTTGTCGCCTTGTTTAGGGTTTCCGTCGACAGGCTTATCCTTGCCGGCTTCTCTACCCTTTTGACCTCTTGTAAGAACAGCTCGCAGATTAGAGGTTTCAGCATCGTTCACGCGTATAGCCTCAATCAAACTAACCCCACTACCACTTGGTAGCTCCTCCAATGTAGTCTTTGGTCGTTGAAGTATTTGTTTAGGCCCATCTTCTCGCTGGGAATCATTTCCTTGGGCACGATGATTAACAGGCCCTGGTTGCCGACTACCTCGTTGGAGGGAACTGATCTTACTCCAGCAAGTAGCTGCCAAATGGCCGGATTTTCCACAAATGTCACACTTAACATTTGGGCAATTTCTTGGATAGTGCTGCCCACCACACCATTTGCAACTAAACCTCGAAGGTGCACCCTCCTCTGGGTATCTACTTCCTATCAAATTTTGTTGTTTTTTAAGGAAGTTGACATCAACGGCTATTTGTCGATACTGCTCCGTAATCATGTCAGTATAATGCTTCATCATGTCCTTAACCTCGCCAAGAACATTGGAAGAACTCAACTCATAGCCTTGGTCATTACCATGTCGTTCCATCGGCCTAACAATTCGATTAGGCACAGGTTGTTGAACCACAGGCATGGTGTTAGAATTGACCGCCTGGCCTCCACCACTTGAAGCCATTTGACTGCCCGTAGACATCGACATGCTAGGGGGAGCTGGTAATAAAGGCACATTCTGTATCATGTTCCCTCTCCCATTAGGGTTAGCCATCGCTATCCCTTGACCACTACTGCCATTGGCCATTGCCATATTGTTTCCCAATACTAAACCCATATTTGAATTGCCTCGAGAAGCATAGGCTACTTGTAGTCGAGATTCCACCTCTTGTGCTTGTGTAATGGCAGTATCTATATCCCCCAAGGGGACACTACTCAACTGCAATTGGATATTAAAGTCCAAACCATGTAGGAAATATTGCAATTGGGCAGCTGCAGGGATAGGAATAGAGGTGTCCAATTTACAGAAAACCTCTTTTATTTTCTTCGCATACGCACGAATATCCTCATGTGGTTCTTGGCGGCTCAGGTTGAGTACACGTAACCAATATTGCCCACCCCTTTCGGGGGCAAACTCCCTTCGAAAAGATCCATAAAATGCATCAATATTCAATATGGTTCCGGCTTCTAAACCATGATACCATATAGCGGCTCTTCCTTTGAGAGTCATATTGAAGAACATCATTAAATGTCCTTCTTCTTGAATGCGACAGTTGAACATCAGCTTTTGAAACTCCCTAATGTGGAGTTCCGCATCTTCCTCAACTAGCCCATTAAAAATGGGTAGCGGGTAACCTAGAGCTGGCAAATCCGTCGTTCCTGCTAGAATTGCAATAGGCTGCACCATGACGAGGATTGGATTTGCACTAGGAATAGGGGACGATGGGGTTACACCTCCCGTACTTGATGTAGACTGGCTTATGGCAGAAAGGGGAGCACTAGAGCTTCCATCTCCTCCTAACTTACTGCTTGTGGCCCCAAGACCACTAGATCCACTCCCTCGTAAGGGTTCAGCACTGCCACGCTTAGGGGAATATCTCCTAAAAATTTCAGCACGTCGCCTAGCTCTTTCGTCTCTTTCTTGCATTTGGATTTCTGCTAGACGATGCTTATCAATAAATAACGGATCAATCTTAGTATCCTTTGGCATAAACTGCTAGTTGGTCCCTAGACAACCAGGATTCGAGGACCACCACTTTTAAGCGGCTCCTGGCAGACGCACCACTGATGGACCTAAAAATGGGCCGGCACTGGCTCATGCACTAGCCGGGCCTCGTCACTACGCACAAGACAACCCCTCGGCCTCGCGGCCAGGAGAGTGTATCAAAATCTCTGCCTTCCTAAACATTGCGTTTGTAATACGTTGTAGTCCAACTAATCCTAACCCAATATTACTCCTCAGAGGGAGTCCCTTTCACATAGCCTAATGGCACGAATCACATACACACGGGGTTCCTCCTACGGCTGAATGCCGTCAACCCTCTTTGCGACTCTCCTACACCTTGGGGATTGGCCCCTCGATGCGTCGCTCAACATATAAACATTTCGCACAAAATCCACTCAAGGTGCCCATTTAATCGTATACAGGAATGTACCATTGTCCTTACTTCTCTTTTCCCTAGACCCCATGACTAGCCTATGGCTTAGGGTGCCCTGTCTCTCACTCAACGTGGGTCAATGTCCTAATGAAGACAATTGCTGTGCATCCAGGATTTCTGATACCTTTAAATATTTCCATGATTTATGCATAGTGTTGGATGCCTAGTGCTCAAACAATTATGAAATCAATATTGTGCACATGTGGAAAACATCCTTTTAATGACTTCCAACTACCGTTCTTATGCGGCGTTGCACAAACCTAGCACCGAGGGAACCCTCGTACTACTAGGCCCTTATTTTATAATTATTCACCGACCTATATGGCATGCAAACAAAAGCAGCAATCTTTTCATCATTTTACTCCACATTTAGACACACTTTAACCACTCTACCCTCCCATCGATCAAATGTTGCATTGTTGTATAGATTTATAGGGCATTTTGCCATCATTTTATGTATAGAAAGCGGGAAAAACACACTAGAACAAGAAGGTGGCTGAACTGAGGAAAATCCTCATGCTTCAGTCCCCACAAACATTCACCAACGTTGCTCTTAATTTTTATTAATTTTTCGTACCCAAAATGCAATTTTCTCCTATTTTTAGTGATTTTTCTCTATTTTCCTTGTATTTTCCCTTATTTTCTGCATTACTTAATTATTGAAAATTCAAAATAGGTTATGTGTTGTGGCCCTTAGTTCCTTCTTGCAGCAAAAATGAAAGTTTAGTTGGTGTTCCTATTCATTTTCCCATTTTTATGCCCAGAAACATCATTTTCCCTTGATTTTCCATATTTTACGTGTTTTAGTGTATTATTTTGAACCACAAGATGCATATTTTTCTGATTTTCTGATTATGATCAACAAATACTCATGGAAAACAGCAACATAAACAATTTTTAACCCACATGAACAACATTTTATCAATCACAAGCCATAAAATCTCAAATTTCCTTTGAAAATTTTGAATTACCGCTTATTTGCGTGTTTCGGGTTTCGTGTCCATGGCTGCAAATCTGAAAATCAGCAGCATTTCATGTCCATGGCAATCACAAATCACCATCTCCAGCCCGTGGAGCAATCCAATCCATGCCGGACAAGCCTCCATCATTCTTTCTTCTTCCTTCTTCTTCCCACATGAACTTGCCTTTAGAAGAGAGAGAGGGAGGAGACAGAAAGACTGAAATTAGAGATCTTCAAAGAGAGCATCATTGCGCGAGCGAAGGGCGGCGAAGTGATTGGCATCCAGGGGGGAATGAGGGGCAATGATGATTGGCATGGGTTGTTTGCAGGCAGGAGGGAGCACCATCATCCATGAAGCGCAAAAATCAGCGCCATACTGTCGTGATGTCCTCCTCTCTCTCTCCACGATTTTACAACAACATTTCATGTGACATTTTCAAATTGGGCTCCCAAAGGTCACTTACTCATTTGGCCAAACTTTGGTCCACCTCTTCGTATCTTGACCGGTTTCTTGGCCATTTCCCCGTCCGGACTCGGAATCGAGCTCTGAAAAATCTTGGGCATCCGGCTTGGCATCCCGCATTGGCCAGTAGCTCGTGTCCACCCGCACGACTGTCTGAAAAATTATGAAAAATCAACAAGTGTCCCTCGAGTGCCTTTAAAGCACCTTGACGCTTAAAATCGTCCTAGATCGAGCCGCCGCCTTTGACGGTGAATATTTTTCCCTTGATATTCATAATTTGTAGCTATTTTTAAGCACTTCCCGTCATCTAAATTCTGCTCTCAAGCTATCTATAGTTTTATGGGTTTTTACAAGAGATAATATCTAGAATATAAAAAATTAACTAAAAACTTGTCCAAAAAAAATCTAATATTTTGAACCATGGACACTAATACTAATGTCAAAAGTGGCATTGGCTCTCTAAATCTAAAAGAAAGCCACACTCTAGATTTTTTTTTTACACGGTGTGCGTGTAGCAGCACGACATTCACCCCCCCTAACCTGTACATCCTCTGGCATGTGCCAAAGTCTTACGGATTTGCAGTGTCAGAAGAACTATCTTATGACATGTCAATGTATTCATCTTCTGCCTTTTCGTCTTTCTCTATGTCTTCATGCTCTTGAATTATATTCAAGTCTTCTAGCTCATATGTTGAACTTTCTCTTCGTTTGAAGAGCTTGATTCTTTTTCCAGCTATGGGTATATTCATGCTTGTTCCATCCAATTCAGCCAATGAATATGTGGCATTGTCATGAACGATCTTTACCACATATGGGCCAAACCAACACTTTACCATCTCCTTAGAAGCACTGTATTGATTGTCTAGGTTGCTATCATAGACAAGCACCTAGTCATTTTCTTGAATTTCTCTTGGCCGAAGTCGATGTCACTTATCAAATCTTCTTTTGTTCTTTAGTCTTGTTGTCTTTAGCTTCTCAATAGCTGCTTGAACATCTTCAGGCCTTCTTTCTAGCTGCCATATGTGCAAAGTCAGCAACTCTTCTCTACTGATGCCTTCCTCCCAAGGTAGAAGACTCCATGTGAGAATAGATTCTTCAATTGGCATAATTGGTTGTTGTCCATGCATAAGTTCAACTGGCATATAGCCAGTCACTGAACTGTGAGTAGTCCAGTCAGCCCATAATGCAAAAGGTAGCATTTTAGGCCATTCTTTGATCTTTCCTCTACAAGACTTTGCTAGAGCTTTGAGAATAGGTTGATGACCTCTCTCACTCTTTCCATTGCCTTCAGAGTTGTAGGATGAAGTTAAATCCAACTTAATACCCAATTGATCAAAGAAGTTGCATGCCTCATCAGCATCCAACTCTCCTCTATCTGCAGTTACTTTACCCACACAACCATATCTACAAAACACTTCTTCAAGAAAAAAACGACAAATAGCTTGAGTGGATTTGGTTGTTAAGGCTTTGCCTTCAACTTGATTGGTTAGATCCTCTCTTGCAAGCACTAAATACCGCATATTCCATATTCCTGTAAACATGGTTAAAAGATCAATAACCCATCTATAATGTATAGACAAAGGATAAGTTGGTTGTAACCCATCTCGATGCTTGACCATAGAATACATTTGACACACATAACAGGTTTCAACAAAATATGCTATGTCCCGATACATGTTTTTCCACCAATATTTTTCTTTGACTTTACTAAAGGTTCCCCATATGCCTCTATGGCCAGCCCACAGGCTTTCATAAAATTCCTTCATTACCTGTTGTTGCAATCTTTTGTTACCTAAAACTTGGACAGGCACTCCTTTCTTCTTCTTTGCGTGCTTCCATAGATGTCCTTCTTTAAGAAAAAAGCCATAAGGTTTCCTCTTGATACGTTTGAACTCCTCATCAGTCCAAGTCTCCTTATTCTTCATTGTGCTCAAATATTGGCCGATCTTCTTCATAATATTCTTCAGGGAAATGAGCTAGAACTTGAGCAATGCAATGAGCATGCTGGCTTTTAGTTGACCATCCTATTGTTTTCAGCTTTGGACCAGTATATGCAGTAACTGAAAATGTATTTTCAGCAGAGCCATGGAATGAAATTTAGCAAGTATAGATTCTTCAGCTTCATCTTCTTCCATCAGCTCTTCTTCATTGTCATATCTTGCACGTGATAGCATGTCGGAAACTGGATTTGCCTTTCCTGCAATATGCTTTAATTTGGCGTTGAGTGACTTAATATATGCAATCCATCTTAGCATAGCAATGTCGGGTGTAGATCAGTTGGCAATCATGCCCAAGAGTGGAAGACAATCAGTTTCTACCACTATGGAAGCACCTATAAAGTATTCACGATCACACTTTAATGTTGTTACAACTCCCCACAATTCCCTTTTTACTTGTGCATGCCTTCTTTGACGTTCATTGAGAACTTTTGCTCCAAAACGAATTGCATACTTGTTACCTTCAAGATCCTCTTGGCCAATAGCCCATCCTATCCCAATGGGACTTGTATCCACAATAAGGATGATGGGTTGACTATTTGAATAGTCAGCTCTTTTGAGAGCGGGGGTTGAAATTAATAGCTTCTTTAATTTATGCATAGTGAGAGTATGCTTTTTATTCCAAGAGAATCTTTGGACTTTTCTTAATAATTGATAAAGATTTTCGGCTACATGAGAAAAATGTGGTATCCATATGAGATAGAATACACATGCGCCAAGAAATCTTCTCACCTCTGAAACATTTTTGCATTTTTCTTGCATTCTAATAATGGCATCTATCTTGATTGGAGAAGGTTTGTGTCCATAGGGGTCACATAGATGACCAACCACTAGGACTTCTTCTACTCCAAAAATCGACTTAGCTCCAAAAAGGGTAAGATGTATCTCTTCTAGCTTTGTCAAAATCCTGTCACAATCTTGAATATGGTTAGCTACAAATGTCCTGCAACCATGTTTGTCAAGCTCCTCATTCTTTTCATTGACTTTACATCCCTTGATAGGTACATCATCAAGAAATGGAAGAGTAAGTTGTGGAATAAAGTCCCTTAAGACTTTGTGCATGGCATTCATCATATGGGCTAGGGAGTTTGTTGCACCTTGTGCTAGAGTGCACATGCGGACCAATCCAAGAGGCGTCTTCATTGTGGTAATGTCTCGGCTTTCTAATGAAAGCTGAAATTGGTCATATCCTGAATATAGGTCTCCCATAGAATAAATTGCTCTACCTACAAAAGCTTCAGCAAACTCATCAAAGATTGGACCTGAACCAACATTTTGGATTGTGACACGATTGACAGGCTGTAGATCTTGAATGAATCGTAAAGATCCATTTTTCTTAGGCATAATAAACCATCGGTTTGAGTAAGGTGCTGAAGAAGGTTCTAAAATCTTCATTCTGTTCTTCTCATTTAGAAGTTCCAATAATTTGGGCAGATGCGCCCTTGGAATGGGAATGGGCTTGAGGTTCCAAGGCACATGTGGGACCATAAAAATGACCATAGGAGCCACTTGGATCTACACATCCTATTTCACTTGGTTGAAAAGCAAAAGCTTTTCCATGTTTCATTGGCATTTGCATAAAAGAGTGTTTTTCAGCCGGCGAAAGGAAATAATTTTCACCTATTTTGAGCTCTTTTATACTTTTAGATGTGAACTTGTGACCAATGTTGGAAGGATCACAAAGACTTGGCTGATTTGCTGCCGTATCAGTGAGCCCTTCACTTTCAGGAGGCAGTGGGACTGCCACAGGTTTGACTTTCCTATCCACTGTCTTGTATTTTTTCTCCACTTGTGCTTTAGCCTTGTTGAGTAAACCATTGTCTTCCTGTTCAAAAAATTCTTGAATTGTTTGATAAAAATCCAATGTACATACTTTTATGGACTGATTTTCAACTTGATTTTCTTTTCTACATGAGCAGCTACATATATTTCAGCCAATGTGTCAGTAGTAATCAGTCTTAAAAAAATGCCTGAAATATCTTCATTTTCAGCCATCATGTCATAATTTTTCATCTCCCTTTTTATATGACATAAATATTTTCTTTCAACCTTAGTCATGGCCGAAAGAGACTTATAACAGCCCATACTATTGGCTGTACATACATATAAATTTGCTAGAGACATAGTTTCTGTTGCATGAGAAGGTTCAATCTTTTTACATGATGCACTACCATAGCCTCCCTTTATAGTAGTGTAGCCCGAAAACCCTTGAATTCTCGGGCATTAGGAGGCACAGGATAATCATGCAATCAATCTCTGTTTCGATGATGGTTAACACAAACAGTAAGAAATTGGATAGCTCGTTCATTATCCTTGCTTCGGATTCGAGCATAGAAAGAACCATCATCAAGAGCTTTTGTTTCCAAGCAGGCTTAAAAAATGTAAGGTTTCCCAAGAATGATAAGGTAACTACAAGAGTCTTGAACAAAAAAGTGAAAATTGTCTTTTATGTCTCCAATAGTTATCTACACATTAAGACATGCAACATATAACTCTCCAAAAGAGTTGTTTACAGCTCTCATTTGCCAACTTGGATCAACATCTATGGGCCATCCGCCACTTTCATAGAGACTCCTTGCCATGACGTTTATCTCCGAGCCATGGCTTAAGAGTGCAATACATGGTGTTTCTCTTTCTCCAATTTTGATGATTGTCTCCGTTGTTGCTCTTTCCCAATGTGTACGGGAGTAGTGACTTCTTGGAATGAACCGAGCCTCTTCTTCCTCATGCATGTGCTGTAAATGGCATTCTTTTTTAGAGGTGGGCTGCCCAACTGGTTTAGACCAGCTGATCATTACATTTTCAGCTTTCACTTCTTTAATTTTTTCATTCATGTTTTCTTTATCTTCAGCTTCAATTGCTGCAATTAATTCTTTAACTGCTTCAAGTTGAATTCCTTGAAGTCAACTTCTCTTCATCCTGCACAAAAACTCGAAGAACTTGCAAAAAAGCATGCATTGTTTCTTCATCACCAACATATTGTCTTTTCCTTTTGATTACATTAATAATTACATCATGGAATTCACGTTTGACAATTCCAAGAATTTCGGCTAAGATGAATTCAATTTTGGTTCCTAGAATTCATTCTTCTAGGACTCGTTTGAGATTGGTTGTAGATTCTATGTCAGACTGCAATTTGTAGCCTGCTGCTTGCCTTTCTTCTTTTCTTCGGTCTTATTTGTTTGTGGCGCATCTTCCATCTCTTGATTTGGGGTTATATTTTCAACAAGCTTTGGTTGTCCAATTGTTCTTCTAGTTACCCGTTTTGGAGGGCCAGAAGAGGAAGGCCCTGGTTCATCTTCTCTTCTTCTCTTTTCTTCAATCAAGACTTCTTTATGATTGATGTCAGTCAAATGTGCAAAGGCAGAAAAAGAATCTACCGGTTCTTTCTAGCCAGTTATTCCTCGAATATACTGATTGGCATTAGCCAAATCTTCTTTGGATACTTTATCACGTTCCGTTTGATCTAGTACATGCATCCATACTTTAGACTGCACATTAGCTTTACATGCATTCAAACTTGATTTAATTGGCTCAATTTGCAGCCCATAGGTAGCTGCATCAATTGCTGCATAGGCATTCTTTAAAGCTAAATCTTCTAATCTTTTCTTCATTCCACCATTGCCAAAATTTGACTCCAGTGGAAGACCAGTTTCAGCAGCATGAAATTTTTTGTCTTTCCAAAAGACGAGCTTCTATGCTTCCGCATCACGCAAGGCAAAACACTCCCTCTTTTCATGTTGTTGGCTATCACACCAAATACATTGCCTCTTAAAGCCTTCTCTCATGGGTCTTTGAGTTGATGCTCGTTCTCGCTCTTCGACTTTGACATCCAGCTTCTCTACTTTGGAACTAATTTCTATAAGATTCAGATGAGGTCACGCATGCTTTTAATAAGTTCATCCATTACATCATTTTTAGAAGGAATAGAAGAAGAAAGAGCTGGTTGATTAGTCAAAGGCTGGTTCTACTCTTGATCATGTTTTGGTAGTGGGTTCTATCCCACATGTATCTCTTTGGCATACTGGTTTAGGGCATATGCCTCTTAAAGGAATGAAATGCTTCATGCTTTGTAATATATCCTGCCTTTTGAATCTTCTAACTTTGTGTCATGTGATCATTGTTTATATAACATGCCAACTAGGAACTCGCATAAGAAGTATGGTATGTCACACATGGGTGAGCCATTAGCTCTTGTGCATTTTGATGTTTGTGGACCCATGCCTTGTTAGTCACTAGGGCAACTGGACAGCTTGTAGCAGCAGTTGGTACTCATGGATAGGATGTTATACATGATGTTGGATAGGTAGCACAGCTTGTAGTGAGGTGTTCTACTAGAGATAGATGCCCTCCTAACCGCTTTGAGCCCTCTGTGCACTATGTCTTTGTTAGAGATGTAGGAGAGCATCTCACTTATGATGAGGCTATGTGCAAGGGTGACAACCACTCCTAGAAGAGGTCTATGAAGTTTGAGATAGACTCATAACATAAGAAGCATACTTGGGATTTTGTTTCCTTGCCTAGTGGCAAGAAGGCTTTGCCATGCAAGTAGGTGTACAAGTTGGAAAGTACCCCTGGACACCCCAGGCTAGCATACAAGGCCAAATTGGTAGCAAAGGTTTTAAGTAGGAACATGGTGTTGAATTTGATGAGGTCTTCTCTCCTGTGGTTAAAATGACCACCTTGCGCTTGGTTTTGGCTTTGGTTGCATAGCTTAACTTGGACTTGTATCACATGGATGTCAAGATGGCATTCTTACATGGGGACTTGAATGATGAGATTTGCAACGGGCTTTATAGAACCTAGCAAGAAACACCTAGTGTGTAGATTGAGGAAAATTATTTATGGCTTGAAGCAAGCTCTTAGGGAATGGTATCATAAGTTTGATGCATTTATGCAGTCAAAAGGCTATAGCCATAGTGATTTGGATTTGTGCTTGTACAGAAGAAACCCATGATGGATCTTTATTGATTTTGGTACTCTGTGTGGATAACATGCTTTTGGCAATGAAAGCTCATGATGAGCTAGATGCTCTTAAGACTCAGCTCGAGAAGAGATTTGAGATGAAAGATCTGGGACATGCCTCTCATATTCTTGGTATGGACATTATGTGTGATAGGCATCAAGGACTCCTCTATCTATCATAGAGAGAGTACATTCATTAAGTCCTTGAGCCCTTCCATATGCAAGATATAAATCCTATTGGCTTTCCATTTCCTTCTCATATGAAAGTATCATAGGCCGATTGTCCAAAGATAGATGAGCAAAGGGCCGAGATGGTCAAGATTCCCTATGCATCCACAATTGATAGTATTATGTATGCCATGATAGCTAGCTATCCAAATATTGCTTTTGCAATTGGTGTTGTGGCACATTATATGGCTACACTTAGCAAGAAGGGTATCATGAGGTATTTGAAGGGCACTGCTGATACATGCATATGCCAGGATACATGAATTGTGGGATACACTAACTTTGACTACGCAGGACATGGAGATAGTAGAAAGTCCACCTTTGGCTATGTGCTTGCTTTTACTAGAGGTGCTGCTTCATGGATGTCCAAGGTATAGAAATGCACAACCCTTTCTACTATAGAGACTATGTTGTAGCCATTGAGGCTTGTAAGAAGGCCATTTGGTTGGGTCATTTGGTTGTTGACAAAATTGGTATCGTAGATGCTATCTTTACACTACATTCGGATTCTATGAGTGCTATCCAGTTAATCAAGAATCTGGTCTTCCATGCAAAGAAAAAACACATTGAGGTGAGGTATCATTTCATTTGTGGGGTCATTGAGGAAAATTCTATTGACCTTGTCAAGATCTCAACTGACCAGAATCTTGTAGACTTGCTCACAAAAAGCCTCTCTATAGAGTACTTTTCCTTCCTTAGGAAGTTGATAGGTGTTGGATGAGATGACGTGTCACATTTTTTTTCTTTGGGATCCAATTTATTGTGCAACTCATTAGGAATATGAACACATAAGCAATACATCCAAATATTGTTAGATGGGATAGATTTGGCTTTCTTGCTATAAACTTCTCTTCGGGCATCATACCATACACAATAGCAGTGGTGGGTTTCTTATTCATAATGTACATAGCTTTAGCAACTACTTCATCTCAATAGTAATGAGCCAAGTTCTTTTTGACATTAGTGTGTGATTCATCTATGCAATATGCATGTTTTTCTACTCAACAAGTTCATCTTGTTGTGGAGTATATCTATATATATACTACCTTTGTATACCATTTTTCTATAAAAAAATCAAAAACCTCATTGGAGAGATGTTATTTCTCTCCATTCAACCTTAGATATTTAATATGCAAACTTGTCTCCTTCTCAACCAAAGGCTTAAAACTTTTAAAGTGAGTGAACATGTCACTTTTCTCATGCATAAAGTAAACCCATACTTTGTGATTATGATCATCAATGAAGGAAACATAATACTTTCCAACCACTCAAAGTTAGAGTCCTTGTAAGACACTGCACATCAAAATGTATCAATTCAAGATGCAGCCTAGGACAACCCCCCACATCACTATTTAGGATCTCTAAGTGCTATGCAGTGAGTTTGATAATAAAAAATTTCTATCATATTGTATGTACACGGTTGAATATAGAAAAATAATAGGACACCATATTGTTAACATGTCATATGAAAGGGAAAATGTATTAATATATAACTTATTTTTACAATGAGTATCTTTTGAGCCAAGCATCAATGTATAGCCAAAGCAATAAGTTTTAATACATTAGTTGCTCTAAAGGGAAAACTTTTTTATGGATTCAGCCACTTGTTTGTGGCATTTCTTATAGCTGAGGTAATTGCTCCTCCACTGTACTAGCCACCATCTCCACTTTTGGAGCCTCGAATGCACTCCCTAATGTGACTAAGTTGACCATCCCATACAAGTGTGTTCCAAAGATGTGTCTCACCAGCTCCTTCACCATAATTGCATTTGTAGTGATGTTAGAGACACATAGCACCTTTGAAAGCATTTTGAGGATGGTGAACTAGGCATGAGCTATACGGGCAAAGTCAGCATGCATCATAGCAATATGACAAGGGGGGATGCACCCTATGTAGTATTGACGTAGGGCAGCATCTCTTTCAAAAGTCACTTAGTCCCCCTATCTACTAGCAAACTCATCAATATCTAGCACAACCTAGAAGCATTAAAAATTTCCTTAGATAAATATACTAAACTAAATAAATATACACATGAGCTATTAAATTTATCTCTTGGGCTTCATTAGCCTCAACCTCGACCTCCTTCATTAGGTCCAAGCTATAATTTTCTCCATTGATTGTTGCTGGGGGAACTCACACCTTGGTGCAGGAGTGGGACATCTCATGGCATCCACCCTAGCACAGGTGGCCTTGATTTCTTCAATGCTAACATTGACTTACTCAATGGTATCAATTGTAGCCATGAAGACATCAATTGCACCCTCCTCAATCTCTTTAAGCCTGGGGGACGAGACATGAGCTGGCAATTATGGCATGGTATCCAGAGGGAGGTCACATGCTGTCACAAGCATGGAGAGTGCATCATCCTCTAGCAAACCAAACATCTTCTCCACATCATGGAGGAAGACAAACTCTATGAGATTGACAAAAACTTCAACCATGTGGGACACCTTTGTGTCCACATTCTTGCTCTCATCCATCTCCTTGTGGACATTGGAGTAGACTTGGGGCACTCTTATAGGGGCAGATCCCCCAAAGGCTCCCTCTCCATCACTACCAATTCCAGTGGCCTTTGCACATGAATCCTTGAGGGGGGCAACCACAATGGCAAGTTCTTTGGCCATGGCCTATTCTTCTTGTGCTTTGGTGAGTGGCTTTGGCTCAAGGTCCTTGGCATCTTTCAACAACCCCTCGGATTTACCCATGTTGATTGGCATAGCAAGAGGATTGTCTTGCCCATTTAACAATAGGACAAATATGGTAGTCTAGAAGAGGAATTGCAAACCAAATGGCAATCCCAAGCCCATTGGCCTCTTGGATAGAAATATTTTTATAAAAGGTAGGGGTCAGGTTCTTCACAAACCTACCATGGCACTTTTTGAAGGCATCATCTACATTGATATAATTCAAAAGATTAATGGAAAATGAATTCTCTTGGATTCCCTCCAATGATGCAAAAGTGGATGTTCATGTACTCAATGGGTCATTTGGGACTAAAGCACTATGTTATAGTAAGATATGGGAGGGTTGAAAATTTGGAAGAAACCTTTATGACCTTTGAATTCTTTCTTGTCCAAGAAGGCCGTGAAGTTGCTTAGTTGGGAGTCCATGCTTGCACACAATTGATGGGAAGGTATTCAAGGTAGGAATGCTTAGGTGAGAGGGAGGTAATAATTTATGCATGCATCAAGACATAAAAGATCATAGATAAAATCAAATAAACATACATTTCTAATCAAAAGCTAAAATGATTAGTATCCAAACTCCCCTTTAGAGCTAAATGTTCATGGATATTAAATAAGCTCCAATCATCCAAGCTTTCTCCACCAACCCATTTGGTATGTAAATTTCAATGTCAAAGGTGGGATCCAATTGCCCACTTTTTTTATCACAGTGTTGGTAATGGAAGTGCATATACAAGGAAGAAAATGCAAACAAATATCAAAACATAATGCTACTTCCAGGGACCCAATGTGAGCATACATCACCTCTATGCACACTGTCCACCTGATCCTAGCCTTATCAGAGCATAGAGGCAAGGAATGTTTCACCTATACCATAGAAGGACAATGATGCAGATGAGTAGCCTTGAAAATATGCATGATCACATGAATTTGCACAACCTATGGAGAGTCCCATAGATCTTGATACTTTAGAGAACTTCATGAAGTTATGAATATCATTTAACATTTTTGTTGTCAGTTTTTCTATTGACCATCAATCAAGGATTGAGTCGAATGGTGGGAAAGGAACAAGTTCAAGAGTACCATATGGATTTAGAGATGTAGGCACCAAATATTTATACTCCTAAAAGAAATTTTTTGAGCAGAGATGGCTTTGTGAAGACTTCCTGGCCATTAAGATTTTGTGTACATCAATATGCAAAGCTTCATAGGTTTTGATCAGGCTCTTCAAAGGTTGTTTCTCTATTATATTTGATGGATAAATATCTCGAAGGAGAAAGTATATATATAAGTAGATGAAATTCATGACTACAAAGCAACTAAACTAAGAAAAAGGGTATTACCATGGAGAATTATAATTAGATAGAAACATACGATGTGAATTAGGGGGCCAAGTTTCAAATCCTTTTTCAGCGTTAACATGTTGTACTAATGCAACTAAACCTCCCTCTCAAACCTTCTTAAACCCAAGAAATCTACATTTCTTGTGATTCTTTAATAAATCACAATGTCTTACTCGAGGAGGACATGTTGCTCTTGGTTGCATGTACACTCATGAGTCTTTCTTGAACATTGTTTCTATCTACTGTCCATGCTCATACTTTGTATTATGAACATAGATAGCCTCGATAGAATCTCAAAGACATCGTTGATGACTTGTAGATGTCATTAGAATGATATTAAGAAGGAATTTGTAGTTCTTATGATGAGGAAGGCAAAAAGCTGACTACAAGAAAGGGAGAAATGGTGCCTTCCACCCGCAGTTTGCAACTATTTACATCAAAGCAACTGTTACTAATCACACTCCATTCAAAAAAACATCTCGTTTTTGCAGATTTCACGTATTTCAGCTTGTTGCCCACACCCCGGATGCGGAGGACATCGTGGTCCAAGCTGACCATTGCTGTCTACAACAGTTTGGCACCTGTGTCTAGCCTATCACACGCTGTTCGGAACTGATTTCAGCATATTGACTGCTGTTGTTGTTTTTTCTTGCGTTTTTAGTCTTTCTCTCTCCTCACCTGCATTTTTCTACCAGTTGTAACCTCTTACTGTTGGTCACATCCTCCTCCCACTGACAACTCACTTCCAGCCCTTCCACTGCTCTTAAGTACCAATTGAAAATGATGCCCTTGTGGCTATGACTATGGTTGTGGTAGGAAAGAGGTAATGGAAAGATTTGATTGGATGGATTAGTAGAATGGAGAGGAAGAGTACCAAAAGAAGTAGTAGTTCTCAAAGAAACACACCAAATTTTTTTTGGGGACTATACACCACATGAAATGAGTTTTTTGAGAGAGTCCCTCTCCACACTCCTTAGAGAGAGTCCCTAGACATATCAGTGTAATACACCATGTAAGCACACATAAAGAGAGAGCGCCCCTTGGTTGATTGCCACAGCCCCACTATGGCTCTGCTACACCTTGGGGATTGGCCCCAAGATGTGTTGTGAACACATAAAGCACGTACGACACACGCTCCACACTTTTAATCAGTTGATCCATGAGATAATAGATAGTCGTGAGTGCACACTTCCTAAGGAAATGAACCAATAACCCTACACCCTAAGGTATCTCATCTCCTCAACATTAAGTCACTGTTCATGAAAACAATTGCTGTGCATCCAGGATGATACCATATATTGCGTGCAATGCAATTGTGTATGATTTATAGTGCTCAAATAATTTCCTTATGGAAAACCAACATTGTGAAGGTGTAAGAACATATCTTTTCATGCCTTTACTCTAAACAAGATTGATGTGTTGCCTAGGGCCAGCACTAAGCATGCTTGTGCAATTGGACCTTCTTAATTTTAAACCACACATGTTTTGTATAATATGCATCAAAGAAACATCCGAATTTAGCATATTACCAGTCCTTAATACCCTCCTTCTCCCTGACACTTAAGATTGTGCATTCGGTGGTAGGTTTATGGAGCGTTTTTATATATTTTTCCTTCATAAAAGCAGTAAATACCCTCATGCCTCAATCTTATCATACATTCAAAAAAACAAATATTTTTTTCTTATTTTTTATTATTTTTAACTATTTATTTATTGATATTTATTAATATTTTTTATTTACTCATTTGGATTGATTGATCTTATTGAGAATTATTTTTCTATCACATTGCATCTCATATGAACACCATACATACAACAAAACCCCAAAACCGCATGATTTTTCTTAGAATTGCAATGTTGCACGCTTTGTGTGTTTATAAAGAAATTATTAGATGATTGATTTTTCTTGATTACTTTAACATTTCTAGTCAATCATAGCATTGAGAAGCAAATGCAACCATTTCTTCAAAATTTATCATAAAACAACAAAATCTATCACTTTCTCATAAAATCGTGCATTATGACATACGTATCTTATGATTGGAGGCTCACTGACACTTCCCAACAACCACTGACAATCCTTTCAACATCAATCTATGCTCCTTTATGCTTCAACATTATTCTATGATCAAAATCTCTCATCTCAACCTATCCCCTTCTCACATAGAATCAACCATGGAAACACGACAAGAGGAGAGAGGAGGAAAAAGACTGAAAATTAGCATTTTGATTCCTTGTGTGATAATTTGCATGTTAATAGTCAAAGTGAAGCCCTTGATGAGTAGATCATCAGAGATGTGCAATCATTCCTTGATGATCCCCAACCTTGAAGAGGCAAAAATTTTCCATGAATTTTTGGGTGCAAAAAAATTTGCATCCCCTCCCTGCCTCGATTCAGTTTTTGCATGATTTCTTTAGTTTCATTTCATTTATAAAATATCTAGCTCATGATCCTCATGTTCACATTGCAAATGAAGTGGATTTTTGCATTTTGGCATGGCAAACAAACTCAGATTTGAGATTCGACTGGATGATTGACTCTGTAGCATCCAAATCTATGAACTTGACCTATGCCATGCTCTTTCTGACTCTCTCGGCTCACGTAGTTGCTTTAGAATGCCAAACCTTGTGGGGATTAAATGGGGGATCAAATGAACATCGATCAACAAACCAAGACTTGCTTGCATTCCTAGGATTGAGCTCTATTTAGGAAAGCTCTAGCTCATTAATCCGCAACCATTTTATTTTCCATGAAAAACTGGTCTTTTATGCCTCCAAAGAGCCACTTATCTGCTTCAAAAATAGGCTCTAAAAATTCGCTCTCACTTATTGTATTTGGTTTGTTACATCTACTTACATCTAGCATAGTTATAGTGCTAGTCGATTAGTATAGTCAGTTCTTCACTATGTGATTTAGTAGGCCACTTTCATTTATGATGTATCTTATCTATAATTTGTATATATTATATTATGTGAAAGGAACATAAAAAAATAGTAAGAAAATATTTTTGTCTCCATATCTCTTATTATATTTTTGAGTGAGCTTCCTCTTGTGTGTATGGTATGTGTTTGGTGTACTAGCTTAAGAAAGTCTCCCCATCGTTCAAGTTGTACCACTAAGAGATGTTGATTTTAAAGGCTGAAGTGAAAGAGAAGAAGTAAGGATTTGAGCAAGCAAGCAATGGCTGAGAAGCTCTACCATTCCTCTACTTTTTCTCTTAGATAGTGCATGTGGAGACACTTGAAGTAGTACAAAGAAAAAACCTCGAATTGCCATGAGATTGGTGTGTAAGTATAGCATTTTATATTTTGCAAAAAGTTACATTCAGGTCATCGTGCTGCGTTTTTGGCTATATGAGTCCATTTCAAGTCCCATTTTAGACTTACAAGGTTGTGGACAACAGTTTCAAGATATACTATGATTTCTATTGCATTGATTGAAAGTGGGTATATAAGTTATAAATTTTGAGGTGTCTATATGAAAGAAAACACAAATTTTATTTGCTCATAGGTTATATATTACATATACTATTAAGTAATCAATGAAAAAGGCTACTTCGTGTGTTGCTGTGTACTTATTATGAAAAGTTGCAAAAGATTTTCTTATTATTTTATAGTGATTTTGTGATAATGGTAGAGAATAGTGAAAACCCCATCATTGAGAGTTGAGATGTCAAGATCTACATGAGTTGGTATCCACTACGTGCCTTGGTGATGTGGCATGATATTATTCATTGGTGTGTTAGTGATCAACATGAGAAGACACTGATGATTCTATAGCTGGACTACACCCACGTAGTCCATCCTTAGTTATGGCACATTCATTGTGCCATCTCTTACTTCCTTAGCAGATTCTCACTTAGTGACCATACATACATACATTGCGATACTTTCATATTAGTCTTTTACTATGTTATAGATTTAGTTCTTTTATATGGAAGAAGAAGAAAGAAGAAGAAGAAGATTTTAGCCCCATCTCTCTATGTTCTCAAGTCTCCATTGCTTTTGTGTGTGTGTGTGTGTGTGTGTGTGTGTGTGCATGTGCTCTTGAGTGCTTCACCTCTCTCCCCTCTTGTCTATTTTCATGGTATCAAAGCCATATCACGTCTACACAAAGCTTGATTGAAGGCTAAGCTTGAGTGCTTTACCTCTCTCCCCTCTTGAGTACTTCAGCTCTCTCCCCTCTTGTCTATTTTCATGGTATCAGAGCCATATCACGTCTACACAAAGCCTGATTGAAGGCTAAGGTGAAGGCATTGGAGCATGAAACAAGCAAGCAGGAAATGGGTAAGAAGCTCTTCTACCTTGCTTAATTTGCCTTAGATTATAGCCATAAGAAGATCTTGAGGCTAGCAGGGCTACAGTCTCCAATTGGAGCGAAACTTAGTGAACATGAAACTTGGCATCTAAGGTCATTTTGGCCTCAATTATAGACCTGCAAGTGGTCACAACAATAGTTTTTGAGTATATTGCAGCTTCAACTATGTTCGCTGCCATCTACAAGTGCACATGTTACAAATTTTGAATCTGTAAGATTTCAGGTGTTTTCTAAATTGCAGACATGAAAATACATTTACATATAGATTGCAATTATTATTGTGCAGTCATTGAAAAGGGTTGTATGTTTAGTTGTGGTGCACTTGGTATTAGCTTGCTTAGAGATTATAGGTTTTTGTAAGGTTTTCTATCTTGTCAAAATGTCTAACAACTTCAATTAGAGTGCCAAGCGAGAAGCTTGATAATAACAATTATCATGCACGAAAGTTTAGGATGATAAATTTCTTAAAGGAAAAAGGTGTTTGGAATTACATTGAAGGAGATATGGCAGTAGCACCTAAGCTTCCTACACAAAACACTATTATAGAATAGTTAGAGGCTAAGAAAGATTGGGAGTAGATATAGAGTAAAGTCATGTATTAGATGTATGTCAATGTCACAAATAGCATAATGGACTATTTGCAGGAATCTGGCTTTGGCCCATTTTGTGAGATAGGCAACGGCTACCATGATTTTCTTAGCCTAGGAGTACTCTGACGTAGGTCTCATTGGCTAATGAAGTTGATTTCCCATTTTTCAAAAGGTTCTCATGCTATGATTGGGATCAACTCCATCTTATATTTACAAATAGGGACCTTGGTCCTTTGGCACTTGTCATAATGCTTTACAAATTTGACAGCATCGTGGAATAGGGTGGCCCACCACAATTGAGATTGTAGCACCTTGTGGGCCATGGTATCTCCATTGAAGTACCCTCCAGTGATTCCAACATGTGCTTCAATCAACACATCATGCATTTCATGTTCACACATGCATCTTTGCAATAAGCCATCTTGTCCCAGTCTATAGAGCTAGTGGGTAATTTACTAATAGGGCTAAATCTTCTTTAGAGCAAATACCATGGCTATGCCTTACCTCTGTATCGTGGAGTAGTTCATCTCTGTATCCATGAGATGTTTGCTAGTAGCAAAGCTCACTAGATAGTCAAGTTTGTGTTCACCAGGTTGGCACAAAAGAGCTCCCACGACAAACTTTGACGCATCAATGTGCATGTGGAATGTTATGCTCCAATTTGGGTCTTATAGAATTTGTGCAATAGTGAAAGCCTCTTTCAATTCCTCATAAGCATGTTGGCACTTCTTGGTCCACTCGAATATGATCAATAACTTATAAAGTGGTCTAGAAAACAATGCATAGTTCAAGACAAAGCACCAATAGTACTCTATGTGTCCAAGGAAGCACTAAACTCCCTTATAGTTTGTTGGTGGTGGCAAGTAAACCCTGATTTTGTAGAAGTCAGTGGCAATGCCATTCTTGGACACCATCTGCCTTAGGATTTATCCGTGTTTTACCCAAAACCGACACCTTAAGGAGTTTAAAGAGAGACTATACAATCTACATCCTTCAAAGATTGCACAAAGCTTATCTAGGTTTTCCACCCAACTAGAGTGTATGCATAGGTTGCCAATGAATACCTCTAGTTCTCTCCTAAGAATTCCCTTCAAGATGGTGCACATTAGGTGCCAAAAGGTGGAATGTGTGTTAGTCAGCCCAAATGGCATGACTATGAAAGCAAATACGTCTCATTCTGTGGTGAATGATGTCTTGTGTCTATCATTAGGAAGCACTTGAACTTGGTTACAACTTGAGAAGCCATCCAAGAAATTGTAGGCTTCTTTTCTTGCTACTCTCTCAAGAATGTGCTCCATATGTAGGGCAATGGATAATTGTCTCTCTTAGTTGTGGCATTGACTTTTTTGTAGTTTATGCATACTTTGATTTTTTTGTTCTTTTTTAGGACAATCATGATGGGTGATACCCAGTCCATGTGCTCAATCTCATAAATGAATCGGCCTTCAATAGTTTATTAATCTCTTCCTTGATGGTGTGAGCATGCTTTAGATTCATTGGGTAAGGTCACTGCTTTACTGGTGTTGCATTAGGAGTCATTGGAATGTTATGTGTTACAAATCTTGGATTGACTCCTTTGAGTTCATCTAAGGACCAAGAAAGCACATCTATGTACTCTTGCAAGAGAGCAATGAGATTAGTCTCCTCTTGCTTGGAGGCTTCTTCCCTTTCCTTGCTAAGTTGACTTCCTTGACTATGGAAGGCCCTTCTATCGATTCACTCACCTGTCCCTGCCTCTTCACTCCCAACAAGATCACTGCCCTATTACTCTTCTTGAATTTAGTGAAGCACTTTAGTAGGTCAGGGAGCTTCCTTTGTTGTTTGGCCTCCAACCCCTTTGGTTCTCCTCTATTTTCCTCCTTCAACCCTGCACCTAAGATGGGCCGGCAAGTCCCCCTTGGTGTGTCTGGTTTTAGGTGGTTTGGTCAGGGTATCTCTCGATCGCCCTTAGAGCTTACTTCTGATTCCAAGTTAAACTCACAACCCTCACTAGAGGAGGGAGTCCCCCATAGTGGTCATAGCTCTAAGGCTAATTCTCTCCTAAAGAGAGGCACAACACTAGGCTCAACTAGCCCTCCTTGCTTATAGTCTATCATGCCTAAGTGATCCAACTAAGTGTGATCACATTCGGTTCTGAAGACTTCTCTTTCAATTCTAAAAGTGTTGGCTCTTCGCGGCTTGGATTCCACTCTTTTTTTTCTATTACTCGACTCTCTGCATTGTACTCTATTGTCTCAACCTCTTCTTCACTTTCCTTATTCATCAAGGAGTAGCAGTCCTTGTACTCGATATCATCCGAATCACCACATTATGACTGCTCATCATTTTCTAGGTCTCTATTCTCAACCCTCTTTTCATTGTGATCAACACCCAATTGTACATAAGATTTAGCTTGTGCACCTTGGTCCATTGCCATTTTGGCTCATCCATGAGGTCTTGGAGTGGCTTGAGATTGGTGGCTAGGTTACGGGCTAGCTCCCTCATCAAGTACTCAAGAATCCCTTAGATCTCAAGTCTATTACAAGGAATATGGAAAGGGGCAAGAGTTTGTCATCTCCTAGGGATTTTGGCCATCATGCAAAGTGGCGCTGAAGGTAGGGTCTTACCTTTCAGTAGCTAGGATGTGATGGCTTTATAGAACTCACTTGCTATCCTTGTAGCTTGTTTATAATCCTCTTTTTTGTCTAAAATGACAGGTCCATGGTGACTAGCACATGCATCCAATCCCACTTGTCTTTAGGACAGGGAATATACTTTGTTAATGGCCCATACGGAATCCTAACCTATGTGTATCCATGTAAGATAGAGGAGATGGCATCAAAGTCAACCAGTCTGGTCTTCCAGGTGTCCTCCAACCTGTTACCTAGGAATATAAGGCCATTACCCCTATCTTCAATTACTTGTTCCTTTTGCATCCAAGGTCAGCCTAGCAGAATGTCATAGTCTACTCCCTTTATAACTATGAAGTTTACTGAGAACTAGACACCCGCTATTTTCAAGGGCTAGTCCTTCAGTACTCTGAATGGCCTAACTTTCATGCCATTAGCTAGCTGGAGCTCCAAGAGGAACACCAAGGAAAAGGGGATTCTACTACAAGAAAATCTATCTTGTAACATCAACAAGCTTTCATTTCATTCTTTTGATCATTAAAACAAAGAAAACAGTAATTCTTCACGCAGCATCATTGTAGATATCTCCCACGGATTTGATAGAATCAACCATAATCTTCAACATCTTCATAGAATCCATCAATAGAACAAAGAACATAGAAGAATGCACCATCTTTGAATGGAAATCAATCACATAGTATTCATCTTCAATTTCTTCATAGTTTTCTCTCTCAATCTCTCATATACAGTTACATTGTTTTGATAGAATTGACTCTCTCTCTCTCTCTCTCTCTCTCTCTCTCTCTCTCTCTCTCTCTCTCTCTCTCTCTCTCTCTCAATAGTACATCACCTCCTCACTACAATACTCTCATAATAACTCTCAATAATCCTTCTTAGGTGGTGGATGCACCTCCCAAGAGGTATGTCTGATATGAAAAGTCACCATAGCCACTACAGTGTCTCTTCACAGCTCACTATTGTCACTGTCACTTCAGTCTTCTCTTCAGTCTTCAGCAGATGCTTCTTCCATTTGTTTTAGATCTTTTGAACTTAGATTCATCATTTTTAAAAGCTAGAAAAATTTCTCAAAGTCACACATATATTCTACAGAACACTTGCAAAAGGTCTACAGAACAGTACAGTACAATACCAGAGTAGCTACAATACAGTTACGGAGCAGAGACAGAGGCTCTACAGAAGGTTTACAGAGGGTTAGAGAAGGTCATCAAAACCTCATAACTCATACTCAAACCATTCCAAACTATCAAAAACTATTCAATAAACTTTCAAAAGATATCAATCGTCATCAATCGTCAATCCATGCTTCATACATAAGAAAATCAGAACAAAACAGAAGCTATACAGAAGGTATACAGAACCTATCAGAACATCACAAAGCTTCATATCTCCACTGAGAATCATCATGATCTTCCAAAACATAATCAATATCATCCAAAACACTCTCAAACACTTCCATTAACAACCATACATCACTCTAAATCCATCAAAAATCAATCATTCAAACCTCGAAAACAACAAAAATCAGTCAAAATTTCAATCTTTTTCCACTCTCAACATATCCCCACACTTAGAAAGGAAGCATCCTCACAATTTAAGGAAAAGAAGAATATAAGTTCACTAAAGAGCTCAATTTTATATTCCGTAGGATCTTCAATAATCTCGCCAAACCACGACTCCAACTTATTACTTGTATCTTTAGAAAAAATACTAAATGAAAACTTCGTTATTCGTTAACTCATCTGATTAATCATTTAAAAGCCATAACAAATTTGTAAATGATATGAGAGGTTCTTTTCAACTTTGCACCATAGGCTTCCATCCACCATCAATAGTTTGAAAAGAGCTCTCGAACAAATTATTCTCAATTTACACAAACCCATCACATACAATTATTACAACACACACAAACACTAACACAACCATCTGAATGACACCTCCAAAAAGAGAGATATATATATCATTAAGAATCATCCACAATACATTGCAAAGGAATCAATGAAGGCAATCCCTTTTAAAGGCTTGGTGTTTCCGAAAACGATCCATGGAAAATGACTCATCTACAAATGTCTTTGGAGGATTTTAAAAGAACTGCAAGCAGCACATCCTTTCTAGCAAAACAAGGTATCTGCTAGGTAGACATAGGGCATGAAAATAGAGAACATTCAACTGTTGGGAGTCAATGTTCACATTGACATTCATACAAAGCTTTGGAATGGCCTTTTGATCATTATGGGAATGCCTATGCATGTATGCTAGATACCAAGTAAAATGAGCTGTCAATCTCACTGAAGGATCTAGAGATTGTGAATATTGGTGAGTAAAATGAAGGTAATTCTGGTATGCTTGACTAGCAATTGTTCAATCCCCTAGAATTATTGGCCAGTTTATCTGGGGTCCTGTAAGAGAATTAGTCGAGCTCCATCCTCTTCTTTTGGGAATCTGCTGATCAAACCCTTCGTATTCACTAACTAACTGAGGGGGTTGAGAAATAGAAGTGGCAGGAGATGGAAGTAGAATAAGTAAAAGAGGATAAAGAGATGGGTAGAAAAAATCATAAAAGGAGGAATAAGTTAAAGAAGGAGTGGCTGAAAATTTAAGGGAATCAATTAGGAAATGTGTTAATTGATAAATAGGAAAAGTAGAAGGTATATGGATATATGGAGAAGGGCAAGGTGGAAAAGGGAAAAATACTCGATCTTCAATAAAAGAACAATACGTAAATATAGGAATTTGAGGAAAATCTTGAGGTTGGAAAAGAAGAGGTAAGATAACTGCTGAATTAGTTTAATAAAGGGAAAGATAGGTATCATAGCGATGAGCCATTTGTTGACAGTACAATAGGCTAGGAACAAAGGGTCCTGAGACAGATCTTCTCTGATAAGCATAAAAAAAGGTTGAATCAAATGGATGGTTTTTGGAAAGATGAGCTAGGAGATCCACCCTCAGTTGGTTAGTGCCGTGCACATAAGTAGAAGTTGTATTCTGATGTTGATTCAGGACCACAGAATCAATCATTGAGTGCCATGAATTGTCAGGGCAAGTAGCGACTTTTGAGGAGTAACACTGGAACATCTCATCTATCCGCAACTTCAAATAGTTGACATACAAAACAGCTTGCAAAACCACGCCCCCCACATACCAGGCCATATCTACTTCATCTGAAATCAATAGATCACCTCGTAGATACATGTAAGACAACAACATGGTATCCGTCATCACAGAATCTTCAAACACCATATGGGCCACTTCTACCAGCAACTCAGGAGACCAAGCCCCACTCCAACCATCCTCTAGAAGAGGAAGATCCATCGTTGAAAGTTTCATATAAAAGGCCAACTTCTGCAACAACTGATAGTGGACAAAGAAAGAATGGTCTGGAGGAACATACTCTTGAAAGTGCTCAAATGTCGACCATAAAAAATCTATCCTGGACTGCAATCTTTTCACTTTATCTTGGAACAATGGACACAATGTGGCCTGTCTCTAGAGAACTACCAAGTCCTGCTTAGAGATAGAAGGAATAATAGGAACATTGGGGCTTAGAGGAATAGACCGTGACTGTGCCAGTTGGTCTTGCAACTGCTTGATTTGGGAAGCTTGTGATTCCACTATATTATGAGTAGTTTGTAAGGCTGAGAGTTTTGCATCTAAAAGAGTCTGAAACTCTTGAGCTTCTTTGGACAGTCTCTCTTTCTACTCTAAGACTTTAGTGACCTCTGATTGAGCTTATGTTAACTGAATCTTCAAAGAAGATATCTCTTCTCTCTGAGTCTCAATCATTTGGGTTTGCTGATCCATCTGCTTAAATAGATCTACAAGTGTGTCTTTAGCAGAGGCTAACTCTGAGGTTGCCTTATGCAACCGGTCTTTGGACTGCATCAGTTCTTCATAGAAAGAAGCATACATCTGTTGACCACAAGCTGTCCACTGAGAGTTCAATCGAACTCTGGATATCTTTACAAAGGAATGGAATGGCACCTCCCAATACTAAACTGTTCAATGAAGGGATTGATATCTCCAAAAAACCCTCCCTATGTGCCCTGAATAAATTGTTACATGTGAGGTAAGCAAGGAGGTCACTGCTAGAAGTAGCAGGAATTGTGACTGAAGGAAGAACTGAAGGAGTTTTATCTACCACACGCTTCAAGCGCTTTCGCTGAATGACCAATTGAGGAGGGGAATCAAGATCCTCTATGTCAATAGGTTCTAACTCTTCTGAAGGTGAAGGGGGAGGTATTGGATCAGATGGAGGAGGTGGTAGCACACCCTTCTTTAGGCCTGAGTATGCAAAGAAATCATACAGGTAGGAACCATAGGTGACATTTGTAACATTTCCTCTGTTTACTTTGACAAAATGTTGTTCCATCTTTGTAAGCAGGTAAGTACTCCAATCAATAGCCACCCCTTTTAACACAATCTTGGAAGCTGTGAAGAGCTCTTTGGACAAGTAATGGGATGGTGTTTTAGCAAGCATAAACCTGTCTTGGAGAAACTGGCAGACTAACTTCCAAAGAGGATCAGTGATCATGGAAAAAGATACTCCCGAAGTGTTTATCACTTTCTTGGCATCCAGAATCTCTTTGGTCTGCTTCTGTAACAGCTTGAAAATCTCATCGTTGGAGAATAATTGTCTAGCTGTAACAAAGGGCTCTCCTTTGTAGGGAAGAGACAAAGCCTTCCCTAACCCTCGGGGTGTCAATACCATGGAAGCATCATGAACCAGGCCTGACTTCTTGCTGTATGAGGCAAGGAACTCATCACACAGGGATGGATCATCTAGAATCAATGGGAATGAAGCAACTACGAAAGTCGCAAGTCTGGCTTTCACTATAGGCTCAAAAGCTAGTAGGGAAGAATAATCCCTACTGATCAGTGGGACATACTGGATAGGACGAGAAGCGTGAGGCGCCATTCAGATGGAAAACACACATACCACAATACAGACAATCACAAAAAATGCCTGCAAAACAACCAAAGGGCTATCAAAAAGAAATCAATCCAAATAAGGACACACATAAAGACGTAGCTAACCAATTTACCACCCCAAACAACCCACATCTTAGAAAAAATTCGGCATTACCTCTACACATATGCGACCGAAAACTTCATGCAATGTAACAAACAGACACCCAAAACCACGTATCAGGCAAGAAAGAAAAACTGCAAATCGTACCCGTAACCGTAACACATAAGCAAACCATAATATCATAAAAATCTAAATTAGGACCTAACCATAACCTTGACCAATAATTTCAACTTAAAGGAATTTACTATACGCACATCCCACGAAGCGTGTTTATTAAAAAAAGGAAAAAAAAGTGCTGTGAGGAAAATTTATTTTAATGAAGGGTTCATTTTAAAAAATTATTAACAATGGGTGAAATTTTATTAGGTTATAAACCTTGATAAGAAAATGTCGGTTCCTTCTTAAAATTTGAATTACAATTTATTACAGTGAAACAGTGCTTAAACGAAACCCGGACTACGATTCCTAGACTGTGGTCTCTAAATGCAAATTTATTAATTAAAAATTAATGGTGATGTGGAGCGCTTTTTTGCCATCGCGTACTTCTTTGTGATGGCTGGTTCATTTTTATTAAAAATTAAGGTGCCTCTTAAGCGCACATAGCGTATGCAAAGTGAATGGTTGGTTGATTTTTAAATTAAAAAATTGTGTGTTTAGCGCAAACGCCTGTAAAAAGGTGGGTGAATATAGTTTATTTTAGCAATTAATTGTGGTTAAGGGATAATGAAAATGAATAAAGCTCACAAAATAAATACCTGGTAGGGGTGTGTATGCAACGGACTAAAAGCACACTGAGTAGTCCCCCAAATGCAAGGCATCCAGTCAAACAAAAACAAACACCACTGATTGGAAAAAATAAAGCACCTTAATTTTTTTGTTGGATTTTTATTTTTTATTTTATTGTTTATTTATGGTTTTTTTCATCTTTGAATTTTAGGTGTGTTTGTATTTTTTATATTATTTGGTTTGGTTTATTTGTTTTGTTATTTTTTTCTTTTCTGTTTTTATTTGCTTTTTCCTTTTAAAAAATAAAAATAATTAAATCAAGATATAGGACACATGCATATGTTGTGAAGTGTAAAAGTGAGATTTCACCAACCTAACAAGTGTCAACAATGTGTTTGAATTTATTCATGATTTTTTAGCAGATTTTTAGAATTTAAAATGATTTTTTATAAAGTGATGTATTAAATTAGGGTTTTTGGGCTTCAAATAATATTTTGCCATTTATGAAAATATTTTTAATTAGAAAGTTAGTGGAAAAAGGGGTAAGGGGGTTTGTGGAAATTTTTCAGAATTTTTTAAGATTTATTTTTAAATTTTAACTAATTTTTAATGAATTGCACTCATTTTACATGTAATTTTGAAGGAATTTTTAAATTTTAATTTTTTACAATTTATTTTTTTAAAATTTGCACCTTGAAAATATTCCAAATGATTTAAGCTATATTGTTAAATTTTTAGGAAATTTTTTGGCAATTTTTATGAATTGTAAATGAATTTTTGAAATTTTTATGTGTTTTATGTTTATTTTTATGTAGTTTGCGGGTTGGAAAATAAAAGGTGGTACCTGGGCTGCGTGTGAACATCGAAGGATGACTGCGTGTGAACAGCTAACTGCAATACTCCACTGCACGGACAAGTCGGAAGCGCGTCCTCGCGCGTGAACACTCGCTAGCACACCCGTACTCACAGTGGGAAAACAACGGAGGAAAAAGGGCAGGAACAGGGGCTGACTGAGTAGGTTAAGTGAATTAAGTGAGCTTAGTTTGAGAAAGTTGATTAAGTTAATTTAGTGAGGTAAATCAATTAGGTTAGTTAGGTGAGTTTAGTTTGTTAAGTTAGGTTAGTTAGATCAGTCTGATTAATTAGGTCAGTCTGGCTAATTAGGTTAGTTTGATTAATTAGATTAGGTTAAGTAATGTTAGTTAGTGTAAGTAATATAAGTTAATTAAGCTAGGGTTAGTCAGGTTAACTATGGATAAGTAAGTCTAACTAGGGTTAGGGGTCTAACTAAAGGTAAGTTAATCTAACTAGGGTTAGGGAGGCTAACTATGGTTAGATTAGACTAACTAGTGTTAAGTTAGGCTAACTATGGATAGATTAATTAACTGTGGGTAGGTTAGGTTAATTGTGGGTGAGTTAATTAACTGTGGGTGAGGATAGGCTAGCTAGGGGTGAGTTAGTCTAACTAGGGGTTAGTTTAGGTTAACTATGGTTAGGTTGATTAACTATGGGTTAGTTGAATTCACTAGGGTTAGTTTAATTAACTGTGGTTAGTTAATTAACTATGGTTAGGGAATGGAACTATGGTTAGTGAAACTAACCAAGGTGGTTAGGGTGGAGGGAGGGGGGTGAGCCACCAGGACGACGGAGGAGGAAAAGGAGGAGAAGGAAGAGGGAAGAAGAAAAGGGAAGGGGAGGAGGAGGAGGAGGAGGAAGAGGGAAGAAGAAAAGGGAAGGGGAGGAGGAGGAGGAGGAGGAAGAGGGAAGAAGAAGAGGAAAGGGGAGGAGGGGGAGGAGGAGGAAGAGGAAAGAAGAAAACGGGAGGAGAACGGGAGGAGGAGGAAGAGGGAAGAAGAAGAGGGAAGGAGAGGAGGAGGAGGAGGAGGAGGAGGGAAGAAGAAAACAAGAGGAGAACGAGAGGAGGAAGAGGAGGAGGAGGAGGAGGAAGAGCGAGAGGTGGAAGAAGAAGGAGATGGAGCAGGGAAAGAAGGAGATGAGGAGGACAAAGAAGAGGCGGGTGATGGCGTCCTTGGCGGCCAGCGGCAGCGTCGGCGGTGTCCCCGACGATAGGAGGCGGCGGAAGGGCGGGGAGCAGGGCGTCAGGAGGCGGCCGAAGGGAGGAGAGGGGAGGAGGTGGTGAGGGAGAAGAAGGTGGGGGAGGAGGAAGAAGAAGAGAAGAAAGGAAGGGAAGAAGGGGAGGAAGAAAGGGAAGGAGAAAGGGAGAAGGAGGCGGGTGGAAACGGCAGCAGGTACATTTTTTTTCTCTCTCTCTTTTTTCATTTTTTGTTTTTTTTTCTCTTCTCCTTTTCTTTTTTCTTTTGTTTTTCTCTTTTTTTGTTATTTTTTATTTAATAGTAATATTATGATTTTTTATTTGTGATTATTATTTATTATTTTTATTTTTAAATTTTAGTGTGTATATGTGGTTTGTGGTGTGTTTGATTGTATTAGTTGATTTTTCGGTTGTTTTTTTAAATAAAAAGAAATTGAATAGGGATGTACAGTAAAAACGTACCGCTTGTCCCGCGTACATGCACTGGGTGGGAGTAAAAAAATTTGTAGTGACAGGATCAAACGGGGTAGGGACAGCGACGCGTGAGCCACAGATGCCATGGGGGCATCCCGAGCCGTGTAAACCTAGAAACAGGCGCGTTTACGCGCAATACGAGAAACGCGTTCACATGGGAAAAAGGAAGAAAATTTTGTAAAACCCGAACCGTGCGTCTGATGAAAAAACCATAAGAAGGAAAAATGTTTTGGAAGACGAGAAAAAAAGGATGGAAACATGCAACACGGGTTCCGGGGCTAAATCAGGGTGTTCACATGGGAAAAACCCAAAAAACAGACCCCAAAATGGACTCGGAAATTAATATGGGAAGAATTGTGTGCCAGAATAGAGGACAATAAAAAGGAAAAATGTTCGGGGGGGAAGGGATTCATAGGACTGATGCATCAAAACTCAGTTGGGAAGGAATTAGGAGGGGTTCATATGAAAAAAACACGAAAATCACACCCTAAAACACTCGGAAAAATTAATAACTAAAAATCCGACAGTCAGAAGAGGGGGGAGGAAAAAGAAAAAAGTGGAAAAAAGACGGACATGACACGGCTGTCAAGTTAAACTAGAAATCCGATGAAAATAGGGAAGGTTCACATGGAAAAATGTAAAAAATAAGCACGAAAAGGGCCCAAAACCTGCAAAAATTAACAACGGATGAACCGTGCATCGAAATGATAGGGAGTAAAAAGAAAAAATGTCAGGAGGAATGTGTAGGACAGGGTTGGCACATTAGATCAGGGTTCTGAAGCAATAAAGATGCGTTCACATGGGAAACCGTTCATTTTACGAAAATTACTTCAAAAATTAATAACTTTAGAACCGTCTGTCGGAATAGGGGTTGGTAAAAAGGAAAAATAGGCAGTTCAAAGGGACAAATAGGAGTGTAAGGTTGGATTGGGATTCTTAGTGAACATAGGGTGTGTTCGTATGAAAGACCATGAAAACAAAGAATAAAGGTAAAAGGTCAAGGAACAACCTCGGGGACAGGGTGAAATAGAAGGGAAGAGTGGGGAAGGAACCCCATCAGGGTAAAATGAAGTCATGGCATGGATGCATGATCAGAACAGGGTATATGCATGGGGGTATGCAACATAGACGCGTAGGGATACGTCCCCACACTTAAAACCTTAGTAGGGAGAGTAAACATAACGTCAAGAACCTAGCACCACACCTTAGACCAACCACAAACGTCCCCACACTCAAGACATGACCGTTACTGAGAAACAGAAGGTGTAGGGTTAGAAAAACTTGGCCCATATTGGAGAGGAGGAATGTCGATGATCGAGGTTGCATCTTGTATCGTTGTCGATTGTTTAGGAGGTAACAAAGTGTCTTCACAGCAGACGTCCTTCATGGCAGGGAGCATGTGACAACACCGAGGGAGGTAGCTGGTTGAAGGAATCGTAGGAAATTCGGCAATGGCGAGGGATATTGCACTCAACTCACGAGTACTCAAATGGAATGATAGAACAGTCACTCGCCCCATTACTAACATCACTTGAGGAAATAATGATGAGACCCATAGCTCACACCCAGTTTAAGAATCGACAAGGGAATGGTGCAAAGGGAGTATGCCAGGGTGCACAGTTGCTGATGCATCAGTCCATCCAACCCCATCTGGCATAGGTGTAGGGAGAAAGGCTAGGGGAGCCTTGTAGTGCAGTGTATAGAACAGAATGACGTGTCCTGTGTTGATGGCAGAGACCCAACCCATGGGTGCATAGGGGAACATAAACATACCTGACTCCTATTGCTGTAACGTCCCTCAATCCTCACCTCTCGATAATTGATTGAAGAATACTAGTCACACTCAGCCCACCCTCTATCTCACACTCGGTTGATAGATACACAGGGCAACCCATTCCTGAAACCCATTGATGTAATACTCACCGTCACTTGTGCAGAGATTGTATGCCTTGTGCGCATTTGATGGTGCAATTGTGCATCTCGCCCTGTGTCGGCATACAGTGCAAGAAGGAAGGCCAGGGAGCCTTATGGTGCAGTGCATAGGAACAGATCATGCATTGTGCATTGAGAGGCCCATCCCGTGCATGTAACAGTCCGTTCACACATCTCACCTCTCATTTGATTTAAAGAGAAAGACTGGTCACTCAGCCCACCCTCTGTCTCACTCTCTGATAGATGCAGAGGGCAGCCCATACTCACGTCCCCATCCTATTAGGATGAAAGCGCACATCACTCAAAGGGTTGGTGATGAAGATCATGTCGGGTGTTGTTGTCATCAGGAGCTTGAAGAGGAGGCATACCTAGGGAGGCAGCCCACATGTATAGTACTTCAATAATTTGTAAGAAAAGTCATATGTTAAGACGGGCAGGCAGACTGATATTACAAAGACAGCACACCAAGGGAGGTGGCTTCAAATTACTTGCTGAAAAGGTTCTGCTGATGAGTCAGCTATCCTAAACTGCGGGGTATTACCACCTTTTCCACAGTCAACTTCCTGCCCAAGGGTGTTTCCACCTTTTCTTGGAACGAGGCCTGTTATGATAGGGAATTGCTTTCTTTTCTCCCATAACAGTTTGTTTGTTTTTTTCTTTTTCTTTTTCTTTTTCTCTTTTTTTTCCGTTAAGAAAGAGAATGGTAGAAATACCATGTGTCAGGACCAACCTCGCCACCGTTGTTGGATCAGACGAGAAGAGAACAATGTCGGGTTGAGATGTTTCTGCGAGGGATTAGCAGAACGAGACTACCTCATGAGGAGAATCATAAGGGCTATTAGAAGCATGATGAGAAGGATAGTGCGATGCCCAAAAAGGGGAGGGTAAGTCGACTGTGATTGTCAAGATCCCCAGGGAGGAAAGTACATCTTCAGGCGATAGCCATTGATCAGGAAAGGATCATCAAAGGCATCAACGGTCTGAACCTGAACACAACCGTTAGGATTGACAGCAAGTACTTTGTATGGGCCCATCCACCGTTGTTGAAGCTTGCCAGGAAACTTGCCAAATCTCGAATCATAGGCTAGGACAAGATCACCTTCTTTGAACTTTTTGTGTTTGATGAAACTGTCATGATAGGCCTTGCCTCGCGCTTGAGTGGTTTCCATGCACTATAGGGCCATCCGTCGTATCTCATCCAAGCATTCCAAGTGCAGGAGACGACGTTGCAGTGGCTCATTATCTCCCAAGCATTCTTTAACTACCACTCGTCGCAAAGAGGGCAATTCCAGCTCAATAGGGAAGACGACTTCTATACCATACACTAACTGAAAAGGGGTCTGTCCTATACTTGCCTTATGGGAGGTTCTGTACACCCAAAGGGCTTCTGTAAGTCGATCGTCCCAGTCGTGACAATGTGCGGAAATTGTTCTTGTCAGAATCGAGCAAAGAATGTGATTGGTGACTTCAACTTGGCCATTGGCTCTGGGGTAATAAGGAGTGGACTTACGATGGCGGATCTTATACAACTCTATCAGCTCCTCCATAATTTTGTTAAGGAAATGAGTATCTCTATCACTTACCAGCTCGAAAGGACTACCAAAACGGGTGATAATATTCTTGTACATGAATAGGGCTACGCTGTTACCATCATTCGGCTTCAGAGCTTTAGCTTCACACCACTTTGTGACATAATCCGTACATACTAAGATGTATCTGTTCTGCTTCCGTCTAGTAAGTGGATCAATGGGCTCCACAAAATCAATCCCCCACTTCTCAAACAGCTTTAGGGAAAGAATGGGTTACAGTGGCATGGCACTTGTTTTGGTGGGCTCCCCCATTCGCTGACAAGCATCACATCTCTTGCAGTAATCGTATGCATCCTTGTGGAGGGTCGGCCACCAATATTCTACTAACAGAGCCTTCCTGGCTGTTGCTTCTCCTGCGAAGTGTCTACCAAAGGGTTCGTCATGGCATGCTTTCAATAGTATGGTATTTCATCCCCTACAACACATCTTTGTAGCACTTCATCTTTTCCTTTCTTGTACAGTGCACTGCCTAGCAAGGTGTAGGGGGCTGATTCTAACAAAAGCTTCTTCTTCTCACGGCTTGAGATGCCAGGAGGATATTGTTGAGTTGCCAGGAGGTTGGCTATGTCTGCATACTAGGGAGTGACTCTTTCAACTAGAAACAAGGAAGCATCAAGAAGGTCTAGATCATCCTGCTTCTCTTCTTCTATTTGAGGAATCTGTGATAGATGATCAGCTAGGACATGGGAACGGCTAGGCTTGGTGACTACTTCAAAGTCGAACTCTTGGAATAGGAGTAACCATCTCATCAGCCGTCCTTTAACATCTGCTTTGTTCATTAGGAAGGACAGGGCTTCATGATCCACGTAGAACTTGAAATGCATTGACAATAGATAGTGTCTAAACTTCTCTAGTGCAAATACCATTGCCAAGCACTCAAGCTCTGTCACTATATAGTTCTATTCTCTATTAGTGACCTTTTGGCTTGCATAATATATCAGTTGATCTAATTTAGAGGGGGCCTTTTGACATAGGACAGCACCTAGCCCTTCAACTGATGCATCTGTGTGCACATGGAACTCCTTCATCCAGTCAGGAGGTTGTAAAATAGGTGCTTGGATAAGGCACTGTTTTAGGGCATTAAAGGCTTCTTCACAATCATCAGTCCAAAGGAAATCCGCATCTTTCCTTAGGAGCTTGTGCGGAGGGGCTACCTTGGTTGCAAAATGTGCAATAAATCTTCTGTAATAGCCCACATGGCCAAGAAATCCTCTCAATTGCTTGAGGTTTGTTGGTGCTCTTAAAGTGACAATCTTCTCAATCTTCGTCGGGTCTGTTGCAATCCCTTGTGCATAGACAATATGGCCCAAAAGAACTCCTAATGAGACGCCAAAGACACATTTGTCGGGGTTGAGAGAAATCCCATACTCTCGGTATTTGTCAAAACATTACTCTAGGTGTCTCCAGTGCTCGCGGATTAAGCTATAGACACAGAAGTCATCAAGATACACCTCAATGAAATCATGAAGATGATTCTAGAAGGCAGCCATCATTACTCATTGGAAGGTGGCAAGAGCATTACAGAGCCCAAATGGCATCACTCTATAGGCATAGGTCCCCCATTCTGTGGTAAAGGTTGTTTTAAATTGGTCCTCTTTTGCGATTTGGACTTGGTTATATCCGCTGAATCCATCAAAGAGGGAATACAACTCATGGTCTGCCACTGTGTCCAACAATTGGTCAGTAAAAGGGATAGGAAAATGATCCTTCTTCTTCTTTGAATTTAGCTTTCAGAAGTTGACACATATTCGAAGTTTCCCATTCTTCTTGGGTACTACCACAATGGGTGAACCCATTCACTATTAGCCACAGGATAAATGAACTCTGCTTTAAGAGGTTTCAATAATTCAGCCTTCACTAGAGCAGAGTAATTAGGATTCATATGCCTTTGTCTTTGCCTTACAAGTTTGGCATCCGGCTCTAGGTCAATGCGATGCTGGCATACTGTGGGATCAATCCCCTTTAGGTCTTTATATGACCAAGCAAACACATCTAAGTTCTCTTTGAGTAGGTCTCGAAAGACCATTAGTTCTTCTTCTAGAAGATTGAGACCCACTTTTAGGTGACGTTTGGTATCGTCAGTATCCAGGAATGTTACTTGTCTTTCACCTTCCACTTCGCGAATAAATGTCCCACGGATTGCTTCTGGATAGAGGTCTGACTCTTTCAAGAGAGTAGTATCCTCATCTGATGTTTCACTAGAACCAGTGTTCTCATTCTAAATAGATGACGCATTTGTCTGTTGAGGTTATTGGAAGGGTATCAGAGCTTTGTTTGCTTCTGTGCGAGTGGTAATTTCTTTTGGACTTAGGGATTCATCTTCCAAAGATGCATCCATGAATGTCACATAGCACGGACCTTCTAGAGACTGGGGCTTTGATAGCTTTGGCTTCTGTTGACAAGGAGCATCATCATCATCTTTTCTCTAGACTGAACAGTTAGGGTGACATGATCCATTGGTGAACTTAATTTTTATGTCTTTAATCCATTGCTTATACAGATTCTGCATACTTTGTGGTTCATTGATCAACCCAAATGGAACCATGGTCATTCCATCCAGCACCTTGAGATCTTCGGCCTCTGAGGTCTCTGTAGGGACATCAACAAGATCATCCTCTATCAGAGGAAATTCTTAATCTGCACTTTCATAACCTGCTTCATTTTCTTTCTCATCATTTTCATCCTCTTCTTCTTGAGGCTCTGTCTCTGCTTCTGTGTAGAGGCTCTGTAACAGAAGAACAGATATTCTACCTCTGCATCTGCTTCTGCTTCTGTCACAGCTTCTGACTCTACTTTTGCCTCTAGCTCTAGCTCTGGCTCTGACTCTGGCTCTAGCTCTGTTACTGTCTCTGTGACTGTCTTTGTACCCGCTCTGTCTCTATTATGCCTCTATTTTTTCTCTGCTCTATAACTGTATTGTCTCTGCTCTGTCTCTGTATCTGCTTTGTATTTGTTTTGCCTCTGTTCTGTCTCTGTGGTTGTCATGTAACAGGGAGAACAGTACATCCATGCTTCTATTTCACTGACAGAGGTGATTTCAGAATTTAATTCTAGTTGAGGCAAGAGGTATTCTCCCATGGAGAAGGATTTTGCTTCCCTTGGCAGTTGGTTTACAGTGCCCACTGTTGGAGACAGTGCCTCTATTTTATTAGGAAAGATCTTCTTAATAGTCTCTTCGTCTCCTGATGTACCGTCTGTTACCTCATTGGAGAAATCAGTTATGACTTCGATGGATGTGGATCCATTGCCCTTTTGCGATCCATACAGCTTTAACACCACTTTGTTGGGTCCTCTGCCTAGGGAGGGTTCCTTTGAACCAGTCCGTCCTGGCTCTTGCTTCAAAAAGCCAAGGTTTTCCCAACGGCAGAGGATATGAGGTCCCATAAGAATTTAGTTTGACCACCACATATGTCAGCCAATAGTCTCTTCTTGCAAGGGTTGTTTTTATATATGGGAGGATGCCCAACAACTTAATTTTGCTTTGGTTTGCCAATCTGATAAGCCACTGTGTAGGTTGAATTCCTTGCGACTCTAAGTCCTTCATTGTCACGTCCGTCATTATGTTTACTTATGAGCCTCCATCAATCAATGCATCTGAAATGAAGCATCCTTCTATCCATACACTAATCTTGGGGGTTCCAAGATCTAGGAAAGCATTAGCCACATCTGCTTCCTTTACAGGCTCTGGGGCCTTATTAGTCTTGGTCGCTGTTGAAGAAGCGACCCTTAATCCATGTCTTCTTGTCAAGATGCTTTTGAATCTCTTTCGACAACTGGGTTACAGCATCAGCAACAACTGCCGGAATGTTAAGTTTGGTTTAAAAGTGTCTAGGTCTTTGACCAAGTCATAATCTTTAATAGGATCCACAGGCTTCTCCAGTTGGCTGGGGAATGGGGCTACACCCATTTTCATCTTTCCTTTTTCTTCTAATAATTGCAGCATTGGCACTTCCTCCGTTTCTGGAGGTGCTTCTGTCTCATCTATCTCTTGGACCTCTGGTCTTGTCTCTGGGACTGTCTATAGCACTACAGTGCTTTGCACTGCACTGTTCTGTTCTGTACTGCTCTGTCCCTTTGTTGGCAGGTTGAACTTCACAGTCTTGGCAAGAGAGTTATTTTTGTTCAGAATAACTTGTTCCTTTTTCTTGGTGCGCATAACAACATTTACTTCCAACTCTACCAAATTGGAGGCAAACTCTTGTGCCTTTTGTTGGCTATCAGTGCCAATGGCCTTTACAGGGGCTGGACTCAAATAGTCATTTGCAGTGTGGCCTTCTCCTTTGCATCGACTGCATAAGGGCTTGTAATCCATAGATCATCTAGGGTTTTGGACAATTCGGGGAGATATGTCCCTTTTCTTCACACCTGTAACATTCCACCTCTGATCTCTGACCACCGCTAGACTATTGTCCTCTGTAACTTTGAGAGGGAAACCTCCTTGGACTAAAATTAGGACCAAATTCCCTAGGCTTTGGTCCAATATCCTATGTTGTCATTTTGGATTCCAACAAGTTGAATCTTGCATTTTCATCCTTCTGTCTTCATTCATGCATCTCTTTTAGAGAGCAAATATCCTCTGTATGGTTCTTCCGCAATTAGTAGGAACAGAAGGCCCCAGTAATGGTTGGTTTTTGGATATATTCAATGGCTAAATGTCTCGCTTGATGACACTTTCCACACCATGTATTAGAGTGCATCACATCTCTTCCAGCTCCCACAACAGTGGATATATTGGCGGTATTCACCTTCAACGTCTGTAGCTGCTATGTAATCACATCCAGAAGCTCTTTCTTGATACTTGCAACTGAGTTGGATAAGTAGTCCTTTAGATTTTCACCTCCTGAAGTGCTTGTAGTAGGATTTTGGGAAGCTTCTGTAATTACTGTATACACTGGTTGGGTCGATCCAGAAGGTCCTCTGTTCTGGTTCTGATTCAGAGCTCCTGTTGAGACTTGGGGTTGTTGATTCCAATTGGTAGGATTCCACTGTTGTTGAGTCGCCATTGGAGAAATTGTTTGAGGCCACTATTGTTGTGGTTGAACTATCATTTGAGGCACTGTCTACTGCGGCGACCACACTGGATTAGGTGCATTATACTGTGGCACTATTTGCATCTGGGGATAGGGGTTGGGAACTGTCCCTAGAACTACATTTGGTGGGTATACCATTCCTAGCATGGGAGGAGGTAAGACCCCTCTTCCTGCAGTCATTGATAGCCTTGCTTCAACTTCGTCATACAATCTTGTATCTTCCACTGCAGCTTGCAGATTGATTGGTCTTCTCAATTCCAGGAGCTTGCAAACTTCTGGTTGTAGGCCTCTAAGGAACACTCCTTTCTAGATACCTTTGTCCAAATGATGGTTAGTCCATCTCTTCAGGATGGATTCCATTTGCGAGACATAAGCTTCTACTCTTTCTCCAGAGGACTGACTTAGGTTCATGAACTCCTCTCGCATCCGCTCTTCAAAACCTTCATGCCTGAATTTAATGAGGAAGGCCAACTTTAGGTCATCCCATATGCCAAAAGTTCCTATTGCTTGTCTCTTATACCACTGAAACGCCGCACCCTTGAAAGTGGTGGGGAATATTGCTAACCAATACTCAGGGTTTCTGGCATTGTTAGCCACACATGCTACCATGAACTCTGCTACATGAATGTCAGGGTCTTTATTGTACTCTCCCTTAAAAACTGGCAATGGGATTACATTTGCTGGCCTGTCATCAATATTTCCAGGATGAATCTGACTAGGAAGGAGACCTTGAGTTTCCATGGGGACTTCTGTAAAGAGTGCTTTTAGGGCATCAAAGAAAGCTTCTGCTGCGAGCTCATTCTCATCTTTTATTTTTTCCTTCTCTCTTCTCACGTACCTCTGGACTCATTCTAACGCTTGCCTCTTGATTGTGTCATCCATCAGAGGGTTGGCTCCAACCAGTTGGTCTGTACTCAACAGGATAGTATCAGAGTGGGCTTCAATCTCTGATGGACTCTTCGGCCAACATCTCTTCTACTTCCTTCTTTTCAACATCTCTGAATTCGACATTCAAACCACTATAGAGGGGAAGATATTCCATTCTGAAAGTATCAAAACTCATTCTTTTTAGGATCGTTGTTGTATCATTATAATAATGCTAGCTTCTAAGGGTTTCAACAGTGTATGTTGTGAAAAACACTATGTCTACCAACTTCCAGTGGGTTGCTAATTGGACAAACAGAAGGTTGTCAGTACACCAAGTATCCCACATATCTTGCTATTGAGCATCCACGAACAAATTCCAACTCTTTTCCTTCTTGTTTTCGTGAACCTCCCACAGACCATGACTCCTGAAGCTTCTTTACAAACTCCCACTTGATGATGTCTGGAAACTTCTCAATGAATGCCAAATCTTCCATGGATGGTCATTCTCTCTATTTCTGCTCTTCAGTTTGTTCCCAAACAGTTTGCCACCAAGATGCAAGTTTCTGCTGCTTCAACAGGAAGAGGAAATAGTCCACCACATAGAGCATGCATCATGATGGTGATATGTTTCCACCATTGTGGGATGAACTTCTTGTGAAAAGTGGCTTTGATAATGAGAATTTCCAACTCTTTAGTGGAAGAAGGAACTTTGCAAACTTCCATTGAATTCTCCTCTTTTTGGCAATGTCATTTCCTTGATTTTCAACCTCTTCTGATGCTTGTTGATGGCAAGTTTCCCGAGCTGCGCACCAAAAACATGGATCTCCAAGAGGAACACCAAGGAAAAGGGGATTCTACTACAAGAAAATCTATCTTGTAATATCAACAAGCTTTCATTTCATTCTTTTGATCATTAAAACAAAGAAAACAACAATTCTTCACGCAGCATCATAGTAGATATCTCCCACAGATTTGATAGAATCAACCATAATCTTCAACATCTTCACAGAATCCATCAATAGAACAAAGAAAACAGAAGAATACACCATCTTTAAATGGAAATCAATCACATAGTATTCATCTTCAATGTCTTCATAATTTTCTCTCTCAATCTCTCATATACAGTTACACTATTTTGATAGAATTGACTATCTCTGGCTCTCTCTCTCTCTCTCTCTCTCTCTCTCTCTCTCTCTCAATAGTACATCACCTCCTCACTACAATACTCTCATAATAACTCTCAATAATCCTTCTTAGGTCATGGATGCACCTCCCAAGAGGTATGTCTGATATGAAAAGTCACCAGAGCCACTATAGTGTTTCTTCACATCTCACTACTATCACTGTCACTTCAGTCTTCTCTTCAGTCTTCAGCAGATGCTTCTTCCATTTGTTTTAGCTCTTTTGAACTTAGATTCATCCTTTCCAAAAGTTAGAAAACTTTTCCAAAGTCGCACATACATTCTACATAACACTTACAGAAGGTCTACAGAACAATACAATACAATACCAGAGCAGCTACAGTATAGTTACAGAGCAGAGACAGAGGCTCTACAGAAGGTTTACTGAGGGTTATAGAAGGTCATCGGAACCTCATAACTCATACTCAAACCATTTCAAACGATAAAAAATTATTCAATAATCTTCCAAAAGATCTCAATCTTCATCAATCATCAATCCATGCTTCATACAAAAGAAAATCAAAACAAAACAGAAGCTATACAGAAGGTATACATAACCAATCAGAACCTTAACAGAACTTATCAGAACATCACAGAGCTTCATATCTCCACTAAGAATCATCATGATCTTCCAAAACATAATCAATATCATCCAAAACACTCTCAAACACTTCCATTAACAACCATACATCACTCTAGATCCATCAATAATCAATCATTCAAACCTCGAAAACAACAAAAATCAGTCAAAATTTTAGTTTTTTTCCACTATCAACACTAGTATGACATTAAATATTGTGGTCTCCACTAGTGGGTTACCCCATGCCTTTAGGACTGCATGGCTAAGCACATTGACTTCTGGTCCTATGTCTACTATCCCCTTTCTTGTGAGTCTCCTAATGCTACCACTGATAGGACTACATGCATCTATGTGCCCTCCTAGAAAACATTTACATGTAAGGACTTGGACACTAAATTTAGTATTAGGCTCAATATCGGCATGGCTATGTCATGATCATGCAAATCCGCTGCTCCTTGCTTGTTAGATCACTCTATTCACTACTTTAACTCTCGCCATAATGAGGAACTTTGCTTAAGCAGATCCCCCATTGGCGAGGGGGGGGGGGGCATTATCAACATTGTAAGTAGACTACTAGCTGCTTGTCTTTCATTATGCTCTACACTCTTTTGCTACTACTCTTGGGTAGTATGCCCGCATGTGGCACCTAAGCTTTGTCTTTATGGTGGTATTGTTGAAAGAGAGGGAGAGAGACAGAGTGGAGTGGAAGATGAGCCTCAACTCATTTTTGTTCTTCTTCCATTATTCTTACATCATACTAAGTGAAAGAGACTTACACACATAGGTATGACTAACCAAGACAAACTGTGGTTAAGTCACTGACTACACCAACTTATTGAATGTCACACATGTGTACAGCTGTATCCAGCTAATGTCAGTCACACACATAAAGATAGACTGACTAAAGAGTAACGAGAGCTTGATATTCTAACACTCCCCCTCAAGCTCAAACCATCTGATAAGCTCCAGGTAGCTGTCTGAAATATATGAACTTTTTTTACCAAGAGACTTGGTAAATATATCTACTACTACCTGGTCTACAGTCTTCACATAAATCAAGTCAATTTGCCCTGTAAGAAACCATTTCTCTGATGAAATGGTAGTGAGCCTCAATATGTTTGGACCTAGCATGGCAGACATGATTGCTAGCCAACATAACACTGTTGAGGTTATCACAATGCAATCTCACTTTGCTTTCCAGCTGTATTCCCAAGTCTCTCAGCAGTTTCATCAACCAAACTACTTCGCAAGTTGCTAAGGCAGCTCCTCTATACTCAGCTTCTGTACTTGACAATCCAACAATAGTTTGTTTCTTACGCTGCTAACTAATCATACTGTTGCCCAATCCAAATGCATAACCACTGGTTGACCTCCTATTCATAGGCACAACTAGCCCAATCACCATTAGTAAGCCTTGTCAAGTCAAGGGATTTTCCATATGCATAAAACAACCCATAATCTATAGTACCCTTTACATATCTCATGATCCTCCTGACTACATCTAAATGTGGTTTGCGAGGCTTCTACATGAACTGACTAATCAGCCCCACTACACAACATAAGTCAAGACGATGGGTAATAGTCAAGTATATCAAGCTGTCCACTATCTGTTGATACATGGTCACATTCTCTATGTCATTCCCAACATCAATCTATAGCTTGACATTCTGATCAAGAGGTGTCTCCATAGGCTTGCATTCAGCCACACCATACTTCTGTAACATGTCATGAGCATACTGCTTCTATAGCAGCCATATACCTTGAGGCATAGAGACTACCTCAATCCCAAGAAAATAATTTAGTTCACTAAGGTCTTTGACTCTAAAGTCAGCCTATAAACATGATTTAATTTCAGCAATGGCCTCTTCATCATCTCCAGTGATGATAAGATCATCTACATAAACCACTAGAAACACATATCCATGATTTGTCTTCTTCGTGAACAGACTATGATCTTCATCACCCAATCTAAATCCGTGTTGTTGTAAATAACTACTAATCCCAACATTCCTTGCTCTAGGTGCCTGTTTCAATCCTATAAAGCCTTTTTCAGCTTACATACATGTGTAGGAAAGTCTGGGTAAACATAGCCTTCAGGTTGCTCCATATATACTTCCTCAACCAAATCACTATTCAAGAAAGCATTCTTGACATCCATTTGCCATAATTTCTAGCCTTTGCATGCTGCCAAAGCAATGACAGTTCTGACCATTTTCATTTTATCCATTGGACTAAAAGTCTCCTCATAGTCAAGGCCATATTGCTGTGCATACCCTTTTTCAACCAGCCTGGTCTTATAGCATTCTAACGAACCATCTAACTTGCACTTAATCTTATATACCCATTTGCAGCCAATGGGGACTTTGCCTTTAGGAAATTCAACCAATTACCATTTCTCATTCTCAGCCAAGGCTGCATATTTCTCATCCATGGCAGCACGCCAGTTATCATCTGTAATTGAATCATCAAACTTTGTAGGTTCTTTGTAACATGTCACACTAGCCATATATGTATAATGGCAGGTTGAATAACTAGTTTATGTAAACCTATCAACTGGTTTTCTAACTCTCTCAAATCTCTGTAAACTGTGGCTCACTCTGATCTTGCCTCTCATGAGGCAATACATAACGACTTTGCCTTGCTCCAAGCGTCATAATAGATGGAATACCCAACTCACTATCCAAATTGTCACTATTAGATGACTCATAACTTGTTGTAAGTGGACCTGTCACATCCTCAAGCATCTTTTCTTTTCCCTTATCCAATCTCCCCCTCACGGACATATCCATGTGAGTGGACATACGAGTACGACTCCGGAAGACTTACTAAAGGTGACCCATCACCTGTAGAACCACTCATAGATGTACTCACTGTAGGTGTATTTTCAGCATTACTAGTGCTAGCTGATCCATCAGAGCCACTACAATAGGATTACCATACCACGATTCTAGCTCATAAAAAACATCTCTACTAATCAATGTCTCATGTGTAGATGGTACATAACACTTGTAAGCTTTTTGGTCTTGTGCATAACCAAGGAACACACTCTTGGCAGCTTTAGGATCCAATTTCTTCCTCTTTTCATCAGAAACATGCACATATGCAATGCTGTCAAATATATTCAAGTGTGAAATGTCATGGTTATGACCATACAACCTCTCATATGGAGTTACATCATGAATCCCTACTGTAGGGGTTCTATTCAGCACATAGACATCAATCACTACTACTTTAGCCCACCAATAACCATTTGGCAAACTCTTCTCATTCAACATAGCTCTTCCCAATTCCATCTGTACCCTATTTTTCCTTTCTACTACACCATTTTGCTACGGTGTATAGTTGCAAGTTAACTGTCTTCTGATCCCATGTTTAGCAAGGTACCTGTCAAAGTAATTAGAGACATATTCTCCACCTCCATCCGATCTAAGACATGAAATTTTACAACTCAACTCATTTTCAGCATGCTTCTTGAAGTCCTTTGCATCAAACACATCATCCTTAGTTTCAGTATGTAAAGCCAAGTATACCTTTGAAATCATCGATGAAGGATACATAATAATGAGCACCACCAAACTAAGCATTATGAGACAGGCCCCATACATCTAAATGTACCAATTGCAAGGGTCGTGAGCTATTCTGTACATTTCTCATAAATGGAAACCATGTCTTCTTTCCAAAGTGACATGCATCACATACATGTGTAAAGTTGTGCTACTTGAACTTAGGCAGTCCAAGCACAATCTCCTTCTGTTGTGCATAGATTTCAGCTTTTGTACATTCACATGGCCAATCCACTTATGCCATATACCAACATCCCATATAGCACCATCATCATGTGCAAACATGGCTGCTTTCAATTCTGGAATTGATGCATCAAGAGTAAACATTTTGCCATCTCTTCAGCCGCGCTAGCAGTCAATTTGCAGCCATTACCATTTTCTTCAACAAAGCATCCATCTCTATTAAATCTCACTTGCAGATTCTATTCTGCCATATGTCCAACTGACAAAAGATTCTTGGTTATTGTAGGTACATGTAGTATATCATGTAGGCTCTTTTTCTTGCCATCAAGCATCAACAACGGAACAATTCCTGTGTGCTGAATGCCATGTTGGGTGTCATCTTGAGTACACACATAACCATGTGAACCTGCAACCATGTCATCAAACCATTCTCCATGGGGTGTCATGAAGCCCCTGAATCAATGTACCATCTCTCATCTATGTTATGCTTTTGGCACACTGGCTAGAGTAAAGAAAAGTGTCTCTACTTTGAGATGTATTAGAACCTGTATTCAGCCCAAGCTTAACTTCCTCATGCAATAGCAAAGCAATCAACTCATCCCAATTAGGGGATTCAACTCTAACAGAAATAGACGTATCAAATGCTTTATACTCTTTTCCAAGTCCATTCAATGTCATTGCAATCATATAACCCTTAGATATTGAAGATCCAATAGTGGCAAGCTGATCTGCTATGTTCTTGATCTCTGTAGTGTAGGCCTGAATGCTTCTGCTATTCCTAGACATGTTGTCATACTGGATGTATTGATGCTTGGTCATCATGGTTTATGCTTGGATATGCTATTTGAGAGCTATTGAGCCTTGATTTGGATGCGAACACTTTGTTGTTGGTTGGGATTTATGCTACCTTGGTTGACATGTTAATTTACCTCCAGTTTGGTTATGCCTATTGGTTTTGGGCTATGTCTCTGGGATATGCAATGAAGTATTGACCTTGATGACCAGGAAATCAGTGCAAATATAGGCACCAAAATGTGCTAACATGGAAACAACTTTTTGTAAAATGACTCATTGCAAATGTACCCCTTTGTCAAAAATCAAATATGAAGCAATGTAAAATGTGTAGTCCAAAAGGCTCACATTAAAAAATGTTGAAAGGAAAAGGAAAGGTCAAACCTTTTGTCTCATTCCAAAAATTGAAGGGTCCTTAGACCTTAGCCAATGTATGCAAATTTGAATTTTATAATTCAAGAAAGAAAAAGGAGGTGGTTGTAGCCGTGGGATTTGGGGAGGTGGGAGGTTGAGGTGGTTACACCCTCTCTCTTCCTTTATCTTCTCCTCTCACGGTTCATTTCTCCCTCTCTCATTTTGGCACAACACTTGCCTTCTTGTTCTTGTTTCCCTCTCTTGTGCTCCTTTGCAAGATCGCATGGAGAGTGAGGAAGAGGAAGAGGGTGAGGATGGAAGAATTGTTCAATTTCTTGTGTGCCTTCCTCTTGTGTGTTTGTAGAGCATGGTTCTTGGTGAAAAGAAGGAGAGTTTTCTTGCAGGTTTTTGTGGCCAGCAATGTATTTGCAGCCTCTCTTGGCCGGTTCGTGGTTCGATTTGTGCCGTGGCAGGGTGCTCTTCAGACCTTCGAGGTACGACATCAAGCTTGTCTTTGATTTGGTATCTTCATTTGAGCTTGAACTTGGCTTTGGAATGCATTTGATGCTCCATCTTGGATGTACATATTGCATGTATGTTACCTATGTATGACTGGTCTTGACATGCTTGGCCTATGCCACTATTACATGCTAGTTGCATTGTTTGGAGCCGATTGCTACTAGTGCCTTGTCTTGGCTTGCATCTACCTTCTCGAAACTTACTTTGGATATTTCTTGGCTTGCTAGAGTTGTATTTGGGATACATTTGATGTCTATGGATGCTCTAATTGGATGCTATATAGTCTATATGCTCATGATGTCTTATTGATGTCTAGTCTTGGATTTTTCATCACTAGTGCTCTCATATGCCTTTCTTGAGTTTCTTGGCTTGATACATATGGATTTTATGCCAATGGGAGCATCGTTGGATGTTTGAGCAAGTGGTTTATGCTATTGAGCTTTGAGTCTTTAGAGACTCAGATCTTCTTCACTTGGATGTTGCATGGTTGATATGCCGTGGTCTATATACATATACTTGGGCTAATTTGGGCTTTGCACTCCCTGAGCATACACCTCTTTGTGTCAGGTCTTGCCAGTGCTGTGTACACTTTGCCCTATTACACAAAGGGTGTGTCGGCTTACTAACGGATTTTTTTGACATGCTTGGGTGTTTGATCGATATTTGTATCACTATCATATGTTGATTTATGCCCGCTTGATGTTGGTTATGCTTTGACAGTGAGTGGTTGACTTGGTGCATTGATTTTGCCTACATTTTGCTCTCATTATACATGGCTATAATTTATTACAGCAAGCAATTATGTATGGACTGATGTGGAATTTTCATGTAGAATCATCATGATTTTATGTGCTTTTGATGGTACTTGGTGGACAACACCATTAGCTATCAGTTCGTGGTCATTTTGCCTTGGTTTTTGTGGTATTTTGGCTATTTACAGCAGAAAACAACAAGTAGTTTTGAACTATGTGCACTATTTTGGATTGCATTATTGGTTCTTCTTCCACTAATAGTACTATCTTCAACATCACTACGCTTGATGGTATAAATTATGCCTATTGGAAGACCAAGTTTGGCAGGTATTGGTATAGAAATCGCAGATAAAGCCACTAAGGATGCATAATGAGCAGCTTGAAATTATGACTAAGCACAGAGTGCTTGGCAACTTTGGGATAAAATTAAGAACCTCTATGACATGAAAATTCCAGCAAGTTAGATTTATTGGCTAAAGCAGCTTATGGATCTATGCATGAAAGAGAATATGACAATGTCTGCTCATTTGAGCCAGTTCCATGCTATTCTCAAGAACTTGACTTTGCAAGGTATTACATTTAATGATGAGGTTACTCCATTTTTTTTTCTTGGGACTCTAAGTGATTCATGGGATGTATTCCGCACTGCCTTATGTGCTCCTACTACTTTTTTGAACTTGCCTGATGTAGAGAGTGCTCTTCTGTAGGAAGAGAACAACCGTAAGAACTTGGATGCCTCTCCTGTGCCACTTGCTTTGACTGTTAGAGGCATATATGGTAATGGCAAGAATGATCATGGGAATGGCCGTGGTAGAGACTCACACAAGTCTAGGTCTAAGTTGCGTGATAAGTTGCACAACAAGTCTCATGGGAGAAATGCTAATGTGACATGTCATCATTGCAACAAGAAGGGTCATGTATGCCCAAAGTGTCATGAGTTGCACAATGAGAAGTGCAAAGAGAAGGGGAAAGACAAAGTACAATAAAATTCCTTTGGTCGCAGCATTATACCTGCGAAATCCATTGTGAAAATCGAGGAGATGAATGTCATGCAGATTGATGACTCTAATGGGGAGTACATACTTGCAGTTAGTTCTTGTGATGCTACGTCATTGACCGATGTTCACTCTATGTATGTGCTGTGCTGGCTATTGGATTTTGGTGCTTCATTTCATGTTACACCATACCATGAGTGGTTCCACTCTTATTGCACTATCTCTAGTTCAATTTGCTTGGGTGATGACAGATCACTTGCTATTCTTGGCATTAGGGATGTATGGCTGCATATCTCTAATGGTAGTACTTTTCTGTTACAGGATGTACATCATGTACCTATGCTAACACGTAGTCTTATGTCTGCAGGGGTAGCTTGATGATGCTAGTTTTCATGTTTCATTTGGGGATTCTGCTTGGAAGATTACTCGTGGTGGCAAACTTGTGCTTGCTAGAGGTGCCAAGGCTAGCAGCCTCTATCCTCTTGTAGTTGATGGGTCCTCTGTTGACCATGTTTTGTCAGTGGATTCCATCCCACATGTATCTCTTTGGCATACCCATTGGGACATATGTCTTTAAAGGGAATGAAAATTCTTTTTGGTTTTTGCAATACTTATCGTCCCCCTTGACTATTCATGTTTTGATTCATGTGAGCATTGTCTTTATGGCAGACAAACTAGGATTACGCATAAGAAGTTTGGTAGGACACGCATGACTTCCCGACATTGTTTGCAACCTTCTTGATCATCTTCCGACTCCCCCGCATTGGATCTTGGCTCCTGAAGCCTGATTCGAGTGCTTCCCCCTTCAGCCCTTTGCTGCATACACAGTCCCAAGGCTGTCAAAATAGGGCATCACTTGACATTTATTGTTTGATGCTTCTTGGCATTGCCCATTTGATGCCTATTGATGCTCGGTGATGCCCGCATGTTATGGGATGCTATGTCTATGCTTTGGAACTGATTTGGAGAAGATTTGAGCACCGTTTGAGCTTCATATAACAGTAAATTGCTTGTTGTAATACAGTGGGCTGAAGCTCATTTACTTTTTAGTGTATGCATTGGTTCATGGATACAAGGTGCTTTCTGGAGGTTTGAATGATCATATCGATGTATCTAGAGGTTGTTAAATTATTATTCTTGGTTTTGGAATGCTTTTGAGCTTGTATTAAGCTCCCTTTTGGTTTTTTCTTCATTGGCATTTGACTTCAATTGGCATGCTTTGGACCGGTCTATGCCTATTGTCACTACTTAACATTTAGGCTTCTTGCATCTACGCTTTGGTCAGATATGGATGCCACTTGGTTTGCCCATGCTTGACAATTACTTGGAGCTTCATCTTCAGATATATTTGAGCATTTTGGATCTACTGGGCATTACATTTGGTTGTCAGTTACATGCTCTTTGAATTCTTTCAGGCTTATGCTTTACGGGTCTGAGATAGCTTGGGATTTATGCTACGAACGTACCCTACTAGGATTTGGCATGTTTGATGCTATGTATTCGATGTATTAGAGTGTTGCTTGCTCTCTTTGCATTTGTCATTACTTCCAGTGGGAGCCTCTTGGTATTTTTTGATGTACACAGAGTCTTTTTTACAGATGAGCTTGAGCTTGTGGGATAGTTACACGCATTTTCTCTATTGAGAGTTTATGTCTGCAGTTTGTCTATAGTGGGCTGATTTGATATGCCTATTGGGGTAGGCACCTATCTCTGTCATAGGTTTGTCAGTTTTGTATGCATCTTGGATGGTTATGTATTGAGCTTCTTGCTCTATCAGTTATGCTTGTGCTTGGCCTCTTCTCTTACCCCAAGGCCCATTACATGCATGACTTCTGGACCTATGATATATCTCTTGCCTTATAGGTTATTGGTTTGATAGTTCTTGGTATCTTCTTGCCACTGGAAACTCACTGTTGGATGTATCTTGCTACCTGGCAGTTGCAGTGACATATGTATTAGTGATTGCTTCATTTTGGGACAGTTTTACATACTGCTATCATTTATTATAAGAAGCTGAAATCTCCAGCTTTTGAACACTTCTATGAGGGTAATGCTTTCTATTTGATGTTATCTTGGTCATATTTTGTGGACAAGTACTTCTCTAGGTGAAATCCACTCTTTCAGCTAGTTTTAGCAGTGGTTTTAGTGCATTTTCTGCTAATTACGCAAACCTGCAATTTTAGTTTTTTGCATTGATTTGGGATAGTATGAATGGTCATTTGAAAGACACAGCTCTCTTTAACATTGCCAAGTTGGATGGTACCAACTATGGGTATTGGAAGTCCCAAATATGGCAGGTTTTGGTGCAGAAGTTGCAGATTAAACCCTTACATTTCAAGGGTGTCAAACCTAAGGATATGGATGATGATGTTTGGATGGAAGTTGATGAGCTATGCAAGTCTATCATTATTTTGTCACTCTCAGAATAAGTCCATCATAATGTTGTTGAAGATGAAAATTAGAGTGCATGGGATCTATGGGAGACGATTTAGGAGCTTTATGCGCAGCAAAGTCCTGTGTCACAGATGTATTGGTTGAAGCAATTAATGGACCTTTGCATGAAGGAGGGGACCTCCCTTTCATCTCATTTCAGTCAGTTTCATGCTATCATGAAGAGTCCGTTGTCATAGGGTATTGAGTTCAAAGAAAACTTGCACCCATTGTTTCTTCTTGGCACCTTGCTTGAATCATGGGATGTATTCTGTACTGCCATATGTATGAACAAACTTGATGGGCTAAAAATCAAAGATGTTGAGAGTGCTTTATTGACTAAGGAAATGAACAGGATAAACAATGATGCTTCCCACTCTTCACATGCATTGAACATTAGAGGTGGCAGAAATGGCAAGCATGATAATGATCATAAGGGCATGGACTCTCAAAAGTCCAGGTCCAAGTCACGTGGTCGCAGTAAGTCCCTTGAACGGAAGTTTGATCTTACCTATCATTATTGTGGGAAAGCAAGACATATTAGGCCACAGTGCCATAAAATGCGCGATGATAAGCGCAAGGAAAAGGGAAAAGAAAAAGTGCAAGAAAAGTCTTATGAGTGCAGTATTGTACCTGCAAAGTCCAGTGTGAAGATAAAAGAGGTTAATGTCATGTAGGCCACTGATTCGGATGATGATTACATACTTGCAACTTCTTCATGCGATGCCTTACAGACTTCTAAGATACATTCTATGTATGTGTAATGCTGGCTCTTGGATTCGGGTGTGTCCTTTCATATGACACCCTGTAGAGATTGGTTTCATATCTATCGTACCATGTCTGGTTCTGTGCATCTTGGTAATGTGAGGTCTCTTGACATTGTGGGCATTGGAGATATTAGGCTGCAGTTTCCTTCTGGCAGCTGTTTTGTTTTGCATGATGTATGACATGTACTTGCGTTGACTCGCAGTCTTATATCAGCTGGACAGCTTGATGATGCAGGGTATTTTGTGCCTTTTGGAGACTGCATGGAAGATTACTCATGGCAGGCTTATACTTGCAAGAGGTGCTAAGTCTGGTAGCCTCTATCCCTTACTTGTATTAGGAGCTACATTGGATCATGTTTTATCTGTGGGTTCTATTCCCCATGTATCCCTTTGGCAAGTTCGTTTGGGGCATATGTCTCTTAAAGGAATGAAAATGCTACATGCTTTGCAGCATCTTCTACCTTTTGACTCTTTGCATTTGGTTTCTTGTGATCATTGTTTGTATGGCAGAAAAACTAGAAACACACATAAAAAATTCTGGTAAGAAATGCATGGGTAAGCCCTTGGCTCTTGTACACTTAGATGTATGTGGGCCCACGCCCTATCAGTCACTTGGTGGGGCAAATTACTTTGTTACTTTCATAGATGATTACTCACGTAAGGTTTGGGCTTATCCCATAAAGAGAAAATCCGATGTCTTAGACACATTTCAGCGTTGGATTGCATTGGGCAGAGAACCAGTCTGGGAAAAGGCTCAAATGCCTAAGATCATATAATGGGGGTGAGTATGTATCATGTGCTTTTGAGTAGTTTTGTGATGAGTGGGGTACTAAACATTAGTTGATCGCCCCTTACACTAGTGGGGCTCAAATGCCTAAGGAAATGATCCGTAGCATGCTTAGCCAGGCTAGCTTACCGCAGCACTTTTGGGTTGAGGAAGTTACTACTGCAGTGCATCTCATTAATAGGTCGCCTAGGAGTGGCATAGATTTTTAGGTTGCAGAGGAGGTATGGGTAAGCAAGCCCCCCTCTTATGATCATTTGTGTGTCTTTGAATGTGAGGTATTATGCCATGTGCCCAAGGACAACGCAATAAGCTGGATCCTAAAAGTATCAAATGCATTTTCATTGGCTATGGAGATGCAAGAGAGACGGGTTATCATCTATGGGATCTACAGGTGCGGAAAGTGATCCACAGTCATGATGTCATCTTTCATGAGGACAAAATGCATATGCAGTGTGAAAATGTGGTTGAGGTATGTAGAGTTATCTTTCAAGAGGAGCCATGTGCTCCTGTTCAGCTCACTCCACGGCTAGCTAGACAGCATGCAGCATCACCTGATGCTCATGGCCCAGATGTTATACATGCTAATGTTAGACAGGATGTTGGTCAGGCAGGAGAACTTGGAGTGAGGCATTCTACTAGAGATAGATGACCACTTGACCATTTTGCGCCCTCTATGGCTTATGCAGTACTGGTTACAGATTTAGTTAGGAGAGCCTCTCACTTATGATAAGGCGATGCACAAGGGTGATTGTCGCTCTTGGGAGAGGGCTATGTAGTCTGAGCTTGACTCATTGCATAAGAATCAGACTTGGGATTTTATTTCCTTGCCTCAGGGTAAGAAGGCTTTGCCATGCAAGTGGGTGTACAAGCTCAAAAGTACCCCTGGACATCCCAAGCCGGCATATAAGGCTCGATTGGTTGCTAAGGGTTTTAAGAAGGAGCATGATGTTGACTTTAATGAAGTATTTTCTACTATGGTCAAGATGGCCACCCTACGCTTAGTCTTGGCCTTGGTTGCATAGCTTGACATGGACTTGTACCAAATGGATGTCAAGACGACTTTTCTACATGGAGACTTGCATGATGAGATTTACATGGAGCAGCCTAAGAGCTTTGCAGACCCTGGTAGGGAACACCTAGTGTGCAAACTAAAGAAGAGTCTATATGGCTTGAAGCAGGCGCCTAGGGAATGGTACCATAAGTTCGATGCATTCATGTAGTCATAGGGCTACATCCGTAGTGCTATGGATCCGTGCTTGTACACGAAGAAAGCCTGTGATGGTTCTTTACTAATTTTGGTATTCTATGTGGATGACATGCTTTTAGCAGGGACAACTCATGAGGAGCTAGATGCTCTTAAGGCTCAGCTCAAGAAGAGCTTTGAGATGAAAGATCTGGGACATGCCTCTCATATACTTGGTATGCGCATTACGCACGATAGATCTCAGAGACTACTCTATCTGTCACAGAGGGAAGTCCTTGAGCACTTCCGCATGTAGGATGTTAAGCCTATTGGTTGTCCATTGCCTTCTCATGTGAAGGTTTCACAGGCCGATTGTCCATAGACAAATGCGTAGAGGGCTGAGATTGCCAAGATTCCCTATGCATCAGCCGTGGGTAGTCTTATGTATGCCATGATAGCCACCCATCTAGATATTGCTTTTGCAGTTGGGGTTGTGGCACGTTATATGGCTACACCTGGCAAGAAACATTGGGATGCCGTGAAGGGTATCATGAGGTACCTGAAGGGCACATTATATATGTGTCTTTGTTATGGAAGCCAGGATATAGGAGTCATGGGATACAATAACTCTGATTATGTAGGACACACAAATAGTAGGAAGTCCACTTCTAGCTATATCCTCACTTATGTTGGAGGAGCTATCTCTTGGATGTCCAGGGTGCATAAGTGTACAACTCTTTCTACTATAGAGGCCAACTCTTGGATGTCCAGGGCGCATTGGATGAGATGACCTCTTTTTTTCCTCATCCTGTTGTACATGTGTACATGTTATACTTTCTTTTCTTTTTTCTCTCTCACTGGGACAAATTTTCCTTTAAGTTGGAGGTTGTTGGGGGTAAAGATGCCTCCACCTAATTGCCCGTGTATTACTACACTGACAGTACCTGCCATTGCACACTGTAGGTGGTGGGCACCCGCCACAGTCACTTATTCTTTATTCTTTTAGTGACAGTTTGAATAAAGGAAGGCCCGGCCACACATTATGGTTGTTAGAGTTTCCACTTTTGAGCCTCTCTCTCTCTCTTGGCTGTTGCTCTCCATCCGCCATAGCTCTCACTGCCAAGCTTCTTCCTCTTGGGTTCCACTTCCTTTTTAGTGATGTCAAGGCTGCAATCTTCTCAATCTTCACCGGGTCTATTGCAATCCCTTGTGCAGAGACAATATGGCCCAAAAGAACTCTTGATGAGACGTCAAAGCCACATTTGTCGGGGTTGAGAGAAATCCCATGCTCTCGACATTTGTCAAAACATTACTCTAGGTGTACCCAATGCTCATGGATTAATCTATAGACACAGAAGTCATCGAGATACACCTCAATGAAATCATGCAAATGATTCTAGAAGGCAACCATCATTACACGTTGGAAGGTGGCAAGAGCATTTCAAAGCCCAAACGACATCACTCTATAGGCATAGGTCCCCCATTCTGTGGTGAAGGTTGTTTTGGATTGATCCTCTTCTGCGATTGGGACTTGGTTATATCCACTGAATCCATCCAAGAGGGAATAGAGCTCATGGCATGCCACTGTGTCCAACACTTGGTCTGTGAAAGGGATAGGGAAATGATCCTTCTTCATCTTCGAGTTGAGCTTTCAAAAGTCCACACATATTCGAAGTTTCCATTCTTCTTGTGTATTACCACAATGGGCAAAACCCATTCATTATTAGCCACAGGATAAATGAACTCAGCTTCAAGAAGCTTCAATAATTTAGCCTTCACCAAAGCAGAATAATTAGGATTCATACGCCGTTGTCTTTGCCTTATAGGTTTGGCATCAAGGTCTAGATCAATGTGATGTTGGAATACTGTGGGATCAATCCCCTTTAGATCTTTATATTGTTTGAAAGTAGAGTTGCAACATTGGAATGTGTGCACAAGAGGGAGAAAGAGGCTCAAAATAACAAATTCTTGTTTAATAAGTTGCTCAAGGTACAACTTGGGTACACTCTATCTCACACTTGATAGTGACCCATAGGCTGTTTACATAGCCTCTACCAAGCTAGGGTTAGGGTTTTCCCTGCCCCTAGGGCTATTCACACCCATCTACCCTCATAATCCCTTGCTTATAGTGGGTTTCTAAGCCTATCTTCTAACACCCCCCCTCAATGCCAGGGTGGCATTGGATTACAAGGCATGTAATATATCCCCCCCCTCCTCGGGATGCCTTTATAAATCAGGCTTACAAGAGTGTTTTAGATAGATGATTTAAAGAGTCAAAACATTCGATCTTCAGATGGATTGGAGGCATAGTTGGCCACCAATTCTTTGGGTACATCAAGAGTGTTGGGGAATTTACTAGTGATATGCCCTGTCTTCTTGCATTTGTTACATTTCATTTTCTTGGGATACTTCTTCCAACAGTTGTTTACAAGATGTCCTTTTTTCTTACAAAAAGAACATCTAGTGAAAGCTATATGTACCAATACTTGATCAGGGGAAGTTGAAGATGCCTGACTGTTGCTACTTTCTTTGTGGTTCCTCTTTTCTTCATCCAAATAGAATTGAATGGTACTTGCTAATGTAGGATCTAGAATGTTGGTGAGAGTGGTTACAAGAGTAGGAAACACCTATTTTATAGCTTTTAGGAGAATAGCAATAGCATCTTCTTCATGTATTGGAGCTTGTACAGAGGCAAGTTGTGCCATAAGTCTCTTCATGTGAGAGATGAATTTTCCCCAATCTTCTCCTGATCTATATTCCAAGCTAAAGAATTCAATTTTAAGGAAGATTTTAGTATTTTTACGAGTGGCTCCATAGAGCTTTTCAAGCTCATCCCATTTTTCTTTAGTAGTGTTTAGATGATCAACATGATGAATTAAGGACTCATCTAAGTGTAGCATTATGATTGCTTGGGCATGTTGGTCATCCTCTATATCAACCAGATTTGCAGAGTTTACAACTCTAGTGCCTTGAATGAGAGGCCAATACCCTCTCTCCATCATTTTGTAATTTATAAGTACCTACCATGGGTGGAAATATTTTCCATCAAACTTTCAAATTTGAGGATGGACATTAGCATATGTTGTGGCCATTGGGAATGTCTTACCATTTGTTAGGACAAGGGCAGTGTCTAGTCCCTTACAAATTTTCCACTGAATGTGAAAGCAAATCAAACAATTGAAATCAAAGTTGCAATGAGGAGAAAGGATGAAAATCATATAGATGTAATATTTCAAGGTATGACTATGGTGGTCCTTTCTTATGTGCAATCTTCTTCCGAGGTTTAATAGTCTTTTTAGATTTTAATGAAGTAAACCTAGACTGGACTTCAGGCTCCTCCTTGTGGTATGGCTTAGTGGATGAAGCTAGTGTTGGACAAGGTTGGTCTATGATCTCAATGCTTGTTGCTGATGATTCCAAGGAGAGTACAATGACACTCATCCTTTTGATTTCATTGACCAGTGTACTTGAAACAAAGTCACTCAAGATATGCAATACACTTCTAGTGTATGATGGTCTATGTGTTTATAATTGTACACATAGCCTTACAATTTTAAGTAGAGGAGTTAGTTATTTTCATTTCCTGATAAAAGCATTCAGATTGTGTAGATATTAATGATGATTTAAACAAAGTGCCTTAGTGCTTACAAGCACTCATCTGTAGCTCATGTTGCTAGAGATGGTAAATGTCGGTCTTAATGAGCTTGATGCTGACTCTTCGAGTAGAGGAACTTCTAAAATGAGATTCCTAGATTAATAACACACTTTGTAAGAGTTGACTCAGTGATTAAAATCATTGATGACCAAACATTGAAATTTTTTTGAAAATGGATGAAGCTTGAAGCTCCTGGGTATGGCTGCCAGAGACTCACAGTTAGGGTTTTGATCTGCAGGCTGTAGGAGATGAATCAATACAAACCCTCTTAGGTGAGTATAGTCCTCTATAGGGGCTACAATATCCCTAAGGTAGCTGCCATTATTGCACCCTATACCAGACGAACTTCAGCTCAAAACAGGTCGCCTGTGAAAATTGTGCCAGATCTGCGATTTCTGCAATGTCATCCACCACGTCGACTAATGTCAGCCTTTGTTGTGCCAAGATGAGTTGCCCTGAGTTGCTGAAGAGTTCCTCAAAAGGAACCATGAGCTGAAACCTCTTCCTTCATTCTCCTTGAGTCCTCCATCAGAGGTGGGTCTGGTTTGGCTATGGAGGCAAGAGGTAAAAGATGAAGATGATGAACAATCTTATGCACTTAGTGAGGATGAGGGTATAGGAAGCTGAGGGGATTAGAGGAGGCTATGATACCATTTTTGAAAGCAGAGTTGTAGCATTGAAATGTGTGCACAAGAGGGAGAAAGAGGCTCAAAGTACAAGAACAAATTCTTGTTCAATAAGTTGCTCAAGGTACAACTTGGGTACACTCTATCTCACACTTGATAGTGACTCATAGGCTGTTTATATAGCCTTTGCCAAGCTAGGGTTAGGGTTTCCCCTGCCCCTAGGGCTATTCACACCCATCTGCCCTCATACTCCCTTGCTTATAGTGGGTTCCTATGCCTATCTTCTAACATATATGACCAAGCAAACATGTCTAAGTTCTCCTTTAGTAAGTCTCACAGGACCACTAGTTCTTCTTCTGGAAGATTAAGACCCACTTTCAGGTGATGTTCAATACCGTCAGTATCCAAGAACGTCACTTGCCTTTCACCTTTCACTTTATGGATAAATGTCCCACTGATTGCTTCTAGATAGAGGTCTGACTCCTTCAAGGGAGTAGTGTTATCGTCTGATGTTCCACTAGAACCAGTGTTCTCCTTTTGAACAGATGACTCATTTGTCTGATAAGATTGTTGGAAGGGTATTAGAGCTTTGTTTGCTTCTATGTGAGTGGCGATTTCTTCTGTACTTAGGGATTCATCTTCAAAGGATGCATCCAGGAATGTCACATAGCACAAACCTTCTATAAGACATGGCTCTGATGGCTTTGGATTTTGTTGTTGACAAGGGGCATCATCATCATATTTTCTTTAGAATGAATGGTCAGGGCAACAGAAGCCACTTGTGAACTTAATTTTTATACCTTTGATCCATTTTTTATGCAGATTTTGCATACTTTTTGTGGTCCATTGGTCAACCCAAATGGAACCATGGTCATTCCATCCAACACCTCGAGATCTTTGGTCTCTAAGGTCTTTGTAGGGACATCAACAAGATCGTCCACTATCAGAGGAACGTCTTCATCTGCACTTTCATAACCTGCTTCATTTTCTTCCTCATCATTTTCATCCTCTTCCTCTAGAGGCTCTATAGGAGAAGAACATATCCTTCATCTCTGTGTTTGCTTTTGCTTTTGCCTCTGTGTCTCGCTCTGTCTCTGCAAATGCCATGTAACACAGAGAGTAGTACATCCATGCTTCTATTTCACTATCAGAGGTGATTTCACAAGTCAATTTTGACCACCAAATATGTCAGCCAATAGTCTCTTCTTGCAAGGGTTGTTTTTACATATGGGAGGATGCCCAATGGTTTAATTGTGCTTTGGTCTGCCATTCTGATAAGCCAAGGTGTAGGTTGAATTTCTTGAAAACCTAAGTCCTTCATTGTCACATCCGTCATTATGTTTACTGATGAGCCTCCATCAATCAATGCATCTAAAATAAAGCATCCTTCTATCCATACACTAGTCTTTGGGGTTCCAGGATCTATGAAGGCGTTACCCACATCCACTTCCTTCATAGGTTCTGAGGCTCTGTTGGACTTTTTTGTTATTGAGGGAGCAATCATTAGTCCGCATCTTCTTGTCAAGATGCTTTTGAATCTTTTTTGGCAACTGGGAGATAGCATTAGCAAACTGTTGGAAGGTTAGGTTTGGTTTAAAGGTGTCTAGGTCTTTGACCAAGTCATAATCTTTGATAGAATCCACAGGCTTTTCCAATCTACTGGGAAATGGGGCCACACCCACTTTTATTTTCCCTTTTTCTTCCAAGAGCAGCAACATATGCACTTCGTCCTCATAAGAAGGGACTTTTTCATCCTCTTTTTCCTAGACCTCTGGCCCTGCCTCTGCAACTATCTTTGTAGATCTCTGTGGCTTTGTGGTGCTGTGTAATTCCTTATTTTGGATTGCAATGTTTTGTTTTTCCTGAGGGAGGTTAAATTTCACCGTCTTTGCAGAAGGAACGTTCTCTTTTGGAACTACGGGTTCTCCTTTCTTTTGCTTGCATTATTGCGGCCACTTCCAATTCCACCAAATTGGAAGCAAGTTCTTGGGTCTTATGTTGGGTATCAAAAGTAGATTTGACAGGGGCTGGACTTGGACAATCTTTTGCAGTATGGCCTTCTCCTTTGCATCGGCTACATAAGGGCTTGTAATCCATAGATCTTCTAGGGTTTGGACAATTCGGTGAGATATGACCCTTTTCTCCATATCTGTAACATTTCACATCTGATCTCTGACCACCGCCAGTAGATTGTCGTCCTTTGTAGCTTTGGGAGGGAAACCTCCTTAGACCAAAATTAGGACCAAACTCCCTAGGCTTTGGTCCAATGTCATGTGTTGTCATTTTGGATCCTAGTAAGTTGAATCTTGCGTTTTCATCTTTCTATCTTCGTTCCCGCATCTCTTTCAAAGAGAAGATATACTTTGTATGGTTCTTCCGCAAAAAATAGGAATAGAAGGCTCCATGAATGGTTGGTTTTCAGGTACATTCAGTGGCTAAATGTCCCGCTTGATAGCACTTTTTGCACCATGTATTAGAACACATCTTATCTCTCCCAGCTCATGCAGGAGTAGATATATTGGCGGTATTCACCTTCAACTTCTGTAGCTATTCTGTAATCACATCCATAAGCTCTTTCTTGATACTTGCGATTGAGTTAGATAAGTAGTCCTTCGGATTTTCACTTCTTGGAGTACTTGTAGTAGGGTTTTGATAAGTCTCTGTTATGATTGCATACACTAGTTGAGTTGATCCAGAGGGTCCTCTATTTTGGTTCTGATTCAGAGCTCTTGTTGAGACTTGGGGTTGTTGATTCCACTTGGTAGGGTTTCACTATTGTCGAGTCACCATTGGAGAAGCTCTCTGAGGCCACTGTTGTTGTGGTTGAACCATCATTTGAGGCACTATTGTCTGTGGCGACCATTGTGGATTAGGTGCACTATACTGCGGCACTATTTGCATCTGGGGATAGGGGTAGGAAAATGTCCGTGGGACTTCATTTGGTGGGTATACCCTTCCTGGCATGGGAGGAGGTAAGACTCCTCTTCCTGGAATCATTGACAGCCTTGCTTCAACTTCATTATACAATCTTGCACCTTCCACTGTAGCTTGCAGATTGATTGGTCTTCTCAATTCCACAAACTTGCAAACTTATTGTTGTAGGCCTTTGAGGAACACTTCTTTCTAGATACATTCGTCCAAATGATGGTTAGTGCATCTCTTCAAGATGGATTCCATTCGCAAGACATAAGCTTTTACTCTTTCTCTAGAGGACTTAGGTTCATGAACTCCTCTTGCATCTACTCTTCAAAACCTTCATGCTTGAATTTAGTGAGGAAGGCCAACTTCAAGTCGTCCCATGTGCCAAAAGTTCCTAATGCCTGTCTCTCATACCATTGAAATGCTGTGCCTTTGAAAGTGGCAGGGAATATCGCTATCCAATACTCAAGGGTTCTTGCATTGTTCGCCACACATGCTACCATAAATTTTGCTACATGAAGATCGGGGTCTTCATTGTACTCTCCCTTAAAAATTGGCAATGGGACTACATTTGTTGGCCTGTCATCAATATTTCCAAGACAAATCTGACTAGGAAGGGGACCTTGAGTCGCCATGGGGACTTCTGTAAAGAGTGCTTTTAGGGCATCAAAAGAGGCTTGTGCTGCAAGCTCGTTCTCAGCCTTGATTCTTGCCTTCTCTCTTCTCACGTACCTCTGGACTCGTTCTAACGCTTGCCTCTTGATTGTGTCATTCTTCAGGGGGTCGGCTCTAACTAGTTGGTCTATACTCAACATAATAGACTCAGAGAGGGGCATCAATCTCTGGAGGATTCTCTGGCCAACATCTCTTCTACTTCCTTCTTTTTAACATCTCCGAATTCAACTTTCAAACCACTACAGAGGGGGAGATATTCCATTCTGAAAGTATCAAAACTCATTCTTCTTAGGATCGTTGTTGTGCCATCATTATAATAATTTGTGCTTCTAATGGTTTCAAATGTGTATGTTGTAAAGAACACTCTATCTACCAACTTCCAGTGGGTTATTAATTGAACAAACAAGAGGCTGTTAGTGCACCAAGCATCCCATGTATCTTGCTATTCAGCATCCATGAACAAATTCCAACTCTTTTCTTTCTTGTTTTTGTGAACCTCCACAGACCACGACTCCTGAAGCTTCTTCACGATCTCTCACTTTAATGAAGACTGGAAACTTCTCAATGAATGCCAAATCTTCCATGGATGGTCATTCTCTCTGTTTCTACTCTTTAGTTTGTTTTCAAACAATTTGCTACCAAGATGCATGTCTCTATTGCCTCAACAGGAAGAGAAAATAGTCCACCACATAGAGCTTGCATTATGATGGTAATATGTTTCCAGCATTGTGGGATGAACTTCTTGTAGAAAGTGGATTTGGCAATAATAATCTCCAACTCTTCAGTGGAAGAATTAACTTTTCAAACATCCATTGAATTCTTCTCTTCTTGGCAATGCCATTTCCTTCATTTTCAGCCTCTTGTGATTCTTGTTGATGGCAAGTTTCCCTAGCTGTGCACCAAAAACATGGAGCCCCAAGAGGAACACCAAGGAAAAGGGAATTCTATTGCAAGAAAATCTATCTTGTAACATCAACAAGCTTTTGTTTCATTCTTTAGAGAACCACAACAAGGAAAAGAACAAATCTTCACGCGACATCATAGTAGATATCTCCCACGGATGTGATAGAATCAACCATAATCTTCAAAATCTTCATAGAATCCATCAATAGAACAAGAAACATAAAAGAACACACCACTTTTGAATGGAAATCAATCACATAGTATTCATCTTCAATGTCTTCATAGTTCTTTCTCTATCTTTCATAGTAGATACATTATTTTTTAGGCATAGAACTTAGTTTCTCTCACTTCTCTCTCTCTCTCATACTCTTGCTCTCTCAATAATACATCATAGCCTCACTAAAATACTCAAGAATGGCACTTAATAATTCTTCTTAGGTCGTGGATGCACCTCCCAGGAGATATGGGAGGTATGAAAGGGCACCAGAGCCACTACAATGTCTCTTCATAGCTCACTACTGTCACTCTTACTTCAATCTTCTCTTCAATCTTCAACAGCTCCTTCTTCCATTTGTTTTAGCTCTTTTGAACTTAGATTCATCCTTTCCAAGTTAGAAAACTTTCCCAAAGTTACACATACATTCTATGAAGATCTACAGAATAGAACAGAACATGAACAGAGAATAGATAGAGGCTCTACAGAAGGTCTACAAAGGTTACACAAGGTCATCAGAGAATAGTAGATCCTCATAACTCATACTAAAACCATTCCAAACTATCAAAAACTATTCAATAAGCTTTCAAAACACCTCAATCTTCATCAATCATCAATCCATGCTTCATACAGAAGAACATCAGAACAAAACAGAAGCTATCAGAACCAATGAGAACCTCAACAGAACCTACCAGAACATCACAGAGCTTCATATTTCCACTAAGAATCATCATGAGCTTCCAAAACATAATCAATATCATCCAAAACACTCTCAAACATTTTCAAAAAACAACCAAACATCACTCAAAATCCATAAAAAATCAACCATTCAGACCTTAAAAACAACAAAAATTAAAATTTTTCCACTCTCAACCATTTAGTCAAAAATTCAGTCTTTTTCCACTCTCAACATGGTCACGCAGTCATTTAATACGTCTCGAGTTTCGTAGAAACACGGTATGACTATTTTTATGAAGGAAATGAAGGTTTTTTTATATTTTATAAGGGAAATGATGTTCTTATGCGATAAATTTTTTTCAAGTACTGGTTGCATCATGTTTAATTGCTATCTATCAAAAAATTCAGATTTCATAATGATTTACATGCGCTATTTAAATCCCGCAAAACCTGAAATGCGATCTTTAAGGGTAAAATGATGGTTTTGTCATTTTGGGTGGGTGAAATGTGTTCTTATGGGGAAAAATAAAAAATAAAAATGAATTTTATTATGTTGAAATGATTTGTATAAGGAAAATAAAAAAATAATAGTGATTATTGTCAAATAAATGCTAAAAAATAAGTGAAAATATAGAAAAAAATAAAAATATGCTTCATAAAAATATGAAAAAATATAATGAGTATTTGTGAATGTATGGTAGTGGCAGAGCATGAGGTTTAGCCTTAGATTTTTCTATCTCTTTGTCAAAGTTCACGATTTGTCACTTTTCATACATCAAAACATGACAAAATGAACCCCTACACCTATGCAATGGAAGCACCACCTAAAAGTAGGGGGTGGGGTATTTGAATGATGCGATTTGGGTGCTGTTTATTGCTGAATTTGTTGGTGCGTATCATGATATAGAGTTTGTTATATTTTAAGTAAGAGAATAGTAGCATGAGTGTTGTCTCGGTGCTATCCTTACATCACCGCAATGAGTTTATAAATGAGCATTGGAAAGCCTGTTTTTACATGACACGTTTCTAATTGAAAATTATGTTTGAGCACATTAGAATCATCCACTTTTGTATATGCATATCAACCATGGTATCGGAATATGAAGAACTGGATGCACAGCACCTATTTTCCGTTATGATGACCTACGCTTCAGTGTATGAGACAACCTAATCTGTAGGCTAGTTGATCATTTTTGAGAATTGTTTGGTAAGGACACATGGTATCTCTTGGAGTACGTTCAAAATGAAAGAGTGGAGCTTGTATTGTGTGTACTTTATGTTGATGCGACGCATCTTGGGGCCAATCCCCGAGGTGTAGGAGAGTCGCAGTGGAGCCGTGGTAGTCAGTCGAGAGGTGCTTCCCTATGTATGTACTATGAGGCATTATGCCTATATGTTATGGGATCTCCCTCTGAGGAGAAGGGAAGGTAGATTGTGGACTATGTCCTAATACAAACGCAAAGTCGATATTAGCACTTTTTGTGCCATAGCCAGTGTCGGCCCATTTTAGGTCCCATCATTATTAAAAAGATACTCCTCCTTTGGCCCTCAAACTATGGAAGAGGAACATGATGATCCAGACCTTCTTAATGCTTCCTTGCCTCTAGTCAAAATAGTTAGTCCCTAGTATGCAAACATAGCCAACCTCTTGGAAACTCAATAGTATCCTCCTGGCATCTCAAGCCATGATAAGAACAAGCTTCTGTTAGAATCAGACCCATACACCTTGCTAGGCGGTGCATTGTATAAGAAAGGAAACGATGAAGTGTTGTGGGAGACAAAATCGGCATAATATTGAAAGCATGCCATGACAAACCATGTGGTGGACACTTCGCAGGAGAAGCAACATCCAGGAAGGCTCTATTAGCAGGATACTGGTGGCCGACCCTCCATAAGGATGTATATGACTACTGCAAGAGATGCGATGCTTGTCAACCGAATGGGGAAACCCACCAAAACAAGTGCCATGCCACTGCAACCTATTCTTCCCCTAAAGCCGTTTGAGAACTGGGGGATTGATTTTGTGGGTCCCATTGATCCACCCACCAAATGGAAGTAGAATAGATACATCCTAGTATGTACGGATTCTGTCACAAAGTGGTGTGAAGCTAAAGCTCTGAAGCGGGACGATGGGAACATCATAGCCCTGTTCATGTACAAGAATATTATCACCCATTTTGGCAGTCCCCTGGAGCTGGTAAGTGACAGAGGTACTCATTTCCTTAACAACATCATGGAAGAGTTGACAGAACTATATAAGATCCGCCATCGCAAGTCCACTCCTTACAACCCTAGAGCCAATGACCAAGTTGAAGTCACCAACCACATCCTCTACTCGATCTTGACAAGAATGATTGCTGCATATCGTCATGATTGGGACGATCGACTTACATAGGCCCTCTGGGTGTACAGAACCTCCCATAAGGCTCCTACAAGACATACCCCTTTCTAGCTGGTGTATGGTACAGAAGCTATTTTCCCGATTGAACTGGAATTGCCCTCTTTACGAGTGGCTATCAAAGAACGCTTGGAAGATGATGAGTCACTACAACGCCCCCTCTTACACTTGGAATGTTTAGAAAAGACTTGCAGGATGGCTCTGCAGTGCATGGAAATGACTCAATTGCGGCGTAAGGCCTATCATGACAGTTTCATAAAGCACAAGGAGTTCAAAGAAGGTGATGGCCTATGATTCCAGATTTGGAAAGTTTCATGGCAAGCTTCAACAATAGTGGATGGGCCCATACAAGGTACTTGTTGTCAACCCTAATGGTTGTTGATGCCTGTGATGATCCCTTTCTGATCAATGGCTATCGCCTGAAGAAGTACTTCCCTACTTGGGGATCCTAACAATCACATTCGACACACCCTTTCCCTTGTGGGCATCGCATTGTCCTTCTCCTTATGCTTCCGATAGCCCTTATGATCTTCCTCATGAGGCGGTCTTGTTCTATTAGCCCCTCCCAAACACCTCTCATCCTTACTATGTTCTCCTCTCATCTGATCGAGTAGTGGTAATGTTGATGGTCATGCCACATGGCCTCATTCTAAGAAAAGGTGGCAAACACCCTTGGGTAGGAAGCTGGCTGTGGAAAAGGTGGTGACACCCAGCAGTCCAGAAAGTTGATCCATTAGTTCACATCTCCAGAACCTAGTTCCAAAGCCGCCTCCCTTAGTGCGCTGTGTGATGCACCTCTCTGTCGGTCTTCTAGCACAGATGTCATGTTCTATATCCGATATACATTTTTGATCCATTGGCTACCTCCCTGGGTATGCCTCTTCCTCAACAGATAATGCAACCTTCATCGACAACCCCCCGAGTGATGTGAGTTTTCATCCTAACCGGATGGGGATATGAGTATGGTCTGCCCTCTGTATCTATCAGTGAGTGTGATATAGAGGGTGGGGTGAGTGACTAGTCCTTTCCCTTCAATTCAATCGAGAGATGCGATGTGTGAATGGAGTGTTGCATGCACGGGTTGGGACTCTTAATGCAAAAAGCATGATCTATTCTTGTGCACTGCACTATAAGGCTCCCTGGCCTTCCTTCTTGCACCGTATGCCAGCACAAGGTTGTCAAGATTGTGGGAGAGAAGGAAGGAGTCTCGCTTGAAGCTTTCTTGCTTGCACAATGGGGGAAGACACACAAGGGTGGAGGCTGAAAACAGTTTTCCTCTTCTTAGTTGTGTAAGCCAAAAGAACTCAAGTACAAAGAAATAGAAGAACCCTCTATATGGGTCTCAAAACCAAACTCAACTAACTAAGGTGGCATACTAACTGAGCCACGAACTAGAATAGATAAGGATAGCTATCATGTAGCTATTATTCATGGGCGGTGTACCAACCGCATCTGCAACTAACACGTCGGTGACATAAATGCACAACGGTCACCCTGGCATATCACGAGTGGAGCTCGATATCTCAACACTCCCCCTCGAGCTCAATCCCAATTCCTGCACACCAAGCAGGTCTCTGAACTTGCGCAGCTTCTCTGCGCCCAATGCCTTCGTGAATATGTCAGCTACCTGATCCTCTGTGCTGACATAAACTAGATCAATAAGACCTAGTAAAACCCTCTCTCGCACATAGTGATAATGCACCTCAATGTGCTTTGTTCTAGCATGATAGACTGGGTTATTTGCCAAGTGTATACTACTCATGTTGTCACAATAAATGACAACTGGCCCATCTGTAGACTGATGCATATCATAAAGTAGCTTATGCAACCAAGCTACCTCACATGCAGCCATTGCTGCACCCCTGTACTCAGCCTCTGTGCTCGACAAGGCAACTGTAGGCTGTTTCTTGCTGCTCCAAGTGACTGCAGCACTCCCAAAAGAGAACACATATCCACTGGTAGATCGTCTATCAGAAATACTACCAGCCCAATCAGCATCAGTGTATCCATGCAACTGTATCTGAACCCCAGTCTCATAAAATAGTCCATACTGCAATGTGGACTTCACATACCTGAGTATGCGTCTAGCCGCATCCAAATGTGGTTTCCTTGGAGCCTGCATAAACTGACTTACCAATCCAACAGCATAGCTCAAATCTGGCCTGGTAATAGTCATATAAATCAAACTTCCTACTATGCGTCTGTACATAGTAGGGTCTTCTAGAAGCTCACCTGCATCTGTGCTCAGCTTCACATTCTGCTCCAAAGGAACTGAAATAGGCTTACAGCTTGTCATCCCATATTTGGACAGCATGTCCAATCCATACTGCCTCTGCAAGAGCTGTATCCCACTTGGTGATCTAATCACCTCAATGCCCAAGAAATAACGCAGCTCTCCCAAATCCTTCATCTCAAACTTCTGCTTCAATAGCATTTTCACATGAAGGATATCTTCATCACTGTCACCTATCATAATCAAATCATCAACATAAATGACAAGTAGCATAATACCTTTCTCTGTTTTCCTCACATAAAGTGAGAAATCTGCCTTGGAAATCTGAAAGCCAATAGTGACAAGATACTGTCCTATCTTGTCAGACCACGCTCTAGGTGCTTGCTTCAAACCATACAAAGCTTTCTTCAACCTGCAAACAAACTCAGGATGAACAGCATGCACATAACCTGGTGGCTGCTCCATATAGACCTCTTCTTGCAAATCACCATGCAAGAAGGCATTCTTTACATCCATCTGATGTAAAGACCATCCCTTTGATGCAGCCATAGCAATGACTGCTCTTACGGTTGCCATCCTTGCAACCGGACTGAATGTTTCTTCATAGTCAATGCCATATGTTTGTGCATACCCCTTGACTACTAATCTTGCCTTGTATCTGTTCACAGAACCATCTGCATTGTGCTTCACCTTATAAACCCACTTACAGCCAATTGCATTCTTACCTTTAGGCAAAGGTACTAACTCCCATGTAGCATTTACTTCCAAGGCATCCATTTCTTCATCCATGGCTTTCTCCCATTTTTCTTTTCCCATGGCTTGCTCAAAAGATGTGGGTTCTGGTTCCTGTATCACTTTGACCATATATGCATAGTGAATGGCTGTAAATCCATCATATTTCAGCCTATCCACAGGATACCTAGCTCTCGTAGACCTGCGCAAAGTAGATTCACTCCCAGGTGCTCTCAAAACATCCCTGGTCTTCCTTACTCCAGGTGTAACAATAGAAGGGATACCCAACTCATCATCAATGCTCTGTTCTGAGCCACTGGATTCACCATCCACATAAGAGTGACCTGCATTCACATCAAACATGGGCTGATCAACCTTCTCTTTTCCTTTTCGTGATACCTGCATACCACTATCTGCATTGCTTTGAGAAGATTCTCCTGATCTCAATCTGCCTGTCCATGGCGAACAATGTGAACCATTGCTAGAGGACGCTCCAGGTCCACTAATATTTTGTGACTGCTGCTGTGAATTCTGTGCAGCATTACCATTTTGTGCATCTACATCATCAATCACATTTACTGGTTTATACCAGCTACTCATCTCATCAAAAACAACATCTCTGCTCATTGTAAACTTACGAGTAGAAGGGTTATAGCATCTATACCCTTTTTGCTGCAGAGAGTAACCAATAAAGATGCACTTCTCAGCTTTTGGATCCAACTTGGATCTCAGCTCATCTGGCACATGTACATAGGCAATGCAACCAAAAATTTTCAAATGAGAAATATCTGGTTTCCTACCAGTATACCTCTCCTCTGGAGTCATTCCATGTATTGCTGCAGTGGGAGTCCTGTTCATTATGTAGACTGCTGTAGCAACTGCTTCAGCCCAATAAAAATCTGGCAAGTCTTTTTCATTGAGCATGGCACGAGATACCTCTCCAATATGCCTGTTTTTCCTTTCTGCAATTCCATTTTGTTGTGGGGTATAACTGCATGAATATTGCTGCTTTATGCCATGCTCCTGCAAGAACTTTGCAAACTCATTTGAGAGGTACTCTCCCCCTCCATCTGACCTTAGGCATTTTATTTGCAGACCTGTTTCTTTTTCAGCCATAGCTTTAAGGGTTTTGAAATGCCCAAAAACTTCACTTTTCTTTTTCATAAAATATACCCAAACTTTTCTGCTATAGTCATCAATAAAAGTGACAAAATAATGACAGCCTCCAAGAGATGCAGCTTTAGTAGTCCACACATCAGAGTGGATTAATTCCAATGGCTTCTCACTCTCTTGAACATGTCTAGGAAATGGTTTCCTTGCCTGTTTTCCAAACTGACAGGCTTCACATACCTTATGCATTTCTGCAACCTTGAATTTTGGCAATCCTGCAACAATATTTTGGGCCTGCATTGATTTAAGTCGCTGTACATTAACATGACCAATGCGTTTATGCCAGATATCAATATCTGCAACTACACCGGTCCCATGTGCAAACATTGCTGCACTCAATTCAGACATGTCTGCATCCAATGTAAACATTCTTCCCTTCTTCTTTCCTTTTGCTATCAAGCGACCTTTATTTTTCATATCCTCAACAAAGCATCCATGAGGATTAAATCTGACCTGCAAGCCCTGCTCAACCATTTGACCAACAGAAACCAGATTCTTGGTGATATTCGGAACATGAAATACATCGGAGAGGTATTTCTTTTTCCCATCCTGCATAGACAAAGGTATTTTTCCAATCTGCACAATAGGATGTGCAGTATCATCACCAGTCTCCACAAATCCTGGTTTTTCCATTTTCCTTGCATCCTCCATCCATTCTGCATGACCTGTCATGTGGTTTGACGCACCTAAGTCAACATACCATACATCGTTGCTTTCTTCTGCACTTGTCACAGAATTATTCATGTGCTGCACCATAAACAGATGCTCATTTCTGTCATCACCCTGTCTACTAGAAGATGCATAATTTCCTTGTTGCAGTTTTCCATTCATGATGTCATTCTGCTTTTTGTAGCAGTCTTTAGCCATATGACCCATTTTACCACAATAGTAGCATTCAACATTACTGTTTGCATTTTGGCCTCTTTGCCATCCACCACGACCTCTTTGGCTCCCCCTGCCTCTAGAGTTACCACGTCCTCCTCCATAGGACTGATTTTCTTGAGTTTGCTGCATATTCTGATTTCTACCACGGCCTCCAAATCGGCCTCCTCTACCTCTGCCTCTACCTCTTCCAGCATTTGAGTAGAAGACAGCTTCTTTTGAAGTTCCTCCTGAAGAAGATGCACCACCATTTCTTTGCTCCTCAGAAATTAGAAGAGCAATCAACTCCTCAAAATCAGGAAATCTTTCACGAACTGAAATGGATGTCTGAAACTGTGCATAATCCTTTCCTAGACCATTCAAGGTCACAGAAACTAAATCATCATCTTCCACTGGCGACCCAATGGAAGCAAGTGCATCTGCAATCTTCTTCACCTTCATGTGGTAGTCGTTGATGCTCATATTTTCTCTTTGCACATTATGCAACTCTTGCTTGAGCTGCATTTTCCTGGCTTGAGTATTTGTGCTGTACATTTTTGACAAAGTATCCCATGCCTCCTTTGGCGTACTTGCATCCTGAATATGCACAATCATAGAGTCTGAAATGCTGATAGACAGCCAATACATAACTTTCCTGGCTCTCTCATGCCATGCTTTGAATGCCTGCATTTGCTGTTGATTGGGAACATCAGGAAGAACTGGTTCTTCTTCATTTCCTGCAACAAATTCCCAATATCCTTTTCCCATAAGGAAATTCGTCATTCTAAACTTCCATGCCTGGAAGTTGTTCTTGTCAAGCTTTTCAGTGACAATCTGTGAGAGAGAATCAGACGCCATTACAGAACACTGCGAAAAATTCTGTCACTGCAAAAACTCAGCTTCACCCTCACAAGGGCAAATCTGCAAAACTGGCGAAAGTGGTATTTGACCACACAGTCACTTCCTAGTGACGATTTTGCATCAACAGGCAACAGGGATGATTCACTAACTCCCAATGTCTCTGCGCACAAGCATACGATGCGATTTCTACAGTAACTTTGCACTGACCTGTAGAACAGTGGTTGCACAACATAAAACTGGGCCTTTTTCTGAGTGCGTGCAGAGAACTTCCGCCTCCAAAACAGGCCCCGAAATGGCCTCAAATCAAAAAAACAAGGTCGCCGAGAGCTAAAGCTCTCGCCCGCAACATATACTGCCCTCTTGCTTCACCGCGAAGGGCGTCTCAACCTGAGACAATGCACTCTTGCAATTTCCGGCTGTGCTACCTGCAGAGATCTGCTCCCAAAACAGAAAATGAAAGCAACACTGCTCCTCTTACCAGAACACCGCGAGCTTGGCTTGCTTTCTTGAGCTCCTTACCACGAACAAGGCTCTGATACCATGTCAAGATTGTGGGAGAGAAGGAAGGAGTCTCGCTTGAAGCTTTCTTGCTTGCACAATGGGGGAAGACACACAAGGGTGGAGGCTGAAAACAGTTTTCCTCTTCTTAGTTGTGTAAGCCAAAAGAACTCAAGTACAAAGAAATAGAAGAACCCTCTATATGGGTCTCAAAACCAAACTCAACTAACTAAGGTGGCATACTAACTGAGCCACGAACTAGAATAGATAAGGATAGCTATCATGTAGCTATTATTCATGGGCGGTGTACCAACCGCATCTGCAACTAACACGTCGGTGACATAAATGCACAACGGTCACCCTGGCATATCACGAGTGGAGCTCGATATCTCAACAAAGGTGGGATGCACAGTTGCACCATCAAGTGCGCACAAGGCATACAACAATTTTGCATAAGTGAGTGTGATGATTACATCAATGGATTTCACGAATGGGCTGCCCTCTGTATCTTTCAATAGAGTGAGAGACAGAGGGTGGGCTGAGTGTGACTAGTGTTTCTCCTCAATCAATTCCGAGAGGTGAGATTGATGGACGTTACGATAATTGGAGTCAATTACATTTCTGTTTCCCTCTGTACACACGGGACGGCTCTGTGCCACTATCACAAGCTATGCCACCCTATTCTGTACATTGCACAATAAGGCTCCTTGGCCTTCCTGCCCTTGCACCTATGCCAGATGGGTGGAACGTACTAATGAACCATCAATTGTGCACACTGGCATACTCTCTCCCAATCACTTTTCCCTTGTTTAGCTCTACACTAGTCATGAGTTATGGGATTTCATGCATATTCATTGAGCGATGTGCGTCATGGGGTGAGTGACTTCTCTATCATCCTCTTGAGTGCCCGTAAACTAAGAGTTCTATTCTTCGTCATCGACACTTGACTCGATGGAATTTATCAACAAAACTACCTCCCTGGGTGGTGTTGCATGGTCCGTGCCATGATGGACATGTTCTGTGGTGTGCCCTGGTCCCTCATGCCGCTTGACGATGGCTTCAATCTTCCTATATCAACAATGACGATTCCCTTCAATCCTCTACAAAATGGACCAAGTATTCCTAACCCTATCTTTCTGTTTGCAAGTGCATGTTATGTATTAAGTGTGGGGACGCCACCATCCAGTCGGTTGACAAGTCTGCGCGACCGTGTTGATCAATCTACCCTAACTAGTAAGGTCTTAAGTGTGGGGACACATCCCTACGCATCTGCTAAGCATACTCCCTGCATATGTCATTACCCAATCATGCGTGTCTACCACATACTATTTCTTCCTTGATGGGGTCCCTTCCTCACCTACCCACCCTCGTATCCCCTGTCATCGAGGCCGTTTTCCTTGTGGTTGTTTTTATTGTGCACTTTTTTTCTTTTCTATGTGGATATACTCTACATTCACTAAACTCCCAATCCAACCTTATAGTCTTGTTTTTTCCTTTAACACAATATTAGTGAGTTTGGGAATCTCCCAATTCCCATTTTTTGAATACTAAAAAGGTGGCACCCAGATAACATGCCCATAAGTTATGACAAATCCAAATATTTGGCCACGTGTCCCAAACTTATGGGAATTTGCCATATTCCCCAATATAGTGTTCTTTGAATGACACACTTTTCCTTTTTACATCCCCCTATTTCTGGTGCGCAGATCCGATGCTGTACGCTTACGTAGTGAATGCCAGAAGGTCCCCAAGAACAAAAGAACTCTACTTTTTGCACAAAACTCAAGGTAAAAAGCATGTACAACATGAACAAGAGATCAATTGGTTGCAATCTCCCCCCATGCCTTGTGTGAGCGCTCCACAAAGCATGTATTTTTTGTATTAATCATCTTGAAGCTCAAATAATAGCCCAAATTACAAAATAGCAAGCTTTTAGCTTTTGAGTTTGCTTTAGCACAAAATAGAAATAAAGCTAATGGGCGGTGCCCAAAGAGTCAGGCGTACGCAATACAATGTCCCAGTACAAATAACATAATCGTGCGCCCATGCGCATACAAAATAATAAATAAATATCCAACGCCTCAACAAATAGGTGCAACAAAATATAGGCGCCATACCTAAGGTATGCACCCATCAAAATATAAATGATAAATTGAATACTCGCTATCCTCCAATGCTTTCCTCCGCCATTGTTGCTATCTCTACACATCAACTGAAGCATTCACAATCGTTAGTAAAATAATACAATTAAACTGACAAAAGTGAATACCTGGCAGTCTTCAGCTACATAAATAAATCAATTGGTTAGAAATCAATCCTAACCTTAATTTATTACGAGTGAGCACTCTAAACTCATAAACGTTTATTAAATTAATATGCATTTTGCGAAATCACCCGCTATGGAATCACCCATGTACACACTAAATTAATGAAACACCCGAAAAGGATAGGTGTCCCCATCAACTTTTCGCACAAAGTATCCGCTTTGTGTATGAGCGCCAGTCATCAAAGTTTACGGAATCCACCGTAAAACCTCACAGAATCCACCGTGGCATGGAATCCATTCTGAAATACGCCTCGTGGCACGGAATCCACCGTGAAATATGCCTCCTTCCATCATACCCCCGGGGTGGGATAGCAATTGACCTCAATTGCTATTAGCTCAATGTGGAGCTAGCAGAGTGGGGAAAGCATTTAAGTCTCTAGCGTGCATCCATTGGGCTTCCTCTACAGGATGGTTCTTAAATTTGACTAGATATCTAGAATATCTTCGGCCAGTTCTAGTGGTCATAAAGTCAGTATCTATGATAGCTTCAGGTTCAAGTATTTTAGTCTCTTCCTCTAACAAAGGTGGGTTTTCATAAACAGGGTATACAGGTAATTGGCCTCTGAAGGGACTTAATTAACTAATGTGAAATGTGTTGTGAATTTTCCAGTGAGGTGGTAATTCTAACTTAAACCAATTGATTAATTTTGTGAATGATCTTAAATGGTCCATAGAATCTAGGGGCTAATTTGACAATTGGGTGTCTATCTACACTTTGTAATCTATATTTTTCTATTCTAAACCAAACATAGTCATCAACTTTAAAATTCATTGCTTGTCTTTTCTTATTGGCTTGTTTGGTATATGAGTGCTGGGCTTTGGCAATCATGTCTTTAACCTCATCAAAAATATTAGCGTGCATAGGAGCAATATCATCAGCACTTTGAATTCTATTTGATAAAGATGCAACATGTGTAGACAATCTATAACCATAAATAACTTCAAACGGTGCTTTCTTTGTAGATGTGTGTGGTGTATTGTTATATGCAAACTGTAATAAATGCAAATGTGTATCCCATGTCTGTGGTTTAGAAATAGTGTAAGCATGTAAAAGATCTAGAATAGTACTGTTAGTGGCTTCTGTTTGACCATTAGTTTCAAGATGAAATGCAGATGAGAAATCATTTTTTTGTGCCTAGGTTAGCAAACAAAGTAATCTAAAAGTTGTTACAAAATCTAGAATCACGATCAGAAATAATAAGTTTTGGTAATCCATGGTTAGTGAAAACAGTTTTAAAAAACAATTGTGCTGCTTGTGATACTATTAAAGTTTTCTTACATGGAATAAAATATGCTTGTTTACTAAACCTATCTACTACAGTCCAAATCATGTCATGGTTAGCTTTAGTATTAGGTAAACCAGTAATAAAATCCATAGAAATTTGTTTCCATGGTCTCGACCTAATAGATAAAGCCATAAGTAATCCATACTGTTTACCATGATGTCTCTTAACTCTTTGACAAATCAAACATTCAGAAACAAAGTTAGATACATCAGTATCCATATGTGGCCAATAAAAATCTTCAGTTAATGTACGTAAAGTAGATATGATACCTCTATGACCTTGATATGGAGGATAATGAATCTCATTCAAAACAAATGATCTAAATGGAACTATAACATATAATCTCTTTTCATAAAACATGAATCCATCATTATAAGACAGTGAATCAATAGGAATCCAGTTATTTTGAACTAATTTATTCCAATCAGCATGAAAAGTAATATCTTGATGATAAGTATATTTTATAGGAGTTAAAGAATCAAATGATATAACAGAAATATTATGAATAGTAGGTCTTCTACTTAATGCATCGGCCACTACATTTTCTTCACCTGGTTGATACTGAATGATAGGATGAAAACTATGAATAAAGGCTGCCCATTTGATATGTCGGTTAGATATTTGAGGTTGGCTAGGTAAATGTCTAATACTTTGTTGATCGGTCTTAATCATAAATTTAAAACCCATTAAGTAGTGTTTCCATTGTCTTAAGGCTTGTACTACAGCTAATAATTCTTTGTCATATGTGGAATATTTAAGTTCGGAGGGTTTTAATTTACAACTAGAATAGGCGATGGGATGATTGTCATACATAAGTAGAGCTCCTATTCCAGATCCGCTAGCATCAGTCACTACTAAAAAGAATGGTCTATTAAAATCAGGCAGTTGTAATATAGGAGCATGGGTTAATGCATGTTTCAATAAGTCAAAGGATTTCTGTTGATTATCGGACCAATGATAAGCAATACCTTTCTTCAAAAGTTTAGTCAGAGGCAAAGCAAGTAATAAAAAATTACCCACAAACTTCTTGTAGAAACTAGCAAGACCTAGGAATGATCATAACTCATGCACATTTTTAGGTATAGGCCAATTCAATATTGCTTCTATTTTCTTAGGGTCAACCTTAATACCATCTGATGATACGATATGACCTAAATATTCAATTTCTGGTTTAAAGAACTCACTCTTTTCCAGATTAGCATATAGTTGATTATCTTTTAATAACTCGAAAACCAAGGACAAATGTTCATAATGTTCTTTCTCATTTTGACTAAACACCAAAATATCATTAAAAAATAGAATAACACAATGCTGATATTTAAAAAATATACGATTCATCATTCTACTAAATTTAGCAGGTGCATTAGTCAATCCGAAAGGCATCACTAAAAATTCATAATGACCAAATTGTGTCCTAAATATAGTCTTGAATATGTTAGACTTATCTAGTCTTACCTGATGATAACAAGATTTAAGGTCTATTTTACTAAATATGGCAGAACCTTGCAGTTTATCCATAAGGTCATCAACTCTAGGAATTGAATACCTATTCTTTACTGTGATATTATTTAAAGCTCGATAGTCAATGCACATACGATAAGTATTATTTTTCTTCTTTACTAACAAAACAGGTGTATCAAATGGAGAACTACTAGGTCTAATCAATCCTCTATTTAGTAATTCCTCAACTTGACTTTGAATTTATTTTTGCTCTATCTGGTTATGCCTATATGGTGCTTTACAAGGTGGTTTTGTACCAGGAATTAAATCTATTTTATGGTCTTCTGGACGTGAAGGAGGTAAACCAGGTGGTAGATCTTCTACAAAACAGTCTTTAAAGTGTGTAAGAAATTCTTTATGCCTAGGTTGCATATGATTTTCTTTAACTTGCAGTTCATTCATCCAAATGAGATAAGATTTACTACTTTTGCGTAATGCACGTTTAGCTTGAGTATGCGAAAGCAGTGGAAAAGCATTAGATGCATGCATACCATACAATGTAATATGTTTTCCTTGAAAATGAATATTAATCGAACGTGTAGAATAATCTATAGTACGGTTATGCTGATGATGCCAAGCCATACCTAAAATAATATCACTAGACTGTAATGGTACAACTAGAAAATTTCTTCTTTCAGTGTATTCACCAATTTGAATTTCCAAGTCATGCACTTCTTGTGTTCCATTATACCTAGTGCCTAAGAATGCTGCTTTAATGCGATAATGCGTAGGTATAGTCTATAACTTCAATTCTTTCACTAACTTTGCAAAAATAAAATCATGAGTACTACCATCATCATGCAAAATAATCTTTTCCTTTCCATGCACTAAACATTTCATTGTCAATAAAGAATGTGGAGTTGGCATACCTGGTAAAGTATCCGAAGGAGTGGTAATGTCGTCTTCATCTTTTGTGAAATCAGGCATTTCTTCATGTTCTTCATCTTCCATTGCTCCAAGGTAGTTGATATGGACAGGTGGCTTCTTCGAATGGCAATTTGTTGCTAGATGTTCAGGTTGGTGACATTTATAACATACTATAGGTTTGGCTTTGGTTACATTGTTTGCGATGGCGGGAAGTCTAGGAATATTAGGATTTGGCTGTGGAATGGGCTTAGGGTTTTGATTGGTATTGCATGGTAAAGCAAGTGGTTTTGCCCAAGACTTACGAAAAGATGATGAAGGAAAATGACCTTGATTAAATCTTCTAAAATTTGAATTGAATTGCTTAGATCCATAGTTACCATTGGCTTCGAATTGCTGTGGACGCTTGTCTCTTCCTCAAAGCTTGTCTTCAGTGTCATGAGCTAAAGAAATTGCGTCTTCAAGAGTTGCAGGCTTGAACATATTGACTTCAGCGTAGTAATGCCCAAGTAGTCCAGACATATACTCGAGCCTGTGTGTCGCTTCAGGTACGTCTTCAAGCATGTGTAATTAAACCTCACACTCTCAAAATCCAATTAGCGCAATGAGTGTAGCTCAAGATCGGGTGTACAAGGCTTATATATTTTTGTGTGTGGCTTTCACAATCATTGTCTTTGGCTATTGCAGGATTTGTAATCTTTGAAAAATCTGTGTTTTATCCTTCTACGTGTGCTGAAAATGGTTCAGCAAACCTGCGTATACGAACAGTATCTTCCAGTGAACAACTTTGCAGTTTGGAGTTTCTGCGCAAGAACAGCCCTTCTATGAGTTTTGAACAGAAGTCAGTTTTGATTTCAGGTGACCTGTCTGACTTGCAGAGTTGCAAACTTATGTAACTTGCAGAGTACCAGAACTTGCAGAACTTGGTTGATTTAGCAGACTTGCAGAACTTGAACTTAGAAGACTTTGTAAATTCTGTGTGACTTGAAAGCTTGGATGATTTAGCTTAGTAGTGTAGTTTAAGGCTTTAATAAGCCTATTTGATTTTCAAGTAACGCGGCATGTTGTCGACGGATTTGAACACGGCGGAAAGATACTGACGCCGCCCGAGATGAAATTTGTGGTATTAAGCTTATTAAAGCTTAATACTAAGCTTTGTAGTCTTTAGTTATAAGCTTTTAAGCTTATAGAAATTGAGACTTATCTCTGTATAACCACGACTTGGAGAAGAGGATGTAGGAGTGGTCCTCCGCTACTGCAAGCTGGTCCTTCGCGATCTGAAGATAGAAACAGAGGTTCTTGATTGCCAGGAATCCACCCGTATCGACCGTCCGCGATGAGATTGACCGTAGAGCTCAATCGTTCCAGGAGCTCCGCCTTCGCACAAGATGGGTAGCGATTGGAAGCTCTTGATCTTAGCTTCGCTCTGATATTATTGTGCGCAGATCGGATGTTGTACACTCGCGTAGTGAATGCTGGAAGGTCCCCAAGAACAAAAGAACTCTACTTTTTTCACAAAACTCAAGGTAAAAAGCATGCACGCCATGAATGAGAGACCAATTGGGTGCAATCTCCCCCCATGCCTTGTGTGAGCGCTCCACAAAGCATGTATTTTTTGTATTAATCATCTTCAAGCTCAAATAATAGCCCAAATTACAAAATAGCAAGCTTTTAGCTTTTGAGTTTGCTTTAGCACAAAATAGAAATAAAGCTAATGGGCGGTGCCCAAAGAGTCAGGCGTACCCAATACAATGTCCCAGTACAAATAACATAATTGTGTGCCCATGCGCATACAAAATAATAAATAAATATCCAACGCCTCAATAAATAGGCGCCATGCCTAAGGTATGCACCCATCAAAATATAAATGATAAATCGAATACTCGCTATCCTCCAATGCTTTCCTTCGCCACTGTTGCTATCTCTACACATCAACTGAAGCATTCACAATCGTTAGTAAAATAATACAATTAAACTGACAAAAGTGAATACCTAGCAGTCTTCAGCTACATAAATAAATCAATTGGTTAGAAATCAATCCTAACCTTAATTTATTACGAGTGATCACTCTAAACTCATAAACGTTTATTAATTTAATATGCATTTTTCGGAATCACCCGCTATGGAATCACCCATGTACACACTAAATTAATGAAACACCCGAAAAGGATAGGCATCCCCATCAACTTCTCGCACAAAGTATCCACTTTGTGTATGAGCCTCGGTCATCAAAGTTTACGGAATCCACAAAAAAACCTCACGGAATCCACTGTAAAATATGCCTCGTGGCACAGAATCCACCGTGAAATATGCCTCCTTCCATCATACCCCCGGGGTGGGATAGCAATTGACCTCAATTGCTATTAGCTCAATGTGGAGCTAGCAGAGTAGGGAAAGCATTTAAGTCTCTAGCGTGCATCCATTGGGCTTCCTCTACAAGATGGTTCTTAAATTTGACTAGATATCTAGAATATCTTCGGCCAGTTCTAGTGGTCATAAAGTCAATATCTATGATAGCTTCAGGTTCAAGTATTTCAGTTTCTTCCTCTAACAAAGGTGGGTTTTCATAAACAGGGTATATAGGTAATTGGCCTCTAAAGGGTCTTAATAAACTACTGTGAAATGTGTTGTGAATTTTCTAGTGAGGTGGTAATTCTAACTTAAACCAATTGATTAATTTTGTGAATGATCTTAAATGGTCCATAGAATCTAGGGGCTAATTTGACAATTGGTTGTCTATCTACACTTTGTAATCTACGTTTTTCTATTCTAAACCAAACATAGTCATCAACTTTAAAATTCATTGCTTGTCTTTTCTTATTAGCTTGTTTGGTATATGAGTGCTGGGCTTTGGCAATCATGTCTTTAACCTCATCAAAAATAGTAGCGTGCATAGTAGCAATATCATCAGCACTTTGAATTCTATTTGATAAAGATGCAACAGGTGTAGACAATCTATAACCATAAATAACTTCAAACGGTGCTTTCTTTGTAGATGTGTGTGGTGTATTGTTATATGCAAACTGTAATAAATGCAAATGTGTATTCCATGTCTATGGTTTAGAAATAGTGTAAGCACATAAAAGATCTAGAATAGTACTATTAGTGGCTTCTGTTTGTCCATTAGTTTAAGGATGAAATGCAGATGAGAAATCAGTTTTTTGTGCCTAGGTTAGCAAACAAAGTAATCCAAAAGTTGTTACAAAATCTAGAATCATGATGAGAAATAATAAGTTTTGGTAATCCATGGTTAGTGAAAACAGTTTTAAAAAACAATTGTGCTGCTTGTGATACTATTAAAATTTTCTTACATGGAATAAAATATGCTTGTTTACTAAACCTATCTACTACAGTCCAAATCATGTCATGGTTAGCTTTAGTATTAGGTAAACCAGTAATAAAATCCATAGAAATTTGTTCCCATGGTCTCGACGGAATAGATAAAGCCATAAGTAATCCATACTGTTTACCATGATGTCTCTTAACTCTTTGACAAATCAAACATTCAGAAACAAAGTTAGATACATCAATGTCCATATGTGGCCAATAAAAATTTTCAGTTAATGTATGTCAAGTAGATATGATACCTCTATGACCTTGATATGGAGGACAATGAATCTCATTCAAAACAAATGATCTGAATGGAACTATAACACATAATCTCTTTTCATAAAACATGAATCCATCATTATAAGACAATGAATCAATAGGAATCCAGTTATTTTGAACTAATTTATTCCAATCAGCATGAAAAGTAATATCCTGATGATAAGTATATTTCATAGGAGTTAAAGAATCAAATGATATAACATAAATATTATGAATAGTAGGTCTTCTACTTAATGCATCGGCCACTACAATTTCTTTACCTGGTTGATACTGAATGATAGGATGAAAACTCTGAATAAAGGCTGCCCATTTGATATGTCGGCCAGATATTTGAGGTTGGCTAAGTAAATGTCTAATACTTTGTTGATCGGTCTTAATCATAAATTCAGAACCCATTAAGTAGTGTTTCCATTGTCTTAAGACTTGTACTATAGCTAATAATTCTTTGTCATATGTGGAATATTTAAGTTCAGAGGGTTTCAGTTTATAACTAGAATAGGCTATGGGATGATTGTCATGCATAAGTAGAGCTCCTATTCCAGATCTACTAGCATCAGTCACTACAAAAAAGAATGGTCTATTAAAATCAGGCAGTTGTAATACAGGAGCATGGGTTAATGCATGTTTCAATAAGTCAAAGGATTTCTGTTGATTATCGGACCAATGATAAGCAATACCTTTCTTCAAAAGTTTAGTCAGAGGCAAAGCAAGTAATGAAAAATTACGCACAAACTTCCTGTAGAAACTAGCAAGACCTAGGAATGATCATAACTCATGCACATTTTTAGGTATAGGCCAATTCAATATTGCTTCTATTTTCTTAGTGTCAACCTTAATACCATCTGATGATACCATATGACCTAAATATTCAATTTCTGTTTTAAAGAACTCGCTCTTTTCCAGATTAGCATACAATTGATTAATGAAACGCCCGAAAAGGATAGGCGTCCCCATCAACTTCTTGCACAAAGCATCCACTTTGTGTATGAGCCTCGGTCATCAAAGTTTACGGAATCCACCGTAAAACCTCACGGAATCCACTGTGAAATATGCCTCGTGGCACAGAATCCACCGTGAAATATGCCTCCTTCCATCATACCCCCGGGGTGGGATAGCAATTGACCTCAATTGCTATTAGCTCAATGTGGAGCTAGCAGAGTGGGGAAAGCATTTAAGTCTCTAGTGTGCATCCATTGGGCTTCCTCTACAGGATGGTTCTTAAATTTGACTAGATATCTAGAATATCTTCGGCCAGTTCTAGTGGTCATAAAGTTAGTATCTATGATAGCTTCAGGTTCAAGTATTTCAGTCTCTTCCTCTAACAAAGGTGGGTTTTCATAAACAGGGTATACAGGTACTTGGCCTCTAAAGGGTCTTAATAAACTATTGTGAAATGTGTTGTGAATTTTCTAGTGAGGTGGTAATTCTAACTTAAACCAATTGATTAATTTTGTGAATGATCTTAAATGGTCCATAGAATCTAGGGGCTAATTTGACAATTGGTTGTCTATCTACACTTTGTAATCTACGTTTTTCTATTCTAAACCAAACATAGTCATCAACTTTAAAATTCATTGCTTGTCTTTTCTTATTAGCTTGTTTGGTATATGAGTGCTGGGCTTTGGCAATCATGTCTTTAACCTCATCAAAAATAGTAGCGTGCATAGTAGCAATATCATCAGCACTTTGAATTCTATTTGATAAAGATGCAACAGGTGTAGACAATCTATAACCATAAATAACTTCAAACGGTGCTTTCTTTGTAGATGTGTGTGGTGTATTGTTATATGCAAACTGTAATAAATGCAAATGTGTATTCCATGTCTATGGTTTAGAAATAGTGTAAGCACGTAAAAGATCTAGAATAGTACCGTTAGTGGCTTCTGTTTGTCCATTAGTTTCAAGATGAAATGTAGATGAGAAATCAGTTTTTTGTGCCTAGGTTAGCAAACAAAGTAATCCAAAAGTTGTTACAAAATCTAGAATCATGATGAGAAATAATAACTGTTGGTAATCCATGGTTAGTGAAAACAGTTTTAAAAAACAATTGTGCTGCTTGTGATACTATTAAAATTTTCTTACATGGAATAAAATATGCTTGTTTACTAAACCTATCTACTACAGTCCAAATCATGTCATGGTTAGCTTTAGTATTAGGTAAACCAGTAATAAAATCCATAGAAATTTGTTCCCATGGTCTCGACGGAATAGATAAAGCCATAAGTAATCCATACTGTTTACCATGATGTCTCTTAATTCTTTGACAAATCAAACATTCAGAAACAAAGTTAGATACATCAGTGTCCATATGTGGCCAATAAAAATTTTCAGTTAATGTATGTAAAGTAGATATGATACCTCTATGACCTTGATATGGAGGACAATGAATCTCATTCAAAACAAATGATCTGAATGGAACTATAACACATAATCTCTTTTCATAAAACATGAATCCATCATTATAAGACAGTGAATCAATAGGAATCCAGTTATTTTGAACTAATTTATTCCAATCAGCATGAAAAGTAATATCCTGATGATAAGTATATTTCATAGGAGTTAAAGAATCAAATGATATAATAGAAATATTATGAATAGTAGGTCTTCTACTTAATGCATCGGCCACTACATTTTCTTCACCTGGTTGATACTGAATGATAGGATGAAAACTCTGAATAAAGGCTGCCCATTTGATATGTCGGTCAGATATTTGAGGTTGGCTAAGTAAATGTCTAATACTTTGTTGATCGGTCTTAATAATAAATTCAAAACCCATTAAGTAGTGTTTCCATTGTCTTAAGGCTTGTACTACAGCTAATAATTCTTTGTCATATGTGAAATATTTAAGTTCGGAGGGTTTTAGTTTACAACTAGAATAGGCTATGGGATGATTGTCATGCATAAGTATGGCTCCTATTCCAGATCCACTAGCATCAGTCACTACTAAAAAGAATGGTCTATTAAAATCAGGCAGTTGTAATAGAGGAGCATGGGTTAATGCATGTTTCAATAAGTCAAAGGATTTTTGTTGATTATCGGACCAATGATAAGCAATACCTTTCTTCAAAAGTCTAGTCAGAGGCAAAGCAAGTAATGAAAAATTACGCACAAACTTCTTGTAGAAACTAGCAAGACCTAGAATGATCGTAACTCATGCACATTTTTAGGTATAGGCCAATTTAATATTGCTTCTATTTTCTTAGGGTCAACCTTAATACCATCTGATGATATGATATGACCTAAATATTCAATTTCTGGTTTAAAAAACTCAGTCTTTTCCAGATTAGCATACAATTGATTATCTTTTAATGACTTGAAAACCAAGGCACTTCTTGTGTTCCATTATACCTAGTGCCTAAGAATGGTGCTTTAATGCGATAATGCGTAGGTATAGTCTATAACTTTAATTCTTTCACTAACTTTGCAGAAATAAAATCATGAGTACTACCATCATCATGCAAAATAGTCTTTTCCTTTCCATGCACTAAACATTTCATTGTTAATAAAGAATGTGGAGTTGGAATACTTGGTAAAGTATCCGAAGGAGTGGTAATGTCGTCTTCATCTTTCGTGAAATCAGGCATTTCTTCATGTTCTTCATCTTCCATTGCTCCAAGGTAGTTGATATGGACAGGTGGCTTCTTCGAATGGCAATTTGCTGCTAGATGTCCAGGTTGGTGACATTTATAACATACTATAGGTTTGGCTTTGGTTACATTGTTTGCGATGGCCAGAAGTCTAGGAATATTAGGATTTGGCTGTGGAATGGGCTTAGTGTTTTGATTGGTATTGCATGGTAAAGCAGGTGGTTTTGCCCAAGACTTACGAAAAGATGATGAAGAAAAACGACCTTGATTAAATCTTCTAAAATTTGAATTGAATTGCTTAGATCCATAGTTACCATTGGCTTGGAATTGCTGTGGACGCTTGTCTCTTCCTCGAAGCTTGTCTTCAGTGTCATGAGCTAAAGAAATTGCGTCTTCAAGAGTTGCAAGCTTGAACATATTGACTTCAGCGTATTAATGCCCAAGTAGTCCAGACATATACTTGCGCTTGTGTGTCTCTTCAGGTACGTCTTCAAGCATGCATAACTAGAGTAATGAATTCCAAAAGCGAGAGATGTACTAAGGAATAGGCTCAGGATCTCGTTGCTAAAGAAGGTCCCATTGCTTTATGGCTTTTTCATGAAATTGTGGAGGAAGGAAATTCTGCATAAACTTCTTCTTAAAATTCTCCCAGGTAGTGGGACAATCTATACTTTTACGAATCACGGTCCACCAAAGACATGCTCTATCCACTAAATGATTAGTGACACACTTGATTTTATCTTTTTCTGCATATGTTTCCTCATGAAAATAGTCATCAAACTGACTGATGAATGCAAGAACAGTTTTTCCATCTCGAGTGCCATTGAAAGTACGGAATTTAAAATTTCTTTTACTTATCTTTGTTTCCTTGCGGATGGATTGAGCTTCGAGAGTCGCGTCGATGGTACGTCGAATAAGGTCTTCAGATTGAGGTTCCTTTTTGTTGGTAGTCGATCTTTGTAAATTAGCCAATTGAACTTGCAATGCTTGCCGAGCTCGTCATTCTTCATCCAACTGCATCATAATTAAGTCCAGCTTTTGCTCCATCGTAGGTTCAGGTAGATCGCCTTCAGCCATTAAATCATCCATATGTGATTCCGTTATCCTGCAAAACTTCAAAAAACCTCACACTCTCAAAATCCAATTAGCGGGATGAGCGTAGCTCAAGATCGGGTGTACAAGGCTTATATATTTTTGTGTGTGGCTTTCACAATTATCGTCTTTGGCTATTGCAGGATTTGTAATCTTTGAAAAATCTGTGTTTTATCCTTCTACGTGTGCTGAAAATGGTTCAGCAAACCTGCGATATGAACAGTATCTTCCAATGAACAACTTTGCACTTTGGAGTTTCTGCGCAAGAACAGCCCTTCTATGAGTTTTGAACAGAAGTCAGTTTTGACTTCATGTGACTTGTCTGACTTGCAGAGTTGCAGACTTATGTGACTTGCAGAGTACCAGAACTTGCAGAACTTGGTTGATTTAGCAGACTTGCAGAACTTGAACTTAGAAGACTTTGTAAATTCTGTGTGACTTGAAAGCTTGGATGATTTAGCTTAGTAGTGTAGTTTAAGGCTTTAATAAGTCTATTTGATTTTCAAGTAATGCGGCATGCTATCGACGGGTTTGAACGCAGCGGAAAGATACTGACGCCGCCCGAGATGAAATTTGTGGTATTAAGCTTATTAAAGCTTAATACTAAGCTTTGTAGTCTTTAGTTCTAAGATTTTAAGCTTATAGAAATTGAGACTTATCTCTGTATAACCACGACTTGGAGAAGAGGATGTAGGAGTGGTCCTCCGCTACTGCAAGCTGGTCCTTCACGATCTGAAGATATAAACAGAGGTTCTTGATTGCCAGGAATCCACCCGTATCGACCATTCGCAATGAGATTGATCATAGAGCTCAATCGTTCCAGGAGCTTCGCCTTCCCACAAGATGGGTAGCGATTGGAAGCTCTTGATCTCAGCTTCGCTCTGATATCACTGGTGCGCAGATCGGATGTTGTACGCTCGCGTAGTGAATGCCGGAAGATCCCCAAGAACAAAAGAACTCTACTTTTTTCACAAAACTCAAGGTAAAAAGCATGCACGCTATGAATGAGAGACCAATTGGGTGCAATCTCCCCCCATGCCTTGTGTGAGCGCTCCACAAAGCATGTATTTTTTGTATTAATCATCTTCAAGCTCAAATAATAGCCCAAATTACAAAATAGTAAGCTTTTAGCTTTTGAGTTTGCTTTAGCACAAAATAGAAATAAAGCTAATGGGCGGTGCCCAAAGAGTCAGGCGTACCCAATACAATGTCCCAGTACAAATAACATAATTGTGCGCCCATGCGCATATAAAATAATAAATAAATATCCAATGCCTCAATAAATAGGCGCGACAAAATATAGGCGCCATGCCTAAGGTATGTGCCCATCAAAATATAAATGATAAATCGAATACTCGCTATCCTCCAATGCTTTCCTCCACCACTATTGCTATCTCTACACATCAACTGAAGCATTCACAATCGTTAGTAAAATAATACAATTAAACTGACAAAAGTGAATACCTAGCAGTCTTCAGCTACATAAATAAATCAATTGGCTAGAAATCAATCCTAGCCTTAATTTATTACGAGTGCACACTCTAAACTCATAAACGTTTATTAATTTAATATGCATTTTGCGGAATCACCCGCTATGGAATCACCCATGTACACACTAAATTAATGAAATGCCCGAAAAGGATAGGCGTCCCCATCAACTTCTCGCACAAAGTATCCACTTTGTGTATGAGCCCCGGTCATCAAAGTTTACGGAATCCACCGTAAAACCTCACGGAATCCACTGTGGCACGGAATCCACCGTGAAATATGCCTCGTGGCATGGAATCCACCGTGAAATATGCCTCCTGGCATTAGTTTCAACTTAATGTTTTTGAGTTATTAATTTTTGAAGCTTTTCTTGTACAATTGGATGTATTTCCATGCGAACGCATCGTCATCACTTTGGAACAGTGATGTAACATACCAGTCATGTCCTATGCTTTCTGTTGAATATTGTTTCTTTTAATCACATGTCATTCTGACGTATGGTTTGTCCATAATTAATTTTTGTGTGGTTTCCTGCCTTTTTCACGTATGTTTTTATCTTTTTCCATGTGAACCTGCCCTATTCTCCTCAGAATTCAATTTTGACTAGATTTCCTTATCCGACCACCCTTTTTGCACAATTCTCATTTTCCCTCCGCTCTGTTTCACCCTTTAAATTTTTTAAATTAAATTTTATTGGTGTTTTTTAGCTCAATTTTTTGGTTTTTTCCATGTGAACGCTTTCTAACCCCATCCGAACTGCAATTTGGTGTGACAAACCTGAAGATTCTATATGTCCTGACATTTTTTCTTTTTATTGACCTTCATTTCGGTGCATGGATCATTCGCTATTAATTTCCAAATCCTGTTTCGGATATGATTTTTGGAATTTTTTCATGCGAACGAGGTTTCTCTTGATCGGCATTGTGTTCTGATGTGATAGGATTGTTGGGCACAAATTGTTGCATATTTTTTCTTCTTTCCTCATTTCATTTCGGCTAATGGATTTTTTAAATATTAATTATTGTATGCGTTTTCGAGGTCGATTTTTACATTTTTTGCATGTAAACCCCTCCTTATTCCCTTGGATATGCATTTCATTGTGCTCGCCCTGTGAATCCCCTTCCCACAGAATTTTTTTCTTTTTAGTGCCATTTGTTTCGGTGCTCGGTCTTTTTTATATTAATTACTAGGTCTCGTTTCGAGGGTCTTTTTTTTTTGTTTTTTCCATGTGAATGGGTCTTATCTCCGTCGGAATTGTGTTCTAACATGATTGGCCTGTCCGACATGCCTTTTCTCACAAATTTACTTTTTTTCACATTTTTAATTCGAAAAATGGTATTTTCGATATTAATTATAGTATGTATTTTCGGGCTTGATTTTTGCATTTTTCCCACGTAACCGCCTTGTTTTGATCCTAGACACCTCGTTATACTTTTCCGCAGTCTCCCCCTTGCCTTGTGGCCTAGATTTCCTTTTTACCGCATTGCGTTTCGGTTCACGGTTTGCATGTTATTAAATTTTCTTTGTTTTGTCGTGTCCTTGCGCGCCTTGCCTCACACATGAACACACGCGTGTTTTCTTTTACGCGCCTCACGACACCCCTGTGGCATCAACTCATTCCCCTTCCCTGTCGCCATCCCGACTCCCATTGCTTCCCGCCACTGCAAATTTTTTCGTTATTTATTTATTTTTCATTAAAAAATAATTTTAAAAAACCACAATTCAAACTACCCCCCCCCGACGGTTCCCACCCCTTCCCTTCTCCTCTCTCTCTCTCTCTCCTTTTCTTTCTCTCTCTCCTCGGCCCCTCCCCTCTCTCCCTGCTTCTTCTTCTTCTTCTCTTTGCATCTTCTCCCTCCCTTCTCTCTCTTCTTCTTCTTCCTCCTCCTCCTCCTCCTCCCTCTTCTTCTTCTTCCTCCTCCACCTCCTCTTCCTTCTTCTTCCTCCCCCTCTGTCTCCCTCGCCACCTCCCCTAAGCAGCCACCATCCCCTCCTTCCTCTCCTTTGCCACCCTCCCCTCCTTCTTCTCCTTTGCCGCCCTCCCCCCACTAGTATTACCCCCCCACGCCGTGCTTCTTGCCAAATCCCCCCCCCCCCCCCCCCCAACATTACTCCTCGCCCGCCATCTCCACTAGCCTCCCCCCCCATATTACTCCCTACCCGGCTGCTATTATCCTCCTTCCCCTGCCCGTCATATCCGCCACCCCTTGCATTCTTCTTTCATCCCTCCCTCACTGCCCGTCATTTCCACCATCCTCTCTCCTCGGCCCCCCTCGCCTGTTACTTTGGCCCCTCCCCACCTCCCATTTTTAACCTCCCCCACCCATTACTTTGGCCGATCCCCACCCCCCTCATTTGACCCCCTCCCCTAATTTGACCCCCCCCCCCCCCAATTTGACCCTTCCCCTTCATTTGATCCCCTCCCCTAATTTGACCCCCCTATCTTTGGCCCTTGCCCCTCCATTTGGTACCCCTCCCCCTCTTTTACCGATCGCCCGTTTACCCCCCTACCCTTTCCCTTAGGCCCCCTTCCCACCCCTTCTTAGCCCCTCTTACCCCTCCCTACCCCCTATTGACATCCCTACCTCGTCCCCCCCCTTGTTTGTAGGCGTTCACATGCCACTGCATGTTCATGATCGTGTTTGTGCACTGCTCTACGCAGGTATTCACACGCGAGGACGCACATCTCAACTTGTCTGTGTGGTGGTGCGTGCCGTGCCAGCACACACAAATGTTCACACACAGCCCCGAGTACCTATTTTTAATTTCAAAACCCGATTAAAAACCCGAGAAAACACCTAAAATCCTAAAAATTTCTTTAAATTTTAAAAACAAAAAAATAGTTGAAAAATCATTTACCAAATTGGAAAATTTTGTGGTTTATTTTTCTAGAATATTCCATACGCTGAATATTCCATACGTTGAAAATGCTTTGCCAAATGGTACAACTATTATTTTAAGGCAAAAATGCTAAATTCAATACCTAAATTTATGGAAAAATCATTTTCAATTTCGAAGATAAGTTGAAAAATACTGGATAAATCCGAAAAAATTGTTGAGATTTGATGGTCTAGTTTTCACTCATGGTGGACTGTTGAAACCTCACCATAAAAATTTACAATATATTCATGTGTCATATTTATCCCATTTTAATATATTTAATAAAAACAAAAAACATCATATATCACCATTTAAAATATATATATATATTAAAAAAAATCTAACAACATAATCAACAAAAAAAAAATCGTGCATACTAAACAAATATACCTCCACTAATAACCTTGCCTTGACGTGTTACATCATTTTCAGTTCATGGCTTTTTTCCTTTTTAGACTTCTGACTTGCATCTTGGGATTGAGACATGCATATTCCATTTCATTGCATACACACATACCCACTTCCAAGTACTTTTCTTTTTCCCTTCCTATTTTTAATTTTTCGCTACCCCAAAATTCACGATTAATTCTTAAAATGAATTTTAAACACCACCATGGCATGCGTGCTCACGCCAAACATACTTTTTTCTAATAAATTAAAATCAACCCGCCGTTCACTTAGCATGCGCTTTGTGTACTACAGACACATCTAATTTTAATAAAATGGACCCGCCGTCACGAATGTATGCTAGTACTACACAAAAAGTGCTAAATACGCACTTAATTTTTAATCAATGAATATGCATTTAGAGACATGAGTCTAGGTATCAAAGTTCGGGATTTGTTAAAAGCACCGTTTCACATTAATAAATTGTAACTAACAATTTAAAAATGAACTGTCATTTTCTTATTCAGGTTTACAATCTAATAAAATTTCAAGCATTGTTAATAATTTATTAAAATGAACCCTTCACTAAAATCATTCTCCTCACTGTACTTTTTTTCCTTTTCAATAAATACATTTTGTGGGATTAGCACGTGCAGTCTTTTGAGCTGTCATTGCTTATTAAAGTTCTGGTTATGTCCTGAGTGGGTTATTGAGGTATAATGGTTTGATTGTATGATACGATTACGGGTGCGGTCTGTAGTTTTATTTTTTGCTTGATACGGAGTCTTGGGTGCATGTTTGTTGCATCACATGAAGCTTTCGATCGTCGCATATGTGTAAGGGTCACGTCGAATTTTTTCTAGGATGTGGATTGTTTGGGGTGGTCAGTCGGTTAGTCATGTCTTTGTGTGCTTATTCTCGTTGATTTCTTTTTTATCGATATTTTGTTGTTTTGCAAGCATTCAGTGTGATTGTCTGTGTGTGTGGTGTGTGTGTATATTCCATGTGAATGGCATCTCAAGCTCCTCCTCCTATTTGGTATGTCCCATTAGTTAGTAGGGATTATTCTTCCCTACTGACTTTTGAGCCTACTGTGAAAGTTGGCCTTGCATCTTTTGTGGCTGCTCCACTCCCTCTCTAATTCCAGATGATCCGTCCCTTTGTGATAAGTTTCTCGCGTCATACAGTAATAAATCAGGCTTGGTTTTTGGTACTTCCATGGTCCGAATACCTAGAGGGTTAGAGAAGGCTGTCTCTTCCCTACAAACGAGAATCCTTTGTCACAACCAAACAATTATTCTCAAATGAAGAGATCCTCAAGCTGTTACAAAAGTAGACTAAAGAGGTTCTCGATGTCAAGAAGGTGATTAACACTTCAGGAGTGTCTTTCTCAATGATCACTGATCCTCTCTGGAAGCTAGTCTACCAATTAGGACAGGTTCATGCTTGCCAAGACACCATCTCACTATTTGTCCAAGGAGCTCTTCACAGCCTTCAGGATGGTTTTAAAAGGGGTTGCCATTGACTGGAGTATTTACCTTATTATGAAGATGGACCAACATTTTGTCAAGGTGACTAGAGAGAATGTTACCAATGTAACCTATGGCTCATATTTATATGCTTTCCTGACATATTCAGGCCTTAAGAAGGGCGGTTTACCTCCTCCTCCATTTGATCCAGTCCCTCCCCCTCCACCTTTAGAAGATTCAGAACCCATTGACATAGAGGATACTAACTCCCCTCCTTCATTGGTCATTCAATGAAAGCACTTGAAGTATGTAGCAAAGACAATTTCACCAGTCATTCCTTCAGTGTCAGTTCTTGCTACCTCTAGAAGTGACCTCCCTGCCTACCTCACATGCAACAACTTATTCAGGGCACATCGAGAGGGTTCTTTGGATATATAAGTTCCTTCATTGAACAACTTAGTGATAGGGGATGCCATATCTTTCCTTTGTAATGATACCCATAGTTCTATTGAACTCTCAGTGACAACTTGTGTTCAACACTTATATTCTTCTTTCTATGAACAATTGATGTAATCCAAAGAGCAAATACATAAGACAACCATGGAGCTAGCCTCTGCTAAAGACACTCTTTACAATCTATTTAAGTAGATGGAGTAGCACACACAAATCATTGAGACCCAGAGAAAAGAAATATCTTATTTGAAAACTTAGTTAGCTGAAGCTCAGTTAGAGGTCACTAGATTTTTGGAAGAGAAAGAGAAAATGTCTAAAGAAGCTCAAGAGTTTAAAATGTAAAATATTACACAGCACACCGAACAGAATTTGAGATAAAGATAGAGAGTACACAATAGATAAGAGGAGAATCAATAAATTCTTTAGCTCTAAACAACTGATACAAAGATGGCTCTGTCCACCTGTGCGCTTCCACTGTGTGAAGCTTAGATGGCGATCTAGATAGAAGATAGGTGAAGAGCTTAAGGCTAGCTGGAACAACAACTCTGACTGGGTGAAAGATGAATGATCGATGGCTATGAAGGGGTTTAGCTTTTATAGCCTGCAAAGGCTGTTAGGTCAGCCTGACCGACCTACCATATGAGCCTCCACTAGTCGGCCAAGGAATATTCTAAGGAATATTCCCTTTACCATCGGGCCCCTTGCACTGCCCCCGAACCCCCGCCAGGGGGGCCGCTTTTGCGGCCCCCAGACCCCAAAATAGGGGCCCCTTTTTACTCCCTTACACCGCAACTCGATGCAATGCGCCTCGAGTTGCTACCAGCTTAACCACTTTGTCTAACCCAAAGATTAGACCCACAATGGTCACCTTTTTGCCATCCGGTCACATAGACCTCATCTGATACACAAGTCAAGACTCAACCAATGTCCGGGCTCACATTTGGCTTCTCCTCATAATGGGGGCCTTACAACTTTGAGCACCATGGATCATTGGTGGCACCTAATGAGGGTGGGGCATTGATCATATCTAACATAAAACTCTTCTAGATACGAAACTATCAACTTTGCAGACTACCCACAATACAGTGGAATCCCAAGCTTCCCATATTAAATAGTGGAAGGACCAACTAGTGCAGTCACGGTCCATCCCTCCAAGTCCCAATGTCCCCATGATTCCTTCTATATCTCAATAGGACTTGGTAGTTCTCTAGAGACAAGCTACATTATGTCCATTGTTTCAATCTAAAGTGGAAAGATTGTAGTCCAGGATGGATTTATTATGGTCTACTTTTGAGCAGTTTTAGGAGTATGTTCCTCCCGACCATTCCTTTTTTATCCACTATTAGCTGTAGAAGTTGGCCTTCTATATTAAGCTCTCAACGATGGATCTCCCTCTTCTAGAGGATGGTTGGACTGGTCTTCTGATTTGCTAATAGAAGTTGTTCGTATGGTCTTTGAAGATTCTGTGATGACAAATATTTGTTGCTATCTTATATGTATCTACGAGGTGATCTGTTAATTCTAGATGATGTAGATCTAGCTTGGTATGTAGGGGATGTGGTCTTACAAGCTACCTTATATGTCAACCATTTGTAGTTGAGGATAGATGAAATGTTCCAGTGCTATTCTTCTAAAGTGGCTACTTGCCCTAACACTTTATGGCATTCAATGATTGATTATGTAGTCCTGAACCAATGACAAAATACAGCCTCTACTCATGTGCAGAACACTAACCAACTGAGGGTGGATCTTTTAGCTTATCTTTTCAAGAACCATCCATTTGATTCATCCTTCTTTGATGCCTACCATCGACGATTTGTTTTAGGTCCCTTCGTTCCTAGCTTATTGTATTATCAACAAATGGCCCATCGCTATGATGCTTATTTTTCCCTTTATCAATCCAACTCAACAGTCATTTTACCTCTCCTTTCCAAACCTCAGGGTTTTCCTCAAATTCCAATCATTACCTATTGTTCTTTCATTGAAGATCGAGTATTTTCCCCTTCTCCGCCTTGTCCTTCCCCATCTATCCATATACCTTCTACTTTTCCTACTTATCAATTAACACCTTTCCTAACTGATTCGCCTAAATTTTTAGCTAATCCTTCTTTAGCTTATTTCCCATTTTATGATTTTTCCTACCCATCTCTTCATCCTCTTTTACTCATATCTCTTCCATCTCCTACCACTTCTATTTCTCAATCCCCTCAGTTGGTTAGTGGGTATGAAGGATTTGATCAGTAGATTCCAAGAAGAAGAGGATGGAGCTCAACTGATTCTCTTACGAGACCACATATTAATTGGCAATTAATTCCAGGGGACTGGACAACTGCTAGTCAAGTGCACCAAAATTATCTCTATTTTTTCCAACAATATTCATAATCTCTCAATCCTTCAGTGAGATTGACAACCCATTTTGCTTGGTACCTAGCATATATGCATAGGCATTCCCATAACAATCAAAAGGCCATTCCCAAGCTTTGTATGAATGTCAATGTGAACATTGATTCCCAACAATTGGATGTCCTATATTTTCATGCCCTTTGTTTACCTAATAGATACCTTGTTTTGCTAGAACAGATGTGTTGTCTTAAATTCTTTCAGAATGCTCCAAAATCTTTTGTAGATGAGTCTTTATCCATGGATCACTTTCATAATCATCAAGCTTTCAAGAGGGATCATCTTCACTAATACCCCTAAATGTATCTTCTATGCTTCTTAATGTTTTTTTTTGGAAGGTGCCATTCAGATGGTATTTTTGTTTTTGTGATGTATTAATTTTTGTGTGATGAGTTCATGCTAGTTGAATAATTTGTTCGAGAGCTCTCTTTTTGACTATTGACACTGATGGTGATGGTGAATGGCAAGCCTACGATGCAAAGCTGATGAACCTCTTATATCCTTTACAAATTTGTCATGACTTTCTATTGTTTATAAGATGTGTTAATACTTAACGATGTTTTCATTTAGTAGTATTCTTTCTTAGATACAGGTGATAAGTGGTGATTATTGAATATACTAAAGAAGATCAGATTGAGCTCTTTATTGAACTTACATTCTTCTTTTTCTTAGGTCATGAGGAACGCTTCTTTTCTAAGTGTGGGGATATGTTGAGAGTGGAAAAATCTTGAATTTTTGACTGATTTTTGTTGTTTCTGAGGTCTGAATGGTTGATTTTTAATGGATTTTGAGTGATATTTGGTTATTTTTGGAAATTTTTGAGAGTGTTTTGGATTATATTGATTATTTTTTGGAAGCTCATGATGATTCTTAGTGGAAATATGAAGCTCTGTGATGTTTTGGTAGGTTCTGTTGAGGTTCTGATTGGTTCTGATACCTTCTATTTAGCTTTTGTTTTGTTCTAATTTTCTTCTGTATGAAGCATGGATTGATGATTGATGAAGGTTGAGGTCTTTTGAAAGCTTATTGAATAGTTTTTGATAGTTTGGAATGGTTTTAGTATGAGTTATGAGGATCTGCTACTCTTTGATGACCTTCTGTAACCCTTTGTAGACCTTTTGTAGAGCCTCTATCTCAGCTCTGTTCCTGTTCAGTTCTGTTCTGTAGATCTTCTGTCAGTGTTCTGTAGAATGTATGTGTGACTTTGGGAAATTTTTCTAACTTTTGGAAAGGATGAATCTAAGTTCAAAAGATCTAAAATAAATGGATCAAGCAGCTGCTGAAGACTGAAGTGACAGTGACAGTAGTGAGCTATGAAGAGACACTGTAGTGGCTTTGGTGCCCTTTCATACCTCCCATACCTCCTAAGAGGTGCATCCACGGCCTAAGAAGGATTATTAAGTTCCATTCTTGAGTATTGTAGTGAGGCTATGATGTATTATTGAGAGAGTAAGAGTATGTGAGAGAAACTCAGTTCTATGCCTAAAAAACAATGTATCTACCATGAGAGATAGAGAAAGAACTATGAAGACATTGAAGATGAATACTATGCAATTGATTTCCATTCAAAAGTGGTGTGTTATTTTATGTTTCTTGTTCTATTGATGGATTCTATGAAGATGTTGAATATTATGGTTGATTCTATCAAATCCGTGGGAGATATCTACTATGATGCTACGTGAAGATTTGTTCTTTTCCTTGTTGTGGCTCTCTAAAGAATGAAAAAAAGGCTTGTTGATGTTACAAGATAGATTTTCTTGCAGTAGAATTCCCTTTTCCTTGGTGTTCCTCTTGGGGTTCCAGACCAACGGTCGGAGCCTCCATTGTTCTCATTTCCATGCTGTACATCAAGCTTCAACATCTCCATTAATCTCCATCATCATTTGCTTCAATCTCCTTCCAGATTCTTCCTTCAAGGTAATGCGCATGAACAACCATAGAGGGGAGAGAGAGAGAGGAGAGAGAAAGACTAAAAATGAGATTTTTAAATTCTCCATTAAAACGGACAAGCTTACAGTCATCTTGTTCCTCTCTCTACCTTGATCGAGAATCTCCCTCTCTCTCACCAAACGAGTCTAAATCGGAGAGGCATCAAGCAAAAATGAGAAGGCGCATTGACACTTCCCTCTGTTCAATAGTTTTTACATTATTTTATTAAGCCTAAGGTTTCAAACATTAAAATAACTGGTTCATCTTTTTGTGTTCACACTGTCCCGCAAGTGGATATTTTGGTTTTGAGGGAGCAAACGAACTCCGATTTGCAATCCGACTAGACATGCGGCTTCGTGACGTCAAACTCCATCAACTTAATCTCTCCCACGCACTTTACAGCTTCCCAATTTGGTAGCTTCTTTATAACACCAAAGCTTACGAGGATTAAATGGGGGGTCAAACGACCTTCGATGGACGAATCGAGACTTGTGTTGGATTCTTGATGTTGAAATGTATCTAGGAAAATCTAGCTCAATCATCTGCACCGTTTGATTTTTAATGAAAATTTGCTTGTTGACTCGTCCCTCGGGCATGTTTTCGCTTTAAAACTCGCTCAACCGCTTCTAGATTGGCTTAAAGTTGGCTCCTAAAATGCTGCTCTCATTGGCAACCATAGGATAGGGTGACTCAACCCATCGAACCCCACGAACAAATCTGCACATAAACGCAACCACAACCACAAAGAGCATCAAGGTGATACAAAAAATACTCAACAAAACACATCACAGCTTTCACCCTATCCCTTGACAAAACCAAGGCATGAAATCCACGAGGAGTAGGCCTAGCATAATCCAAAAGAAGGCCAAAACTAGTCACTAACGGACTGCTCCAATAAGGCCAAGCTAAAAAGAACTATCAGAGAGCTCATCCTAAGTGGTGGTTTGAAATACCTACCGAATTGAGGACAACTCAACTAGGAGCTCCTCCTAGGCAAGGAATCCTATAGCCTAATCAAGAAATATTATTTTTTAGCACACTTTCCTTTTAGGCCTTTATTTTCCATATTCAGGCGTGTAAAAAGGAGAGAGCTGAGTGTAGTGACCCAAGGAGAACAGGGCATCGGTCTCAAGTCTTGTCTCGGTACCCTAGAGCCTACCAAGCCCTCGCAAGGTGACATATAATACTTTTCTAACATTCGCTTTTATTTTCGCTCTAACCTTCTCTTATTCTTATTTTCAGCTAGATGCTACCCCTAAGAAGACAAGGCATGGGTCCCAAGTCTTGTCTTGCGGGTCTTGTCTTGTGCCCAGTACCTACCAGGCCTTTGCAAGGTGATGCATAACTACTCAATGATTTTTATTTCTTTCCTTTTCTATTTTTAGAGGGGCTAGAACCCCTTTTTACAAACCTCCATATATTCATATATTTTCTTCCAGATATTTAGGGATTTTTCCTTTTGACAGATGATTTTTTATGCTAAGAAGTGCTTAAAAATAGCAAAAAATTACGAATATCAGGGGAAAAAAAGACTTCATTGAAGGCAATGGTGGCAATCAGTACGATTTTAAGCAGCAAGTCCCTAAAGCACTAGTGCTTATTTTCATGGAAAATAAAATGATGGCAGATGGTCGAGCTGGAGTTTTTCTAGATGCAAAACGACATGAGGAATCCAATGCAAGTCTTGGATCTCAATTCCGAGGTCGTTTGATCCCCCATTTAATCCCCACAAGGTTCGAGGTTGTGAAGCGTCTACTGGATCTGGAAGTCAAGAAGAGTGTGACAGGGCCTCAGCTTTGTAGATTTCGATGCCACGAAACCACCCGTCCAGACAAATCTCGAATTCGATGTCGTTTGCCCCTCCAAAAGCGAAAAAACCATTTGCTGGAAGTGTGAAAGCAAAAGGCATGAACTAGATAATTGGGGTTTAAATCTTAAAGCTCTAATTAAGAGCTTAAAAGCTCACGATTTGAAACGATGTGGGCGGGGGGGAAGTGTCAGTTTCTTGCGCCCCATTTTCCCCCCATTTTTTATGGATTTTCTGATCGGTGTGGCAAGTGGAATCCTCTTGGCCCTAAGATGCTTCTATGCTTCGCCCTCCATTGCCATAAACAAATCAAGGAATGATGCACTGAGCAAAGAGATAAAAAACCAGTTTTTCTCTCTCCTCCCTCTCTCTCTTGCATAGAGGTAATTCTTGTGCAACAAATCGAGAAGAAGAGGGGCTGAAGAATGCTTGTCCAACAGATTGCTTCAAGATGAAGAGGAGGATGAGGAAAGAGGTTTAGCACTAAAGAATGGTTGCTGGTCGATTTGTGGGCTGTCCTGAATAATTATTAAAAAACCCGCAACACGCAAGACACGCGGTATGCTCCAATTTTATGAAGAAATTTGCTTGTTTTTGTTGTTTCATGGTCTAAATGTTATTCATATGCGATGAATTTTTGTTTGAACATTTTTTGCATCATGTTTGAGGGCTATAACTACAAAAATGCAGAACCCGTGATGATTTAGAGCCATTATTAATTCTTTAAAACCCGCAAAATATCATTTTTCAATGGAAATTAGTGGTTTTTTCGATTTTGAGTTGGAAAAAAGGAGTGAAAATGGGATAAAAGTCAAAGAAAATATTAAGTTTCAGTCAAAATAATAAGCCAACACAAATAAATCAGGAAATACCTATTTTTTATGAATAATAGAGAAAAATAGTAAAAAATAGAGAAAATTGGGATTTTCGCTATCAAAAAATATGGAGAAGTAAGATTTATGTGTGTGAATGTTTGGCGATGTTAGAGCATGAGGTTAAGCCTCTGTTTGGGCTCATCCTTTGTGTTATAATACATGTTTATTGGTTTTTACATACAAAAATGATACAAAACAACCATTTACACTTATGTAACATAGCAACACCTAAACGATAAGGGGGGGAATGAAGTTTGTGTGACGATCTAATTGCTGAAGAGATATAAATTATGATTTCCCTCTTTGTGAATAGCATTTAGGGATCGTTCCATAATTAAATATAGGTGACTAGTAGCACGGAAGTTTCGATGCTAGTCCCTAAAGCAGCACATCACATAACACTTAGTTAAAATTCATGAAAGGGTTGTTTTTCGCACCTCACATGGCTGGTTTTTTTAAATCATAAAATGGTTGTGCATAGTCTTCATATACCTTGCATCAAGCATGCCACGTGGTATCTATTGGAATGCATTGCAATTGATTGATAAACTTTGACCAACGCTAAGAGGACATGAAACCTAAGTTGTAGGTTTACATGGGTGCTTCCGTTGGGGAAAGTGTTGTGAGGCAAATCAAAATCTCCTGGAACGTTGAATTATGAAAGAGTGGAGTTTGTGCGAATGTTATATGTATTAGCGATGCATCTTGGGGCCAATCCGCAAGGTGTAGGAGAGTCATAGTGGAGCCGTGGCAATTAGCCAAGAGGTGCTTCCCTATGTGTGTATTACGAGGCATTATGCCTATATGTTATGGGATCTCCCTTTGAGGAGAAGGGAAGGTAAATGTTGGACTACATATTGGATACAAACACAAAATCATCATAAGCATTTAGTGCAAAGTGAGTTTTAGACGCTCTTGGCCCACGAGGCCGTGTGGTGGGGTTGTCTATCGTATACATGAGGTCCGGCTAGTGCCATAGCCAGTGCCGGCCCATTTTAGGTCCCATCACCTTTGTATCATCATTTTGTCGAGTAGACTTTTCTAACTACCTCACTCTAACATGAACTCCTAGAACAACTGCCTAATAGGTTAGCAGAACAGGGTCACTAGAACTCCCATCTGAGACAGGTCTTTCAATGCATGACAATGACTTTGCAAGAGGCAAAAACCACTTAGACCTCCCCCAGACATGCCTAACCTAAACTTGGGACTTCATGCCTTGATTGCTGGTCCCCAACAAACAAAAATAGAATACCCCTTACGTATACATATATAATTAATTGCTTAAGGTAAAAGGAAAAAGACTAAGCAAGGGGGACAAAACCACCTGGAATGACCATAAGAAGCTCATCCGAAATAAAGGCTCCCTCCAGCGACTTCATCAACTTGTATGATGCAATCACTAAAACAGAAAACCATTAAATGTACCTGCACCAAACAAATAGATAGCCCTCTTGGCCTAAAGAAATAACACATTTTATTACAAACTAGTTATCTCTCTTGACCTAACAAAAGTAGCTCATTTGGTTGCATCTAACGGATGGTCTTTTTGGCATATATAGGACATCTTAAGGATAGCATACAATAGGAGGAATAGCCCCATGCTACTCATGCGAGTCAGCTAAAAGCTTGATCTGGGCCCTTTGTAGATCCACTAGCCCAAGGATTTCTACTGATATCTCAGTAATAATGGCCATCTCTTCTTGGGTACTATGATCTAAATGAATGACATCATTAGGTTGATATAACTCGTCTTCTTGGTCGCCATTCAAATGGATTGCTTGTCCCAACTTTTCAATAACTCCTCCTATAGGGAGAATCATGGATTTATGATCATTCAAATCTTCTCTAATTGGATCTTTACATATGTCAATGATACAATCCAAACCAGATAGAGCTTCAAGCCTAGGCACATCACATGGATGCAGCTTAGGACGATGCATATTGTCAGATGTAGCATTATGGCCTTTAGTCACATCCTCTTGGGAATCCATCAAAGCATTTCCACATGCAATTCCTGGCCCTTCATCTGACACACCAACCATACATTTAGAAATTTTGGGTCTCCAAACCCATCTCATATTCCTTTTCATATTCTTAGACTGCCTCATTTTTCCACATTGGTCTAATCGACTCAATGTGGGCTTATTTTTATAGCCAAATGGCCTCACATCCTTAGTGCTTCTACTTGGCATAGGCGGACCTTGGGCATGGTACACATGTCAAGAATCATGTGATGGGGGGATTTGCTTGAGCTGCTGCGCCAAACATACACTATATGCACAAGAGGAAGCTCACTCAAGAACACAAGAAGAGAGATGGAGACCAAAACATTTTCTTGCTGATTTTTCTTCTTCTTTCACACACTATACAATGTACCCAAAGTATAGATAAGATACAATATAAAGGAAAGTGGCCTTCTAAGTCAAACAGTGCATAACTCACTATACTAATCGACTAGCACTATATCTTTGCCAGCTGTAGGTAGGTGTAACAAACTAAATATAATAAGCGATAAGTCAGTGGCCATGTGATTGTCATAATGACCACCAACGTGCTAAGTGTAGACGTGTGGACCCATCTATGTAGGCAGTCCATCATCAATGTCTGCACGTGTTGAACTTGCCATCTCAACACTCCCCCTCAAGCTCAATTCTATCTTTGCAACTCCAAGTAAGCTTTGAAACTTTTGAAGCTTCTCTGCACCCAATGCCTTTGTGAAAATGTTAGCTATCTGATCCTGTGTGCTGACATATACCAAGTCAATCTGTCCCGCAAGTACCTTCTCTCTCACAAAGTGGTAGTGCACCTCAATGTGTTTTGTCCTAGTATGGAACACTGGATTCCTAGCTAGCTGTATGATGCTCATGTTGTCACAATGAATGACAACTTGACCATCTCCCTGCACGTCCAAATCACCTAATAACTTTTGCAGCCATACCACCTCACATGCTGCCATAGCAGCACCTCTATACTCAGCCTCTATACTCGATTGCACTACCAAGGGAAAACATGAATCCACTTGTAGATCTTCTGTCTAGCCCAATCTGCATCTGTATATCTAAAGACCTGTATGTTCTTACTTGCCTCATAAAAAATTTCATAATGTAAAGTGGACTTCACATACCTCAATATACGTCTAACTACATCCAAATGAGGCTTTCTAGGCATCTGCATAATATGTCTGACAATGCCAACAACATAGCTCAAGTCTGGCCTTGTGATAGTCATGTAAATCAAACTCTCTACTATCCTCATGAACATAGTAGGGTCTTCTATCTCATCCCCAACGTCAGCACTCAACTTCACATTGTCCTCTAATGGTACTGAAAGAGGCTTACATGCTATCATACCATACTTGGATAACATATCCAAGCCATACTACCTTTGGGATAGCCATATACGATCATCACATCTGATCACCTCAATACCAAGAAAGTATCTCAGCTCACCCAAATATTTCATCTCAAACTTCTTCTTCAAGAAGTCCTTAACTTCAGCAATCCCATTGTCATTGTCACCTGTAATAATCAAGTCATCCACATAGATGACTATGATGACCAAACTTGCATCTCCCTTTTTCACATAAAGTGAGTGATCAGCATCATAAATAAAAAATCCAATATTGACAAGATACTCTCCAATCTTGTCAAACCACACCCTAGGTGCTTGCTTCCGTCCATAGAGTGCCTTCTTTAACCTGCACACATGTGGGATGCTCTAAATCCTCATAACCTGTTGGCTGCTCCATATACACTTCTTCTTGCAATTCACCATACAAGAAGGAATTCTTAACATCCATTTGCTACAAACTCGAACCTTTGGCTGCTACTAAGGCAATCACATATATAGCAATTGCCATCCTAGCAACTGGACTGAATGTCTCTTCATAATCTATGCCATATGTTTGAGCATAGCCTTTTGCAACCAGTCTAGCTTTATACCTGCTAGCTGAATCATCTGCATTATGCTTGACTTTGTAAACCCACTTACAACCAATAAATTTCTTATCCTTAGGTAAGGGTATCGAATCCCAAGTCTTATTGGCTTCTAATGCAGCCATCTCCTCATCCATTGTTGCATCCCAATGAGCATGACCAACAACATCCTCAAAACAAGTGGGCTCAACATCCTCAACCAGTTTCACCATATAAGCATAAGGGTGAGCTGCATAACCTTCAAAACAAAATCTTTTAATAGGGTATCTGACCCTGCTAGATCTGCGTACCACTTGATCACTCAATGGAGCCCTTACATAATTATGAGCTCTCTATACACCAGGTGTCCTGACTAAAGGAATACCAAGCTCATCATCCAAACTCTATGAACCACTAGAATCTTCATTAGATCCCAAATGACTAGAAGATGCATCATTACCATCCAGCACTTTCTTCTTTCCTTTGTCCTTCCCTACAACACTTATAGATCCACCTGAAGATGTGGGGCTACTCCTTAGTCTCCGAGACCAAGGGCTCACTATAGGTATAGTACCAGATGATGTTTCTGGTCCACTAAGACTCTGTGATTCTTGTTTTTCTTTCTGCACATAACTATCCTGATCATTATCACCATCTAATACATCACCAACAGGTGCATACGAGCTACCCATCTCATCGAAGATAACATTCTTGCTCACTCTGAACTCACCTGTGATACCCTAAGCACTACCTAAAAGTAAGGGGTGGGGTGTTTGAATGATGCAATTTGGGTATTTTTTATTGTTGACTTTGTTGATGCATATCATGATATAGAGTTTGTTGTATTTTAATTAATAGGATAGTAGCATGAGTGTTGTCTCAATGCTATCCTTACATTGCTGCAACGAGTTAGTAAATGAGTATTGGAAATCCTGGTTGTGCACGACATGTTTCTTATTGAAAATTATGTTTGAGCACATTAGAATCATCCACTTTTGCATGTGCATATCAACCATGGTATCGAAATATGAAGAACTAGATGCATAGCAACTATTTTCAGTTATGATGACCTACATTTGATTGTGTGAGACAACCTAATCTATAGGCTAGTCAATCATTTTTGGAAATTGTTTGGTAAGAACACTTGGTATCTCCTAGAATAAGTTCAAAATGAAAGAGTGGAGCTTGTATCGTGTGTACTTTATGTTGATGTGATGTATCTTGGGGCCAATCCTTGAGGTGTAGGAGAGTCACAGTGGAGCCACCGCAATCAACAGAGAGGTGCTTCCCTATGTATGTGCTATGAGGTATTATGCCTATATGTTATGGAATCTCCCTCTGAGGACAAGGGAAGGTAAACATTGGACTATGTCCTAATACAAACGCAAAGTTGATAATAGTAGTTAGTATAGTGTGAGCCTTAGATGCTCCTAGCCATGAGGCCGTGTGGGGTGTTGTGTGTTTGTGCATGAGGTCCGACTAGTGCCATAGCCAGTGCCGGCCCATTTTAGATCCTAGCAGTGGTGTGTCTACCGAGAGCTACTTGTAAGTGGCAATTTCTGAATCTATGTTGTAAAGGGATCTAAGTTTATAATTCCCATTAGGAGTGTGCTAAGCTAACCATAAAATGGGATTCGTTCGAGGATGGAAAATCTTGGCTTTCCCTATACAAAGCTTACTGATGGATTAGTTAGTTATGTAGAGCATAAATCCTCTATAAAAGATAATTTTGGTGATGACAAGAGTAATCAGTTAGTGGTTACCCCATCCTCTAATGCAATGGCATGGGCCGAGGTTCGCCTTGGTGTGGCCTCTATCCAAGAGAAATCATGTATAACCATCCATCAGCCTAGAGGGCATGGAACAAGTATATTGGAAGCTATGGTGGTCATAGCATCAACAAGCGATTATGCTAAAGCTGTAGTGCCATGGGAAAAACTTGACATATAGTGGAGTGTAGTTATGGCCGAAACATCCCATGTGGTGGGGCATCATGCCAAAATTTTAGGTATCACAAGGATGCTATAAGCCCTAGCTGTAAAGGGAAAACCATTGCTTAAAAGGCACGGTCCCTAGGTCCTAAGTGCTAAGGATACATTTTCTTTTGATGAGGTGCAGAAGCTCCTAGATAAAGCCATCATGGAACTGTCTAGGAAGGGGCAAAGATATGGAAGATCCTCTAAGAAAGGATTGGAATGACATGCTGAGAGCTATAGGAGAAATGGATAGAAATGATAATATTAACCTCCCTACACCTGTAAAGGTGGAAATGGAAGAGGTTGGAGACCCTAAGACATTAGAGTTAGGTCATGAATATGAAGATTTTAATGGCCAGTGCTAATCCCAAAGGAGAAAACTAAATGCCCTCCTCATAGAGATTTCCCATTATTTCATGGATTGGTAAATGAGGACCCAATGTTGCACTTAAAAGCATATGGCCTAACTTGCCTTGCAAGTGGGTTCAATGATATCCATTGGATGCTTGTATTTTCTAGTACCACTAGGAAATAGTATTGGAGCCTCCCAAGAGGGTCAATTAAATCATTTGGGGAGTTGTACAATAAATTTTTAGATGAATATGAAAAGGAGATGCCTATGAGCCATGTCTTAGGGCAACTTACACAGATAAGACAAGAGTCTTACCCTTCTGCTAAAGAATATGTTAGGGCCTTTGACAATATTCTTAGGCTTTGGTTAAGAAGAGCTACTGTATTGCCAGGTGATGTGCTATGTGAGCTATTTATGAGCAACTTAGAGGTTAATATGCAAATCCAAGTGAGGATGCAAGATCCTAACTCATTAAATGAGGCCAAGGGGCTTGCAATCGACTATGAGCAATATATTCAAAGATGATGGGAAAACTTTTGGAGTTTCCCCCGCTCATTGCAAGTGCATCCAAATATCCAGCCAATTTTGCAAAGAGAAAATCCTTTTGCTAATACCAAGACAACCTTGGCAGGGAATCTTGGTAGCCAAAATCTGCAAAGCAAGAAATGGCAATTCGGTGAGTAGTGATAATATGCCTCTTGGGGATAAAATATTCCATGCCTAGCAAGTCCCATCAAGGCTTGCAATAGTTCCATGAGAGGTAGTTGTGGTGGTGACATTGATAGGACCATCGGACCTATGAGTATGGATAAGCGTGCTATGAGGGGTCCTAGTTGTGCTGCTAGTAAGGCTCTTACGAAGCCTTTTCAATTTATAGATGAATTATGCTTTTGAGTAGATACTACTCCTTTTAGTAAAAACATGGTTCCTATGAATAAGCAGTTGTTGCAGAGTAGACAAAGGCAAGTAAAGACATCTCATATGAAGAATGTGTTGTTGAGATGGCAAGCTCAATAGGTGCGAAAATTGATGATGGACCACCTAGCTAGATGGGTCCACACGTCTACACTTAGCACATTGGTGGTCATTATGACACTCACATGGCCACTGAATTATCACTTATTATATTTAGTTTGTTACACCTACCTATAGCTGGCAAAGATATAGTGCCAGTCGATTAGTGTAGTCGATTATGCACTATTTGACTTAGAAGGCCACTTTCCTTTATGTTGTATCTTATCTATACTTTGTGTACATTGTATAATGTGTGAAATAAGAAGAAAAATCAGTAAGAAAACGTTTTGACCTCCATCTCTCTTCTTGTGTTCTTAAGTGAGCTTCCTCTTGTGTATACAGTGTGTGTTTGGCGCAGTAGCTCAAGCAAATCCCCCCATCACACGATTCTTGACATGGTATCAGAGCCGTGTCACTGAGAGAGGCTGATTTTGAAGGCTGAAGTGAAGGAGAAGAAGCAAGGTTCGAGCAAGAAAGCAACGGATAAGAAGCTCTCCCATTCTTCCACTCTCTCTCTTGGATAGTGCCTGTGGAGGCACCAAAAGCAGGGTAGAGCGAAAATCTCAGATTGCTGTGAGATCTGGTGTGTAAGCAGAGCACTGTATATTCTATAGAGGTGCCCTTTAGGACTTATCTGTAGTTAGTTTGGATGTATGAGGTCGTTTCAGGCCCCGTTTTAGAGCCACAAAGTTGCAGACATCAGTTTCAGGGTACACTGTGATTTCGATTGTATTGACTGAAACTGGGTGCACATGTTACAGATTGCAAATCTATAATTTTTGAGGTGTTTGCAGGAAATAAACATAAGTTTTATCTACAAATAGGTTACAGATTACATATACTATTGAGCAATCAGTAAAAAAGGTTAATTGGTGTAGTGTTGTGCACGTGTTGTGAAAGATTGCAGAAGACTAGCTTGCTGTGTTGTATCCTTATTTGTGATAATGGCAGAGAATAATGGAAATCTCATTATTGAGAAGCTCAACAATAACAACTACCCTTCACGGAAGTTCCGTGTGATAAACTTCCTCATTGGAAAGGGCCTTTATGAGTTTGTTTCAGGTGAAGAAAAGGAGCCATAGCTAGGTATCCCTCCAACTATAGATGAATTAAAAGCATGGAAAGAATGGAATGCGAAAGACAAAAATGTGATGTATTAGTTATTTGCAATCATTGATAATACGATATTGGGATATATTAGGAATGGAGAAACTTCACATGCATCTTGGACAACTTTTGAGAACATGTTTTCAGTAAATACAAAGGCACGAAAGATTCAACTCAAGCAAGAGTTGAATGCCTTAAAGAAAGGAACAATGTCTGTCAATGAGTATGCGTTGAAGGTGAGGAGCATTGCAGATGCTTTAGCAGCGATTGATGCAATGCCTGATGATGATGATTTGGTTTCATCCACTTTGAGTGGCCTTAACAATGAGAAGGCATGGAAATCATTTGTTACTTCAGTATATGTACGGAAGCCATTTCCAGATTTTGATGAGTTGATCTCTCTCATGATTATCGAAGAGATCAATATGCAAGACGACTCATCTAAAAAAGCGGGTAAACAAGTTCAAGCATTTTACTCAAGTTCAAGAAGAAGGGGATGTGGTAGATCCTCTTCGAGAGGCCGTGGTATGGGACGTGTTGGCGATAACCAGCAAAACATGTTCAATTAGAAATTTGGTGAAATGCACGTTTCAGGAGATCGAGAAAACTTTAGAGGCAGGGGGAGCTCTAGAGGAAGAGGTGGATGGCAAAATAGAGGCTCTTGAAATTCTACTATTGTTTGCCATTATTATGGCAAAACAGGCCATATTGCAGCCCATTGCTATGCTAAGAAGGATGATATTTGCAGTGGTAAATTGCACCAAGGAAACTATACATCGTCTTCACGACAAAATGAAGACAAAAATAAGCGTCTGTTTGTTATGCAGCATATGATGAATGCAGCTACAAAAAAGCGGACACATGATGATGTATGGTATGTCGATTCAGGTGCATCTAATCATATGACCAGTTCATGTTAAATGGTTTGGAGAGATACAGGACTTACAAAATCTAGGCTATGTGCAGACGGGTGATGATTCATGCCACCCAATTTCACACATTTGAAAGGTTCCCCTGTCCTTGTATGATGGCTAGATAAAGAGTCTGACAGATGTATTACATGTTCCATCAATTACAAAGAATCTAGTGTCTGTCGGCGGCCAAATGGTAGAGCAGGGGTTGCATGTCCAATTCAATGCAAAAGGTTGTTTTATAGAAGACTTTAATGATAAGTGCAGGTTGGTCGCAAAAGGAAGTAGAGTTGGCCGAATGTTCACTTTAGCTATTGGAATTCCTGCAATGGATGTTGTTATGTATAATAAAGGAAAAGGAGTAGTTGTAGATATTGAAATATGGCATAAACGTATTAGACATGCAAATGTGCAAAGGTTGAAATTAATGTAGTCCAAAGGATTGGTTACAGGGTTGCCTTCTTTTAGAGTTACAGAATTGGATAAAGTCTGTGAAGCATGCTAGTTTGGTAAGCAGGAAAGACAACCCTTCTTGCATGATAGAGAAGTGAGTAGAAAAATACTTGATGTAGTGCATATAGATGTTTGGGGGCCTACACAGAATGTGTCTCTTGGTGGTAGCAAATGCTTTGTCACATTTATTGATGAATGTTCAAGGAAGTTATGGGTATACTTCGTGAAGGAAAAGAGTGATGTGTTTGAGCACTTCAAATCTTTTAAGGCAGCTGTTGAAATAGAAACATGCTTAAAAGTGAAGTGATTGAGATCAGAGGGAGGGGGAGAGTACCTCTCTAATGAGTTTACTAGCTTCTTGGAGGACTCATGGGATAAAGAGGCAATTTACTTGCAAGTATACCCCACAACAAAATGGGGTTGCAGAAAGCAAAAATAGGCATATTGCAGACATCGCACGAGCATTAATGGTTGAAAAGAATATGCCCAACATTTTTTGTCTGAGGCTGTCCATATTGCTGTCTACATTATGAACAGAACTTCCACAGCTGCAGTTCATGATGGGATGACTCCTAAAGAGTTCTTTACTAGCAAGAAGCTGAATGTATCGCACTTGAAGGTATTTGGATGTGTTGCATATGTTCATGTGCCAGATGAGCTACGGAAGAAGCTTGATCCAAGGGCTGAAAAATGTATTTTTATTGGGTACTCTTTAGAGCAGAACGACAAAACCATCATTTTATCCTTAAAAACCGTATTTCGAGTTTTGCGAGATTTAAATAGCGCATGTAAATCATTATGAAATGAGAATTTTATGATAGAGAGCAATTAAACATGATGTAACTAGCACTTAAATAAATTTTCATCGCATAAAAACATCATTTCCCTTATAAAATATTAAAAAACCTTCATTTCCTTCATAAAAAATAGTCATACCGTGTTTCTACAAAACACGAGATGTATTAAATGATTGCGTGACCAGCGGATAGAGCCCCCATTGCTCTCAATTCCATGCTGCACATCAAGCTTCAGCATCTCCATTAATCCTCATTGTCATTTGCTTCAATCTCCTTCCCGATTATTCCTTCAAGGTAATGCGCATGAACATCCCATAGAGGAGAGAGAGAAAAGTGAGAGATGAAGACTAAAAATTGAGATTTTAAATCCTCCATTAAAGTGGGCAAGTTTACAGCCATCTTGTTGCTCTCTCTACCCCCTGATCGAGAATCTCCCTCTCTCTCTCCAAACAGGTTTGAATCGGAGAGGTATCGAGCAAAAATGAGGAGGCGCATTGACACTTCCCTTTGTTCGACAGTTTTTGCATTAGTTTCAAGGCTTTTATTAAGCCAAAGGTTTAAAACATTAAAATAACCGGTTCATCTTTTTGTGTTCACATTGTCCCGCAAGATATTTCGGTTTTGAGGGGGCAAACGAACTCCAATTTGCAATCCGACTAGACAGGTGGCTTTTGTGGCGTTGAATGCCATCAACTTGGCCTCTCCCATGCACTTAATGGCTTCCCAATCTGGTAGCTACTTTATAACGCCGAACGTTGTGGGGATTAAATGAGGGGTCAAACAACCTCTGATTGACGAAACAAGACTTGCGTTGGATTCTTGATGTCAAAATGCAGCTAAGAAAACTCTAGCTTAGCCACTGCCACCATTTGATTTGTCATGAAAATTGGCTTGTTGACTCGTCCCGACCATGTTTTTGCTTTAAAACGAGCTCAAACTGCTTCTACATCAGCTTAAAGTCGGCTCCTAAAATACTACTCTCAAATACCTTTAAGGTAAGGCTCACGATGTAACCTTGAAATATATCATATGGAATAAGATATTAGTCTCAATTTTGTGCTCCTTTTAAATTCCAGAAGTAGAAGTTTGACAATAGAATGCAAGCTTAACTTAGACTTCAAAAGAACATCGTGAAAATTCTATTTATTGAAATCAATGCGTATGTTTCCATCTTCAAGGCTTCCAAGCTCCTCTTAAGTGTTGAAAACCTAATGTCATAGCTTCTCACCCATGGTGGAAAGCAACTCGTGTTCCAACTGCAACAGCCCTTGGATATCCTATAGGTTTAGAAAATATTGATTGTCAAAGGCGTTCTGATGACATAGGATCCAATGGGGTCACAAGGTTTGCACTACCGCCCTTAGGGTACATGCCCTGCAGTAATAATAATCACAACCTGCCCTCACGTTTGTAGTGGTGAATGCAAAGCATCACGACATCAGATGTCACACGGATGAATGCGCATGGGGTTTGTGAAAGTCGCTCATCATAGGGATGCTAAGCAAGATGAAGAGAACTCAAGATAACTCCATGGATGTATACTTGTTGTACATGTTGAAGGCAATAATTAAGAAGATATTTGATTGTTGTTGATAATGATTAGAAGCAAGGTGAAGGCAGAGAGATCAGTTTCCCTTCTTATAAGTTACTTTTTGCAATTATCTTTCACGAAAGATATTCAAAGAATCTTGTTTACATGAGAGAATAATTTGTCATAGCCAAACATGAAATCCGAGCAAATGAAATGATGGAACTTCTGATAAGGATCCAAAGGAGGAGTTTCTTTTGAATACCTTCAAGATAAGGCTCATGATGTAACCTTGAAATATGTCATATGGAATAAGATATTAGTCTCATTTTTGTGCTCCTTTTGAATTCCAAAAGTGGAAGTTTAACAATAGAATGCAAGCTTAACTTAGATCTTAAAAGAACATTGTGAAACTTCTATTTATTGAAATCAATGCCTATGTTCCCACCTTCGAAGCTTTCAAGCTCCTTTCAACTGTCGGAAATCACTTTGAAGTTAATAATGGCGAACCTGATGTCATAGCTTTTGACTTGTGGTGGAAAGTAGCTTCCATGGTTATCTCTAAAGATTGTAGTGTCTCATTTCTCAGATGACCATGAACAACAACACGCTTCCAAGGTGACGACTGTAGCTCCCAATAATTATGCTACTATTGATCGACTTCCAAGGTGACGACTAAAAGCTCCCAATAATTAGCTACTATTGATCAACCTCTCCCTTGATAGATGATGCCACTAGCAGCCAATCAATTGGCAAAGAAAAAGGAGAAGGAAGCCACAAGCTTGCTGCCAACTTGTAATAAATCGCCCTTGCAACATGCTTGTGATTGATGCACAATCCCTCTAGGGGAGACAGTCCCCTTCTTCTCCGCCTTGGATTTGAAGCTCTTGGTAGATATGAATTCAGAATCTCTTAGTGCAACTTTGACATCTGTTATGAGTGCTTCAGGAATGGTTTCGTATCATCACCTTCACCCCAAATGAATATATTCAATAACATTGAACTTGAATGTTATAAAATTGGCATTGCACGAAGGAGCCATAATTATAATATGCACTCTACATCCAATAGTAGAGCTAGAAGTCCAAGAAACTTATAATGTGATGAGATAATACCTTGTGCGTATCTCAGGGTCAAAATTATTGCAAAAAGAGAGCATCTTGTTGATGCTCTCCTCGATGGAGTGGACTTTAATAATTTGACTTATGAAGCATGGACTCAAATAGGGCAACTAGAGCTTATACAAACCAATGAGATCCTTAATCTTTATGGGAGAAAACCACATTATATCATTGGAAAATGTAGAATCCTCACAATTATCATGATTGAAAGCTTATCCATCTTATTCCATGTACTCCCAAACCATGAGGACATGGGAAATGGAGTACTTCTTGGTAGAGCTTTTAAGTAAGCACAGAATGCGAGGTTGATTTTGTGATGTAACAGATACCCCTAACTCTCCTAAATGTGAGGATAATTATAACATTTAGCAATATAATCTTGATATTCCTCAAGGGAAAGGAAAGGATAAAATCATCAACTCAAAAGAGATACCAACTAGTGACAAAAAGTAGGGAAATGCTTGAGGAGCTCTTTTATGAACCTCAAAAGATTCTTGAAGGTACATCACAATGTTCTTCTTTTTGAGTAAGTTGGACAATTTGAGCATCACGAGTGTCTTAAAGGCTTGTGAAGGAGTATAGTCCTTAATAAGTTCAATTGCTTGGTAAAAAATTCTTCCCTCACGTTTGCAATGGTGAACGCACAGTGTCACGACATCAGATGTCACACGGATGGACGTGTGGGGTTCGTGAATGTCGCTCACAGGGATGTTAAGCGAGATGAAGAGAACTCAAGATAAATCCATGGATGTATACTTGTTGTACATGTTGAAGACCATAATTAAGAAGATATTCTATTGTTGTTGATAATGATTAGAAGCAAGGTGAAGGCAGATTGATCACTTTCCCTTCTTACAAGTTGCTTTTTGTAGTTATATTTCAGGAAAGATATTCAAACAATCTTGTTTACATGAAAGAATAATTTCTCATAGCCAAACATGAAATTCCGGTAAATGAAGTGATGGAACTTCTAAAAAGGATCCAAAGGAGGAGTTTCTTTTGAATACCTTCAAGATGAGGCTCATGATGTAACCTTGAAATATGTCATATGGAATAAGATATCAATCTCATTTTTGTGCTCCTTTTGAATTCCAGAAGTGGAAGTTTAACAATAGAATGCAAGCTTGACTTGGACTTCAAAAGAACATCATGAATCTTTTGTTTTCCCACCTTCAAAGCTTCCAAGCTCCTTTCAACTGTCGAGAATCACTTTGAAGATAATAATGGTGAACTTGATGTCATAGCTTCTGAAGCAGCTCCTGTTCCAACTGGAGCAGCCCTTGGATGGGCCTATAGGTTCAAAAAATACTGGTTATCGAAGGCGTTTTGATGACGTAGGATCCAACGGGGTCACTACGTTCGCATTACCGCCCTCAGGGTACAGTCCCTGTACACTACAAGGCAACTAGGCCATAGAGATGTCAATTAGCAACGCAAAATAGCAGCGTCGCTACACAAATAGTGACGCTCCACAGAGAAAAAAAAAGAGGGCCAAAACCCGAGCACGTTTTATTTTGCGCATTCGTGAAAGTTTTCGAGAGGGAGAGCAAGAGAGAGAGCGACCGTTTTGCATAGAAGGTGAGAGAGGGAGAGGAAGAAAGCTTCTCACCGTCACCGCCATTGTTCGGGAAGGAGAGGAGGAGCCACCGTCGCAAAGAGGAGCTGCCAAACCCTCCTTCAAATATTTACGGTGAGTCCATTCTCTCTCTCTTTTACTTGTTTAGGGTTTAATTTGTGTATATTGAGAGAGGGAGAGGAAATGAGAGAGAAAGAGAGGGAGAGGGAGAGGGAGGGGGAGGAAATGAGAGAGGGAGAGGGAGGGAGAAAAAGAGAAAGAGAGAGGGAGGGAGAGGGAGGGAGAGAAAGAGAGTGAGGGAGAGGGAGGGGGAGGAAATGAGAGAGGGAGAGGGAGTGCATTCTCTCTCTCTTTTACTTTTTTAATATAATTTGTGTATATTGAGAGAGGGAGAGGAAATGAGAGAGAAAGAGAGGGAGACGGAGAGGAAAAGGAAGGAAATGGGAGAGGAGGGGGAGGGAGAGAGAGAGAGAGAAAGAGAGGGAGAGGGAGAGGGAGGAAATGAGAGAGGGAGAGGGAGGGAGAGAGAGAGAAAGAGAGGGAGAGGGAGAGGGAGGAAATGGAAGAGGGAGGGGGATGAAATGAGAGAACGAGAGGGAGGGAGAGTGCATTCTCTCTCTCTTTTATTTATTTTTGTATAATTTGTGTATATTGAGAGAGGGAGAGGAAATGAGAGAGGGAGAGGGAGGGAGAGAGAGGGAAAGAGAGGGAGAGGGAGGAAATGGGAGAGGGAGGAGGAGGAAATGAGAGAGGGAGAGGGAGGGAGAGAGAAAGAAAGAGAGGGAGAGGGAGAGGGAGAGGGGGAGGAAATGGGAAAGGAGGAGGGAGAGAGAGAGAAAGAGAGGGGGAGGGAGAAGAAATGAGAGGAGAGGAAGAGAGCAAAAGGAAATGAGAGAGGGAGAGGAGAGAGAAAAAATGAGAGAATGAGAGGAGAGAGAAAAAGAGAGAAAATATGTTAAACATAATAGGAAAAGAGAGAAAGAGAGGGTGTGGGTGAGGGTGAGGGCGAGGGTGAGGGAGGGAGAGGAAATGAGAGAGGGAGAGGAAGAGAGAAAAGGAAATGAGAGAGGGAGAGGAGAGAGAAAAAGAAATGAGAGAGAGGAGAGAGAAAAAGAGAGAAAAATCATTAAACCTAATGGGGAAAGAGAGAAAGAGAGGGTCAGGGTGAGGGAGGGAGAGCAAATGAGAGAGGGAGAGAAAGAGAGAAAAGGAAATGAGAGAGGGAGAGGAGAGAGAAAAAAATGAGAGAGGGAGAGGAGAGAAAAAGAGAAAAAAATCGTTAAACCTAATAGAGAAAGAGAGAAAGAGAGGATGAGGGTGAGAGAGGGAGAGGAAATGAGAGAGGGAGAGAAAGAGAGGAAATGAGAGAGGGAGAGAAAGAGAGAAAGGAAAATGAGAGAGGAAGAGGAGAGAGAAAAATAAATGAGAGAGAGAGGAGAGAGAAAAAGAGAGAAAAATCATTAAACCTAATAGGGAAAGAGAGAAAGAGAGGGTCATGGTGAGGGAGGGAGAGGAAATGAGAGAGGGAGAGAAAGAGAGAAAAGGAAATGAGAGAGGGAGAGGAGAGAGAAAAATAGAAAAAAATCATTAAATCTAATAGAGAAAGAGAGGGTGAGGGAGAGAGAGGGAGAGGAAATGAGAGAGGGAGAGAAAGGGAGAAAGGGAAATGAAAGAGGGAGAGGAGAGAGAAAAAGAAATGAGAGAGGGAGAGGAGAGAGAAAAAGAGAGAAAAATCATTAAACCTAATAGGGAAAGAGAGAAAGAGAGGGTCAGGGTGAGGGAGGGAAAGGAAATGAGAGAGGGAGAGAACAAGAGAAAAGTAAATAGGACCTTACAATAAGCTCATCCTAGGCTCATAGGGGTTAGGCCGATCCTCAACAAACCTAAGGGATATATGGCTAGAGATCCCTACCATACTTGTGCCTCCTAGCATAATGTTCTTCTTGCAAGGAGACCTCTTATACATGGGGCTTGTCCTAGCCTCCACCACGCAAATATACAACGAAGGCAATTAGCCTATCAGTATGAAAAACATTCATTTTTCATAGCGTAAATCCAAAAATAACTTTGGATATTCCATAAAAGTCAATCTCTTCTTAAAAAGACAAATACAAAAAACTAAAACAACATCATTCATATGCTTCGCAAAACTAAAATAGCATCATCACAAGATCTCTTAGGAAACTCACCTTCAACTATCAATTTTAATTAATAAATATAATATAAAATCACTTGCAAGGAAGGACACTCTTTTATCATTAACCCTCTTTCTTCCTTAGAATAGTCTTAGGAACAAATTTTTTATCTAACAAGCATATATTTGAGTATAATAACTATTTTAAGGTTTATTCCATGAGTAGTAGTAGTATATATGCAACCATCAAGCTAGAGATCATGCTTTGGTATCTATGGAGATCCCAATCTCATGCCCTCATAGAGATTGTAGTGTGCAATAGTGTGGAGAGAAGATGGGTGAGTTGTAAATGGTAAAGGAGAATTCTATTGATGATGGAGAGAAGATGAGGTGAATCACCAATTCTATTCTTAGTGAGTGCAACCTACCCATAGTCGTAGTCATCGTGGTCGTGGTCATGGTCGTGGTTGTGGTCGTGGTTATGGCCGTGGTCGTGGTCGTGGTCATGGTCATGATTGTGATCATGGTCGTAGTCGTGGTCATGGTCGTGGTCGTAGTCGTGGTCGTGGTCGTCGTAGTCGTAGTCATGGTCGTGGTCATGGTCATGGTTGTGGTTGTAGTCGTAGTCATATTTGTAGTCGTAGTCATGGTCGTGGTCATGGCCGTGGTCATGGTCGTGGTCGTGGTCATGGTCATGGTCGTAGTCGTGGTCGTGGTCGTCGTAGTCGTGGTCATGGTCGTGGGTCGTGGTTGTGGTCGTCGTAGTCCTAGTCATGGTCATGGTCGTGGCCGTGGTCGTAGTCGTGATCGTAGTCGTAGTCGTAGTCATGGTCGTGGTGGTAGTCGTCGTGGTCGTGGTCATGGTCGTGGTCATAGTCATAGCCGTGATCGTGGTCATGGTAGTAGTCATAGCCATGGTCATGGTCGTGGTCGTAGTCGTCGTGGTCGTGGTCGTGGTTGTGGTCATGGTCATGGTTGCGGTCGCGGTCATAGTCGTAGTCGTGGTCGTAGTCGTAACGTAGAAAAAGAGAGAGAGATGGAAGGAGAGGATAACAATTTAAGAAAAAAAAGAATGATAGCAAAAACAAATTGTATGTTGTAACGTAGACAAAATGGAAAACGATGAAGGTCCTGTTGTTCAAGATCACGAGGCGTATCTTAATCAGCGAGTCCCATGTCCTTGCTCTCAATGCAAGCTGGTAATTAGATGAAAACATCGATTGTCTATAGAACACGTACGATGATTTGGCGAGTTTGAATTTGAGATAATTGATCAGGCGATTCCAAATTTTCAGCAAACGGTAAGAAAAGTTAATATCAATCATGCATTGTACTCGCAAGCTAATTGAATACCATATACAATAAGATTGGGTCTTGCTGGTAAATTTTCTATCTAGGGAGGTGATGTCTCATCCCAAGGAGGAGTGCACCCTTTGCGGCCAATTAGAAGAGTTGGTGGGCGTGTGATGGATGGAGTGCATGAGCCAATCCACCACTTGCAAGGCCAATCTATACCGTCAATGCCAGAGGAGACAGGTAGCCTTCCAAACCTACCTACAAATCTTGGAGCTTGAGATGGAGGCAACGATCGATGCATTGATTCCCATGGATGTCGAGACTTCTGATTCGCTTAGAGAGGAAGCATCCATACCATTATATGATGGGTGCCGAGTATCTCGCCTGAAGACACTACTTGCACTCCTAAGTGTGCAAGAAAAATACAGATGGAGCGATGCGAGTGTGATCGAGTTGTTCAGGTACCTTGTACATATGCTTCGTTGATTTTTTTTCTCGACACTATTATTAAAAACATTTGTGTTTTTTTAAGATGTTTATGATTTTTTTCAAATTATTGAAATATCATATATTACCACTTGCAAATACCATACCTGAGTCTCATGATGATGCACGACATGTTTTACAAAAGCTTGGCATGGACTACAATAACATCCATGCATGTATCAACGATTGCATACTGTTTCGAGGAGAATACAAGACTATGGAGACATATCCAAAGTGTGGTGCTCATAGGTATCAACAGGAGTTGCAAGGGCAAACCATCCCTCAAAAAGTTCTCAGACACTTTCCAGTTATCCCTCCACATAAACCACATGTTTCGTATGTCCCCGGCAACAATGGCGAGCTTGACAATGTGGCATGCGCAGAATAGGTCCATGGATGGAGTTCAATGAATATCAGCGAATTCATGCGCATGGAGCCACATTGACTCTACCTTCCCTGAGAGCCAAGGAATCTTCGGCTCAGTCTTGCAATGGATGGCATGAACCCATTCGGTCTGCGCTCAACTTCTTACAGTGTGTGGCCTATAGTCCTTGTCAAGTACAATATCCCTCCATGGCTTTCTATGAAGAAATGACATCTCATCCTTAGCTTACTCGTCCCGGGCTGCTACAAAGTCAAAAATATGGACGTGTATCTTCGTCCATTAGTCGATGAGCTTAAGATTTTGTGGGAGGAGAGGGTCATTGTGCAAGATATGAGCAAGCGTGATGGTCGGCAGTCTGCCAATATTCGAGCCACTCTCATGTGGACGATGCATGACTTTCCAGGATTCGGAGAGTGTTCAGGTGAATAGGCCTCCGTTCTCGTTGGTAATATCTATATTTTATCTCGTTCAAGCTTGTATTCACTGGGTCATGGTATTGGAATAGGTCTAGTTACCTCAGGTTATCATGCATGTCCATTATGCGGGCCACAGTTAGACTCCCGAAGGTCATGAACCATGAAGAAGATGGTATATCAAGGACATGCCGCTTTCTTGCCAGAGGATCATGAACTCAAGGAAGGTTTTCTTGGACGACCTCCAACACATATGAATGCCACAAGCTGGTACAAGCTGAAAATGGTCCACGCGGAGTCACATCCAAACGGAATGCGATGATTCTCAGTTTTCTACGAGTTGCTATATTGGACCCACTTACAGGTCTGGATCCCATGAATATTTTCAAGAATGTGGGCAACTTGCTATCGAACCACATCATAGGAAAGAGAGACACTATAGGGGTACAAATGGATTTGAAGGAGGTAGGTAAGATGGAGGCACTTTGGCCATAGTCAAGTGCTGATGGTTGCGTGCAGCTACCTCGCGCTTCTTGTGTTTTGTCCACTAAAGAAGAGCGCATTGTGAAGTAAGTAGTCAAGTCTATCCGCACTCCGACGGGTATGATGCGTTCTCTCATGTCTGCATTTCCTAAAGATGACCAATTATCAGGGCTAAAATTCCATGACTGGCATAAGATATGTTAGGTTTGTACTACTAATGGATTGTAATTGGCGTGCATATTTTTCTATTTGGAGTGTAGCCATTATTCATAATGCTTTCTCATTTGTGGCAGTTTGACCTACCGATCGCGATCGCAGGATGTCTTACTCCAAAAATACGCGGGGCCATTTATAGGTTGTCGACTTTTATGCAATGGATCTCACAGAAGGAGATTAAGATATCCTCTATTGAATCCCTGAGGCAAGGAGTAGTGGAGATTGTCTCTCTCTTTGAGAAATACCTGCCCACCAGCATGCTCACGATACAAATCCACCTTCTTGTGCATCTTGTAGATGAAGTGGAGATTGCTGGACTTGTCCATACGCGATGGATGTTCTTCTTGGAGAGCTTCATGAAAACCCTGAAAGGCTTTGTGCGACAACGAGCTCGGCCAGAAGATAGCATGGCTGAAGGTTGGTTGGTGTTTGAGGTGCTAGTACATATTTCACAATGGCTACCAACGATGGATCTAGACAACAAAATGCTATGGTCGCTGAAGGACGATGATAGACTAACTGGAGATGTGGTGGTTGGAAATGGGGTAGAAAAAAAAATAGATGCTACAATGGAGGAGAAGGTGAATGGCTTTTGTATGTTGCACCATGCCTCTATATGGAGACGTGGCTCACCAAGTACCAAATCACTAGGCAAGATCGAGAGGAAATGCAATCTGAATTCTGATGTAGTACGCATCATCGATTGATTCGATATCTCGAGGGCATGGAGGAGATGCCGTGGTTCATTCAACATGATGGTTGCATGGAGCTTTGACCGTAGCGTCTCGCAGAGGGATAGAGGTCTCAATGGAGAAGTGGAAATTCTCGAGAGGATGTAGTCCAAAGGTGATGAGGTGTTTAGGATTTGTCGTATCTATATTTTATATGCAACATCTAATTTGAGTGTTTCAATGTACAATACAGAATATATAGTGCAGCTGGTCGCGTGGAGCGTATTGACAAAATGCACTCCACAATGGAGTGTGGTATCATGGCCAAGTTTTTTAGGAATTTTACCACATTTAAAGTTTTCTCACTTTTTTACATATATATAGATAGTATGCCCTCCTACTTTCATTATCCATTATTCATCATTGATCGTTCATGATCAACCAACCTTCCTCATTCTCTCATCCCCTTACTACCATCCTGTGCCCACATTGACACTTAAAGTTGCTAACTATTGCAGCCTTGTACCTTTAGTCATTGTAGCCACATTGTTCCTTCTCTCTCTTGTATTCTCTCTTTGCCTCCTTCTTCTCTCTGTGTTCACTTTCTTTTTCCATTTCACACTCTCGCATGGTATAAGAGCCATGTGTGGAAGTCAGAGATCTCGAAGAGGAGCATGTTGTCCACAACAAAACTAGTTGGGTACTATCCACACATGTTGTGGTCCTGCCTTTGATATCCAACAGGGAAAGGATGAAAATAGATAAGAGGGGAGAGAGTTGAAGCACCCAAGAGTACACATACACAAAAGCAATGGAGACTTGATCACATAGAGAGATAGGGGTGAAATATTCTTCTTTCTTATTCTTTCACACAAAAGAACTAAGTCTACAACATGTGAACCTACTAGTAGAAAAAAGGAGGTGGCACAATAAATGTGCCATAGCCAAGGATAAGACTATGTTGATATAGTCCAACTATAGAATCATTGTGTATTCTCATGTCAATCACCCAACATGCCAAAGAACAATATCGTGCCACATCACCAAGGTATGTAATGGATGCCAACTCATGTAGAGCTCGCCATCTCAATACTCCCCCTCAAGCTAGCATGAGCTCGTGAACTCCAAGTATAGTCTTGAAGTGTCAAAGCTTCTCAACTTCCAAGTTATTGGTAAAAATGTCAACACCTTGTTCCTGTGTGCTGACATAGACTAAGTCAATATCACATGCTAGAACCTACTCTTAAATGAAATGGAAATAGGCCTCTATATATCTGATCCATGTATGATATACTTGATTTTTACACAATTGAATACTACTGAGGTTATCACACTAAATGATAATCTTGTTATCCAATTGCATCCCCAAATCACCAAGTAGCTTGCCTAACCAAGCTACCTCACATGCTACAATTGTAGCACCTCTATACTCTACCTCTGTGTACTAGACAAGGTGACTATCGGTTGTTTCTTGCTACTGTAAGTATAATACCATTTCCAAAGAAAAACATAAAATCGCTAGTAGATCTCTTGTTTGAAATTCTACTAGCCCAATCTGCACCTGTGTAAGTATGCAAGTCCAATGGTATACTTGTACCATAGAATAAGGTATAGTCCAATGTGGACTTGACATAGTGCAATGTGAGTTGTACTACATCCAAATGTGGCTTCCATGGAAGTTTCATAAACTAACTCTCCAAACCAATTGTGTAGTTTAGGCCTAGCCTAGTGATTATCAAATAGATAAGGATGTCCACAATCTTTCAATACATAGTGGCATCCTCAATCAAGTCACCCTCATGTACACTAAGCTTAGCATTAACATCCAAAGGTGTAGAAATAGGCTTGCAATCGGTCATATCATATTTCTTCAATATACCCAATGCATATTGTCTCTATAATAACCATATATCCTTTAGAGTCCTGATTATCTTTATGCTAAGAAAATAGTGTAGCTCTCCTATATCCTTCATCTCAAATTTAGCATGAGAAGACTCTTCACATTGTCAATATCTATCTCAATATCACCCACAATGATCAAATCATCCACATAGGTAGTAATCACAACAATACTTGCATTTACTTGAGGCAAAAAAGGCCACAAAGAACTTGGTAAGGGGCTTCCACGGGGTGATCATCCATTCAAAGAGTGAGTACGATGGGTATAGTTATGTGAAATTATTTTGATATTTTATTTTTCACAATGGTTCATGCTAGCAATTGTTTTTTTGTTGATAAATCTCCTTTCCTTGTCTGTAAGTTTGCTATATTAAGAGGGTGTCCTGAAGTAAATACTTGTCAACACTAGAAATGTGCTTGCAAATTTCACCAATGGACTAGGTAGATTGACCCTTCCTAACAATTCTTCACTCAATTATTACCCTTGAAGAGATGAAAATAGAGTATAGGAGGTACTTATTTCCCTTGGAGGTTAGAGTGTTTTCTAGGGAGAAGGGAGAAGATATTAAAGCAGTGAGAAAGGTGGATCTAGTTCATAAGGCCTCATGATAGCTTGTGTACATGTATGATGAAATTGTTTTTGCCAAAGCTTATGAAGTTTATAGTGAGTAAGTCTCCTAAAGTATTTTGATTAGAAATAGAGATATAAGTACTTTTACCTTCTGAAGGGACAAAAACACTTGGATGCTATTCTAGTATGCAATAGATAGTGGATGCCATTGGTTGTTAATGAGGGGGTTTGTACACACCCTCTGCCAATGCATATACTTTTAGAGTGGGATGCAACACTACCCTTGGTGGATTTATCGAGAGCCCGACAACACATGGTTGAGAGGGAGAAAGAGATGTATAACAAAATGAAGATGGACCAAAGAAAATATGATAGCCAGTTAGTGAAAGGTAATTACTAATGACTCTTTCATGTTCTTCAACTTGTAGTAAAATTAAATGTGGATTACTATATTAGAGGAATAAATATTAAAAGAGAAAAAGGCAAAGAGATAGTAGTCACCAAGGACTTTGACATGGGATTCATGGATCTCAGTTCCATTTGGTAATTTACAAACAACATTGAATTTTTCCAACAATAATGCACGCGACGTAATGCCATGCCTTCATTTCAATGCTTACAATTTTGATACAATCCATACGTTATTTTATGCCACACATGCAAAGGTACTTTCTAGGCATGCAATCTTAACATTATCCCCCTATGTAATTATTTACACGATCTCTAACCTTCTTGAATGATATAACTTTTTGTGATCATTGCATGCGTCTAGCTGCACTTTAATCTTTTCTGTAGATTATTACATGTATCTTAGAATCCATCTTGTGATATGGAGATGCACTTTGTTTCTTTCAATGTCCTCTGAAGTGTATTTTAAGCAAGAACTTGTGCAAGGAACAATGCACTTTATGCAGGAATTCTTGCAAGAAGTTTTTGGTAATTTACGATGTAATTATCTAATCAATTTCACCTATTATGATGTCATCTTACAACGGAAATTATCTTGCTTGTTACATACATCACAACTAAGTTCATACCTAGGGAATTATCAAATACGCAATTAATGTGATGCATGTGAATATGATTTTCACCATGATAATTATAACATATGTTTTAACAATAGAGTAACCTAGGTTTGGAGTGATGTCTTGATTCCAATGGTATTGATGCCTGATGTATTGTTCATGGTTGCAGTTCCACCTTGTTTTGAACCTCCATCCACACTTGCAAGGTTTCCAGCCATCTTTGTGGAACCACGCTTTGGGGCCACACTCGAAGACGTGTGTACAAGAGATAGAATTTCCCCACTCTCCTGTGCAAAATTCTCACCGCCCCTCCTTGAGTGGAAAAATAATAATGAAGGGGGAGGGGCGTATTTTCGAAAATTCTTCTTCTTCTTCTTCTCTTCGTCTCCTCTCTCTCTCTCGTCTTCTTCTTCTTCTTCTTCTTCTTCTTCTTCTTCTCCTCTCTCTCTCTCTTCTTCTTCTTCTTCTTCTTCTTCTTTTTCTTCTTCTTCTTCTTCTTCTTCTTCTTCTTTTTCTTATTCTTCTTCTTCTCTTCTTCTCCTTCTCTCTCTCCCTCTTCTTCTTCTTCTTCTTCTTCTTCTTCTTCTCCTTACGATGAATATGGGGGTTTGGGGGGAGGGGGGGGGGGAGGGGGAGGGGGATGCTCCCTGCCAATGAGGGAGGGGGGCGCTACGTGCTGACCAGGGAGGGGGCTACTGCCTACCGACTAGGGAAGGGGGGCGATGCGCGCTTGACCAGAGAGGGGGCTATTGCCTGACCAACCATGGTCAAGGGGATAGACAATCTTGATCAATTAAGATCAAAGATAAAGGTACATAGGTACTTCAAGGGATCTAGGAGATAACCAGCAAGTTGGCCAACCAAGGACAACGGGGTTGTCCATGATCTATCTTGCAAGGAGACCTAAGGTAAGGATAATTAGGGTCAGTAGGGTACAAACCCTAACCCAAAGGAAAAGGGGGAAACAAGCAACCTAGCTTTCCAAGCCCCTGAAAATTTTCCAAGTCATGAACGACCCAGGACCGAATGCTGGGAGCATTCGGAAAGAAGGAATCACACCTTAGCAATTGGTCGTACGAACGACCACTGAAATGATCGTGATTGAACACTTAAGTACATTGTTTGAACTTATTTGCTTAAGGAATTAATTAAAGGCAAAACACTTAATGCTTCAAGTTAAAGACCTAGAGGGAGTGGCAAGTTTAGTTACCTTCGACTGCCTGCCTGGCCCTATCCAAGGGGGTTGTTAGCTGCATCAGGTATATGGACCAAACCCACTGCGAGAGGTCTCTCCGTGGGTGCTGCTTGGAGCGGGAGGATGCTTGGGTGCCAAGGGAGGCTTTGGCTATAAATTCCTTGCCTCCGGATCCTGCACAAGAGGCTGATATAACTCGAGATGGGATCTCGAGGCGCGTGTACTAGTCTACGGGCAGAACTTGGAGTAGCAATCCTCTTAATTGCTGGGATAGCCTTCGGGCATGATACTTGATGTAATCCGGGACTATGATAAATACAGATCAGATATTTGAAAAAGGAACTTGCTTGACATTGTTTTTGTCCCAGTGCCTAAGTTACGTGAAGGAACTTGTGTTTAAATTGACTAATTAAGGAAGCTGATTTTGCATGTCAAACATAATGTGGTAGGTAATTAGATAACTAAGCAAACCGAGGAAAGTGCAGTGGACGTGACTTGGGTCCGTTCTATGAAAGGGTGGTCCCAGTTAGCTGGGAAATTTTCTCAAAAGTCGTGATAACAGAACTGTGAAGATCTAGCATCAGTAGAGTAGAATCCGGATCTATATTGTTTTAGGGGAGTGGAATGGGACGATGCCTTATGGGCAGAGAGGTTGAGCTTCGCATCCCTCTCATTTCCCATTCTCCATGAACCAAGTGCAACATAAATCTGCTTCGACTCTATTGTTCCTATGCAAGTGGGTCATCTAGAGCTCGACGCTAGCTACTTCCTAGAGACTTTACTGATAGGAAAGAAACCCTGACTTCAGGTTGATCCTAAGTGGGAACGGCCGGATACTTCCACCTGGGGCAGACTTGGGAAGACCTAGATCGCAAACCCTATGACATTCCTTGCAAGTGCCAGGTGCTGCTTTCTAGACTCTCTTCCTGATGGGCTGCTAACACGTGTCCCACAGGTGGACAAGAGAACATGTTACAGTACCAATGAGATCTAAGGATTACAAGGGAACTTAATGGAGGAAAATAAAGGAAATAAGGGGATAAATAGGGGAAGGTGAGTAGAATAGAGTAGTGTTTTCTATTGAAAACATTTCTTTACTCACTTATGGATGCTGGGTTTCAGAGTCACGAAGCATGGAGCAAGTTCTTGGTGTTCCAAGTCATGTTCATGACTGCAATGCATGCCTCGAATTATCATCAGAGGCTTGGCATGATGGATATTCTAGACCGCATCTATAATCCTTCACCTCTGTATGTGGAGCGAAGATGGACAAGAGACTCAGGAATATACTACATAGCAGCCCACCGACTCGCGTACATTCAGACCAACTTGAAGAGAATCAAGTGGATGGAGGATTTAAAGATCGTGAAGTTGTTCATCTTTGTTGAAGCTTGCATAAACGCAACTTTGCACATTAGTGGATGGCAAGTCAAGCAAAAAAAGTATATCTATGAAGAAGTGACCCGGGTGATCTCTGCTAAACAGGATCAAAGTGTTAGGGCGCTATGAGAAGAACGGGTATCAAAGGAAGGGATACCCCAAGCTTCCTATGACTTACCGTTTTTTGAAAATCCATGAACCCACTCCATATTATTATTCCCCTATAGCTGATTGTAACACAATCCTGTTTTTCCCAAACTGATGTATCAATCAGCCTGTCCCACTTATCCAAATAAATATACTCAAAGGGGTTATGCCCTCATGAATAAATAAGACTTTTTACAACTGTCTATCTTGATCATAAATGTTAGCTAAGGTGTTAAGTGATTAAATCACCTAGCTAAAAAGCTTTGCTAGTCATATTAACGTAATATGGGAACGTATGATAAGATATTAACATAAAGAATCTTATTGCTCAGGTGCAACCCCAAGCGCAGGTTCCAAATCTGACTCCTGCACTAAGTCCAAATGTGGTTCAAGAGAAGAAATTCCTTCTAAAAAAAAAAAGCCACCCGAGTTTGATGGTAAGGGAAGGACTGTTCAAGCCGACGCCGAGATCTAGATTGAGTCCATGGAGGACTATTTTGAGGCAGCAGGAACTGCACCTGCTAACCAAGCCATGCTTACCAAACTTAAGCTTACAAGCGAAGCAAGACTTTGGTGGAAATAGTGGTGCAGAGATCAAGCGATCTCGGAGGGGACAGTCACTTGGGATAAGCTTAAGGAAGCTGTGCGAGGGAGGTATCTGCCACCTGCCTACCACACACAAAAGATGAATGAATTCTATGACTTGAAGCAGCTAGGATTATCCCTAGAAGCATATTATTCGAAGTTCGTTTCACTCCTAAAGGATGCACCCATAACATGTGTCAAAATTTTGTGTTGGCTTGAATCCACCCATAAACACTCGATTGGAATCAATGTGCCCAACGGACCTACAAGACACACTCATTCGAGCTGCTCCAATAATATAGGAGGTGCAGAACAAACCAAGGTACAACAGGATTTGGCCTTACAGAGATCAGAACAAGGGTATGTCTATGGCTTAGACTATAAGAGTGCAGGGTCACAATCAGGGCCAAAGAAAGAAATCTAGGGCCAATGTTGTCAACAAATTTGTTCCAACACAAAGTAATGATCGCGACCCATGTTGCTTCCATTGCAATGAGCCTAGACACTTCAAGAGGGAGTGTCCCAAGCTGGGCAGAGGACATCTCCAGGGGAAATTCGAAGGTCATAATAGAGCCGCTCATGGGGCCAAGGAACCATTGTTATGGATAGAGGAAGAACCTCGAGCGTTTCCAACAAGGAGTTGGACAATGAAGAAGATCCGTCCATGGATGTTGACATTGAGAGGGCAATGGTTCACGCCACTCTTCACAAGAAGGGTCCAAATCGCCAATTCTCGGTGATTCAAACTCCATCAAAATATCAAGGTAAAAGCTTCAAAACCCTGATTGACTGTGGTAGTACACATTCCTTCATTTCACTGATCTGTGCAAAAAGATTAGGGATAGCCACAATAGATACACCTACTTTACTTGTGGAACTAGCAAATGGTCGTGAGGTCACTTGTACTAGGCAAACTGCTAAGGTAAAATTCCTACTAGGTGGGAAACCAACTTCTGTGAGATTCAGGATAATAAACCTAGGTGTCCATGAATGTTTACTCGGAATGGATTGGCTAATATCCAATGATGCCCACATCCACTGTGGGAAGGGCCAAGTCTCCTTCCAAAATTCTGAAGGGGAACTAGTCACGACTCAAGGCGAGGTTGGTAAGCCAAAAATACAGTTAGCAAAAGCAACACGAATAATAAAATATGTTCAAAAGGGTCTACCTGTCTATCTGATTTAAGTAAATAAGCTAGATCAAAATCAGGAATCTGGAGAAGAACCTTCATGGTTAAAGGAATACTTAGACGTATTTCTTAAAGATCTGACGGAACTTTCTCCCCAAAGGGAAGTCGACCACAAAATCAAACTTGTGCCAGGAATTGCACCCGGTCGTCGCAAAGAGGCCATATAAGATGTCCATTCTGGAAGCTATCAAACTGAAAGATAAACTCAAGCAACTGTTAGATCAAGGCTACATCCATCCTAGCAATTCACCACGGGGAGCTCCAATGTTGTTCCAAAAGAAGAAAGATGGAACGCTTCGCCTATGCATTGACTACAAAGGGTTGAATCAAGCAACCATAAAAAGTAAATACCCCATTCCAAGAATAGATGAATTACTTGACTGTCTTCAAGGGGAAAAGATATTCTCAAAGCTAGATCTCAGATTTGGATACTATCAGATAAGGATCAAAGAAGAAGATATCTCGAAGATTGCATTCAATACAAGGTATGGACACTTCGAATTCCTAGTGATGTCATTTGGGTTCACGAATGCTCCTGCTACCTTCAACAGGTTAATGCAAGATATCTTTAGACCCTATCTTAATGACTTCGTACTCATCTTTTTTGACGATACCCTAGTCTACTCAAAACAGGAAAAGGATCATGAATCCCAGCTTCGCATTGTTCTTGAAACAATGAGAGCGCACAAGCTTTATGCCAAGAAGAAGAAGTGCACATTTTTCAAGTGACAGATTGAATATATGGGATTCATTATATTAGCAGAAGGAATTTCAATAGATCCAAAAATGTTCTGGAATGGCCAACACCAACTTCTGTCAAAGAAATACGTAGTTTTCTTGGATTGATAGGATGGTACTGAATTTTCATCAAAGATTATGCTTTGATTGCGGCACCTCTTATTGATCTACTAAAGAAGCAAGTAGCAATTGTATGGTCACCTACTGAACAAACCAGCTTTAACAAACTAAAGCAAAGCTTAGTATTAACACCCATCCTAAAACTTTTTGATATTAGTAAGGAGTTTGAAGTGGTAATTGATGCTAGCGCACTTGCTTTAGGATGTGTACTTATGCAAGAAGGTCACCCCGTAGCATATTCTTTAAGGAAACTGAAGAGCCATGAAAGAAATTATGCTACCACGACCTGAAGCTGTGGGCTATCATCCATGCTCTCAAACTTTGGAGACACTACTTGCTAGGTAACAAATTTTCCTTAGTAACAGACCATAGGAGTCTTAAATGGATTTTCACCCAGAATGAGCTCAATATGAGGCAACATCAATGGATCGAAGTGCTGGAAGAATACGATTTTGAAATCAAATATAGGCCTAGAAAAGAGAATGTAGTTACTGATGCACTCAGTCTCGCAAGGCATTTCTAAATTCTCTTATTTTGCAAGATCCATCAACAGTAAGGTCTTTAGCCACAAAGGTATCAATGCCAAACAACCCGATTCTTGAGCTAGCAAAAGAAGAGACATATCATGACCCAGTCTATCGGAAAATGCTAAGGGAGATCCCCATCAAGGATCAAGACCGGAAGCTAAAGATGAAGTATCAAGAATTCTCTATCAGTAGTGGGCTTGTCTACTTTAGGACAAGATTATGTATCCCTACAAGCCAAACTCTCAAGCAGAAGATACTTTGGGAAGCCCATGACTCCCCTTTCTCAGGACATCCTAGTTATGCCAAGACTCTTATTGCGGTCCGAAAGAGCTATTATTGGGAAAGGCTCAAGGGAGATGTTCTCAAATATGTGAGGGAATGTTTGTCTTGTCAACGCATTAAGGCAGAACATGTTAAAATGCTTGGGAAATTGCAAACACTTGAAATTTCCCAAATGAAATGGGAATTCATTAGTATGGACTTCATTGTTGGCTTACCCCAAGTTCAGGGAGGATATAACTCTATTATGGTTGTAGTAAATATGCTCACCAAGGTCGCACATCTCATCCCTGTCAAGACGAACTATAAAGCTTCAGACATCGCAATATTATTCATCAAGGAAATATTCAAACTTCATGGGTTACCCAGAAGAATCATTAATGATCGTGACTCTCTTTTCACATCACACTTCTGGAGGGCTATCTTTGAGGCTATTGGAACTCAACTCTGTTTCAGTACAGCTTACCATCCCCAAACTGATGGTCAAACAGAATGAGTCAATCAAGTCATTGAAGATATGCTTAGGGCATACTGCTGTCACAAACCCAAAAAGTGGATCCAATACTTACCACCGGTTGAGTTTGCCTACAATGCTTCTTACCAACAAAGTATTTAGATGACCCCTTTTCAAGCATTGTATGGGCATGATTGTTGTACCCCTTTGAACTTCTTAGATCCAACTTTGAGGGTAGAAGCTTCAAGACAGATGCTACAAGACATGGATAATCAAATCAAATCAATAAGACAAGACATTCAAGCTGCCAAGGATAGACAGAAGGCTTACGCTGACTTCAAACGGCAAGACAGATCCTTCGTTGAAGGTGATATGGTCTTCATCCGTGTACACCCTAAAAGAGTTCACTATCCTTGGGAGAGTACAAGAAGCTAAGTCCGAGGTATTGTGGACGTTATAAGATCACCAAGTGCCTAGGGCCTAATGCTTATAGACCACAGCTGCCCGCAACTCTAAAGATTCATAATGTATTCCACGTTACCCTATTGAAAAAATACCTACCTAATCCGAATCATGTACTTGATTATCAACAAATTGTAAGGCCTAGCCAAGGAGTCCTTGAGCTATGGCCTTATAGAATCCTAGATGTTAGGGAGAGGCATTTGAGATCAAGGACCTTGAGAGAATACCTCATCGAGTGGAAAGATTATCCTGAAGAGGATGCCACCTGGATGGATGAAAGTACTCTCAACCAACAGTACCCCCAAGTCTTCTCAAGATGAGGACATCTGGATTCCTCTAAGGGGGAGAGGATGTAATAGCCCCCCCTCCCTGTGCCTTCCCCCATAAGAACCCCCCTTAAAAAATAAAATAAAATAAAATAATTTTAGAACAATTTTTTTAATTCTCCCTCTCTCTCCCCCTGCCGTTTGCATGGCGAGGAGAGAGAGAGAGTAAAGAGAGGGGGGCATGCAGCCCCCCCAGGTGGAGGGTGGCGGCCATTCAATGGCCATCTCCCCCCCTCCATACCTCCTTCCCCCCACCATATAAGGAAGCCCCTCCCTCCCCCTTGGTGGTCATCGACAGGCAGTAGCCCCTCCTTGGTCAGTGCGCAGCGCCCCCCTCCCTCGTCGGCAGGCAACAACCCCCTCCTTGGTCAGCGCTCAGTGCCCCCCTCCCTCATCACGAGGTAGCCGCCCCCCCCCCCCCCCCCTTGGTGTTCGTCGCAAGGAGAAGAAGAGAAGAAGAAGAAGAAGAGGGAGAAAGAAAGAAAGTTATATTAACGTCTTCTAAAGACCAAAAGTGGCCTATGAGACAAACTGTGATACAACTGATGAGGTCCAGCTATCCAAAATAAAAGTGATGAATGAAAAGCTAAAAACTGGAAACTGAAAATACGGTGTTGTGAGTGTGATAAGTGTCATGTATGTGTATGTGTGTATGTAGCTCTGGTACTCCAGATAATGGCTACAAAAGGGGAACAAATGTCGGCTGTGATAGGGGAACAACTGTCGACTATGATAAAGTGGTGCGATGTGTATATGTAACAGATGCAGGGAGATATACTATCCTGGGATGTAGTAGCAGTCGTCGAAGTTGCTAATAGCAGGTGAATCCTCCTGGATGCAGGATGTGGTACATCGGCGGTGGAGAAAGAGCAAACTGGAGATCTGAGATCCAATGTGTCGAGTGTCGTCGGATCTCAGTCTGTTGTCGATGTAGATCAAGAATCCTCCGGATCTCCTGTCGGTGTGGCTGTGGGGTCCGAAACCCACAGATCCTCGTGCGGCGTCGCGTACGCTGGTCCTCAGCCTACTGTAGTGTGAGCCCGAAGGTCTGGCTGGAGGCTGGTACAGTAGCTCTCACTCTGTCTGTCTGAAAGAACCGTGTAATAGTCATCTGGATGGGCCCCTCTCTGACTGGGACCCGCTGTGTACTCTGCTCTCTAATGTGCCATGCCTCTCCTAGAAAACGGCCAAATGATCTCTGATCCATATCAGTCATACATCCCTGAAGTGAGCTGCTCAATGTGTATCTAGATCTCAACTCTGAGTATGCCGAGCATCTGAGAACAAAATGCTCCTCACTCTCCACCTCTGATCTGCAAAGGGGGCATATCCTCTCCTCCCGTGGGATGTCACTAGCTCTGCCACTCTCAATCATAAGCTGATGTGATGATACCCTGAGAGAATGAGAAGAAGAGAAGAAGAAGAAGAGAGAGAGAGAGAGAGGAGAAGGAGAAGGAGAAGAAGAACAAGAAGAAGAAGAGAGAGAGGAGAAGAAGAGAAGAAGAAGAAGAAGAATTTTCAAAAATACTCCCCTCCCCCTTCATTATTTTTTTTCCACTCAAGGAGAGACGGCGATAATTTTGCATAGGAGAGTGTGGAAATTCTATCTCTCGTACACGCATATTCAAGCGTAGTTCCACAAAGATGGCTGGAAACCCTGCAAGTGTGGATGGAGGTTCGAAACAAGGTGGCACCGCAACCGCGAATGGTACATCAGGCATCAATACCACTGGAATCAAGACATCACTCCAAACCCAGGTTACTCTATTGTTAAAACATAGGTTGCTGGTTGCAAAAGGCTATGCCCAAACATATGCCATAGATTATGAAGAAACCTTCAGTCCAATTGCTAGGATGGCAATTGTCAGATGTGTGATTGCTTTGGTAGTAGCCAAAGGTTGGAGGTTGCAACAAATGGATGTGAAGAATGCCTTCTTGCATGGTGATTTGCAGGAAGAAGTGTATATGGATCAACCAGCAGGTTATGAAGATTGAGAGCATCCCACGTATGTGTGCAGGTTGAAGAAGGCGCTCTATGGGGTCAAGCAAGCACCTAGAGCATGGTCTGACAAGATCAGAGAGTATCTTGTCAATATTGGCTTTTATGTTTCTGATGCTGATCACTCACTTTATGTGAGAAAGGGAGATGCAGGTTTGGTCATCATAGTCATCTATGTGGATGATTTGATTATTACAGGTGATAGTGATAGTGGATTGCTGAAGTCAAGGATTTTTTGAAGAAGAAGTTTGAGATGAAGGATTTAGGTGAGTTAAGGTACTTCCTTGGCATTGAGGTGATGGTATATGGCTGTCCCAAAGACAGTATGGCTTGGATATGTTGTCGAAGTATGGTATGACAACATGCAAACCACTTTTAGTCTCGTTGGAGTAGAATGTAAAGTTGAGTGCTGATGTTGGGGATGAGATAGAAGACCCTACTATGTTCAGAAGGATAGTGAGGAGTTTGATCTACATGACCATTACAAGGCCACAATTGAGCTACGTTGTTGGTCTTGTGAGTCAGTTTATGCAAATACCTAGAAAGCCACATTTGGATACAGTCAGACGCATATTGAGATATGTAAAGTCCACATTACATTATGGACTTTTCTATGAGGAAGGTACAGATGTACAAGTGTTTGGATACACAGATGCAGATTGGGCTGGTAGTATGTCTAATAGAAGATCTACCAGCAGATACATGTTCTCTCTTGGTAGTGTGGCACTTACTTGGAGCAGCAAAAAGCAATCTACAGTTGCTTTGTTGGGTACAAAGGCTGAGTATAGAGGTGCTGCTGTTACAGCATGTGAGGTAGCATGGCTGCAAAATTTATTGGCTGATTTAGATGTGTAGGTGGAAGGTCCAGTTGTCATTTATTGTGACAACATGAGTAGTATATAGTTGGCTAGGAACTCTATGTTCCATGCCAGGACAAAACATATTGAGATACATTACCACTTTGTGAGAGAAAAGGTACTAGCAGGTGAGATTGACTTGGTGTATGTCAACACACAGGATCAGATAGCTGACATCTTCACGAAGGCATTGGGTACAGAGAAGCTTCAAAAGTTTCGAAGCTTACTTGGAGTTGCAGAGATGCAGTTGAGCTTGAGGGGGAGTGTTGAGATGACAAGCTCAACACATGCGGACATTAATGATGGACCGTCTAGTTAGATGGGTCCACATGTCTACACTTAGCACATCGGTGTTCATTATGACCCTCACATGGCCACTGACTCATTATTTATTATATTCAGGTTGTTACACCTATTTACAGCTAGCATAGTTATAGCACCAGTCAACTAGTGTAGTTGGTTATGCATTGTTTGACTTAGTAGGTCCCTTTCCTTTATGTTGTATCTTATCTATACTTTATGTACATTGAAAAGTGTGTAGAAGAAGAAGAAGAAACCAACAAGAAAACGTTTTGGCCTCCATCTCTCTTCTTGTCTCTTGAGTGAGCTTCTCCTTGTGCATTCTATGTGTGTTCGGCGCAACATCTTGAGCAAGTCCCCCCACCACACGATTCTTGACACACCTCGATAGGATCGAAGGTGAATCGGCTAGGTGAGAGATAGCCATTGGTATTTGCATGAAATTCTTAGACAATAAGTGGTCCATGGGTCTTGGCAGTTGAGCATGAGCTTTGCCTCTATATTTTGGTTCCATTGCCTGGACCAACGGATTCAAGGTTGAGCACTTGTGCACCTCAAATTGAGTGGTGAAGTAAGGGTTTCATCCATGAAATGGAGCTTGAGATAAGTATGAGGTTTTGGGTTTTAAATCTTTGCAACAAGTAAGGAATTTGGTTTTTTGATGATTAGGAAAGTAGGAGGAACCATTTCAGTGTTTTGCTTTGGATTTTTGTTGCATTTAGAGTAGGATAGAACCAATAAATCAAAGGAAAAAACTTTAGGATTTATGTCATGAAACAGGCCCAACCAGGGCACAAACAAGGAAAAAAAGGGAAAAAAGAGTGCTTTAGAAGTATTAGAATCTCATGGGGGGAGTGATCAGGTAGATTAAGGTTGGGTCCCAGCAAGGGTTTAAGTCCATGGGAAGCAAAGGGAAACCTCATTTTTAGTTTTTGCAGTAGAGAGAGAGAGAGAGAGAGAGAGAGAGAGAGAGAGAGACATCTTGAGAGCTTGTGAGAGACTTGGAGCTTCCACTGAATTGATCAGTGAGACCACAAGAGTTTTTTGCTTGGATTAGGTGTGTAGAAATCTTTATGTGTATCTACCCTTGGATTTTGGAGAATCTTGCTTGTGGGTGTGGCCAAAAATCATTGCTACGAAGAAATTTTTGTTGCCAATGTTTGCATGCCTGCTGTGCAGAATCAGACATGGTCCTAGGGCTGCGATTTCTAGAATTGGACGCTCGGACACTCTACACTTGTCTGATTCCGAGAATTGGAAGGCCCAACCTGACTTGTCCAATCGGACTAAGTTAAATTGGACTCGGACACTCGGACATACCGGACTTGGACACCCAACAATTGGACCACTACTACGTGTTTGATCCTGAGGATTAAACACTCGGATCAATGACCTCTAAAAATCGAACTCTCTGACCACCTTGCTCGGTTTTGGCAATCAAACACACTCACATCGGACCAACCCATCATGTCTGATTAGACATACCTTGTCGAATTTTGAGAATCGGACACTCCATAATCAGACCATTTAGAATCAGACACATGTCAAATCAAACATTTGATTCCTGAAATTGGACCTTGTAGAATTGGAGTCTGCAGAATCAGACTAGATTTTGACGTATCAAAATTGAAAAATCTAGCGCTTCTGGGATAACAAAGCATACAAACTGCAAAAGGAGAATTCATCGAAATCCTTATAGGTAGATTTAACCCTAGAAATCATTGCCAAACAAACAAGAATAGTGCTGACACTCATATCAACATATTTGGCACACTTAGAGCTATAGTCTAATGACCAGACCCCATTTGACCCTGGGTAAAGCTGAATGATGTGGCATAGACCCTAGAGACCAAAGGAAGTAGCCAGGAATCGAGCCTAAATCCCCATTAGGCCAAGTATGTAGACAAGAGTGCTAGAGCTACAATGGTCACTTTATATTTGCACCCACATTGTTTTCAACACTTGAAGTGCACTTAAGAAAAGCTGAAAGCTTGATTTCACACAGTGCATGGAAGAGAACATGCACACATACACGGAGTGAGTGCAAGTTGATGATTGTCTTTAAATAATAAGGAACTCACTCAGACCTAACAATAAGAACAAACCCACCAGTAGGACAAGACCCTAAAACATAGTCAGGTGATCAAGAACCCCAAGTATAGGACCAAGCAAGGATGCGACATAGGAGTTAGATACTACAAGGACTGACGACATTGGAGGAGTGGATCTACCTGACTTGATCAATCTCATTGATAACCTAGTGAAGTATGAGATGGCAAATATGGAAAAGTCAAGTACTAACCACGGACGTGGAGAGGAGCTTGACCTAGGTGGTTTCCCAATGGAAATCTAGTAGCTAGCTACCAATTATGATCTATAGACCTGGATAAAACACCATAGTAGGACATCTGAGGATATCATAGTGGACCTCGAAGAGAAGAGGAGACTAGCACGGGAAGATTTGTAGGGCATAATGGCCTACAATCAGGAGCATCAAGCTGCCATAAGGTTGTGATAGAACATAGAAATGTGTAAGATTAAGTGAGTACTTATCCCTAGTAAGCAAAAATAGGATAGGACTTGACACAAAGAAGGAAAGAGCGCAAGAAGGCGACCTCATGTTGAGCAAGCTTCTTAACAAAGAAACTACTAGATAACCCGTCAGAGTAGAGCAGAGCACCAGTGCAATGGAAATCTTGTTGCTTGCTGATTTAGGAGTTAACTAGGGCTCTAAGAGCCAATCAAGAATCCTTGTCATGGCTAAGTAATTAGACAAGTACCAATCAAACGATAACCCATAAAGCTTTGTAGAGCAGTTTGAGCAAGTTTGCGAGGCCAATAGCCTCATCAATCTTACTTAGTGCTCTCACAAGCTTTTGGTCTATACTTAGGAGATAAAGGTAGGACACCTCATACATGAGTTTGGATGTTGCTGAGCAAGTTGACTTCAATAACCTCAAGAGTCTCTTCATTAAGAGATTCTCTAAGCATGGGTACTCTCATAACCTTCTAGTGTAGCTGATGAATGTCAAGCACAAAAAGACAAGGAGGACATTAGAGACTATGTCACCCATGTGTGGAGTCTCTTCAAGAGATTCCCAAATGGTGAGTGACCCACCGAAAGAGAAGTCGCCATAGTCTTCATCAATGGGATACAAAGTGAGGAGCTCTACAAGGCCTCCACAGGAAATTCAAGCTTGGAGTGAGATGCACTAGCTAGGGTCTTTGACGAGGCGATTAGAGTGGACAACCAACCCAAAGAGAGAAGCTCCAAGATCTCAGGGTGACTTGAGAGGTGAATAATGCTAGAAACTATGAGAGAGTTTCAATGTCAAGCAAAAAATGAGGCATAAGTACTCAAGACAAAGGAAAGGGCATGGATGCAAGTTAGGAGCTAGTAGAGATAAATACGGAGCTAGTCAAATGACAAGAAATGATGAGATGACCAACATACCCTCACATCTAATGTGTGTATTGTGGTGAAAACCACCTACTAGCCAAGTGTCAGGACGAGATCGCGACCTTGCGCTAATTGTAGTAGGTTTAGCCACAATACCTTGCATTTCAGGCTATTAAGAAGACTCCCATACTTGCAACCATATTGACAACCTTACCTAGCAAATAGGCTGCAATTTTTTTTTGGGAGGGGAGACCCATTGGCTCTCTTGGCACCTAATGATGCCAAACTGGCCATTCCAAGGATGGAGATAAACCCCACAGGCATACTTAGACCACTGAGACCCTACTATATAACCCATCCACCGAGCGACACTTCAATCCACTATGTGGAGGAGCCAAACAAGGAAGAGCCTTACGTGCATCCCTACATATCATATGACAAAGAGGGAAATGCAATCCTTATGGATTACCAACCTATACTGATAATGGCATTAGGTAGGGATAGAGACAGAGGCCTAGGGGGCAGACCCAAGAATTGATTTCTTATTGGAATTACTATCACCCAGGACACATCTCCTCACGCTACCCTAAATGGGAGCAAGCTAATCAAGAAAAGGCCAATCTTAGATGCCCAAAGTGTGGAATTGTTCACTTGTTTGTCGAATGTCCCCTAGAAGAAAGCCACCCTCTAGTGTGGGAAATGAGACATTTGTACCATAGGGTTGTTTGGAGTTGAGACATTTAACAAAGAGGACACACCCATCCTATTGTATGTCATGACCCATGCGTAAACAAAGCAGACTGACATATCACTACCTGGACCTAGCAACTTAGATGCAGGCTCAATTGGAAAGGAGAGACATAGGCAAAGAAGAAAAAAAGCTGATGCAAAGGTCACGCTAAAAAGCGAAAGCGCCACAATGATACCTATTGGAAAAAAGGTGACAAAAGCAGAAGAAAAAATGTTAGCTCCAAAGACGATCAATATGGGGAGTGTAAAGATCAGGGAGTATTCCAACCCGAAGTGTCAACCCAAGGCCATAAAAAAGGTCAAGGAGTGGGTGAAAGAATGTTAAGTCCATATTGAAAGATGAGATTGATGATCTCTCAAGCGCAAGCACGCCAGTATCACCTCCACAACCAAAGTTGAGGGACGGCACCATACCACAAGTAGTGCCACTTAAACAAAGCCAACCAGTAAATCACTTGAGGCCATTGGCCTCCTCACCACACTAGTGATGACCACTTTGGTGACTTTAAGCCTAGGAGATCTGCTTAGTAGCATCTGACATTATGGTAGGAGCTGAAGTAGTGGGTTGAAGAACCAATGGAGCAAGGGGTAGCTGATCTACATGATCATGACATGGTAACTCAGATACCTAGTTTGATGCTGCACTTGATGCCCAAGTCCTTGTGCATCAATGCTTTTTGAGAAGGCACAAAAATGAATGTAGTCTTACCAGTCCTACCTTTAGAAGACACCACAAAAAAGGGAATTGTGGATATGGGAGTAGAGAGAGCAGAATCCCACCCTATGGGGGACCGAGGATGCAGAATTTTGGCAATATAAAGTTTTTGAAGTGCCCAAGGCTGTGAAGGACTAGGAGTTCCAAACCACATGGAGGAGGTGAATTTTTTATGTGAACATGGATGCCTAAATGGATTTTTGTAACACCCTACCCTTCGAGGAAAATAATCCAACCTTCATGCCATATCCAATAAGGGTAGGAGTGGATTTTAACCCAAGCATCCACGATCGGTATGACTTTCCATGGATCTACAATGCCAATGCTACTGAACTTGAAGATGCCCTTGTTTTTGTGCTAGAGGACCTATATAATTCAATAATCTGCTTGATCGATGAATTCTCTTCCTATCCTAGTCTTGCCTTCATCATGACCTATAATTATCTTAGACTAGTTAGGATACTACTTAGACAGGATCTCGTGCCACAACAACATTTCCTTACACCCCTCTTTTTTGACAATGGAATAGATAGTTGCACCATGGCAAGATTGATGATGCGAGCCACTCTACTTCATTTTTCTTAGTCGTCTTGGAAGATATGAATGATAAGTGCTTCACATGTTGCAATCATCCATTTCTTTTCACGACTACTATCCAAATATGCCTAAACCTTAGAGGGCACATGCAAAGCTGACAATTTTTTAATAAATCTCATAAGTCCCCCAACTCCATCCTCTTTTGATAGGGATGACGAAGATTAGCCCTCAACATGAATACGTAATCTCCAAAAAAATAAAAAATAAAAAAGAAGAGACTAAAATGAAAAAAGAAGGAAATGATAAGAAAAAGAAGTTAGCTCCACATCGGCCACAGTCTCTGCACCTAGGAGATCTCAAGTTAGGCACATTCAGTGGCCTCGATTGATCGGCTTCATCCCTAACCCCCTAACCCTTTTTGCTTCCCCACTCCACACTTGGGGCACCTCAAGTGCATGACTTTCAAAATTTGTCTCCTAAGCTATATCCACCATACCTCCCTTTCCCAGTTCCACTAGCATGAGCACCATGCACCACACGATAAGGTAGACATGCCTCTAAATAGTGCACCTTCTTTTCTTTTTAGGTAAATACAAATGATGAAACCCACCAACTTCAGAGGCCCCATCATCCACTCAATTCACTCTTGGCTCCCAAGATCGATCCCCATAAAACCCTATCATCATTGACTTCCACAATTGTTATCACACGATGTCATGTTGCTGCGCATCCGAGTCGTATACACCTCCATTTCTTTTGTTGTGCATTTGTGTTATTTTCTGCGTGTGATTCATTGTTTGTGTGATGCATTTCGATAATCTGCATCTAATGTACATATTCCCTTAGTGCATGTGTATGATTTGTTGAGATATCGAGCTCCACTCGTGATATGCCAGGGTGACCGTTGTGTATTTATGTCACCGACTTGTCAGTTGTTTGCAGACACGGTTGGTATACCGCTCATGAATAATAGCTAGATGACAGCTATCCTTATCTACTCTAGTTCGTGGCTCAGTTAGTATGCCACCTTAGTTAGTTGAGTTTGGTTTGAGACCCATACGTAGGGTTCTTCTATTTCTTTGTACTAGAGTTCTTTTTGGCTTACACAACTAAGAAGAGGGAAACTGTTTTTCAGCCTCCACCCTTTGTGTATTCCCCCATTGTGCAAGCAAGAAAGCTACAAGTGAGACTCCTTTCTTCTCTCCCACAATCTTGACATGGTATCAGAGCCTTGTTCGTGGTAAGGAGCTCAAGAAAGCAAGCCAAGCTCGCGGTGTTCTGGTAAGAGGAGTAGTGTTGCTTTCATTTTCTGTTTTGGGAGCAGATCTCTGCAGGTAGCACAGCCGGAAATTGCAAGAGTGCATTGTCTCAGGTTGAGATGCCCTTCGTGGTGAAGCAAGAGGGCAGTATATGCTGGGGGGGAAGGGGCTTTAGCCCTCGGCGACCTTGTTTTTTTGATTTGAGGCCATTTCGGGGCCTGTTTTGGAGGCGGAAGTTTTCTGCACGCACTCAGGAAAAGGCCCAGTTTTATGCTGTGCAGCCACTGTTCTACAGGTCGGTGAAAAGTTACTGTAAAAATTGCATCGTATGCTTGTGCGCAGAGACATTGGGAGTTACAGAATCATCCCTGTTGCCTGTTGATGCAAAATCGTCACTAGGAAGTGACTGTGTGGTCAAATACCACTTTCATCAGTTTTGCAGATTTGCCTTTGTGAGCCTGAAGCTGTGTTCTTTGCAGTGATAGAAATTTTTGCAGTGTTCTGTAATGGCGTCTGATTCTCTCTCACAGATTGTCACTGAAAAGCTTGACAAGAACAACTTCCAAGCATGGAAGTTTAGAATGAAAAATTTCCTTATGGGAAAAGGATATTGGGAATTTGTTGCAGGAAATGAAGAAGAACCAGTTCTTCCTGATGTTTCCAATCAACAGCAAATGCAGGCATTAAAAACATGGCATGAGAGAGCCAGGAAAGTTATGTATTGGCTGTCTATCAGTATTTCAGACTCTATGATTGTGCATATTCAGGATGCAAGTACGCCAAAGGAGGCATGGGATACTTTGTCAAAAATGTATAGCACAAATACGCAAGCCAGGAAAATGCAGCTCAAGCAAGAGTTGCATAATGTGCAAAGAGAAAGTATGAGCATCAATGACTACCACATGAAGGTGAAGAAGATTGCAAATGCACTTGCTTCCATTGGGTCGCCAGTGGAAGATGATGATTTAGTTTCCCTGACCTTGAATGGTCTAGGAAAGGATTATGCACAGTTCCGAACATCCATTTCCGTCCGTGAAAGATTTTCTGATTTTGAGGAGTTGATTGCTCTTCTAATTTCTGAGGAGCAGAGAAATGGTGGTGCATCTTCTTCAGGAGGAACTTCAAAAGAAGCTGTCTTCTACTCAAATGCTGGAAGAGGTAGAGGCAGAGGTAGAGGAGGCTGATTTGGAGGCCGTGGCAGAAATTAGAATATGCAGCAAACTCAAGAAAACCAGTCCTATGGAGGAGGACGTGGTAACTCTAGAGGCAGGGGGAGCCAAAGAGGTCATGGTGGATGGCAAAGAGGCCAAAATGCAAACAGTAATATTGAATGCTACTACTGTGGTAAAATGGGTCATATGGCTAAAGACTGCTATAAAAAGCAGAATGACATCATGAATGGAAAACTGCAACAAGGAAATTATGCATCTTCTAGTAGATAGGGTGATGACAGAAATGAGCACTTGTTTATGGTGCAGCACATGAACAATTCTGTGACAAGTGCAGAAGAAAGCAATGATGTATGGTATGTTGACTCAGGTGCATCAAACCACATGACAGGTCATGCAGAATGGATGGAGGATGCAAGAAAAATGGAAAAACCAGGATTTGTGGAGACTGGTGATGATACTGCACATCCTATTGTGCAGATTGGAAAAAATCCTTTGTCTATGCAGGATGGGAAAAAGAAATACTTGTCCAATGTATTTCATGTCCCGAATATCACCAAGAATCTGGTTTCAGTTGGTCAAATGGTTGAGCAGGGCTTGCAGGTCAGATTTAATCCTCATGGATGCTTTGTTGAGGATATGAAAAATAAAGGTCGCTTGATAGCAAAAGGAAAGAAGAAGGGCAGAATGTTTACGTTGGATGCAGACATGTCTGAATTGAGTGCAGCAATGTTTGCACATGGGACTGGTGTAGTTGCAGATATTGATATCTGGCATAAACGCATTGGTCATGTTAATGTACAACGACTTAAATCAATGCAGGCCCAAAATATTGTTGCAGGATTACCTAGATTCAAGGTTGCAGAAATGCATAAGGTATGTGAAGCCTGTCAGTTTGGAAAACAGGCAAGGAAACCATTTCCTAGACATGTTCAAGAGAGTAAGAAGCCATTGGAATTAATCCACTCTGATGTGTGGACTACTAAAGCTGCATCTCTTGGAGGCTGTCATTATTTTGTCAGTTTTATTGATGACTATAGCAAAAAAGTTTGGGTGTATTTTATGAAAAAGAAAAGTGAAGTTTTTGGGCATTTCAAAACTCTTAAATCTATGGTTGAAAAAGAAACAGGTTTGCAAATAAAATGCCTAAGGTCAGATGGAGGGGGAGAGTACCTCTCAAATGAGTTTGCAAGGTTCCTGCAGGAGCATGGCATAAATCAACAATATTCATGCAGTTATACCCCACAACAAAATGGAATTGCAGAAAGGAAAAACATGCATATTGGAGAGGTATCTTGTGCCATGCTCAATGAAAAAGACTTGCCAGATTTTTATTGGGCTGAAGCAGTTGCTACAGCAGTCTACATAATGAACAGGACTCCCACTGCAGCAATACATGGAATGACTCCAGAGGAGAGGTATACTGGAAGGAAACCAGATATTTCTCATTTGAAAATTTTTTGTTGCATTGCCTATGTACATGTGCCAGATGAGCTGAGATCCAAGTTGGATCCAAAAGCTGAGAAGTGTATCTTTATTTGCTACTCTCTGCAGCAAAAAGGGTATAGATGCTATAACCCTTCTACTCATAAGTTTACATTGAGCAGAGATGTTGTTTTTTATGAGATGAGTAGCTGGTATAAACCAGTAAATATGATTGATGATGTAGATGCACAAAATGGTAATGCTGCACAAAATTCACAGCAGCAGTCACAAAATATTAGTGGACCTGGAGCGTCCTCTAGCAGTGGTTCACATTCTTCGCCATGGACAGGCAGATTGAGATCATGAGAATCTTCTCAAAGCAATGCAGATAGTGGTATGCAGGTATCACGAAAAGGAAAAGAGAAGGTTGATCAGCCCATGTTTGATGTGAATGCAGGTCACTCTTATGTGGATGGTGAATCCAGTGGCTCAGAACAAAGCATTGATGATGAGTTGGGTATTCCTTCTATTGTTACACCTGGAGTAAGGAAGACCAGGGATGTTTTGAGAGCACCTGGGAGTGAACCTACTTTGCACAGGTCTACGAGAGCTAGGTATCCTGTGGATAGGCTGAAATATGATGGATTTACAGCCATTCACTATGCATATATGGTTAAAGTAATACAGGAACCAGAACCCACTTCTTTTGAGGAAGCCATGGGAAAAGAAAAATGGGAGAAAGCCATGGATGAAGAAATGGATGCCTTGGAAGCAAATGCTACATGGGAATTGGTACCTTTGCCTAAAGGTAAAAATGCAATTGGCTGTAAGAGGGTTTATAAGGTGAAGCACAATGCAGATGGTTCTGTGAATAGATACAAGGCAAGATTAGTAGTCAAGGGGTATGCACAAACATATGGCATTGACTATGAAGAAACATTCAGTCCGGTTGCAAGGATGGCAACCGTAAGAGCAGTCATTGCTATGGCTGCATCAAAGGGATGGTCTTTACATCAGATGGATGTAAAGAATGCCTTCTTGCATGGTGATTTGCAAGAAGAGGTCTATATGGAGCAGCCACCAGGTTATGTGCATGCTGTTCATCCTGAGTTTGTTTGTAGGTTGAAGAAAGCCTTGTATGGTTTGAAGCAAGCACCTAGAGCATGGTCTGACAAGATAGGACAGTATCTTGTCACTATTTGCTTTCAGATTTCCAAGGCAGATTTCTCACTTTATGTGAGAAAAACAGAGAAAGGTATTATGCTACTTGTCATTTATGTTGATGATTTGATTATGACAGGTGACAGTGATGAAGATATACTTCATGTGAAAATGCTATTGAAGCAGAAGTTTGAGATGAAGGATTTGGGAGAGCTGCGTTTTTTCTTGGGCATTGAGGTGATTAGATCACCAAGTGGGATACAGCTCTTGCAGAGGCAGTATGGATTGGACATGCTATCCAAATATGGGATGACAGGCTGTAAGCCTATTTCAGTTCCTTTGGAGCAGAATGTGAAGTTGAGCACAGATGCAGGTGAGCTTCTAGAAGACCCTACTATGTACAGACGCATAGTAGGAAGTTTGATTTATATGACTATTACCAGACCAGATTTGAGCTATGCTGTTGGATTGGTAAGTCAGTTTATGTAGGCTCCAAGGAAACCACATTTGGATGCGGCTAGACGCATACTCAGGTATGTGAAGTCCACATTGCACTATGGACTATTTTATGAGACTGGGGTTCAGATACAATTGCATGGATACACTGATGCTGATTGGGCTGGTAGTATTTCTGATAGACGATCTACCAGTGGATATGTGTTCTCCTTTGGGAGTGCTGCAGTCACTTGGAGCAGCAAGAAACAGCCTACAGTTGCCTTGTCGAGCACAGAGGCTGAGTACAGGGGTGCAACAATGGCTGCATGTGAGGTAGCTTGGTTGCATAAGCTACTTTATGATATGCATCAGTCTACAGATGGGCCAGTTGTCATTTATTGTGACAACATGAGTAGTATACACTTGGCAAATAACCTAGTCTATCATGCTAGAACAAAGCACATTGAGGTGCATTATCACTATGTGCGAGAGAGGGTTTTACTAGGTCTTATTGATCTAGTTTATGTCAGCACAGAGGATCAGGTAGCTGACATATTCATGAAGGCATTGGGCGCAAAGAAGCTGCGCAAGTTCAGAGATCTGCTTGGTGTGTAGGAATTGGGATTGAGCTCGAGGGGGAGTGTTGAGATATCGAGCTCCACTCGTGATACGCCAGGGTGACCGTTGTGTATTTATGTCACCGACTTGTCAGTTTTGCAGACGCGGTTGGTACACCGCTCATGAATAATAGCTAGATGACAGCTATCCTTATCTACTCTAGTTCGTGGCTCAGTTAGTATGCCACCTTAGTTAGTTGAGTTTGGTTTGAGACCCATACATAGGGTTCTTCTATTTCTTTGTACTAGAGTTCTTTTTGGCTTACACAACTAAGAAGAGGAAAACTGTTTTTCAGCCTCCACCCTTTGTGTATTCCCCCATTGTGCAAGCAAGAAAGCTACAAGTGAGACTCCTTTCTTCTCTCCCACAATCTTGACATGATTTTGTTTGGATGCATGATGTGTGTGTGTATTAGAAAAATATGAAAAACTGATGCCAAAGGACATTATCAAGCTGATAATTTTAATGATGAACTCGAAGAAAAGTGTAGGATACTGTGGAATCAAAGGAAGCTTTATAGAAGCTGACATTTAAGCTATGAAGACAAAGGTGTAAATTCAGGAACATCATGTGCAATGGGAAAAGCTCAAGGAGTGCTGAACGGGTTCCCTTGTCGAGATGTAGACTCTTGGAATGCACTTATTGCTGGGTATGCACAGCACTTGGGACTGCTGTGGTGGATATGTATGCCAAGTGTGGTGCATTTGGCAAAGCACAGGGAGTGTTGGATGAGCTTCTTGTCTGGAATGCAATAACTTGGAATGCCCTTATCACAAGTTATGCTTTACATGGGCAGATTGGAAATGTGTTGGACTGTTTTGAGCAGATGCAAGATGCTGAATGCGTACAATCACTCATGCCTACCATTAGAGGGAAGAAGCTTTTCCTGGGGGCCGTCACTTTATATGATAATGGGAACAAAGTATGATAATGGGACTAAAAGTTTGGTGGACTTGGCTTGTGGAGAAAACGGGGGGGGGGGGGGGGGGAAGTGTCCAGAAAAGTGGAGTCTGCTGCTTTATTTGAAAAAGAGTTTTTTTTCGTGGAATGGCGACCTTGAAGACGGCTATTTCTGTTCCCCTGTGAGGGAGAGAGACATGGTGGGGATCCCTTGGCTTTCTGCACCGTCTCAGAGAGAGACAAGGTGATAGAATAGCAAAAGATATTCTTAGATTTGTCCAAGAATATCAAGCTGTTGCGGCAAAAACCGATGGACGAAGTTAAAAACTTGTGGGAAAAAGAAAAAAAAGGCAGGCCAGTAATGTCTGTCGCGGCTATGGTTTCCATCGGTGAGGAGAATTCGGATAGCAAGGGGGAACGATCTCTCTCAGATTTGTTTTTCAAGCTATTCCTTGGCTTTGTCCAGCTTGTGGAAGAGAATTCGTGCAACAGAATGCCTTCACGAAGTACTCATAAGCGACTATCTTTGTCCATGCCTGGAATCATTGCAAAATAGGGGAGCTGCTGAAGGGAAAGTCAGAAGAAGGAAAGGCCGATCAGTGAATATCGATGAGGTCTGCCTATGGGGGGGGAAATTTTGAGATACTAATGGCTGATGGTTGTAAACGTGTGTTCTGCGCTTCCGTTCTTGCCCGTTCCTCCTCTTCTCTGCGGCTCAGGATCTCCAATATTAACTTGAACCTTGCTGCCCCCAAACACCTCGCCTTCCCAGCGAGATTTCATTAAAGGACCGCCATAGCTTTCTCTCCCTCCTCAAAAATTTGCACCTCGTTTTCCACCTCTACCATCGAATGTAGCAGGAACATGTCCAGCTGAATAGTCATACCTTCGACTCCCTCCTCAAAGATCATTTTGCGCTCGTCGAAACAGGACACCAACCTTTGCATGCTACTGCGACTTATCTTGTAGGTCTGTTTGATGACACCAACCTTTGCGTGATTCATGCTAAGAGAAATACCTTCAGGAAACTTCGTAAGCATTAGAAGAGAACAGAGCTCTCGAACTGTAAGCTTCCTTTCCAGAGAGATTGATAAAACGTCACTGTTTGAGGATTGTTTACCAGGAAGGGGTCTTGAGACAAGACTGATGGACCTAAAAACGGGCCGGCACTACCTCATGCACTAGTCGGGCCTCGTCACTATGCACAAGACAACCCCTCGGCCTCACAGCCAGGAGCGTCTATCAAAATCTCTGCCTTCCTAAACATTGCATTTGTAATACGTTGTAGTCCAACTGATCCTAACCCAATATTACTCCTCAGAGGGAGTCCCTTTCACATAGCCAAAAGGCTCGAATCACATACACATGGGGTTCCTCCTACGGCTGAGGCCGCCAACCCTCTGCGACTCTCCTACACCTTGGGGATTGGCCCCTCGATGCGTCGCTCAACATTTAGACATTCCGCACAAAAGTCGCTCAAGGTACCAAATAAGCGTGTCCAGGAATGTACCATTTCTTCCTCACGTACTTTCCCCTTTGGGACCCGTGTCTACCTACAGCATGGGTACCTCACTGCCTCTCATCGTAGGACATGTCCTAATAAACCAATTGCAATGCATGTCCAGGAGCTGATCACTAATACTTTTAAATTCTTTTTCATGCTCCATGCATTTGGTGGATGCTAGTGCTCAAACATTTAGCAAAACAGTATCGTGCACAAGTGCAAAAACATTCTTTTAATGGTTTCCAACTACCGTTCGTGCTTCGTTGCATGGGCTTAGCACCGAGGTGATCCTTGTGCTATTAAGCTCTTAATTTTAATTATCATCCATCCTAAATGCTATGCATAGAAATCAATAGCTTTCCCATCATCTCACACGGCATTTAGACATATTTCAACTTCTCTACCCTTCCCCGTTTAAATATTGCATCGTTGGATAGGTTTATAGGGTATTTTGACATCATTTTATATGTAGAAAGCGGAAAAAGACACACTAGAACAAGAAGGTGGGATTGAACTGAGGCAAATCCTCATGCTTCAGTCCCCACAAACATTCACAAACATTGCTCTTATTTATCCTTATTTTTCGAAACCCAAAATGTATTTTTTCCGTATTTTTTAGGGTTTTTCCACCCTTTTCTTGTATTTTTCCTTATTTTCCTACATTATTTAATTACTAAAAATTAAGAACAGATTAGGGGCTATGGCCCTTAGTTCCTTCTTGCAGAAAAATGAAAGTTTAGTTGATGTTCCTATTTACTTTCCCATTTTTATGCCAAAAAAACCATCATTTTCCCTTGATTTTTCATATTTTACGTGTTTTAATGTATTATGTTGAACCACAAGATGCATATTTTTCTGATTCTCTAATTATGACCAGCAAGAACTCATGGAAAATAGCAACACGAACAATTTTTAGCCCACATGAACAACATTTCATCAATCAAAAGCTATAGAATCTCAAATTTCCTTTGAAATTTTTAAATTACCGCTTATTTGCGTGTTTCGGGTTTCATGTCCATGGCTGCAAATTTCGAAATCAGCAGCATTTCATGTCCAGCACAATCACCAATCACCATTTTCAGCCCGTGGAGCAATCCGATCCATGCCGGACAAGCCTCCATCATTCTTTCTTCTTCCTTCCTCTTCCCACATGAACTTGCCTTTAGAAGAGAGAGAGGGAGGAGAGAGAAAGACTGAAGTCAGAGATCTTCAAAGAGGGCATCATTTGACGGGCGAAGGGCAGTGAAATGACCAGCATACAGAGGGAAATGAGGGGCAGTGATCAGTTGCAGGGGTTGTTTGCAGGCTGCCATGATGATCATCAATCATCAAGCGCAATTTTCGGGCGCAGTATGGCGCCTTCTTCTCCACAATTTTTCATCTCCCATTTGCATGAAAGTTTCATGCTACATTTAAATTTTGGGCTCCCAAAGGTCACTTGCCCATTTTGGCCAAATTTTGTCCACCCCTTCGTATCTTGACCGGTTTCTTGGCCATTTCCCCGTCCGGACTCGGAATCGAGCTCTGAAAAATCCTGGGCGTCCGGCTTAGCATCCCGCATTGGTCAGTAACTCTTGCCAACCTGCACGACTGTCTGAAAAATTATGAAAAATCAACAAGTGTCGCTTGGGCGCCTTTAAAGTACTTTGACGCTTAAAATCGTCCTAGATCGAGCCGCCGCCTTTGACAGTGAATATTTTTCCCTTGATATTCATAATTTTTAGCTATTTTTAAGCACTTCCTGTCACCTAAATTCTGATCTCATTGGCGACCACGGGATAGGGCGACTCAGCAAGTCGAATCCACGAACATATCTACACATAAACAACCAAGGAAGCATCAAACTGATACAAAACAATTATATAATAAACCTCAGCACAATGCTCCCCCTACCCCTGGACAGAACCAAGGCATGACATCCACAAGGAGTAGGCCTAGCATCATCTAATAGAAGATCCGAAGTGAGTCACTAACCAGCTGCTCCAACACAGCCAAACTAAAAAACCCTATCAAAGAGGTTGCCCTAAGTGGTAGTCTGCGCTACTTACCAACTAAAGACAACACAACGAGGAGCTCCTACTAGGCGAGGACTCCTATAGCCTGATCAAGGAGTATTTTCTTTCAGTACATTTCTTCTTTTAGGGTTGTTATTGGATGAACAGACTTGGGCATGTAAAAAGGAGGGAGCTGAGCGTAGTGACCCAAGGAGAATAGGGCATCGGCCTCAGGACCTATCTCGGCACCCAAGAACCTACCAAGCCCTCGCAAGGCGACACTTAATCTTTTTTAACGCTCACTTTTATTTTCGCTCCAACCATCCTTGTTTTGGTATTATTTTTGGCAAGAAGCCACCCCCAGGAAGACAAGGTATCGGCCCCGGGTCTGATTCGTCCCCAGGAACCTACCAGGCCTCCGCAAGGCAATGATCAACTGCTTATATATTTTCATTTCTTTTCTTTTCTTTGATAGGGGTTAGAACCCCTTTTTACACACCTTCGTATCGATATTCATCTTTTAGGATGTACAGAGTTTCTTGGCATCATCATTATTATCTTCTGGCAGGCTTCTCTAACTACCTCACTACTAACAAGAACTCCTAGAACGGCTGCCTAGCAGGTTAGCAGAACAGGGCCACTAGGACGTCCTTCTAAAACAGGTCTTTCGATGTCGCACAATGTCTTTACAGGAGGCAATGACTACTCCGACCTCCCTCAAACATACTTAGCCTAAACCTGGGACTTCATGCCTTGGTCGCCGGTCCCCAACAAAATGTATCTCCTCGACAAGTACAAATACACATATAACAGGAAAGAAAGGTACTTGTAAAGGAGAGGTATCACCTGGATTGGCCACAAGAAGCTTCCATCGATGCCGCGACAAAGGCTCCCTCCAAGCTTGCCTTCAAACATGTCTAGCACAGCACTTAAAACAAAAACCCAATTAAACGCACCTGCACTAGACAGGCAAATGGCCCTCTTGGCCTAATGAAATGAAACACTTCACTACAAAACTGAATCGGCCCTCTTGGCCTAATGAAATCAACAATACTACGCATAACATCCACCTGGAAACAACCATGATAGATATCAAAGCATACCATTCCCAAGGGAACAGGGCATGTAGCCCTAAACTAGGTGCATTAGATTATGACCTATCCCTCCTGCGTATATTGCAAGAGGTGTTCGCATCACATGTCATCGAATTAGTATGTGGGTCCAAGATAATAAAGGCAGATGAGTCTCGCTTACCCTCTGCATCACCCAAATTAACCATCGTCTGCCAAAGAGGGCATGTTCAGAAAGCATACCCCACAAACGACCAGGTCCTGTCTCAGCATCAATAGATATATCGGGACAAGGGCCACAATTAAAGAAGAGGTCTTCTTCATACGCAAAATTAGCCAAAGAATCGGCAAACTGATTCCAATTCCATGGAATCAGCTGGAAAGTCACTCTATAAAATTCGTCTAGCAGGGCTATGGCAGTATGATGGTACATACAAAGGATGGGGTTTCGTACCATGTACATCCCATTGAGTTGATTTAAAACCAACTGAGAGTCCCCTTTCACCAATAACTGGCGGATACCACCCTTCTTTGCAATATTCAAACCCATAATCAAGGCTTTGTATTCTGCCATATTATTGGTAAAATTCGCCCCGAGATAAGCAGCTAACTTCATGACAATGCGTCGTTGGGGGTCTCGGATGACAACTCCTACACTTCCTTTTTTGCATGGACCCCTGGACGCCCCATCAAAGTACAAGGTGTACGTCCATAAAGGGTTTACATATCCCGCCATCCGGAACTCTACTCGTAATTATGATAGTCGAAATTCAGCATATTCAATGGGTGGACTATAGGCTCCATCCCTCCATCATCATTGAAATCAACAGGGATGCTCGTCAAAATTTGTAGGCAGTGATGGCAGAAGACCTTGATCTCCCAAATAAATGTCCCGCCTTCTTGCTCAATCACCTTGTATCCTTTGCTCCACCAAATGAGCTTTCCCTGATGATACCTCTGTTCTAAATATGGGTGTTCTAAATAAGGGATCAGACGACCCATCAACCTCTATCACGATTTTCTTGCAGATGTTTGATCGATCTCTCCTAGACCTGCAAGGCAGTCATAGTATTAGTGCAATCAGAAATAATAAGGTTTAATCTTATTAAGATTAACCTTATTTTTAAATTCTATCCCCTCAAGGTCAGCTAACAAGACTGTGGATTTATTCTTTCCTATTCTAACGATCCTATAGGGCCCATCCCATTTGGGTTCTAGCTTGCCTGGGAATAATTCACGTCGTGCATCATAATACAGAACAAGCTGTCCTTTCTTGAAGGTGTATTTCTTGGCTTTGAGGTCGTATAGCTGCTTCATTCGGCGCTTCGCCACTTCTTGGTGCAATAAGCTCTGCAACTTAAGCTCATCTAAATGTGCCAGTGTCGTCAAGCGCTCAAAAAGTGCGTCTTCATCGCTCAAAGAATGATTGATGGCAAACCGAATAGCCCGCAGCTCAATTTCTAAAGGCAAGACACACTCCTCCCCATATACTAACTTGAACGGGGTATGGCCAGTGGCTCGTTTGAAGGTCGTATTATAGGCCCACACTGCCACGTATAACTTTTTATCCCAATCTTGTTTCTTTTCCGACAAAATTTTGGACAGGATGCCCACAAGCTGCTTGTTGGTGCTTTCAACTTGCCCATTGGCTTGTGGATTATATGGGGTTGTCTTGTTATGCTTAATTTGCCACATCTCTGTCAAACCTTTAATCACCTTATTTAGGAAATGGGTTCCGTGGTCCGACACTAATTCTTTCGGCGGACCAAACTGGCATATTATCTGCTCTAAAAGGAAACTAGCAGTTTCTTTAGCATCATCTTTCCTTGTTGCACGTGCTTCTGACCACTTTGTGAAGTAGTCAGTTGCTACAATGATGTACCTCTTTTGTGTAGTCGATGACGGAGTAATAGGACCCACAAAGTCTATTCCCCACTTCTCAAATGGAAGTATTGCCATAATAGGGGTGAGTGGTCGTTTCCTATTCTCTCGACTATCATGTCGTTGGCAAATATCGCATCTCTTAACATATGCAAACGCATCCTGGAAGATGGCAGGCCACCAATAACCTGCTCTTAAAGCCTTTTGTGCTGTAAGCCGTCCAGCAAAATGGCCACCGCAAGCACAATCATGGCACTCTTCCAAAATGAATGGCACCTCGTCAGGCATCACACACCGGCGATAGATATCATCAACCCCTTGCCAATATAATGTACCTGCGATCAAGGCAAACTTTAACGCTTGCTGCTTAATTTTCCTTTTCTCAGCTTTAGATAATTTGGATCCCGCCTCTCCCGTCAATAAATAATGCGTTATTGCAACATACCAGGAGGGAATAAATGCCGTATCTATTTTAAACAACAACTCCATGTCACTACCTTCAGCCACAGATTCTTTCGGCTCCCCAAAGTCCACAAGACATTCCACGATGCCTTGCAACCTTGGTGGCTTACTCTTGATTTCATAATCAAATTCCTGCAAAGTGATCAACCACTTTGCTAGACGATCAGGCGGCTATAGCTTATTCATCAATAATCGAAGCCCCTCCGCCTTTGTATAAAGCACGACTTTCTCATAGAGAATGTAATGCCTGAATTTCTTGGTCCCAAAGACCATCGCTAGACACAATTTCTCCATGTAAGTATAGTTGATTTCGGATACCCCCAGCTTCCGACTGGCAAAAGCAATCGGGTGGTACCACTTCTCTTCCCAAATTTGGGCTAAACAGCAGCTGATACTATACATCGTGGCTGTTGAAAATATATAAAACACCTCACCTCTTTTAGGTGCTTTTAAGACAGGCGATCTTGCTAGCTCTTGTTTCACATCCTCGAATGCTACCTTACAAGGGTCACCCCATACAAACGAGCAGTTGAAGGACAATAAATTTGTAAGCGGCAGCGTTCTTTCTGCTAAGGCGTTGATGAATCTACGGTAGTAACCAACCGAAGACAGAAAGCTATGAACTTCCTTCGGAGTGCGTGGTGGACCCATGGCAACTATAACTTTGACCTTCTCGGGGTCTGTCGCAATTCCTACCGAACTGACCACATGACCCAGCAATAGTCCATAAGGTACTCCAAAAACACACTTCCGTGGGTTTAAGGCAATGCAGAATTGTCTACAGCGCTCAAAGCATTTTCTTAAAATGATCAACTGCCTCTCTCTCACGGTGGCAGCCCCTAAGTCATCAATAAACACCTTCAACTCTTCAGGGGATATGTCACCGAATGTCTTATCTGCTGTTCGTTGCCACGAACCAGGTGCATTGCATAAACCAAAGGCCATCACATGGTACGCAAAAGTACCAAATACAGTGATAAAAGTTGTTTTCAACTTATCCTCTTCTGCAATTACCATTTGGTTGTATCCTGCAAAGCAATCCATAAACGAATATATCTCCCTACCCGCTAATTGATCCAAAATCTGGTCAATAAATGGCAATGGGTAGTAGTCCTCAACTGTCTGCTTATTCAGCTCCCTAAAATCTACACATAAACGGATTTGATTATTCTTCTTCTTTCTTATCACAACCGGCGAACACCATTCCGTGTGTTGCACAGTAAAAATCAAACCCGCTTTTCGAAGCTTCTGTAACTCTTCAAACAGGCCGTCCCTCAATTCGAAAGGCATACGCCTTACTTTCTGCCGTACAGGACGACTGTCCTCTTTCAACGGAATTGTATGAACAGCAAGACTAGGAGGGATGCCTCTCAACTCATCATAACTCCAGGCAAAGATATCACGGAATTCCTGGATCAAGGCCACATAGTCCTTCCTTTCTGCTAAACTGAGCATAGAACCTAATTTGATTGGCCGCGAATCATCAAGCGTACCAAGGTCTAGCTCGATAACATCTGCATCTCTTATATGATCTTGGGCCTCTATCGGCTCATTCAAAGTGATATGATAGATGTCTTTCGTGGTGGATCCCTCTTTGGACTCATCACTCGATGATGTTGCACTGGCAAATAAATCTTCTAATGTCTCCAATTCTGTAGAAGATAGAGGAGCTCTCTCACTCTGCGGGGACTCAGGATAAGCATCAACCACCACACGCTGGGCACCTCTACCGAATATTAGCCGACCGGCGGGTATATCTACTTGGCAGTCCGCTTGCAAGATCCAAGGTCATCCGAGTAATACTTGGTAACTTGGACGGCCTGCAAAACGAATCACTCTAAAGTCCAACAGGCATTCTACATTTGCAACAGTGACATGGACCTTAGTAATGCAACCTTCTGGCTGTCTCAAACTATCATTTGCCATTCTGAGAATTGTGGAGGTATCTTTCTGGATCGCAAGACCCAACCTTTCCATCAGTTCAGAACTCATAATGTTAACAGATGAACCCGTGTCGACAATGGCATAATCTACTAATATCCCATCGACATAGGCTACAACCCTTGGACAATGCTTCTCAGCATGCTCGAACCAATCATCACCAACTCGCGCAATACCCAAAGGTTCTATGATATACCCAGTACGTAGGATCTTTCTAAATTCCTTGTGTACTCCTGGGAAAAGCTTAATAAGCTGTAAGAGATTCACATCTGGTTTGACTTCGCAAAGAGAGCTCGCCAAATCAAATTCATGATAGTTCGATAGAGCTCGCTTTTCACGCCAAACCATCCGCTCTTTAGGTTGCTGCACCGGCTTTATTGCCTCTTTCTTAACTTTCACCTTCTTCTTTGATGGTTCCTTATCGGCTTTACTCTCTACGGGCTTCAAAGGTCCCCCTTCCAGGGCAGGATCCAAAACTTGCGTTCCTTTGTCGCCTTGTTTAGGGTTTTCGTCGACAGGCTTATCCTTGTCGGCTTCTCTACCCTTTTGACCTCTTGTAAGGACACCTCACAGATTAGAGGTTTCAGCATCATTAACGCGTACAACCTCAATCAAACTAACCCCACTACCACTTGGTAGCTCCTCCACTGTAGTCTTTGGTCGTTGAAGTATTTGTTTAGGCCCGTCTTCTCACTGGGAATCACTTCCTTGGGCACGATGATTAACAGGCCCTGGTTGCCGACTACCTCGTTGGAGGAAACTAATCTTACTCCAGCAAGTAGCTGCTAGATGGCCAGATTTTCCACAAATGTCGCACTTAACATTTGGGCAATTTCTTGGATAGTGCTGCCCGCCGCACCATTTGCAACTAAACCTCGAAGGTGCACCCTCCTCTGGGTATCTACTTCCTATCAAATTTTGTTGTTTTTTAAGGAAGTTGACATCAACGGCTATTTGTCGATACTGCTCCATAATCATGTCGGTATAATGCTTCATCATGTCCTTAACCTCGCCAAGAACATTGGAAGAACTCGACTCATAGCCTTGGTCATTACCATGTCGTTCCATCGGCCTAACAATTCGATTAGGCACTGGTTGTTGAGCCACAGGCATGGTATTAGAATTGACCGCCTGGCCTCCACCACTTGGAGCCATTTGACTGCCCGTAGGCATCGACATGCTAGGGGGAGCTGGTAATAAAGGGACATTCTGCATCATGTTCCCTCTCCCATTAGGATTAGCCATCGCTATCCCTTGGCCACTACTGCCATTGGCTATTGCCATATTATTTCCCAATACTAAACCCATATTCGAATTGCCTCGAGAAGCATAGGCTGCTTGTAGTCGGGATTCCACCTCTTGTGCTCGTGTAATGGCAGTATCTATATCCCCCAAGGGGACACTACTCAACTGCAATTGGATATTAAAGTCCAAACCATGAAGGAAATATTGCAATTGGGCAGCTGCGGGGATAGGAATAGAGGTGTCCAACTTACGGAAAACCTCTTTTATTTTCTTTGCATAAGCACGAATATCCTCGTGTGGTTCTTGGCGGGTCACGTTGAGTACCCACAACCAATATTGCCCACCCCTTTCGGGGGCAAACTCCCTTCGAAAAGCTCCATAAAATGCATCAATGTTCAATATGGTTCCGGCTTCTAAGCCATGATACCATATAGCGGCTCTTCCTTTGAGAGTCATATTGAAGAACATCATTAAATGTCATTCTTCTTGAATGCGACAGTTAAACATCAGCTTTTGAAACTCCCTAATGTGGAGTTCCGCATCTTCCTCAACTAGCCCATTAAAAATGGGTAGCGGGTAACCTAGAGCTGGTAAATCCGTCGTTCCTGCTGGAATTGCAATAGGCTGTGCCATGACGCGGATTGGATTTGCACTAGGAATAGGGGACGGTGGGGTTACACCTCCCGTACTTGACGTGGACTGGCTTATAGAAGGAAGGGGAGCACTAGAGCTTCCACCTCCTCCTAACTTACTGCTTGTGGCCCCAAGACCACTAGATCCACTCCCTCGTAAGGGTTCAGCGCCGCTACGCTTAGGAGAATATCTCCTAAAAATTTCAGCACGTCGCCTAGCTCTTTCATCTCTTTCTTGCTTTTGGATTTCTGCTAGACGATGCTTATCAATAAATAACGGATCAATCTCAGTATCCTTTGGCATAAACTGCTAGTTGGTCCCTAAACAACCAGGATTCGAGAACCGCCACTTTTAAGCGGCTCCCGGCAAATGCACCACTGATGGACCTAGAAACGGGCCGGCACTGGCTCATGCACTAGCCGGGCCTCGTCACTATGCACAAGACAACCCCTCGGCCTCGCGGCCAGGAGCGTCTATCAAAATCTCTGCCTTCCTAAACATTGCATTTGTAATACGTTGTAGTCCAACTGATCCTAACCCAATATTACTCCTCAGAGGGAGTCCCTTTCACATAGCCAAAAGGCTCGAATCACATACACATGGGGTTCCTCCTACGACTGAAGGCCGCCAACCCTCTGCGACTCTCCTACACCTTGGGGATTGGCCCCTCGATGCGTCGCTCAACATTTAGACATTCCGCACAAAAGTCACTCAAGGTACCAAATAAGCGTGTCCAGGAATGTACCATTTCTTCCTCACGTACTTTCCCCTTTGGGACCCGCGTCTACCTACAGTATGGGTACCTCACTGCCTCTCATCATAGGTCATGTTCTAATAAACCAATTGCAATGCATGTCCAGGAGCTGATCACTGATACTTTTAAATTCTTTTTCATGCTCCATGCATTTGGTGGATGCCTAGTGCTCAAACATTTAGCAAAACAGTATCGTGCACAAGTGTAAAAACATTCTTTTAATGGTTTCTAACTACCGTCCGTGCTTCGTTGCATGGGCTTAGCACCGAGGTGATCCTCGTGCTACTAAGCTCTTAATTTTAATTATCATCCATCCTAAATGCTATGCATAGAAATCAACAGCTTTCCCATCATCTCACACGGCATTTAGACATATTTCAACTTCTCTACCCTTCCCCGTTTAAATATTGCATCGTTGGATAGGTTTATAGGGTATTTTGACATCCTTTTATGTGTAGAAAGCGGAAAAAGACACACTAGAACAAGAAGGTGGGGTTGAATTGAGGCAAATCCTCATGCTTCAGTCCCCACAAACATTCACAAACATTGCTCTTATTTATCCTTATTTTTCGAAACCCAAAATGTATTTTTCCCTATTTTTTAGGGTTTTTCCACCCTTTTCTTGTATTTTCCCTTATTTTCCTGCATTATTTAATTACTAAAAATTAAGAACAGATTAGGGGCTGTGGCCCTTAGTTCCTTCTTGCAGAAAAATGAAAGTTTAGTTGATGTTCCTATTTACTTTCTCATTTTTATGCCAAAAAAACCATCATTTTCCCTTGATTTTTCATATTTTACATGTTTTAATGTATTATGTTGAACCACAAGATGCATATTTTTCTGATTCTCTGATTATGACCAGCAAGAACTCATGGAAAACAGCAACACGAATAATTTTTAGCCCACATGAACAACATTTCATCAATCAAAAGCTATAGAATCTCAAATTTCCTTTGAAATTTTTAAATTACCGCTTATTTGCGTGTTTCGGGTTTCATGTCCATGGCTGCAAATTTGGAAATCAGTAGCACTTCATGTCTAGCACAATCACCAATCACCATTTCCAGCCCGTGGAGCAATCCGATCCATGCCGGACAAGCCTCCATCATTCTTTCTTCTTCCTTCCTCTTCCCACATGAACTTGCCTTTAGAAGAGAGAGAGGGAGGAGAGAGAAAGACTGAAATCAGAGATCTTCAAAGAGGGCATCATTTGACGGGCGAAGGGCGGCGAAATGACCACCATACAGAGGGAAATGAGGGGCAGTGATCAGTTGCAGGGGTTGTTTGCAGGCTGCCATGATGATCATCAATCATCAAGCGCAATTTTCGGGCGCAGTATGGCGCCTTCTTCTCCACAATTTTTCATCTCCCATTTTCATGAAAGTTTCATGCTACATTTAAATTTTGGGCTCCCAAAGGTCACTTGCCCATTTTGGCCAAATTTTGTCCACCCCTTCGTATCTTGACCGGTTTCTTGGCCATTTCCCCGTCCGGACTCGGAATTGAGCTCTGAAAAATCCTGGGCGTCCGGCTTAGCATCCCGCATTGGTCAGTAACTCTTGCCAACCTGCACGACTATCTGAAAAATTATGAAAAATCAACAAGTGTCGCTTGGGCGCCTTTAAAGTACTTTGACGCTTAAAATCATCTTGGATCACCGCCGCCTTTGACTTTGAATATTTTTCCCTTGATATTCATAATTTTTAGCTATTTTTAAGCACTTCTTGTCACCTAAATTCAGCTCTCAAAGACTGTGAAGTGGTGGCAAAGATGGTGTAAGCAATGTTGTGGAATCTTGCTGAAGGAGGTTGCGACTGTCATACGTGGCGCCATCATCCTAGTTTCAAGAAAAGTAAACATTAAGCGTGGGGAATCAAAATCCATGCTGCTACTACTGATCTCTGATTTAAGACCTGTACCGTGAAAGTTGGGTCTAGATGTAGAAGAGGCACAACACTTGAGGGTTAAATTGGTTTGACCTGGTGCAGTCAAGGATATAGCTAAATCTGTAAATTGCTCCCTATGATTGGAGTAACAGAATTCTGTATGGGAGGAGCTTTTTCACTAACAAGTGTTATACTGGTGTCTGAAGTTGATGCAGTGGTGCCCTTTTATGGTACTCCATCCACTGAGTTTGAAACTGATTCAAAGGTGTAAGTCCTACTGCAGGCACTCTTTAGTGAACTGGACAACATTGCAGACTTCTGTTGATCATCCATAGCCATCACCATTGGTCCTAAAAGAGCTTAAGAGCTGCATAGTTCACTTGACTTCAGGTATTGACACACTAGGTGTTTTAGTGAATGTGACATTGTTTGACCCAGAGAAACACATCGATGAACTAATCCCTGTGGTGGAGAAAGAGCAACGCGGACGCAATTTCTTACAGTCTTTGTTGGTGGCTGCATGCATTGCTGCTATGCCTATTCTGAAGAAGATCCCATTTCTGTACTGTGGGGTTATTTTACTCTTATAGCCATTGAGAGTTTACCTGAAACCAAGTTCATACACTTATTGTAAAACTGTGGACAGATTGTCATGCTTCGTTATTTATTTTGACTCCCCTTTTGTAATGTACTTGACAAGCAATATAATGATCTTGGCATCAAAAATTGAGTTATTGAGATCTTCTTGTTAGCCTCTTACCTTGCTGTATCTTGAACTCCGTGTTCAACAGTCCTTACATGAATTTTACGACATTTCTGGTGAACCTGACGTGAAAGTGCTGCATCACTTTTCAGCAAGATGGGAGACTCGCAAGAAGAGATGACAGATGATAATGTCATGAAGAACCTGTTTCAGTCATTTACCATGTATATGTAGCAGCAAGCTCACGCAAAACGAGACAGTGATGCTATGGATGCCTTGAAAGCTATCCAACAGGAGATGAAGCAGTTTAATAGCCAGCAAGTGTCAACTTACCTACATTTGTATGAAGAAAAGATGAAGTTTTTTGGGGTTTCTCAAGATGTTTGGAGCTACTACTTCTTGCGGATCGTGGTGCGCGCTCTTGAAGGTCGAATTGTAGAAATTCAAGAAGCACATGCAGGTTGGGCTGAATTTAAAAAGGCATTAAAAGATGAATATTTCCTGGAGGATACAGGTCTTATGAATCGTAGGAATTTTTTAGCATGGGTTTCTATGCCTAATAAGGGACTTTCTATTACCGCTCTTCTGCGAGAGTTTGAAAGCCGCTATGATCAGTTAGATTGGGCTGAATAGCAAGCTTTGGAGATGCAGAAAGTGGAGTTATTTTTACAAGCTGCAGATGCTGATTTACAGGAAAAGTTGGATGATCTTTTGGAAGATCAAGCTACTGATTCAGGTTTAAAGACCGAGTGGAGACATGTCATTGATGCTGTGAATGCTCTTGTTAAGAAGCAGCGCAGGAGAGTAAGATTGCATCGTAATACAGGATCAGTTCCTGAAAAATCCTTGGAGACTTCTTCTTCTACCCCTGCTGCAACTTCTTTGCCTAAGCCTACTCCTCCTGTTGTGAATCCACCAGTTCCTGCTGCTCCAGTACCCTTATCTGTAGATGATGTTATTAAAGGCTTTGCAGATTTGACGATTGAAGCAGTCAAAGCTGAAGTTGGTAAGTTAAAGGAGCAACTTATGTCAGTACCTGCTATAGCACCTGCTCCAGCGACTGCTTTTCCAGCTGGTCAAAGAAAAGGGCGACGATGTATTTGGTGCGATAGTACAGAGCACCAACACTGCAGAGATTGTGATGCTTTTCAGGAAGCCCGTAAGAAGAATGTAGTGTTCTGGGGACAAGATGGGAAGATATGGCTGACAGAGACTGGTGCTCCTCTTGACACGAACTTCGATAAGGGAGGCATGAAGAAGCTTGTTGATGATATGGCTGCGCGATCAGCTTATGTGAGTGTTAGAGGAGATGCTTCAGCTTTTGGAGTCCAGCTTGAGCAGAAATCTGATGGAGACTCTGCTTTATGGTCTTCTGCCTTGGAGATAGCGAGAAGAGGAAAAGTTCAGGCATCTACTATGACTTGTGTGGGCTCCAGCATCCGAGGAGAAACATGATGGGATTCTCCTGTTGACAGGTATTCTAATTTTGCTTATATGGCTAAAACGCAGGGTTTAGATGTCATGGTTGAGGAAAAGAGAAGAAGAGATGAGGAGGGTCCCAGCACCTCCAAAAAGACTAGAGGGGGTGAATTTGTTTCACCACCTGTTACAGCTCCACCTATGTCAAATTCTCCAGCTCAAACAGGTCCTGATCAACCTACGGGAGATAAGCAGATGAAAGAAAAGAGGCAACAAAGAAAAGAGCCAGGATTCAAGCTCTTGTCAGATCTTGATATGCAAACGGATATGAGTAAGATTTTTCATGAAAGAATTTTGAATAGTGAAGTCACTTTTACTGTTGGAGAGGCTCTTGGGATTGCTAGAAGAGAAATACAGGATCAGATGCAGGATCTTTTGCGGAGGAAACGACATGCGATGGAAGGACCTGCTTTACAGGGATTGTGGCATGGAGCTCTTGGGGAAGAGCATGATGATGCAGTGATGGTTGAGAATGCTTCTGTTAATTCGCAATTGGAGAAAATAGTTCAGCCTATGCAGTATGAAGATGATGATACCCCTATTCTCATTCCTCGCAGCCATTTTTCATGAAGTCATTGGGCTAGAGCAACCACTGAGACAGTGGTAAGGATTGGTGAAAAACAAATTCCATTGGTTGCTTTAGTCGACCATGGTTCTGAGATTAATCTTATTGCTCGAGGCGTTTATGAGAGTGGCAAGTGGCCTATGGATGCAGAGCATGGCTGGCGCATGAGGGCCGCCAATAATACTTCTGGTGATATGTATGCTGCTTGTCGGAGTATCAAAATTTCTATTGGTAATGTTGAAGAGGATTATCATTGCTTTGTTCAGGATTCTTGCTCTTATCCGATTATTCTTGGACAGCCTTTCATTACAGAAGCAAGAATGGAAACGAAAGTGATGGATGACGGGTCAGCTTATGCGCGGATATGCAGTAAAGATGGTATGCGAGCTGTTCAGTTTATGACTATTGGGGTAAATCATCTGAGAAACAGGGACTCCTTGCGTGAGGCACCACTACCTACGAAGGAGTTGGATTTTCATTAGGTACCACTGTCTTGCGAGACGCCAGTGGTACGGAGCGGAGAAAAGAGGAGATCTCGTCTCCTGGCGGCCAGTCTTTCTCCAATAATTTTGTTGGTTTTTCTTCAGATAGTTCAGTGAGTTATCAGAAAATTTCAAATTTTCCTAGAGTTGCCAGGCAGTACATTGGTCGTAAGGAGAAAGAGTTGAAGAATGCAGGTATTTTGCAAGCAGAAGAGCATGTAGATGGATTGTATGAAGGGATGTCTTATGCAGATACATTGTTTGAGATGGGAGCAATGCTGAAAACTGATGTATGTAAGGGTTCAAAGATCATATCTGTGCAAACCTTGGATATGTTTCAGGAAATTTCTGGTTTTATGCTGAAAACAGAGTTAGAGACTGAGAAAACTCAGCAAACTGAATTTATGGCTGATCTTGATCAGCTAACAGAGCTGTAGAGGGCTGAATTCATTCAGCCAACAGAGTTGAATGCAGAAAAATTTCTGCATACAGAGTTTCAGGCTGCACCCATGCAGTCCATAGAGCGAAAGGCTGAAATTTTTCAGGCAACAAAGTTGAAAGTTGCTGAAAATTTGCAGAAATTGCAGCAAAGGAAAGAGTGCTTGAATGATGCCAAGGTTAACACAAAATATAAAACAGTTGATAAGAAGGTTAAGCCGGTTGCAGGCCCGCTTCCTTCTGATAGTGATGAACAGATTGAAAAAGCTATGAAGCAACCGATGTTGAGAGACCCTACAAATATTGGACATAAGTTTACAACTGAAACTCTTGCAGAATTGAAGATTGGAAATGATGAATTCTTGCTTCCAGTGGAAAAAGAATGTTTTAGAGAGATGCTTGGACATCATGGTAAGGCATTTGCTTTCTTTCCACATGAAATTGGCTGCATTAGTCCCGAATTGGTTGCACCTATGGTCATCTTCACTGTTCCTCATGTACCATGGAATATATGTCCTATACCTGTGCCTAAAGCACACTTGCCAAAGCTGATAGAGTTGCTGAATGAGAAGATTAAAATGGGGATTTTGGAACCCTCTTCTGCACCCTATTCTAACAGGTGGTTTACTGTACCAAAGAAGAATGGTACTTTGAGATTTATTCAGGATATGCAGCGCGTGAACAAAGTGACAATCAGGAATGTGGGAACAGGTCCAGTTGTGGATGAATTTGCTGAGGCTTTTGCAGGACGAGCCATCTATTCTCTAGGTGACTTGTATTCAGGTTATGATCAGTTTCAGCTTGCCTTGGAAAGCAGGGATATTACTACTATGCGGACACCTATTGGTCTTGTGAGGATGTGTACCTTGCCTCAAGGTGCCACAAACTCAGTTGCTCATATGATGAATGCTATGCATAGAGTTCTACGAGACTATATTCCGCAATATACCATGCCTTTTCTAGATGATGTGCCTATTAAGGGTTGTGAAGAAGAAGAAAAGAATGAAAGTCTTGATATGTGTGGATGTAGACAGTTTGTGGCTAACCACTTGATTGCTTGTGAGCAAATATTGACGCGATTAGAGGAGGTAAATTTGACACTTTCAGGGCTGAAATCTGTCTTTGGTGTTAATGAAGTTATCATAGTTGGGCATATGGTTGGATATTATGGCAGGAAGCCTTCTCCTGCAAAGGTGGATGCCATAAACAGGATTGCAGAGTATTGCTCAACTACTTTAGAGGTGCGGAGATTTGTGGGAGCTTGTGTATTTTACATGATTTGGATTCCTCATTTTGCTCATATAGCAGATGTTCTCTATCAGCTGCTTCGAAAGGGGCAGAAATTTCATTGGGATGAGAAGCATTCAAAAGCCATGCATAAGCTCAAGAAGCTATTGCAATCAGCTCCTACTCTACGCAAGGCGGATTATCAGTGTGGACGGCCGATCATGTTGACAATTGATACTATCCCTATTGGCATAGGTTGGGTTGTGGGACAAGATGATGCTGATGGAAAAAGGTATGCTATCTGCTTTGGAGCTAAAGTTCTTAATGAGCGACAGAGGAGATATCCGCAGATCAAAAGAGAGTTGTGGGGAGTAGTCACTGCACTAAAGTGTGACAAAGGGTATTTTATTGGAGCTTCAATTATTGTGGAAACAGATTGTTTGCCTTTGCTTGGCATGATTACTAGTTGCTCGACTCCAGATATAGCGATGCTTCGGTGGATTGCCTATATCAAATCATTGAATCCAGAATTTCGACACATAGCAGGGAAAGATAATCCAGTTGCTGACATGCTATCTAGAGCGAGATATGAGGATGAGGAGTCAATGCTTGCAGAAGATGATGAGACAGAGTTTGCTGCTTCTGTCATTGTTCATGATTGTCATGTATCTACTATTGAAGCCTTTATTGAAGAACTTTATGTTGACGAGTGGCTGCAAATTGGACAGTATCTAAGTTCATTGACTCGAAGAGCTGATTGGACAGATGATGAATTCAAGAAAATCAGAAGGAAGGCTTATGGGTATTTCTTGAAAGATGGTTTTCTTTGGAAGCATCCAAAGAAGAGAGGAGGCTTGCCCTTGAGAGTAGTTTGTGATGTAGCAATGCAGATACAGATTATGCGAGAGTTTCATGAGAGCTCATGGGTTGGACATAGAGGTGTGTGGGCTACCTATGAGAAAATCAAAGAAAGATACTGGTGGAAAGGGATGTATAAAGATGTTTCTCATTTTGTGGAGACTTGCAGGGACTGCCAACTTTACTCTTTAGTGCGACATCGTGATGAGTTGCATCCGACTTATCCACTATGTATGCATTATAAGTGGGTGGTAGACTTGGTTACTTTGCCAGTGGGACTTTGGCAGATGAGATATCTTGTCTTGGCTAGGGAGGATCTTACAAACTATGTTGAAGGCAGATCTTTGCGGACGAAGACCACCACTACAGTATGTAAATTCTTGTTGGAAGAAATATTTTGCAGGTATGGATGTATATGCAAGATTACAGTTGATCGTGGAGAGCTAGATGCAGATGAAGCTAGAGAATTCTTCTCACGGCTTGGGATTAAATTGGCTCTTACTACTGCCTATAATCCAGAGGGAAATGGCAAGAGTGAAAGAGGACATCCGCCAATAGTTAAAGCATTGGCAAAAGCTTGTAGAGGTCGGATTGGAGATTGGCCGAGATTACTACCTTTTGCGTTGTGGGCTGATCGCTCTACACATAGTGTGACTACTGGATACATGCCTGCAGAGTTGATGTATGGGCAAAAACCTGTCATGCCTACAGAAATTTGTGCTCTCACTTGGAGTGTTCTTCCATGGCATGAGAATTTATCAAGGGAAGAGCTTCTAGCTCTTCGGATTCGTCAACTAGAGAGAAGGACAGAAGATATGCAGCTAGCAGTTGATCGTTTGAAGGCAGCCCGTCTTAGAAATAAGGACAGGTTTGATTTAAGGCATCGCTTGAGGCCTAGAGCCATAAAAGAAGGAGATTGGGTTCTAGTCTACGACAGTAGTCTAGAAAATCAACATAGTAGCATGAAAAAAATGGTTCAAAGATGGTTTGGACCGTATGAAGTGAAACAGGTTTTTGACAATGGTACCTATGAGTTGGCTGAATTAGATGGAACAGTATTGAAGGTGCCCATTGCTGGAAAACGAGTCAAGATTTTCAAGAGAAGAGAAGATGAAGAATATGCACTTGAAACGTTGACAGAAGAAGAGCAGGTAGAAGAAAGACAAGCAGAAAAAGCAGAGAACATAGATGATGAAGCTGATGGAGAAACAGGTCTACTAGAAACAGAAGATGGACTCGACCTGTTTGTGGACTTGAATGATCCTGGATAGTTGGCACATCCGGAGGATGCGCAGGTTCAGAGGGGGTGGATGTCGTGCTGCTGCGCATCCAAGTCATATACACCTCCATTTCTTTTGTTGTGCATTTGTGTTATTTTCTGCGTGTGATTCATTGTTTGTGTGATGCATTTCGATAATCTGCATCCAATGCACATATTCCCTTAGTGCACGTGTATGATTTTGTTTGGATGCATGATGTGTGTGTGTATTAGAAAAATATGAAAAACTGATGCCAAAGGACATTATCAAGCTGATAATTTTAATGATGAACTCGAAGAAAAGTGCAGGATACCATGGAATCAAAGGAAGCTTTATAGAAGCTGACATTTAAGCTATGAAGACAAAGGTGTAAATTCAGGAACATCATGTGCAATGGGAAAAGCTCAAGGAGTGCTGAACGGGTTCCCTTGTCGAGATGTAGACTCTTAGAATGCACTTATTGCTGGGTATGCACAGCACTTGGGACTGCTGTGGTGGATATGTATGCCAAGTGTGGTGCATTTGGCAAAGCACAGGGAGTGTTGGATGAGCTTCTTGTCCGGAACGCAATAACTTGGAATGCCCTTATCACAGGTTATGCTTTACATGGGCAGATTGGAAATGTGTTGGACTGTTTTGAGCAGATGCAAGATGCTGAATGCATACAATCACTCATGCCTACCATTAGAGGGAAGAAGCTTTTCCTGGGGGCCATCACTTTATATGATAATGGGAACAAAGTATGATAATGGGACTAAAAGTTTGGTGGACTTGGTTTGTGGAGAAAACAGGGGGGGGGGGGGGGGAAGTGTCCAGAAAAGTGGAGTCTGCTGCTTTATTTGAAAAAGAGTTTTTTTTCGTGGAATGGCGACCTTGAAGATGGCTATTTCTGTTCCCCTGTGAGGGAGAGAGACATGGTGGGGATCCCTTGGCTTTCTGCACCGTCTCAGAGAGAGACAAGGTGATAGAATAGCAAAAGATATTCTTAGATTTGTCCAAGAATATCAAGCTGTTGCGGCAAAAACCGATGGAGGAAGCTAAAAACTCGTGGGAAAAAGAAAAAAAAGGCAGGCCAGTAATGTCTATCGCGGCTATGGTTTCCATCGGTGGGGAGAATTCGGATAGCGGGGGGAACGATCTCTCTCAGATTTGTTTTTCAAGCTATTCCTTGGCTTTGTCCAGCTTGTGGAAGAAAATTCGTGCAACAGAATGCCTTCACGAAGTACTCATAAGTGACTATATTTGTCCATGCCTGGAATCATTGCGAAATAGGGGAGCTACTGAAGGGAAAGTCAGAAGAAGGAAAGGGCGATCAGTGAATATCGATGAAGTTTGCCTATGGGGGGGGGAAATTTTGAGATACTAATGGCTGATGGTTGTAAACGTGTGTTCTGCGCTTCTGTTCTTGCCCGTTCCTCCTCTTCTCTGCGGCTCAGGATCTCCAACATTAACTTGAACCTTGCTGCCCCCAAACACCTCGCCTTCCCAGTGAGATTTCATTAAAGGACCGCCACAGCTTTCTCTCCCTCCTCAAAGATTTGCACCTCGTTTTCCACCTCTGCCATCGAATGTAGCAGGAACATGTCTAGCCGAATAGTCATACCTTCGACTCCCTCCTCAAAGATCGTTCTGCGCTCGTCGAAACAGGACACCAACCTTTGCATGCTACTGCGACTTATCTTGTAGGTCTGTTTGATGACACCAACCTTTGCGTGATTCATGCTAAGAGAAATACCTTCAGGGAACTTCGTAAGCATTAGAAGAGAACAGAGCTCTCGAACTGTAAGCTTCCTTTCCAGAGAGATCGATAAAACGTCACTATTTGAGGATTGTTTACCAGGAAGGGGTCCTGAGACAAGACCGTGAAGTGGTGGCAAAGATGGTGTAAGCAATGCTGTGGAATCTTGCTGAAGGAGGTTGCGACTGTCATCCGTGGCGCCATCATCCTGGTTTTGAGAAAAGTAAACATTAAGCGTGGGGAATCAAAATCCATGGTGCTACAATTGCCACCAAAGGCTACTGATCTCTGATTTAAGACCTGTACCGTGAAAGTTGGGTCTGGATGTAGAAGAGGCACAACACTTGAAGGTTAAATTGGTTTGACCTGGTGCAATCAAGGATATAGCTGAATCTGTAAATTGCTCCCTATGATTGGAGTAACAGAATTCTGTATGGGAGGAGCTTTTTCACTAACAAGTGTTATACTGGTGTCTGAAGTTGATGCAGTGGTGCCCTTTTATGGTACTCCATCCACTGAGTTTGAAATTGATTCAAAGGTGTAAGTCCTACTGTAGGCACTCTTCAGTGAACTGGACAACATTGCAGACTTCTGTTGATCATCCATAGCCATCACCATTGGTCCTAAAAGAGCTTAAGAGCTGCATAGTTCACTTGACTTCAAGTATTGACACACTAGGTGTTTTAGTGAATGTGACATTGTTTGACCCAGAGAAACACATCGATGAACTAATCCCTGTGGTGGAGAAAGAGCAACGCGGACGCAATTTCTTACAGTCTTTGTTGGTGGCTGCATGCATTGCTGCTATGCCTATTCTGAAGAAGATCCCATTTATGTACTATGGGGTTATTTTACTCTTATAGCCATTGAGAGTTTACCTGAAACCAAGTTCATACACTTATTGTAAAACTGTGGACAGATTGTCATGCTTCGTTATTTATTTTGACTCCCCTTTTGTAGTGTACTTGACAAGCAATATAATGATCTTGGCATAAAAAATTGAGTTATTGAGATCTTCTTGTTAGCCTCTTACCTTGCTGTATCTTGAACTCCGTGTTCAGCAGTCCTTACACGAATTTTATGACAACGACATGTCACCATGTAGCCAAAACAAAGTAAATGACAACCAAATAAGCCCAAGTCAAAAAGTGCATGAAGAAGCTCATTAGGAATAGTGCATGAAATGGCAACCTTAAAAGAATGAGGAGAAGCTTTTACTACTTTGGCAAGGTGCTCTCACGAATAAGCAAGATCCTATCAAAGATGAAGGATGCTCTCTCTAGGATAAAGGAAGGCACCAAAGATTCTAGCAAGGTCCTCCGAAAGGATGGAGGAAAGCACGGAATATTCTAGCAAGGCTCTCTCAAGGGTGAGGGAGCACCTCCAAAGGCTCTTGCAAGGAAAGTGCAAGGCACAATGTAATTCATTTTATAAGAAGTGATGGGTTTCCTCCTATCCAAGTGGTAAAATCTAAATAGACATAGGTGAAGGGATAAGGCAACTTGAAGGGAATGAGGAAAAGCCATGTTAAGCTCATGTTGTGGCAACCTCGGAGGGCCTAGTGTTTTTTCATTAGTCATAAATATTTTTAGCCTTAATCACCTCAATACCCAAGAAATACTTCAATTCACCTAAGTCTTTCATATCAAATTCAGATTTTAGCAGCTGCATAACATGTTGTATCCCCAAGTCATCATCACCTGTGATTATCAAATCATCAACATAGATAACAAAGATAGACAAAGTTAACTAGTGATTATCAAATCATCAACATAGATAACCAGTGCTACCATGTCTACCTTTTCATAAAGAGACTAGGATCAACCATGCCAATAGTGAATCCCAAACTCTGCAAGTAATTACTGATCCTTGCATGCCAAGCTCTCAAAACTTGCTTCGACCCATACAATGCTTTCTTCAACTTACATACATAATTCTGAGAATCAAGGTGTACATACCCTTCAGGCTAATTGGTATAAACATCCTCTGCTAAATCACCATTGAGAAATGCATTCTTAACATCCATCTGCTACAATTTCTAGCCTTTAGTAGTAGCCAATGCAATCATTGTTCATATGGTTGCCATCTTGGCAACAGGACTGAATGTTTCCTCATAGTCTAACCCATACAGCTGAGCATATCCTTTAGAAACCAGCATGGCTTTGTACCTATGTACACCACCATCCGACTCGCATTTAATCTTGTAGACCCATTTGAAGCCAATGGTCTTTCCTTCTAGAAGTGGAACAAGATTCCAAGTACTATTTTCAGCCAAGGCATCTATTTCCTCATCCATAGCTATGCACCATATCATTACTTCTACATAAGTAGCAGGTTCCTTAACTTCCATAACCTTCATCATAAAAGAATAATGCTTTGCAAAATAACCACTGTAAGTCAGCCTATCGACAAGGTACTTGACTCTCTGTGAGTGTTTAAGATGTGGTGCACTACTCAATTCCCCTCTCTCATGAGATGGAATATACATGTTTTGCCTAGTGCCAAGCATATACACAATTGGAATACCAAGCTAAGTGTCTAGACTGTCAGCTGAGTCATAGCTTAAAGTCATCCTACAATGTGTCATCACACCAGATGTATCATCAAGGACTTTTTCTTTCCCTTTGTTGTCCATCACATCATATCTCCCCCTTGGTGACATAGTGGTGTTAGTGGACAGTGAGCCAGAGCTCCACAATCTCCCTATCCATGGAGATATTGTCGTACCACTAGGGCCTAACATCACTGTAGTACTCTGCTAAGAATTAATTGTAGAAACATGTGTAGAAGGCATATTCAATGGAACTGTGGCTGATGATGCATATCAAGATGCCATCTCATCAATGATAACATATCTGTTGACTAGTGTCTCCTGAGTAGAGGAATCATAGCATCTTTATGCCTTCTTCTCCTGTGAAAACCAATAAAGACACACTTACGTGCTTTCGGATCCAACTTCTTTCTCTTCTCATAGAGGATGTGCACATAAGCAAGATAGCCAAATACTTTCATATGACTATTATTAGGCTTATAGACATATAGCTTCTCAAATGGTATCATATCATGAATACCTATAGTGGGAGTCCTGTTCAAGATATACATGGCTGTTATAACAACCTCAACCCAATAATAGAGCGACATATTCTTCTCATTCATCATTGCATGTGCAGCTTCCATTAAGACCATGTTCTTCTGTTGAGCTACCCCATTCTACTGTGGAGTGTAGCTACATGTAAGCTACCTACGTATGCCATTTTCAGCCAAAACTTATTTGGCAAATACTCCCCACCAGTGTCATATCTCAAACAACAGATGTAGCAATCAAATTCCTTTTCAATCTGTTGCTTAAATTGCTAAAAAAGTAGCAAACACCTCATCTTTTTTTTTCAGTATATAAACCCAAGTATAACAACTAAAATCATTAATGAATGTCACATAATACCTAGAGCCTCCCATAGATGCATTATGGGTTGGCCCCCACACATTAGAGTGAACCAACTGCAATGGTTGCTTATTATTTCTTACATGCTTGAAAAATGGAAACCTTGTATGTTTACCAAACTAGCAAGCATCGCGCAGACATGACCAATATCCATGTAAGCAAAATTGGGTAGACTTGTAAGAATCTATTTCTTCGACATCATTTGTAGCCACTGAAGATTAACATATCCCACTCTCTTATGCCATATTTCTAAATCTCTAACTGTGCCAAAACCATGGGCAAACATGGCTGATTTCAGTTGTGGCAAAGTGGCATCAAGAGTAAACATCCTACCATTCCTATGACCACGAGCAATCAATTTGTAGCCATTACCAAACTCCTCAATGAAGCAACCATGCTTATTAAACCTAACCTTCAATTTTGCTCAATCATCTAGCCCATAGACAATATATTTTTAGTAATTGATGGGACATGTAATACATCATGTAAGTTCTTCTTCTTGCCCACCATGGATTACCAAAGGCACTTTGCCTTTATGTTTGATGCTATGTTGCATGTCATCCCTTATACATACATAGCCATTCCTCTTAGGCACCATATCAATAAACTAGTCACCATGAGGCATCATATGATTCGATGCCCTCGAATCAATATACCAAACAACATCCTCAGTAGACTTATCAGCACCCCTGTCTTTCACATATTTGAACCCTGCTAGTTATTATTGCCATAAGATACATGTTGTTGGCCTCCTTTGCCAAAACCATAACCTTTACCACAACTCCACGGCCGCATTGATGCAAATAAAACACAACATCCTTGCTATTGGAGCTACTAGAGCCTATAGCCAATCCTAGTTTAACCTCTTCATGACTGAGCAATGCAACAATCTCATTGAAATGTGGCATTTCAGCCCGCACAAAGATGGAAGTATCAAATTAATTATATTTAGATCCCAAACCATTTAATGTCACTACAACCATGTCTTCGTCATCAACCTATGTGCCAATGGATACCAACTGATCTGCAATAATCTTAATCTCTGTGGCATAATCTTATATAGATCTTCCTTTTCTCTCCATGTTATTGAATTTCTGCTTTAACTGTATCTTCCTGGTACTAGTAGTTGTGCCATAATACCTGATCAATATGTTCCATGCATCTACTGGTGACTTGCAATTCATGATCTGCATTACCATAGCATCCGAGATACACAAAGATAACTAGTGTAGCACCCTACGAGCTCTTTTCGACCAAGCTCGGTGTGCTCATATTTGATCAGCTATAGGATTCCTCTCTGAGATTTCAAATCTAGCTTCAACACCTGTCGCCAAGTTCCAATATTCTTTACCTATCAAGAAGCTCTCTATGCGGAACTTCCATATGGCATAATTATTGCTATCAAGATTTTTCCCCACTATCTGGGTTATGTTGTTGATTTTGTCCACATTTGCCATATTGTAACAAACAATGGCTAGTCAATGCCTGACTTCAAGCAAGTCTAACTAACCTACTGCAGTCGGTGACTGCTTAGACAGTTTTCTACAATTAACTATTTGTTGTAATCAAGGTATTTCAGCCCATTAAGATCTCAAAACCATCCACAAACATGGGGCATAACCTATATATACATTAGCCAACACATAGACCATGTAGTTGCTGTAACTAGGTATCATGTAACCTCACTGTAGTTAACCAATCATAAAGTTTGAAATTTGTAGATTGTCAATGATCACTAGCTCTTTCAAGACAAAAAATAAGATATATACATGTCACACATGCTCCAAAAATCTCTCAAACATCTTCTAATACACATAGAAGTCCATACATGATCATGCGAGCACAGTAGTTCAGTGCATATACATCAAGTACAAGCGTTAAATACCTTGCTTGCAAGTTGTAGTCAGCTAATACTCTATCAAACCAAGTTTATCCAGCTTAAAAATTTCCTCAAAGTACTTCATACATGTGCTATAAAGTGTAGGGGTCAATACATGACCATACAGACAAGCATAGACACTCTGTCTTCACCAAACAATGTCATAGAATGCATTCCCTGTTTGTGACCAGCCAAGATAATATCAATGCACTTGTTTCTAGCTTCAAACTTCAACTTTCATGAGCATTCAATGCTCATATCTGTCCTCGAGACATTTAGTAGATATACGCCATGTCATACATTTGACAGAAGCTAAACCAATGTTATGCAATGCTTTAGGACCAATGAAGTGCTTGCTATCCACAATCTTATGACAATTTTTAGCCTATCATATACTTCCAAATCTGAGTATTTTCTTCAAAAAATTGCAACTCAAATGCAAATACATATGTCTTCCAAGATGTATTTACACTTCAATGGAGCCAAGAATGCATGTCAGATAGCTTCAATGCTTCAACAAACCAAGATTTAGTGTATGCTGTATATTCACTGTTTACAGCAGTTCATTCTCTGTGTTCCAGATCTGTGTACCTATGCATAACCTTCAAACTGAGCTTCCATCAATTCATTTCCATGTTAGGACCTTCAAATACCTTCACAAGTGTGTATGCAAGCTCTAGATCACTCCAATAGTAATTATTTTATTGATTGGTAGCCACGGAGACCCATTTGGATAGCAGGCGCAATCATGTTGGCAGCTTGGAGGTGTATTCCAGCAAATCTTCAACACATTGATGATCAGTGCTCTCTCTAGTGTGGTCAATGAAGCCTCTAAATGCTCTAAACAAGCTCAAGCACACTCCAATAGCAAAGAGAAACACGAATGACCTGACACTTACTCAACACGAACAATGCTAGTCTACTCCTCTTTACAAAGATCCTATCTCTTCAATCTTTACATCTTCTTCAGTTTCTTAAGCTTAATAGAGCCCATCCAAGATGGCTCTGATACCATGTTAAGAGAGAGAGATATAGAGAAGGGTTAGAGCAATAAAGAGGAGCCATATGCTCTCATCTCATCTTCTCTTCTATTATTCCATAACACATATATCTAAAGTGAATACAACACTCTAAGGTCTACATACCATTCACACAGCCTAAAGTCATCGACTTATTTAATGTCCCACACTTGTTGATACAACTGGACACAACTAAGACACTATCAGTCACACACAAGAGCTTGAAGTCTCAACATTGCGGTGGTTGCAAATTTTTAGTAATTTTTTTGACGGTCTGATTAAAGAGAGAGAGCTTCCCAACCATTCAAGATGTTGAGCTCGATATGCTCGATTTTTCAAATATGGAATTGGGCACCGGATGGACAAGATGTGAGTGACTCGGCAATTTAAAGATTAAAAATGACCAACCAAAGAGTGACAAAGATTGGCCATGGCCCTTTAGGGGGTCAAATAGGCCCCATAAATTTTTGTGAAGGGGGGTGGGGGCGTTTTTTCAAACGACGCACCCATAAACGCCCCCCTCTTCCATCGATTTGTGGAGAGGAGGGGGTATGAAGCCTGCACACAACCCACCAGATAGATAAATGTAATCATCTCCTACAAATTCTTGCTTCTTATCGATGCTTGTTGCTGATCAGAAAATGGTTTGCCTAATAAGACACTAGAAAACTAGTATTTCTCTCTCCTCCCTCCTCTCTCCTCTTGATGGCTGTTCACACACATGATTCCGTGGAAGAAGGGGAAGGAGTTGGATGCGAGATGCTAATGGAATAATGGAACCGAAGCAAAGGATATCATACGGCCTCCCAACCATAAAATATGTGCCTCCCAAAATCGGGTTTCTATGCGTAAGCAATCATTTCATTTGTTTCATGAAAGATGTTTGATGAAATTGTTTGTAAATGGATCCCTTTGATTGATAATGCTGAAATTTATCAAAAATCTTGAGGTAAACTAGAAAATTGAGTCATTTAATAATTTATATCAAAACATGCAAAGCTTGCAAATATGTAGTTTTCATAAAAATGATAAATTTAGGGAGTTTTGTTGTGATTTTGGGGTTCATATGGAGTAGAAATGAATATAAAATCAATGTTCAGTGATTGTGATCAATCCCAACCCATAAATCAAAAATATAAAAAATTTTATTTAAATAAATGAAGAAAAATAATGAAAGATTTAAAAACTTTAGTTTTTTGCGCTAGAAAATTAAGAAATTTTTATGTTTTATGTATGTGAATGTATGGCATGGCTGTAGCATGAGGGATAAGCCTCAATTCAACCTTGTATTCATATTAAAGTCCCTTTTTACCATTTTTTACAAGAAAAACACATGAAAAACCACTCTTTACACCTATCAATGATGCATAACCTAAACGGTAGGGGGGAAGAGGGGTTTTGATGCTGATTAGTTGCTAAGAACATATGAAATTCTGATCTATTTGTTTGTGAACACCATATAGGATGTTTGTAAATTAAGTTTAAAGGGATCAAGCAGCACGAGAATGCTCGATGCTGACCCTTAGCAACGAAGCATGATGTATAGGCTAGAATCATTGAAAGAAATGTTTGTTGCACTTCACAATGATGATTTATAAATCATAAAATGTTTGAGCACTATGGCATTCATAGTTGCATTGCGCATATCACATGGGGTAAATTTTGGATGCATTGCAATTGGTTTCTTATACATATGACCCATGCTTAGTTGTGAGATACCTAAGTTGTAGGTTAAGGCATTCGGGTTTCTTGGGAAACTATTAAATGAGGAAATATATTATCTCTTGGAATGTTCTAAAATAAGAGTGGAGTTTCTTATACATGTATTATTTGTGTTAGCGGCACATCAAGGGGCCAATCCCTGAGGTGCAGGAGAGTTGCAGTGGGGCCACGTCATTTAGCTGAGGGGTGCCTCCTTCTGTTTATGCTTATGAGATGTTTTATGCTGATCTATGTGTAAGGACTCCCTCCGAGGAGTGTAGGGAAGGCTTAATCGTTGGACTACAATTCAAACCAAACACGAGATTCACAATAATAATTAGGGCAGTGTGTCCCTTAGATGCTCCTAGCCACGAGGCCGAGGGGGGTGTGCTCTTTGAGTATAGAGAGGCCCGGCTAGTGCTTATAGCCAATGTCGAGCCTGTTTCAGGTCTCAATAGCATCACAATGGGGTGAATCATTTACAATGTATAGGGTGTGTCATCACATATATGTATGTGTAGCCAATGTGCATAAGATTTTCAATGTGTTATGTGTAATCATTAACATGGAAATTGAAACACACCAATGTCATGCATGTATGTCCGCATGCACCAATGTGTGACATTGGTGCATCAAAGATTCAACCTAACTTGCTACTCTTGCTAGTCCTTCCTCCCTGTAGGTTGGATGGCCAAGTGTGCAAGAAGGTGGGATTTTTGTTCACATGGCTACACTCAAGTGCATATGGATACACAAACAGTGATGCACCATAAGAAGAGAAAATATTATTTTCTTATTATACGAAAATATTGAAAAGAAAAATTCCTTTCATACAAAGAATCCTATTGACAATAATTGCATCACATAAGGCATATGCCCATATATTAAATCCTTTATCTTCAATGTATGCACCTAGATTCAAACAACCACACATGATGCATTTAATGACTAGCATGTGCAATGCACAAGCTATCAGGGGTTCTCCCTTCTTCTCATAGTGCACTCTTTTCCTACTAGGAGAGGATTGAGTCATGTGTGATTGTCAAGGGCCTCCCTTCTTCCCATAATGCACTCCTTTCCCACAATGAGGGGATTGAGTCACGTGGTTATTGGAGGTCCTCTTTGCCAACATGTGCTTCCTTGACTTAGTAAAATTAATGCTCTACAAAAAAGGTTTTGGTGTGTGCCTACTATAGTGTGGCAAACATGGTGGTGGCGATAGGATAGCTTTTCTCCTTCCTGAAGATGGCTCCTCCCTCTCTACAGTGAAAAAAGAGGAAGAAGGTGATGATGGTGTTAGAGATGGAGGTGATATGTGTGATGGTAGTGATGGAGGGGAACTAATTGAGGTGTAAGGCAATATGGTAAGAGAAAAAACACAAGTAGAAGAGATGAAGCTTATTAATATTCTTGCCAATGTAGATGGTAATTCCAAAGAAGTTCAAGCTAGTGAAGATTATTCTAATTCATATGAAAAGATATAGAAGATGAAGACAGACCCAAAGGTTTCAATAAAAAGAAAGGGGGACAATCTGATTTGATGGAGGTGACTCTTCTATCCATGATTCAGTAATGGATGAAGGCACAACAAATTATATTTATTACTACCCACAATATTCAACAATCAAGAAGAGCAATCATGCTACCCATGAATAGTAAATAGGAGGTGGAACTGTGATGAAGATTGTTGACAATTATGTGGCTGATGTTGATGCCCACGAATTGATAGATGAAAGGCATAGATTTGAAGGAGATAATGATGAAGTAATTGCTACCTACAATTCCCATAACCATCAATATAACAAGGCAAAAACAAGCCATAATTACCAAGTAAAGGAAGATGATAGGGTTGGTTGCCCACAATTGTAGGGAACATGGCACAATCTTGCTATCCATGATTGGTAGTGAAGGATAGCAATAAACACAAACTAGTAGTTGTAAATTTTCCTAGTTAATGATGCTCTTACTTCCCACAATTGATAAGAAATAAGGTGTAGTTGATGAAGAAGGGGATGATGATCAAATGATGCATAGGTGTCCAACAACAAAGTGTAATCTGGCAAGAGATGTTGATGCTTTTGTTACTACCTATAATCTATACAAAAAAGCTAAGAAGAAAGTGTAATCTATCCATGATTGATGAGCAAATGGATACAATGGTAGGTTTTCCATTATCAATAATAAATAGGGCACGAACTTGCTTAGGATGTGGATGATCACTTTTTGCTTATGTTGCCCACAACAATTAGCAATAAACAAGGCACAAAGTTATAGGGAATAGATGATTTGATGCTGCCCTACTGCACAAGATTAGCAAAAGGAACATAGATAGATAATGGTGATGATTACAATGAGGAGACACACAATGCTCTTATACTATACTAGGTTAGGTTTGCTAAAAGCAACTACTTGCTTTTTCCTACTTTGATTTTCTCTAATTTTTTTGAATATGTTTACCCCAAATGCAAAATCAATCCTCTAAAAGCAAGCAACCAAAGCTCCTTGATCCCCACTACATGTAGAGTGCCTCTATCTTAATGTACAATGATAATTTACTATTTTCTACCACTTATAATTTTAAATAAAAAATCATTACTATCATTCTACCATGATTTCAATCATATTCCATGAACCAAAATTTCAATCATAAAATCCAAATTCAAAAAATCCAAATACATAATTGAATTACTAAACAATAGTCAAATTACTTGAAAGCATTTCAAAGTTGTCACATAGTATCACCTCCTATTACGTAACCATGAGCAAGAAAGTGACTTTGCTGGTTAATGCATCCCTGGTTCTTGCAATGGGACCCAAATGTTAAGCCACATGTGCTCAATGTATTTGGGACATTTAGATGCACTTCTATTATTTCAAGAGCCTTGAGCACTTAGTTAGCAACTACCTCTTACGTAGCCTCTTGCATATGGTCACAAGATCTGTTTGTAGTGAGTGCACAAAGCATAACTCCAATGACAAACAATGCCCATAGTAGACTCCATGATCCAAGATGCACCTCCTAGATCCTTAAACCCTCTTTGACCTTTTTCTTGCTAGAGGAAATCATGATAAGGCATGAGAGAGTGTGAGAAAAGATGGAGGCTTTATGCTCTTGGTTGCTTACCCTCACTCTCACTCTCTTGCTCTTAACTCACCTCTCTCTCTCTCTCACTCCAAAACCAAGAAGGAAAGAATTAAAAGTCGGCACACACATTAATAGCCTTTTCCATTCTTTTTCAACCATTTTATACAAAAAGTAGTGTTATGATTTTCCCTATGCCCTTAGGAATCATGTCCATCTTTTGGGCCAAATGCTAGTCTTTTCCCTTTGCATGTGCTTAAATCCACATTTTTATGCTGACTGCTATCAATTTTGATTACAACTTGGATGGAAGGAAGCTCTGACTCTCATTTACAACAATGATTTCTTCTCTCAAGCCATAATATTGTCCCAAAAATTTGAGGCTTCCATGCTCTTCTCTTTCTTCAAGTTTATATGTCTTCAAAGTAATTAACAAGGAGGAGGTTGAAGCATTTGAATTATGATTTGTTTGTCCTTTCTCTCATCGTCTTCTTCTTAACCTCTGGTCTCTACACACTTATCTTTGAGACCCCTGTGGTTTTGGCTTTCAACATTTTACCCCTCAACACTAGGTAACATATCAAAAAACCCTTCGGAAAGTACATCATTACCTTATCACTAAGCCTATTCTTTCAAGCCAAATTTCTTGCTACTCAAACCTGCCTACACTTTCTTTGAGCTTATTCTCTTACTTTGACAAACTACAGTTCAAGGCTATAACCAACTATAGGAGAATAAGTAAGCAAAGAGCATATCATTGAGATTGCCCCTTAGTAAAGAAGTAATGGAGCTAGAAATGAGGTAGCACATGGGAGCAACAACCCCGTCCCACAACCCCAAGTCCATGTTATATTTTAAAGCAATCTTGTTTAATTAATGATTAAAAAATTTGGGCAACAACATCAATTATCTAAATAATCCATAATTACTAGATAATTTAAGATTATTCTAAATACTTAGGATATCAAGTAGAAGGACAAAACACTAGGCACTTAGTAGGAAATTCAATTAGAATTAGCCTCCTCTAACGGCACCTAGTCCCTGTATAACAATCCTTAGACAAATTAGATGTTTTAATATTAGTTATCAAACTATGGATTTAAAGAATATATTTTGAGATATTTAATCTATAATCTAGCCACCTCATAAAAGAAATCAAGAGAGATATGAACTTGACTTTACTATGATAGATATTAAAAGTACATTACTAGGGCTTAGAACATAATGAGTGATTCTCCAAGAATAAACCTTGGTACTCAAATTGAGGCATGAATGTTGCCTAAAAGTGGTTAACATATTAAGAGACCTAAAAATCATGACTTAAGACTATAGAACCTATGTTAATGAACCTAGGGCCTATATAGACACTTTCGCATGAGAGCGTTTGTCATATTGCTTGTTTCATTGAGACGGTTGTTTGAAAATTCTTGTGATTTCAAAAAATAAACTTAAGTACAAGGCCTCCCCCAAGGATAGTTTCTCTGGCTATAGACTAAGGGAGCTAGTTTACCACTCTCGATTGCTAGGACCCCAGCATCAAACACGAGAGATCTCTTTGTAGTAGGGACTCCTTATAGGCTAGGAGGAGCCAAGGGATCTCTAGCCATTATTTCTTCAACATACTAGGATTATCCTACCCCTTGCAAGCTCGAATGGATCTCCCAAAAGGCCTCGATGCTAGCTAAGGGTAGACTTAGTGGTTTATATTAGCCTTCTAGTGGTAGAGTCCGAACACAAAATGAAATAGTTATTAAAATAGGAAAATAAAAATTGAATAAATATTTATTTTTCAAAAATATTATTTTTTCTTTTTTTCATGTTTGTGCTTGAATCATGCGAATGAACATTATTTAAAAGGATTAATTAATGAATCTGATTTCTATATGTATAATTAAACTGTGCTAGATTAATTAGAAAGCTAAATAAAACCCTTGAGAGAAGCGGGTGGTTCGGGCCTATTCAATTGCACAGTTGTCTTAGTTATGTGAGAGGCTTCCATCACAACTCAAATGTTAGATTAAGCAACGCTAGGAAACATTGACTATCCTAACATTTTGTCATTAGAATCCAATCAGTGCCATTTTAGGGGGCCTAAATTAAGACTTTACCCTATGGATAGAGCAATCAAAACACATCACTTTCCCTCATTTCTCAATCTCTTTGAACCAAGTACAACAATGGAACACTTTGGATTGAGGGATAATACTAATGCAATTAGCTCAGAAGCTAATGCTAAATGGTTGTTAGGAGACTATAGCATTTAAATTAGCTTTCTATATTTAGCTTGATCCTTATGGGTTGAGGTAGAGATTTTCTTGCAAAGTAGGCTCCAATACTTCAAGGTTACAAATGTCCAATTATTATTACCAGTTTTCCATGGCAATAATCTTGATAACTTCTTGATGGGCTATTAAAATATGTGATATTGATGTTTGTTTAGATAGACATATTACACTAGTAGCAAAGAAAATATTAAATATTGTTTGCAAATTATTAAGTTAGATAAGAACCAAGTTAAGAAAAAGGTCTCATGATTTATTCTACCACTAATATCTAATAAATTTTGCTAAAATGATAAAGCATAGATGTTGAGATGGCATGTTCAACACGTAGAGACATTAATGATGAACCACCTGGTTAGATGGATCCACATGTCTAGACTTAGCATGTTAGTAGTCATTATGATCCTCACGTTGCCATTATTATTATATTTGGTTTATTGCACCGGCCTACGAAGTTTCCTATACTAATCAATTGGCCTACAAAGTCAATGTTTCCTATGCATAATTTACTATGCATCAATTGATTTACTATGCATAATTTACTATACTAATCAATTGGCCTACGAAGTCAGTAAATTATGCATGTTTGACTTCGTAGGCCAATTTTCTTTATGTTATATCTTATCTATACATTGTGTACATTGTACTATGTGTAAAAGAAGAAGAAGAAATCATCAAAAAAAAAAATTTGCCTCCATCTTTCTTCTTGTGTTCTTGAGTGAGAAGCAACAGCAAAGCTGAAGCAAGGGCCCCCCCACCACGCCATTCGTGACATGATATTAGAGCACAATGCTACTAAGAGAGGCTAGTTTTGAATTATGAATTGAAGAAGAAGAAGAAGAAGAAATAATTCAAGTAAACAAGAAATAGGTAAGAAGCTCTCCCATTCTTCCATTCTCTGTCTTGGAGGATAGTGGTTGTGGGGGCATCGAAAGCTAAGTAGAGCAAAAATCTTAGATTATTGTGAAATTTGGTGTGTAAATAGAGCATTGCATATTTTACAAATAAGATCTTTAGGACTTGACTTATTACTTTTTTTTACCATTTGAGGCTGTTTCAAGCCTCATTTTAGACTCACAAGGTCATGCATTACAGCCATTTTGGTTGTATCAATTGAAAGTAGGTACACAAGTTAGAGATTTTGAATCAAGAAGCAAATAGAAGTTTTATTTATAAACGTATTACAAATTACATGTACTTTCATAGACTTCTTATTGTATTGTTATGCACTTATTATGAAAGGTTGCAAAAGACTCACTTGCTATTTTGTATCAATTTTGTGAAAATAGAAGAGAACAATGGAAACTCCATCATTGAGAAGCTAGACAAGAAGTGAGTACCCATCATGGAAGTTTTGTGTGACGTCCTTCCTCATTAGAAAAGGCCTCTATGAGTTTGTTTCATGTAAATAAAATGAGCTAGAGCTAATAATCTTGCAAGATTGTAGAAAAAATAAAGGCATGGAAAGAATAGAATGCAAAATACAAAAAGGCAATGTATTAGCTATCTGCAATCATTGACAACACTATATTGGGCCATATAAAAAATGCAAAAAAATCACATGCAGCTTGGAAGATCTTTGAGAATATATTTCAAAAAATACGAAGGCATGAAAGATTCAACTCAAGCGAGAGTTTAATACTTCAAAGAAAGTGAAGATGTCTATAAATTAGTATATTTTAAATTGTATATGCCTTAGAAGCTATTCATGCAATGCTTGATGATGATGATTTGGTTTCATCTACTTTAGGTGGCCTTAATAATGAGAACACTTGGAAACCATTTGTCACATCTATGTACATATAAAATTCGTTTCCAATTTTTGATGGGTTGGTCTCTCTCATAATCATTGAAGAGATCAACATTCAAGGTGAATAATTAGAAAGAAGTGGCAAACAGGTCCAAGCATTTTACTCACACTTAGAAAGAGGACATAGAAAATCCCCTTCAAGAGGCCATGGTATGGGACATGATGGTGATAACGAGGAAAATATGTTAAATCAATATTCCTTTAAAATGCAAGTTTCAATAGACCATGGAAACTTTAGAGGTAGTGGAGCTTTAGGGAAAGAGGTGGATGGCAGAATAGAGGTTTTAGCAATTCTAGTATTTTTTGTCATTTTTGCAGTAAAACATGTCATATTATAGCCTAATGTAGTGCTAAGAAGAACATATCTACATAGTGGTAAATTGCAACAAGGAAACTATGTATCGAATGAAGAAAAAAATGAGTGTTTATTTTCTAGGCAACATATGACTAATGCTATTATAGGAAAGGAAACACATGATGATATATGGTGTGCTCATTTAGGTATATCTAATCATATAACTAGGCATGCTAAATGATTTAGAGAGATATAGAATTTATAAAATATAGGTTATGTGCAGACAGGTGATGATTCATGCCACCCAATTTCACACATTGAAAAAGTTGCATTATCCTTGCATGATGGTCAAACAAAGAGTCTATTAGATGTATTACATGTGCCATCCATTAAAAAGAATTTGGTGTCTATTAGCTAAATGGTAAATCAAAGGTTTTAGATTTGATTTAATACAAAAGAATATTTTGAAGAAGACTTTAATGATAAGTATAAGTTGGTCACAAAAGGAAGTAGAGTTGGCGACATATTTACTTTAGACGTTAGAATTCCTGTTATGAATACTGCTATACATGCTAAAGGTAAAGGAGTGGTTGCAAACATTGAAATATAGTACAAATGTATTAGCTATGAAAATGTGCAAAGGCTCAAATTAATATAGTCCAAAGGCTTGGTTATAGGGTTTCCTAGTTTTAGAGTTGCAAAATTTCATAGTGTCTAAAGCATGTCAATTTGGTTTGCTTACTATGAAATAGTGTCTAGAGCAAGGTACATATAAATGGTTGGGAACTTATACAAAGTATATCTCTTGGTGGTAGCAAATATTTAATCACGTTTATTGATAATTGTTCAAGAAATTTGTGGGTGTATTTGATGAAGGAAAAGAGTAATGTGTTTGAGCACTTCAAAACTTTCAAGGCTGCAGTTAGAAATAGGCTTGAAAGTTAAGTTCTTGAGGTCAAATCGAGGGGAAGGATACCTCTTTAATAAGTTCAGTGACTTTTCAAGGTCTCGTAGGATAAAGAGATAGTTTACTTGGAGGTGTTGCATGGACATTGATTTGCTGAAAATAATTTTTAAAAATATTTTTGGCCTAAAGTTATTTATACTACCATCTATATAATGAATAGAACTCCCACAACATTAGTTCATGGGATGATCCCTAAAGAATGCTTTATAAGCAAGAAGCCTGATGTGTCACACTTAAAAGTGTTTGTTTGTATTGCATATGTTCATCTTTTAGATGAGCTGCAAAAGAAGCTTGATATAAAGACTGAAAAATGTATTTACATTGGATACTCTTTAGATCAGAAAGGGTAACATTGTTATAACCCTATCACAAGTGAGTTCAAAGTGAGCAAGGATGTTTTTTTAAATGAAATGAGCAATTGGTATGCATCTAATGGTGATGCATTGGATGATTATCATCATCATGATTGTTATATGCAAAAAGCAAAGCAAGAATCATGGAGCCTTAGTGGACCAAAAACATCATCTAATACTACATATATAGTTTGACATTGGTCTAGGAGACTAAGGAGAAGTCCCACATCTTCATATGCATCTACTAGTGTTATAGGTCAAAACAAAGAGAAGAAGAAAGTGTCAGATTGGTAATGATATATTTGCTAGTCATTTGGTGTTTGAGGGAGATTCCATTGGTTCAGAGAGTTTTGATGATGATCTTGGTATTCCTTTAGTAAACACACCAAGTGTATAGAGAGCACATGGTAATCTAAAGACTCCACTGTGTGATTTAGTGGTACAAATATTTAGAAATATTAGATATCTTGTTAACATATTTGATTTTAAAGGTTATGTGACCCACCATTATGCTTCTATGGTAAAGGTGGTTGAGGATATTGAGCCAACTTGTTTTGAGAATGATGTTAGTCATGCTCATTAGGATACACTAATGAATAAGAATATGGTTGCATTACAAGCTAACAAGAGTTCAAATCTAGTACCATTTCTTAGGGGTAAGAAAGCTATTGGTTATAAGTGAATCTACAAAATTAAGCATAATGCAAATGGTTCTATTCGCGTGTATGAGGCTAGGCTAGTTACAAAAGGCTATGCTCAAGGATATGGCATAAATTATGAAGAGATATACACTCCAACTGCTAGGATGGCAACTATTATATGGGTGGTTGATTTGGCAACAACCAAAGGTTAATGTTCATAGCAAAAGGATGTAAACAATGTCTTCTTACATGGTTAATTGCAAGAAACAATGTATACAGAGTAGATAGCAAGTTATGAGGATTTAGTACATCCCACATATGTATGTAAGTTAAAGAATGTGCTTTATAGGATAAAGCAAGCACCTAGACTATGGTTTGATAAGATGGGAGAGTATCTTGTCAATATTGGCTCTTATATTTTTTATGTTAGTCACTCACTCTATGTGAGAAAGGGAGATGCTAGTTTGGTCATTAGAGCCATCTATATGGATAACTTGATTATTATAAGTAATATTGATAGTGGATTATTAAAGTCAAGGATCCTTTTTTGAAGAAGAAGTTTGAGATAAAGGATTTGGTTGAGCTAAGGTACTTTCTTGGTATTGAGATGCTCAAAAGGGATGATGGTATATAGATGTCCCAAAGGAAGTATGGATTGGATATGTTATCCAAGTATGGTATGCTAGCCTATAAGCCTCTTTTAGTGCCATTGGATCCAAATATGAAGTTGAATGCTGATGTTGGGAATGGGATAGAAGACCCTACTATGTTCAGGAGGATAGTAGGGAGTCTCATTTAAATGACTTTCGTAAGGATAGTTATGTTATTGGCCTTGTCAGTCAATCTATACAAATGCCTAGAAAGCCTCATTTGGATGCAGCTAGATGCATATTGAGGCATATGAAGTCCACTTTCTATTATAGACTTTTTTATGAGATAAGTAAGGATATGTTAGTGTTTGGATACTGATATGTTGATTAGGCAATAGCATGCCTGATAGAATATCTACCAATGATTCATGTTTTCCCTTGGTAGTACAACACTTACGTAAAGTAGCAAAAAACAATCTACAATTGCTTCATCTAGTATAGAGGCTATATATAGAGGTACTACTATGGTAGGATGTGAATTGGTATAGCTACAAAAGTTTTTGGGTGATTTGGGTGTGCAAGGAGATGGTCATGTTGTCATTCACTGTGGCAACATGAGCAACATACAACTAGCTAGGAACCCAATGTCCCATGCTAGGACAAAATACATTGAGATGCATTACCGTTTTGTGAGAGAGAAGGTGCTTGCAAGAGAGATTTACTTGATATATATCAATACACATTATCAAATAGCTGGCATCTTCACAAAGGCATTGGGTGTAGAAAATCTTCTAATATTTTGAAGCTTACTTGGAGTTATAAAGATACAATTGAGCTTGAAAGGGAGTGTTGAGATAGCAAGCTCAACATATACAGACATTGATGAGATAGAACCCCTAGTTAGATGGATCCACATATCTATACTTAGAACATTGGTGGTCATTATGATCCTCACATGACCACTGACTTATTGATTATTATATTTGGTTTTTTACACCTACCTATAGCTTTCATAGTTATAGTACTGGTCAATTAGTATAATCAATACTATGTGTTGTTTAACTTAGTAGGCAAATTTTCTTTATGTTGTATCTTGTCTATACTTTTTGTACATTGTAATGTGTATGAAAGAAGAAGACGAAAATAATAAGAAAATATTTTGGCCTCCATCTCTCTTCTCATGTTCTTATTTGAGCTTCATTGTGTATATGATGTGTGTTTAGCATAGCAGCTCAAGCAAGTCCCCCCACCACATGATTCATGACACTGGAACCATTTCTTTATGTTTCAATCCATGTTTACATTAGCTATGTACTCCTCTGACTTTAGATGTACAAATCAATCCTCCATGCACATTCTAAACCAACTTTATAATCCTTTCCCATCGTATCAAGAAAGGCACTGGACATGAAATGGAGTATATTGCTTCATTGATGTGGATTGTCTTCGGTATGTTTGAACCAATCTTAAAATATTGCAATGAATGGAAAATTTGAAATTCATTAAAATATTTATGCTTGAATCTAGATAGGTGATAATTCATGCCATCCAATTTTACACATTAGAAAAGTTTCCTTGTCTTTCCATGACAATCAGACAAAGAGTTTATCAAATGTGTTACATGTGCCATCTACTACAAAGAATTTACTATCTATTGGTTAGATAGTAGAGCAAGGGCTACACATTTTATTTAATGCAAAAGGATATTTTGTTGAAGATTTTAATGATAAGTGTAAGTTGATAGGGAAAGGAAGTAAAGTTGGTTGCATGTTGATTTTAGGATGTTGGAATTCTTACTATGAATGCTACCATGTATGCTAAAGAAAAAAAAGTGGTTGTAAACATTAAAATATCATAAAAATATATTGGAGATGAAAATGTGAAAAGGTTGAAATTAATGCAATCCAAAGGGTTTGTTATAGGGTTTCATACTTTTAGAGTTGCTTAATTTCATAAAGTGTGTGAAGTATGTCAGTTTGATAAGTAGGCAATACAACCTTTTTCATATGATAGAGATATGAGCAAGAATATACTTGATGTTGTGTATAAAAATATTTGGGAGCCTACAAAAATATATCTCTTGGTGGCAACAAATATTTGGTCATGTTTATTGATGATTGTTCGAGAAAGCCATGAAGGAAAAGAGTGATGTGTTTGAGTACTTCAAAACTTTCGAGGCTATTGTTGAAATAGAAACAAGATTAAAAGATTTATGCTTGAGATCAAATGGAGGGGGAAAGTACCTCTCCTAATGAGTTTGCTTACTTCTTAAGGTTTCATGGAATAACGAAATAGTTTACTTGCAAGTATATCCCATAGAAAAATGGGATTGTGGAAAGAAAAATAAATATATTGCAAAAGTTACATGGGCATTGATGGTGATTGAAAAGTATTCATACTACTATCTATATTATGAATAGAACTCCCATAGTTTCAATTCATGGAATGACCCCTAAAGAATGCTTTATACATAGGTAAGAAGCCGATGTGTCAAACTTAAAAGTGTTTGGTTGTATTGTATATGTTTATGTGCTTGATGCATTGCAAAAGAAGCTCAATCCAATGGCTGAAATTTTTATTTTTATTGGATACTCTTTAGATAGAAAGGGTATCACTATTATAATCCTATGGCAAGTGAGTCCAAAATGAGCAAGGATGTTATTTTTTATGAAATGAACAGTTGGTATGTATCTAGTGGTGATGCATTGGATGATGATGATAAGCACAATAGTCATGTGTATAAAGAAAAGCAAGAATCATGGAGTCTTAGTGGATTAGAAATACCTCTCTGGTACTAGATCTACAATTAGCCCTTTGGTTTGGGAGACTAAGAAATACTCCCAGATCTTCAAGTGCATCTACCAGTATTACAGATAATGACGAAGGGAAGAAGAAGTGCCAAATGGCAATTATGTATATACTAGTCTTTTAGGGTTGATGTAGATTCCAATGGTTCAGAGATTTTCGATGATGAGCTTGGTATTCCTCTAGTCAAGACACCATGTGTACAAAGAGAACATCGTAATGTAAAGACTCCATTGAGTGATCTAGTGGTATGTAAGTCTAGTAGGATCAAATATCCTATTGAAAGATTTGGGTTCAAAGGTTATATGACTCATCATTATGGTTGTATTGTATGGGAAAGAGTGTGTTTTTCCATTGGAAATAGAGCTGTCCACTATGCGTTTTGATCTCAATCATTTGTAATATGGCATGGATAAATGTAAACCACTAGATACACCTCTTGATCAGAATGTCAAGTTAGACATTAGTATTGGAGTTGAAATTGATGATGTGACTATGTAGAGACATATGGTTGGAAGTTTGATCTACTTGACCATCACCATCCCTGACTTGAGTTATGTTGTTGGGATCATAAGTCAATTCATGCAGAAGCCCAGAAAGTCACATTTGGATACTGGTAAGAAGATTATGAGATATGTAAAGTCCATCGTAGATTATGGGCTATTTTATGTGAAATCTAACCCCTTGACACTAGTTGGATACATGGATGTAGATTGGGCAGGATGCTCATATGATTGCAAGTCTACAGGTGGTTATGCCAATCTCAGTAGTGTACTACTGGAAACAAATCCATTTTATCATGCGAGGACTAAACACATTGAGGTACACTACCATTTTATTAGAGAGATGGTTATTGCAAGGAAAGTAGATATTATGCATGTGAAGACTGATGAATAGGTTGCAGATATCTTTACCAAGTCTTTGGGTCAAGATAAGTTTAGTCGATTCTGACAACTACTTGGTGTACATGTTTTATCTTGATCTTGAGGGGGAGTGTTGAGACTTCAAGCTCTTGTGTGTGACCGACAATGCCTTAGTTGTGTCCAGTTGTATATCAGTATGTAATATATTAAATAAATTTAAGGGAATTTATTTTTCTCCGCCCTCATGGCGGCTCGTGTGCTGTGCCGGACGCCGCATGTATCGATTTGGAATGAGGGGAGGGGGGGCCAGCAAGCTCCTCACTAGAGCTTGCTCAGGGCCCTCTCCATGCCGACTGACAGGCAAGGGGGGGGAGGATTCCTTCCCCTCCCCTATATAAGGTGGAAGAGCCGAAGTTGTAAGGAATGGAGGGGGAGAAGGGACGAAGCTGATACCACCGCCGGCGACTTGCTGAAAAGGAGGAGACGGCCGAATCGCTGTCACGAGCTGGAGGGCCGTGTGACTGCTGTGAGGAGGGAGGGGCCTTGAGAATTCAACTTGGTGTGGGAGATAGTTAGGAGGAAGGCGGTCGTCATTGTCGTTGAAAGAAGGAGGAAAGGCTGGGAGAAGGGAGGTGACACCCTGCTCTGCTGGCCGAGAGTGTGAGGGGGAGAGGAGAATCGATGGCTACCGCCCATCAGCTCGCCCTGTTGCCGCCACCTAAGAATTATAAACTGCCGCCAACAGACGCTTCATCACCCCCACGTGGCATCTCCACCAAGAAGCCCAGAAGCTTTGGAAGCCTCTTGAGGAGCTTCCAAAGCCTTAGGAAGCCCCCTTTCATATCACACCCCCCCCCCCCCCCCGGGTTTTAAAAAAAACCCCTCAGCCCCTTTCACCTCCCTTATAACCCTTTTAACCTTTTCACTCCACCCCCCCCCCCCCTCATAACTCTTTTTTTTTTTCCCACAACCCCCTAAGCTTCTTTCTTTTCCCCCATGGACCCCAAATCTAAACTATCATCATGGGCCCGAATGTTGTCCCGTGACAAAAAGTAGCCCGTGAGGAAGAATAAAAGAGGGAAAGTAGAGGGAGTGAAAAGAAGGAGTGGATTAAAAGAGGAAGAGTGGGAAAAAGATAAAAGATAAGGAAGGGAAGTAGAGGATAAGGAAGCGAAGTAAAATATAAGTAAGGGAAGTAGGGAGGAGTGAAGGAGAAAGGAGTAGTGTGAAAGAAGTAGAGGGTGAGGAAAAGATAAAGAAGAGTAAGAAAGGAGTAAAAGAGGTAAAGTAGAGAAGGAATAGAGGGAGGTAGAAGGGTAAAAAGGGAGGAAATAAAGAGGAGTGAAGGAGGAGGAGTAGGAAAGGAGAAGAAAAAAAACAAGAGGAAGTGCAAGGAAGGAGAATAAGTGCCTTCTATACCTTTTACCCCAAGTCAAAGTTCTCCAAGGGTTCTTGTGGTTGAAAAACCACACTCACCTATAAACTTTTTGCCAAGTATAGACCCTATAGGACCTTCTTAGGCTTTGTAAATCTTTTCCTCTCCAAAGAGTCTAAGAATCTAAAGGTCCTATCATTCCTTCTCGTGACCAACCGTTTTAACGACATCTTGCCTCGAAGGAGAGACGGTGGAATTCCAAAAGAAAGAGCAAAAGCTACATTCACATTAGAACTACGACGCCGCCTAAGAAAGTCCAAGGAGTAGCTGCGGGAGGTTCATCTCCTGGTATCCATGTGGATATCTCACCCCAAAACCAGGTTTTTCTTCTTGGCTTTAATCAATCATGCAAAGAGAAATTGTTAGGGATAGGATATATTTGTCCGAGTTATTTGTAATGAAGGAGTTTAGCTTATTTGAATGAATGATAATGTATAGAACTTAGTTTCCTTCGAATAGCATCATGCATTATAAATTACGAGCAAGATGATCTATTTACTATAATAGTATATTTCAGTTAATTCCTAAAGGTATAGATATTGTATCTTGCACCATTAGTCCTATTCCTTTTCGCAACGAATCATTGTAAATGATTAAATTCATGAAAGGTTTCTTCGTTGCTCAAATTACTAGGAAGTTATCATTGCTAATTCCACATCTTAGCAAGGGAAATGATTGTTATTTGGCATGAGTTCGTCTGCAAGGAAAAAGGAAGATTAAATTGAATTGTATTGACTGAAAAGTAAATTGTCACAAGGATAGCAAAACTGTGACAAGGCGATCAATATTACCTTCCAAAAGATAACCAAACCAATCTAAACATAGAAATACCATGCGGAAGAGTAAAATATGCCTTGGAAATGATTTAAAGACCAAAGAAATATTCATACCCTAAGCACTTGACTACTTCCCTTATTGTAGGGTCAAAAAATTTCGTAAAGATAAAGAACTAGAGTTGTCCCTAAGATTCTTAAAAAGAAACCCTAGGTCCGACATACGCCAGCTTAAAGGATCTAAAACGGATTATTCCATCGCAGGACTTGCGCGGCAAGTACGAAACCATTTAGTCTTGTGATTGATGCACAAGGAGAAAGGGTAAATGCCCTCAACAAGGATGGCAGATCCCTACGCAAGTTATCTTGAAAAATGACGTATTTTTGGATATCCTTCTAAATAAGGGAAGTTGTAAACCGGAAACTAGAGTATCTAAAGAACTTTAGGGTTGACCAAGTTGGGTTAATAAGGTACGCCCTACATCGGAACGTAAAGGATCTTGCCAATTTACAAGCCACCTTAGAAACGAGTGCTGATACACTCAAAAAGAAAGAACACTTCCTTAGCAGTTTGCCAAAAAACACGGTTGATTAATGGATATGTTTGTGCTTGCTAGAGATTTTAGAGCTCTGTTTGAATTATGAATTATAAATTAAATGAATACCTATACTTCAGGTTAAAGGCCTAAAGGAAGAGGCAGTTTCAGTTATCCCCGATTGCCTGCCTAACCCTAACCAAGGGGGTTGTTGACCGCGCCGGGAACGTGGACCAAACCCGCCGCGAGAGGTCTCTCAGTTGAGCTCTACTTGGAGCAGGAGGACGCTTGGGTGCCAAGGGGGGCTCTGGTCATAAATCCCTCGCCTTCTGGGTCCTACACAAGAGGTTAACGTGACTCCGGATTGGATCTCAAGGCCCGCATACTAGTTTACGGGCGGAAGCTTGCAATAGTGATCCCTGCGGATTACTGGATAGCCTTCGGGCACATTATGGACAAGCCTACGGGCGGAACTCATTGTATTTCAAAGATAAAATGATGAAATGTTAATAAAGAACTTGCTTGATATTGTTTTTCTATGTCACATGATAAGATTACGTGAAGGAACCAGTGCTTAATGAATTAATTAAAGAAGCTGATTGTTATATGTCAAATCAATGTGTTAGATAATTACATAACTAAAAACAAACCGAGGAAAGTGTGGAGGATGGGCCATGGGTCTGTCCTACGGTTGGGTGGTCCCGGTTAGCCGGGAACTTTTCTCAAAAATCTTGAAGAATAGCGGAATGATCATCAAAATGAATGACGAAAGCAATGACCTAGAGTTATGCCTTACCCGATTTACGTTGTTTTAGGGGAACGGAATGGGACTATGCCTTATGGCAGAGAGGTTGAGCTTTGCATCCCTCTCGTTTCCCATTCTCCTTGAACCAAGTGCAGCGTGAATCTACTTCAGACATGGCGTTTCTGCGTAAAGTAGTTCGCTCGGGTCCAACGCTAGTTGCTGTTAGTTAATGACTAGTCACGAAAACCCTAATTCCGATCAATCCTAAGTGGGAACGGCCAGGATACTTCCGCTACGTGGCAGGCGTGGGAAGACCTAGATCGCAAATCTCGTAACATTCGATGGGAGTGCCGGGCGGAGCTTTCTAGACATCCTTCCCGACGGACTGCTAAGACGTGTCCTAGATGATACTAAGAGGACACGTTAGAGTTGGTATCAGAGCCGACCAACAACGGAATTGTTTTTATAAGATCTCAATAAATTGAAGTAAAGAACTTGTTGTTGTCCAAACATTTCATTACCTTCAATGCTGTCTTGCAAAATTTTGAAGCGTGGAACAAGTTTTTGTTATTTCGGGTCATGTTTATGACTGCAATGCTATCTCCGCTTTACAGACAAAGAATTGGGATGATGAACATCCTGGAGCAGATTTATAATCCATCACCTTTATACATAGAACAAAGATGGACAGGGTCTTCAAGAATCTACTATATAGCCGCCCAGCGGTTTGCTTATCTACAGACCAACCTAAAGAGGATCAAGTGGTTGGAAGACTTGAAAGTCGTGAAGCTGTTCATTTTTGTGGAAGCTCACGTAAATTCGACTTTACATATTCAAGGTTGGAAGATTGAGATGAACTCATATGTATATGAGGAAGTAACCCGTGTAATCCCAGCCGACAGGATTAAAGTGTTGGGCCGCCATGAGAAGTACGGATTCCAACGGAAAGGGTATCCTGAACTTCCAATGAATTATCGATTCCTAAAGATCCATGACCCAAAACCCTACTATTACACAGTTCCTGTAGACAAATGCAATACAACATTGTTCTCCCCAAACTGAATGTAACGATTGGCTTATCATCACATGAAAGGTTGTATTCAAAAAGGCTATGTCCATGTAAATACAAATAAATACTTCTTTTTATCAATATCTGGTTATGCATAAGAGTTGTTAAAAAGTTAAGTAGCTACATTGTTTACGAGATAGCTGAACTAAAAATGAAAGATAAGCTAACGTCCATTATCATATAATAACGTTAAGAAAACCTTTATCTAGGCACAACCCGAGGTACAGGTTCCAAATTCGCCTTCTACATCAAGTACTGCTGTGACCCAGGAGAAGAAGTTCCTCCTCAAGCAGATAAAGCCACCCGAGTTTGATGGGACAGGCAGATTCGTCCAGGCTGATGCTGAAATTTGGATTGAATCCATGGAGGATTACTTTGAAGCAGCTGGTACTGCACCTACCAATCAGGCCATGCTCGCCAAGTTAAAGCTCACCAGCGAAGCTAGACTTTGGTGGAAGCAATGGTGCAGGGATCAAGGGATTTCAAAGGGGTCCGTTAACTGGGAGAAGCTGAAGAAAGCCGTGCAGGGAAGATACTTACCACCTGCATATCGTACGTAGAAAATGAATGAGTTCTACGAGCTAAAACAGCTAGGACTCACTCTTGACGCATACTACTCTAAATTCGTCTCACTTTTAAAGTATGTGTCACAGATGGACATGACGCAGCAGGTGTCCAAATTTTGTGCGGGCTTAAATCCACCAATAAATACCCGTCTCGAATCTATGCGTCCATCAGATTTTCAGGATGCACTCATTCGAGTGGCGCCTATAATTCAGGAGGTGCAAGCTAGACCAAGGGGTAACAAAACTTGGTCTTATAGTGACCCGAACAATGGAGCATTCAGACCTCAAATGAAGAGAGTTCAAGGTCATAATCAGGGACAAAGAAAGAAAGCAAGGACAAATAATGTCAACAACTTTGTTCCTACTCAAAGTAATGGCCGAAATTTCTATTGTTTCCACTGCAACGAACCCGGTCACTTCGAGAGGCAATGTCCCAAGATAAGCGGAGGACAGCGTCAAACGCCTTTCCAAGGATCAGGCCGCGGTCAAGGAGCCATTACTCGTGGAAGAGGAAGAACCGCTTGCATTGCCAATAGGCAAAGATGCGAAAAAGAAGAAGAGGAAGATCCGACTATGGAAGTTGAATTCGAAAAAGTGACAGTTCATGCCGCTTTACACAAGAAAGGGCCGAACCGCCAGTTCTCGGTGATTCAGACACAGTCGGACTATCAAGGTAAAGGTTTCAAAACCTTGATTGATTGTGGTAGTACACATTCCTTTGTCTCACCAGCATGTGCAAAAAGATTAGGAATAGCCACAGTAGAAGCACCTACCTTGCTTGTGGAATTGGAAAATGGTCGTGAGGTAACTTGTACCAGGCAAATTGCTAAGGTGAAATTGTTTCTGGGAGGAAAGAAGACTTCAGTCAAATTCAGAGTCATGAATTTAGGCATCCATGAGTGTCTACTCGGGATGGATTGGCTTAAGCCCAACGACGCCCACATTCACTCTGTGGAAAGGGTCAAGTTTCCTTTCGAAACTCTGAAAGGGAATTTGTCACAACTCAAGGTGAGGCAGGAGTGCCAATAATCAAATTGGCCAAAGTATCTCGGATCATAAAAGGAGTCAGAAAAGGATTACCCGTTTACCTGATCAAACTCAACAAGTTAGATCAAAAGCAAGAGTCTCATGAAGGACCTTCTTGGCTAAAGGAATACGCTGACATATTCCTTGAGGAATTGACTGAACTTCCACCTCAAAGAGAACTAGATCATGAGATTAGGCTAGTGCCTGGAGCTGCACCAATTGCAAAGAGACCTTATAGAATGTCCATACCGGAAGCAATTGAGTTGAAGGAACAACTCAAGCAACTCTTAGATCAGGGTTACATCCGGCCAAGCAATTCACCGTGGGGAGCTCCAGTACTATTCCAGAAAAAGAAAGATGGGACACTTCGACTATGTATTGATTACCGAGGGTTGAATCAATCAACAGTCGAGAACAAGTATCCTATTCCTAGAATAGATGAGCTTCTTGATCGTCTTCAAGGTGTAAAGATCTTCTCCAAGATTGATCTCAGGTCAGGTTTCTATCAGATAAGGATCAAGGAAGAAGATATTCCAAAGACGGCCTTCAATACAAGATATGGGCACTTTGAGTTCCTGGTTATGTCATTCGGACTTACAAATGCACCTACTACCTTCAATAGATTAATGCATGACATTTTTAGGCCATATCTTGATGATTTCGTGCTTGTCTTTTTCGATGACACTTTAGTCTATTCTAAACAGGAAGAAGATCATGAACCTCAACTTCGGATTGTCCTTGAGACAATGAGATCACATAAGCTGTATGCAAAAATGAAGAAGTGTGCATTCTTCAAGCGTCAAATTGAATATCTGGGATTCATAGTATCATCAGAAGGAATATCAGTAGACCCAGCCAAGGTCAGAGATGTGCTTGAATGGCCAATACCAGTATCAGAAGGAATATCAGTAGACCCAGCCAAGGTCAGAGATGTGCTTGAATGGCCAATACCAGTACCCGTCAAAGAGATACGTAGCTTTCTTGGATTGACAGGATGGTATAGGGTCTTCATCAAAAACTATGCTTTGATTGCAGCACCTCTTACAGACTTACTAAAGAAGAAGACTTCCATTACAAGGTCAACTTCCCAACAAAATAGCTTCAAAAAATTGAAGCAAAGTTTGGTATCAGCACCTATTCTAAAATTTCTTGACCTCAATAAGGAGTTCAAGGTAGTAACTGATGCTAGCATTCTTGCCTTGAGGTGTGTACTTATGCAGGAAGGTCATCCAGTAGCATACTCTTCAAGGAAATTGAAGAGTCATGAAAAGAATTATGCCACGCATGATCTGGAATTACTGGCTGTCATCCATGCTCTAAAGCTTTGGAGACACTACCTGTTGGGTAACAAGTTTACTCTAGTAACCGATCATAAGAGTCTCAAATGGATTTTTACCCAGAACGAGCTCAACATGAGGCAATGTCGGTGGATTGAAGTGTTGGAGGAATATGATTTTGAAATCAAGTACCGACCCGGGAAGGAGAATATAGTTGCCGATGCACTCAGTCGCAAGGCATTCCTAAATTCCTTAATCTTGTAAAATCCATCAACGGCCAGATCTCTAGCTACAAAAGTATCTATGCCAAACAACCCTATACTTGAACTAGCTAGAGAGGAAGCATGCCATGATTTGGTCTACCAAACAATGCTAAAGGAAATATCTACCAAGGAGCACAATCAAAAGTTGCAAGCTAAGTATCAGGAATTTTCCATTGATAATGGACTTGCCTACTACAGAACAAGGCTGTGTATACCAGCAAGCCAATCATTTAAGCAGAAGATATTATGGGAAGCTCATGATTCCCCTTTCACAGGACATCCTGGCTATGCTAAAACTCTTAATGCAGTTAGGAAGAGCTAGCATTGGGAGAGACTCAAAGGTGAGGTTCTCAAATATATCACTGAGTGTTTGTCTTGCCAACATATCAAATCCGAACATGTTATGATGCCAGGGAAACTGCAACCGCTTGACATTCCCCAAATGAAATGGGAATTCATCAGTATGGATTTTGTTGTGGGCTTACCCCAAGTCCAAGGAGGATACAATTCCATTATGGTTGTGGTTGACATGCTTACCAAGGTTGCACACCTGATTCCAGTAAAGACAAACTATAAAGCCTCCGACATTGCAAGATTGTTTATCAAGGAGATATTCAAGCTACATGGGTTACCTAGAAGAATCATTAGTGATCGAGATTCTCTCTACACATCACACTTCTGGAGAGCTATCTTTGAAGCTATTGGGATTCAACTCTGTTTTAGCACCGCCTACCATCCCCAAACGGATGGCCAAATAGAGCGAGTAAATCAAATCATTGAAGATATGCTTAGGGCATACTGCAGTCGAGAGCCGAAGAGGTGGATTCAATACTTGCCATTAGTTGAATCTGCCTACAATGCTTCTTACCAGCAGAGCATTCAGATGACCCCTTATCAGGCATTATATGGTCATGATTGTCGAAGTCCTCTAAACTTTTCTGATCCAACCCTAAGGGTTGAAGCGTCAAGGCAGATGTTGGAAGAAATGGATGATCAAATAAAGTCAATAAGACAAGACATACAAGCGGCCAAGGATAGACAAAAGGCATACGTAGATTTGAAACGCCAAGAAAGAGTCTTCGAAGAAGGAGACATGGTCTTCATTCGTGTACGCCATAAAAAGAGTTCTCTATCCCTAGGAGAGTGCAAGAAGCTAAGTCCAAGGTATTGTGGGCCGTACAAAATCCTCAAATGCCTAGGACCCAATGCTTATAGATTGCAACTCCCTGAGAACCTAAAGATTCACAATGTATTCCATATCAGCCTATTGAAAAAATATGTACCCAACCCTATCCATGTACTTGATGACCAACAAATTGTAATGCCTAGTCAAGGAGTCCTTGAACTAAGGCCGGATAGGATCTTAGATGTTAGGGAGAGACAGTTAAGATCTAGAACCTTGAGAGAATGCCTCGTCTAGTGGAAAGATTATCCCAAGGAGGATGCCACTTCGGTAGATGAAGGCACTCTCAACCATCAATATCCCCAGTTTATCTCGAGATGAGGACATCTCCATTCTTCTAAGGAGGAGAGAATGTAATATATTAAATAAATTTAAGGGAAAAAAAATTCTCCGCCCTCATAGCGGCGCGTGTGCTGTGCCGGACGCCGCATGTATCGATTTGGAATGAGGGGAGGGGGGGCCAGCAAGCTCCTCACTGGAGCTTGCTCAGGGCCCTCTCCATGCCGACTGACAGGCAAGGGGGGGGAGGATTCCTTCCCCTCCCCTATATAAGGTGGAAGGGCCGAAGTTGTAAGGAATGGAGGGGGAGAAGGGACGAAGCTGATACCACCACCGGCAACTTGCTGAAAAGGAGGAGACTGCCGAATCGCTGTCACGAGCTGGAGGGCCGTGTGACTGCTGTGAGGAGTGAGGGGCCGTGAGAATTCAACTTGGTGTGGGAGATAGTTAGGAGGAAGGCGGTCCTCATTGTCATTGAAAGGAGGAGGAAAGGTTGGGAGAAAGGAGGCGACACCCTGCTCTACTAGCCGAGAGTGTGAGGGGGAGAGGAGAATCGACGGCTATCGCCCATCAGCTCGCCCTGTTGCCGCCACCTAAGAAGTATAAACTGCCGCCAACAGACGCTTCATCACCCCCACGTGGCATCTCCACCAAGAATCCCAGAAGCTTTGGAAGCTTCTAAAGCCTTAGGAAGCCCCCTTTCATATCACACCCCCCCCTGCGGATTACTGGATAGCCTTCGGGCAGATTATGGACAAGCCTACGGGCGGAACTCATTGTATTTCAAAGATAAAATGATGAAATGTTAATAAAGAACTTGCTTGATATTGTTTCTCTATGTCACGTGATAAGATTACGTGAAGGAACCAGTGCTTAATGAATTAATTAAAGAAGCTGATTGTTAGATGTCAAATCAATGTGTTAGATAATTACATAACTAAAAACAAACCGAGGAAAGTGTGGAGGATGGACCATGGGTCCGTCCTATGGTTGGGTGGTCCCGGTTAGCCGGGAACTTTTCTCAAAAATCTCGAAGAATAGCGGGATGATCATCAAAATCAATGACGAAAGCAATGACCTAGAGTTATGCCTTACCGGATTTATGTTGTTTTAGGGGAACGGAATGGGACTATGCCTTATGGCAGAGAGGTTGAGCTTTGCATCCCTCTCGTTTCCCATTCTCCTTGAACCAAGTGCAGCGTGAATCTACTTCAGACATGGCGTTTCTGCGTAAAGTAGTTCGCTCGGGTCCGACGCTAGTTGCTGTTAGTTAATGACTAGTCACGAAAACCCTAATTCCGATTGATCCTAAGTGGGAACGGCCAGGATACTTCCGCTAGGTGGCAGGAGTGGGAGGACCTAGATCGCAAATCTCGTAACATTTCATGGGAGTACCGGGTGGAGCTTTCTAGACATCCTTTCCGACGGACTGCTAAGACGTGTCCTAGATGATACTAAGAGGACACGTTAGAGTTGGTATTAGAGCCGACCAACAACGGAATTGTTTTTATAAGATCTCAATAAATTGAAGTAAAGAACTTGTTGTTGTCCAAACATTTCATTACCTTCAATGCTGTCTTGCAAAATTTTGAAGCGTGGAATAAGTTTTTGTTATTTCGGGCCATGTTTATGACTGCAATGCATTCTCCGCTTTACAGACAAAGAATTGGGATGATGAACATCCTGGAGCAGATTTATAATCCATCACCTTTATACATAGAATGAAGATGGACAGGGACTTCAAGAATCTACTATATAGCCGCCCACCGGTTTGCTTATCTACAGACCAACCTAAAGAGGATCAAGTGGTTGGAAGACTTGAAAGTCGTGAAGCTGTTCATTTTTGTGGAAGCTCACGTAAATTCGACTTTACATATTCAAGGTCGGAAGGTTGAGATGAACTCATATGTATATGAGGAAGTAACCCGTGTAATCCCAGCCGACAGGATTAAAGTGTTGGGCCGCCATGAGAAGTACGGATTCCAACGGAAAGGGTATCCTGAACTTCCAATGAATTATCGATTCCTAAAGATCCATGACCCAAAACCCTACTATTACACAGTTCCTGTAGACAAATGCAGTACAACATTGTTCTCCCCAAACTGAATGTAACGATTGGCTTATCATCACATGAAAGGTTGTATTCAAAAAGGCTATGTCCATGTAAATACAAATAAAGACTTCTTTTTATCAATATCTGGCTGTGCATAAGAGTTGTTAAAAAGTTAAGTAGCTACATTGTTTACGAGATAGCTGAACTAAAAATGAAAGATAAGCTAACGTCCATTATCATATAATAACGTTAAGAAAACCTTTATCTAGGCACAACCCCAGGTACAGGTTCCAAATTCGCCTCTACATATTGCTGTGACCCAGGAGAAGAAGTTCCTCCTCAAGCAGATAAAGCCACCCGAGTTTGATGGGAGAGGCAGATTCGTCCAAGCTGATGCTGAAATTTGGATTGAATCCATGGAGGATTACTTTGAAGCAGCTGGTACTGCACCTACCAATCAGGCCATGCTCGCCAAGTTAAAGCTCACCGGCGAAGCTAGACTTTGGTGGAAGCAATGGTGCAGGGATCAAGGGATTTCAGAGGGGTCCGTTACCTGGGAGAAGCTGAAGAAAGCCGTGCAGGGAAGATACTTACCACCTGCATATCGTACATAGAAAATGAATGAGTTCTACGAGCTAAAATAGCTAGGACTCACTCTTGACGCATGCTACTCTAAATTCGTCTCACTTTTAAAGTATGCGCCACAGATGGACATGACGCAGCAGGTGTCCAAATTTTGTGCGGGCTTAAATCCAACAGTAAATACCCGTCTCGAATCTATGTGTCCATCAGATCTTCAGGATGCACTCATTCGAGTGGCGCCTATAATTCAGGAGGTGCAAGCTAGACCAAGGGGTAACAAAACGTGGTCTTATAGTGACCCGAACAAAGGAGCATTCAGACCTCAAATGAAGAGAGTTCAAGGTCATAATCAGGGACAAAGAAAGAAAGCAAGGACAAATAACGTCAACAACTTTGTTCCTACTCAAAGTAATGGTCGAAACCTCTATTGTTTCCATTGCAACGAACCCGGTCACTTCGAGAGGCAATGTCCCAAGCTCAGCAGAGGACAGCGTCAAACGCCTTTCCAAGGAGCAGGCCGCGGTCAAGGAGCCGTTACTCGTGGAAGAGGAAGAACCGCTTGCATTGCCAATAGGCAAAGATGAGAAGAAGAAGAAGAGGAAGATCCGACTATGGAAGTTGAATTCGAAAAAGTGACAGTTCATGCCGCTTTACACAAGAAAGGGCCGAACCGCCAGTTCTCGGTGATTCAGACACAGTCGGACTATCAAGGTAAAGGTTTCAAAACCTTGATTGATTGTGGCAGTACATATTCCTTTGTCTCACCAGCATGTGCAAAAAGATTAGGAATAGCCACAGTAGAAGCACCTACCTTGCTTGTGGAATTGGAAAATGGTCGTGAGGTAACTTGTACCAGGCAAATTGCTAAGGTGAAATTGTTTCTGGGAGGAAAGAAGACTTCAGTCAAATTCAGAGTCATGAATTTAGGCATCCATGAGTGTCTACTCGGGATGGATTGGCTTAAGCCCAACGACGCCCACATTCACTCTGTGGAAAGGGTCAAGTTTCCTTTCGAAACTCTGAAAGGGAATTTGTCACAACTCAAGGTGAGGCAGGAGTGCCAAGAATCAAATTGGCCAAAGCATCTCGGATCATAAAAGGAGTTAGAAAAGGATTACCCGTTTACCTTATCAAACTCAACAAGTTAGATCAAAAGCAAGAGTCTCATGAAGGACCTTCTTGGCTAAAGGAATACGCTGACATATTCCCTGAGGAATTGACTGAACTTCCGCCTCAAAGAGAACTAGATCATGAGATTAGGCTAGTGCCTGGAGCTGCACCAATTGCAAAGAGACCTTATAGAATGTCCATACCGGAAGCAATTGAGTTGAAGGAACAACTCAAGCAACTCTTAGATCAGGGTTACATCCGGCCAAGCAATTCACCGTGGGGAGCTCCAGTACTATTCCAAAAAAAGAAAGATGGGACACTTCGACTATGTATTGATTACCGAGGGTTGAATCAATCAACAGTCGAGAACAAGTATCCTATTCCTAGAATAGATGAGCTTCTTGATCGTCTTCAAGGTGCAAAGATCTTCTCCAAGATTGATCTCAGGTCAGGTTTCTATCAGATAAGGATCAAGGAAGAAGATATTCCAAAGACGGCCTTCAATACAAGATATGGGCACTTTGAGTTCCTGGTTATGTCATTCGGACTTACAAATGCACCTACTACCTTCAATAGATTAATGCATGACATTTTAAGGCCATATCTTGATGATTTCGTGCTTGTCTTTTTCGATGACACTTTAGTCTATTCTAAACAGGAAGAAGATCATGAACCTCAACTTCGAATTGTCCTTGAGACAATGAGATCACATAAGCTGTATGCAAAAATGAAGAAGTGTGCATTCTTCAAGCGTCAGATTGAATATATGGGATTCATAGTATCATCAGAAGGAATATCAGTAGACCCAGCCAAGGTCAGAGATGTGCTTGAATGGCCAATACCAGTATCAGAAGGAATATCAGTAGACCCAGCCAAGGTCAGAGATGTGCTTGAATGGCCAATACCAGTACCCATCAAAGAGATACGTAGCTTTCTTGGATTGACAGGATGGTATAGGGTCTTCATCAAAAACTATGCTTTGATTGCAGCACCTCTTACAGACTTACTAAAGAAGCAGACTTCCATTACATGGTCAACTTCCCAACAAAATAGCTTCGAAAAATTGAAGCAAAGTTTGGTATCAACACCTATTCTAAAATTTCCTGACCTCAATAAGGAGTTCGAGGTAGTAACTGATGCTAGCATTCTTGCCTTGAGGTGTGTACATATGCAGGAAGGTCATCCAGTAGCATACTCTTCAAGGGAATTGAAGAGTCATGAAAAGAATTATGCCACGCATAATCTGGAATTACTGGCTATCATCCATGCTCTAAAGCTTTGGAGACACTACCTGTTGGGTAACAAGTTTACTCTAGTAACCGATCATAAGAGTCTCAAATGGATTTTTACCCAGAACGAGCTCAACATGAGGCAATGTCGGTGGATTGAAGTGTTGGAGGAATATGATTTTGAAATCAAGTACTGACCCGGGAAGGAGAATATAGTTGCCGATGCACTCAGTCGCAAGGCATTCCTAAATTCCTTAATCTTGTAAAATCCATCAACGGCCAGATCTCTAGCTACAAAAGTATCTATGCCAAACAACCCTATACTTGAACTAGCTAGAGAGGAAGCATGCCATGATTTGGCCTACCAAACAATGCTAAAGGAAATATCTACCAAGGAGCACAATCAAAAGTTGCAAGCTAAGTATCAGGAATTTTCCATTGATAATGGACTTGCCTACTACAGAACAAGGCTATGTATACCAGCAAGCCAGTCACTTAAGCAGAAGATATTATGGGAAGCTCATGATTCCCCTTTCGCAGGACATCCTGGCTATGCTAAAACTCTTAATGCAGTTAGGAAGAGCTAGCATTGGGAGAGACTCAAAGGTGAGGTTCTCAAATATATCACTGAGTGTTTGTCTTGCCAACATATCAAATCCGAACATGTTATGATGCCAGGGAAACTGCAACCGCTTGACATTCCCCAAATGAAATGGGAATTCATCAGTATGGATTTTGTTGTGGGCTTACCCCAAGTCCAAGGAGGATACAATTCCATTATGGTTGTGGTTGACATGCTTACCAAGGTTGCACACCTGATTCCAGTAAAGACAAACTATAAAGCCTCCGACATTGCAAGATTGTTTATCAAGGAGATATTCAAGCTACATGGGTTACCTAGAAGAATCATTAGTGATCGAGATTCTCTCTGCACATCACACTTCTGGAGAGCTATCTTTGAAGCTATTGGGACTCAACTCTATTTTAGCAGTGCCTACCATCCCCGAACGGATGGCCAAACAGAGAGAGTAAATCAAATCATTGAAGATATGCTTAGGGCACACTGCTGTCGAGAGCCGAAGAGGTGGATTCAATACTTGCCATTAGTTGAATCTGCCTACAATGCTTCTTACCAGCAGAGCATTCAGATGACCCCTTATCAGGCATTATATGGTCATGATTGTCGAAGTCCTCTAAACTTTTCTGATCCAACCCTAAGGGTTGAAGCGTCAAGGCAGATGTTGGAAGAAATGGATGATCAAATAAAGTCAATAAGACAAGACATACAAGCGGCCAAGGATAGACAAAAGGCATACGTAGATTTGAAACGCCAAGAAAGAGTCTTCGAAGAAGGAGACATGGTCTTCATTTGTGTACGCCATAAAAAGAGTTCTCTATCCCTAGGAGAGTGCAAGAAGCTAAGTCCAAGGTATTGTGGGCCATACAAAATCCTCAAATGCCTAGGACCTAATGCTTATAGATTGCAGCTCCTTGAGAACCTAAAGATTCACAATGTATTCCATATCAGCCTATTGAAAAAATATGTACCCAACCCTATCCATGTACTTGATGACCAACAAATTGTAATGCCTAATCAAGGAGTCCTTGAACTAAGGCCGGATAGGATCTTAGATGTTAGGGAGAGACAGTTAAGATCTAGAACCTTGAGAGAATGCCTTGTCCAGTGGAAAGATTATCCCAAGGAGGATGCCACTTCGGTAGATGAAGGCACTCTCAACCATCAATATCCCCAGTTTATCTCGAGATGAGGACATCTCCATTCTTCTAAGGAGGAGAGAATGTAATATATTAAATAAATTTAAGGGAAAAAAAATTCTCCGCCCTCATAGCGGTGCGTGTGCTGTGCCGGACGCCGCATGTATCGATTTGGAATGAGGGGAGGGGTGGCCAGCAAGCTCCTCACTGGAGCTTTCTCAAGGCCCTCTCCATGCCGACTGAGAGGCAAGGGGGGGGAGGATTCCTTCCCCTCCCCTATATAAGGTGGAAGGGCCGAAGTTGTAAGGAATGGAGGGGGAGAAAGGACGAAGCTGATACCACCACCGGCAACTTGCTGAAAAGGAGGAGACTGCCGAATCGCTGTCATGAGCTGGAGGGCCGTGTGACTGCTGTGAGGAGTGAGGGACCGTGAGAATTCAACTTGGTGTGGGAGATAGTTAGGAGGAAGGCGGTCCTCATTGTCATTGAAAGGAGGAGGAAAGGCTGGGAGAAGGGAGGCGACACCCTGCTCTGCTGCCCGAGAGTGTGAAGGGGAGAGGAGAATCGACGACTATCGCCCATTAGCTCGCCCTGTTGCCACCACCTAAGAAGTATAAATTGCCGCCAACAGACGCTTCATCACCCCCATGTGGCATCTCCACCAAGAAGCCCTGAAGCTTTGGAAGCTTCTGAAGCCTTAGGAAGTCCCCCTTTCATATCACAACCCCCCCCCCTCCGCCCCCCCTCCCGCCCTCGGGTTTTTTTTAAAAACCCCTAAGCCCCTTTCACCTCCCTTATAACCCTTTTAACCTTTTCACTTCTCCCCCCCCTCGTAACTCTTTTTTTTTTCCCACAACCCCCTAAGCTTCTTTCTTTTCCCCCCTGGACCCCAAATCCAAACTATCATCATGGGCCCGGATGTTGTCCCGTGAGGAAGAATAAAAGAGGGAAAGTAGAGGGAGTGAAAAGAAGGAGTGGAGTAAAAGAGGAAGAGTGGGAAAAAGATAAAAGATAAGGAAGGGAAGTAAAATATAATGAAGGGAAGTAGGGAGGAGTGAAGGAGAAAGGAGTAGTGTGAAAGAAGTAGAGGGTGAGGAAAAGATAAAGAAGAGTAAGAAAGGAGTAAAAGAGGTAGAGTAGAGAAGGAATAGAGGGAGGTAGAAGGGTAAAAAGGGAGGAAATAAAGAGGAGTGAAGGTGGAGGAGTAGGGAAGGAGAAGAAAAAAAAATAGAGGAAGTGCAAGGAAGGAGAATAAGTGCCTTCTATACCTTTTACCCCAAGTCAAAGTTCTTCAAAGGTTCTTGTGGTTGAAAAACCACACTCACCTATAAACTGTTTGCCAAGTATAGACCCTATAGGACCTTCTTAGGCTTTGTAAATCTTTTCCTCTCCAAAGAGTCTAAGAATCTAAAGGTCCTATCATTCCTTCTCGTGACCAACCGTTTTAACAGCATCTTGCCTCGAAGGAGAGACGGTGGAATTCCAGAAGAAAGAGCAAAAGCTACCTTCACATTCGAACTACGATGCCGCCTAAGAAAGTCCAAGGAGTAGCTGTGGGAGGTTCATCTCCCGGTATCCTTGTGGATATCTCACCCCAAAACCAGGTTTTTCTTCTTGGCTTTAATCAATCATGCAAAGAGAAATTGTTAGGGATAGGATATATTTGTCCGAGTTATTTGTAATGAAGGAGTTTAGCTTATTTGAATGAATGATAATGTATAGAACTTAGTTTCCTTCGAATAGCATCATGCATTATAAATTATGAGCAAGATTATCTATTAACTATAGTAGTATATTTCAGTTAAATCCTAAAGGTATAGAAATTGTATCTTGCACCATTAGTCCTATTCCTTTTCGCAACGAATCATTGTAAATGATTAAATTCATGAAAGGTTTCTTTCGTTGCTCAAAATACTAGTTAGGAAGTTATCTGCTAATTGCACATCTTAGCAAGGGAAATGATTGTTATTTGGCATGAGTTCGTCTGCAAGGAAAAAGGAAGATTAAATTGAATTGTATTGACTGAAAAGTAAATTGTCACAAGGATAGCAAAACTGTGACAAGGCGATCAATATTACCTTCCAAAAGATAACCAAACCAATCTAAACATAGAAATACCATGCGGAAGAGTAAAATATGCCTTGGAAATGATTTAAAGACCAAAGAAATATTCATACCCTAAGCACTTGACTACTTCCCTTATTGTAGGGTCAAAAAAATTCGTAAAGATAAAGAACTAGGGTTGTCCCTAAGATTCTTAAAAAGAAACCCTAGGTCCGACATACGCCAGCTTAAAGGATCTAAAACGGATTATTCCATCGCAAGACTTGCGCGGCAAGTACGAAACCATTTAGTCTTGTGATTGATGCACAAGGAGAAAGGGTAAATGCCCTCAACAAGGATGGCAGATCCCTACGCAAGTTATCTTGAAAAATGACGTATTTTTGGATATCCTTCTAAATAAGGGAAGTTGTAAACCGGAAACTAGAGTATCTAAAGAACTTTAGGGTTGACCAAGTTGGGTTAATAAGGTACGCCCTACATCACAACGTAAAGGATCTTGCCAATTTACAAGCCACCTTGGAAATGAGTGCTGATACACTCAAAAAGAAAGAACACTTCCTTAGCAGTTTGCCAAACAACACGGTTGATTAATGGAAATGTTTGTGCTTGTTAGAGATTTTAGAGCTCTGTTTGAATTATGAATTACAAATTAAATGAACACCTATACTTCAAGTTAAAGTCCTAAAGGAAGAGGCAGTTTCACTTATCCCCGACTGCCTGCCTAACCCTAACCAAGGGGGTTGTTGACCGCGCCGGGAACATGGACCGAACCCGCTGCAAGAGGTCTCTCAGTTGAGCTCTACTTGGAGCAAGAGGATGCTTGGGTGCCAGGGGGGCTCTGGTCGTAAATCCCTCGCCTTCCGGGTCCTACACAAGAGGCTAACGTGACCCCGGATTGGATCTCAAGGCCCGCATACTAGTTTACGGGCGGAAGCTTGCAATAGTGATCCCTGCAGATTACTGGATAGCCTTCGGGCAGATTATGGACAAGCCTACGGGCGGAACTCATTGTATTTCAAAGATAAAATGATGAAATGTTAATAAAAAACTTGCTTGATATTGTTTTTCTACGTCACGTGATAAGATTACGTGAAGGAACCAGTGCTTAATGAATTAATTAAAGAAGCTGATTGTTATATGTCAAATCAATATGTTAGATAATTACATAACTAAAAACAAACCGAGGAAAGTGTGGAGGATGGGCCATGGGTCCGTCCTATGGTTGGGTGGTCCCGGTTAGCCGGGAACTTTTCTCAAAAATCTCGAAGAATAGCGGGATGATCATCAAAATGAATGACGAAAGCAATGACCTAAAGTTATGCCTTACCCGATTTACGCTGTTTTAGGGGAACGGAATGGGACTATGCCTTATGGCAGAGAGGTTGAGCTTTGCATCCCTCTCGTTTCCCATTCTCCTTGAATCAAGTGCAGCGTGAATCTGCTTCAGACATGGCGTTTCTGCGTAAAGTAGTTCGCTCGGGTCCGACGCTAGTTGCTGTTAGTTAATGACTAGTCACGAAAACCCTAATTTCGATCGATCCTAAGTGGGAACGGCCAGGATACTTCATATCACACCCCCCCCCCTCGGGTTTTTTAAAAAAAACCCCTAAGCCCCTTTCACCTCCCTTATAACCCTTTTAACCTTTTCACTTTCCCCCCTCCCCCCCCCCCCCCCCCCCCTCATAACTCTTTTTTTTCTTCTCCCCCAACCCCCTAAGCTTCTTTCTTTTCCCCCCTGGACCCCAAATCCAAACTATCATCATGGGCCCGGATGTTGTCCCGTGAGAAAAAGTAGCCCGTGAGGAAGAATAAAAGAGGGAAAGTAGAGGGAGTGAAAAGAAGGAGTGGAGTAAAAGAGGAAGAGTGGGAAAAAGATAAAAGATAAGGAAGGGAAGTAAAATATAAGGAAGGGAAGTAGGGAGGAGTGAAGGAGAAAGGAGTAGTGTGAAAGAAGTAGAGGGTGAGAAAAAGATAAAGAAGAGTAAGAAAGGAGTAAAAGAGGTAGAGTAGAGAAGGAATAGAGGGAGGTAGAAGGGTAAAAAGGGAGGAAATAAAGAGGATGTTGAGATGGCAAGCTCAACACATGTGGACATGGATGATAGACCGCCTGGTTAGATGGGTCCACATGCCTACACTTAGCACGTCGGTGGTCATTATGACTCTCACATGGCCACTGACTCATTACTTATTATATTCAGGTTGTTATACCTATTTACAGTTGGCATAGTTATAGCGCCAGTCGACTAGTGTAGTCGGTTATGCATTGTTTGACTTAGTAGGCCACTTTCCTTTTATGTTGTATCTTATCTATACTTTGTGTACACTGTAAAGAGTGTGGAAGAAGAAGAAGAAATCAGCAAGAAAACGTTTTGGCCTCCATCTCTCTTCTTGTCTCTTGAGTGAGCTTCTCCTTGTGCATTCTGTGTGTGTTCGGCGTAGCATCTTAAGCAACCCCCTCCACCACGCGATTCTTGGCATGGTATCAGAGCCGTGCCATTGAGAGAGGCTGATTTCAAAGGTTGAAGTGAAGGAGAAGAAGCAAGGTTCGAGCAAGCAAGCTACGGGTAAGAATCTCTCCCATTCTTCCACTCCTCTTGGATAGTGCCTGTGGAGGCACCGGAAGCAGGGCAGAGCAAAAATCTCAGATTGCAGTGAGATTTGGTGTGCGCGAAGAGCGCTGTATATTCTGCAGATATGCCCTTTAGGGCTTTTGTGCAGAGATTTTGGGCATTTGAGGCCGTTTCAGGGCCCGTTTTAAAGCCGCAAGGTTGCGGACAGCAGTTTCGGGGTACACTGTGACTTCGACTGTATTGACCGAAAGTGGGTGCGCAGGTTACAGATTTCAGATCTGTAAGTTCAAAGGTGTTTACCAGTGAGTAAACACAAGGTTTATCTGCAAAAAGGTTGCAGATTGCATGTATTGTTGAGCAGACAGTTAAAAAGGCTGTCTGGTGTATTGCTGTGCACTACAGGTCCAGGGTTGCAGAAGATTTACTTGCTGTTGGTATTAATTTTGTGATAATGGTAGAGAACAGTGGAAGCCCTATCATTGAGAATCTCGACAAGAACAACTATCCTTCATGGAAGTTCCGTGTCACGAACTTCCTTATTGGAAAAGGCCTCTACGAGTTTGTTTCAGGTGAAGAAAAGGAACCGGAGATGAGTGATCCTCCAACTGCAGAATAGACAAAGGCATGGAAGGAATGGAATGCAAAGGATAAAAAGGTCATGTATTGGTTGTCTGCAGTAATTGACAATAATATGCTGGGACACATTAGAAATGCAGAGAATTCATATGCAGCTTGGACCATACTTGAAAGTATGTTTTCTGTAAATACAAAGGCACGAAAGATTCAACTCAAGCAAGAGTTGAATACATTGAAGAAAGGGAAGATGTCTATCAATGAGTATGCACTGAAGGTAAAAAGCATTGCAGATGCATTGGCAGCGATTGATGCAATGCGCGATGATGATGATTTGGTGTCGTCTACCTTGGGTGGACTTAACAATGAAAAGGCTTGGAAGTCTTTTGTAACTTCTGTATATGTCAGAAAGCCATTTCCAGATTTCGATGAGTTGGTTCCCTTATGATCACTGAAGAGATCAACATGCAGAGTGAGACACCTGAAAGAAGTGGTGAACAGGTCCAAGCTTTCTACTCCAGTTCAGGAAGGGGACGTGGCAGGTTCTCTTCAAGAGGCCGTGGTACAGGACATGGTAGTGACAACCAGCAAAATAGATTGAATCAGCAATTTGGCGATATGCAGGTTTCAGGAGGTCATGGTAACTTTAGAGGCAAGGGGAGCTTTAGAGGAAGAGGTGGATGGCAGAACAGAGGTTCTAACAACTCTGGTATTGTGTGCCACTACTGTGGCAAAACAGGTCATATTGCAGCCCAATGTTATGCTAAGAGAGATGATATCCGCAGTGGTAAGTTGCAGCAAGGAAACTATGCATCGTCTTCACGACAGAATGAAGATAAAAATGAACGTTTGTTCGTTATGCAGCATTTGTTGAATGATGTTACAGGAAAGGGAACACATGAAGATGTTTGGTATGTTGATTCAGGTGCATCCAATCATATGACCAGCCATGCAGAATGGTTTGGGGAGATGTAGGATTTGCAGAATGCAGGTTATGTGCAGACGGGTAATGACTCATGCCACCCAATTTCACACATTGGAAAAGTTCCCTTGTCCTTGCATGATGGTAAGACAAAGAGTCTTTCAGATGTATTGCATGTGCCATCTATTACAAAGAACTTGGTGTCAGTCGGTCAAATGGTAGAGCAAGGGCTGCAAGTCAAATTTAATGCAAACGGCTGCTTTGTAGAAGACTTCAATGACAAGTGCAGGTTGGTAGCAAAGGGAAGTAGAGTTGGACGTATGTTCACTCTAGATGCTGGAATTCCTACTATGAATGCTGCTATGTATGCCAAAGGAAAAGGTGTTGTTGCAGACATTGAAATTTGGCACAAACGCATTGGACATGCAAATGTACAAAGGTTGAAATTAATGCAGTCCAAAGGGTTGATTACAGGTTTGCCTACTTTTAAAGTTGCAGAATTTCAGAAGGTATGTGAAGCATGTCAGTTTGGTAAGTAGGCAAGACAACCCTTTTCACTTGACAGAGATGTAAGCAGAAATATCCTTGATGTTGTGCATACAGACATTTGGGGGCCTACACAAAATGTATCTCTTGGAGGCAGTTCATACTTTGTCACATTCATTGATGATTGTTCTAGAAAGTTGTGGGTATATTTTATGAAGGAAAAGAGTGAAGCTTTTGAGCACTTTAGAACTTTCAAGGCTGCAGTTGAAAGAGAAACAGGCTTGAAAGTAAAGTGCTTGAGGTCAAATGGAGGGGGAGAGTACCTCTCAAATGAGTTCATTGATTTTCTGAGGTCTCATGGGATAAAGAGACAGTTCACATGCAGGTATACCCCATAGCAAAATGGGGTTGCAGAAAGGAAAAACAGGCATATTGCAGAAGTTGCACGCACCTTGATGGCTGAAAAGAATATGCCTAAGCATTTTTGGTCTGAGGCTGTTCATATTATGAACAGAACTCCCACAGCTGCAATTCATGGTATGACCCCCAAAGAATGTTTTACAGGTAAGAAGCCTAATGTTTCACACTTGAAAGTATTTGGCTGCATTGCGTATGTTCATGTGCCAGATGAGTTGCGGAAGAAACTGGATCCAAAGGCTGAAAAGTGTATCTTTATTGGATACTCTTTAGAGCAAAAAGGGTATCGCTGTTACAACCCTGTCACACGTAAGTTCAGAGTGAGCAGGGATGTCATCTTTGATGAAATGAGTAGTTGGTATGCATCTAGTGGTGATGCATTGGATGTTGATGATGATCATGACACTCATGTGCAGGCTGAAAGGCAAGAATCACGGACTCTTAGTGGACCAGAGACATCATCTGGTAGTCCTTGGTCTGGGAGACTAAGGAGTACCTCTACATCTTCAAGTGCATCTAGTAGCACTACAGGTAAAGACAAAGGAAAGAATAAAGTGTCAGAAGGCATTGATGCAGTTCTTGATGGAGACTCCAGTGGCTCAGAGAGCTTGGATGATGAGCTTGGCATTCCTTCAGTGAGGACTCCAGGTGTGCAGAGAGCACGTGTTAATGCAAAGACTCCATTGAGTGATCCAGTGGTACGCAGGTCTAGCAGGGTGAGATACCCTGTTAAACGATTTGGTTTTGAGGGTTATGCAGCTCACCATTATGCTTATATGGTGAAACTAGTTGAGGATGTTGAGCCCACATGTTTTGAGGAGGCTGTTGGTCATGCTCATTGGGATGCAGCAATGGATGAGGAGATGGCTGCATTAGAGGCCAATAAGACTTGGGATCTAGTATCATTGCCAAAGGGAAAGAAAGCTATTGGATGTAAGTGGGTTTATAAGATTAAGCACAATGCAGATGGTTCTATTAGCAGGTACAAAGCTAGGCTGGTTGCAAAAGGCTATGCCCAAACATATGGCATAGATTATGATGAAACCTTCAGTCCAGCTGCTAGGATGGCAACTGTCAGATGTGTGATTGCTTTGGCAGCAGCCAAAGGTTGGAGGTTGCAGCAAATGGATGTAAAGAATGCCTTCTTGCATGGTGATTTGCAGGAAGAAGTGTATATGGATCAGCCAACATGTTATGAAGATTTAGAGCATCCCACGTATGTGTGCAGGTTGAAGAAGGCACTCTATGGGCTCAAACAAGCACCAAGAGCATGGTCTGACAAGATCAGAGAGTATCTTGTCAATATTGGCTTTTATATTTCTGATGCTGATCACTCACTTTATGTGAGAAAGGGAGATGCAGGTTTGGTCATCATAGTCATCTATGTGGATGACTTGATTGTTACAGGTGATAGTGATAGTGGGATTACTGAAGTCAAGGGCTATTTGAAGATGAAGTTTGAGATGAAGGATTTAGGTGAGCTAAGGTACTTTCTTGGCATTGAGGTGATCAGATGTGATGATGGTATATGGCTGTTCCAAAGACAGTATGGCTTGGATATGTTGTCCAAGTATGGTATGACTGCATGCAAACCACTTTCAGTCCCGTTGGAGCAGAATGTAAAGCTGAGTGCTGATGTTGGGGATGCGATGCATCCAGGAGGTATTATCTGATACATTTTAAATTTCATGCTTCATGCAAATTGTGAATGTCCACATGCTCAAACAATTAAGAAAATTAGCGTTGGTACACATGTGGAAAACATTTCTTTCAATGGATTTCTCTATCACTCGTATGCAGCGTTGCATGAACCTAGCACCGAGAAACCCTCGTGCTACTAGGTCCTTAATTTTTAAACATCGTCCAATCTATATGGTATGCATAAAAAACCAGCAAACTTTTCATCATTTCATTCAACATTTACACGCTTTTCATACACTCCACCCCCTCACCCGTTTAGGTTGTGCATAGTGCATAGGTTTAGGGTTCATTTTCCACATTCTTATTGCATAAAAAGCCATAAAAACTCACTATAACATAAAGGTAGGGCTGAACTGAGGCTAAACCTCATACTTCAGACCCCCCATACATCCACAAACATGGTTCTTATTTTTCCTTAATTTTCGGCACTCAAAATCTATTTTCCCCCTATTTTTTCCTTATTTTTCCTATTTTCCTCTTAATTTTTTCCAATATTAATGACTGAAAATTCAAAATGGGTTATGGGCTGTGGCCCTTAGGTTCATTTGTAGCAAAAAGACAAGTTTAGTTGGTGTGTCTTATGATATTTTTCCATTGATATCGCAAAAACACCCAATTTTTCCATATTTTACATATTTACAGGTTTTTCACTACTAATTTCATCCACAACACTTATGATTTTCTGATTTTCTGAGCATAAACAATTAAAAGACATTAAAGACAACATTATAATGCATTATCATCTCATGGGAACAAGAATTCATGAAGCAAATTGCATAAAGACACCATTTCCCTTTATAAAAATGAGATTATCGTTCTTTTGCGGGTTGCGGGTTCTTATTTGCCATATCTCGGGACTGACTTCCAGCCACCATTAATACTCATGACAGTCCATATTCAGCAATCTTCAATCTTCTTACACCATGGAGCAATCCGGTCTTCATTGGACAATCATCCATCATCCATTCTTCTTCTTCCTCTTCACCACATGAATCTGCCTCTAGGGGAGAGAGAGGGAGGAGAGAGAAAGACTGAAATCAGAGATCTTCATAGAGACCACCATTTGACGGGCAAGAGGCGGCGATAGAGTCAGCATCTAGGAGGGAAGCAAGGGCAATGATCAGTGATGGGGATTATTTGCAGCAGCCATGCTCCATTGATCAATAATGGGGCACATTTTTTGGTGCCATGTTTCCTCATGTGTTCTTCATCTCTCTCTCTCCACAATTCTTCATTTGCATGTCATTTGGTTGGGGGGTTAAAATTCCCCCAAAGGGCATTTCCCCCTTTGGTCCATGTTGTGGCCACCCTTTCAAATCTTGACCATTTTGTGGCCATTTCCCCATCCGGACTCGGAATTGAGCTCTGAAAAATCTTGGGCGTCCGGCTCGGCATCCCGCATTGGCTGGTAACTCTTGTCAACCCGTACGACTGTATAAAAAATTATGAAAAATCAACAAGTGTCGCTCGAGCGCCTTTACAGCACTTTGGCGCTTCAAATCGTCCTAGATCGAGCCGCTGCCTTTGACATTGAATATTTTTCCCCTGATATTCATAATTTTTAGCTATTTTTAAGCACTTGGCACCAAAATTCCGCTCTCAAGGATAGACTTTGGCAGAATAATGAAGCCTGGAACCAGTTCTTTGTTTCTCGAGCAATGTACACATCTGTGCTGAATTCCATGGATGACGAGTGGAGAAGAGAAATGATGAGGATACTCGATTGCCTATACGATGCATGCCGTGTGAATCACGAAAGAAGATGGTTCTGGGATGAGCGTTATTGTTACATCAAAGCCGATCGATTCTTCAACATGCAGACTAATATGAAATGTCTTGAATGGATGGAAAAGATAAAAGTAGTTGACACCTTTATCTTTTGTCCATCCAGAAGGAATCCACTTATGATTACTAGTGGTCGGTAGATACGTCTAGACCATTATGTCTATGACAAGGTATTGAAGGTAATCCCAGCTGACAAGATTATAATCCAAGGACGTCGCAAGTATCGAGATTACCATTTCCATGGTTTTCCAAATTTTCCACTTCCATAGTATAGGTTTCTAGACATAGACAACAATTGGCCTACTTTCTTCTACATGAATGTAACTGATACTCATCCTTGAAAAAGAAACCAAAAGTGCACAAAATGAAGTGCATTAAAATACCCTCCATCTGGAGTGTCTAAAACACATAAAATGAGAGACAAAGACAATGTCAGAGCTCCTAATGTCCTCATCTACCTTAGAATGTGAGGCTCACATATAGGAGATGACCACATAAGGCGCACATGATTGCTAACATCTTGGCCATGGCATGGTTTGCTTTGCGTGTTGAGGCTAAGGCATGGCTCATTTTGGGTGCTTATCTTGTGAGGACACATAGTGTGGTGTAGTCACATGCTTATTCCATGGTGGCGTCTATTGCATGGTGCATGTTGAGTACTTATTAGGCTTGTGTTGTGCCCATTGATCACTCTAAAATATTACATATGGTCCAATTTCTATGTTGTTGCTCCAAGCAAGAGGTTGGTAGCCTTGCCAACTTTGATCCTTGGCTTTTCTAAGCATCTCAAGGTCTCCCTCTCCCTTGTCTCTAGGGGTCCTCTTGATCAAGTCTCTACCTCCCATGTCTAGGCAGTCTTAATCAGATCAAGTAGCATGGCCAACAAGTGCAAAATTGTATTGCTGCTACTTGCCCCAAGCTTGCCAGTAGCATGCACAATTTGACAATCAATAGAGAGGGCCTCACCCCATAAGAATCCCGCATTTAGTCCAAATGCCAACAATGCAAATGTATATTCCAGTCTCTCTCATTGTTGTAGTCTTTGGTGCCTAAGCTCATGCCCAAGGTAATTTGCAAATATGGATTACCTTTGTGAGTGCACCCATAGTCCCATTCTCTCATGAAAATATCATCCTCTATTGGAGTGTGTCCTACTATTTGGAGAGCTTGCATAGGGAGGCCGTGGTGACATGGCCTCATAGAGGAATTTTGTGTAGGCATGAAAAAAGAAAATGTTGATACTTCTTTATATTTCAGGTCTCCTGCCTCTACAATGCATACCTACTCCCTCTCTAGAAGTTTGTGGTTTTTGTATGTTGAACTTTGAAAACATCTCATTGATGTAGTTGTCTTATTTAGGTTTAGGGGCTCCCCATTCCAAAACATGCTTCTACTTTTTCTTCCTCCTCTTGTGATTTATGTCTTTGTTCCAAACTCAATCCAATAATTTTCTTAAACCTTCCTTCTACATGAGCTAGAAGCATCACATTGCCACATTTCTTCTAAGATTGTGATATCCATTTATTCAAACATAAAAGCTTTGGAACATGTAGGATTGTTTGAGGCATTTTAAGCATGAAATTATCAAGACTGCCTACTTTATCAAGACTTAAGAGTAGATATGGTGACATCCAACAATATATACCTATCCAAAAAAAGACTAAAGAGCCACTTCTTCTGTCAATTTGGTTTATAGGTTTGCCTATCTTGTTGAACCATGATAACAATGCCATTGTCACAAAGTTTCATTTACAAAAAATGGCTATAGGAAACTCAAATAAGGAGGCTATTTCCTTGTTGCTAGTTTAATGCTACATGAGGGAGGTGAAGAGGAAGGAAGGTAGGAGGATGGTGGTGGGGGAGGGTGAGTACCACTAGATGAGGGGAAGCCAAACAAGGAAAAATGACACCCATGAAGGAAACAAGGAGGAGCACTGCTAGTAAAGATTGTAGGGATGATGTGTGGCTAGGAGACTTTGAGGATGCCAATGGTTGGAGTTTTTGATGACGATGCATGACTTTGTGGTGGCCAAAGGATCCTCAGTGATCAAGAGCTTATAGTAAGAGGCGACAATCATTGGTGAGGTGCCCTTTAGAATGAGGTAGTGGCCATTAGAGGTAGATAGTGGTGCAATACTCATCCATATTCCATAATTTACCATCAAGTTTAAGCCACCAAAACAATTCTGGCTATCAAGTATATACATGAAGTTTCAACCCATGATTGTCAAGTTTAAATGAGCTTTTTTAGTAAAAATACTTTTTTGTGGCTTTAAAAAAAAGAAATTTCAAGCCTCTATTTGCAATTTGGAGATGTAAAAGGACTTTTTGATTAGTGAACAAGGTTATACACTTGTTTCCATCTAAGTGATCCATCGATAAGTTTCATATAAGATATGCCATTGTTTCTTCTTGAGAGCTCAAGGATTTATCAAACATTTGAGATATCGACGACGAGTAACTAGTTGCCATTTTAAAATTATGTTTAAGGATCTTGTGCTTATGAGTTTAGTAAAAATTTTAGTTCTTAACAATCTCAATTCTATGTTTGATGCTAAATTTATCGTGAATACTCATCACTATAGTGTGTTGGACCATATGTTATGCATGTGGCCTTGAACCTTTATAAGATTTTGAACATTTTCAAATTTATATCTACGCATGCCCTAGCATGTTTTAATCATGAATATTTTGTAAAATTGTTATTGCTATGTCTACAATGAGTGTTTCATATAAGAAACCTCGTGTAATGTAGCCATATGTATGAATGCTTGAGTTGCGCTCCCTAGGAAGTGTTTGTAGACAAAAACACAACCAATGGTTTATCAAGCAATCACATTTTTTGATAGAGTTATCTAACATATTGACATTCCAAACATGCTCAAATTGCTCATTACTAATATTTCATTGATGCTTTAGATCACTTCTAGTAGAAAAAACCCTCTCAAAGTCCCACTTCTGACCAATTAAGTCACTTATATTCATAGGCAATATATTTTGTATTGGCCATTAACATAGAACCACACAATATTCTATATAGTTCTTGATCACATTGGTTGTATATAAACAAAAAAATGAAAATTTTCAATTTTGTATAATTAATGTATCGTTTTATGCTTGTTCTTTCTAGGGTTCCTTTGCCGTTGTTGATATGTCATCACTTGGACATCCAAAAAGAGGGGACTAAACTCCTCTTAGGTAATGCCATGATTAATTTTTTTTTCTAGTATTTCATGTAACTTTTCTTACAATCATAGTAATTTTTTTAGCTTCCCATCTACAAAGGCAAAACAAACATGTAGTCAGAAGAGAGGAAAGACAAGAATTTTATCTAATAAGACACTTGATCAAGTAAGTATGGTGGAGGTGTCATTGTAGCATCGTGATATAAGTTATCAAGGACATGAGGTTGAGAGTTACCATAGCATGGTGTACAAGAGGATGTGCAAGTGTTGAAGATAATGGTGCTTTACTAGAAGAAAAGACAATCTGTTACGTGTCTTAGCCTGAGATTGGTTCATTCAATGTCGAGACAGATTATGCAAAGCTATACATGGATAAAGGTGGAGAAATTATGAAAACTATTTTAATATTGAGTTAATTTTATTGCCCCACCATACCGCTTTGCAAGTTGATACCATATGCTCATGCTAGAGGCCTTTGAGATGATGTCTCAAGTCGTTTTAGCCCTTTTCATGATACTATCACTTGCAAGTTTCTTTTATTTTTGATTCTCTTGATTTTGAATTGTAGGCTTAACCAATGAAGTGACTATTGTGGATGATAATACTATGGAGGAATGAAATGCCATATGGTGAGAGATAAACGAAGAGTTTGACAATGAGATTAGGAAGAAAATTGATTTTCAATTCTTGTCAAACAACATGTTCTATGTTTGGGAGGAAGTCACATGATAGTGGCTTCACCAATTGCTGCTATAAAGGACAAATTTGTCAACACAAGGTCCAAGCATTATAGGGACCTTTGCACTCTCATTGATCTCACAAGGGTTAGTGAGATTGCACTACCCTCCAGTCCAACAAATGAATTGCAATTCATTTTGTTTTGTGTTAGCATTTATTATCAACATGAATACATGAGAAACTAATTTATGTACTTTAAATACCAATCCTTTGGTGGATTCAACCCTTCATGATGAGTTGATAAATGTAGCCAAAATTTATTCTATGAATCATGAGGACTATATGAATGAGTTTCTAGATGAAGACCAAAATCTCATTGTTCAAATTAGGAAGAATTTTACTAAGGGATCTGAATCTTGGTATCCATGTACTTGATGTTACTTGGGAAATCTTGTGTACAATGTAAGTATTGGTGTGCCTTGATGCACTAATGGTCAAATATAGTATCTCAACTTTCTTGATTATTCAAGTTTGTGTGTCTAAGTGTTTTCGTGGTTAAATGGAAAATCTAAGTATACTTTGACCATATTTTAAGATGACTCATAGCCAATAATACAGTTATAGGTCTAGATCACTCAATCCATCAACCGTAAGCTTGATTAATCAAGGGAAAACCTGTTTGTGGAGCAATTGGGAACATAAGAGGAGAAAGAATTGGGAGATCTCGCTGTATGATATGGTCACAAAATTAAGAAGGTACATGACTCCACATATCTTCTATGCATGAATTGGCACAATGATTATTAAATTTTTTTATCAAATTTTATATTTTCTAGATCCTTAATCTTCTAGATCCAAAACTTGGATATATGTGGCATGAACATGTGTTTGCACACTAAAGTGGGGTCTTGATAGCTTCACCATACTTGAAAATTTAATTTTGATAGCTTTGAATCAAAAATTTAATTTCTCACTCATAGCTTATTGGTAACTTTAAAATTTTTAATTGATTTTTATTTCTCGCTACATTGGCTTTCTCACTCTACTTGACTTGTGTGGACCTAGATCACTACTGGGTGCTTTAGCATCCTCTTATGCCTTCCACACACAAGGCATTTTAGTAGTGGAAATTCAAATCTCCTTATCCAAGCTCTACTCAAAGCCATTTAAATTAATATCAACATGAGAGAAACCTGATGATATATCTATCACAATCGGTGAGTCCCCAACTTTTTTTAAATATATTCTCGACATCTATGATATAATAAGGTTTATTAACAAAACCATGACTAGGAGACTCTTGTGGTCCACTCAATGTCTATGACTGCTAATCTATTTTTTGGATAGCGACACTCTCATGTTCATTGATCCCAACTGCATTCTAAACATTATTGTACCAGATACTCATTTAATCAAAAACAATGTCATCCTTGCTAACTTTGAGATCATGTGTAATAGGGTTATAATATTTGTATCATTTCTGGTCAAGAGAATATCCAATAAATATGCATTTTTATGCTTTGGGATCCAATTTGCTATGCAACTTATCAAGAATATGCACATAAGTAATACATCCAAATACTTTCAGATGGGATAGATTTGTCTTTCTACCCATAAATTCTCTTTAGGTGTCATACCATGCACAATAGTAGTGGATGTCTTGCTCATAATATATATAACAGAGTAGCAACTTCTACTTGTAAACTTCTTTTTAGGTGTCATACCATGTACAACAGTAGTGAGTGTCTTGCTCATAATGTATACAGTAGTAGCAACTACTTTAGCCCAATAATAATGAGGAAAGTTTCTTTTTGATATCATTGCACGATCCACCTCTTCACTATACCTATTTTTTTGCTTAGAAGCTCCATTTTGCTATGGAGTATATCTACATGTATACTACCTTTGTATACCATTTTTCTACAAAAAATAAAAAAATCATTGGAGAGATATTCTCCCCCTCCATCCGACTTCAGGCATTTAATATGAAACCCTATCTCCTTCTCTACCAAAGTCCTAAAGCTTTTAAAGTGAGTGAACACCTCACTTTTCTTACACATAAAGTAAACTCATACTTTGCGAGTTGGATCATCAATGAAGGAAGCATAATACTTGCAATCGCTTAAAGTTATAGTCTTTGTAGGACCCCACACATTAGAATGTATCAATTCAAGTGGTTTCTTGTATACATGCTTTTCATGTGGAAACATGTGTCTTGCTTTCTTTCCAAGTTGACATGCTTCACATACTTTGTGTATCCCATTAACTCTAAACTTAGGCAAGTAATCCACAATCTATTTTGACTACATATCTTTGAGCCATTGCATATTCTCATTACTAATTCTCCTGTGCCAAATTTTAATATTAGCCACAACACCTAAATCTTGTGCAAACATGGCAACATCTGTTTTAGGTAGATCTACATCAAGAATAAACAATCTATCAACATGTTTCCCTTTTGCAATCAACCTATAATCATTTTTTACATCTTCTACATAACAGCCATCAAATGTGAATCGAATCTGCAATCCATTCTCTATCATTTGATCAAAAAAATAAAGATTTTAGTTTTTCCATCCTACATACTCAAAGAAATATTTCCAACATGAGTAATGGGATGAATTGTATCATCCTTTGTCTCCACATAGCTAGGAGACTCTGGATTGTGCATCTCTCTAAACCCCTCTCCATGACAAATGTGGTTAGAGGAACCTAAATCTACATACCACACATCATTCTTTGATGAACCATCAGTAGTCATAGTATTCATAAAGTGTTGCATAACAAATAACTATTCACTTCTATCATCATTTTTTATGCTACAAGATGCATAGTTATGTTGTTGCTTTTTTTATTTCTAATTTCAACCTTCTTTTTGAAGTAATTTTTAGAAATGTGGCCTTTCTAACCTCAATGCCAACATTCTCTGTTATCATTAGAATTCTATTGCGTATTAGAGTTTGAAAATTGTCATCTTTGGCTCCCCCTTCCTCAAGACTATCCTCCTCTATTTTGCTACGTATCATAACCTTGATTTACAACCACCACCTTGTCCTTTACCACAAGACCTCTACCTCTGCTATAGTAGATTAAAACATACATGTTCAAACATGTTCTTACTTTGAGAAGAATAGGAATCCAAGTCAAGGTTCTTCTCCTCAAGTATCTGCATAGAAATCAAGTTTGCAAAATTAGGGATATCATCCCTTGTATTCATAGATGACCTAAAGCTCTTGCATTCATCTCTGATTCCATCCAAGCATGTATGCAAAACATCATCATCATCAACTAGCACAATGATAGATCCACGAGCTTCCACAATACTCTTAATCTTCAAGGCATTATCATTAATGAATAGGTCCTCTCTTTTCACTTGGTTTAGCTCTAACTTGAGTTGCAGCTTTTTGGCCTTTATATTTACTTCGAATAGCCTTTCCAAATTCTTCCATGTAATAGTGGGGGTTTTTGATTCCCTCAAAAAGACCATCATACTATTTGTGATACTGACAGACAACCAATACATGAATTTACTTTGTATCTACGCCCAATCTTTCTTAGCCTTTAACTATTTTGCAATAGCATTTCGTGTATGAACTTTAGGTGCTATTACCATGTCTCCTATAATGTAATTTCAAATACCTTTGCCCTTCAAGAAATTTGTCATCCTGAACTTGCATGCATGATAATTATTATTATCAAGCTTCTTGCTAACAATCATGTTGAAGTTAAACATTTTGACTACAAACAAAAAACCTTGTAAAAACCTGCAATATGCAAGCAAGTTGATATCAAGTGTGGTCAGCACAACTTAACACGTAGCCTTTTTCATTGAATTCACAATACTAACTACAATTTGCAATCTATATGCAAATGTCTTTTGTGTTTGTAACCCAATAAATACCTAAAACCATACAAATTCAAAATCTATAAGTTGTACACATGTAAACGAGAGATATAGCCGAAATTATAGTATACCCAAAAACTAATATCGAGGCCACTTACATGTCTAGAATAGAGGTCAAAATGACCTTTCATGCCAGAAATCACACAACTAGCCAATCCATAATACATACACCATTCTTTCTACTCACCAAGTTTCATTACAATGAGAGACTATAGCCCTGCCCTCTTAGGAGCCTCCTTTGCAACTATAACATGTGGAAATTTGAGAAAGCTGGAAGAGTTTTTTGCTCATTCCTTGCTTTCTTGCCCCAACACCTTTACCTCAACCTTCAATCAAGCTCTATGTAGCCTTGAAATGGCTCTAATACCATGAAAACATACAAGAGGGAAGAGAGATAAAGCACCCAAGAGCACACACACAAAAGCAATCGAGACTTGAGCTCACAGAGGGTGAAATCTTCTTTTCCTTCTTTCTTATTTTTTGACACAAAAGAACTAATTCTACAACATGATAAAATACTAATATGAATATACCACAACATATGTACATGCTGTCTCACTAAGTGTGAACCCACTAGGAAAAAAGAGGTGGCATAGTAAATGTATCATAACCAAGAATAGACTACTTGGGTGTAGTCCAACTGTAGAATCACTAGTGTATCCTCATGTTGGTCACCTAACATGCCAATGATAATAATATCATGCCACATCACCAAGGCACATAGTGGATGCTAGCTCATGTAGAGCTTGACATCTCAATAAAAGAGACCTATTTCCATCCCTTTTCTAGGTTGCATTTACCAAGGCAGATTTGCATTTTTCTCTTGGGAAGGCTCTACCAGGCTAGGTGGCACCAAACTACACCTAAGCAGCATCAAATAGGCTAAGTGACCATTCTGTTGACTAAGTGATACCGAAACAAACATGTTTTCTATAGGCAAACCCTAGCATACAAGTTGGGAAACTAGGCCCTACATAACCTGTGTTTTTTATGCAGGAAACCTCTGTATCTCTATGTTTTTGCAAGCAAGTCATCGCTCATCATGGGTGGCACATTTGTAGGTAGATGATTGGCACCTATTCTCTATTGTGTGGCATGTTAGCAAGTGGATAGCATCCTTTATTTATTGCGTTTCAAACTGGCCGGTCTTTTTTGAATAGGGAAACTTCTTTTTTACGTTAAGATATCTTTTTTATTCACGTCAAGAGTAGACATATTTGTGTTTATTGCATGTACACCATTTTCAAGCACTCCTGGTACATTATTAGCCACCCACTAGTAATGTACTAGCTCCTATATTGGATGTGCTTACAGATTAAAGACCTATGTTCCTCTGCATTTACCACTCTCTTTATTTTCTTGGCATTATGTGTTTCCTTCGGCATTGGATACTCCTTGTCTACTTTTTGCAAGTTAGTCTTCTTTTGTAATCTGGCCCAACAAACCCTAATTATCCCAAGGATAAGTCTTATTGGTTACCATTTATTATAGTGGGTGGCAACACCTTCTTTTGTTTTCTTCTAGGTATTTATTAAAGGACATATATGGTTAATATGTATGCTATGGAAAATCGTGTGGTTTGGGATTAGTCAGACTAACCAGCATCTTATTACTCTTTCCCATCATATGCTTTTGGGGCTTCTAGTCTCCGATTGTCATTAATGGCATCTCCTAAGTAGGTGCCAATCCTACCCTCTCTCTCTGCACTTAACAAGGTAGATGGGACAAACTATGTCATGCCGCATGGAGTGTCTCCTCAATGATTGTCACATTTGGGATTTTGTTATAATCCTTATACCCTAACCCACCATGGACCCTCATGATGATGACTGCAGATTCAGAAACTTTATGGGATCAGTTGAATGTGAGAGCCCACTCTTCTCTCCTTTTGCGTTGTGAAATTTTGTACTCATGCATGTTACACGTATTTTCATGGATATAGAGATTTGGAGGAGATTGGCATCTCTCTTCTGGATCCATACTTTTGGGCATCACTTATCTCTTAAGTTGAAGCTACAACTCTCTATCATTGATTCCCCTACAATGAAGGATCACATCCATAAGATGCACAAGATTTGGGATGAGCTTTCATTTCTTGGTACAAATATTTCTTCTGAGGACCCAACTATGACACTTCTCTCACATCTTCTATCACCTATATATGATGTATTTTATACTCATCTTCTCATTTCTCATAGAAGGGAGACTCTCACTTGGGAGGAGCTATTTCCATTGGTGCATAAGCATAATGTATTTCATAGTGAGCTAGCTTCTTGTAGAGCCCATGCACATGGTCATGCTTATGTGGCTTTATCTATAGGTACAAGATAATCCAAGCAGAAGAAAGAGAAGAGGAAGAAGTTGGAGTCATCTTTTGAATTTGATACAGATTTTGTGGGAAAGCATTGAGGATATTCCATGTGTCCTCATTATGGGAAGACCTTGCACCCTAAGGAGAAGTGCTACAGGATATAGCCCCACCTTTGTCTAGGAGTAGGGGTGGATCTACATTGGTGGAGCCTTTGTCTACCTCTACTTCATTACTTGCTATTACCACTGAGTCCACGTTTCTACACATTATCAGGTGGAGGAGCCTTCTTTGCCTATCTCATCTTCTGAGTAGCCTTGGCTCTTTGACAGTGATGCATAGAATACTATGACTTTCAAATGTGATTTGTTATAGGCTTTCCATCTACTATCAAAGGGTATCATCACTACCGGTGACATTTATTTGGTGCTTGTTAATGGTGTTGGCACCTTACCTCTATTGTTATGAGGCCCTATCTATTCTAGACTTGGCTTTTCTCTCCTGTCAATTCGTGGTCTTCTAAATCTCAATGCCCACATTAACTTCACTCAACTAGCCATCTTTGTTAGGGATTCTTCTATAGGAGCCACTTTTGTGATAGGTTGGGAAGAGGGGGCTACATTCCCCTTCCTTTGTGCAAGGTTCTCCAAGCATCTTTTTGCAATTGCACTCATTCTCGATTATGCATATTTTTTCCCACAATTTCTATCCCATCCCCCATCATCTTCTCTTGTGATCCCCTCATATCTCCCATCCCTTTCAAAGGGGGACAATATTGATGATGCGGTTGTGTATTTCCTAGCCCTTTTTGTTTCAAAAGGGGATTCCCAAGATTGTGAGGAGTTGCTTTAGGACTTCCAATCTACTTTGGGCCTTTCTTTTATGCAGCTACCCTTTTCCTTCATCATCAAGCCACCATTCCCTACCGTTTGGCCCTTGGTCACTAGTGTTTCTATGCAGCTTATGGTGCCTTCGATAGTTCCTCACTATCATCTCATAGTTGGATTAGAGGCTTGGCTCACCCATTCTTGATTGGAGTTTTTTTGAGTGATCTATTTGAGGCCTCTTCATTTCCATTTCCCTTTGGTGTGTTTGATCGAATGTCTATATGGAGAGGGGGTCTTGCTCCTTGGCTAGCTTTATTCATTGATGGACTACATTGGTATTGGTACTCTTCTTGCCACTCTTAGATCCATATCTCCTTTATCCTTTTGCCACATTTAGGATCTCAAAGGGGGTGTCAGTAGTCATGTGTGTCTTATCTGGTCATCTCCTTACATTTGAGCCTCAGCTTGAGTCAGAGGGGAGGACATTAGAAGCTCTGACATTGTCTTTCTCTATCATTTTATGTGCTTCAAACACTTTGGATGGAGAGAACATTAGTGCATTTCTTTTTGTGCATTTTTGGCCATTTTTTAGAGGTTTGATCACATTTAGGGTTTTCCCATTTTTTTATCTATATATAGGCAATCTGCTCTCTCACTTTCATTATCCATTATCCATCATTGATCCTTCATGATTAGCCAACTCTCCTTATTGTCTCATCCCCCTACTACCATTTGGGACCCATAGTAACATGAATTGCTGCTTGTTGGGGTTGACTATTGAAACCTTGTACCTTCATCCATTGCACTCACATTGTTACTTCTCTCTCTTGCATTCTCTCTTTGTCTCCTTCTCTTTGTGTCCACTTTCCTAATTCTGTTGCACATTCTTACACAAGAAACCTTGCCTAGGGAGATTGCATTGATATAACCTCCTATATAAAGTTTTTATTCAAGAATTTCATCATTGTGAGCAAGAACGTTGTACCTGAATGTCAGAGCTAAGCTCTAGTAGCAAGAAGAAGCTTAATCATATGTTTTTAGTGATTTGGCATGCTCCACACATTGGCACACTCTAGAAGTCCATAGTGCTAGAAGGAGAGATATGTCAAGAGGGAGAGGGAGAGAGAAAGTAAGGGGGATAGCCAAAGATAAGTTGAGGGGGAGAGGGAAATGAAGAGAGGGAGAGAGGATGCAAGAATAGAGAGAGAGAGAGAGAGAGAAGGGTTAGAAAAAGAGAGAATTAGAGAGAGAGTGAGGGAGAGCTAGAGTGTTAGGGATGGAGAGTTAGTGATAGTTAGAGAGTTAGAAAAAAGGATCATTAGAGAGAGAGGGAAGAAGAGCTAGAGCATTAACAAGGGAGACTCGGTGTTGTAAAAGAAGTTAGGGAGGGGTTGTTATATTTTTAAAAATAGCATAAGATAGAGAGTACAAGAGAGTGAGAAAGAGAAACAAAAGATGGAAAACGAGAGTTAGAGAGCGAGAGAGATAGGGTTAGAGAGAGGCAAGGAGAGATAGAGTAATGTAAAAGAAGATATAGAGATCTAGATTATAAAGAGATATTGAGATAGAGAGATATATAGATATAGAGATAGTGATATATACCCACAAAGAAATATGGTTTAGAGATATAGAGACAACCCCTTAGTTCTTTCGCTTGAATAACACTTAAAAGGAGGCTTGCTCTACTAAATTAAACTAGCACTTAATTCCTATTCTATTTTCAACCACTTATCTTTGTATGGAATTTAATTTAAAGAAAATCTTCCTCCCTTTTTCTTGTTGATTAAATTTCCCGAGTCATGGGACACATTCTATACCAGTATGTGTGCAAATATGCCTACTACGCTGATAGGTTGAAATTGCAGAATGTAGAGAGTGTGCTCTTAAATAAAGAGGTTAACTGAAAGAATATAGATGCTTCTCACACATCTCATGCTTTGATATCAGAGGTAATAATGGTAGGAGCGGTAATGACCACTATGGAAGAGACTCTCAAAAGTCTCATTCTCAATCATATGGATAGTCTTGTAGTAAGTCCCATAGTCGTAGGTCTGCATTGGCTTATCACTATTGTGGGAAGCAAGTTCATATAAGGCCATAGTGCCATGAAATGTGTGATGACAAGTGTAATAAAAAGGAAAATAATAGAGTGTCAAAAAAGAATCATAGTTGTTGGATTGTCCGTAGCAAGTCCAATGTCAAGATTGAAGATATTAATGTCATGTAAATTAATTCTAATGATGACTACATATTTGTAGTTTCTTCTTTTGGTGTTTCATAGTTGATTGATGTCTTGTCCACCTATGCCCAATGTTGACTAATTGATTCAAGGGCTTCATTTCATGTCACCCCTCATCAGAGTGGTTTCACTCCTACTGCAACATGACAGGATCTATAAAATTGGGCAATGACTTGGCATTGGATATTGTTTGTATTGGAGATGTCCAGATGCAAATTTTTTCAAGAAATATGTTTACTTTGCATGACATATGCCATATTTTGACTTTGACTGGATGATGCAGATTATGTTGTTTCTTTTGGTGATTTCTCATGGAAGCTTACCCATGGGAATCTTGTCTTGGCATGCATTGCCAAGTCTAACACTCTTTACCCCTTGTATCTAGATATATCAACCATGTTTTGGCAGTGGTACAATATCACATATATTGTTATGGTATCATTTCCTTACGAACATGTCATTAAAGGGAATGAAAATGCTTACATGTTTGGAGTATCTTCCACCCCTTGACTATAAGTGTTTTGATTCTTGTGATCATTGTTTTTATGGAGGAAAACTCCTAACTCGCATAAGAAATCTGGCATTATACATATGGGTGAGCTTGTGGCTCTTGTTCATTCTAATGTTTGTGTCCTTGTCAAGGAGAGGGACTGGGAGAGAGAAAGAAGAGAGAGAAGACTACAGAGAAGAAGAAGAAGAAGAGTAGAAGAGAGAGAAAGAAAGTTATGAGGAGAGAGAAATACTAGAAATGGAGAGAGAAAGACTAGAAGAGAGGGAGAGAAGACATGGAAGCTTGGAGAGCAAGGTGAAGGAGAAAGAAAACTTGTATTAATTATCTGATAATGAAAAATCAAGTCCCTAACACCTTATATACCAGCCAGTGTAGCTAGTATTTCCCCATTATTAAATCCCCCTTTCTTACATTCCATCCCCACCCAAAGGTTTTTGCCCTCAAAAACAATTTGGGCACTTATGCTAACTGGGTAGGAGTAGATTAGAGTACTATTCTGTTGCATTATTACAGGTGTATACAAATGAATGAAGAGGTATTATTGCATATGTCGGGTCATTGGGGTATGTACGTTACATGGGTCTTATTGGGGAATTATAAAAATGAATTTTGACCCAAGTATCTTGAGTGAATGTGAGTTGCAGACAATGGACAGCAAGCTGTTTACTACAGGACCTTGCTATAGTAAATCTGTCATGATTTTCTATAGGAGACTTCGATCGGGGTGGGCCATATATCAAAACGGAGCTCTTGAGGAGTACTTTCAGCCCATGTGTGGTGTCCATTGTTCTGCTTTAAAATAGAGAGCCATCTGCAGTCAATCTGAGAGAAAATAGGGCCATAGTTAGCTAGATTTCAACCAAAAGAGTCTACCAAAAAGATGGATGCTGTTCTAAATGAGATCCCAAGCAATCCATTAACCTCCTGGATCAAAAGGTATTCCATCATAATGATTGTCCAAGAGAAGAGAATGCCCATCAACCACATACTCGAGTCCCCCTGGATCAAATGGATACAATGAAGTATCCCCATAATCAAGTCCATGATCACATCCATAATCTCCCGGATCATAGGGAAGCACAATGCCATCTTCATATTCATGTATGCCCAAATCATGTATTATATCATCATCGGACGACATGTGCCAGTCATCATAACCATGATCAAGGCATTATCAAATGCGTTCAATGGTTGCTGTAAACCTTGATTAAGTATAAGCTGATGCTCAAGAATATCATCATGAGGTTTCTCCAAGAGTCTAAAACCTTCAGCATAACCATCTATATCAGTGAGTGCCTCATGTGATTCATCAACGAAGATGCCATCAGCTTGTACATCTTGCTCTTCATTGTTCCTTTCTTGTACATCTTCTTGGTCTTCTTGCTCATCTTCTTGTTGATCATGTTGCTCATTATCCCAATCTTGTTGTTGAGCTTGCTCATTGCTCTCTTCTTCATCATCAGCACTTGGAAAAGAACTCATCATTACATTTGGGTAATCATGAGGTATGAACTGATTGGGATATGGGGTACCATGGTAGTTATGAACTTGCTGTTGATCAAAGCTAGAAGAGTACTAATAATCATGACCATTATTGTCACGTCCATAAGAACTGGGCTGCTCAATTAACAAAGGTTCACATGTATAATCATGACTATGTTGCTAAAAAGGTGCATGCTCATAAGCATAAGCATGTTGCCCATAATAGCCATTCTACTACCAAGGTTCATTGGAATGATACTCTACATTATGACATGGTACATCATGTTTATAAGCATTAACATGCTGTCGAGATATACTTGCATACTGCTCATATTCATTTGCATGTTGTTGATGTTCATATTCATAAAATGCATGCAGATCATAGTGTGTACCATCAGCATATACATGTTGGCCATAAGCATAAGCATCGGGTGCATAATACCCATGATAATTTGCATTAATTGATGGGAAGATGGTTCTTTCAGCATGTACATGTGACTCCTCTTCTTGATCTTTTCCCTTCATTTGGAATTCCATCCAATTAGTGAACTGGGCAGCAAGGGTGTCCATAGCAGTCTTCATTCGACTAATGCCTTCCATCAATTCTCTATGCCCCTCAGCATGCCTTGTCTCATGCAAACTCAGGGTGTTAGTGAGTGCACTAAGGCTATCCATTCCATGAGAATAATCTTCATCTTCCACCTCAGGGTTAGTTTCAGCCCTCGGGGCACATGCATCCCTTATCTATTGAAGGTCATCATTTGCCTTAGTTTTTCCTTATTCCCTGCCATGGTTAGGTGTAATCCCATTAGACCACCTGTTACTGTTTTGCCCGTAACTTGAGCTAGGAAGCTCCGATTGACCTACTTTTTTGTTCAAACCGGAGCCAAGGATGCCCTCTTTGAATTGAGCTTAAGCATGTGCTCCCAAATTTTATATAGAAAATTCTGTAACAAGAAAAGTACTGTTATATTGTGCAGTCCAATAGCTTGTCAACATCTTTTCTTTTAAATGAGTTGTAGTTCTATCTTTTTAGGATAATATCTAAAATATAATAGTTTTTTTTCTCAAGAATCTAATATTTTTGGACCATTCAAACTATACACATTAATACTAGTGATTAATATGGCTCATAAGTCCCGTTTACATTGTACTTTTCGTGAAGGGTGCCTACGGTCCTTATCAATCCGAGAAAAATATCGGATTTATGACTCTTGAATTTTTTAAATATATTTTTAATTAAATAAAAATTATTAGCTATTAATGCTAGTTAGTTTTTACCTTAATTAGTCTTTAGTTAGTAATCTTACTAACTTATTAATTGACTAACTAACTTTCAAACTAACCAACTAACTTTTATTGCGTGGAAATATTACATCCTCCCCCCCTTAGAGAAAATGAGATGTCCTCATCTCGAGAGAAACTGGGGAAGACAAGCACTAATGGGCCTTATGACCTGTGGGTTAAGACCCACCATGCATCTGTTGCGCTACTCTTAATGTTTCAAGTAGTGCACTCATATAATTCGAATTAACCATAGGTACAAGAGTAGGATTTATTCTCAATTGTGTTACATGTCGATTAAGCTTCTAGGAATTTTAGTCCTCCTAATAAGGTTTAGTGGGATCTAGATCTTCGTCTTCATCTGATTCCTCTATATATCCATAGACTGCACCTGTGTAGCTTCATTTTCTTGGAGGCTCAATGTCTTCTCGACTTAGATTAGGGCAGTCTACTTGGATGTGTCCTAGCTCATTACAATGGAAGCATTGACGGTAGGGACATCTCCTACGGATGTGCCCTATCTCTCTGTATATATGCCACCTCTTATCTTGATCTCCATAGTCATCTTTGCTACAATTGCCCGATTTAAGTTCTTAGACGATTGGATTCACTCAGAGTAATGCGTCTTGCAAGTCCGTTGGACACATTGCTTCAAGACGGTGGTTCAGAGGAGTGTTCAGGCCATGGCAAAACTTGGATATTTGCTGTGCAATATTGTCAGCATTCGTGGGTGCAAAAGGTGCCTGGCAATCAAGCCATACCACTGAGGTTATTTCTGTTTAGGATATGTCTATGAACCAAACATTAATCAATCATGTATCATCATGCAGTTTTGCTCTGATACCAACTGTAACGTGTCCGCTTGACCACTTGTGGGACACGCCTTAATAGCCCATCGGGAGGGGAGTCTAGAAAGCGCCACCTGGCACTCGCAAGGAATGTCATAGGGTTTGCGATCTAGGTCTTCACGAGTCTGCTTGAAGTGGAAGTATCCAGCTGTTCCCACTTAGGACCGACCTGAAGTCAGGGTTCCTTTCCTATCATCCAAGTCTCTAGGAAGTAGCTAGCGTCGAGCTCTAGATGACCCACTTTGAGTAGGAACAATAGAGTCAAACCAGATTTATGTTGCACTTGGTTCATAGAGAATGGGAAACGAGAGGGATGCACCGCTCAACCTCTCTACCGTAGGGCATAGTCCCATTCCAGTCCCCTAAAATAGCATGAATCGGGTTCTAACTTAAACTACCTAAAGTCATCCGATGGTAAATCTTTGTGAGAAGCCTCCCAATTCTCTGGAACCACCCAGCCGTAGGATGGACCCGTCGGGGGGATTCCGTCCACCTTCTTCTCTTGATAGCTTTAGTTGTCTAATTAGGTCCTACCACATTTATGTGCGACATTTAAAATGAGCTTCATTAATTAAGCCTTTTAGGGCACAGAGTTCGTTCACGTGATTTACAACACATACACAAAAACAAAACAAACAGTCCTTTTATCAAACAAGTTCCTTAACTTATCTTTAAGTTAATCTTTGTCTCCTGCCCATACAGGAGAATTATGTATCCCTTCTATCCAATAGAAGTACCCGGTCCAAATCTCATGGCACCGAAATTTCCATCCTTTATCTAGAATAGAATCTTCCAACGTCCCAGACATTGGGCTCACAGGGATCTCCAACTCCATTCTGGACACACAAGAGGTGTCCAGAGCTCCACCTGACCCACAAGCGGTCTAGGAGTGAGATGCCATTTTCATGGTTGGCCTTTTCATCACTCGACCATCGGCGTATACATCGAGCAATGCCCTCTCGAGATAATCCGCGATGTGATCTTGGAGATGATCCACGCATGCAAAATATCCTTCCTTAATTAATCCAATTAAAATTCAAGCACAATCAAAGCAATCAGCCCTAATATCATATTCTAGAAAAACATTCCTTTATTCCCATGGCAACTTGTCGTTACAGACCCTTGCCATGCATTTGCCATCAACACAAGCCTTGGAATATTTATCCAAATCACAATGCAACAATCCCTTCATTGAAAGAAAAACATTTCAATCAACCACCAAAACTAATTTTATTTTTCCCAAACAATACAATAATAGACGCGATAATAATTCCATCGCATATTCACTCTCCCCCTTGGGGCCAAAGAGTAGAATTTACTTAATATTCCCTCATTTAGCCTAAGGCATATGCTAAAGGTTCCAATACTATACATGACGTAAGTCCTGTCATTCCAATGCAAATTAATCAATCTAGCAAGAGCATTTATGCCTCTTCTCTAAGTGACAATTATCTTTTAGCATTTTTCTACTATGCAATATTTTTTCTTGGCTTTATCTTCCTTTCTCCTAAGGCAAGGAGTCGCATGTCATCGATGTAAAATTTACATAATCTCTCCCATGTATGTACTGTGTATATGCATTTGCGAACTTTAAACAATATTATCCTTAGTAAAGATTAATCAAAGACTCATCGATGCTCAATTCTTTAGTGTCACATATGTTGCTTATTCTATGCATGGATTCATCACATAGCAACTAGGTGCAATTTAACTCCCTTTGATACAGGCACTTCACAAACTTCATCTTTGAATATTTGAGATGCGATTTATCCTTTTCAATGACCTATTCTAGCACCACAAGGTACAGAGCCTAATGCATCTCTTGCGAGCATTTAAACAAGCATCTGTCAATTTGAAAATACATTACTTACGATCAATACCGCAATTGAATTGATAGTGATGCCTTTGCCCGAAGCTATGTTGCTAGTTGTAGGATTGTCATCCACATGCGACATTCCTTGCTTGGAGGCCATCGTCCGCAAGTAGACTCAAGAGATTAAGAAGATGGAATAGATTCGAGATGGGAGAGCGAAAGAGAAGATGGTTAAATCGAGGATCGAGATAGAGGGAAATTGTGCAACCTCTCGGGGTAACTCTTCTCTCTCTCTCTCTCTCTCTCTCTCTCTCTCTCTCTCTCTCTCTCTCTCTCTCTCTCTCTCTCTCTCTCTCTCTCTCTCTCTCTCTCTCTCTCTCTCTCAAGCTCTCTCTCACAATCTCTTGGAGGGGTATACTCTCTCTCTCCCTCTCTCTTGCAGCCTTTTGGGTCTCCTTATGCTCTCTTGTGCCTCCCCATGCCTCATATTTATAATGAATTAGAGCTGAGGGGATAAGTCTGAGAACAAGAGTGGAGGGGCTCTTAGAAGACTCAGTGATCTAATGCTCGGATCATAAATCTGATGGTTGCATTGGCTCCGAAAGGGGGGTAAAACTCCAAGACACTTGATTAGAAAACTCTTAGTTCACTCCTTCTTTTCTCTGTTCGAAGTGATGTCTACTGCTTGTAGACTGCAATCGTGGCGCGTGCGATTTTGCAAATCACTTTTCTTTATTTTTCTTTTTATAAATTCTCTAAAACTAACTAAAACATCACTTGTCTTTTCTTTTAAATAACTTTTAGTTCTATCTTTTTAGAAAAATATCTAAAATATAACAGTTTTTTTTCTCGAAGAATCTAATATTTTTGGACCATTCAAACTATACACATTAATACTAGTGATTAATATGGCTCATAAGTCCCGCTCACATTGTACTTTTTGTGAAGGGTGGCTACGGTCCTTATCAATCCGAGAAAAATGTCAGATTTGTGACTCTCTATTTTTTTAAATATATTTTTAATTGAATGAAATTTATTAGCTATTAATGCTAGCCAGTTTTTACCTTAGTTAGTCTTTAGTTAGTAATCTTACTAACTTATTAATTAACTAACTAACTTTCGAACTAGCCAACTAACTTTTATTGCATGGAAATATTACAGCTCATCATCCAAACTCTCTAAACCACTAGAATGTCTATCAAACCCCAAATGACTAGCAGGTTTATTATTACCGTCTAACAATTTCTTCTCCCTTTTGTCTTTTACCTACAATACTAGTAGACACACCTAAAGATGTGAGGTTGCTCCTTAGTCTCCTAGACCAAGGGCTATAACTGTAGATATACTATCAAATGATATTTTTGGTCCACTAAGACTCTATGATTCTTGCTTTTCTTTCTGCACATAACTATCATGATCATCATCATCATCATCTAATGCACCACCACTAGATGCATACAAATTGCTCATCTGATAAAAAATAACATCCTTTTTCACTCTGAACTCACCTATGATAAGGGTATAATGAGGATACTCTTCTTGATCTAAAGAGTATCCAATAAATATATATTTTTTAGTATTTAGATGACAAATGATTTTTTATGCCGAGAAGTGCTTAAAAATAGTCAAAATTTACTAATATCAAGGGAAAAATAGACTTCGTCGAAGACGGCAATGGGAATTAGTACGATTTTAAGTGGCAAGTCCCTAAAGTGCTAGTGCTAATTTTCATGGAAAATCAAATGATGGTGGATGGCCGAGCTGGAGTTTTCATAGATGCAAAACGACATCAGGAATCCAACGTAAGTCTCGGATCTCCATTCCGAGGTCGTTTGATCCCCCATTTAATCCCCGCAAGGTTCAGAGTTGTGAAGCGGCTACTGGATCTGGAAGTCAAGAAAAAGCATGATGCAGCCCAACATTGTAGATTTCGATGCCACAGAGCCAGCCGTTCAATCAGATCGCGAATTAGAGTCCGTTTGCACCCCCAAACAAGTTGAAAACCCTTCCATAGTAGTGTGAAAGTGGTTTTTTTTTAAGTGGACATTTTACAAATGAAATGAAATGAAATTCTAAATGAAAAAAACATGAAAAACATGTCATGATGCAGGGAGGGGCGTTTTTTTATTGACGTTCCATTTTTTGGGGATGTATGTGCCTCTTGGATACTCAATCATGTAGAGAGAGAAGGGAAGATCCATGATTCATGCAGAGAGGGCAAGATTTTGATGGTAACCACGTGCAATATGATGAAAGGAATGAAATTTTGATTTTTAGTCTTTCTCTCTCCTTCCTCTCTCTCTTGCATAGAGGCAATTCATGTGCAAGAAATCAAGAAGAAGAGGGGCTAAAGAATGCTTGTCCGGCTGTGATCGGATTGCTTCAAGATGAAGAGGAGGCTGAGGAAAGAGGTTCAGCACTGAAGAATGGTTGTTGATCGTTCTGTGGGCTACTGAGAATAATTATTAGAAAAACCCGCAACACTCAAGACACGCGATATGCTCCAATTTTATGAAGAAATTTTCTTGTTTTTGTTGTTTCATGGTCCAAATGTTGTTCATATGCAATGAATTTTTGTTTGAACCTTGTTTGCATCATGTTTGAGGGCTGTAACTATAGAAATACAGAACCCGTAATGATTTAGAGCCATTATTAATTCTTTAGAACTCGCAAAATGTCATTTTTAATGAAAATTAGTGGTTTTTTCGATTTTGAGTTGGGGGAAAGGAATGAAAATGGGATAAAATCGGAGAAAATGTTAAGTTTTAGTCAAAACAATAAGCCAATACAAATAAATCAAAAAATACCTATTTTTATGAATAATAAATAGAGAAAAATAGAAAAAAATAGAGAAAATTAGGGTTTTCACGCTCAAAAAATATGAAAAAGTAAGATTTATGTGTGTGAATGTTTGGAAAGGTTAAAGCATGAGTTGAAGCCTCAGTATGGCCTCATCCTTTGTATTATAGTCCGTGTTTATTACTTTTTATATACAAAAATGATACAAAACAACCATTTACACCTATGCAATGCAGCAACACCTAAATGGTAAGGGGGGATGAAGGTTGTGTAACGATCTAATTGATACAAATTCTGATTTTCCTTTTTGTGCATAGCATTTAGGGATCGTTCCATAATTAAATATAGGTGACTAGTAGCACAAAAGTTCCAGTGCTAGTCCCTAAAGCAGCGCAGCACGTTACGCTTAATTAAAATTTATGAAAGGGTTGTTTTCCGCACATCACATGACTGATTTTTTAATCATAAAATGGTTATGCGCAATTGTCATACACCTTGCATCAAGCATGCCACGTGGTATCTCCTGGAATGCATTGCAATTGATTGATAAACTTTGACCAACGCTAAGAGGACAGGAAACCTAAGCTGTAGATTTAGACAGGCGCTTCCGTTGGGAAATATGTAATGGTACAATTAGAGAAAAGTGAAACGGTCATAAATCCATGATTCTCCCTGTAGGAGGAGTTACGGGAAAGTTGGGACAAGCAATCTTTTTGAATGACGACCAAGGGGATGAGATATATCAACCTAATGATGTCATTCATTCAGCTCATAGTACCCAAGAAGAGATGGCCATTACTACTGATATATCAGTAGAAAGGCTTGGACTAGTGAATCTACAAAGTGCATAGATCAAGCTCTTAGCTGACTCACATGAGGAGCATGAGGCTAGTCCTCCTATTTTATGCTATCCTTGGTATCCTGATTAGTTTGATAGGATGTGATGTATATGCCAAGGAGATCATATATTGCATGGATTAAAATGAACTATCCATTTTAGGCCAAGAGGGCCAATTAGTTTGCAATGAAATGTGCTATTTCTTTAGGCCAAGAGGGCCCTATCTCTATTTGGTACATGTACATCCAATGCTTTATTGTTTTAGTAATTGCGCCATACAGGTTGATGAAGTCGCTAGAGGAAGCCTTTACTGCGAAGAAGACTGCGAAGAAGCTTCTTGTGGCCATTCCAGATGGTTTCTTCCCCTTTTCTAGTTTTCTCCCTTAAGCAATTAATGATATATGTGCAGGTGAGGGTTTTCTTTCTTGTTGGGGACCGGCAATCGAGGCATGAAGTCTGAGGTTTAGGCTCTGTATATTTGAGGGAGGTTTAAGTAGTTATTGCCTCCTACAAGGCATTGTCAGGCATTGAAAGACCTGTTTTGGATGGGAGTTCTAGTGACCCTCTTCTGCTGACCTGCTATGCAGTCGTTCTAGGAGTTCCTGTTAGTTATGAGGCAATTAGAGAAGCCTACTAAAATACTGAGGGAAACATAAAAAACCCTAAAGATCTTAAAGACAATATATGAATATACGAAGGTGTGTAAAAAGGGGTTCTAACCCCTATAAAAATAGAAAAGGAAAGAAAGAAAAATCCTTGAGTTGTTGTTTATTGCCTTGCGAAGGACTGATCGGTTCCTAGGGATGAAGCAAGAACCGAGGCCGATGCCTTGCCTTCCTTGGGGTGACATCTTGCCATAAAATAAAGAAAATAAGAGAAGGTTGGAGCAAAAATAAAAGTGAGCGTTAGAAAATGATTAAGTGTCGCCTTTTGCGAGGGCTTGGTAGGTTCTTGGATACCGAGATAGGACCTGATGCTGATGCCCTATTCTCCTTGGGTCACTACGCTCAGCTCCCTCCTTTTTACACGCCCAAGTATGGAAAAAAAAAATCCTAAAAGAAGAAATGTGCTACAAGAAAATATTTCTTGATCAAGCTATAGGAGTCCTCGCCTAGGAGGAGCTCCTGGTTGAGTTGTCCTTAGTTAGGAAGGTAGGTCAGACCACCACTTAGAGTGACCTCTTTGATAGTTCTTTTTAGCTTGGTCATGTTGAAGCAGTTGATTAGTGACTAGCTTCGGGCCTTCTATCAGATTATGCTAGGCCTACTCCTCGTGGATTTCATGCCTTGGTTTTGTCAGCGGGTAGGGTATGAGCTATGATGTGTTGTGTTGTGTATTTTTTGTATCAGCTTGATGCTCCTTTTTGTTGTTTATGTGCAGATCTATTCATGGGATTCGACTGCCTGAGTCGCCCTATCCCGTGGTTGCCAATGACAGATGATTTTTTATGTCGAGAAGTGCTTAAAAATAGCCAAAAATTACGAATATCAAGGAAAAAATAGACTTGGTCAAAGGTGACAGTGGCAATCAGTATGATTTTAAGCAGCAAGTCCCTAAAGTGTTAGTGCTAAATTTCATGGGAAATCAAATGATGGCAGATGGCCAAGCTGGAGTTTTCATCGATGTAAAACGACGTTAGGAATCCAACGCAAGTCTCGAATCTCCATTCCGAGGTCGTTTGATCCCCCATTTAATCCTCGCAAGGTTCAGGGTTGTGAAAAGTGATTACTAGATCTGGAAGTCGAGAAGAGCATGACGGAGTCCAACTTTGTAGATTTCAATACCAGGGAGCATCCATCCAATCGGATTGTGAATCAGAGTCCCTTTGCATTCCCAAACAGGCTAAAAACCCTTTCATAGTAGTATGAAAGTGGTTTTTTTTTTAAGTGGACATTTTATAAATGAAATGAAATAAAACTCTAAATGAAGAAAACATGCAAAAACATGTCGTGATGCAAGGAGGGGCGTTTTTTGATTGACGCCCCATTTTTTGGGGATGTACGTGCCTCTTGGATACTAAATCATATAGAGAGAGAAAGGAAGATCCCTGATCCATGCAGAGAGGGTAAGATTTTGATGGTAACCACGTGCAATATGATGAAGGGAATGAAATTTTGATTTTTAGTATTTCTCTCTCCTTCCTCTCTCTCATGCATAGAGGTAATTCATGTGCGAGAAATCAAGAAGAAGAGGGGCTAAAGAATGCTTGTCCGGCTGTGATCGGATTGCTTCAAGATGAAGAGGCGGCTAAGGAAAGAGACTTAGCACTGAAGAATGGTTGCTAGTCAGTCCACGGGCTACTCAGAATAATTATTCAAAAACCCACAACACGCAAGACACGCGGTATGCCCCAATTTTATGAAGAAATCTACTTGTTTTTGTTGTTTCATAGTCCAAATGTTGTTCATATGCGATGAATTTTTGTTTGAACCTTGTTTGCATCATGTTTGAGTGCTCAAACTACAGATATACAGAACTCGTGATGATTTAGAGCCGTTATTAATTCTTTAAAACCAACAAAATGTCATTTTAAATGAAAATTAGTGGTTTTTTGGATTTTGAGTTGGGAGAAAGGAATGGAAATGGAATAAAATTAGAGAAAATATTAAGTTTCAGTCAAAATAATAAACCGATACAAATAAATCAAAAAATATCTATTTTCATGAATAATAAATAGAAAAAATAGAAAAAATAGAGAAATTTGGGATTTTCGCACTCAAAAAATATGAAAAAATAAGATTTATGTTGCGTGAATGTTTGGCAAGGCTAAAGCATGAGGTGAAGCCTCAATTTGGCCTCGTCCTTTATGTTATAGTCCATTTTTATTACTTTTTATATACAAAAATGATACAAAACAACCATTTACACCTATGCAACGCAGCAACACCTAAACGGTGAGGGGGGATGAAGGTTGTGTGACGATCTAATTGCTGAAAAGATACAAATTCTTTTTTTTTTTTTTTGCATAGCATTTAGGGATCATTTCATAATTAAATATAGGTGACTAGTAGCATGAAAGTTTCGGTACTAGTCCCTAAAGTAGCGCAGCACGTAACCCTTAATTAAAATTTATGAAAGGGCTATTTTCTGCATATCACATGGCAGGTTTTTTAATCATAAAATGATTGTGCACAATTGTCATACACCTTGCATCAAGCATGCCACGTGGTATCTCCTGGAATGCATTGCAATTGATTGATAAACTTTGACCAACACTGAGAGGACAGGAAACCTAAGCTGTAGGTTTAGACGGGTGCTTCTGTTGAGAAAATTTTTGTGAGGCAAATCAAAATCTCCTAGAATGCTGAATTATGAAAGAGTGGAGTTTGTGTGAATGTTTTATGTGTTAGCGACGCATCTTGGGGCTAATCCTTGAGGTGTAGAAGAGTCGCAGTGGAGCCGCAACAATCAGCCGAGAGGTGCTTCCCTATGTGCCAATATGTTATGGGATCTCCCTCTAAGGAGAAGGAAAGGTGAACGTTGGACTATATATTGGATAAAAATGCAAAATTGTCATAAGCATTTAGTGCAAAGTGAGTTTTAGACGCTCCTGGCCTACGAGGCTGTATGGTGGGGTTGTCTGTCGTATGCATGAGGTCTGGCTAGTGCTATAGCCAGTGCTGGCCTATTTTAGGGCCCATCATTAGATCAAGATTTTTTTACAACTCATCTACCACATGAACATGTACAATACAACCAAACACTTTCAGGTGTGACACATCGAGCTTCTTGTCTATAAAGAATTCAGGGGTCATTCCAAGAACTATAGCTATGGGAGTTCTATTCATAATATAGACAAAAAATATGAACATCTTTAGACCAAAAATGTTTTGGCAAATTCTTTTCATCCATCAATATACCTACAAATTCTCCAATATGTCTATTTTTCCTTCAACAATCCCATTTAGCTATGAGGTATACTTGCAAGTAAACTGTCCCTTTATCCCATGAGACCTCAAAAAGTCACTAAAGTCATTTGAGAGGTACTCTTCCCCTCCATTTGATCTCAAATACTTGCCTTTCAAGCCTATTTCTATTTCAAAAATAGTCTTGAAAGTTTTGCGGTGCTCAAATACATCACTATTTTCCTTCATGAAATACAACCATAGCTTTCTTGAACAATCATCAATAAACATGACAAAATATGTGCTACCACCAAGAGAATAGCTCCCAAACATCTGTATGTACAACATCAAATATATTCATGATCACATCTCTATCATGTGAAAAGGTTGTCTTGTCTGCTATCTAAACTGACATGCTTCAAACACTTTAAGAAATTCTACAACTTTTAAAGTAGGCAATCCTATAATCAACCCTTCTGGACTACATTAATTTCAGCCTTTACACATTTGCATGTCTAATATGTTTATGCCATATTTCAATGTTTACAACCACTCCTTTGCCTTTAGCATACATAGTAGCATTCATAATAGAAATTTCAATATCTAAGGTGAACATGCGGCCAACTCTACTTTCTTATGCAATCAATCTATACTTGTCACTAAAATCTTCCACAAAGCAACCTTTTTTATTAAATTGAACTTGCAATCCTTGCTCTACCATTTGGCCAACAAACACTAAATTCTTCATGACTAATAGGACATGTAATACACCTGACATACTCTTTGTTTGACCATCATATAAGGACAATGAAACTTTTTCAATGTGTGAAATTAGGTGGCATGAATCATCACTATCTTCTGAACATAATCTAAATGTTGTAACTCATGTATCTCTCCAAGCCATTCAATATAACTAGGCATATGATTAGATATATCTGAACCAATGTCAATACCTAAAATGAACCCGACACTGGCTCTATGGCACTAGAGCCGAGCCTCTACTACTCACCCAAAACCACTCCACCTAGCCTCGTGGCTAGGAGCATCTAAGACCTTTCCGTTTGTAGCATTTTTCATAGTACAACAAATAATTATTTCCCTACTCCTCAAAACGATTCCCTAAACATGTTGGTGCTATACACCACATAGCACACACAAAGGGAGCATCCCGTTGGTTGATCACCGTGGCTCCACTACGGCTCTCCCATACCTCGAGGATTGGCCCCAAGCTGCACCGTGAACGTAAAGCATTTTCAAAAAAAAAGTCCATTCTTGTAATAAATTGATCCAGAAGATGATATATAAACCTCACCAAATAAACCCCAAGGAGCCGAATATCTAGCCTTACGGCTTCGGGATACCTCACACTCTTAGTGTTGGGTCATCACTCATACAAACAGGTGCTATGCATCAAGGATATGATACCATGTGGTGTATCAATGCAAGTGTGAATATGACCATCATTCTCAAACAAATTTATTCATGGAAAAATCGAAAACGTGAAAGTGCAAAGACAATTCTTTTCATGATTTCCTTTTCTACATGATAGTGCTCCATTGCTTAGGATGAGCATTGTGTTTCCTTGTGCTACTAGTCCCTTTAATTTCAAACAACCACAAACTCTATACATCAACCATCATCATTTAACATACTTCAACCACTCAACAATCCCCTTTCCCCCTAATGTTTAAGATTTTAATTTCATGGATAGGTATAGGGCATATTTTTCATGTGTTTTTTTAATTAAAAATGATAAATTTTCACTCTAGCAAAGAAATGGGACTGAACTCATGCTCCAACTCCATCATACGATCACATACATTAATCATATTTTTTCTTATTTTTATGACAAGAAAAACCTAATTTTATCCTTTTTTTCTTATTTTTTTATTTTTTACAAATAATTATAGATAATTACTAATTTTAAAATGTAAAATATTTACTCTTATAGAAAATTATTTTCTTAGCATATTTTATTTCATGGGAACAGCAAATGCGCACCAAAAATCCAAAAATTACATATTTTCCTTTAAATCGCCTAGTCTCAAGTTTTGCGTGTTTTGCATACAATTATTATACAACTAATTTTTTATGATTATTTCAACATGAATGATCAAACAAATAATTTCCAATCAAATCCATACATTACTAACCATTTCAAACAAGAATCCATTATAAAATGATAAGATCTACATTTTTCTCATAAAATTGCTCATTATGATGTATGTTTTTGGACATTGGAGGCATGTTGATGCTCTTCCACAGCTGTTGAAAATCCGTCCAACTTTGATTTATGTATCTTTCCACTCCCATCATTTGACAAAAAATATCCATCTCAGCCCATCCCTCTCTCTTTTACATTAATCCATAAGAATCATCCACAAGAGAAGAGAGGAGAGAGAAATACTAGAATGAGATCTTGCTAAACAGTGCATCAATTTGAATCATTTCTTAAGCGAGACGGGTGAAAAAATGGAGCATCTCACAGACAAGAGGGTTTCTCTAATGGTTGCAGGCTCAAAAAAATCATTTTTTAAATGATTTGAGAAGCCCCCAATAAAATCCCCCCGCCCCAAAAAACGTTTTTTCTTCATGCCCCTTCATTTCACAAGCTTAAACCAAGCGTAAAGTTAAAACCCCAAAAAATTGGTTTACTTTGGGGGTTTCACACTATGAGAAAAGTGTTTTTTTTGTTTTTGAGGGGGCAAACGTGCTCGAAATTGAGATCTGTCTAGACACCTCACTTTGTGATATAGAAATCTATAAACTTGGCACCCGCCACACACTTTCAAGCTTTCGGATCATGTAGCTGCTTCATAATGCAAAACCTTGTGGGGATTAAATGGAGGGTCAAACGAACTCTGATCGACAAACCAAGACTTGCATTGGGTGTAAAAGAGTGGGGATAGACGGGTAGGATGCGGGTTAGCATGGGAATACCCAATTATATTGACAGGGTATATAAGGTGTTGAGAGACCCAATTAGGGGATCACTTTTATCAATAATCAAGTCTCTCTTTTCTCCTTCCTTCCAGCTTTCATGGCTTCTCTCCTCTTTCTCTCTATTTTCATGTCTTTCTCTCTCTTCTGCTAGGCTTTCTCTCTCTTCGTCCTTCATCTCCTTCCTCTTTCTCTCTCCTCTCTGCAGTCTCTCCCTCCTCTCCTTCTCTGTCCTAGGTCTCCTTCATTATAGTTGGTATATGAGAGCTCCGGTCTTTGATCCTCCTTCTCTCTCTCTTCTCCCTCTAGTTTTAGTTTCTTTTTAGTTCAGGAACCCTAGTTACTCAGGTGCATAGGTACATCAAGATGGGTACAGCATTGAAAGGCCACAGGAATCAGGGGGTACCAGTGATGGCAGCCTTCTTGGAGTTTGCACAGAAGCTTTGGATGTATTTAGAAGCAAACCACCAAACTAACCATTTCTCCACTGCATGCTGTGGATAATGGAGGTCCACAGAGCCAAGATTGCCTATAAACGAGCTTGCCATTTCTGCAAGGTTTGCTCCTTTGCCTCCTAGCAATGACTTCATAGACTTGTCTTCTTGACCCCTGGCCATCATCATGCCTCGACCCTCTCAATTTCCAAGTAGATGACCTCCTTGATTTCTCCCACACCGATGAAGAAGACATTGGCAAGCAAGAAGCTTCCACCTTGACCCAAGAAGAGCAAGAACAAGAGACTATGACTGGCTGCCCGACAGAGGGCACATACAAGACAGAGAATAGCCTATAGCTTTGCTTTTGCCGCAGGTGGTGGCCTGCCAACCTACCTCCAGCGGCCTTTGCTGAGGTCGAAGGTTTGGATTTTTCTCACAACCCAAAGTTGGAAAATCCACGAGCAAAAGATGGGCGTCCACCAGATTCAGCAGGTGCAAGTCGAGGGGGGACTTTTAACCAAGCCTCTTACACTATTCCACCAGCCATAGCACCCACTCCAATCCCACCAGGAGCCACGCCATAATTAGAACCAGGCCATGCTCCAGATGCAGCTGCAAGAGAGCTATGATTGTCACCAAGCCTCCAACTTGAATCACCATAAGATGTCGAGGTAGAAAAAGAATCTCCATAAGTGATGGGTGCACCTGCACTACTACAAGCCAGATAATTCCCAGTGTTGGAGTTGTAATTTGTATCACTCGTACTATAACCATATCCAACAACATTGTAACCAGTAGTGAGACCAATTTTCTGCACACCAATACCACCAGGTATCCAGCTTGGTGCACCATAGCCGGTCATTGCAGTTGTTCCACCTACCCCATAAGCAGCAGGACTGCACTACCAGCAAAACCAGTTCCGGCACTTCCCCAAGGACTTGGAGGCCCCCACTAGAGCATTGACATATCCTGTAGAGGGAGCTGCTAGTGCAGCATAGCCAGCTCCACCTCCATATCCTAGTTATATTGATCATCTGCTATGCATTTACTAGTTATATTGATCACACTTCAAATATATAGTCTTGATCATTGCAGATATAGATGTTGAGATTGCAAGGAAGAGAATGGTTTTGTTACAGTGAAGCAATCTTCAAGTGGTTGTTGCTGCGATTAAGGGACAATTGCAGTCTACAAGGCCTCTTTGTGGTCCAATTTCGGGACATACAATGTCTTGGTCCTGAGGAATAACTTCTATCAAATGAATTTGGTTCTTTCTTATCAAGGAGCTCTAATGGGCTGGTCATAGTAGGCTCTGTGGTTTCACTGGTTTTATAGCTGGCAAATGTCTTCTACCTGCAACCATCTTGCACTGATTTGCAACTTCCAGGAGTACAAACCAGACACACCATCTCTTGTGGCTCTTTTACCCAGATTGGTTGGTGGGCACAAATAGTTGTGTTGACAGATGTGCACATAGGCCCTAATTTGGCAGGAACACGGAGCATCTTTTATGGTTCTTTTACCCAGCTTGGTTGGTGGGCACAAACAGTTGTGTTGACAGATGTGCACACAAGTATTGGCAGGTTACAGCTATTGTTGGTCACAGCTACTAAGTTCAGTTAAGCCTCCTATGTAACATACCTTCAACATCAGAACTTAGTTGTGTAATGTTGCATACAATATCTGGAGAAGAATATTGATTAAAATTTTTGCACAAGACATGATTGGCAAGATTTTGGAATAAGCATGTGAAAATTCTTGATCAAGATGTCGTTGTCGCTTGTGCTTTTGCCAAGTTGAATTGCCTGATAAAGACTTTGGGTCTGGAAGGCCTAAGCAATGTATGTATTGATTCAATATGTTGTTGAGAAGGTTTGATTGTACCCTTCAGGTACATGCAGACAGCAGTCATTTTTTGATGGCAATGAGGTCTGTGCAATCATGGAGTCATTATTGATGAAGTGTGGTAATACAAAAGATGTAAGAAACTGGTCTACAGAAAACAATTGGTGGGCGAGTGAATTATGTTGGTTATGCATGCGCATTGGTGTTGAAGAAGCCAGAGCTACGCACTCCGTTTGAGCACTGACAGTGAGAGCAGATAAAGATCTGATCTCTTATCTTCCTTCCTTGCAACTTGGTTCCGTAGACCATAGGCTTCAAACCAGTTTAGCACTGACACAGGAAACCTCTTCAATTTACAAAAAATCCTTCTTCTCTTTCCTTGTGTCTGCCCCAAACATAAGCATTATTGCAACATTGACAGGTTGTTATATGACAAGTTTAATGTAGAGAGGCTGAAGCAATTCCCAAGCTCCAGGGGGATTTCACCGGAAAGACTATTGTTGTTTAGGTACAAAATCTTCCAATTTTGCAGCTGTCCAAACTCTTGAGGGATGTTGCCTCTCAAAGCATTGTTTGAGAGATCCAATTTAGAAATTATTTTGAGTTTGCCAAACTCTGGAGGAATCACACCAGCCAGACTGTTGTAGCTCAATTCTAGAGTCAAAGGTGCTCCAAATCTCCAAATTGAGTAAGGGATTGGACCTAAAAGTCTGTTGTGGGAAACATCAGTTTCCTATTTACACACAGGCTTGATACAAGAGCTGATATTGTATGTTTTTGCATGCCATTCTACTTTGCATCCAAGTACTATGTGAAGATCACTATTCTATACAAACATAGCAGTGAGATAGCATTGGAGGAGCATGTAATATCCTACATGAGGGTCACATAGATATTTTGCACCAGATGCATCAACAATTGTCAAGGAAATATTTATGTCTGTCAAGGTAGATGATGAGAGTTTCCTGACTGAATCTATGGACAAAGAAGGTCCCAATAATTCTCTTTAAGTAAGGGAAGCACCAGTATCCCAACTGAGGGGTTGATGATGCAGCAAATTTCTCATTTGGGACAGAAAGTACAAAGCATTCAGCACTTGGCACTTCAATAACTAAAGAGGCAGTTTTACCAGACACTTTCTCCTCCTCATTTACTTCAGATGTCTGCTGATGCAACTCTGCAGATCTGTTTCCTACTTCAAGAAAACCTGGTAGTAATGTATCTCTTGAGTCCAATGCCTTTCGAACAACATGTTGCCAAATATTTGAGCTTGTCCTACGATAATGGCATGAGCAAGAATTCCACAGTCCCAAGAGAAATTGAATTCACCATCATGGGCATATTTTATGTTGCTGACATCATAATACTGGGAATATCCTTCGCAAATTCAAGTATCTTGCAACCATCAAAGTGCTAGTGTTTGTGGTAGCCAACGCAACATGAAATAATTATGAAGGATTTGCAAGAACTGCACTATTTGCACATGTATGGACAGCAACTGTACGACTTGATGGATGTATAACGGATGTATGGTGGATGTATAACCACCATTGAGGCCCTAGATGTCTTGAAATAAGCACCTCAGCATTGGGATAAGGTATGCTCATTGAAGGAGTCTTTGCAAGGTATTGCAGACAGTTAATCCCACACAGTCAGCCCGCAAAAGTTGATTACAGCAAAGCCTTCTTGTGTGACTGAGTACAGGCTCTATAGCTCAATTTGAAGAGGGCATCATCCCCTTCGATCTGAACTAAAAATCTCCCCATTCTGCCCTACGGTTTGGGAGATATGCTCAGTTTTGTGCTTAGAGGTACTGTGGAACAGGCAGCAGTCCTCCACAGTCAGCCCGCAAAAGTTGATTACAGAAAAGCCTTCTTGTGTGATTGAGTGTGGGCTCTATAGCTTGATTCAAAGAGAGAATCCTCCCCTTCGATCTGAACTAAAAATCTCTCCATTCCGCCCTACGTTTTGGGAGATACGCTCAATTTTGTGCTCAAAGGTACTATGGGACAGATAGCAGTCCTACACAGTCAGCCCACAAAAAGTGATTACAGCAAAGCCCTGATCATTTATTCTCTGAGATATTTTTACATAGCCTCGTAGAGGAGATTGATAGCTTTCATTTGAATCAAAAATTTTGGCGATCGGAGCTTTCTAGCTCAAGATATCGTCATTTCTGTAATAAGGGGTCTAGTGGACTGCACTGGGGATGGCAGGCCACAAAGGTCTAGGAGGACTTCCAACGTGAAATAAGGGACTCCCATGCCTCAATGAATGATCCTAGATTAGCCCAGGAGGATCATGAAGACATGTTTGAAGAGGGTATCCCCCGAGATGGACTGCTTATCTATGCTCAACCAAACCCTATGCCAACATGAGACCCGTCATGCTGAATGATATCAAGAGATGGAACAGCGCCATAGGGAGATGGAAACCCGCCAAGATCACCGTCATTCCGAGATGATGGCCAAGATGGAGTTACTCATAGAGTACATGGGTGCCCTCATCCCCTCCATCGCACCCTCCTTGGCTTAGCCCAAGGAGCATGTCCCTCCCCATGAGGCCAACTCCCCTCCTACCTTGGAGACCGGGCATAACCCACAAGGTTTTGGTGGCACCCATGGCCTTCCCCATAGCACCTATGAGTTGGGTGAGCCCCCTATGCGACATGATGAACCCATTCTCCCATCACTCGTGACGAACCCTTCTAGCCCATCCTTGGGACAGCAGCTCCCCCATAGTGGAAGCTATATGCAAGGGCAAAATGCAAATTTTGGGCAGCATAGTATGCAGGGTGCACATGGGCAGCATGCAGATGGCAGTTTTGGGCAGCAAGGACCCAATGTTCAATTTGGTTTGCATGTTTTGCATGGGCAGTATGGAAATTTTGGGCAGCAAGGCCCTAATGCAAGTGCACATGGGCAACATGGGAATTTCGAGCAGCAAGGCCCTAATAATTAGTTTGGTCCACACATAATGCATGGGCAGCATGGCACCCATGGACATTTTGATCTGCAAGGCATGTATGGGCATTCTCATGGACATTATGAGTACCATGACCATTGGCATGGGTTCGATGTGCAAAGGCAAGTACATGCGCCTACTTATGGTCAAAATGCATATGATGAGTGTGAATATTTTGAGCAGCATGCATGTGATGACTATATATGTTCTTATGAACTACATTCTGGTCACATACATGGACACCCATCTAGACAGCATTATGTACATGGACAAAATCATACAAATGTGTATGAGTATGTACATCGGGAGCAACATCATTATCAGCAATGGAGTGCTCAATATCATTAGCCACTTGATTATTACTATAAGCAACATGCGCATCCTTATGAGCCACATGATACTTCTCAAGAACAATGCCATGATGAGAGCATCTCACTGCCACAGGCTCATGAGCAGATGCCCCATCAGCCCAAGGCCCTTACCTTTGAATGCCCAATAATAGCCACGCATGTGAAACTCATGGGCATGAAATGCCTAGGGATTGATGCATTGAATGTTGTATTGATTGCAGCCTCATCTGCTCCAGTCCGATTTGACCTAATGGTTCCCAATAAGTTTATGGACAAGTCAAAGCATGCTACTGTATGGGTCGGTAAGGATCTTGTGACACCATCTGTGCTTCACGATGACACCATGAATTACTTCTATGATATAGCGGATGCATTGGATCACAATTATCCTTTTGACCCCGGTGGTAGTATGGTGACCCATGCTTGTATGGATGACCCTTATGCTCTTGATGCTTATTATGGAGGTTATCCATTTGATCCCGGGAAACGGAATGGTCTTGGAAAAGCCCTATGCAGATCAGCATTTCACCAGTGCAGTTCTTTCCCTACTCCAAGATGTAATTTTGATTGAGCAGTAGCTAAATTTGCCCCAGTCTGAAATGCAGACAACTTACAGACAGCATCGTATTTCAGAACAGTTTTTACCTTGAATTAATGACACTCAAGTGTCACCTATATGGCTTGAAAGTACGCTTCATGAGCTTCATTTTAACATGTCACACGCCTCAATCAGAGCTACCCATAGGAAGTTATGACCAGTTTTCTCCAGCAGGCCTGTTTTGGACAGCATGCTGTCCACTGTTTGTTATCCCCTAATTGTCAAGAACTGGAGACCAAACTCATATGCTATCAACTTGCACATGTCATATACATCATATACACAATCCTATGCCCCAATTCCACATGAGATTGTACTTCCTCAGTACCTATATTCTCCTTTGTAATGCTGAGCAGAGTAGTACTCTGCACATGTGAGCCATAAGTCCTCTTTTTGTTTTTGAGGGCAAAAACCTTCAGGGTCGGGATGGAATGTAAAAGAGTGGGGATAGACGGGTAGGATGCGGGTTAGCATGGGAATACCCAGTTATATTGACAGAGTATATAAGGTGTTGAGAGACCCAATTAGGGGATCACTTTTATCAATAATCAAGTCTCTCTTTTCTCCTTCCTTCCAACTTTCATGGCTTCTCTCCTCTTTCTCTCTATTTTCATGTCTTTCTCTCTATTCTGCTAGTCTTTCTCTGTCTTCTTCCTTCATCTCCTTCCTCTTTCTCTCTCCTCTCTGCAGTCTCTCCCTCCTCTCCTTCTCTCTCCTAGGTCTCCTTCATTACATTGGGTTCCTGGCATCAAACTCCATCTAGAAAAACTCCAGCTCATCAATCGGCAATTGTTTCATTTCGCATGAAAAATTGGTCTTTGATGGCCTCCCGAGCTCTTCTCCACTTCAAAATTTTGCTTTAAACTTTACCCTCAATCAACATACTATGCAGCATCATGTGTCCCCTTTCCTATAATAGCATTCATCATATGCTACATAACAAACAAATGCTCATTTTTGTCTCCATTCTATCATGAAGACAATGCATAGTTTCCTTGTTGCAATTTATCACTGTGGATATCATCCTTCTTAGCATAACATTGGGCTATAGTATGACCTATTTTACCACAATAATGGCAAACAATACCAAAATTGCTAGAACCTTTGCCATCAACCTCTTCCTTTATAGATTCCCTTGCCTCTAAATTTTCCATGGCCTCTTGAAACCTATATTTTATCAAATTATTGATTTAACTTGTTTTGTTAGTTATCACTAGCACATCCTATACCACAGTCTCTTGAAGAGGATCTACCATGTCCCCTTCTTGAACTTGAGTAAAATTCTTAGACCTCTTCACCAATTCTTTCAGATGATTCACCCTACATATTGTGATCTCTTCGATGATCACGAGAGAGACCAACTCATCAAAATTTAGAAATGGCTTCCATACATACATAGAAGTAACAAACTATTTCTAAGCCTTTTCATTATTAAGACCATCCAAAGTAGATGATACTAAATCATTATCATTAGATATTACATCAGTCACTGTGAAAGCATCTACAATGCTCCCCACCTCTCTTTCTTCAAATTATCTAACTCTTGCTTAAGCTGAATCTTTCGTGCCTTTGTATTCACAAAGAATATATTTTTAAATGTGGTCCATATTTTATTTAAACTTTTTCCATTTTTTATATACCCCAATATAGTATTCTCAATTATTGCAGATAGCCAATACATTATCTCTTTGTCCTTTGCATTCCATTATTTCCATGCCTTTAATTCATCTATAGTCCTAGGATCACTCGACTCAATGCATAAAAGTATATGTGAGATTTGGTTTCTTTTCCTAATGAAAAACATGCTTTGTTATGAAAGTGGGTGTACAAGTTAAAAGCACCCCTAGACACCCCAAGCCAACCTATAAGGCAAAATTGGTTGCTAAGGGTTTAAGCAGGACCTTGGTGTTAACTTCAATGAATTCTTATCTTCTATCATCAATATGAAAACCTTACACTTGGTATTGGCTTTGGTTGTGTAGCTAGATCTAGACCTTTATCAAATGGATGTCAAGACGATTTTCTTATATGGAGACTTGCATACTGAGATTTATATGTAGCATCCAAAGGATTTCGAGGAAAAAGGCAAGGAATACCTAATATGAAAATTGAGAAAGAGCCTTTATGGCCTTAAAAAGGCACCTAGAAAATGGTACCACATGCTTGATACATTCATGCACTCTAAAGGATATAGCCGCAGCGATATGGATCCATATTTATACACAAAGAAGGCCTATGATGGAAACCTTATGATTTTGGTACTCTGTATGAATGATATTATAATTATTGGGAGTGCTCATGATGAGCTGGATGCCTTGAAAGATCAACTCAAGAAGATCTTTTAGATGAAGGACATGGGACATGCCTCGCATATTCTTAGAATGCACATTATATGCGATCACTCTAAGGGGATCCTTTACTTGTCACAAAAGGAGTGCATCCAAAAGGTTCTTAAGTGGTCTCATATATAGGATGTTAAGCCTATTGGGTTTGTCCTTCACCTTCTCATGTGAAGGTGAGTTAGGCCAATTATCTGTAGTTTTGATGAGTCAAAGGTTGAGATGGCCAAGATCCCTTATGCATCTACAATGGGTACTTTGATGTATGCTATGATTGTCACTCATCTTGACATTGCATTTGTGGTGGTAGTTGTGGCATGCCATATGGATACATCTTGCAGCACCATTGGGATGCCATGAAGGGTATCATAAGATACTTTAAGGACACCGTAGATATGTACATATGTTATGGTAGTTAGGATACAAGAGTTTTGGGATACATGAACTATGATTATGTAGGACATGCAAATAGTAGGAAGTCCCCACCTCTAGCTATGTCTTTACCCTTACTAGAGGTGTTGTTTCTTGGATGCTCAAGGTGTAGAAATGCATAGCCTATCTACTACATAGGCACATTATGTTGCAACTACCATTGAGGCTTGCAAGGAGACTCTGTGGCTAGGTCAAGACCTTGGTGTTGTTGATGTGTTACCTACACTGCATTTGAATTCTATGAGTGCTATTGAGTTAGCTAAGAATCCGATCTTCCATGAAAAGACAAAGCACATTGAGGTGCATTACCACTTTATCAAAGAGGTGGTAGAGGAAAGTCTATTGACCTTGTCAAGATCTTTACTTATGAGAATCTTGCAAATCTACTCACTAAAAGTCTCATGGAAATGTTTTGCATTTCTTAGGAAGATGATGGGCATAATATGAGATGACGTCTATTCATCTGCTTATTTTACTTTATGTACATTTGTACTTTGTCACTTTTTTGTTGTTTTCTCCTAACTAGGGACACATTTACCTTTAAGTGGGAGGTTGTTGGGGGTAAAGGTGCATGTGCATGTGCCTAACCGCCCGTGTATTCATTATACTAATAATATATGCACACTTATACACTATGGTTGGTGAGTGCCCATCACTATCACTTCATTCTTTATTCTTTCAATGACAATTGCATAAGGGAAGGCTTATCACAAATTGTGACTATTGGAGTTCCTACATACAGTGTTTTTCTCTCTTGCTTCATCTACCATAGCTCTTGCTTTTACTTGTGTGCTTTCACTTAGGCTCTACTTTTCACTACCTTCTTGGCTCAAGATATTGGCAACTATGTGATTACGGCTACTGCTCTTCTTTTTCTACTTGTAGAGTGTGGTTTGGCGACACTTATAGGTGATGGTAATGAAGAGGAGTTACTTTCACTCCCTTCAAAAGGAGTCTTTCTCACATACTATTTCAAGATAGAGTTAAACACTCTCTTATCTATGCATTAATGGAAGATAAGAAAAAGAAAGAGAGTAGGTGAAGAGGATAAGGTTTAAGTTAGGTAGGTGGAGGATGAGAAACTAATGAGTAATATAAATGTTAAGCATGTGATCTAAGGAAAACTTTGAACTAAGAGTGATCGGTGCCATCATAATGCTAAACTAATTATGAAAGATTAGTTTAGGCAAGGATGTTGCCCACTCTATTATCATGTTAGATTTTTGGTATCCACATGTTCATGAGCTTGAAAGTGAGCTATGGAAGACAGTACTTTAGAGTGCTCATGTTATGTGGATGAGAGAATGAATGTGTGTGAAGAGAAAAGGAGACCAAGTCATAAGATGCAAAGTAGAATTATTTTCATATTGAAAGAGTAGAGACTAAGTGATCTTGTTACAATGTGATATAGAGCCTCTTTTATAGGCATAGGAAATTTTCTATTTCTTACATCATAGGTGACTTCATAGTCACACATGGAAGTCCCCAACCACTACTTCGCATGGGTGTATTTATATCTCTCATATGGATCCAATATATCATCCTTTTCCACCAAATAGAGGAGAATTCACATGAGGTTGTTAGAAGGGGCATAGTTGAATAGTGCAAGGGATTTGAAAATTCATTTCAACCATAGGTCATTTAGGTCCTAATTCACTAGGTTTCTTATTATTATGTCTTCCATCAGCCATTTAAACACTCTTGCTCTATTACGGTGCTAGACTTCCCATACATGAACACATGGTGAAAGGCTTGAGTTGATACTCTTAACTTCTCTTCTAATATAGATTTCAATAGTTACCTTTGGCATATTCTTCCACCTTTGTGACATCTAGGTGATCTATTGTGGCTATCCATAATTCTTAGAAGTTCCCTAAGGACTGTTCTTTCATCTTTGAAGTGAGCTCTTATTTTTCTTGATCTCTCATACTATCAAGAATTCTCAAAGTTGTCTACTAGCACATTGGTTCTATTTTTGGAATTTTAGTTTTAAATGAATTCCATGCATTATATGAGGTGTACTAGTAATCCTATGGCCTTAGCATAATCTACCAATCCAAAACTTTCTGCCAGCTCTTTGGTTGACTTGTATATATTGATAAGGTTTTCAAGGTTTGCCAACATTAAAAATCTCAAGTGTTCCACTCCCCACATGTTTGCTTCAAGGTTTAAATCATGTCACTAGTGGACCTTGAACACAACTTTATCTTCATTAACTAGGTCCTTGATTTGTTAATATACTAGTGGTGTGAGACAAGGAACACAAGTTTACCTTCATCAAGTGGGTCCTTGATCTATAAGGATTGATGATGTGATAGTTACAAAATTTGAGGGTTGAGTTATTGTATAAATAGATAATGAAAATACCATCATGAGAATTATATGAACAAAGAAAAAATTCATTCCATATTTCTCACCTTTACCCTTCTACCAAAAAATTTGCCAATATTTTAGGGTGTCAATGTGTTCCTCCCTTGTACAAAGAATGAGTAAGCTTTCTAACTTAACAAGTTGTGTCATACTATGTGTAAAGTCTTTTTAAAGAATGACATATTGTTATTATATGCAAAGAGAATGTTGGTGTTTATTTATGTACAATTGGTTGAGGGTAATGTTATGTTTTTGGGATCCACTAATCATGCAAATTAGGATTGTACTCCAACTTTGTGAGGGAATTAAGTCAAAATATTAGAGTGTAAACATGTAAAGATATGATGTGATGTCATAGAGCAAGGAGGGTCCATCAAACTGACTCGCTATGTGTAACTTTACATTTGTTAGGACCTTATCAAGCAAAGGATGATCTTGCAAGCCGAGGGGTAACCCAAGCTTCCTTGAAATAATGATGGACCTAAGAGATGTTGTCTAAAAGTACATAGGATTCTATTCTAGGGTACTTATAGCTCAATGTTATTTGACAATTTTTGTGAGGTGATTGCGTGCACATGTGATCTTAACTCTAAGCACATACCATTTCTTTAGGAAGAGCCTTGGAGATTGGCACCTTTTTTTAGCTCCTATTTATCCTTGAGTTTAATAACTCGCACATAGTTGGGAATCAATTGTTGTATTGTAATTGTTTTTAAAGGAATTATTGTGATAGTTGCTACTCCAAGTGAATGATTTTACAATGTAGGTGCTTGTTTTCCTCCCAAGTAAGATACCATTGGGAAACAAGATTGACCATGTCATCATTAGACCCATGTTGATCATTGCAAAGACCTTGGTAGTGGTTCCATATATCAAGTCTAGCTAGAGGAAGCATTATTTAGTAGTGCATTTGGTTCACTTAGCCATATTTCTTGCCATACTATAGATAGAATAACACTTTTTAATTTGTTTTGAAGTTGGTAGGAAGTAGGAGCTTGATATCACTTACTAGCAAGAGAGGTGTATTTGGTATTCATTTGGTATATTTGGGACCTTTGGGACTTAGGATGATGGTTTGATTGTAGCCTTGAGTATAGCCTAATCCATTAAAAGTTTTGAGATAGTTGAGATGGTGACATAGGTATTAAGCAATGTGCTATGTTCTACTATGTTTTTGTGAAGTACTTTGCTATACAGTTGTATTATTCAATGAAGTTATATCTCAACTAATGGTAGATATTATAGAAGAATTTGGGTTCTTCAACTCAAAGATCATAGTAGATTTGGATACTTGGGTATCCTAAGGTTTTGTTATGGGCTTAGAGGACTTAGATTTGAGCTTTTCAATAGGATTTTGTAATTCTTGGCCCTTCACTTTCACCTTTCCATTTTTTTAATGGTAGAGTTTATGATTTGAGTAGTGACACAATACTACTATTGCCATTGCTTGCATCTCTATTTGTGATTGAGCATTGGCAATTTCTTAAATAAATATTTCCATGGCTTGTAAATAGATATTGCCATGGCTTGTGAGCAATAAGATGATTGGTGTGGAGCATTTCAAAATCCAAAGATAGTGATAATCCTAATAGTATCCTTCTAGCTTAAGAAGGGATTTGATTACCAATTAGAGGGATGTGTGAGGCCTCCTTTGGTTTCTATTTTCTCCATTTGGCCAATTTTGTAATGGTTTTGCTAGCCTCAGGGAGTCATGGTCTTGGGTGGGGTTTATTATTGGGCATCCATTGAATTTGGATAGACAACTAAGGCATGCTAACTAGTTGTAGGTTTTTATCTTGACTAGCCAATATTTGTTACAATTTATTTACCACAATTAAATGTTGATGTGGTTTGTGCCCTATAGTTAAGTCCCCTCAACATTAGTACTTTTCTTTTGCCATGTGTTGGTCTACACACTCTCCCCTTCTTGGGTTAGACTTTACTTCTCCTATGTATTGGATCTTGCTTTGCTTGTGGTCTTTTCCTTTGAGGTTAGTTCATGTATTGAAGAGTTTGGCATGTCCTCTTGCATGCTTGTTATCAACAGGGTGACTATAGTTGGGTCATTTAGAGCTTCCTCCACAATGGTAGTTGGTACACCACCAAAAGTCACCATGGTAGCTCTTCTTGTGGCTTTCCTCTAGTCAATTTTCAACTTCCACCAGTGACTTCCTCTCAGACATTGTAATGTGTTTCTTGTATATGCATTTAGGTCCACATCCTCCAAGTTCCCTATGACCAAGTCTTAAAACATGGTCAAGTTGATCCTATTCATTGCACAATTGTGGTGAGCACTAGAGAAAAATGTGTGTATAAACTTGGCCTGGTAGCAGCTATAAATCAGGATCGTGGTTTGCCTCTAGCTTAATGTCGTCATTACCCATTTCCTGCTTTGTAAATTTAAATTGAGCCGAGGACGTATTTTCTTTCTTTTTATTTGAAAGGGCGGTGTGGTAGGCCTAAAACTTGATGCGCCAATTCTACCGAGAGAGGAAACTCCACCTTCTATAGTCCCTCTATTATTGTCACCATGATAGTTCCTACTCTTTTGTCTACATTATATTTTTTAAGAACTCAGTACATCTTGGATGGTTAACACTACCCCCAAACTTCTCCACATACTTAGCCAAGGAGCACACTTCAACCAATTCTTTGGCTTTCTACTCTTTGTCAACAACTTGTCTAAGGCTTAGGATTAGTCTATAGCTCATATCTCTATTTCTTAGTATGTCCACATTCATGTTATATTTTGCTTGCTCTATGTCCGTAACAAGAACTTATGGCTTCCCATAACTCTCAAAGAAAAGGTTCTCATTTACTCCTATCATTTTTTTATGTGTTCAGTGGTTTTAATGGCTCGACATTATTCAATGTTAGTCATTATTTGAAAATCAAAGTGCTCCCACTGCACCCCAAAAGTGAGCCACTTTTGAAGTAGTTCTAATATCAAATGTCTCAAGTGTGTAGGCACCAATTCTACACATGGTTTTGGTTTAACATGACTTACCAATGATATACTTACACTTGACCTTGCTACAAGATTTGCAAGATTGACATTCAGCTTGGGTGCATGCCTCGATGGGGGTGTGGTCATCATATTAGTTGAATATTGGTCCTGAGGTATAATTGGACTTGAAGTGGAGATGGATGATGTGTCTCTTTGAGTTTGAGAAGGTGTTGTCTCTAGAACCTTATGCTTGGTGACTATCGAGATAGTTGGAGTCGATGTTGTTGTGAGGGCCATGGGCTTCTAGTGTTTTGGCTTCCACCTATGAGCAAATGGTGGAAATCAATGGTTCAAAGATCTTTCAATGCTTGATTGTGATGGAATGAAAGTATTCCTACTGGGTGCTTGATTAGGTGTCGACTTGAATTATTGGCTACTAGAGGGAAGCACAATGGTTAGTTTAACATTAGTGTCACTAGCAGTGTGAGAAGGAATTGACTTGCCTTTTGTGAGTTACATGGTTGTGGTAGTGGTTATTGTGGGATTTTTTTAAAGTTGTACCCAACAGTTGCCTTCATAATATCCTTGTGCATGTAGTAAGGCCTTGGGGACCCATTTCTTCTTTGTATTTGCTCATTTTTCCTAGGGCCAATTGTTTCATTGGGTTCTTCAATAGCAGGTTTGAGATTTGGGTTGTTTCATGGCCAACATTTTGTGGGTCAGAGACCTATTCTTGGGAACATACTCGATGTGGGATTTTTGGGAGGTAGCTAGCCTACTTACTAGTTCTTGATTGTTCTTCTGATCTTGTTGTATTTCATTCACTATTTATTTACCCTCGTCACTAGATTTGGTGGTAGCTGAAAACATCGATGGCATTGTAGTATTCTTGGCTAAAGCTTGGGTTCCCTTGTTGAAAGCTATCTATGATTCTGACATTTTTGAGAGTAAGATGGCATTATATTATTCTTGGCTAAAGCTTGGGTTCCCTTTTTGAAAGCTATCTACGATTCTGACGTTTTTGAGAGTAAGATGGATATGTTGGGTCTCATAGTCAACATTGCATTAAGTTTCTTTCTTAAAGGTTCAATCTCGATGGTGATCATGAATCTGCACTTTTTTAATAGAAAGTATGGTTTCCCCCCCATATGGAGTAACTTTGACTGTGGTAAGGGCTAACTAGAATTGTTTGATTTTGGTCCAATCATTGTACATGATTATATTATTATCAGCCCCTTTGTCAATCAATGCATCAAGGACATGATCTTTTTGGGTTGTGATTCATAGCCTCAAATAGGCTAGTGCAATGGTTTCCTTATCTAAATTGATTTCAATAATGGGTACTGCACATAATGTTTATGGGTGGCAACAGCATAGGGGGCTCATATAATGGGTGCACTGGTGGATAGTATTTCTTAATGCAACTTCCATTAAAGAAGCCTATGCCCTCTTTGTCTCTGGTTTTGAGCTCCACGTTATTGGTTCTACTTATTCGATGAACTTGGAATGGTGCTAATCCTCAAAACTTCATTTTCTATTTAAGGCCCTTGATAGAATATAGTAACACTAGGTCACCTTTTTCAAAGTCGTGTTGTTTGACATGTTTGTCAAACCAAGCCTTTCTTCGTGCCTTTTCACAAATAAGGGCATGTGTGGCAATAGTCAAGTTTTAGATAACCTTTCCAATTCAATTCAATAGCCAATCCAAGACTTCTAGCCTTCCCCTCTCTCTTGTACAACTATCTGCAAGCTTGGAACAAACAATTTGATTGGCGAGATTACTTCTATTCCATATATTAGCTTGAATGGTGTGAAACGTACAATTAGGCTACCATCAACTTATTGTCCCAATCACTTCACAAAGCAAAGATAGTTTTTGTCAATACATTAACCAAGATTTTATTTGTTATCTCCGCTTAACCATTTGCATGGGAATAACATGGTAATAATTTTTTATGGAGAACCAAAAAGGTGGACAACATATTCTTGATAACCTCACTGATGGAGTGTGTGTCCTGATCACTAACTAATTCTATCATCCATGATGTCTTTCTCAGCAGGTTCTCTAATGGGTATGTTGCTTTCATCTTTGCACTACCACTGACAAGTCAAACTCCAACAAGAGAAATGAGTAGCTAGCAATGCACCTTGTCACACAAGGTTCATTAACAAGATAAAGCAATACCTATGATCATCAACAAAGAAGGTGAACAGTGTGGCCAGAAGATAGTGCCTAAACTTTTTAACAACAAACACCATTGCCAACCCTTCTCACTCTTTTGTCGAATAGTTCAACCCTACACAAGTGAGTTGTTTGCTTACAAACTCACTGGAAAATCCATGTGATGTTCACCACATTAGTACAACACCGATCCCATGGTAAATTTCAAAGCATCAATGTGCACATGCAAATTGATGGACCAATCTGGGGCTCTTAAAATAGGTGTCAATATTAGAGCCTCCTTGAGCCACTCATAGGCTTGCTAGCACTCCTTTGTTCACTGAAACATAATTGACAATTTGTATAGTGGCTTAGAAATTAATGCATAATTCAACATGAACCATTGATAATATCCAATATGACCTAGGAAGCACTAAACTCCCTTATAGTTGATCGAAGGTAGAAAATAAACAATCACCTTGACTTTTGAGAAGCTAGTGAAAATTCCATTCCTCAACACAACGTTCTCTAAAATAGAGTCGTGTTTAACCCAAAATGGGTACTTCAAGGGGTTCAATGAGAGACCATATTTTCTACACCATTCAAAGACTGTGCAGAGTTTCTCCATGTGTTCTTCCCAGGTTGATGTGAACACCTAACTCATCAACAAATACTTCCAACCACTTCTTGAGCATGTCTTTGAATATCAAACACATGAGGTGGTCAAAGGTAGCAAGGGTATTGGTTATCCCAAAGGGCATGACTATGTAAGTGAAACATCCCCATTCGATGGAGAATGCTATTTTGTGTATGTTGTTTGGGTAGACTTACAACTCATCGGATCCTAAAAACCCATCCAAGAAGCTATGCACTTCCTTCCCTACCCCTGTCTCATGCTCGATGTAAGGCAAAGGATATTTATCTCTCTTAATAGTTACTTTGAATTTTTTGTAGTTTATGCATGCTCAAATATTTTTTGTTCTTTTTTAGTACAATCACAATGGGTGATACCCAGTTCGTCTACCTAATCTCATAAATGAATATTGCGCCCAAAATCTTGTCATCACAAGTGTTGTGTGAGGGACCATATGAATGTTATGGGGTTACTATGCTCAAATAAATACCATTTAACTCCTCTATGGACCATGCTAACACATTAGATAATTCCTTTAAGAGGCTAATGAGGTTAGTCTCCTTGTCCTTGGTCATAGGTTGTTTGTAATAAATTCCAGTCAAGGCTTTTTACCTTCTTACTAGTTTGGCCTTGTCTCTTCTCTCTTAGTAACACCACTATTTGATCACTATTTTTTAATTTCATGAATTGCTTAAGTAGGTCCTATGTTTTCTTTTGCTTCTCAGCATTTGAATCCTTAGATTTCTTTCTCTTTTTCTCCTTCAACCATCTGTGCCTCAAGTGGACTAGAAAGGTCTCCTTTGGTATGCCAGTTCCTAAGGGGATTTGGAATCTTAGGATTGCTATCTGAGCTTATCTCAAAATTAGATTTGAATCCATAGCCAAAAAGGAGATACCCTACTTGGAATCCCTGGATCTCATAGTAGAGGCCATTTCAACTCATGATTCCTACTAAGGACTTGTTCCCCACATCAGGGCACTTCTTCATGTTACCTCCAACCTCAAGATTAGCTTGTATATGGCTTGGCATTGCAAGAAAACCAGCTCGCAAGTGAAAAATGGTGCAACCTGATTTGTATGTTCTACGCAATCAATAGGTCACACAATAGTGCCCAGCTTCATAGGGCTTTTGTAGCCCATAAGACAAGCTTCATTGCCATGTAAAAAGTTTTAAGAATGATCAAGTGTGCAGTTCACACAGAGTGAAATACCAGGTTGCCTTAGAAACCCTAAATTAGACTCCATAGCTAAGATTACTTAAAGCTTCAATTTTCTTCATTTTCTCACTCCTCTTGGCACACTCAATCTTCTACTGCTCTGAACTGAGTAATCACTCAGTGTTTAGCAAATATCTTATCAACCAATCATCAAGCTTTGGAAGATTTGGAGAAATCAAAGCTCAAAAAGGATAACATATTTCTCACCCTTTTCAGTCAAGTAGAGTTCCTAGCATTCAAGATCTCCTACAAGACTCAGTCTTCAAGCAAATAATAAATTTATTTACCATCAAGGAGGGGTTTCAAGCTAAAGGGGTAACATCAACCATCAAGCAACAAGAACCATCATCTTCAAATCCATAGTATATTTTGATACTACATAGTGGGATTTGATGCTTCCCCATTACTTGTGCTTGTTAGCACATTGAAGAAGTAAGTCACCTTCTAATTCATGCTTCAAAGATTATTCTTAGTCTATGTGATGATTTAAAGTCACATTGATAAAATCCCGTGTAAATCTCAATCTTCTTGAAAAAGGATAGACATTGCTTGAGAGTTCTCATGGTAAGACCTCCTACTAAGATGACTAAAGTGGAATAGATAGCAAGTTCAATGATGAAGGCTTTCGTGTCTAGAAGGAGAAGACCATGTATCACCTTACGCAAAAGGACTTGTGGGACTTGTTTGAAGATGATGCAGATAGCAAGAAGGAAGATGATGAAGACATGTTCATTGAAGAAGACCATATCAAAACCAAAGAATGGAAGAATATGAATAACAAGGCACTAGGCATCATTGCCTGGGGACTGAGTGATGATGTGCTACATCATATCTCTGGCATTAGAGATGCTAGAACTACTTGGGAGGAACTTGATAGGATGTTTGGTACCCAAGCAAAGAACACAAAGGTAAAGTTACTTATGCAGTTTTATATTTTGGATGTAAAAGACAATTCATCTATGATTGTACACATCAATAAATTCAAGAGCCTTAAAACTCAGCTAGCAACTCTTAAAAAGACATTGATGAAGATGAGGCAATAGCAATGCTACTTGTCAGTGTTAATCATGAACGGTATGAAAACCTTATTTCAACACTAAGTAATGTTCCTAGTCTCTCACTCAAAGATATCGAGCACTCACTTCTTGATGGAGAAAGCAAATTTAAATTCTCCTCTCTCTTCCCCTAAGCAAATTTAAAAGCAAAGATGTGAATCACTTCTTGATGGTATATACCAAAGGAGCTACTGGACCCAAGGGAAGAGGTCGAGGATTCAACACCGACAATAGAAGTTGGATGACATGTCATTATTGTGGTAAAACTAGCCATATTTCCAATGAATACTTCCGCAAGAAAAGAGCATAGCAAATGCACAATGACCACCACCAAATTCAATTCATGAATGAAGAAGAAGAAAAAGATACTTCCACTACCATCAACAACTTTGACACATTGTTCTAAGGAATTTGTTCCCATAGTGGATCTCTATGTTTTCCTTAGTGGATTTGATTTGTAAAAACCCTTGCCAAAGATGTAAAGTCTAAAGCTTTAACTTGACTAGGCTCCCTATGAGCTAGCCTTCTGGGCCATGTTATCATGTAGGGGGTGCAAAAGCCAGCAAGTGTAGGGATTCATCATTTGAGGGGGGTATTGAGAATTGACAAATGATGTATGGTCCAGGAAGAGCTATCCTGAATCCAATATGCACAAGAGGAGGAGAGTGGAACAGCCCAACTTCTATAAAGCATTGTACTTGACTATCACTTTGAAATAGATTGAATACAATGTCATGATGCTTTGTACTTTCGGTTAAGTGTCTTGTCTTTGTCAGTCCTACACAAGATTGTGTTTATGAGTCCAAGTGCCATCTTAGAACCTAATTCACTTGTGTAACAGTTTTCTCAACTTGTCCATGTTCATTATGAATTGGTCTTCATCTTCCACTCGCCATAGCATCTTCCATACTCTAGATCCGCACATTATGACACTTCCCAATAAGATGTCATAATACATGCCTTTCATCACAATGAAGTTCACTAAAAATTGGATTCCTGCTATCCTAATTGGACAATCCTTTAATACTCCAAATGGGAAAAAATTTATACCATTAGCAAGGGTTAAATTGAATCTAGCATTTTTTATAGGTGGATTTCCCCATGCTTGTATCACTATGTAGCTGAAAATGCTCACTCTTGCCCCTATGTCTAAAATGCATTTTCTCATCACATCTCCCAATGCCACAATGGGTAAGACCACATGCATCTCAATCCCTTCCCAAAACACATTGATTTGTATTGACCCTATCATCACATGAGAGGGTGTTACACTTGGAATGTGAGTGTCATTATCCACTTTTCTTACTATTTTTATTATCTCTTTCCTCTCAATCCATGCCTTAAACATACTCCAAAGCCCTTGATTTTGTCTCACTAGTTGTCCTAAAGGCAATGATACTTGTGTTGACGCAAGAGCTACTAGCAATCTTGCATTCCTTGTTAACCCCGATCGATATGCAAAAAGAAAATTCAAAAATATGAAATAATGTAAAAAAATGAAAACTGGAAAATGAATAAGATAGAAAAGGCCAAAAGCACAAAATGTCAAGTCGAAGGTAAAGATGCATTTGAAAATGTAAAGGCATCACCAAAATTTTGTAAAAGAGTGCTAAGCTCCCTCTTGTGCAAATTTTAAAATCTTGACGAGCATAGGTGAAGGGATAAGGCAACTAAAGGGAATAGGGAAAGAGGACCTTGGCAAGATGCTTGTTCATGTTAACAAAATGATAGGTTCCCAAGGGATTTAGGGCTTGTATATAAACTCAAAAAGTGAATGAGAACTCAAAAAGTGAATGAGAATCTTATTCTTTGGTGGGTGGCTAAAGTGGTTTCTTCTTCTTCTCTTCTCCTCTCCTTGCTTGTGTGTGCTTGTGTTGAGAGAGGAAGTGTGAGAGTGATATGGAGTGAGTGTGTGAGGGTGATGGATTGGGGAGGAGAAGCTCTCCATCTTCTCCTGTTTTCTTTTCTTTTCTTCTCTTCTCTTTTCTTTTCTTTTCTTCTCTTCTCTTCTCTCCTCTTCTCTTCTCTCTCATGTGGCTATGGAGGATGGAGCTTGAAGGAGGAGACTTGAGGTTTCTTGAGCTTGCAACTAGGATCATGGAGCTACTGAAGTGCTTGAGGGAGGAGGCAACTCATTCAGCCAATGGGGTAAGCTCACTACAACTATAGGATCAAAGGCACATAGGCTAGGTGAGAGATAGCCATTAGAGCTCACTTGAAACTCTTGAAACAATAAGTGATCTGTGGGTCTTGGTGGCTGAGTGAGAGCTCCTACTACATTTTGGTTCCATTTTCGAGACCAACTAATTCAAGCTTGAGCACTTGCGTGCTTCAAATCAAGCGTTGAAGAGTAGGGTTTCATCCCCGAATCGGTGCTTGTTATATGTAGGAGATTTTGGAGTTTAATCTTGAATGCAAGTATTTTGGGTTTTGATGATTCAGTAATTAGGATAAATCACTTAGTTCTTGAGTTTGGATTTTTTTTGCATTTAGAGTAGGATAGGATTGAGAGATCAAAGTGAATAGCTTTAGGGTTGTTGTCGTAAACAGGCCCAAAATAGGATAAATATAGGGGAAATATAGGGTTGAAATCCATTGACAAGGCATAAGCACTAACAGGCAACACTAAGTATTGGAATGAAGATTTAAGACCCAAGGAAGGGGGGTTGAAAGGCTCATTTTTAGCCTCAACAGTGAGAGAGAGAGAGAGAGAGAGAGAGAGAGAGAGAGAGAGAGAGAGAGAGAGAGAGAGAGAGAGAGAGAGAGAGGAGAGATACCTAAGGCTTGCGATGGATTGATCAGCTTGTGTAGGAGTTTTCCAACTATTCAAGGTATATATGAGCTTGGCCCTTGTCCATTCTTGCATTCTAGAGGTGTACGTGACCTTACATTCCATAAATTAGCACCATGAATCGAAATTTTTCCCTCGCTGTTGTTGCACTATCGAAATCAAACTAGGTTGTCAGAGTCTGATTCCCTTAATTGGACTTGGGCATCCAATTCTAGATCATCGTACAGTCTGATTCTTGACAATCAAATGCTTGGACGCTATTTAAACCATCCAATCTGTTGAGATATTGGCAATCACACTCAGCTTAGCCTATTTGTATGGAGCAATGTGGGCTCAGGATATAGAATCCCATATGCACAGTAGTGGAAAGTGTAGCCTAGTCTATTCCTATAAATCATTGTACTTGCTCTCTTTTTGAATGCAATGTCATAGTCCTTTTGTACTTATAGCAAAGTGTATGTGGTGACATTGTCAATCCACTACACAAGATTGTGTTTATGAGTCCAAACTTCCATCTTGGAACCTAATTCACTTGTGTGACATTTGGTCTTGATGTCTGTTACCTCATGATCTCACTCTTCCTCTTTCAACCTCCATAGCCATGCTCTAGATCTGACATTTTCTACATGGTATCAAATCCCACAGTCGAGCATGGCTAAGCTCTACAAATGACTCCTTCAGCTCTTCTCAACCTTTGGTTAGCTTAGCTTGACATAAACCATTTATCTTCCACCTCCATCTTCACTCTATCTCTCTTAGCTGCCATAGACAACACCTATCTACCTCTATTGGAGCAACCATATCTCTTAAAGCTTTCTTCTCAAGATTTGTTCCTTAAGTCAAGGTGCATGTTTCCAGCCCAAAATTGCTTGACATTGTGCAACATACAACCTGACATCATTGAAAAACATAGATCTAGTGAAATTTTCACTGTTGTAAATTGGACATTTTCTCTCTCCCTATTGTGAGAATTATTCCACAAGTTATCATAGAACATTTGTTGTTTATATAGGTGACATACTTCATTTAATAAGGCTTGAGAAAATTCCACTCTAGTAGAGAGATATTAGAAGATTACTCAGAGGTGGTAATGTAGGAAGCCATACCCAACCTACTGTTGTTCAACTAATGGCACCATCATCACACCTCACAATGTCCAAGGCTACCATAGGGTTTTTGAATTTTATCCTACGGGCTACCTCTTTACAAAATTTCAACTCAAATGGTTCATTAGGTGAGCTATACAACCAAAATATCATGCTACTATCCTAAAACCGTAACTGGCAGCCTCTCTTGCCACTTAAACCAAACCTCTACCACTTTGATCCACTAAGAATTGAATTTTCTAGCAAGATTTCAATATCCAATAAGAAATCCTTGGAAAGCTTTTGAAGATTTAAAGCTTTCACTGAAGTACAAGCATCAAGCATAGTGAAATTTTATGCTACCATTTCTTGTGTTTTTCAACACACACTGCAAGTCAACTTGGTTATGATCAACCTCAATCAAGCATCGCTATGTGCTTAGGGGTATTTTGCAGGTAACCGATGGATTTGGGTAACAAAACCCCTTGCTAAACCACCTCTTCAGCCAAAGGCCAGGATGCATCAAGAGCGAAGAAGCATAGGAGGAAATCTAAATGAAAAATCAAGTCTCAAGTCAAAAACATTGGAGTGACCAAACCCCTCACGATTGAAAGCAAGAAACCAAACGAGACTATTCGAAGGGTAGATCATCAGCCTAGCATGCTTGACAAGTAGATATTAGATGTAATCATTGAGGGTATGCAAAAGCCACTAGTGCCCAAGGAGCCTTTGATTTCCCAAGAAGATAACGAGCATCATAGGCACAACATTGCTCATGGTAAGGTTAACTGCTCAATAAAGCAAATGGCGGAATCATCTAATAGCCACGAGAAAATCTCCTAGACAGTGTCAAAGCCACTTAGGAGTCCCAAGTCTCCTCTACCCTTTTCTCCTAAACGGACACAGGAACAGTCGTCAAGTGTGGCTACTCAATCCCAATCTCTATCTCCATCTGAGCTTCTAAATGCTGAAGGTGTGGGACATGACATCACTCCTAATTCTCAACCTACAAATATGCCCGTGCAATCCACCATGGCTAGCTCAACTGATGCTTGATTTGCACAAATAAATGCTCAAACGGCAACAAGAGATGCAACCACTTCTGATCTGCTTAAGGCCTTGAAACCATAGTCTACCAATAGTGACCAATCCACTGAACTAGCCGCTACTACTTCCAATAAGGAATCACAACTTGTACCCTCACACCCTAGCAAAGGCTATTCAGCAGGCTATAACTATGTCCCATGAGGACACACTAGAGGAAGAGAATGCTAGGCCCCAACCAAGCACATCAACATGCGACCTAGTTTAGGGTCGTGATTCCTTCAAGGATACACCGTAATTGCCCAAGAAAAAGAGGAGAAAACAACAAAAACATTGGCAGTTGCTAGTGGCTATAGACACCAAGAACACTGAGACCAAGAGCACTGAAGAGCCAAGGAATAAAGCATCCAATCCATCCACCAATGAACACATTGCCATCTCTCCTAACAACAATGAAACCTCAAATACATCCATGTGTTCTGAAAAATCAAAGCAACCATTACCATCAATGGTTGTTTGCAACACTCAATCCACTGACAACAGAACTTGCATTGACCAATCAAGAGTGGATACAACATTGTCACAACAGGGTGACAAGACTATACTAGTCACATCTGAGAAGAACCATGACACAATAGCAGCAATGCCTCAAGAGAAACATGAAAACCCCAAGGATATAAGAAATCCTAGCATTGACCAATCTTGCTCATCTAGGCCACATGACCCCCTAGCTATGCTAAATCCTAGAGAAACTCCTAGAGCCTTGCATGAGATAGCAACCGAGTGAGCCATCATAGAGCATAGAAGTGTCACAGAGTGCTTGACTGAGTTGGATGCTAAAATCAAACTATTCGCACATGTCTATGTCCTTGCAAACATGGGCACATTCCCTAAGGAGCAGCTTGAAGAATACTTGCCATGTCCCCTATCCTGAGAAGAGCAAGAATATCTTAACAACCACTACAACACGCTCCTACATAAATGCATGCAACTCATCTATGATGAGATCTCTGATGAGGAGACTGACGAGCTACGCTTATCTGTGACATTCGACGAAGCGCTTTCCCAACCAAATCTCTTAGAGATAGAGCAACTAAAGCAACAATTAGAGGGTCCAAGTCAATTTTAAAAACATTGGGTTGAAAACCGTGTTACAATGGCCAAACTAGGAGCCCACCAGATTATGACGGTCTCAGAGGAGTGATTGGCTAAATGGTGGTCTCAAAGAGACCCAATCTATGTGGCGCCAACTTCCTTTCGAATACTGACTGCCATTCGGGGTATGGAATTAGCTGGAACTAGCCAAGAGAACTCTCTGGTTGATAAGATTCTTACTGAAGAAGAGCTACATGTTGCCAGTAGACTCGGACAAGGTACCATGCTACTTGATGTTGCAAAATATATGTTGTTATTGAGTAGACTGCCACAAGTAATAGATTCGTGTACCACACTCCAATACAATCCTGAGTTCTACAATTGGTTTTTATCCTCATGAAGTGACATGGATTTATAAACATGTATATAAATAAACAATGAGTTTTGTAACTGTGTATAGATAATACCAAAATGGCAAAGCCAACACACACACAATGTAACGTGCCCACCCCTCAAATTGCGGGACAGTCTTAGCAGTCCATCGAGAGATCAATCTAGAAGAATCCGTCCAGCACTCCCAAGGAATGACATGGGGTTTGCCAACTACAGTCTCTCGAGTCTGCCTCGCAACCAAACTTATCCGACCGTTCCCACTAGGATAGACCTGAAGTCCGAGTTCCTAGCAGTCAAGCCTTCCTAGCAGCCTTCTAGCGTCGATCGACAGCCGCTCCACTTTGCATAGATACAACTGGACCCAAGCAGGCTCATACCGCACTTAGTTCAAAGAGAATGGAAAACAAGAGGGAGGCATCACTCGACCTCTCTGCCCATAGGGCATAGTCCCATTCCAGTCCCCTAAAATGGTATGAATCAGGGTTTCAACTTACAAGTTCTAAGGTCCTTGTCTAACTAATGTTCGCATCAAATAAATTCCATTGAGGAAAGCTCTCGGCTAACCGAGACCACCCTTCTGTAAGATAGACCCATTGGTCACATCCGCCACGCTTCCCTCGGGGGTTGTTTTAGTTATCTAACTACCTACCACATTATGTTTGAAACATAAAAGCAGCTTCCTTAATTAACCCATTAATCACAAGTTCCTTTATGTAAATTAGGGCACAAACACAAAGATAGGATAAAACAAGATCCAACACTTCATTAACTTATTTTCAGATTAATGTTTGTCTCCCGCCCATACAGGAAAATTAAGTGTCCCTTTCTGCCTCCGCAGAAAAATCCTTCCATCTTTTGGCAAAAAAAACCCAAAGGTTTATCCTACCAGGATTCTGCCTTGTAATTAGTATCAAGGCCTCAAGATCCCATCTCGAGTCACATAGAACACTTGTGTAGGGTCAAGAGGCATTGGGATTTACGGCCAAATCCCCCCTGGCACCCAAGCGTCCTCCTACGCCAAGTGGAGAGACCTCTCGCAGCGGGCTCGGTCCACATTCCCGGTGCAGACTCATAACCCCGTTGGCTAGGGTTTGGCGGTTTGCGCGGGCTAGCTAGTGCCATCCTTCCTTAATTATCCCTTTAGAAAATCAACCACAGTTGAAGCAACCACCTTAATAACATTTACTAGGGAAAACATCCCTTTTCTTTCCATGGCAATCAGTCATCTCACACCCGACCATGCAATCATCAATCACAAACAACTTGGATTAGCATCCAAAACCACATCAAGCAATCACCTTGCTTATGATCCACCTATCCTTAGTAAGATTCTCTCCTCTTACCAACACAACCAGTCGATATTCACTTGGAGATACCCTTTTCAAACAACCAAGCATAACTTGGGTCAACAATCCATCTTTAACAAGATCAACCTTCGTTAAAACCATTTCAACAGTTCCAAGCAAGGTGCTTAGCATAAATCAACTACCCTAAAGTTCGCTCTCCCCCTTGGGTTAGGGCTTCGCAAGGTCGATTTAACAAATTCCTTCGAGATCCTTTAAATGAACTAAGTGATTTCACCTTGACCTTTATTAATCATGGCTACCTATTTAGGGTAGAAGATCAACCCATCCTAAGCCCTTTAATGGTGAGTACATGCAATTCTACCTCTATTTAAGAATTCAAGATGCGTGGGAAGAATCTAAATCTTGGTAGAACCTGGATATGAGCTATAGTTGCTGGAGGGTTGGTGGTATTCAGGTCTCCCCTTGCATTGGATATGTTCCTAGCCCTGTTTGCAACTTCAACACTTGTGCTCCTTGTAACTCGTCTCTTGGGTGCCATCCTTGTGCGTTCCCGGTCTTGCAACCCTTGAGGTAAATCGATCGCTCTTGCCCTAGTGGAAGGAAGTGGTACACGGGTTTACAAGGAATCTAAGGCCAAACAATGTGACTTCAACATGCATAACTCTTCTTCTTCTTTTACCCTCTCCTCAATTTGTTTTCCATCTATCTCACCCTCCCCTTCTCATAGTCTTCTCTCCCCCTCTCTCTCTCTCTCGCTCTCCCTATATCCTCCCCTAATTATCTTCCACTTCTCTCTATCCCTCTTCTTCTTCTTCTTCTTTTCCTCTCTTCTCTCTTCTTCTCCTCCTCTCTCTCCCTCTTCTTCTCCTTCTTTCTCTCCCTTCCTCCTCTTCTTCTTCTCCTCCTCTCTCTCCCTCTTCTTCTCCTTCTTTCTCTCCCTTCTTCTCTTCTCTTCTTCTCTCTCTCTTCTTCTCCTTCTCTCTCCATTCTTCTCTTCTCTCTCTCTCTCTTCTTCTCCTTCCCTCTCTCCTTCTTCTCTTCTTCTCTTCTTCTCTCTCTCTTCTTCTCCTTCTTTCTCTCCCTTCTTCTCTTCTCTCTCTCTCTTCTTCTCCTTCCCTCTCTCCTTCTTCTTCTTCTTCTTCTTTTCTTCTCCTTCTCTCTCTTCTCTCCCTCTTCTCTCTCTTCCCTCTTCTTCTCCTTCTTCTTCTTCTTCTTCTTTTCTTCTCCTTCTCTCTCTTCCCTCCCTCTTCTCTCTCTTCCCTCTTCTCCTTCTTCTTCTTCTTCTTCCTCACTCTCTCCCTTCTTCTTCTTCTTCTCTTCTTCTCCTCTCTCTCTTCTCTCCCTCTCCCTCTCTTCTTTCTCTCCCTTCCTCTTCTTCTTCTTCTTCTTGACGAAGTACGAGGGGGGGGAGGACCTGCCGTCAAAGCTGGAGGAGGGGACGCGTTCAGTGGCGAAGGGGGGGGCGTCTTGCAGTCCGAGCGAGGGGGAAGCTTCCTGCACTCGTCCCAGGGGCCTGTCGAGAGCCAGGGAGGGGGCGCTTGTTGCTACTGCAGTAGGGGGGCTGCCTTATATGGTGTGGGGGAGGTGATAAGGCAGCACCACCCGCCATCTGGGGGGCTGCATGCCCCCCATTTACTTCACTTCACTCCCTCGCTCTCTCTCCTCAACATCCTGTCGGCGGGGAGAGAGAGGGGGAGTTTAAAAACTTTGCACTAAACTTAATAAATTTTTTTCTTTTTTTATTAGGGGGGAGTTCCCATGGGGGGGAGGCATGGGGGAATTACGCGAGTCATAGGGAGGAATGTTACATCCTCTCCCCCTTAGAGGAATCGGGATATCCTCATCTCAAGAAGAAACTGGGGAAGACAAGCACTAGTGGGGCTTATGACCTGTGGGTTAGGACCCACCATGCATCTGCCGCTGCAATACTCTTAATGTTTCAAGTAGTGCACTCATATTATTCGAATTAACCATAGGTACAAGAGTAGGATTTATTCTCAATTGTGTTACATGTCGATTAAGCTTCTGGGAGATTTAGTCCTCCTAATAAGGTTTAGTGGGCTCTAGATCTTTGTCTTCATCTGATCCACCTATATATCAATAGACTACACCTATGTAGCTTCATTTTCTTGGAGGCTCAAAGTCTTCTGGACTTAGATCAAGGCAGTCTGCTCGGATGTGTCCTAGCTCCTTACAATGGAAGCATTGATGATAGGGACATCTCCTACGGATGTGCCCTATATCTCCACACGTATGGTATCTCTTATCCTGACCTCCATAGTCATCTTTGCTACAATTTCCCGATTTAAGTTCTTACACGATTGGATTTGCTCGAAGTAATGCGTCTTGCAAGTCCGTTGGGCACTCAATTCCAATTGAGTGTTTATGGGTGGATTCAACCCAACATATAATTTTGACACCTCTTGTGTCATATCCATTGGGGGTGCATACTTTAGGAGTGAAACAAACTTTGAATAATATGCTTCAAGGGATCATCCTAACTGCTTCAGGCCATAGAATTCATTCATCTTCTGTGTGCAGTAGACAAGTGGTAGATACCTCCCTCGCACAGCTTCCTTAAGCTTATCCCAAGTGACTGTCCCCTCCAAGATTGCTTGGTCTCTGCACCACTATTTCCACCAAAGTCTCGCTTCGCCTATAAGCTTAAGTTTGGCAAGCATGGCTTGGCGAGTAGGTGAAGTTCCTGTTGCCTCAAAATAGCTCTCCATGGACTCAATCGAGATCTCGGTGTTGGCTTGAACAGTCCTTCCTTCGCCATCCAACTCAGGTGGCTTAATTTTTTTGAGAAGGAACTTCTTCTCTTGCATGTCAGCATTCGTGGGTGCAGAAGGTGCCTAACAATCAAGCCATACCACTTAGGTTATTTTAGGATATGTCTATGAACCGAACATTAACCAATCATGTATCATTATGAAGTTTTGCTCTGATACCAACTATAACATGCCCGCCCCTTGAATTGCGGGACATGTCTTAGCAGCCCATCGAGAGATCCATCTAAAAGATGCCGCCCAGTACTCCCAAGGAATGACACAACGTTTGCCAACTAGGGTCTCTTGAGTCTGCCTCGCAACGGAACTTATCCAGTCGTTCCCACTAGGATCGACCTGAAGTCCGAGTTCCTAACAGTTAAGCCTTCCTAACAGCCTTCTAGCGTCGGTCAACAGCCGCTCCTCTTTGTGTAGATACAACTCGACCCAAGCCGACTCATACCACAATTGGTTTAAAGAGAATGGGAAATGAGAGGGAGGCATCGCTCGACCTCTCTGCCCGTAGAGCATAGTCCCATTCGAGTCCCCTAAAATGGTATGAATCAGGGTTTCAATTTACAAGTTCTAAGGTCCTTGTTTAACTAATGTTTGCATCAAATAAATTCCATTGAGGAAAGCTCTCGACTAACCGAGACCACAATTCTGTAGGATAGGCCCATTGGTCACATCCACCACACTTACCTCGGGGATTGTTTTAGTTATTTAATTATCTACCACATTATGTTTGACACATAAAAGCAACTTTCTTAATGAACCCGTTAATCACAAGTTCCTTTACGTAAATTAGGGCACCGACATGAAGATAGGATAAAACAAGATCAAACACTTCCTTAACTTATCTTCAGATTAATGTTTGTCTCCCGCCCATACAGGAGAATTAAGTGTCCCTTTCTGCCTTCGTAGAAAAATACTTCCATCTTTCGACAATAAAAACCCAAAGGTTTATCCTACCAAGATTCTACCTTGTAACTAGTATCAAGGCCTCGCGATCCCATCTGAGTCACGTAGAACACTTGTGTAGGGTCCGGAGGCATTGTGATTTATGGCCAGAGCCCCCCTGGCACCCAAGCATCCTCCTACGCCAAGTAATTTCCATGGAGAGACCTCTCACACCGAGTTCGGTCCACATTCCCAGCTCGGATTCACAACCCCCTTGGCTAGGGTTTGGCAGTTCGCGGGGGGTAGCTAGTGCCATCCTTCCTTAATTATCCCTTTAGGAAATCAACCACAGCTGAAGCAACCACCTTAATAACTTTTAGTAGGGAAAGCATCCCTTTTGTTTCCATGGAAATTAGTCATCTCACACCCGACCATGCAATCATCAATCACAAACAACTTGGATTAGCATCCAAAACCACATCAAGCAATCGCCTTGCTTACGATCCACCTATCCTTAGTATGATTCTCTCCTCTTACCAACACAACCAGTCGACATTCACTTGGAGATACCCTTTTCAAACAACCAAGCATAACTTGGGTCAACAATCCATCTTTAACAAGATCGACCCACCTTAAAACCATTTCAACAATGCCAAGCAAGGTGCTTAGCATAAATCAACTACCCTAAAGTTCGTTCTCCCCCTTGGGTTAGGGCTTCGCAAGGTCGATTTAACAAATTCCTTCTAGATCCTTTAAATGAACTAAGTGACTTCACCTTTACCTTTATTAATCATGGCTACCTATTTAGGGTAGAAGCTCACCCCATCCTAAGCCCTTTAATGGCGAATACATGCAATTCTACCTCTATTTAAGAATTCAAGATGCGTGGGAAGAATCTAAATCTTGGTACAACCTGGATATGAGCTATAGTTGCTGGAGGGTTGGTGCTATTCATGTCTCCACTTGCATTGGATATGTTCCTAGCCCCGTTTGCAACTTCAGCACTTGTGCTTCTTGTAACTCGTCTCTTGGGTGCCATCCTTGTGCGTTCCCGGTCTTGCAACCCTTGAGGTAAATCGACCACTCTTACCCTGGCGGAAGGAAGTGGTACGTGGGTTCACAAGGAATCTAAGGCCAAACAATGTGACTTCAACATGCATAACTCTTCTTCTTATTTTACCCTCTCCCCAATTTGTTTTCCATCTATCTCACCCTCCCGATCTCATAGTCTTCTCTCCCCCTCTCTCTCTCTCTCGCTCTCCCTATATCCTCGCCTAATTATCTTCCACTTCTCTCTATCCCTCTTCTTCTTCTTCTTCTTTTCCTCTCTTCTCTCTTATTCTCCTCCTCTCTCTCCCTCTTCTTCTCCTTCTTTCGCTTCCTTCCTCTTCTTTTTCTTCTTCTTCTTCTCTTCTCTCTTCTTCTCCTTCTTTCTCTCCCTTCTTCTCTTCTTCTTTTCTTCTCTCTCTCTCTTCTTCTCTTTCTTTCTCTCCCTTTTTCTCTTCTCTCTCTCTCTCTCTTCTTCTCCTTCCCTCTCTCCTTCTTCTCTTCTTCTCTTCTTCTCTCTCTCTCTTCTTCTCCTTCTTTCTCTCCCTTCTTCTCTTCTCTCTCTCTCTCTTCTTCTCCTTCCCTCTCTCCTTCTTCCTCTTCTCTCTTCTCTCTCTTCTCTCTTCTTCTCATTCTTCTTCTTCTTCTTTTCTTCTCCTTCTCTCTCTTCTCTCCCTCTTGTCTCTCTTCCCTCTTCTTCTCCTTCTTCTTCTTCTTCTTCTTCTTTTCTTCTCCTTCTCTCTCTTCTCTCCCTCTTCTCTCTCTTCCCTCTTCTTCTCTCTCTTCCCTCCCTCTTCTCTCTCTTCCCTCTTCTTCTCCTTCTTCTTCTTCTTCTCTCCTCCTCTCTCTCTTCTCTCCCTCTCCCTCTCCCTCTCCCTCTCTCCTCTCTTCTTTCTCTCTCTTCCTCTTCTTCTTCTTCTTCTCTTCTCTCTTCCTCTTCTTCTTCTCCTTTTTATTCTCCTCTCTCTCCCTCTTCTTCTCCTTCTCTCTCTCCCTCTTCTTCTCCTTCTTCTTCTTCTTCTCCTTCTTCTTCTCCTTCTCTCTTTCTCTTCTTCTCCTTCTTCTTCTTCTTCTCTCTCTCCCTCTTCTTCTCCTCTCTATCTCCCTCTTCCGCTCCTTCTTCTCCTCTCTCTCCCTCTTCTTCTTCTTCTTCTCTTCTTTTTCTCCTTCTCTCTCTTCTTCTTCCTCTCCTTCTTCATCTCCTCTCTCTCCTCTTCCTCTTCTACTTCTTTTTCTCTTCCTCTCCTTCCCTCTCTCCTTCTTCTTCTTCTTCTCCTTCTCCTTCCCTCTCTCTCTCTTCTTCTCCTTCTTCTTCTCCTTCTCTCTCTCCCTCTTCTTCTCCTCTCTCTCTCCCTCTCCCTCTCCTTCTTCTTCTCCTCTCTCTCCCTCTTCTTCTTCTTCTCTTCTTTTTCTCCTTCTCTCTCTATTCACGGGAAAGCACGGGAGGGTGCCACTGCCTGCATAAGCTAGAGGGGGGGGAGATGACGAAGTACGAGGAGGGGGGAGGACCTGCCGTCGAAGCTAGAGGAGGGGGCGCGTTCAATGACGAAGGGGGGGCCGTGCTGCAGTCCGAGCAGGGGGGAAGCTTGCGACAGTCATTCTAGGGGCCTGTCAAGAGCCAGGAAGGGGGCGCTTGTTGTTTCACAAGACCACTAACCCCATAAATAGCCATTATAGAAAAAGCAACAGAAATACCAAGAACAAAGAGCCGTGATAGAAGCCCCATTGCAAAAAGAGAAAATCACCCCTGCAGATAAAGCACATATTGCACTTGAGCATGGCCCAAATCATAGTCATTGGCTACTCTCTCTTTCTTGGCCAAACTCTACATCTAGCTCACTGCAGTTACTACCTCATTTGTACCGATGTCTCGCATGTTACGAAGAGGTTTGCAAAATCTCAAGTGTATCTCTCCATCTCAATAACTATTCCTCTAGCATCGAGAGACTAGTAACACAATCATTCTTGTAATATCCATTTTTCATAGCCTTTGGATCTCGACATTTCTCAGTCCAAATGAAAGGTTGATTGCCTCAATGTATTGCATTGGTTGTATTCATTGTATTTTTTTTAAAAAAGGAGAAAACAAAAAGAACAAAAAAAAGCACTCACGATCACAGCACAACACTTAGGGGTCCTCAAATTGGGTACGTCTAGTGACCTTGGTCGATTAGCTCTATCTCTAATCCCCTAGCCCTTTTACAGATCCCCCACAATTGTTTAGGTCACATCAAGGGCACAACATACCTAGGGAGCTCGTCCCCCTATGATTTAACCTGTCGCCCTAAACCGTTTGCACAATTCTTTTTTGCACTCCATCTCAATGCCATTGCAATCAATAGTGGTAACAAAGGCATGGAAGACCATGAAAGTACATTGTACTTTTCAACCACTACATGTAGCCACCAGCTACCAAATCTAAGGCATCAATGAGCTCAATTATACTACATCGTGTTGTCAAAATCACAAATGATGTCTCAAGAAGCCTTCAAGTGTGCTTCTCCTCAAGATCGATAATTGTTTCCACCCCATCGAACCCTTGCTTCATCCACCCATTGCTACAAGGAACCAAACCAACAGTCTTCTACCTACATCTACACTACTATTTGGGGATTCGATTTACCCAAAATCAGTAAGGCATCATCATGTCATAGAGTCACAATATGTGGAAAAGATTTTACATAGGTTTAATATGCAAGATTGCAAACCTATATTCACTTTCATGGAGCTAGGCTTAAAGCTATCCATACATGATGGTGAAGAGATGCTAGATGTTGTAATTTATAGCTAGGTTCTTGGTTGCCTTATTTATCTTTGCAATACATGCGCTAACATTAAGTATGTAGAGTATCTCAAGTGGGTAGGTATGTGCATAGCACATGGATCATACATTGGCAAGCTATTAAGTGAATCTTTAGATATTTGCAAGGTTCTCAATCACATACATGCATTATTATTTCCTTTTGGGGGGGAAGACTTGTATCTATAGGCTTGCAGTGATTCAGATCGGGTTGGTGACACAAACACTAGATAGTCCACTAGTGGTGGACATTATTTCTTTTTGGGTCATTCATGAGTTTCATGGCTACAACCTATAGTGACTAGCTCATTTTGTCAGCTTGAGCATAGGGCAGCCTTCATCGCAACAATGGAATGTGTATGGTTGCACAGATTGTTAGTTGATCTACATTTACCATTGGAGGATCATATGCCCATTCTTTCTAATAAGTAGAGTGCTATTGCAGTAGCACCAAATATTTTGTTTCATGCTCACATGAAAGAGATTGAGGTGCATTATGATTATGTCAAAGAGAAATTCTATGCAGGAAAATGTTGCAAACATTCTCACCAAGGGATTACCGGACAAGAAGTTTAAGGCTTTTCAAAAGTCTTTATACTTATTACCCTTTGGTGATTGATCATCCTTGTACTTCATCACATTGGTACTGCAAGAGGGTATTAAAATATGCCAAATCTAGGAAATGCCCATGTAATTTGTGTGGTGTGGGCACTTTAATAAGTGTCAATGTAGTGTGTGTGTACCTAGTGTCTTTGTCATTAAAGTAGTGAGACTAGGGACTAGACTAGGTTGGCCTAGCTCTAGTTAATTGGTGGAAGGCTAGTTAGGTCAACGTAAAATTGTACCTTCACTCCATCTTTCAGTTCAACAAAGTATTCTCTACTCTCTTGATTTAGCTCACTCATTGTCACTCTCATTTCTCTCTCCTCCATAGTAGCTGGCGCTTTTTCTTACATCATGCTTAGTGTCACTTATTTCAATATATATTTCAATGCATATATTGATGCTTTTACTTGCATATTGAGGCTATAGATTATATCTACAGTGATTTTGATGGTGGGGCCAACATTTACAGATTCACATTTTTGCTTGTATTTACATTGGAAAAATGTTTTGTAAGTGCCTAGTCAATTGTAGTGAAAGTACACAATGGAATAATTAACTTGTATATGATTGAGATACAAAGCACATGATTGAGTAAGTAACTTACACATAATTGAGATGCAAATTACACAATGAGCAATTGCTCATATATAGTTGAGATGCAAAGCACAGGGTCGAGCAATTAACTCATGCATAATTGAGATGTAAAGATCAAGCAACTACATGTACTCTATAATGTAGTTAGGGTAACCCTTTTGAACACATAAATATGAAGTATCTATATTGACTTGTGATGATGTAACTTAAAAGTAGAGAATCTATATAAAATTATTTAAATGCAACCTACTTGGAGATGTCAGGTCAGCTTGCCAAGGACATTTTAAATGGACTTCCACATGTCTCATGATTGAGTAATTAACTCTTACACAATTGAGATGTAAAGATTAAGAAATTAACATATACTCTATGATGTAGTTAGGTAACCCTTTTGAACACATAAATATGACGTATTTATATTACTTATGATGAGGCAACTTCAAAGTAGAGAATATATTTTATTTTTTTCTTAAAATGCAATTGGCTTGGAGATGAAAAAAATGTTTTGTTAAAAAAAGTGTTTATTATCGATGAGGGCTTTACTCATTTGAATTCATAAATATGAAGTATCTACATTAGCTTGTGTGATGAGGTAACTTCAAAGTAGATAATCTAGATATAATTCTTAAAATGCAACTGGCTCGGAGATGAGACAAATGTTTTGTTACAAAAAGTGTATATGACCATATCAATGAGGGCTTTACTCATTGATATTTAATAGTTTAGCATCATTACTGTTTGAAGGACGAACCTCATTAGTAATAAGCTCTTAAGAGAAGTCTTAGGTAAGCTCGCCAATGAACTTTTTGAAGGACTTCCATGTGTCTCATGATTGAGCAATTAACTCATACACAATTGAGATATAAAGATTAAGCAACTAACATGTATTCTATATTAACGTAGTTAGGGTAACCCTTTTGAATACATAAATATATAGTACCTACATCAACTTGTGATGAGGTAACTTCAAAGTAAAGAATCTATATATAATTCTTAAATTGTATCTAGTCTAGAGATGACAAAAATGTTTTGTTATAAAAAGTGTCTTTTACCACAATGAGGGCTTTACTCATTGTGATATTTGATAGTCTAGCATCATTAGTGTTTGAAGGACCAACTTCATTGTTAATAGGCTCCTAAGAGAAGACTTAGGTAAGCTCACCACAAACCCTTTTAATCGACTTCCACTCATCATTATATTAGTTTCTTTGTTAATTCCTCTCAAGTAGCCTCAAGCTCTTCTAGTACTTGAGCAACATTATGCACTGCCTTGTCTCTTTCTCTACAAAGCTCAACAACTTGCTCTTTGAGCTCTTCCACAATCTCTTTCAATGTATCCTTCATTTTGGAAGGCCTAATGCTACTCTTGCATCGTTATAATTAGTGTTCTACCAATGCAATTGCCTACATTGAAGGGCTTATTAGACCAATTCTTCACCTTCCTCTTTAAAATATCATATGCATATGCATGCTACACACACATATTCACACACATGTATGTATCTATGTATATATGCAACTGCTTGTGGTTTAATATTACATTCTTAACCTCGACAAAATGTTTGATATGAAATTGAGCCAAGAAAATGTGTTGAAAATCCAAAGATTTTAGAGTTTTTTTATCTTTGAAATTCCTTGACTTTCAAAATAGTTGTTCTCTAACAAATCATTTCAGAAACAACTCTCTGACCTCCTTTAGAGAGCATTTTGGTAGATCCTCACATGCACTATCATTAATGCTAGCAATAAGATCGAATGGGCTAACATGTCCCAATGTTACAAAACTCTTTCCCCTTATTCTTTATGATTCCACTTGGTCAACAATGATCATATGAAATGCTAGCCATCACACTCTCAAAGTAGAAGATATGAGTGTTAAGGAGACCACATCATAAATCAAGAGCATTACATAATTTAACTCAACTTCAAAGTCATGATTCAAATAGCTAGTGCAAGTCAATATTAAACCATGAAATTTTGTATTAAAATAATTAAATAAACAAAAATAGATACTAAAACTATTAGGGATTAAAAGCCACCTATGCCCAACCACTTGTATTTATCTTGTACTCAGTGCTTGCACACCTATACACTGTAAGTGGCAATCACCCACAACATTGTACTCTTAATTCCTTCTTCTTTACTATGGTAGAACAATAAGGGAAGGTATGTCACACATTGTGACTATTGGAAGTTCCCACACATTGGCCTTGCTCTCTCTTATTCAAACCTCCATAGCTATACTCTTGCTTTTGCTTATGCTCTTCTCTCTCACTTATGCTCACCCTTTCGTCTAATATTAGAGCAATAATTTGAGGAGATTCAAGGAAAGAGAACTTAAATTCTAGCTTCCATGGCAACCATGGCAACCTGTGCTAGCATTGTGCATGGTATGATATACCCATAAAGCAAAAGGTAATAATCGTGGCCACTTTCTAACTCTTCCTTTGTAAGCCTTTACTAAGGCCTTCACTATGGAGGCTCACTCTTTCCATTACCCTCTGGATTATAAGTTAGAGTCAATGCTAGCTTTATACCCAACTTGTAAAGAACTCTCTAGGTTTTTCTGTATCTAACTCTTCTTTGTTTGCACAATCACTTTTCCTACACAACCATGCCTGCAATATATCTTCAAGAAGAAACTTACATATTGTAGTGGTATTCTTGGTCCTTAATGCTCTCCCTTCAACTTGATTATTCAAATAGTCTCTTGCAAGCACTATGTATCTCATTTGCCACAACCCCATAAGCATAGTAATGACATCAACAACCCACTTATAATGCATGTATAAAAGATACATAGGGTGTAATTCATCTTTGTGCAGTACTGAGAAGAGCACATTTGGCACTCTTTGTGAGAATAAAAACTTTGACACATCCTTGTAAATTCCCTTCCATTAGTAGTGTTGTTGAGGGGGATATGTGTCAATCCATAAACCACAAGGGTATCCAAAATTTTGATAGCCCAAAGTATCCACCAACAATAGGCAAGTAGAAGCTTTAAGTTAAAAACCATGTATCAAAAACATGAGGTTAATAGTCCTCTCATGACCTTGTTGCAACTTGTTTTGCTCTAACTTTCTCCTCCAAACTCAAAATATTTCATACGAGTACTCCAATCAAATTGGAATAGATCCAATCTACAAGCAAATGCATGTAGAACTATGAAAATTGTATTTTCCTTTGCTAAAAATGCCACTTTTTGTAAAAATGTTACTTTTTTGTGCTTTTAGGCATGTAGCACTCAAGATAAATCTTTGCATGTCTTTTTATCCACCCAAAATTGTCATTTAGTTAATAGAACTCAATAGTGAATATTTAAATTATTTTGGAGACCAATTCTAAACTTAGAAAATCTATGAAATTCATGAGTAAGTATCCCATAGGCATATATATGGAATATTTATATGGATATCTTTTTCTTATTTTTTCTTCATTGAACATGTAGCCACATAACATCCATCCCCTCTAAACCAACAAATCCTTTGGATGGGCCATAACTACCCATCCTTGTCTCCTCCAAGCTCCACAATTAGCTCAAACTCCTCTTCCTTTGCATCCGGATCTTTTGCTTAATCTAATATGTCATCCACTTCCTCTTCTTCATCCTCTCTATCATCATGTTTTTCTTCACCCAAGTTCTCCATTGCATATGCATCTTCATTCCTTCTCTTAAACGCTTTGATTCTCGTACTCACAATGGGTATCTACAAGGTAGACCCATCAAGCTCTATTAGTAAATAAGTAGCATTATCATAAACATGCTTTACTACATGAGGCCCAAACCATCTCTTATCTGCCTTGCGTATAGTGCTATATTGATTTTCCTAGCTGTTGTCATCGACCAAGACCCAATTATTCTCTTGAATTGCTCTAGGCCTCAACCTATATTTGATATCAAACATGTCCTTATTTCATAGCCTTGCCTCCTTAAGCTTGTACATTGCTCTTTGCACATCATTTGGTCTTCTCTTAAGCTCTTGTATGTGAAGAGCCAAGACCTCCTCTTTAGAAATATAATCTAGCCAAGGCAAAACACTCCAAGTGCACAAGTCTCTATGGGCATCACTAGATTTTGCCCATACATCAAATATGCAAGCATAAATCTTGTGGTCATACTATGTGTATGGTCCGCCCATAAAGCAAAAGGTGGCAGATGTGGCCACACCCTAATCCTTCCATCACAAGCTTTAGCTAAGGCCTTCACTATAGCTGGATGACCCCTTTTGGTCTTTCCATTACCCTCAATATTATATGAAAAATTTAAGACTAGCTTAATACCAAGCCTAGATAAGAATTCCCTAGCCTCATCGGTATCCAGCTCACCTTGATCTACAATGATCTTCCCAACACACCCCCATACTTGCAAAAGATCTCCTTGAGTAGAAAATTGCATATAATAGAAGTAGCTTTAGCCCTCAACGTATCCTCAACCTGGTTGGTTAGGTCTTCTCTAGCTAGAACAATGCATCTCATCTGGCAAAGACCAACTGGCATAGTGATAAGATCAATCATCCATTTATAGTGCATATTGGGTAGGTCGAATAAAGCTTATTCCTATGTCACATAGAAGAGTACAAAATTGGCAATGCTTGCATGACTCTACAAAGTGAGATATGTCTTTATACATCCCTTTTGACTAGTAGAGCTCTTTGATTTTCTCATATGTAGCCCACACTTCTTTGCGTTCTACCCACAAATTCTCATGGAATTCTTTCAACACCTATGACTATGTAATCCTATCATCATAAAATGCTTTGAATAATTGCCCTCCTCTTTTTCTTGGGTGTTTCCATAGAAATCCTTCTCTCAAGAAGTATCCTTGGACTTTTCTTCTAATCCTTTTAAAATCAACATCACTCCAATCAGCCTATCTAGTGAAAGTGATCAAATACTAATCCATTTGCATCTGCTAACTGTGCTCTACATCAACATGCTGCTTGCTATTCTCATAAAGATTGCAAATTATGACATTAATTTTAGAACCATGAGCAATTAGGGAAACATAAGGTGTTTCCAACTTTCCAATCTTCTCTGTAGTCACTCTAGTCAGATGATTCCTAAAGTAATGACTATGGGGAAGCATCACATAGGTGTCTCATCCCCTAAATACTACATAGCTTGATATATTGTAGCATGATCAAGAAGTGAATCCCCATCATTATTCTCATCCATCTCCTCAATTTATATACCTTGCATGACATTCCCTTTTGCATTTTGCATTTCTTGCCTCTTCCTCTTGATATGTTGATGATCTATTCATGGAATTCTCTCTTAGCAATACCTAAAACCTCACCTAGAGTAAACTCCACCTTATTGTTAAAAATCCTCCCCTCCATAACTCTTTTTAGATTAGTTGTTGCAGACTCAATGTCCAAAAGAATCTTGTAACCCAATTGTTTCTTAGGTTTAGGCTCCTTAAATGCTTTCTTTTATGCATCATCCATATCTTGCTCACGACCAAGTCTTGTAGGAGGAGCAAATTGCTCACCTCCTCTAGCTAGTCCCTTTGAAGAACTTGGAGAAGCATCTTCGCTTCTCTACTTTCCTTCCATAGTCAATTATGAATCATCACTAGATAAGCATAGACTTGTTCTTTCACCCTTGAAATCTTTAGCTTTAACTCCCTTATAATTTTGATTAACTCATCCATGCGCTCATCCTTGGTAGGAGGAGCCAAAGAAACATATGGTTTAACCATAGAAACATGTAAAGGCATAGAAGTAGCTATTGCAGAAGATACATGAGTAGATATAGGCAAAGGTATAGAATAAGAGAGTGGAGTAACAAAACCAATATGCAATTTAATGTGCCACATATGTCTCTTATTCATCATAGAAATAATGTCCTTGGCATCCTACCAATTCATCTTTAGACCCATCACTTTGGTTCCATATTCAAGTAATTTGACTAATTCCATATGCAATGGAGGGTTTACTGCATGCAGAAATGGTTGTACTTCTCAGCTCCAAAGCCATATCCTTTGTAACATCTAATTAACTAATATTAAGCTTGAACTCCCATAGAAGCTTAGATGTAATCGGTTGGACTTATGAACCCACTCTCAAAAAGATAAAAAAGTGATCATCCCTAAGTCTTTAAGGAAGTTCTCTTCCTTCAAAGCTTTCTTGAATTTTGACCATTTAGAACCTTGCATATAAATCTCATTGATGTGTGACTTTAATACATGAGTCACAAGTCATAGAAAATATTGACTCATCATGCAAGTAGGGACCCCAAAGAATTCCATATTTGCTTCATATAGCTTTAGATCACTAGAAGTATTCCAATCATAAAATAGCTTGATCTAGTTCTTTAAAGCCTCCATTGCTTTAATTACTCTGACTTTACATTGTACATATGACTATAATTGAATTTATTATTGTAGTTGTTGATGCTATAATTATTGATACTATAGTTGTTCTTGTTGTTGTTGTATGTACATATTGAAAGCTTGTAATATCTATTATATTTTATCAAAACCATCTCCCAATCCTATAGGTCTTGTAGATCTTGAAGGTACTTCTGAATCTCCATGTTGTCATAGCTTGGATGTGGCTCCTCATTCTAAGTTCACCTAATGTCGAGGGGGTAATGTGTCAAGCCACAAATCACAAGGGCTTGAGAGAATAGACAAGATGGAAGGAAGAGTCCAAGGAACCAAAAAGACCATGTATATTACTCTACAAAAGACTTTGTCCATTGTAGACACCCTCTCATATTACAATTGCTCTTTTGATAGCCCAAAGAATCCACCAAAAATAGGCAAGCACAACCTTTAAGGAAGAAATCTTATATCAAAACCTAGTGGTCAACAATCATATCTTGAACTTGCTACAACTTTTTTTCGCTCTAAATCTACTCTCCAAACTCAAAATATAGTCATCCAAGTACCCCAATAAATTGAAACATACCTAATCTACAAGAAGCTAGCATGGGAAAAAGTGCAAAAATCGTCTTTTCCCAATCGAAAATTCCACTTTTTGCAAAAAAAGTACTTTTTGTATTTTAGGCATGGGTGCCATATAGCACTCAAGATAACTCATTGCATGTTTTTTAATCCGTGCAAACTTGTCATTAAGTTAATAGAACTCATTAATGAATATTATGACTACTTTGGAGATCAATTTTGAACCTAGTAAATTTGTCAAATTCATGAGTAAGTATCCCATTGGCATACATCTAGAATATTTATGTGGTGTCTTTTCTTGTTTTTCCTTCATTGAATGTGTAATCACACAACAATGCTCTTTAATATTCTCAAATATAGCTTTTACTCCTAGTGTCTTGTCCACAAGCTTTCTTGGAAATCCTTCATAACCTAAACCTATGTATCTTTGTCTCATAGATTTCCCTCAATGGCAATCTTCTTTTCTTCTTTGGATACTTCCATAAGAAACCATCTTTCAGGAAGTAGACACAAGCCTTTCTTCTAATCCACTTGAACTATATCTTTGCCATTCATCTCTATCGGTCAATGTACTCGGGTACTAGCCAATTTGTAGCCATTCATCCTCATACAAATCCTTTGGAAAAGATTTTGTAGAAAATACCTGGCATTCATGATCCATCGTAGTGGTTGAAATCTCAGCTCATCATCCTCTATTATCATACCTTGTTTATCCTCATATTTAGCTCTATATAGCATGTTTGCTACTAGGTTCTATTTACCTACCATATGTCTAAATTTTAAGTTCATTGACTTTAAATATGCAATAATCAACCTTAACATAGCTATATCTAGTACAACAATTGGTAATCATGCCTAATAGTGGCAAATAGTCAGTCTCTACTATCACTAGAGCATTGATGAAGTACTCTTTATGAAGTCACAATGCCCCATAGCTCTCTCTTGATTTTTGGTTATCTCCTCTATGTTTCATATAAATCTTTCTCACCAAACCTAATTGCATATCTATTCCCTTCATCATCATCTTGACCTATAGCCCAACCTATTCCAATTGGATTAGTGTCCACTCTAATAATGATAGGCTTCCCACATGCACACTCTACTTTTCTCAATTGGTGTAGTCCTCAAAATCTACTTTAGTTTCCTTATAGCTTTAGCACATATCTTATCCCAAAAGGCAATGGTATACGTCACAAGTTCCAAGGTATATGTGGTATGATAAAAATCACCATGGGTACCACTACTTCTAGATCCACACAACTTATTTCATGTGGTTGAAATGCAAATTCTCTACCATACCTGGATAATACCTTTGTGAAAATCTCCCTCTTTGCGGGTAAGAAACCATTTACTATAAATATTCACTTCTTTAAGAGAATTCTTTATAAATTTGTGAACAATTTCCTTCAATCTCTTAGGTTTGGCTATTTGGAAGAAAACTTAATTAACTATTCACTCTCTAGAGGAAATAGACTTGCAATTGATTTCACCTTTTAATTTACTATCTTATATTTTGTCCTTCACCCCTATTTTTCCCATATGATTCTTCATGCATCATAAATTGAGCAATGACTTGAAACATATCCAAATAATTTACTTGTATGATGGTAGACCCAATATTCTGCTCTATTTTTAGCATAGAAAAAATCTCTACAACGATGTTTACAAAAGACAACCCATAATATAATCTTGTAATCCTCTCATCATCTTGCAATAACCCTAGTTTTTCATACTCTTTTCTACCTTGCAAACATATTATCTAGAAGCTCTATTTATTTCTTTAATGTTCTATAATTTTATGGAACCTATTGTTGAGAATCCTATAAAGCTCAAAGTAAAAGCATCTTCACCTATAGCAATAGGTGAGAGCTTTATCCTCTCAACACCATTGTAGTCCTACATTATAGTAGTATTTATTGAAAACGTAGCTCGTGAAACTCTCTAGCATTAGCAGGCAGTGGATAATCCCTCAATGTATCCTTGTTCCTTACATGATCGACATAGATTGTCATAAATTGCTCTTGTCTATTATATTTGCTCTTAATTCTTGCATAGGTAGAACCATCATCCAAAACTTTAGTCTCTGTCCATGCTACATTAATAAATAGCTACCATAAGATCACTGGGTGTGATGAGGAATCCTACTCAAAGAAATAATGATCGCCCTATATATCTCCTGTAATCTTCTTATTTGGATAGGAAGTACCATACAAGTCTCCTACTATGGAGTTCTTGGCTATCCCCGTCCTCCATCTATGGTTGACATCTACATGCCATCTTCCATTCTTATAAGTACTCCTCACCATGACATTTATCTATGAACCATGGTCTATTGGTGCAACACATGGAGTTTCTAGCTCTCCAATGTTTACTATAGTTTGTATAGTAGTACGAGCCCAATGGTTCCTGGAATAATGACTCTTGGGGTATCACCATTGAAGCTATTCCATCCTCTATATAGTGCATACTCTATACAAATTTTGTATTTTTATTGCATATAATGGTCTTCTTTGCAACACCGTTCACTTTAGCAGCATCTACAATTAGCACTTTTGCTTCTTCACGCAAGAAACCTTTGTATCTACATCACCTTTAGAAACCAATTGTATGCCCTATATTTCATTTCTTATTCACTTTGTATTATATCTTGAGTTGACTCACCCATAGATTACCTTTTTTTAAAAATATCTATAACTTCTTCATGGAACTCTCTTTTTACTTTTCCAAGGATTTCACCCAATGTAAACTTGACTTTGGTGTTTATAATCCTCTCTTCCAAAACCTTTTTAAGATCTATAGCCATCTTTATGTTAGAGAGCAGCTTGTATCCTTGTTGCTATCTCTTTGGCTTTTCCTATTTCTTTTATTTATGCTTTTTCTTAGTGTGTATAGCTTCCATGTTCTATTCTGGATGGGGTTTAGTAGGAGGCATAGACTACTCATGCTTTGCCCTATCACCCCCTCTAGTAATCCTCTTTGAACTCCTTGGGTTCCCATCATCTATTTTTCTTTTGTCTTTCACTATTACATCCATGTTCTATTGCTTTAGTAAATAAGCAAAAATAGAATAGGAATCCATCGTGGAATTGCTCCCAATCTTTTCTCTAATACTTCAACCTAGCTCTGTCTTTAGCACTTCATCCTTAGATGCAACTTGCATGGTATGGATCCATAACTCTATTTTCTTACATGAATTGGAAGCTAGAGATCTCTGTATTTGCAATCCATAGATAGTAGCATCTATAGATGCATATGTATTTTGTAGAATAAGTTCTTCAATTATCTTTTTCATACCTCCCTTCCTAAAGTTTGTATAAAAAGGGGCGTATTAGTTTCTTTGTATGAATCTTCCTATCCTTCCAAAAAATCAAATTCTTACATAAAGCATCTCTATATGAATCATAGTCTCATAGTCTCTATACTATCACGCTATATGCAACGATAGACAAAATCTACCCTAGGTGGGGACTTTGAAGTTGAACCTTTCCCAAAATCTTCAAGCTTAGAAAGCTTAATATATAAACCTCATGTATTTTTCATAAGTTCATCCATGGCACTGTCTTTTGAAGAATGTACAGAAGGTATGGGAGGTTATTGCCTAATCACTACCTCTAACACTTGTGTTGATTGATCGCAGGAATATGCATAGGCATGGCCAATAGCTCATTCTTCTTTGTCTCTTCACTAGTTTCAATATAGCATCCTACATGTCTTTCCATTCAATCTCTATGCCTTGCTTTATAGTATTATCCTCTAATAGCCTCTCTAGCTCTAGCTACAATGGAGGGTCTATAGTTTGTAAAAGCAAAAGAGCTTTCTCGATAAGCAAAGATAATTTCTCTACACTATCCAATTGATCAAACTTCATCTCACACTCTCTTTGTAGCTTTGGAGTGGAAAGATGCTTCGTAGGTTTGTGGACCCACTCTAGAAAAGTCCACTTGGTAACTCTATCTACATCCTTGATGAAATACTCCTCTTTTAGGGCTCTCTTGAAATCAGCCCATGTATTTCCATAATTTATATAGATGGACTCTATGTTGCTCTGGATGTGATAAAAAACAACCAATGTGATACATTAGGCAAACTCTATTTGAGAAAATAGCTCAGTACCACTCTTTCACATAAGAAGAAATTACAATAGCTCCACAAACACTGTCAGTTCTCACCTACCACAATAAGTAAATATAAATGAAAATTTGTCCCAAAAAACCTCTTATAGACAAGCCCTAAAGTACTCTACTACTACTTTTTTTCTTCACCTCTGAGTACTTTGGGTACAAGAGCTTTCTCAGGAAGGGAGAGAGAAGTATTATGAGGGGTTCTATGTTAGTTCTTTCTCTATGTTTGCTCCTCTACACTTTATCCTCACCTTCTTGGGATTCCTTCCTGAGTGAGAGGTAGAGATATTGAGTTGTTGCACCAAGTGCAGAGAGCTTGAAGGACCTTGATATAAATGTAAATAAATAAATAAATAAATATAAAAGGCCAAACCATATTGGCTTAGACAAATGAGCAAGAGGATCTACTTCACGCATACGAGGGATGATGGAGTGAGAAGTAGGGACCTAGAGTGCAAACGTTGGTGGAGTCGCTAGAGCTTTAGAGCTCACACCACTCATCTAGACTACAACACGGTGAGCCTCCTATTTTGACTATTCTCTTTTGGTATCCTTCTTTTTTGGCAACCCATGGGTAGCTATTTGTAGCTAGATAAATGAGCATGGAAGGAGAGTTCGCAAGTGAGAGACTGTGAGCAAACTCAATTAGAGAGGGCACATGAGTGATATGTGTCTCCCATCTAGATATATGGCAAGTAGGGACTCAAACCTAAATTTTGGTTGTCTTTTGCTAGGACTTGATGGAAGCTCTCTTATCAAGTTTCCAACCATAGATGGTGAGCAAAATATGTCGAGTCCAAGCAAGATGGGTTTTCTCACTATGACAGACTTGATGTGGAAACTTGGCATGTCTTAGTTATTAGGATAGATAGATTTGAACGGTACTGATCCTTGGTCTATACACATTTTTTTTTCATAGGATAGGTTGGATTGTGAAAAAAATTTCTAGATTAAGAAAAATAATTTTGATTATATATTTAGTTTTGGAGAAAACATAAAACAAAACAATTTCACTTGTTGGTAAATCTCATATAATGTAAGAGAGGCAATGACATGTGCTCAAGCACTTAGATGAGCTTCATGTGCTAAAAAGCCATATAAGTTGCAAGTTTTTTGTCGATTTTGCTGATTTTCATCAATTTTTATCATGGGATGCATTGGCATATCATGGTGGGGAGTTTGGTGGCAACTAGCTAGTTGCGATCAATGATCGAGTACTTGTAAAGAGCATTGAGTGTGCATATCATTGCAATTTTTGAGTGGGATGAAAAGAAAATTATAAGGAGCATGAAAATAGGATGGATTTTTTGTAAATACTTTGGATTTGCTGATTTTGATGAATTAAGAAAGAGGCTCTTCGAGGGATTTGTATTTGTAACAACTATATTATTTGCTAGCTATATGTTTTGGAGCATACTTTGAAAAGATAAAGTAATATGGTTGATGCTAGAGATCTATTGAGTTTTTTGAGATTTATGCTGAGTTTTCTATGAGAATTGATGCTTGGAAAAAATAGGCAAAGGATAGTGGCAATAGGGGTTGATAACCAGCTAGTCATAGTTCCCATGGGCAGCTTGCAAAGGCTAGAATATAAGTACACGAAGAAAAAGAAGAGTTCCAATCATTTACCATCAATAATTCATCCTAAAATTTAGTTTTTGACTTGAACTTACATGGAATATTGGTGATCTTATGATAACTAGCTAGAATTGCACAAGATAGGTACCAAGTACATACTAAAAGTGGACATAGTCATGATTTACGAGAGCTAGTTTGGGACTTTTGTGTGGACTTATTTTGATTTGATTTTGTTGAAGTTTAACTATCAAATCTCTATGAAATTTTTGAATACACATTGGGATCAAAAGGTCACTTTGAAGCTAGTCGGATGATGACCAACTAGTCTCAATAGTGATTGTTTGGTAGGCTATTTGTGGGTGTTTTATTGATGATGCATTCAAGATTGCATTTGCTGTAATTTACTGTCTTCTTTTAGTAAAAATTTATTATCCTGGACTGAACATCAAACCATTAGTCATTAGAACTAATTGGGGTGAATAGATAGACAAACTAGTTGTCATGACATCACTACTAGCTATGTGTGTGCTAAAACTATTGGGAATATTTAAACTCCTATTGTGATTAGCCAAAGTAGGCTGTAAACCTACAAATTCTCTAAGGTTTATTGAGTACCAACCATAGGTGTTGCAAGGGTTGCACGACTCGTCAAGAAAGTCCTCTACAAGGTTATCTAGCTCTTTTCTACGGGGATGGAAGAGTACATAGTTTGAGGAGGTAAGGGTTGATGTGTAAAATGCCTTGGGTTCCACTTCCATACCAAAAAATTCACTGGTATTTACAGCGAAGAAGGAGGTTTTAGCCACTTAGAGTCAAGGGTGCTATTAAAGCACTTGCTAGGCCAATTGGGGGGCTTGAAAAGCTAGTTTGGGGCTCCCAATGGACATAGTTCGGGTTGATTAATCCTTCCAATTTTTGAACTCTTGACTTATGAAGAATTGTAGGTTTTTTGGTTGAATTTTAGGTTTGGCACCAGTCATAACCCTCCCATACTCACCTATGCATTGTGAGTTGATCGGCATCTAGGAAGCAAGCAACTAGACAAAGTCTAGTGATAAGCTTGCCTTTTCGGGTTTGGAAGGGATGAACTTTGTGATCTACTTCTTTATGTTGACGATTACTAAGTCATTTTTACAGATTCTATTCCAAATCCAAAGGGGTTAGCTTGTGACCTTATGGAATCGTAGAGTGATTGCAACCTTGAGCTATGAGACTCCATAGACTATCGAGATGGGTTGGTAAATCACTTAATCGTTTCATGACCTTATGAGAAGAACTAGCCGCATCTTAGACAATGCTTTAAGCTCTCCTAAACTTCATAAGAGAAGGGATTTCACATTTTTCTTAAATACAAGGTGTACACTTGTAGTCCACCAACTCAATTGTCGACTTGAGGAACAACTCTCTATCCATTGCAAGTACTTACCAAGTGGTACATCACCATAGGGCTCTTCTTAGAGGTTTAGCACACTTGCCTTACATTTCTAGATTTGTGCCCTTGAGGAGAGTTAAAGTACTTTGACCCAACCTCAAGATTCATATCTCTAGTGCAAATGCCTTGTTGGTGCTATAGGACTTTGGAAGCACTATAGCAACCATCTTTTGAGAAGAAAAGTTCCATTCCAACTAGTGCTATTGACCACACAAGAGTAAAGCACTTGTATTGAAGTTGAGATAAGCATCCAAAGCCTTCTTGAAAATGAAGAATCCAAGTAACTCTTTGTATCATGAACCTTTGAAGGGGACTAGAAGAGCTGTAATCATAGTTGACCATTAAGGGAGGGCTTGAACCACAATACTCAAAAGTAGAGACCCCGTAACACAAAAGCATCACAACTCACCTAGAGAACTATGAGAGAGGGATAATACTCAAGTCAAAACACAAACTTGTATTAGATACTTCATGAATGCACCATAGTGACAACTTTGGATAGCTTGAAGGCTTTGTAAGCCTAGGGGAAGTGAGAGGAGGATTGGCATAAAGGAGGGGGATTGATCCTTGAAGAAGAACCTTGGTAATTGCACCATCTTGAATGCTCATAGTGCTCACAAAAAGAAGGGAATAATGAAGTCCATTGACTCACTTAAGGTAATAGGCAAAGAAACAACAAAATGTTTAAACACACTATGATACAAAGAAGTAAATGTGCTTATAAGATCGATAAGGGTTACAAAGGCAACACATCTTAACACTTGGCACATTAATTCTCTAAGACACATGACAAGAGTAGTGTGACCTTTTAAAGGGGACCAATAGGTACATTCTTGATACTTCTATAAATAATCCGTTTCATCAAGGAGCTTGTCAACCAAGGGCAACAAAAGATCATGGTGGAATTAAGCTCTAACATAGATAGTCTAGAGTTGGATGCTATGAAGTTCCCTATGTGTATCCAATAGATAATATCACTCTACAACCAATACACACAAGTTGAACATAGAGGAAGGGATGTGGAAGAGATCATCACTGATGTAGAAGCCATAGGAGGGGATCTCATTAAGTAAGTTGCAAGGTTTACATGAAATCAGAGGTTAGATAAGCGAAGAAAGGACTAGAGTTGGGTCAAATCCAATGCATCTTTGATCTAGCTAGAGGGATGTCAATTGGAGAAGAGGTAGGGGAGGTAGAGACATCCAAATTCCAACTTTAGTCCCTCTAAATTCATTCTCAATTGATTATTGGATAAGACCTTCATAAAGAAGGGAAATGCTACATTAGCCACCACTCTCTTGATTGGACTAGGAGTAGCACTAGGGGCTAGAAGCCAAGTGAAAATACCAATCATTTTAAAGAAAGTTGAAAAATATAGGGTAGGAGATGACCCTTATTACTTTATTGAAAAATTTGAATATGTTTGTGAGGCAAATGACCTCGTGGATGTTGACAACAGCCATCATGGACACATCTCCTCCTAGTGCCCTGAGAAGAAATAGGCTAACAAAGGTAAAGCTGAATTGTGATTCTCTGAGTCTCATATCATACACTTATATGCAAATTTATTTTTAGGAGGAAAGCATCAACATGTGGCTTGAACATGCCATCGGTGCCCTTAGGGTTATTTGGAATTGAAACCCCTGATGATTAATGCCACACCCATACCACTTAATGTGATGACTAAGGCACAAGCCAAATAGGCCAAGGTGTCAATACCTGGACCTAGAAATGTGGATGTTTTTTCTATTGGCAAGAAAAATAAGAAGAAGAATAAAAGAGTGAGAAAGAAGATTAATTTGAAGAGCGAGAGTGATACAACACTAACATCAAGTTGGCAAGTACACGATGTAAGACCTAAAACCTTAGCTCCAAAAACTAAGAAGGGAAGTGCTAAGATAGGGGAATACCTTGAATCAAGATACCAAATGGAAATCATAGAAAAGATAAGGGGATGGTTTGAAGAAGCTCAAGCACACCTCAAACAATCTACACCAAAAAATAAGGATCATGACATGTCTAGTATAGAGCTACCCTCCTCACCAACGACTAGCAAACTAGTCAAGGATAGGAACCTCACATCCATCTAGAGGAACCCACCTTGTCTCAACTAGACCTAGAGATGGACAATCAACCACCGAGTAGGAATGTAGTGGGATCTTTTGCTCGACTGACAAAGACCCATGGACTGCTTATTGTTTCAAGAAAGCTCTAATGGCTACCTCTCACCTAGCCAATGTGCCTTTGATCCTACGAGTGTAGTGAGCTTACCACGTTGCTTGAATGAGTGGCCTCCACCCTCAAGCACTCCAGTAGCTCCACAATCCTAGTTGCAAGCTTAAGCAACCTCAAGCCTCCTCCTTCGAGATCCATACTCCCATAGCTGTATGTGAGACAAGATAAGAGAAGAGAAGAGAAGAGAAGAAGACAGGAGAAGATGGAGAGCTTCTCCTCCCCAGTTTTTCACTTGCACACACAAGCAAGAAGGAGGGAAGAGAAGAGAAGAAGCAGAAGCCTCTTTAGCCACCCACCAAAGAATGAGCCTCTCATTCACTTTTTGAGTTTATATACAAGCCCTAAATCCCTTGGGCACCTATCCCCTTTTTTATATGACCGGGCATCTTGCCAAGGTCCTCTTTCTCTATTCCCTTCTAGTTGCCTTATCCCTTCATCTATGCTTGTCTAAATTTTACAATTTGCACAAGAGGGAGCTTGGCACTCTTTTGCAAAATTTTGGTCATTGCATTTAAAAATGCACCTTTACCTTGGACTTGACCTTTTGCGCTTTTGTCCTTTCCTATCTTATTCATTTGTTGAGCTGCCTTTTTTTGCATTATTCCATATTTTTGAATTTTCTTTTTCCATCTTGCATATCGGGGTTAACATTACCCCCTCCTAGTTGAGTGCAGGTCTTTGTTGATGAGGGCTTGGTGATTTGAAGGGTGGTCATGTGAGTTGATGATGAGGCCTTGTGGGGATTGGTCATGGAAGCTAAGCTTGTTAAATGATTGTAGTGGTGAAGGCTGGGTATGTTGGGCCTCTGATGTCAATGGTTGGTAGCATTCATATTTACTTGCAAAGAGAAGAAAAGTGCACTGCCTAGGGGGTGTGTCTATCTTATTGTGTGGTGCATTGTGCTCATGCTAGTGGAATTGGGAGTTGGGTTAGGCCCACACTTGAGGACCCAATTCGTGTCGAAGGGAGGTGCTGTGGGTGCAAGTAGAGGTGATCAACTACCAAGACCCACAGACTGCTTATTGCTTCAAGCGTTCCAAGCCGAGCACTAATGGCTACCTCTCACATATCCGACACACCATCCATCTCTATGGGTGTAGTGAGCTTACCTCCATGCTCGATCGAGTTACCTCCTCTCCCAAACACTCCGCTAGCTCCACGATCCAAGTACAAGCTTCAAGCAATCTCCAAGCTCCATTGCCGTGAGGAAGAGAAGAGAAGAGAAGAGAAGAGAAGAGAGGAGAAGAAGGAGAGCTGCTCCACCCCGGTCCCTCACCCTTACACACTCACTCCCTCACACCCTTACACTCCCTCTCTCAAGCACAAGCTCAAGCAAGCAAGCAAGAAGAAGAAGAAGAAGAGGAGGAGGAGAGCTACTTTTGGCCACACACAAGAATGAGCTTCTCATTCACTTTTCAACTTTATATACAAAAATCCTAAATCCCTTTTGGGCGGTCATCCCCTTATCCCCTTTTTAACATGGCCGACCGTAGCCTAGGCCCTTTTTTCCCATTGTCCTCCTATCTTCTTAGCTTCATTCCTACCGCCCATCTACCTTTACAATTGCACAACCTACTGGCTCTCTTCAAATGAATCATGGTGTGCCTTGCACTCTTTTACAAAAGTATTAACTTGCGCTTCTCTTGTGTGCCTTTCTCCTTGATTTAGGACTTTTTTGCACTTCTTGTGTTTCCATATTAACATTACCCCCCTCCTATAGGCGAGTGCCAGTCCCATGGCACTCACCGTTGTAGGTAGTAGGGTTTTGCATGCATCAAAGACGTGGGTGGAAGGGATGGTTATGGTTGCCTTGGAGGAGTTCTGGTGGTAGGTCGAATGAAGGTTGTTGGGGCCACGTTGTGGCATAGGTGGTTGGTGGTAGGGTTGGTGGAGTTGGAGATAGGACTATTCATTGTTGAAAATTACACTGGTGGCTAGCACAGGTGGTGGTTTATGGGGATTTTGCGTAGAACAATTTGGTGGTAGAACAATTAGGTTCAGACTTGAGTGTTGATGAAGAGTTGGCAGCACTTTTGTTGGAGTCTTCAATACTTGCAATTGAAAACCTCGCAGATGTGGTCTCTACCTAGGGGTAGTGATAGTCTTTATATAGTATGCACAAGACGTAGTTTTATTAGTTTGGGAGACACGTCCAGCTGAGAGTAATGTCTTGCACTTGAGGACCCAAACTGTGTAAAGAGTGTGGTGTAGATATTATGTGAGTGCACATGCATACTTAGAGTTGACATAGCAAATGCATGTTTCAATTCAGCCTCAAATTTTGTAATTTTATCCTCTTTTCATAATCAACAAGTTCCCCCCTTCATTGTTAATGTATAGAATGGGAGCAATTGGACTATTTTTAAACCCTTTGCTAGCCAAATAACCATCAAGTTTTTAGAGTACCATGCATGAGGAGCTTATTTGAGACCATAAAGAGCCTTGTGCAACTTGCAAAAAATTAGGTTGTGACATATAAACATCCTCATGTAGATTCCCATTTACAAATATGGTCACAATGTCAAACTGATGTACTTTCCAGCCATAATTTGCAACCATAGCAATCACACATCTCCCATACTCATATGAGATATAGAAGCAAAGGTTTCTTCATAATCTATGCCCTTCCTTTGTGCATAGCCTTTTGCTACCAATCCTGCTTTGTGCCTATCAATAGTTGTAGAGATTGAGAGAGACAGAGTCAGAGTGAAGAGCAAGCATGCTCTCTTCTTCTTTCATTCATTATCTCATAACCACACACATAGCATAAGTGTATACAATAGTACTAAGGTCCGTAGGACCATTCACACTGGGTCTAAGATCATTGACTTATTTAATGTCCCACACTTGCTGATACAGCTAAACAAGGCTAATGTTGGTCATACATACTAACAGGAGAATAATATGAGCTTGATATTCTAACACTCCTCCTCAAGCTCAAATCATCTTATGAACTCCAAGTAGCTGTCTAAAAATACTAAACTTATCTTTACCCAAAGATTTGGTAAAGATATCTACAACCTGTTCATCAGTCTTCACATGCATAAGATCTACTCTCTCTACAAGAACCATCTCTCTTATAAAATGGTAGTGTACCTTTATGTGTTTTGTCCTGGCATGATATAATGGATTTGTTGCCAGGAGTACACTACTGAGATTGTCACATAATAAGGTCACTAGAGCATCCACCTGAATATCCAAATCAGCCATAAGCTTGAGCAGCCATGAAATCTCACATGCTGCCAATGCAGCACCCCTATACTCTGCCTCAGTACTAGACAATGCAATCGTTGGTTGCTTCTTGCTACTCCAGCTGATCATGCCACTTCCAAGGCCAAAAGCATAACCACTCGTAGATCTGCGATCATATGAGCATCCTGCCCAATCCGCATCTGTGTATCCAACCAGTTTCAAGGGCTTATCTCTCATATAGAACAGCCCATAATCTAGAGTGGACTTAACATATCTCATAATCTGCCTAACAGCATCCAAATGTGGCTTCCTGGGCTTCTGCATAAATTGACTTATGAGCCCAACTGCATAACTCAAATCTGGCCTAGTGATGGGTCAAGTAGATCATACTTCCAACCATCTGCCTATACATAGTCACATCCTGAATTTCAGCTCCACTGCTAATGTCCAACTTGACATTCTGATCAAGGGGTGTATCCAATGGTTTGCATTCAACCATGCCATACTTTTTCAGCATTTCCATAGCATAATGTTTCTGCATCATCCATAAACCATTTTCAACCTTAATTACCTCAATACCCAAAAAATACTTCAATTCACCTAGATCTTTCATGTCAAATTCAAGTTTCATCATCTTCATTACATGCTATATGCCCAAGTCATCATTACCAGTGATTATCAAATCATCAACATATATGACCAGCACTACCAAGCCACTGTCAGTCTTCTTTGTAAATAGGTTGTGATCAGCCCTACCAACAGTAAATCCCAACCTCTGAAAGTAGTTATTGATCCTAGCATGCTCTCGAAGCCTGCTTCAGCCCGTACAGTGCCTTTTTCAGCTTGCATACATAATGCTGAAAATCAGGGTGAACATACCCTTCTGGCTGAACCATATAGACATCCTCTACTAAGTCACCATTAAGAAAGGAATTCTTCACATCCATCTGTTGTAATTTCCAGCCTCTAGCAATAGCCAAAGCAATCACAGTGTGTATGGTTGCCATCTTGGCAACAGGGCTGAATGTTTCCTCATAATCAAGTCCATACTATTGGGCATACCCCTTTGCAAATAACCTGGCTTTGTACCTTTCCACACTACCATCCAACTTGCATTTGATTTTGTAGACCCACTTGCAGCCAATGGGTTTTTTTCCTTCAGGCAATGGCACAAGATCCCACGTCTTATTTTCAGCCAAGGCATTCATTTCTTCATCCATGGCTGCACACAAGTTCTCATCTTCCACTGCTTCAGTATATGTACTTGGTTATTTGATCTCCATCACTTTTGTCATGTAAGCATAATGCTTTGCAGTGTAGCCACTATATGTCAACCTGTCAACAGGGTATCTGACCCTCTGTGAGTGTCTAGGCTGTGGTGCACTACTCGATTCCCCTCTCTCATGAGGCGGAATGTACCTACTCTGCCTTGCGCCAGGCGTATAGACAGTCGGAATACCAAGTTCACTATCTAAAGTGTCAGCAGACTCATATCCAGAAGTCATTCTACCAGGTGTCATCATCCCAGATACATCCTCAGTAACTTTCTATTTTCCTTTGCTATCCATGACATCATATCTCCCCCTCACTGACATACTAGTGTCAGTGGACGGTGAGCTCCTCAATCTCCCTGTACATGGGGATATTGTCTGACTACTAGGTCTTGTCATAGCAGTGCTCTACTGCATATCAACTGTAGATACATGAGTAGAAGGCATATCTGATGGCACTATAGCCGGTGATACATACTAAGAACCCATCTCATAAAAAATAACATCCTTGCTCACCAAGGTCTCCCTGGTAGAGGGATCATAGCATTTGTATGTCTTCTTCTCTTGCGAATATCCAATGAAAACACACATGCGCTTTTGGATCTAGCTTCTTCTTTTTTTCATCTGGAATATGCACATAAGCAAGACAGCCAAAGACTTTCATGTGACTTACATCCGGTTTATAACCATACAGCTTCTCAAACGGTGTCATCTCATGAATACCTGCAGTGGGAGTCCGATTCAAGATATACATGGCTGTCATAACAGCCTCAGCCCAATAATAGAGCAGCATCTTCTTCTCATTCATCATGGCACGAGCAGCTTCCATCAAGAACCTATTCTTTCTTTCAACTACCCCATTTCTGCTGAGGAGTGTAGCTGCAGGTAAGCTGCCTACATATGCCATTTCTAGCCAAAAAGTTGCCAAACTCATTTGATACATACTCCCCACTGCTATCTGATCTCAAGCAAGAGATATAGCAGTCAAATTCCTTTTCAACCTACTTTTTAAACTATTGAAAAACAGCAAACACCTCATCCTTTGTCTTCAAAATGTAAACCCAAGTATAGCGACTGTAATCATCAATGAATGTCACATAATACTTCGAGCCTCCCATGGATGCATTATGGGTTGGCCCCCAAACATCAGAGTGCACTAACTGCAATGGACGTGTACTCTGCCTTACATGCGTGACAAATGGCAACCTTGACTGCTTACCAAACTGGCAAGCATCACATACATGACCAATATCTGAATATTGGAACTTGGATAAACCTGTAACAAGCTGTTTTTTCTGCATAATTTGCAGCCTTTGCAAATTCACATACCCCACTCTCTTGTGCCAAATTTCCAAATCTCTGATAGTGCCAGAACCATGGGCAAACATAGCTGAATTCAGCTCTACCAAGGTATCATCAAGAGTAAACATTCTACCATTCCTGTGGCCACGAGCTATCAACTTGTATCCATTGCCAAACTCTTCAATAAAGCAACCATGCTTGTTGAATCTAACCTGCAAGTTCTGATCCCAACAGACAGTAAGTTCTTCGTAATCGAAGGAACATGCAATACATCATGCAAATTTTTCTTTCTGCCATCATGAACCACAAGAGACACTTTGCCTTTATGCACAATGCTATGCTACGTGTCATCATCTGTACAAACATAGCCATGTTTTTCAGCCACCATATCAGTGAACCAATCACCGTGAGGAGTCATGTGGTTCTATGCCCTTGAATCAATGTACCAAATTGCATCATTAGTGCATTTTTCAGCAACTCTATCTTTTACATACTGCATGGCAAACAATCTATCTCCTGAAGTATCATTTGCATGACTAGATGTAGCAAAATGTCCATGTTGCTTGCCTTTCGGATTGCCCTGCTTCTTCCAGCAGTCCTTGGCAATATGCCCATACTTCCCGCAGTAATGACAATCCTTATCCTTGTTTGGATTGTCAGATGGACGCTGCTGTTGCCAGGAGCCTCTACCTCTAGGGCTAGATCTCCCCCTGTCTCTAAAGTTTCCACCACTTCTTGTATTAGATACCTGCTGGTTGTTATTGCCATAAGATGCATTTTGTTGGCCTCCTCTACCAGATCCATAGCCTCTACCACGATTTCCACGACTGCATTCTTGTTTTTAGAACTACTAGATCCTGTAGCCAAGCCAAGCTTAACCTCTTCATGGATAAGCAATGCAACCAGCTCATTGAAATCAGGCATTTCAGCCTGCACAGATACAGAAGTGTCAAAAGACTTATACTCAGGCCCCAAGCCATTCAAAGTCACAGCAACCATGTCTTCATCTTCAACCTATGAACCAACAGATGCCAACTAATCCGCAATGGTCTTAACCTCCATGACATAATCCTGTATAGATCTGCTCTTCCTCTCCATGTTATTAAACTTCTACTTCAACTGTATCTTCCTGGCACTTGTGGTTGTGCCATAATACTTGACCAAAATGTCCCATGCATTCTTAGGGGAGCTGCAGTTCATTATCTGCATTACCATGGCATCTGAGATACATAAAGAGAGCCAGTGCAAGACTCTATGAGCTCTTTCCATCCAAGCTCGGTGTAATCGTCTCTGATCAACCATAGGTCGATCTGGGAGCTTAGGTTCAGCTTCCGCTCCAGTCACCAACTCCCAATAGCCTTTCCCTATTAAGAAGTTTTCCATGCGGAACTTCCATATGGCATAATTGTTACTGTCAAGCTTTTCCCCCACTATCTGGGTTATGTTGTCTGTCCTTTCTACATTTGCCATGTTCTAGACTCTGCCTGACTACCTGCAAGCCAAAGTCTTCCAAACAATTCAATTTCAGCCTGCAACTTTTTATGATAGTTTCCAGCACTCTATGTGCTCAAACAGTCAGTTCTTTAGCCTGAAAATAGTAGTACAATCACCTCCTGACAGTTGGCAATCACTGAGGTATTGCAGCTTGCATTTACGGACTGCATTCAATGCAAAACCAGCATGTATTTGAGCAACCTATTGATGTACAAACAAGCACTCTATAGGCTAAAAATGACAGTAAACAGCAGCTCCCTTTTGAGCTCAGCATAGAGGGTACATGTCCCAGAAACACTTACAGCAATTCAAAGATCTATCCATGCATATGGGGTTCCAAGCATGTCAATCTGACACTGAATACATCATGTACTGCAAGTACAAGTGCAAAGTATTCTACCTGCAAATTTCAGTCAGCCAAGAACAAGCCAAAGACAATGTATTTTAGTCCACAATACCCTCAAGGTATCATATCCATATGCCACAACAAATGGAAGCCAATGCATAACCCTGCCAATACCCAAGAGTATCCTGTCTTCAGGAGTAAGTGGCATACAAAGTATTCACTATTTATAAGCAGCCAAGACAATTGTAGTACATCTAATTCCAGCTGCAACCATTTGCATTCAACTCCCTTCTCAGTGCTCAAAGCATTTATAAGAGATATACCATGTCATGAAGTACATAACCCTTCAGGGCCAAGTAGTGGACCAAGTAGTGCTTGCTGTCCACAAATTCTTGATAGTTTCCAGCCAAGATAAATGCTTCAGATTTGAGTATACTTGATCAATAATCTTCAGCTTACAAGCAAAACATCCAAGACATATGTCTGCATTAGCATGTATGTACTTCAGTAAACCCTTTTTGGGCATGTCTATGAGCTCAAGGCTCTTTCCAAAGTCATGTACCTACTAAATACTCTCTGTCTACAACAGTTTGGGACAGATTTCAGATCTGCAATCAACTCTTACAGCTCATATCTCATTCCCAGTCAAGCATTAGCATGCCACAATTCTTTAGCAACCTTGCCAAGGCTTGTTTATAAGCCATAGATCAGTTTGTGACCAAGCATTAGCATGAAGTACAACCAATGCATTCAGCCTACATACAGGCGCAGTTCACGCAGCCTATCAGGATCTTCCAGTAGCACGTGGTGAAGATAATGATGATTATCAAGCACTCAAATGTGCTCAATGAAGCCTATCTAATGTGTCAACCAAGTCACAGATCCCTCTTCAAGCAATGGCAAGTCACAATGGTAATGCCTACCTTGTATCATAGACAATGAAGAAAAATGACAGTCAATCCTTTGTTCTCTTCAACCTTGGCAGTTCATTCTTCACCTCTTCTTCCCGCATGCACTCCAGAGAGCCCAGTCATGGATGCTCTGATACCATGTAGAGATTGAGAGAGACAGAGTCAGAGTGAAGAGCAAGCATGCTCTCTTCTTCTTTCATTCATTATCTCATAACCACACACATAGCATATGTGTATACAATAGTACTAAGGTCTGTAGGACCATTCACACTGGGTCTAAGACCACCGACTTATTTAATGTCCCACACTTGCTAATACAGCTGGACAAGGCTAATGTCGGTCATACATACTAACAAGAGAATAATATGAGCTTGATATTCTAACAATAGTGCCATCAACCTTGCGTTTGAGTTTAAAAACCTATTTTGTGCCAATAGCCTTCTTACCATGTGGTAAATCCACAAGATCCCATGTAGAGTAAATGGCAATAGAATGTAGCTCTTCCTACATGGCATCATTTAGCAGTGAACTCACAATCATCTACTTCCGCAATATCACCCAAATGAATCCCCCTTGCATCATGTATTGCATGTCTAGTAGCCCTTCTAGTGCACTACATATGGTGCACAGATCGGTCGCCATATGCATGCGTAGTGAGTGTTAGAAGGTCCCCAAGAACAAAAGAACTCTACTTTTTACACACAAATCAATGAAGAAAGCTTGCACGACATGAACAAGAGACCAATTGGGTGCAATCTCCCCCCATGCCTTGTGTGAGCGCTCCACAAAGCATATGTTTCCTATATTATTCATCTTCAAGCTCAAATAATAGCCCAAATTACAAAATAGCACGCTTTAGCTTTTGAGTTTGCTTTTGTGCCAATAAAGAATTAAAGCTAATGGGCGCCCAAGAAGTCAGGCGATACCCAAATACAATGTCCAATACAAATATTTAAATCGTGTACCCATGCGCATATAAAAATAATAAATAAATATCAAGTGCTTTAATAAATAAGTGCAACAAAATATAGGCGCCATGCCTAAGATACGCGCCCATAAAAATTTGACGATAATTTGAATACACGTTATCCTCCAATGCTTCCCAATGCCACCGCTGCTTGCTCTACACATCAACTAAAGCATTCACAATTGTTAGAAAAATAATACAATTAAACCGACAAAAGTGAATACCTAGCAGTCTTCAGCTAAATAAATAAATTGGTTAGAAATCAATCCTAACCTTAATTTATTACGAGTACGCACTCTAAACTCATAAACGTTTATTAATTTAAATATGTATTTTGCAGAATCACCCGCTATGGAATCACCCATGTACACATAAAATTAACAAAACACTCGAAAAGGATAGGCGTCCCCATCGACTTCTCGCACAAAGAATCCACTTTGTATATGAGTCCCGGTAATAAAATTTTATGGAATTCACCGTAAAACCTTACGGAATCCACCGTGGAATATGCCTCCTGGCATTATACCCCCGGGGTGGGATAGCAATTGTCCTCAATTGCTATTAGCTCAATGTGGAGCTAACAAAGTGGGAAAAGCATTTAAGTCTCTAGCGTGCATCCATTGGGCCTCTTCAACAAGATGATTTTTAAACTTGACCAAATATCTAGAATATCTACAGCCAGTTCTAGTGGTCATAAAGTCAGTATCTATAATAGTTTCAGGCTCAAGGATTTCAATTTCATCATCTAGTAAAGGAGGGTTTTCATAGATAGGGTGTATAGGTAATTGGCCTCTAAAAGGTCATAATAAACTTATATGGAAGGTATTGTGGATTTTCCAATGTTGTGGTAGTTCTAGTTTAAATGCATTGTCATTTATTTTGTGTATGATCTTGAATGGTCCATAAAATCTAGGTGCTAATTTCACAACTGGGTGTTTATCTACACTTTGTAATCTTCGTTTTTCTATTCGTAACCAAACATAATCATCAACTTTAAAATTCATAGCATGTCTTTTCTTATTTGCTTCTTTTGTGTATGATTGCTGGGCTTTGGCAATCATATCTTTAACTTCATCAAAAATAGTAGCATGCATGTTAACAATATCATCAACAGTCTGAATTTTGTTTGATAATGATGCAACAGGTATAAGCAATCGATATCCATAAATAACTTCAAATGGTGCTTTCTTTGTAGCTGTATGTGGTGTGTTATTATATGCAAACTAAAGTAAATGTAGATGTGTATCCCATGTGTGTGGTTTTGAAATGATGTAAGCACGCAAAAGATCTAAAATAGTACTGTTAGTGGCTTCTGTTTGACCGTTTGTTTTAGGATAAAATGCAAATGAAAAATCAATCTTTGTTCCTAAGTTAGCAAACAAAGTAATCCAAAAATTATTACAAAATCTAGAATCACGATTAGAAATAATAACTTTTGGTAAACCATGATTAGTGAAAACAATTTTCAAAAATATTTAAGCAACTTGAGATGCGGTTAAAGTTTTCTTACATGGAATAAAATATGCTTGTTTGCTGAACCTGTCTACAACAGTCCAAATCATATCATGGTTAGCTTTAGTATTACGTAAACCAGTGATAAAATCCATTGAAATCTGTTCCCATGGCCGTGATGGAATAGATAATGGCATTAGTAAACCATATTGTTTACCATGGTGTCTTTTAACTCTTTGACAAACTAAGCATTCAGAGACAAAGTTAGATACATCAGTGTCCATATGTGGCCAATAAAAATTTTCAATCAATGTATGCAAAGTAGATATAATTTCTCTATAACCTTGATATGGAGGACAATGAATTTCATGCAAAACAAATGATTGAAATGGAACTGTCACACATAATCTTTTTTCATAAAACATGAATCCATTATTGTAAGACAGTGAATCAATAGGAATCCAATTATTTGCAACTAGTTTATTCCAATCAGCTTGAAAAGTAGGATCCTGATGATAAGTATCTTTCATAGAGATAAGGGAATCAAATGATATCACAGAAATATTATGAATTGTCTGTCTTCTACTCAAAGCATCAACTACAACATTCTCTTTTCCAAGTTGATATTGTATAAGGGGATGAAAACTTTGAATAAAAGCGGTGCATTTAATGTGTCGGTCAAATATTTGTGGTTGACTAAGAAGATGTCTAATGCTTTGTTGGTCAGTTTTGATCATAAATTCAGATCCCATTAAATAATGTTTCCATTGACGTAAGGCTTGTACTACAGCTAGCAATTCTTTATCATAGGTAGAATATTTAAGTTCAGATGGTTTGAGTTTACAGCTAGAGTAGGCTATGGGATGATTATCTTGTATAAGGACTGCTCCTATTCCAGATCCACTAGCGTCAGTAACTACTAAAAAGAATGGTCTATTGAAGTCAGGTAGTTGTAATACAGGAGTATGAGTTAAAGCATGTTTCAATAAATCAAAGGATTTTTGTTGATTGTCAGACCAGTTATACACAATACCCTTCTTTAAAAGTTTTGTCAAAGGTAATGCAAGTAATGAGAATTTCCTCACAAACTTTCTGTAAAAACTAGCAAGACCTAGAAAAGAATGTAATTCATGCACATTTTTGGGTATGGGCCAATTTATAATTGCTTTTATCTTTTTAGGGTCGACTTTAATACCTCCTGATGAAATAATGTGTCCTAGATATTCAATTTTTGTTTGAAAGAATTCGCTCTTTTCTAGATTAGTATATAATTGATTGTCTTTTAACAACTTAAAAACTAAAGACAAATGTTCATAATCCTCATTCTCATTTTTATTGAATATTAATATGTCATCAAAGAAAACTATGACACAATGCTGATGTTTCAAAAATATCCAATTCATCATGCAACTAAATGTGGCTGCTGCATTAGTTAAACCAAAACGCGTAACTAGAAATTCATAGTGTCCAAATTGTGTTCTAAATGCAGTTTTGAATATATCAGATTTGTCCACTCTTACTTTATGATAGCCAGATTTAAGATCTATCTTACTGAATATGGCAGATCCTTGTAGTTTATGTTAGAAATCAAGCTCCACCCGTCAGTTTGTCTTGGTGTGTAACTGACATCTGTGATAGCTATTGTGTACAGCTATCTCCATGTGACTACATTAAATAAGTCGGGTTAGTAGTTAGTCAGTGACTTGACTAGAGTTAGTCTGTCTAGTTTACTTTACATTGTATTGTGTGGTTTAGTATTATTCTGCATAATAAATAAAACACAATGAGAGCTTGAAGGCTCATGGATATGGAGTTTTCCCTGTCTCTCTCTCTCTCATCTTTGAACATGGTATTAGAGCACCCATAAGACTGGGCTCTGTGGAGTAGAGCATTGCAGAAGATGACTTCAAGACTGACCTGAAGGGCTGGAAAAAGAAGAGGACGAACTGTCATTTTTACCATTTGGTCACACAGAGGTATGCATTGTTGAAGGAGACTAGCCATTGATCAAGAGGTTGTTGGTGACCCTACTGGAGCATTTGAAAGGCCTTATTGAGCCTATGCAAGCCTTGTATAGGCTCATATTAGTCATCGTATACAGTAGCAACCCCTGCTCATTCTGCGTGAACTGCACCTGTAGGGCAAAATGGATTGCAACGTGTGAAACATCAAATGGGACACATGAACAAGACCCATAAAGCATGAATGCTCACTCTTGAAGGTACTTAAAGAGTACAAGAAGCAAATTCTTGTGCGGGAGCTCTATTATGAGCTGGAGTAATCAAACACAGACCTGTAATTAGTTTTGAACTGCTGAGAAAATGAATGGACACCATGCATTTGGTCATTATTGACATACAGGAGCTTTGTGTTACACTCAGAAGGCATCATTAAAGCACAAGAATGTGTCAAAGCATATATACATTGGATCTAATGTCTTGGAGTTGATATTTTTTTCTTAGAATACTCAAATCTGAAAGCCATTGACAAGCTAGAAACTATCATTAAATAGTGGACAACAAGCATCACTTTCCACTGAAGCATTACATGCTACCTTGGGCACCCGTCATCTACATGAGGTGACATATGTATGCTGAGTTCTTAGAGGATCAAAGAGAGCCTTGGATATTACTGAATGCTGAAGTTTTGGAGTTGAAGCAAATGCAAGTTCATCTTCTTGGCTGAATATAGATTGTAAATGCAATGTATGACTTGGCTCATTGAAGGCAGGAAGCCTAGAGTTACCCGCATAGTCATGTATTGACTCTGTCACACTGGAGCAAATGTATGACATGATTTGAAGACATTTTGGAGCTTCTTAAAGCTTGTTATGCTGATTTTTGGTTCACTGCAACCTGCAACCAAATTAGTTGACACTTGTACTTGCTGATTATGCACTATTTTGTGCTTCTATGTCTATGTATGGCTTGACACATGTACTAGTGGCTATCTGGGAAGTTCTGGGACATGTATGCATGTTGTTTTTGGACTTGAAATTGTTGCTGGTTATACACAGTCTACAGTTTTCAGACTGCATCTTTGCTCCCTGGCAGTGAGGTTGCAAGAGTTTAAACTGAAGCAAATACATAGTATATTTATTGATTGTTTTACTTACGGGTTAGACCATTTGTTTTGGGATTTTTTTTTTTGGTTATCAGTGGACTGAAATACCCTAGTTTTTTACTCCAATTAGTTGCATAAAACTATCATAAACTGTTGTGGACTGAACTTGAGCAGGTAGTTAAACATTTGATAGACAGTTTATTGCATCATGGCTAATGCACATGGGACTGATAATATCACTCAAATAGTTGGAGAGAAGTTAGACAACAAGAACTTTGCATTATGGAAATTCAGAATGAAGAACTTTCTAGTTGGCAGGGGTTATTGGGATCTATGTACAGGAGATGAGGCTTCTCCTGAGTTGCCTGCAACGAATCCAACTAATGAACAGAAAAGAGCTCATAAGCTATGGAATGAGAGAGCATGCAAGGTGCTGCATTGGTTTTCTCTATGTATATCTGATGCTATGGTAATTCAAATCACTGGATGTGAGACTCCGAAGGATGCTTGGGACATACTGATGAAAAATTATGGAACCATGACACATGCACGAAAGATTCAGTTGAAACAGCAGTTCAACAACATGTCTAGGAATGGTGGCAGGAGCATCCAGGTGTATACCACGGAGATTAAGACCATAGTTGATCAACTTGCTACCATTGGCTCAAGTGTATCAGAAGATGATATGATTGATGTTGCCTTGAATGGATTAGGGAAAGAGTACAAATCTTTTGACACATCCATTTCTGTTAGAGAAGAGCCCCCTACCTAGGAAGAGCTAGTTGCTTTGTTGCTGCATGAGGAGGTCAAACTTGGTTTGAATACAGGTTCCAGTGTATCTTAGAGTAGAGACACTGTGTTATACTCTAGCCAGCGTGGCAGAGGATTTAGAGGTCATGGTTCATTTCGAGGTCGTGGTGACACTCGTAATGCTTATGGACAGCAGCAACGAGTCCTTGGACAGGACGATTGCATAGTCACACTACTGCATCCACTGACACAGATATGTCAGCGAGGGGGAGAACAGATAAGGGAAAATAAAAGGGAAAAGAAAAGGCTTTTGAAGATGCAACAGGTCCACTCACTGCAGGTTATGAGTCATCTAGCAGCTTAGACAGTGAATTGGGGATTCCATCTATTATGACACCAGGTGCTAGGCAGAGTCGTTATGTGCCGCCTCGTGAGAGGCAAGCTCATAGTGAGCCACAGCTTAGGAGATCAGAGAGGATCAGACGACCTGTTGTTAGATACACTTACACTAGATATTCAGCCCATCATTATGCTCATATGACGAAAGTAATAGGTTTTAGATAACCAAGTAAGTTTGATGAGGCAGTTACAGATGAGGATTGGCGTGCTGCTATGGATGAGGAATATTCAGCTTTGGCTGAAAATGGCACATGGGATTTGGTACAGTTGCGTGAGGGCAAAACACCTATTGGATGCAAGTGGGTGTATAAGGTAAAATGTAAATCAGATGGATCATTGGAAAGATACAAGGCCAGGCTAGTTGCAAAAGGGTATGAGCAGCAGTATGGTCTTGATTATGAGGAGACTTTCATCCCTGTAGCAAAGATGGCTACAGTTAGAACTGTGATTGCTTTGGCAGCAGCTAGAGACTGGAAACTATGGCAGATGGACGTAAAGAATGCCTTTCTGAATGGAGAGTTACAGCAAGAAGTTTACATGGAACAGCCTGAAGGCTATGTGCATCCAGAATTTCCACCACATGTATGCCGACTGAAAAAGGCATTATATGGGCTGAAAGAGGCACCCAGAGCATGGAATGCTTGCATCAGCAGTTATTTGCAGCAACATGGTTTTCGATTGGGTGATGTTGATCATAGTTTGTTTATGAAGAAGACAGATCGTGGTTATGTATTCCTAGTTGTCTATGTTGATGACTTAATCATTACAGGAGATTATGAAAGCGGGATTGCCGAAGTAAAGATATGTTTACAGGTTGAGTTTAAGGACAAGGACCTAGGAGAGCTAAAATATTTTTTAGGGATTGAGGTTGTCTCTACACCTCAAGGCATATGGCTGCTATAGAAGCACTATGCTCAGGACATGTTACAGAAATATGGTATGGCTGATTGCAAGCCTATGGATACGCCTTTAGAGCAAAATGTCAAGTTGCAGATTGATGTTGGGACAGAGATTGAGAATGTTACCATGTACAAACAGATGGTATGAAGCTTGATCTATCTCACGATCACTAGACCTGACTTGAGTTATGCTGTGGAGCTGATCAGTCAGTTCATGCAGAACCCTCGCAAACCACACTTGGATGCAGTCAGGAGAATTCTGAGATATGTAAAGAGTACCATAGATCATGGGCTATTTTATGCATATGGGAAACCCCTTGACTTGATGGGGTATACTAATGCTGACTGGGCTAGTTGCACTTATGATAGGAGGTCAACCAGCTGCTATGCATTTGGATTGGATAGTAGCATGATCAGTTGGCAGAGTAAGAAACAGCCTACAATTGCACTGTCTAGTACGGAAGCAGAGTATCGTGGTGCAGCCTTAGCGGCCTGTGAAGTTATGTGGTTACAAAAGTTGCTGAATGACTTGGGAATACACTTGGACAGCAAAGTAAGGATGTACTATTTTAATTTAAGCAGTGTCATGTTAGCAAGTAATCCTATTTATCATGCAAGATCGAAACACGTTGAGGTTCACTACCATTTCATCAGGGAAATGGTTTTAGCAGATCAGATTGACTTGGAGCATGTGAAGACTGAAGACCAGGTAGCAAACATCTTTACCAAATCACTTGGTAAAGATAAGTTCATTCACTTTAGACAGCTACTTGGAGTGATGCAGATGGTTTGAGTTTTTGGTTTGAGCTTGAGGGGGAGTGTTAGAAATCAAGCTCCACCCCCGTCAGTTTGTCTTGGTGTGTAACCGATATCTGTGACAGCTACTATGTATAGCTGTCTCCATGTGACTACATTAAATAAGTCGGGTTAGTAGTTAGTCAGTGACTTGACTAGAGTTAGTCAGTCTAGTTTACTTTACATTGTATTGTGTGGTTTAGTATTATTCTGCATAATAAAGAAAACACAATGAGAGCCTGAAGGCTCATGGATATGGAGTTTTCCCTGTCTCTCTCTCTCTCATCTTTGAACAACTTATCCACAAGATCATCTACCCTAGGAATTGGATATCTATTCTTAACAGTAATTTTATTTAGGGCACAATAATCAATGCACATGCGATAGGTATTATTTTTCTTTTTCACTAATAAAACAGGTGCACCAAATGGATAACTACTAGGTCAAATTAATCCTCTGTTAAGCAATTATTCTATTTGATTTTGAATTTCTTTCTGTTCAATTTGGTTATGTCTATATGGTGCTTTACATGGTGGTTGTGTTCCAGGAATTAAATCTATCTTATGATCTTCAAGACGTGAAGGTGGTAATCCAAGTGGTAAATCAGCAGCAAAACAATCTTGAAATTGGGCAAGAAATTGTGTATGCCTAGGATGCATTTATTTTTCTTTAGCTTGAATTTCATTCACCCATATTAAAAAAGATTTGCTACTTTTACGTAATGCACGTTTAGCCTGAGTATGAGTCAGTAGTTGAAATTTATTGAAAGCGTGCATACCATGTAGTGTGATTTTTTTCCTTGAAAATAAATTTTAATTGAATGCATAGAATAATCTATGTCAAGATTGTATTGATGACGCCAAGGCATTCCTAAAATAATGTCACTAGACTGCAGAGATACAACTAAGAAATTTCTTCGTTCAATATATTCACCAATTTTAATTTCTAAATTATGCCCCTCTTGTGTTCCATTATATCTCGTACCTAAGAATGCAGCCTTGATGTGATAATGTGTAGAAACAGTTTGTAAATTCAATTCTTTGACTAACTTTGCAGAAATAATGTCATGTGTGCTCCCATCATCATGCAAAAAAGTCTTTTCTTTACCATGCACAATACATTTCATTATTAACAAAGAATAGGGAGTTGGCATACCTGACAAAGTATCCGAAGTAGTACCAATATCGTCATCATCTTCTGTAAAGTTCGACATTTCCTCACGTTCTTCTTCTTCGATTGCTCCCAGATAATTTATATGTATGGATGGCTTTTTGGATTGACAATTGGCTGCTAGATGTCCAAGTTGATGGCATTTGTAACAAACTATGGGTTTTGCTTTGGATACATTATTGGTAATGGTAGGAAGTTTAGGAATGTTAGGATTTGACTGTGGGGATAGCTTAGGGTTTGAATTGGTGTTTGATGGCAAGGCAGGTGGTCATGTCCAAGATTTACGGAATGAAGATGGAAGAAAACGACTTTGATTGAATCTTCTAAAATTTGAATTGAATTGTTTGGAACCAAAGTTACCATTAGTTGGAAATTGTTGTGGTCGCTTATCTCATCCTCGAATCTTGTCTTCAGTGTCATGAGCCAAGGAAATTGCATCTTCAAGAGTTGTTGTCTTGAACATATTGACTTCCGCATAGAAATGTCCAAGTAGGCCAGACATAAACTTGCATTTATGAGTTGCTTCAGGTACATCTTCGAGCATGCGTAGTTGCAATAGGGCATTCTAGAAACGTTCAGTGTATTGGGAAATAGGTTCGCGATCTCTTTGTTGTAAAGATCCCATTGCTTGATAGCTTTTTCATGGAATTGAGGAGGAAGGAAATTCTGCAAAAATTTCATTTGGAAAGACTCCCATGGAGTGGGACAATCAATGCTCTTGCGGACCACAGTCCACCATAAAGATACTCGATCAACTAAATGGTTAGTGACACATTTAATTTTGTCTTTCTCAGCGTATGTTTCTTCATGGAAGTAATCATCAAATTGACTTATAAAAGCAAGTACAGTCTTTCCATCATATGATCCATTGAAAGTACAAAATTTGAAGTTTCTTTTACTTATCTTTGTTTCTTTGTGGATGGATTGGGCTTCAAGTGTTGCATCGATGGTACGTCGTATAAGATCTTCGGGTTGCGATCCATCTTGGTCGGTGGTAGATCACCTTCAGCCATAAGATCGTTGGTTCAGGTAGATCTTCTTCGAGCTGCATCATAATCAAATCCAACTTTTGCTCCATCGTTGGTTCGGGTAGGTTACCTTCAGCCATAAGATCGTCCATGTTTTGTTCAGTCATCATGCAAAATCCTAAAGACCTCACACTCTCGAAATCTTATTAGTAGGATGAGCATAGCTCAAAGGCGGGTATGCAAGGCTTGTATATTTTGTTTGGATTTTGTAGTCTTTCTCCTTTACAATTGCGGTATTCGTTGTCACAACCGTCTTCCGAGAGAATAGTGTTGCGTAGAAACTGCGTAAAAACTGCGTGTGGCCTGCGTATGAACTTCTGTTTTTGCTTAAACTGGTTTAGCAAGACTGCAAGTATGAACAGGGTCTTCTTGGAGCTCCAAAACCAGTTCAATTTACACACAGTATGAACGGTCGCTATAAGAGTTATTGGAGATGACTTAAGTGACATTGATGACTTGCAGGATTGCTTAGAAGACTTGGAGTATTAAGAGTCTTTAGTAATTGAAACTAATCCTGATTGGTTAGAAATCAATCCTGACCTTAATTTATTACGAGTGCGCACTCTAAACTCATAAACGTTTATTAATTTAAATATGTATTTTGTGGAATCACCCACTATGGAATCACCCATGTACACATAAAATTAACAAAACGCCCGAAAAGGATAGGCGTCCCCATCGACTTCTCACACAAAGAATCCACTTTGTGTATGAGTCCTGGTAATAAAATTTTACGGAATCCATCGTGGAATATGCCTCTTGGCATCAACATAATAGCCATCTCAAGACTACTTTGGCTATATTTATAGATCCCTTTCATGATGTACTATATCTTCCACTGCATGAGGCAAACCATCATCATAACCTTACTATTTGGGAGTATGTGTTGCAGCAACAATTGGCTATATTATGTTTTTCCAACCATTGATAGTAAGCATGGACCCTCAAAGACTTCACCAAAGTCATGGGTGGCTAGCATTCGAAACTGATCATGTGAAAATCCAACACTTTTAGTAAATATGGCATCCCCAATGTCAAAAACTTTCTTATGTGTGGATCATACAAGCGATAGCCCTTGATTTCTAAATTGTAGCCAATAATATATGCATTCTACAACTTTGTCATCAAGCTTTCCACGAAGCTCTTTTAGAACATGTACATAAGCTATGCATCCAAACACCTAAAAGTAATCAAATTTTGATTTCTTGCCATGTCAAGCTTCAAACGACGTGATCCTCTTTAATGCCTTAGTGGGTGCACAATTTAATGCATGATTCACACATTGAAGGCCTTTTAGCCAAAACTTATGGGACAATCCCTTGCTTTTTAGCATACAATAAGTTATCTCCACAAGTGTCTAATTTTTCCTTCCAACAATACCATTTTGCTGAGATGTCATTCTAATAGTCGCTTGATGCGTAATGCCATTCTCAAGTAAATATGTCTCAAATGCACAAGATATATACTCCCCCCCCCTTTATTGGTGGAAAGTGTCTACACTTTCAAGCCTATTTTAACCTCAAGCTTTGCAACAAGGCATGTAGAATGCATAAACACATAAGATTTTTCTTTCAACCCATATATTCATGTATACGAAGAGTAGTCATCAATAAGGGTTAAAAAATAAAAATCCCCCCCAGGTTCCAGTATCCTCATGGGACCACAAATATCAGAGTGAATAAACTGCATTTTCCAGATAGCACACATTGCACCATCCTTCTCAAAAGTAAACTTGTGCAATTTTCCAAAATACATCCTCGCATGCATGGGGGAGAGAGAAACGAGATAGAGTGACAATGAGTGAGCTAAAGCAAGAGAGTAGAGTGCATTTGTTGAACTAAAAGATGTCAAGATCGTGGGAGAGAAGGAACGAGTCTCACTTGTAGCTTTCTTGCTTGCACAATGGGGGAATACACACAGAGGTGGAGGCTGAAAACAGTTTTCCTCTTCTTAATTGTGTAAGCCAAAAAGAACTCTCATACAAAGAAATAGAAGAACCCTATATATGGGTCTGAAACCAAACTCAACTAACTAAGGTGGCATACTAACTGAGCCATGAACTAGAGTAGATAAGGATAGCTGTCATCTAGCTATTATTCATGGGCGGTATACCAACTGTATCTGCAACAACTGACAAGTGGTGACATAAATGCACAATGGTCACCCTGGCGTATCACGAGTGGAGCTCGATATCTCAACACTCCCTCTCGATCTCAATCGCAATTCCTGCACACCAAGCAGGTCTCTGAACTTGGGTAGCTTCTCTGTGCCCAATGCCTTCGTAAATATGTCAGCTACCTGATCCTCTGTGCTGACATAAACTAGATCAATAAGACCTAGTAAAACCCTCTCCCACACATAGTGATAATGCACCTCAATGTGCTTTGTTCTAGCATGATAGACTAGGTTATTTGCCAAGTTTATACTACTCATGTTGTTACAATAAATGACAACTGGCCCATCTGTAGGCTGATGCATATCATAAAGTAGCTTATGCAACCAAGCTACCTCACATGCAGCCATTGTTGCACCCCTGTACTCAGCCTCTGTGCTCGACAAGGCAACTGTAAGCTATTTCTTGCTGCTCCAAGTGATTGCAGTACTCCCAAAAGAGAACACATATCCACTGGTAGATCGTCTATTAGAAATACTACCAGCCCAATCAGCATCAGTGTATCCATGCAACTGTATCTGAATCCTAATCTCATAAAATAGTCCATACTGCAATGTGGACTTCACATACCTGAGTATGCGTCTAGCCGTATCCAAATGTGGTTTCCTTGGAGCCTGCATAAACTGACTTACCAATCCAACAGCATAAGCTCAAATCTGGCCTGGTAATAGATATATAAATCAAACTTCCTACTATGCGTTTGTACATAGTGGGGTCTTTCAGAAGCTCACCTGCATCTGCGCTCAGCTTCACATTCTACTCCAAAGGAACTGAAATAGGCTTATAGCATGTCATCCCATATTTGGACAGCATGTCCAATCCATACTGCCTCTGCAAGAGCCGTATCCCTCTTGGTGATCTAATCACCTCGATGCCCAAGAAATAACACAGCTCTCCCAAATCCTTCATCTCAAACTTCTGCTTCAATAGCATTTTCACATGAAGGATATCTTCATCACTGTCACCTATCATAATCAAATCAACATAAATAACAAGTAGCATAATGCATTTCTCTGTTTTTCTCACATAAAGTGAGAAATCTGCCTCGGAAATCTGAAAGCCAATAGTGACAAGATACTGTCCTATCTTGTCAGACCATGCTCTAGGTGCTTGCTTCAAGCCATACAATGCTTTCTTCAACCTGTAAACAAACTCAGGATGAACAGCATGCACATAACCTGGTGGCTGCTCTATATATACCTCTTCTTGCAATCACCATGCAAGAAGGCATTCTTTACATCCATCTGATATAAAGACCATCCCTTTGATACAGCCATAGCAATGACTGCTCTTACGGTTGCCATCCTTGCAACCGGACTGAATGTTTCTTCATAATCCATGCCATATGTTTGTGCATACCCCTTGACTACTAATCTTACCTTGTATCTGTTCACAGAACCATCTGCATTGTGCTTCACCTTATAAACCCACTTATAGCCAATTGCATTCTTACCTTTAGGCAAAGGTACCAATTCCCATGTAGCATTTTCTTCCAAGGCATCCATTTCTTCATCCATGGCTTTCTCCCATTTTTCTTTTCCCATGGCTTGCTCAAAAGAAGTGGGTTCTGGTTCGTGTATCACTTTGACCATATATGCATAGTGAATGGCTGTAAATCCATCATATTTCAGCCTATCCACAGGATACCTAGCTTTGGTAGACCTGCGCAAAGTAGGTTCACTCCCAAGTGCTCTCAAAACATCCCTGGTCTTCCTTACTCCAGGTGTAACAATAGAAGGAATACCCAACTCATCATCAATGCTCTGTTCTGAGCCACTGGATTCACCATCCACATAAGAGTGGCCTGCATTCACATCAAACATGGGCTGATCTACCTTCTCTTTTCCTTTTCGTGATACCTGCACACCATTACCTACATTGCTTTGAGAAGATTCTCCTGATCTCAATCTGCCTGTCCATGGCGAAGAATGTAAACCACTGCTAGAGGACGCTCCAGGTCCACTAATATCTTGTGACTGCTGCTGTGAATTCTGTGCAGCGTTACCATTTTGTGCATCCACATTATCAATCACATTTACTGGTTTATACCAGCTACTCATCTCATCAAAAATAACATCTCTGCTCACTGTAAACTTACGAGTAGAAGGGTTATAGCATCTATACCCTTTCTGCTCGCAGAGAGTAACCAATAAAGATGCACTTCTCAGCTTTTGGATCCAACTTGGATCTCAACTCATCTGGCACATGAACATAGGCAATGCAACCAAAAATCTTCAAATGAGAAATATCTGGTTTTCTACCAATATACCTCTCCTCTGGAGTCATCCCATGTATTGCTGTAGTGGGAGTCCTGTTTATTATGTAGACTGCTGTAGCAACTGCTTCAGCCCAGTAAAAATCCGGCAAGTCTTTTTCATTGAGCATGGCACGAGATACCTCTCCAATATGCATGTTTTTCCTTTCTACAATTCCATTTTGTTGTGGGGTATGACTGCATGAATATTGCTGCTTTATGCCATGCTCCTACAGGAACCTTGCAAACTCATTTGAGAGGTACTCTCCCCCTCCATCTGACCTTAGGCATTTTATTTGCAGCCGTGTTTCTTTTTCAACAATAGCTTTAAGAGTTTTGAAATGCCCAAAAACTTCACTTTTCTTTTTCATAAAATACACCCAAACTTTTCTGCTATAGTCATCAATAAAAGTGACAAAATAATGACAGCCTCCAAGAGATGCAGCTTTAGTAGTCCACACATCAAAGTGGATTAATTACAATGGCTTCTTAGTCTCTTGAACATGTCTAGGAAATGGTTTCCTTGCCTATTTTCCAAATTGACAGGCTTCACATACATTATGCATTTCTGCAACCTTGAATTTAGGCAATCCTACAACAATATTTTGGGCCTGCATTGATTTAAGTCACTATACATTAACATGACCAATGCGTTTATGCCAGATATCAATATCTGGAACCACACCGGTCCCATGTGCAAACATTGTTGCACTCAATTTAGACATGTCTGCATCCAACGTAAACATTCTGCCCTTCTTCTTTCCTTTTGCTATCAAGCGACCTTTATTTTTCATATCCTTAACAAAGCATCCATGAGGATTAAATCTGACCTGCAAGCCCTGCTCAACCATTTGACCAACAGAAGCCAGATTCTTGGTGATATTCGAGACATGAAATATATCAGACAGGTATTTCTTTTTCCCATCCTGCATAGACAAAGAAATTTTTCCAATCTACACAATAGGATGTGCAGTATCATCATCAGTCTCCACAAATCCTGGTTTTTCCATTTTCCTTGCATCCTCCATCCATTCTGCATGACCTGTCATGTGGTTTGATGCACTTGAGTCAACATACCATACATCCTTACTTTCTTCTGCACTTGTCACAGAATTGCTCATGTGCTGCACCATAAACAAATGCTCATTTCTGTCATCACCCTGTCTACTAGAAGATGCATAATTCCCTTGTTGCAATTTTCCATTCATGATGTCATTCTGCTTTTTATAGCAGTCCTTAGCCATATAACCCATTTTACCACAGTAGTAGTATTCAACATTGCTGTTTGCATTTTGGCCTCTTTGCCATCCACCACGACCTCTTTGGCTCCCCCTGCCTCTAGAGTTACCACGTCCTCCTCCATAGGACTGGTTTTCTTGAGTTTGTTGCATATTCTGATTTCTACCACGGCCTCCAAATCGGCCTCCTCTACCTCTGCCTCTACCTCTTCCAGCATTTGAGTAGAAGACGGCTTCTTTTGAAGTTCCTCCTAAAGAAGATGCACCACCATTTCTCTGCTCCTCAGAAATTAGAAGAGCAATCAACTCCTCAAAATCAGGAAATCTTTCACGAATAGAAATGGATGTTCGGAACTGTGCATAATCCTTTCCTAGACCATTCAAGGTCACAGAAACTAAATCATTATCTTCCACTGGCGACCCAATGGAAGCAAGTGCATCTACAATCTTCTTCACCTTCATGTGGTAGTCATTGATACTCATATTTTCTCTTTGCACATTATGCAACTCTTGCTTGAGCTGCATTTTCCTGGCTTGCGTATTTGTGCTATACATTTTTGACAAAGTATCCCATGCCTCCTTTGGCGTACTTGCATCTTGAATATGCACAATCATAGAGTCTGAAATGCTGATAGACAGCCAATACATAACTTTCGTGGCTCTCTCATGCCATGCTTTAAATGCCTGCATTTGCTGTTGATTGGGAACATCAGGAAGAACTGGTTCTTCTTCATTTCCTGCAACAAATTCCCAATATCCTTTTCCCATAAGGAAATTCGTCATTCTAAACTTCCATGCTTGGAAGTTGTTCTTGTCAAGCTTTTCAGTGACAATCTATGAAAGAGAATCAGACGCCATTACAAAACACTGCAAAAAATTCTGTCACTGCAAAGAACGCAACTTTAGCCTCACAAGGGCAAATCTGCAAAACTGACGAAAGTGGTATTTAACCACACAGTCACTTCCTAGTGACGATTTTGCATCAACAGGCAACAAGGATGATTCTGTAACTCCCAATGTCTCTGCGCACAAGCATACGATGCAATTTTTACATTAACTTTTCACCGACTTGTAGAACAGTGGTCGTCGCACAGTATAAAATAGGGTCTTTTCTTGAGTGCGTGCAGAAAACTTCCGCCTCCAAAACAGGCCCCGAAATGGCCTCAAATCAAAAAAACAAGGTCACCAAGGGCTAAAGGCCTCTCCCATAGCATATATTGCCCTCTTGCTTCACCGCGAAGGCCATCTCAACCTGAGACAATGCACTCTTGCACTTCCCGGCTGTGCTACCTGCAGAGACTTGATCCCAAAACAGAAGAATGAAAGCAACACTGGTCCTCTTACTAGAATACCGCGAACGTGGCTTGCTTTCTTGAGCTCCTTACCACGAACAAGGCTCTGATACCATGTCAAGATCGTGGGAGAGAAGGAAGGAGTCTCACTTGTAGCTTTCTTGCTTGCACAATGGGGGAATACACACAGAGGTGGAGACTGAAAACAGTTTTCCTCTTCTTAGTTGTGTAAGCCAAAAAGAACTCTCATACAAAGAAATAGAAGAACCCTATATATGGGTCTGAAACCAAACTCAACTAACTAAGGTGGCATACTAACTGAGCCACGAACTAGAGTAGATAAGGATAGCTCTCATCTAGCTATTATTCATGGGCGGTGTACCAACCGCATCTGCAACTGACAAGTGGTTACATAAATGCACAACGATCACCCTGGCATATCACGAGTGGAGCTCCATATCTCAACAAAAGATAGAGTGAAGGTACCACACTAAGATAGGTCAAGGGTTGACCTAACCACCCTTCTAGCAACTAACTAGGGCTAGGCTAACTTACCCTAGTCCCTAGTGTCACCACTTTAATGTCAAATGCACTAGGTACATACGCACTATATTGACATGTATTAAAGTGTCCATACCACACTAATTACATGGACGCTACCTTGAATTGGGAAAATCTAACAAATGCATAATTACTTACATCAATTTTGACGAATATACCAACACAATATTCTATCAATTGTTGCTTACAACACTAATATATATACCAACAATTGAAGAGAAAAGTTACGATTGCTTATACTAACATGTTCCAAAAAAAAAAAGTTTGTAGGGCTTTGGCCCCCTATAAGCCAAATCCCTAATGTCCATATCTACTATCCTATCACAATATAGATTACTATTAAAACTTATATAAAACCCCAAGTATGGATAAATATGATGCAACACTTAAATGCATAACACAATAAAGATGCTATAAAATGCATGAAAGCATGAAGAAAATACAATGATGTTCTTATTACATTTCAATGAATGAAAGTATGTGTCCAAATGACATAAGCACAAAAAGACAGAAAAATATGTCTCCTCAAAGTCATGACTTCCAATTCTAGAAGCAAAATCCTCAATCAAAGATCTCATCCTTACACAATCCCTCATTTGTCCAATGTTGTAAGAAAAAACAAACATAGATCATAAGAACTCTAGAATGAATTATACATTGCAAGCTTATTAATATATAATAACCAACTACCTCTCCTCCTTGCAAAAATAACTTTTCAATAAGCCGCATAATCATGTATTGCTCTATATTCTCTTTCTCCAACTTGGTTGCCAAATAACCAATGAAGTCGTGCTACAAAAACATGGATACATAGTATTAAATCTTACCTAGAATGTAAATAATCCGGTTGAAGTATAAAAGTTACAAAGTGTGTCCTAAAGGGGGCCCAATCACCACTCCCAAGATGTGATAAAGAACTTGTTGTAACACAAGCAGGTGGTACCTCCTTCTTTTGCTTTCACTTATCAGGATTTTCCTTTATCTCATCTTTGATCTTCTCCCATTGTCCCTTATCAAGCAGGTATCAAGTCACCCCAGCTACTCTAACCCATCATGATAGACGTCGTGTACCTCAAAGCAAAGATGGGCTAGGCATTTGCAAATGTGTGTACATATGTAAGCATTAGAAAATTAATCAATAAAAATACGGATGTAGAAACTCCATATGTAATGTATGTACAATACAATCTTCATGGGTCAAGTCCTAGTTTCTCCACTTTTCGATGATGCTATGGCAACATACCTATATAACAAACTCATGCAACCTCTAAATGAGTTTTTTTTCTCGTTGTTCATGACCAACTTATGTGTTGGTTTAGTGATCATGTGTGGCATGTTGAGAGGGGTCTAACGAGTCCTAAGCTTATATTAAGGTGTGATAGTCTAAGAGCAAGGGGATGGTCATCATCTATATAGATGGACTCTCTCTCATAGCAGGAGGGGTGACCCCCAAATCGAGACCAACTTGGTCAGGCAGAGTGGAGACAAGGATGCAATCAAGGGACTCGTCGAGGATTTGGTAGGGATGGAAGGAGTGGTATGGTAGATGGCAAATATTGGAATTAGTATAGTAGTCTCGAAACCCCTAAATCCATGATCTTGTAGATCTGGTGTCGATCCCCCTAGTATAGTATAGGTCAAGTTGGATGAGTAGTAGTGCAACGTTGATGTGATGAGTCGATTGATCGTGGAGCAAATGGTCATATAGAGAACTTCAAGCCTGCAAGGTTGAGGGAGAAGGAGTGTTGGGCTTGAGGAGTTAATATCCATTGAGCAAAAGGTCCTCAATAGCTTGGTTTGGCCTTTGCTAGGATGTGGGCTCGCATTCCAAACTCATCCCTTCACCTTGAGGTTGGGACTTGGGACTTCTATGCTACCACAAAGTTGTGGATCACTATCCGGATGCAAACCCATGGTGGATTTCTCAAGTTCCAATCTGCACAACATGGTGGAAAATGGTTCCTAGTAAGCAATTTCAAGGCAAAGGGCCTTGAATGAAGAGACCCTAGGCCTATGTGTGCAAGCAGCGATTGGTACCGGTACTTATGTTCATATGCATAAATTAAGTTTCCAAAAAAAGCAAAAGATGTGCTCCCATGTTTAGTATTATATATCCTTTTGTCTATCAATATATTAGAAAAATATGCTCCCACGTGAAGGTGCGCTCATTGTTCACCGAAGGCAGCAGGCCAGGATCACACATGGGCAGAGATAATGATGATATGAAAGGATGTTGGAAGAGTGATGGGCTAGAGCCCCAATTTATTTTAAATACCTTCTTTCGTTTCTTTAAAAGCTTTTTCAAAAGAAAAAGAGAAAAGGTCTAGTTCACATGGGCGACGTACCCACGTGGCGTAGGATGTCTAGGTGCGACCCATTGGGCGTCACGTGACGCCTTGTTTCTAAATACTGCAGCATCATTGACACTGAAATGACAGGCACGTTCCGCAGCGGCCCGATAAAAGAAACTCTCGGACCAATGAATGACAAGGAGAATCGACGGACACGCGACCCCAAGAATCCCGCAGATCGGACGGTGTCGATCGGTTCGCCCTTTTTATAGGAGGTCGACTGAAGATTCAATGTTACGCATACCCTCGGCCCTCTAGGCTCTAGGCTCTCACCTGAATCCTTGTTTAACGGAATCCTTAATCAATAACAAATTACAATGATCCATCAGATGCTTTGCACTAGCATCGCATTAAATACCCACTGCTCTGTATAAGAGGTTGTGCACATGCCCTTAGGAACCAGGTTCACTCGAAAATGCTAAAACTCCATTTAGAGCCCCGGGTTCGAGTTGCGGTCCCCTCCCCCCTCCACCTAAATTGTCTCACCATGAAGTTGAGGGGGGAGTTGGGTCTCCCCTACCCTTGAGAAACCCCCACAAACACTCACTAAAAAGAAGACTGGTAACTCAAGGTTAGCAAGATTACGCCCTTCTTTTGGACCACTTCATGCACATGGAGAAAATGAATCAATCAGCGATCTACCTTTTTGCAAACTTTTGATCATTGATTTGATTTGAAGTCTATTCCAAGCTATGAATCTTAAGGGTTCTATATTTACTACCAAAAATGTTTTCTTTGAGGTTGTACATCCCAAACACCAAATGCTTTCAGCCTTTAGAGGTTTTGGGCCTCCAATGATCATAAGGGTATTGTCGCATGAGACTCACTTTACTTGCAAGACTTAGAAAAGGTCCAATACACCCCAACATGGCAATCCATAAGATCAATAGAGTTGCAAGCAATTCACACACATGACATCCATACCAAGGCTAAAATCAATTTTCTAAATGGACTTTCTTAATTGTATCATCATCAAGTGATAAAGGTTAGTGGAAAATTATGAGCCCTGCTTAATAGGATCTAATTATTCTTGTAGAATTCATTGAATTTACTCACATCTAACAATCACCAAAGTCTCCCTTCAACCTCCACACAGGTAATAAAGGAGATTTACCACCAAGAAAGCTTGATTCCTACAACATCAAGTCAATAAACGTCTAACTTCTTAATAATTAGAGCACCAAGCAATTGTTATGGGCATAGCAATTGCTCTTCAAGAGGGAGGAGATTGCTCTCACAAATTACAAGAGAAGAACTTGAAAGAGAAATTGAACTAGAACTTAATTGCAAGATAACTCAATTACAAGAGAATGCTCACAAGAGCATGGCTTGATTACACAATAACACTTGATACAAAACAAGAATTGGAAGAGAACTTAGCTTATAGGAGCCTCACAATTGCTATTGGCAAGACTAAAGGGCTTGTAGCCCATGACCACTATTTATACTATAGCCTATGGAGGTTAAGGGGGACATGTGTCATTCCAAGAGGATACAACATGGCATGACATGCATGTTGACACATGACATGTTCACATCAATGTGACATAAACGATGATGCAAATATATTTTAGAATGCTCTAGAATCTTCTAGAAACTTCATGGAGAACTGTCCTCGCTTGAGCTTCTGTTACATTATATCCCCCCCCCTTCTAGCACCAAGTTCTACGAGGGGCGATGGTGTGCTTTTAAACATGCCTTTGGTTTGGTTGGGTGTTGAAGATGAAATTCGCCAACCTTAGCAAGAGCTCATTGAAGATGTGAAGCTAGTTCCCGTGTTCATCCACTTGCATCATAGTCCTTCCAATGGACAAGATATTGTAATCTGCCTCTTGAAATTCTCGAATCCAAGATTTTGTCTACTTCATATTTTTGGTGATCTTCAATTATGATTGGTGGCAATGGATTCAATATTCTTATAGGAATATTGGATGTATGACATGGCTCCAAGACTGAAACATAGAATACATTATGTATTTGCATGCACCGGGGAAGCAAGAGACGATATGACTAGATGTACTTGGCCAAGAATCTTGAAGGGCCCAAGTTGTTGATAATCCAATTTTTGGGAGGGGTGAGAAGAACGTAAATCACATTGAAGCATCCAAACTTGATCTCTGATTTTGTATGATGGATGTTGCATGTGAAGCTTATATGTATTTCTCTTGAGCTTGTTTGACCTGCGCTTGCAACCCTTTATGAATATCAAAGAGGAGTTGAACTAAGTCTATAGTAGCTAGATTCTTCTCATGTGATCTTACATGAGAGTGGAGGCATGGAAGGAATTATCATATGCAAACTCAATGAGAAATAGTAGATCCACCTAATAGTCTTGATGATAGTTGATTGTGCATCTAAAGTATTGCTCTAAGACTTGATTCACTCTTTCTATTTATCCACCACTCTATCGGGTGATTGGTTGAAGAAAGATTCATTTGTACTCCTAGAAGTTTAAAGAAGCTTCCTCAATACCCAAATATAAACTAGGGGCAATGATCACATACAATATCATTAGGTATCCCATGGCGTCGATATACATGTTCTGGGAAGAGCCTTGTTGTCCCTTCTCCATTGATACTCTTGGTTGTTGGGATGAAATGTGCCATTTTCATGAATCAATCAACCACCAAGATAGAATCACATCCTTTGGAATAAGGTAGTTCAACAATGAAGTTCATGGATAAGGATGACCATGGCTTACTTGGAATAGATAATGATCGAAGAAGGCCATGAGGTCGATGATGAGGGATTTTAGCTCAATTGCATGTGTCACAAGAATGCACAAAGTCCTTGACTAGTTTCCACATTTACGACCACCAAAAATCCCTACAAACCAACTCAGTTGTCTTGTTAGCCCCAAAATATATGGCTAAGGGGAGATCATGTCTCTTCTTGAATATATCCACTTGCAAGAGACGGAGAAGAATATAGAGAAGTCCTTTATAATAGAGAAGCCCATCAATGTTCTAAAAATCCTTTTGAGTTTGTTCTTGGCCTTGATGTAATTGCCTCTGTATGTACTAGGCAAACGAGTCTTTTGTAATTTCCTTCTCAACCTTTGATAAGAATCCAATTCTTTTGGGGACTTGTTGATAATTGCCCTTAACTTCAATTGCTCAAGTTTTAAGATTACTAAATTCTTTTGGTAATAGGCTTCATCACCTTCTTTTGATGCCAAGTAAGATCTTCAAGATAAAGCATCTATCTTTCCTTATTGGTGGGAAGACCTATAGGTAATGGCAATGTCAAATTTGGATAGGAAACCACTCCATCTTGCTTGCCAATAATTCAAGACATGAGAAGTCACAAAATATTCTAGATTCTTGTGATTCATATAGATATTGATCTTCTGAAGGGCACCTTCAAGTAGGTGTTGCCAAGTCTCCAAGGAGTCCACAATAGCTAAAAGCTCTTTATGATGAATTCCATAGTTGATTTCTATAGCAGAGAGTTTTCTTGAGTGGAAAGCTATTGGATGAACTCAATTGTCATCATCAATCTAGGATAGAAAAACTCAAAGTACAAAATTGGAGGCATCTATCTCCATGATAAAGGGCGCATGGATGAGAATGGGTGCTAAGTTGAAGGCTTGCTTTAATCGTTGAAAAGCTTGTTCAACCTTCGATCCCATACAAATTTATCATTTCCAATTAGGTTGATTAAATGGACAGTAATATCAAAGTAATCCTTGATAAAGATTTGATAAAAATTTGCAATTCCCAACGCATTGAACATCTCGCATAAATGAATGTGTCTCCCATTCTAGAATAGTTTGTACCTTCTTAAGGTCCATAGAAAACCCCTTCTAAGAAATGACGTACCCCAAAAACTCAACTTCAATTTAATCGAAAGAACCCTTTTCCAACTTTGCATACAAACCTACTTCTTACAATTTATTTAAGACTATTTTGACATGATGTTCATGCTTCTCTTTATTATTGGAAAAGATCAAGATGTCATCCAAATAGATCATAATAAAGTCATCCAAGTATTCTCAAATAATGTCATTTGTCATATGTTGAAAAACTAATAGAGCATTTTGAGGCCAAATGGCATAAAAACATATTCAAAATGCCCATATCTTGTGTGAAAAGTCATCTTTCATTCATCACCTTCCTTTTTCATGACAAGATTGTAAGTGCCATGAAGATCTATCTTGGTGTAGACTTTAGCTTTCATCGTTCAAGGAGTTCTAGAATCAAGGAAAGAGGGTAGCAATTCTTGATGGTAATTTTATTGAGCCCTTTATAATCCACATGCATATCGAGGGATCTATCTTTTTTCTTGACAAATAGAATTAGAGTATCCCCACTAGAGATTTTGAATGATGTATGAATCCCTTGGAAAGATTCTCATCAATATATTTCCTAAGCTTTGCTAATTCATCTTGGGATAGCTTATAAATGGGGCTAAAATGAGCTTGATCTCTTTCTTGTAAATTTATTGCGCAATCTTATATAAGGTTGGTGTTCTAGTAGAATATCCACATTTTTCTTTTCAAACACATCCTTGAACTCTACATATTGAGTTGGGAGTATGTTTAGGCTTTCATCCTTTGCCTTCTCTATTGGAATTACATAAATAAATAATGATAGATTCTTCTTTGCTTGACGTATGAACACCTTTTCTCCAATGTATATTGGTCAAGAATTCTTCCTTTTATTATTTTGCATTGGCCTCAATTCAACCTTTCTAGACCTTCAACTCATGTTGGAGTTATGTAATTCTAGTTAGGATAGCCCAATAACAATGGGACTATTTGGGCAATGGATGAAGTTGAAGGCTCTATGTAATATAAGACTCCTTAGGGTAACTTTTATGGGTTGAGCCTCATGCTTGACATCTCCTGAAGCAAGAGGTAGACCATTAGTAACTTATGCACATACCAGCTTTATTTTCCTTAGAAGTTGTATACCATGTTGCTTTGTAAATTTCTTGTCCATGAAGCATGTTGTGGCTCCAAAGTCTAATAAAGGTTGTTCGTCTATAAGTCTTTCCTCTAGGTAAATCTTTACTGGTAACATAAAGCTTAATGATGGATCTGTAGATAGAAAGAGACCTTCTTTTGGGTTTCTTGAAGCTTTGTCCAACCGTATGATCTCTATTGAGACTAAACATCGATGTTTTCTGAGAATAATGGACCAATGGCACCATAAATTCTCATCCTTCATTTGTTAGGACAATATTTAGCTATGTGTTTGGACCTGGCCGCAATACATGCATTATCCATTAATGTGCTACTTTTTTTTTTCTTGAACTATCAATGGCTTAAACCACATCATGTCAATTTGCATAAACTCTACCTTGGATACTTGGTCTTCTTGGCTAGTTGGGTCTTCAAAAGTCTTCATTTTGCTTGAATTTAAGGTGGCTCATTGACATCTTACTTATCTTCTTTCAAACAAGTGGTTATCACATTCAATTGGTTGAGAGATAAATTCACTAAATGTATTCATCTTTAGCATAGTGAGCAATATATCTTTAACATCACAATCCTTTGGTTTGCAAGGGCTAATCCATTTCATTGTCTAAAATGGAAAACTAATGCCCATCATGACTTAATTTTATTTGGCAGATTTATAACATATGGCACTAGAGTATAGGTGAGTAATGAGAGGTGGGTATATGATAACATATAACTTTGTGTCTAATGCATGTTTGATACTATTGAGGGTAAAGGCAACTGTGCCTAACTACACATGTATTCATTATACTGATAGTATTCGCATACTTATACACTGTTGTAGGTGGTAGACATCCATCACTGTCACTTCATTCTTTATTCTTTTAGTGACATTTGAATAAGGGAATGGCAATCACCATTGTGACAATTAGAGTTCCCAATATACTCTCTCTCTCTCTCTCTCTCTCTCTCTCTCTCTCTCTCTCTCGCACACACACGCGCGCGCGCACACACACAGCTCTTTCTTTTGCTTGTGTGCTTCCCCTCAGACTCTACCTTTTAACTGGTACCAAAGACAACCATTCCTGGAGCTTCTTCACCCTTTTCTTCAGCCTAGATTTAGAGCTTCAACTCAAGCTTTCATGGTATCCATCGTTTCTTCCTTTTGAGGTATGCATTGAGTATTTTCTTCTTTTGACTTGTTCTAACTTGCTTCGTAATTGTTGAGGAACTTTTCAAGGCTTACATGAGCCTTGTTAAGTGCTTATTGAGTTGAGTAACCATTTTATCTATTTTAAGTGGATACAAAGTATACTATAAAGGATAGCTATGGTAGCTTCATATCACTATTGTATTTGGCCATAACTTTTGCATATGGTATCAAATTTAGGCATTCTATTGCTAGAAACAAAGAGTGCAATTAGAGATATATATTTAGATGCTCATAGAGTTGATTTCGCATAGTTTTCTATTCTCTATTTCACACAAAATAGAACAGTTTTAGTTTAGACATCAAATAGTAAATTTCATAATGCATGTTTGATGCTTTGGGGATTCTATTTTGGTACATGAATGGTATAATTATGCTTTTGAGATTGATTTGAGCTTGAAATAGCTCAAATTTCACTATCATTTCATTGCGATAATAACAGGGTGGCAAGCATTTACCAATGAAAAGCTTATGCCTAATGCACATTGATGCTTTATGGGATACTGAGTGGATGTACTGCTACTGTGACGTACACATCCTAATATACTATGGCATACCTTTGAGTTAAGATTTGGGCTCTATTGCATTGACCTTGGCTATGGTTACATGCCTTGGTTACTTTAATGGCTTAAATAGTTATGAATTTGAAGAATCTACTAGGTTTTATACTTCCAACTTATGCTTCATGTATCTTAGATACTTCAATGTCATATACTTGATGTTTTGAGTTTTGCATTACTCATTTGACATTCGGTTTTGTTCTAGTGGCAGTTACTTGCACTACTTTGAATATTACATAAAGCATTGAATTTATGCAATTGATCTTGAGCTTACTTTCACCAAGACCGTGGGACACTTACTTCATGTACATGCTCTCTTGATATGTATTGGATGCAGTTACCATACAGTGGGTTAATTTGTTCACTTACTTTGGACATGACACTTATGTTTGTCAATATGTTATTAGTGAGATTCATATGCTTTTGGGTTATATATTGAGCTTTGCTCAGCGGGTTATGCTTTTGGCAACTCTCCTCTCTTTACGTTGAGATCTCCTATGTGCATAATGTCTATGCCTACTCTATGTATGGTTACTAACACACTGTTGTTGTGACAACCTTCAATGTCGGTTGTCCTTGGTCTTTCTTTCTTGGTTGCTTACACTTGGTTGTTGGCATATCGCTAAAATTTATTATAATAGCCTATCATTTTAGTTGTATGAATTCTATCTAAGGGCAATCACACACTTGGATTTGATAGTTACTTGATTATATTTAGCGGATATCTCATCCTTCTAGCAGTTCTTGTTGCTTAGCCCTTGATTTGGCTATGAATTTGGAGTTGTTTTGCTATCATTTATAGTAGCCTATTTGTATTTGATTGTGCTTTAATCTCTTGTATTATGGTTAGTGGGGCGAATGACAGTGCTATCTTTAACATTGAGAAGTTGGATGGCACCACAACTACACCTATTGAAAGGCACAAATTTGATTGGTTGTAGTGTAGAGATTGAAGATTAAGCCATCGAAACATGAGGATGCCAAGCTTGAACACATGGATGCAAAAAATTGGGCTGAATTGGATGAGTTATGTAAATCTATAATCATTTTGTCACTATTTAAGCAAGTCTACTATAATGTTGTCTTTGACAGATAGATTACTTGGCAATTATGGGATAAGATTCACAATGACTATAAGCATAACCCTGCCTCTCAAATGTATTCATTGAAACAACTCATGGACCTTTGTATGAAGGATAGGACCTCCACATCCACCCACTTGAATGACTTTTATTCTATTTTCAACTACTTGTCTTTGTAGGAAATTGAATTTAAGCACACCCTTCCTTGTCCTTATTGGTTACATTGCCTGAGTCATGGGAGACATTTCGTATCACTGTGTGTGCAAATATGCCTATTAATGGGCTAATATTGATGAGCACAAATTTGGTCGATTCTAGTGTAGAAATTGCAAATTAAGCCATTGAGACATGAGGACGTCAAGCTTGAAAACATTGATGCAAACAATTGGGTTGAACTGGATGAGTTATATCAATCTATTTTCATTTTGCCACTCTTTAAGTAGGTCTACTATAATGTTGTCTTTGACGAGCAAACCACTTGGCAGATATAAAATAAGATTTACAATATCTATGATAAGCATAACCCTACCTCTCCAATGTATTTGTTAAAGTAATGTTGCCCACTTGAATGAGTCTCATTCTATTTTCAGCCACTTGTCTTCGTAGGAAATTGAATTTAAGGACAAACTCCCTTGTTCTCATTGATTACATTGCATGATTCATGGGATACATTTCATATTGCTATGTGTGTAAATATGCCTATTGATGGGTTGAAATTGCAAGATATAGAGGGTGCACTCTTGAATGAAGGGTTAAGAGAAAGAATGTGATGCTTGCTTTGATAACAATCAAAGGAAATAATGGTAGGAGTGGTAATGAATGCCATGGGAGAGACTCTCAAAAGTCTCATTCTCAGTCACATGGACAATCACGTAGTAAATCCCATGGACGTAAGTCCCGTTGACTTGTCACTATTGTGGGAAGCACAGTCATATTCAGCCACACTGCCATAAAATATGTGATGACGAGCAAAAATAAAAGAGAATTAATCAAGTGTACAAAAAGACATGATCAAGAAAAAATAAAAGAGAAATGATCAAGTGCAAGAAAAGAATAATCATCACAACATTGTCCCTAGCAAGTTCTGTGTCAAGATTGAAGAGATTAATGTCGCACAAATTGATTCTAATGATGACTACAGACTTGTGCCTTCTTCTCTTGATGTTTCACAATTGACTAATGCATCATCTACCTATGCTCAATATTAGTTGTTTGATTTAGAGGCTTCATTTCATGTCAGCCCTCATCAAGAGTGGTTCCACTCCTATTGCAATGTGACAAGATTTGCCAAATTGGGTAATAACTTGGCATGATGATGCAAGTTATATTGTCTCTTTTGGTGATTCCTCATGCAAGCTTACCTACGATAATCTTTTTCTGGCACAAGGTGCCAAGTCTTACGCTCTTTATATCTTACTTGTATCTCGGTTTATCAACCATGTCATACATATCGTTATGACATCATCACCTTGGACACATGTCCTTAAAGGTAATGAAAATGCTTACCCATTTGTAGATTTTTGTGATCATTGTTTTTAAGGAAAGTAGACTCGTAGTTCATATAAGAAGTTTGGCATTACGTGCATGGGTGAGTCTCTAGCTCTTGTTCATTTTGATGTTTGTGGACCTATGCCATGCAAGTCTTTATGTGATGGGAGTGCTCATGATGAGTTGGGTGCCTTGAAAAATAAGCTCAAGAAAAGCTTTGAGATGAAGGACATAGGACAAGCCTCACATATTCTTGGGATGCACATCACATGCAATCACTCTAAGAGTCTCCTTTATGTCGCAAAAGGAGTACATCTAGAGGGTTCTTGAGTAGTTTCACATGCAAGATATTAAGCCTATTGGTTGTTCTTTACCTTCTCATGTGAAGGTTAGTCATGCCGATTGTTCGCAATCTAATGAGCAAAAAGCCGAGATGGCTAAAATCCCTTATGCATTTGCAGTGAGTAGCTTGATGTATGCCATAATAGTAACTCATCTTGACATAACATTTATAGTGTTATTTCTTGGATATCCAGGGTGCAAAAATGCACGGTCCTATCCATGATAGAGGTAGAGTACGTTGCACCCATAGAGGCTTACAACAAGGCTCTCTGGTTAGGCTATCTAGTTGTAGACCTTGCTATTACTGATGTGGTCCCTATATTATATTCTGATTCTATGAGTGCCATTCGATTGACCAAGAATCTAGTCTTTCATGTGAAGACAAAGCACATTGAGGTGCACTATCACTTGATTAGAGAGGTGGTAAAGGATAAATCTATTGAGCTTGTTAAGATCTCAACTCACAACAATGTTGTAGATTAGTTTTGTTTGTCTAGGTAGATTCATTTACACCTTTTTGATAAGTCAGAAATTTGTTTACTATTGGTGCTAATACAAAAGACAAGCTTGGTTATACAAACTTACTGTAAGTTAAATAAATAGTACTCCATGCTCTTTTTTCAAAACAATGTTAATAGCTTGTCAAACACTCAAAGCATCATTTTTGTTCAGTCGAGTGAGGCTAACTAAGACAAATATAAAGTTTTTGCAACTTTGATGCCCTCGAAGTGATTATTTTACAAGATCAAATTTTGCATCTTTTAACAAAATCATATTGGCATGTCAATAAATCACAAGCATGCACATGCATGTAAGTAGGCATGTACAAACATTGAGATTCTTGACTTGGGTACTTGACATCCAAGCTTTCATGTCTATTATGATTTATCTATGTCGATCAAATTTACAAACAAAGAGATAATAAATGCTTTGTGATAAGCTTCATAGCACGTTTCTAATGTGTAAGTTTTTATGACTATTAGTATTACATGAAGAAAATGCACAGTGTAGAAGAAAACACAATGATTCTTGTGAGATTTGTGAATTGTCAACTTGAAGAGTTCACAATGCTTGTCCTTCACTGCTATTGCCTATTGAGCATGCAATACATGGCCAAAAAGTGTACAAAGTAGGCTTACATACTCTCACTAAGAATGTCAGGTATGGAACTTTTTCAAAAGAAGGCATGTTATCCCTACTTTAAGCACACATGGATAGGCCAAGAAATGCGTTATATATACATATTAGTTGAAGTGTGCAATGGGATATAGTACAATAAAATAGTTGCAAGAGAGTAACATATACCACAAAGTGTAATCATGGTCATTTCTACTTTGAGCTCAAACATTTACTAATAGGCAATCCAATCATATGTGTTATCACTTTTCCAATCATATGTGTTGTCACTTATCCAATCGTATGTGTTGTCACTTACCCAATTGTATGTGTTGTCACTTCTTGTCAATGGATGAATAGTATGTACTTATTACAAATGATTAAAGACATGCTATAGGGCATATAGTGATCAAATCCTTACTACTTTAACAATCTAGAAAAATTCACGAAAAAAAAACAATCACGAATATAAAATTAGAGCCTCTTTCTCCCCTTTGAAACCTCTATAGATAGGTATGCTCTTCATATTTGATATACGTTTGGGCTAATGAAAAGAATCCTATGAATTAAATGCCCTCTTTTATTAATGGGTATTTGTATGTATACTTTCATTTATGATTTAAACACATTCAGGATGTTTGTAACTTTTTGCTCCATTTATGTATTTGCAATGTGAAACATGTCATTTGCTATATGATGTGATAGTATATCTTGATGAAAGTTAGCATGAGTAGAGCCTTTTATAAATAAAGCATATTATATAAGGCTTTGCCATAGTATTAAATCTATTAACATGGCTCAAAAAGTACACTTACTATTTTCATAGTTAGTGAAGTAGCAACTTGCCATGATAAAGACCATTTAGTCATGAGAGGAAGGGATGCTTTGATCTTGAGATTTTGCCTCAGTGTGCACAATTTCACCTTACAGCATAATGAAGGCTTTACTTATAAAACAGAGCAACCATAGGCCACTAAGAACTTGCATGCTCCCCAGCACTTAATCTTTGGATATTGAGGATATGGAATGTGAAGCTTTTTGACAAAATAACTCTCACCTTATACTCAGAGAATTTTGGCACCAAGATTAGAAACAAGTTGTGATGGGCTTTTTTGTCATTTAGAAATAAAACTTTTACTTATTGAGTGGTGCATAAAGAGCTTAAGAAGACCAAATTAACATTTTTTAGCCTTTGATCATGAAGGTCAAAAAACAAAGTTGCACTCACATTACATAAGTGCTTGCTTCAACATGCCACAACATTGGCTTGCAAAGTTGCCTTGGTGTTTCCTTATTGTGTCTTATTAGAAGTTAAAACATGTTTGGAAAACTAAAAGTGCGCTAATGCAATAACTTTAACAAGCTTGGAAAGTTTGCCAAGGATCTTTAACACTCCAATTCTTTCCAGTGTCTCTAACATGCGAACACATCAATGTTCCCATAAATTCACACGTTGGGAAAGAGGCACACCTTCTAGTTGCCCTTTGGATTATTAACTTGGGAATGACACCCAAATGTGGCTCTTAGACATAGCAAGATAGGAGCCAACTACCGTATTGATATCCCAGACACACAATAAAATCAATGTAGTGATGACAAGCACTCATGTGAGGGTGCTAACATATCTAAGTTTATCTCAATCTTTTCCACTCTATTTGAGTTTTCTCAAATAGATTTATGTACATATTACTTACTTTCTGATAGTACAATGCATGATCTACAAAAAAAACACATCAATGTTCACGTTTTTGGGAGCTAATAAGCCTTCAACTCAAAAAATCAAATAGTTGTTGAGTGTTTTATGGGGCATTTTTAAACTTTATTGTCTAGTTAAATTGAAATGTTTAAACTTTGTCTTCAAAATTATAATGGTTTCTGACATTCAACCTCAATTTTTGTGAGCATTGAATTATAGAGAAAACTTAATTGGAATAATGACCTTTGTGAGACCCTTAGGCATAATTGAATGGTGGGATCAAATAGTGACAAACTTTTTGGGTGAGAGCAAGGATCCTTAATGTGCCTAGTAGTGTAAAACAGAAAAACAATGTGATGATTAACCTAATGTGGCTAATAGATATTTAGATAGGATATTTTAGTACTTGTTTAAGTTTGGAAATTATAAAAGGGTTGTTTGTGTGCTCAATTATATAGAGTTAGGACACATGCAAGCTCATCAAGTTGCACTTATAAGTACACAAACTATAAAGCCTTATGTCCACATGCAAGCTACATTATGGTGAGGTTGTTATAGTAAAACAAGATTGGTGTTAACAAAGAACAAAGGCTTAATGTAAAACAGATTGAAAATTTCGCAAAAATCTTCAAAATTTTAAGAAGAAGGTTTAAAACCTTGAAATATTCAAAATTTGATTCAAGGATTCTTCCAAAGTTTTGAGTTAAAGTTTTATCATCTACTAGCAAAATAATTTCTCATGAAATTTGAATAAGGCATGAGGAGGGAGAAATCTATGTGAGGGAGTGAGAAACATCAAATCCATGTGTTATCAACCTTTTTGGTGAGCAAGGGAAGTACTACTTGAGTGGTATCAAGATATTTAGTGGTTATGGCCAAAAGTTAGGAAGACTCAAGCATGAAGAGCTTGAAGTGCAAAGAGAATAAATTTCATAGAAGAAGATGGTATGAACCAACATAAATCTAATAGATGTAAGAATCCCAACTATAGATTATAACTATAGCATAAAAGCTTAAGCCCAAACCATACACAACATGTACATCACTATATAGACCAATAACTGAGGGTATCACTTAGTATAAAACCGAATATATTTATCCCATATACATTATGATTCACCATGCATGAGTTTAGATATCAAACAATGTATCTATGGCCCAAAAACAGGCCTATATATTCATATGAACAATTCGAAACCTATTCAACACTTATAATCCCTACTCTAGGTTCCCAAAACACTATTCTTTTGACCTCAAACTTCAATCTTGCATCACAAAATAGCTTGAAGCAAGAGGCATCAAAGCTGTCTACTAAAACCCTTGTTTCAAGATAGCCACTAGAGCAATCTTTAGACAAAGATCAAATAGAGAAATCTATAAACAACAAGGCTGCCCTGTTTCGTTGTCTATACATCAGTAGCAAAGCTGCATGAATAGTCCATGTACATTAAGGGCTTGCTTTCCCTTCTTCTCCCTTCATACCAGATGAGTATACCCTGTGATATGCATAAAAATGGATTGTTTTAGGATAGCTAAGAGCAATCTTTAAGCATAGATAAGAGATAAATCTATACGAGCAGTAGTAGACTGCATGCAACACTATGCAAAACAATCCATAATAGTCATATATTATTATCTAAAGTATCTCTCTTTGTTGTGCTTCATATAAGTCACGTATGCCCTAACATAGCCTTGAAGATTGCTTCTATTTCTTGTCAAGCCAAGAGTAGCCCACAATCATATTTTTCACTCTAGATCTCATTTGAAATTGCCTACAAATTTAGTGCAAAATGGGCAAATTGGTTGCTTGTTCTCCTCTACCACACTCCTTTTGCATACCCACAAAAAGCATGCCATGTACTCCTCTCCCACATGGCTTTTACTTGCCCACATAGACTTTTTACTTTGATCATACAATAGTGGAGGTGTATTCTAGTAACTCCAATTAGATGACTTTCCCATGGGTAGTTTTAGAACTTCCCCCAAATTCATGACCAAACGACAACACTAAGACTCAAGACCTTCACATGTAGCTAGGTCTACTCGCTTTCACTTGCACTCATAGGTTGTCCCACCTTCAAGAATGGGGTATGCAAGGTTTTGAATAGCTTTTGACTTGGTTACGATATGTGAAACACAAGAGTTTGGTCCAAACTCATGTTGGAACGCAAAGGTTTCTAAAAAGGAACATCTTCCCTCTCATTGTCGGGGTAATTGCTTCAAAGCCATTGCAGGAAGGCTTCGAAGTGGAAAATATCTCCATTCATCCTTTCTAAGACACCTTGTGTGAAAGTCCTCTTAGAGGGGCTTCACTCACAACATAGTTTAGTCGTATACTCAAAACCTTGAAACTCAGCATTAGGATATAATCCATGATACCCCAATGGGGAATAGTATGAGAATGAGGGCATGGTTTTCTATGTGAAGTATAAGTCGACTATCCATCTAGACTATTAGTTAAGGAGAGGTGGGGGACGGGTGCCATGTGGCAGCCCCCGGGCCCCCACCTCCCTCACAAGAAGAAAAAGAGAACGCGCCCCTCGCGTGGGGGCGAGTCTAGACGCGGAGTGCCTAGTACATTGACTACCACACTAGAGATGACCTATGTGGGTTCATTGGACTTGTACAAGTCTGCGCGGGGCGATTCAACAACTCTACGATGGGGCGAAATGGTGTCGACTCTCAGTCAGTGTATATATGGAGTTATTTATGTTTAAACTAGGAGGCGGTGTGATTAGAGAGTTTGCTAATCTCGTACAGTTCATGAACGTGCAAAGCTACCATCTTCTCCTCTCTCTTCCCGAACTTCCAGTGTCCACCTCTCTCTCTCTCTCTCTCTAACATTATTCATATCACGTATCGTGTGCTGTTATAATCTATCGGGTAAAGAGGAAGAATCCTCGCATGTTTCCTGTCCTGGGCTTTACCTTCTCGATCTCAGGTGCGTGCAAAATTTTTACTTGGGCTGCAGCCTGCTATTCTCTCTTCGCCTGTTCTCTTCTTACTCGTCAGGGTTTCAGGTCCTTTATCTCTTACTCTCGGTTTCATTAAACACACACACACACACACGCACTCTCTCTCTCTCTCTCTCTCTCTCTCGTTGCAACTTGCATTGGAATCCGATAAAACATACGAGCTTTGGACGTGAGATTTCTCACCATTGTCTGTGTTTGCTTAGCTTTTCGCATTTTATTTAATCTCATCTTGCTGCAATTCAATTGTGCTCGTTCGTCCCGAGACTAGTGCATTTTCCCCACGTGCATTTTGTACCCCCCGCCCCACAGCATTTCTCAATGGGGAAACATCTGCACGAAGTTTCGGAAGAGAGGAAATGCATTGCCTTCTTGGGCAACGGAACGTGTTTTTGATACAATGGGCCTTTATTGAAAGATCAAGCGTCCTGCTGGTGGGTGGCCGCCGAATCCGCCGATTACCCAACCTAAGCTCGGTGGGGGCATCTGCTGTGATCCTCTGGTTCCTGGATGTTTCCATGATGCATGAGTCGCATTTTGCTTGCAGTTGCATCGTATGAAGTGTTTTCCTGCAGAAAGAATGCAATGTGAGCTTTTAAGAATGTGAGTTGAGATTCCTATAGATTCTCTTGCTCCGTGCTTTTGCCAAAAAAATCCCCCTTCTCTTCCACGAAAATGCTGCGCATCATTTCTTACAACCGTTTTATCTTCTTCTGTGCCTCTGGCAACAATGTTCCCTTTCCCTAGCATTCATATAAAGATATTCTCTTCTCTAGCATTTATGCAAAAATATTCCCTTATCCAGCAATTGATGCAAAAATGTCCCCTTCTCTAGCATTGATGCAAAAACCTTCTTCTGTGCTCCGTACAAAGATCTCCCCTTCTCCTGCATTCAGGCAAAAATCTTCTCTTCCCTTCCATGAATGCTGCTCCTTAATTCTTAAATTGTGTTATCTTCTGTGCTCTTTGCAGCCATCTTCCCTTTCTTAAGGTTTCATTCTCTAATCTAACACGAATTTTGGCGGGCTTTAGTTCTCGAGCCGTTGTTTTTCTTACATGCGACAATGTGCATCTCTATCTAGTTCATGGTTGCGTTGAGTGTTCCAACTTGGATTTCTCTGACACGGGCCTTTCCAGGACTAAATTTAACTCTTTCTTGTACCAGATCACTTGAGCGTCCATTGAGAAGAAGATGGATTCTAATTCTTTATCATCGAGACCTGGATATGCCATGCGCAAGGAGGCTGCGATCGAGGCCTATAAGATGGGCATCCACCCACTTGCAAGGGATTCTCGTGGGTCCCTTGAGGCATTCAGTCCTTCGGGAGAAGGTTCAACCCAAAGACCTCCTACTCTCAATGCACCATGGCAATCTGCAACCAAGCCTCCAGCAAGTGGGAACTCTGAACCACCATATCCTAAACAGGATGATCCAGCTTCTAAGAATCTGGGAGTATCTGAGGTTGCACCAGTGGCATCTAATAAAGCTGCTGCACAGCATCATCGGGCTGCTTCTGAAATACCACATTTAGATCAAATGAAAGAAACCGCTAGACCAGACTGCCCACCTGCTGCAAAAGAATCATATCATTTGGGCAAGAGAGAGAGCCGGGGATTAAATTCAACAACAACAGAAATCATGGCCGAAAGAGTTGCAGGGTGGGGTTTGGTGCTTAAAACTGACAACGGTTCTGGCAGGGTAGATGGTGTAAGAACCAGAACTTCTGAGGAAGAGCGAGAGTTTCGTCGTCTCTCAGAGGAGAGGAGGTCATTAAATTCAGGTACGTCTATACGAACATCAGATGATTCAGGATTCAGCAGTGATACATCAGGAGCATCTCGCCTCCCTCGCGTGTCCAGAGATGTGCTTGATGCTCTAGAAACATTCCAACAAACTTTCGTTATAGCTGATGGAACCAAGCCCGACTTCCCAATCATGTATGCCAGTGCTGGGTTTTTCAAGATGACGGGCTACACTTCAACAGAAGTAATTGGACGGAATTGGTTAGTTTCGTAGCCAATATGTTCTAACAGTCTTACAGGGGATCGTGCCTTGCCTAATCTCAATTTCGGGACTGTATTTCGTGGAAAGTCTTTGTATTTTTCCTTAGTTTATGCTTTGAGAGTGCCCATGTCAATTGTATGAACACGTGTGCTTTTACACAAGCTTGAGCCATAAAAGAGCAGTTATTATGTTTTAGGAGTGCTTTTCAGTGGTGGCCATTAAAGCGACTCGTCCTTTTTCTTTTTGTGTCTAACAAACAAGCGATGTGCCATATGATCAAAATGTCGAACAAACAATTTTTCAAGGTGTTGTGGTTTGCGCATGGCCTGTTACATTATTGACGCAAATTGGATTCTTGTAGAATTTGAGTCTTGAGATGAGTTAGATCATTGCAGCATTCAGATGTCATCCTATAATACCTTTTTTTTTTTCATTTCACGATGTTACAGCCGTTTCTTGCAAGGAGAAGGCACAGACCCTGAAGAAATAACTAGAATAAGAGAAGCATTGTATAAAGGTTCAAGCTATTGTGGTCGATTATTGAACTACAAGAAAGATGGCACTGCATTCTGGAACCTTCTCACAATAAATCCAATCAAAGATGATGATGGCAGTGTTCTGAAATTCATTGGGTGAGTAGCGTGCCTAACGTGAATTAATAGAGAATACATTTTCAGAATTCCATGAAGGTAAGTTCTTAAATCATCTGGTGCAGAATGCAAGTTGAGGTGAGCCAGTTCACCGAAGGATCAAAGGAAAAGGCAGTACGACCCAACGGATTGTCTGAGTCACTTATCAAATATGACGGTAAGCTACTCTTTGCAATTTCTGAACTAATCTTAAGTGCTCTGTTGAAAGAGGTATTGTACTTATATCCTGTCATGCATCTGCATCTTATAGCTCGCCAAAAGGATAGAGCTTCGTTGCAGGTCACAGAGATTGTGGAGGCCATAAAAGATCCAAAGCCTGCCACAAAATCATCAAACCAACAACTTCTCTACAGCACACCGCAGGCCATCTTAAAGCCGGTGCGTCCACCAGGGATGGACAAAAGTCCTACGATACCAGGTTTAGAAGGGGCTTCTAGAGAGACCAAGTCTGAGCATTTCCGACTTCCAGATGTGCAGGAAACTGTTACTCGGAAAGAGAATATGGCAAAACAGAACCGTTCGTCTGGTTTCTTCTCATTTCTCGGGTATCTACCTTTGTTAAATGGTATTTTGAATTCTATTTCATATTTTCTGCAAAGACCATAGGTATGAAAGTACTATGTTCTGCATCAGTTTACTGCCCCTTGCTGCTGCTTTCTTTCCAGGCAGTTTCTGAATGGACATGCATTTCTTTGTTCCAGCTTAGACAAGATCACTGGAAAAGGGAATGGAAGTCAGCCAGAGGCCACAGATCGGGTCATCGAGCCGGAGATTTTGATGACAAAGGATGACGATTTCAGTGACAATTCCTTTGACTTGGATAAAGAGAGGTTGAAGGAACTCCGCAGAGGAATTGATTTGGCAACCACACTAGAACGAATTGAGAAAAACTTTGTGATTACTGATCCAAGGCTACCAGATAACCCCATTGTAAGTATAAGCAGCACCTGGAGCCAGTGAAAAATCAAACTTGGAGTGGTTGTTTGTTGTATACAGTGTGAAAGATTTAAGCTGATGGGAGACTGCTAATTAACGATAGTTGTGGCCTTGGATCAAACAGATTTTTGCTTCTGACAATTTCTTGGAGCTAACTGAATACTCTAGAGAAGAAATCCTTGGCAGGAACTGCAGGTTTGTGACTGTTCAGTGTTCACATTACCTCAGATCTTTTTTTCTGGAATTGTGCAAAAAATTTAATTAAAGGGGTGCTGCAACTGGGTATTTTGGCTTTTGGAGCTGACCTAGTTAAATGCGTGGCTAGCAAAAAATCTCAGGACAGATGATTTTCCTAAAGTTAAAAGTAGGTTGCCAGGCTTCATTTCATGAAAGTTAATTGAGAGAAAGAACTTCCAAATAAAGTGTGAGACTAATGCCTCTGTTTGTACCTGAAAGATTTCTACAAGGGCCAGAAACTAATCCAGACACAGTAAGGCAGATTAGAGAAGCTATAGACAATGAGAGAGAGATCACTGTTCAACTTCTTAACTACACTAAAACTGGTAACTCTTCTTTCTTTCTTTTTTGGTTGTTTCCATCATAATGTAAGTTACTGGATTCTATGCCACATTATTCTGTAAACAAGTTTGACATTGGAAAGAATAAAGGAATCTAGAACACTTTTTCTAGGTGAATCTGTGTAATGTGAGACCAACTTTGAGAGTGTAGGCTTGACGGTATGCATTTGCAAGTTGAGATTACCATTGTTTTAATGGTACAGGACGGAAATTTTGGAATCTTTTTCACTTGCAACCTATGCGCGATCAGAAGGTAACCTTTTGATGGCTTGAGCTGTTTCTGTTGTGGCTTTTCCAGATTGTACCTCCCCATAACACAATATATGCTGACACTGCATGGCCCTGCCGGAACTCAGAATGCGTTTCAAGATTTGGAACCAAAGTGTGTGCTGTGATGTGTAGACAAGAGCACTCTGTTGGTTTTCTAATTTATGTCTGTATTTGTTTAGGGAGAGTTGCAGTACTTCACTGGAGTGCAGCTGGATGGAACTGAATACTTGGAGCCATTAACAAGACGGCTTTCTGAAAGAGTTGCATGCGAGGGTGCTAAGATTGTATGTCACTGCTCAGTTACATGGTAGAAATATGCAGTTGATTGAAATTTACTGAAATGGAATAATTGCTTTTTTGGTTTGTGATTCCATAGATACATGATACTGCCATCAATGTGAATGAGGCTTTGAAGGAACTTCCAGATGCAAATATGGTGAGTGTAATCTTTGAAGTACATAAACAATGTGATTGTCACTTATTTAAGTCACAAATATTGCACTTAACATAGCCTTTCTACGAGCCCTCTCGAACTCGTTCGTTACTCATGCTTGCTTTTATATAAGGCAAAGATGCACATACTTTTCCTCACTACTATGCCAATGTTGTTCCAGAAATTGGAAGATATATGGCGCATTCATTCGCAATTGGTTCTTCCAAGACCCCACAAAATCCACAATGAATCTTGGAGACTTATTCGCAAGGTACCTTTGTTTTTGTTCTGTTGAAGGGTGTTGTTGAGAAAAATGAGAATTCGAGGAGCCAAGAAGACTTTCCAAATAACATTCACTTGGAAAGAGGGAGAGACAGATGTCCTTCCTTCCTTCCTTAATCTAACGTTAGTGTTATCACACAATGCCCCTGTTCTATTTCAAAAGTGAGGATTGCAGTGATTACTCATAATCTACCAAAGGTTATTGCAGAAAAATGTCAGTGTGAAACCATAGCTTCTCAATTGATGATGGAGGGAGAATCCAGTGCCAACTTTTAGTTTTCTGTTTGTGCAGATTCATGCAACTGGGCAAAAGGTGCAGCTCAGACACTTCAGACCTTTGAAGCCACTTGGTTATGGTGATACTGGAAGGTATAAAGAATTCTTACCTCAGACTTAGTTTCTCAATTATATGGTATTGGAATGGAAGGTAACAGAACTACCTGGAGCTCTTATCTAGTTTTCACACTTAATGTGCCTATAAGTCTTGTAGAATCACAAGTTGCCTGAATCATTCATCTAAATGATTGTATGTGGTCCACATACTTTCTCACAGTTAGTCCACAGCATTGATGAGTCTGTTACAGAGAGGCTCATCAATCACATTATTGATGAGCCTAATCCACACCATTGACGAGTCTGTTACTGAGAGGCTCATCAACCACACCATTGATGAGCCATGATTCCGCGACTTGATAGGAGAGCTACATTCAAAAATGTCTTCGAAAATTCTGAACATCTCATTGTTAGCCTGAGGGTACACCTTGCTCCAAGTGAACGCATATGGTTGGAGTTGGAGTTGTCTTGGCAATTTTGCAACTGACATCTGAAAATTTTGACTGTGGTTGGGATTCAAACTCTTGAAGTTGGAGAGGGACTTTTAGGCTCCACAATCTATGAAAAGGTAAGTAGACTACTGGAGCTTGAGAGACATACAAGATTGACACTTGCAACATAGAAGATGGAGAAGATGAACCCAATATCATAGATATGGAGGTCAAAGCGTTTTTCTCTCTTCACAGCCTATAACAAAGGTTGCTATCAGAATTATATGGAAACTGGCAGGCATGCAACCTTTGTAACTCAGACAGCTGGTGGAAAATAGCAAACGGTTACATTCCCAAGTCATGGATGCATATGCCCATTTTCCTGGAAGCACTCAAGTCTGCGAGTCATTTGACACTTACAACCATTGAACTGGCAAGCCATTCGGTTCAGGCTGTATGCAAGATATATTCTGGAGAAGCATTCTCTTTATGAACAAGCTACATTAAGCCACTTTAGTTTATGTTCATGCACTGACTTTGACAACATAAAAGGATCCCAGAGCAAAACTGGAAGGTGGGCAAGTCTGCATGCACTTGTTTTCTATAAGTCTACTTACGAGGTTTTTGCTCAGCTAACTCTCCAGTGTTTCAACTTTGTATTTGTACTCTGGACATAATGCATAGTGTTTACTTGAGTGGTCAGAATATGGAACGAGCATGCTTTAGAGTATAATTTGATGCCTAGCTTGACTGTGGCTTCCTTAATTTACAGTGTGCACTTGGTTGAGCTCAGAGGAACTGGAGAACTATTTGCAATGAAGGCCATGGAAAAAGCTGCAATGGTGAAGAGAAACAAGGTAACAAATTTGGTGTTGGGAGGGTACTATATAGAGAATAATGGGGCCTTGATTGGCTCCTTAAATTCGATGGAAAAACTTGACCATTTTAGCAGAAGTCTGTGGCTCTTGGCTTAAGGAAGGCTGCTGATATCTGAAAAGCCATGTAACTTTTATGAGAAGGGTTTTTCTTTGCATATAATGTTTAGATATATTCCTTTCCTGGAGAAGGGTTCTTTGCAAATGATGTCTAGACATATTCCTTTCCTGCATTATGAGACTGAAATGTTCTGGTCAGGAACAAACTGCTGTTTTTGTTGATAGTGTGCTTTTCTCTGCCCGCATAAGCCTTCTTTCAGTCATGGGTTCCTTTATCTCAAAGCTGTACTCAGTCAAAGCTTAAACATGTTTTTCATTCACTCTCATAATCATCTGCCAGACAATGCGATCTTCAGGAAAAACTGATCTATTACATGATCTTCTTGAAGATTACTTTCAGAAAACTTATCTGAAAAGGTTTTGAACTAAGCAGAGGCTGCAATCTGGGGATAAATTATGGCGACAATCTATCAAAGTTGGGAAAATTAATGATCATTAGCATCCATGGGATGGGCTGAGTGCCTTGAAGCCCATGTGTCTCCAACGTAAAGAATGAAAGAGGGAAGCCACTTCTTCCTGAAATGGCAACTAAGCAGAAGTTATGTAATGCATATAGTCTCTAGACATATTTCCTTTCCTGCATTATGCGACTGAATTGTTCTAGTCAGGAACAAACTGCTGGTTTTGTTGATAGTGTGCTTTTCTCTGCTGCATAAGCCTTCTTTCAGTCGTGGTTTCCTTTTATCTCAAAGCCGTAGTCAGTCAAGCTTAAACGTGTTTTTCATTCACTCTCATAATCATCTGCCAGGCAATGGATTCTTTAGGAAAAACTGATCTATTACCTGATCTTCTTGAAGATTACTTTCAGAGAGCTTACCTGAAAAGGCTTTCATTTAAACAGAGGCTGCAACCTGAGGATAAATTATAGCGACAAACCATCAAAGTTGGAAAAATTAATGATCATTAGCATTCACAGGATGGGCTGACTGCCTTGAAGCCCACGTCTCCAACATAAAAAATGAAAGAGGGACATTGCTTCATCCTGAAATGGCAACTAACTAGAAGCTATGTGATGCATAGGAGACCTGAAGATGAGGATTCAGCTAGAATTAGAGAGCTGTCATTTAAGATTGGATTAACAAACCATGTATCTGTAGGTAAATTGTTTTAAGGACTGGTTTGGCATATGGTTAGTATGACGTACCACACTTAGATCTAAGTTCATTATGCCCCACAGAATGGCATATGGTTAGTATGACCTACTACACTTAGATCTAAGTCCATTATGCCGCGGAACAAGTCTGGAATGCTAATGGCAGTCTGCCTCTTGTGTATGGTAAGGATGGTTGACATGGAGAGTGGAAATGATATTGCCACATGCGATTGAGACCCATCTGTCCACATTGCAGATCCATCGTATTTGTGCAGAACGGGAGATTCTTGCCCTGATGGATCATCCCTTTTTGCCAACATTATATGCTTCATTTGAGGTACTTTGTATAAGTTTCTGGTTTTCCTGATTCTCGTGTTATTTAAAAGGATAATCTGGTTACAGTCAATATGGCAGGCTAATAGCTTGAATTATTATCCTTGAGACATGCTGGATCTTTTGAATTCAACAAAGAAATCTGTTTGGCAGTTTGCCTTAAAAACTGAAATAGGTAGTGTGCAATAATGTGATATCACTCATTTGAAAACAGGATAGTAAACCATTGCAAAGAAAAAAAAGAACTCAGTAACAATAGTCTGGAACTTGGGAACTTTTTGGGACACTGCTTTCAATTAACAGCATTTGGTGTGTTTTCCTGCAGACAAGAACACATGTGTGCCTCATCACTGACTTCTGTTCTGGTGGAGAGCTGTATTTGCTCTTGGAAAGGCAGCCTAAGAAAGTATTTCCAGAAGAATGTGCGAGGTCAGCTTCTCATTGTCTTGTTATAAAAGCTGTCTTAAATTACTGAGAGTCAAAATATCTTACCTATTTCTCATTATTCTGGTTTTTTTCATTGCAGATTCTATGCAGCAGAGGTGGTAGTTGCTTTGGAGTACCTTCATTGCCTGGGTATGACAACCTGCTGCTTGATTTTGTGCACAATATAACAGAATTTTGTGCACAGAATTTTGTTTAAGAACTATGTGTTAGAATTTTGTTCAAGTTTTCATTTTTGATGATGTGAGTGTTACACCTACTGATTTTTTTGGGATTCTTGGCCACCTCATTTGCACTGAACTAGTAACAATCTTGTGCTTTAAATAACAGGGGTAATCTACAGAGATTTAAAGCCGGAAAATATTCTGCTACAGAAGGATGGACATGTAATGCTTTCGGATTTTGATCTCTCATATTTAGCATTGTCTAATCCACAGGCAAGTCATCTTATTTTTGCAATCTGATTTTCTTTGTGATCATGTATGATATCTACTCCAATTTGACTTCCATGCACATATGCTTATGCATCTCTATTATGGAAAGCACAAAATGCATGCTCCAAAATTTCCTTCACAATAAAATTAATGATGACCTATTGCGAACTTTAGATTTTCATCTCTAGAGGGCTACTCTCAATATTTGTTACCTGCCATGTCAGGCATTTAGGGTACAATCTTACCGGCAAACCTGCAGAAGATACTGTTAGTCTCGTTGAGAATAAGCTGCTAGAGAAGACATGCATTTTCACTAGTGTATACTTATGTCAGGGTAGGAGCTTCAAGAAATTGTACAAAACTTCCAAATGCATGATGAAAAGGTAGAAGAAGACGGTTACACCTGCAGGAGTAATAAGTGGTTCTAGCAACTTCCCACGGTTTAACCTTGCAGTATAATTTTGTGGTTGTTGCAGCTTATTATACCTCCTAAATTGCGTGGAAAACAAAATAAACAGAAAGTTCAGCAGCCTCCAGTGTTTATGGCAGAACCTATTGCAGCTTGTAACTCCTTTGTTGGCACAGAAGAGTACATTGCTCCTGTAAGCAGTTTTTACTTACGCTCAAAACTCATCATACAAGTTGAAGCTGCATTTTAGGATGCTCGGTTGCTAAAAACAGTTGTCAAACTTGTTGGCATGGGAAGGTCGACAAGAGGGGCCATTACACTGCCTTGAGGCTGATATTTTGAGCATCCCTGTTGGTGAATCCATTAATATGTGCTTTTGTAGTACATAGTTCAACGTTGGAGGTTTTGATAAACATACTTCTCGTATGCCACTCCAAAATTATGCTTCCATCACACTCCATTCTGTCTTTGAATCAGTGACTTTATGTCTGTTATTTGGCAGGAGGTTATTTCAGGTGCTGGTCATAGTAGTGGTGTGGACTGGTGGGCACTAGGTAAGTTGTACCAGAATCTTTTTGCATTCTTTCTATCTATATGTAGATGCAAATGCAGACTGAATGATAAACAAAATGTTGCAAACGAGAAATAGTGAGGGGCATTATCTGGTGTATACAACAATGATACCTGAAAGACCTTTTCTTGTCCACCATCCAGGCCCACATGCACATGGAGTGCTGCACTTTGTATATATTTCGGGGGAAACATAGATTTGATATCAGATTGCTCTCATATTTCAGCTGCTTAATTTTTTCTCAATCATATTCTAAAACACCAATTATTAATCAGAATATGTGCATGTTTCTTCCAGTGGTTTGGGAGGTTTGAGTGTATGTACACAATTTAGAAACCCTGTTTTTTTCTGTAACTAACATGGTCATAGATGTGGATGTAGAAATAGATGTAGATAGATATAGGATAAGCACCTGTTACTAGCTGCATCATTTGGAGCATTATGGAACCAAAATCATTTGTGCAAGTGCTATTGAGGCTCAACTTTCACAATATAAGCCAAGTGCCACAACCACTGAGCTATTGTTGCCAAGAGGCACCTACATGAGGGGATGATGGCCTTGTGTGCATCATCAAGGGAACATCATCCCCTTAAAATTCTGTGCTGGCATTAAGGGAGAACTATTTAATGTGATCATCCCTTTGCGTAGGGCCTCTTGGCAACAACTCTTCAATAATTCACCATGGAAGGAGCTGAGTGACAAATCAAAATGATTGAGCCATTCTAGGTTTCACACCTGAGGCTTGCTTTCAAACTGCCAGTAGAGGATAATGTATGATGCACTCCTTCTAAGGCAATTGACTGTCCAAGAGAGTCTTTCAATGTTTGCACAACATTATTTGTTGTGGGCCTTTGGTTGATGATTCTGAACAATAGGCACAACATTTTTACAAACAATTTCTAGTTCTGTTCATGAAATGCCACCATTGTTTTTGAAACATTGTAGGTATATTGCTATATGAAATGCTGTATGGACGTACTCCATTCCGAGGAAAGACCCGGCAGAAGACATTTGCAAATGTTCTTCACAAGGATCTGACCTTCCCAAGACGCATTCCTGTAAGCAACTGCTTATCATCATTAGAGAATTTATGCTTATATTCTGTTTCAACTCAAAGTGTGTAAGGTGTTTCGATTCGTAAAAGTGTGTGTGTTCATGTACTAGTGTTGAACGTTGTCATCCTGTCCGGTTCTTGGAGACAAGTCTAGCTGTGTTTTTGTGTGTGTGCATTCACATGCATGCGTTTTATGTTTTTTTTCTCCTATTCTTGCAGACAAGTCTAGCTGCAAGGCAGCTTATGAATGGTCTGCTACAGAAGGACCCAGGGAGCAGACTTGGCTCACACGGTGGAGCCAATGAGATAAAGAAGCACCCATTTTTTAAGGGCATTAATTGGACATTGATTCGTTGCATGGTTTGTGTTATGCCTCGTGATTATGTTGCTTGTGGACAGATGTATCATGCTTTGATGTTTTTGTTGCAATCATGGACAGACTTCTGCTGCAAACTCTAAACTTTCTCTATGTTGGTTGAATGCTGTTTTTCAGAGACCACCTCCATTGGAGGTTCCAATGTTTCTGACTGTAAGTGATCTGGATGGGAATCCAGATGAGGATCTTGATTGGGATGATTTTGAGGCTAGCAATCCCATTGAGTTTTTCTGATTTGGTGAGAACAAGTTCTAAACTCTTCCCAGTGCCAATCAACAACTCCTAGTCACAGGGAAAAGCTCAAAGCAATGCCATAAATTAAGTAAATGCGGTAACCGCCTGACATGGCTAATGTCTATAAAAACTTGCATCACTAGACTTATGACTAGCAGCATTTGATACAAGGCTTTTATGCTATATATGTTTTGTCTTGTTGGAGTGAAGTAAAGTTTTTGTGGGTATAGGGATTGATGTTTCCTGTGTATAGTGAGCGACTAGCGGGTTGGTGACACTCAAGATTTCCACAGGTAAAATGAAGCATTACAAACTCCATATCAAAGAACAAAGGTTTGATTTTTGTAACTCTAATTACTTGCCATTGGGGAGTCTGTGTCTGTAGCAAATGCAAGGTTGACGATGTATCAAGTGCTTAAAGATGTGCCTGTGACTTTGCTAGGTCTTATCGTAGAGGCTTTTGGTGGGCATTGCAGAAGTAAATCATCTGTGTGGTAGAATGGCCAGCAACCAATAGACCTAGTTGCTGTAGATTAGAGAAGAGGGTCAGGTAACATTTGTGTACTCCCTTTGAGCTGATGTGCTAGTCACAATTTGTAGAGTTATCTGACTATGGCTTGCTCTTTTTAAGTGCATTATGCCTTTAAGCATGGAAAAACTCTAGCCCTGGCAATTTTAATTCTTAAGCACAAAGGCCTTCCAACACTATTTTTTGAATGAAAGCACACATGAAAGGTCATATCTTTTCATCACTCAACTGAGAGAGAGAGAGAGAGAGAGAGAGAGAGAGAGAGAGAGAGAGAATCTTATTACGAAAAAAAAAAGAGAGAATCTTGTAATTTTGTAGTCTTGGTACTTTTTTCGTAACTAATACAATTACCTATTACAAAACAAAAGAGGGATCCAAAATAAGGTCTATAAACTGAGCACAAGATTTGAATCTGAGGCTGTGAGTTGATAACTTAAGTAGTACAAAATAATAATATTTTGAAATGTCAAAGTGGAATGCAAACTATCATTGAAGAGCTAAATGGAAGCCACAATCTTTTAAAAAGGAACTAGTTAACTATTAAAGATGGGATTCATTCAAAGCATTTAACAGAATTTGTATAGCGTGGTTGTAATACAATCGATCAATGTGTTGAGCCAATGCAATGACACTACAAATGGTCATCATACGTGACAAGGAAGCAAATGGTGACCTCTTTATCAAAATCACAATTACAATGTCATGGGAAACTACCCTTTGGATTTCTTCTTTGATCTATTGGCTCTCTCTTATTGTAAGAGCCTTTGTTATTGCAGTTTGTGCATCTGGATTTGTGATCATATGAAAGAGGAGTGTTTGGAGATTTCCTGAAGTTCAATTTCTCCTTAAAAGATAAACGTTATGATTAAGAGTAAGGTTCGTGCGGGTTGAGAGCTCAAAGCCAAACATTGATACTCTTGCTTATTGAGAAAGTTGTATTAAGGTGATCACCAATATTACCCTTGCAATGGGAGAGTTGCATTTGCAAACATAAGAATTCTTGTTGCTTCTCTTGTAAAGTAGGTGATTGCTAAATGATGGATAAAAGAGAAGACTTGCCATTGGTGTAGCTCTTATTCTGGATGCCCCTCTCACCTTGAAATGGGTTCAGTGATTAAAATGATAAAATGATAAAAGAATGGTAAGTACCTTGGGTCAAATGTAAATATTTTATAGAATTCATCAATCAATTTGGGACACTTGTGCTCTTGGTGTTTGCAACCACTTTAGCGTAACAAGTACTAATTTTCCTCTTGTGAATGGAGGTATTATTGATGAAATGTATTAACATATGTCCTATCTATGAATGGAGGTCTTAATAGATGTGTTCTTAAATCTTTGGAGTGGACCAAACTAAGATAAGGAAAACGGTACGCCTTGATGATCTTAAATATATTCTACAAGAGTAGGACCAAAGTTATGGCTTTTCAAATCAACTTGATCTGCCATAAACCCTTACACCACCAACTATACTTTATGGTGCATCTCAGGAAGGACCTTTTATCTAACCATTCGATGTAATGAAAAAAGCGTTGAGCTCATCAATGCATCAACGTGGAATTTGATAAGGTTTATGATTGTATCAAATACACTATGTGCTCGCATAGATAGTCAAGAGTAAATGAGAGAGAGAGAGAGAGAGAGAGAGAGAGAGAGAGAGAGAGAGAGAGAGAGAGCATTAAAACTACCTTGAATTTATTAAACAATCAAAGTCATTTACATTTACATGATAGATGATAGATTTAAAAGGAGAGATGCAACTATGTGATACAATGCCAAACTTTTGGGGCAGTGTGCATGCAAGTATGCATAGCATTTACTCTTTGAGAAAACATGTGGATCATCCTACAATTTGAGTCAATGTTTGTATGTATTGATGACTTGGAGTCAAAAGGTTAAAATGTTGAGACCAGCGTTTGAAAAGAAAGGAACGAAGCGCATAGTAACTTTTAGAATTCCTATATGCTTGGATACCTTCATATTAGATTAGATAGATAGTGTTCTCTCACCTATGTTGTCGAGTGTGAATATTCATGAGTCACTAATCTACAGCGATACATTGAGCTTTAAAAAATAGCTAACATAAATGGGAGCCCTTGGAAGACCTAGGTATTGATCTTTGGCTTGTATACTCTAATGAAGAGATTATTCATATTTGCAAGCTTTACAAATGCAACTAAATATTAATATTAAAATCATTAGTGCACATTACTTAATAAATAGTAAATAAATTAAATTTTATAATTAAATATAAGTAATTATAAATTAATATTTAATATAATTATTAAATATGTTAACATGCATAATTAAATATAAATATTTTTATTTTGAAAAATGCTAATCCCTCTTTCTCCCTCCCTCGAGGATAAAAGACGTAGGGTTTGCTATCATAGCAGCATGGGGTGGATTGTTGGTCCCCTCTTTCCACTATGAGTGTCCATTGTGGCAACATGGCTTCTGTCATGGTTATGTGTGGCTTTGCCTTTGCTTGTGTTGGGTGCTTCTTGCTTGTGTTGAGCTACCCCAACAAATCTCTTGAGCTAGAGTTGACCAAAGTCGGGATTGCTTGCCTACATACAGAGAGAGAGAGAGAGAGAGAGAGAGAGAGAGAGAGAGAGAGAGAGAGAGAGAGAGAGAGAGAGGTGTTGGCTTGCTTGTGTGCATCTTGCTTGTGGAGAGTTTCTCTCATAGTATAATGATGATTCATGAACAACTTCCTTCGGCATCATTTAGAGGTGTCAAATGCTTATCAACTTACCTTAAGTAGTGATAAGATTAGGTACATAAAAACATGAATGTGGGTAGAAAAGATGAAGAAAATGATGACCATTTTGTGTGCGCGCGCGAGAGAGAGAGAGAGAGAGAGAGAGAGAGAGAGAGAGAGAGAGAGAGAGAGAGAGAGAGAGTTGCATATATCTTAATGTCAACTTTACTTGCAAATGTTAAGATCCCATTGCTTTCGTGCCACATTTACATTTCCCATCTTGAACCTCTTAATTGATTGTCTGGCTACCGTAAGCTTGCAATCATTGATCTCCCTGTTGAGATATCGAGCTCCACTCGTGATACGCCAGGGTGATCGTTGTGTATTTATGTCACCGACTTGTCAGTTGCAGATGCGGTTGGTACACCGTCCATGAATAATAGCTACATGATAGCTATCCTTATCTATTCTAGTTCGTGGCTCAGTTAGTATGCCACCTTAGTTAGTTGAGTTTGGTTTGAGACCCATATATAGGGTTCTTCTATTTCTTTGTATGAGAGTTCTTTTGGCTTCCACAACTAAGAAAAGAAAAACAGTTTTCAGCCTCCACCCTTGTGTGTCTTCTCCCATTGTGCAAGCAAGAAAGCTACAAGTGAGACTCCTTCATTCTCTCCCACAATCTTGACATGGTATCAGAGCCTTGTTCGTGGTAAGGAGCTCAAGGAAGCAAGTCAAGCTCGCGGTGTTCTGGTAAGAGGAGCAGTGTTGCTTTCATTTTCTGTTTTGGGAGCAGATCTCTGCAGGTAGCACAGCCGGAAAGTGCAGGAGTGCATTGTCTCAGGTTGAGACGCCCTTCGCGGTGAAGCAAAAGGGTAGTATATGCTGCGGGAAAGGGCTTTAGCCCTTGGCGACCTTGTTTTTTGATTTGAGGCCATTTCGGGGCTTGTTTTGGAGGCGGAAGTTTTCTGCACGCACTCAGGAAAAAGCCCAGTTTTATGCTGTGCAGCCACTGTTCTACAGGTCGGTGAAAAGTTACTGTAGAAATTGCATTGTATGCTTATGTGCAGAGACATTGGGAGTTACAGAATCATCCTTGGTTCCTGTTTATGCAAAATCGTCACTAGGAAGTGACTGTGTGGTCAAATACCACTTTCGCGAGTTTTGCAGATTTGCCCTTGTGAGGCTGAAGTTGTGTTCTTTGCAGTGACAGAACTTTTTGCAGTATTCTGTAATGGCGTCTGATTCTCTTTCACAGATTGTCACTGAAAAGCTTGACAAGAACAACTTCCAAGCATGGAAGTTTAGAATGACGAATTTTCTTATGGGAAAAGGATATTTTTGGGAGTTTGTTGCAGGAAATAAAGAAGAACCAGTTCTTCCTGATGTTCCCAATCAACAGCAAATGCAGGTATTCAAAGCATGGCATGAGAGAGCTAGGAAAGTTATGTACTGACTGTCTATCAGTATTTCAGACTATGATTGTGCATATTCAGGATGCAAGTACGCCAAAGGAGGCATGGGATACTTTGTCAAAAATGTATAGCACAAATACGCAAGCCAGGAAAATGCAGCTCAAGCAAGAGTTGCATAATGTACAAAGAGAAAATATGAGCATCAATGACTACCACATGAAGGTGAAGAAGATTGCAGATGCACTTGCTTCCATTGGGTCGCCAGTGGAAGATGATTTAGTTTCCGTGACATTGAATGGTCTAAGAAATGATTATGTATAGTTTCGAACATCCATTTCCGTTCGTGAAAGATTTCCTGACTTTGAGGAGTTGATTGCTCTTCTAATTTCTGAGGAGCAGAGAAATGATTGTGCATCTTCTTCAGGAGGAACTTCAAAAGAAGCTGTCTTCTACTCAAATGCTGGAAGAGGTAGAGGCAGAGGTAGAGGAGGCCGCTTTGGAGGCCGTGGTAGAAATCAGAATATGCAGCAAACTCAAGAAAATCAGTCCTATGGAGGAGGACGTAGTAACTCTAGAGGCAGGGGGAGCCAAAGAGGTCGTGGTGGATGGCAAAGAGGCCAAAATGCAAACAGTAATGTTGAATGCTATTACTGTGGTAAAATGGGTCATATGGTTAAAGACTGCTATAAAAAGCAGAATGATATCATGAATGGAAAACTGCAACAAGGGAACTATGCATCTTCTAGTAGACAGGGTGATGACAGAAATGAGCATTTGTTTATGGTGCAGCACATGAACAATTCTGTGATAAGTGCAGAAGAAAGCAATGATGTATGGTATGTTGACTCAGGTGCATCAAACCACATGACAGGTCCTGCAGAATGGATGGAGGATGCAAGGAAAATGGAAAAACCAGGATTTGTGGAGACTGGTGATGACACTGCACATCCTATTGTGCAGATTGGAAAAATTCCTTTGTCTATGCAGGATGGGAAAAAGAAATACCTGTCCGATGTATTTCATGTCCCGAATATCACCAAGAATCTAGTTTTTGTTGGTCAAATGGTTGAACAGGGCTTGCAGGTCAGATTTAATCCTCATGGATGCTTTGTTGAGGATATGAAAAATAAAGGTCGCCTGATAGCAAAAGGAAAGAAGGGCAGAATGTTTACGTTGGATGCAGACATGTCTGAATTGAGTGCAGCAATGTTTGCACATGGGATCGGTGTAGTTGCAGATATTGATATCTGGCATAAACGCATTGGTCATGTTAATGTACATCGACTTAAATCAATGCAGGCCCAAAATATTATTGCAGGATTGTCTAAATTCAAGGTTGTAGAAATGCATAAGGTATGTGAAGCCTGTCAGTTTGGAAAACATGCAAGGAAACCATTTCCTAGACATGTTCAAGAGAGTGAGAAGCCATTGGAATTAATCCACCCTGATGTGTGGACTACTAAAGCTGCATCTCTTGGAGGCTGTCATTATTTTGTCGCTTTTATTGATGACTATAGCAGAAAAGTTTGGGTGTATTTTATGAAAAAGAAAAGTGAAGTTTTTGGGCATTTCAAAACCCTTAAAGCTATGGCTGAAAAAGAAACAGGTCTGCAAATAAAATGCCTAAGGTCAGATGGAGGGGGAGAGTACCTCTCAAATGAGTTTGCAAAGTTTTTGCAGGAGCATGGCATAAAGCAGCAATATTCATGCAGTTATACCCCACAACAAAATGGAATTGCAGAAAGGAAAAACAGGCATATTGGAGAGGTATCTCGTGCCATGCTCAATGAAAAAGACTTGTCAGATTTTTATTGGGCTGAAGCAGTTGCTACAGCAGTCTACATAATGAACAGGACTCTCACTGCAGCAATACATGGAATGACTCCAGAGGAGAGGTATACTGGTAGGAAACCAGATATTTTTCATTTGAAAATTTTTGGTTGCATTGCCTATGTACATGTGCCAGATGAGTTGAGATCCAAGTTGGATCCAAAAGCTGAGAAGTGCATCTTTATTGGTTACTCTCTGCAGCAAAAAGGGTATAGATGCTATAATCTTTCTACTCGTAAGTTTACAGTGAGCAGAGATGTTTTTGATGAGATGAGTAGCTGGTATAAACCAGTAAATGTGATTGATGATGTAGATGCACAAAATGGTAATGCTGTACAGAATTCACAGCAGCAGTCACAAAATATTAGTGGACTTGGAGCGTCCTCTAGCAGTGGTTCACATTCTTCGCCGTGGACAGGCAGATTGAGATCAGGAGAATCTTCTCAAAGCAATGCAGATAGTGGTATGCAGGTATCACGAAAAGGAAAAGAGAAGGTTGATCAGTCCATGTTTGATGTGAATGCAGGTCACTCTTATGTGGATGGTGAATCCAGTGGCTTAGAACAGAGCATTGATGATGAGTTGGGTATTCCTTCTATTGTTACACCTGGAGTAAGGAAGACTAGGGATGTTTTGAGAGCACCTGGGAGTGAACCTACTTTACGCAGGTCTACCAGAGCTAGGTATCCTGTGGATAGGCTTAAATATGATGGATTTACAGCCATTCACTATGCATATATGGTCAAAGTGATACAGGAACCAGAACCCACTTCTTTTGAGCAAGCTATGGGAAAAGAAAAATGGGAGAAAGCCATGGATGAAGAAATGGATGCCTTGGAAGCAAATGCTACATGGGAATTGGTACCTTTGCCTAAAGGCAAAAATGCAATTGGCTGTAAGTGGGTTTATAAGGTGAAGCACAATGCAGATGGTTCTGTGAACAGATACAAGGCAAGATTAGTAGTCAAGGGGTATGCACAAACATATGGCATTGACTATGAAGAAACATTCAGTCCGGTTGCAAGGATGGCAACCGTAAGAGCAGTCATTGCTATGGTTGCATCAAAGGGATGGTCTTTACATCAGATGGATGTAAAGAATGCCTTCTTGCATGGTGATTTGCAAGAAGAGGTCTATATGGAGCAGCCACCAGGTTATGTGCATGCTGTTCATCCTGAGTTTGTTTGCAGGTTGAAGAAAGCCTTGTATGGCTTGAAGCAAGCATCTAGAGCATGGTCTGACAAGATAGGACAGTATCTTGTCACTATTGGCTTTCAGATTTCCAAGGCAGATTTTTCACTTTATGTGAGAAAAACAGAGAAATGTATTATGCTGCTTGCCATTTATGTTGATGATTTGATTATGACAGGTGACAGTGATGAAGATATCCTTCATGTGAAAATGCTATTGAAGCAAAAGTTTGAGATGAAGGATTTAGGAGAGCTGCGTTATTTCTTGGGCATTGAGGTGATTAGATCACCAAGTGGGATACAGCTCTTGCAGAGGCAGTATGGATTGGACATGCTGTCTAAATATGGGATGACATGCTGTAAGCCTATTTCAGTTCCTTTGGAGTAGAATGTGAAGCTGAGCGCAGATGCAGGTGAGCTTCTGGAAGACCCTACTATGTACAGACGCATAGTAGGAAGCTTGATTTATATGACTATTACCAGGCCAGATTTGAGCCATGCTGTTGGATTGGTAAGTCAGTTTATGCAGGCTCCAAGGAAACCACATTTGGATGCGGCTAGACGCATACTCAGGTATGTGAAGTCCACATTGCAGTATGGACTATTTTATGAGACTGGGGTTCAGATACAGCTGCATGGATACACTGATGCTGATTGGGCTGGTAGTATTTCTGATAGAAGATCTACCAGTGGATATGTGTTCTCTTTTGGGAGTGCTGCAGTCACTTGGAGCAGCAAGAAATAGCCTACAGTTGCCTTGTCCAGCACAGAGGCTGAGTACAGGGGTGCAGCAATGGCTGCATGTGAGGTAGCTAGGTTGCATAAGCTACTTTATGATATGCATCAGCCTACAGATGGGCCAGTTGTCATTTATTATGACAACATGAGTAGTATACACTTGGCAAATAACCCAGTCTATCATGCTAGAACAAAGCACATTGAGGTGCATTATCACTATGTGCGGGAGAGGGTTTTACTAGGTCTTATTGATCTAGTTTATGTCAGCACAGAGGATCAGGTAGCTGACATATTTACGAAGGCATTGGGCACAGAGAAGCTGCGCAAGTTCAGAGACCTGCTTGGTGTGCAGGAATTGGGATTGAGCTCGAGGGGGAGTGTTGAGATATCGAGCTCCACTCGTGATACGCCAGGGTGACCGTTGTGTATTTATGTTACCAACTTGTCAGTTGCAGATGCGGTTGGTACACCGTCCATGAATAATAGCTACATGATAGCTATCCTTATCTACTCTAGTTCGTGGCTCAGTTAGTATGCCACCTTAGTTAGTTGAGTTTGGTTTGAGACCCATATATAGGGTTCTTCTATTTCTTTGTATGAGAGTTCTTTTGGCTTCCACAACTAAGAAGAGAAAAACAGTTTTCAGCCTCCACCCTTGTGTGTCTTCCCCCATTGTGCAAGCAAGAAAGCTACAAGTGAGACTCCTTCCTTCTCTCCCACAACCTTGACACTCCCTTGTTGCTTCTCATGAGGGTGTCCATCATCATGTGAGCAATGAGGACTCTTAAGTAGACATTTGATATAGTTGCACATACTATTGATGATAAGATGAACATGGGATGGTTAAGTTCATGCATCTCCTCTTGTGACCTTTTAACGGATCAATTAACTTCAAGAGCTTTGATGATATTATGGACATAGCAATATTAGAAGAAGGTTAAGAATAAGTTGTATGCGTGCCAAGAATTGCATGTTGGGGGGACTTGTTTAAGCAACTATGTTAAATAGTCATAATATATGCAAGAAGACACACACTTTAGAACACAAGAAGAGAGATGGAGGCCAAATAAATTTCTTGTTGATGTTTTCTTCCTTATTCCTTACACAATACAATGTATATATTATGACTAAGGAAGAGATATACATGTGTAATTGATATCATCTCCTATCTTGAGCTAGCCTAAAAAATACATCCCTTGTATCCTTTGTGTCTACCACTTGGGCTTACATTAGGAAAAAAATGAACTCACAAATGGGCATTTTAGATCCCCCCTTCTCTCCTTCTTAAAACAAGGAAAAGAGGAGAGAAGAATAGTAAAATAATCCTTCTCTCTCTCTCCACTTTTGCAATTTCGTTTTTCCTTTTTTATTATTATCTACAAAGATATACTCAAATTCCTTCTCTCTCCTCATTCAAGAAGTCTTTTTCAACCAAAATTTATATTAAAAAAGGAGTTAGTTACGGGAGTGTGGTGCTTCGTTTTCAATGCAAAATGATTAGTAGATACGAGGTAATTGATTTTTTAATCGAGAATAAGGAAAATTAAACTTTGAAAGTTCCTTTTAAGATATTTTGGAGATTTTTTATATCTTAGCTTTTGGTAAAAAAACAAACCAACTAGTCAAATTTCGTGTTTTTTGGAGATATTTTTGGAGGCAAAATAGAAATATCTAAAATACGAAAATTCTTGGACATCCCTACCCTTTGAGCTATTTCCCCCCATATTTATACTTTCTCATGGCTCTGTTGTGACTTCTTCTCTGTGTTTATGCAACCTTCATTAACAGAGTGAATTACTTACACCATACTTTCCCTTGGCACCTTTGTGTGCCTCTCTGTGCATCTCCACTCTACTTTCTTGTGGCAACCAAGTAGGCTCGTTTTTATTAATAGTAAAATGAATACATGAAAGGAGGAGCTGTATATTGAGGTAGAGATTGAATATGCCTCATTATTCAAAAGAACCCAGCGTACCAGTGTCAACCCTAAGGTTTTGCAGAGTTACATGCAAATGGGATTGAAACATGTGGATTTGTGGGTTGATGGGGGAATCTACCCAATTGACCCCTTAAACAATATACCTCTAACTTTCTTAGGAATCACAAATTTAGTGAAGTATGTGTGCGAGGGTGAAAATGGGTTACTTGGTTATACTAGGCGGCTCAATGATCAGGCGTTCAAAGTATTTACAACTTGCCAAGCAACCATAAAAAATTACCATGATGTGATCGTTGCACATCAACTTCATATACAACATCTCATAGGATAAGTGATATAATTGAATGACACTATAATTCAACAAAATAATCAAATTATTTCAATGTAGGACACTATCCATGACATTGGTATCTCATATGAGGAGGTAAAGGCACAATTGGACGACTTGAGAAAGATCAACAGCAAGCTAACACAGGAGCGCAAACGAAAGAAGAAGCCAATCAATGAGTTAATTGTGAATAGTGGCCAGTGGAAGTGACGTATCAAAGCATGTAAGGTAGCTCAGAAAGAGAACCTAGGTGAGGGTAAGGTTGGGTCGTGTATTAGTAGATTGTTGAAGGCAAGTACATTGAAAAACGCTTTGAGCAATGGTAAGTTTAAGACTGTGAAGAAAAAGGTGATTGAGTGTACATTAAAAGATGTGTCAAATGAGTTCTCAATTGTAGATGCATAATCTATTTGTGACAGGGCTGGCATTAGCACGACGACTTACTCAAAGATATTCAAAGGTGTGAAGGTTGGGTTTGGTCGTGTGCTGAAGAGAAATAGAATCGTGTCTCTTCCTCAACTTTCAAAGTTAATAGAGACTCGACGGCAACGTAATACAAAGGTTTTGGAATTGATAGGAGATCCCATGTATGTTGAATGTGTGGAAACACTAAAGGTTGGGACCAAAAATGCATATGAGGTGAAGTTCACTGAACTCAATAATCACTATTTAGATTTGAACAAGGTGCAGTCGGCAATGGTAATGTACTATAATATGTCTGTTGAGGAATGTAATGGTAAATTGTAGTTTGTTATAAAATTAGATAAAAGTGAGGTCGTCAAAGGAGTAAAGCTTGAAAGAGTTAGTGTAACTCTGATGAATAGAGCTTTACAATTCGACAAGAATAACCCAAGGAACTTTATTGTTCAATTTGAGCCCCATGTGTGGTGGGCCGCTGTATTTGAAGTTCCTAAGGAAACATTTGAGGTGTTGCAGCTATTCTTTATGCACATAAGCATTTCAAGTGTAACGTGTCCACTAGTATCATCCAGGACACGTCTTAACAGTCCATTGGAAAGAATGTCTAGAAAGCTCTGCCCGGCACTCCCATGGAATGTTACGGGATTTGCGATCTAGGTCTTTCCGCGTCTGCCACGTAGCGGAAGTATCCTGGCCATTCCCACTTAGGATCGACCGGAATTAGGGTTTTCTTGATTGGTCATTACCTAACAGCAACTAGTGTCGGACCCAAGCGAACTATTTTACGCAGAAACATGAGGTCCGAAGCGGATTCACACTGCACTTAGTTCAAGGAGAATGGGAAACGAGAGGGATGCAAAGCTCAACCTCTTTGCCATAAGGCATAGTCCCATTCCGTTCCCCTAAAACAGCGTAAATCGGTTCAGACATCACTCTAGGTCAACGCTTTTGTTGTTCGTGTCCTTAGACGATCATCCGCTGTTCTTTGAGAAAAGTTCCCGGCTAACTGGGACCACCCAACCGTAGGACAGACCCATGGCTCATCCTCCGCACTTTCCTCGGTTTGTTTTAGTTATGTAATTATCTAACACATTAATTTGACATGTAACAATCAGCTTCTTTAATTAATCCGTTAAGCACTGGTTCCTTTACGTAATCTTATCACGTGACATAGAAAAACAATATCAAACAAGTTATTTATTAACATATCATCATTTTTATCTTTGAAGTACAAGGAGTTCCCGCCCGTAGGCTTGTCCATAATCCGCCCGAAGGCTATCCAGTAATCCACAGGGATCACTATTCCAAGCTTCCGCCCGTAAACTAGTATGCGGGCCTCGAGATCCAATCCCGAGTCACCTTAGCCTCTTGTGCAGGACCCGGAAGGCGAGGGATTTACGGCCAGAGCCCCCCCTGGCACCCAAGCGTCCTCCTGCTCTGAGTAGAGCTCAACAGAGAGACATCTCGCGGCGGGTTCGGTCCACGTTCCTGGCGCGGTCAACAACCCCCTTGGTTAGGGTCAGGCAGGCAGTCGGGGGTAACTGAAACTGCCTCTCCCTTCAGGCCTTCAACCTGAAGTATAGATATTCATTTAATTTGTAATTCATAAATCAAACAGTGCTAAAAAATCTCTAGCAAGCAACTTGGCAAGATCCCTTATATTCTGGGTTAGGGCGTACCTTATTAACCCAACTTGGTCAACCCTAAAGTTTGTTGGATACTTTAGTTTCCGGTTTTTAACTTTCCTTATTTAGAAGGATATCAAAGAATACATCCTTTTGCAAGATAACTTAGGTAAGGATCCGCCATCCTTATTGAGGGTATTTAACCTTCCTTCTTGTGAATCAATCATAAGACTATAAGACTTCGTACTTGCTGTGCAAGTCCTGCATCGTAATATACGATGAAATAATCCGTTTTAGTTTCTTTAAGCTGACGTTTGTCGGACCTAGGGTCTCTTTTTAAGAACCTCAGGGACAACCCCTAGTTCTTTTACATTTACGAATTTATTGACCCTACAATCAGGGAAGATAGTCAAGTGTTTAAGGTATAAACGTTTCTTGGTCTTTAAATCATTTCCAAGGCATATTTTTCAGCATAGGTATTTCTAAGTTTACATTAATTCGGTTATCTTTTAGAAGGTAATATTGAGATCACCTCGGCGCGATTTGTTATCCTTGTGACAATTAATTTTTTAGTCCTAAACTTTAATGCCTTGAGGTTAGGTAAATTCAATTAATCTTTCTTTTTCCTTGCAAACGAAACTCATGCCAAATAACAATCTTTTCCTTGCTAAGATATGCAATTAGCAATGATAACTTCCTAGAATTCAAGCAACGTAAGAAACCTTTCATGAATTTCATCTTCTACGATGATTCGTTGCATAAAGGAATAGGGGCTAATGGTGTAAGATGCAGTTTTTATACCTTCAAGATTTAGCCGAAGTATACTACTACAGTAGGCAGATAATCTTGCTCGTAATTCGTTTCAAAGCATGATGCTATTTAAAAGAAACTATATTTATTATATTATCATTTTTGCATGTTTAATTAAACTAAACTCCTTCATCGTAAATAACTAGGACAAAAATATATCTTATCCCAGACAATTCATCTTGCATGATTAAATTAAAATCGATATAAAACCAAGAAGGAAAAACTTGGTTTTGAGGTGAGATATCCATATGGATACCGGGAGATGACCCTCCCGCAGCTACTCCTTGGACTTTCTTAGGCGGCATCGCAGTTCGAACATGAAGGCAGTTTTTACTCTTTCTTTCGGATTTCCACCGTCTCTCTTTCGAGGCAAGAAGTCGTTCAAAAGTTGACCACGAGAAGGAATAATAAGACCTATAGGTTCTTAGCTTCTTCGGAGAGGGAAAGGTTTATAAAGCCTAAAAAGGCCCTATAGGGTATATACACGGCAAAAAAAAAAGTTGTGCGTGAGTGTGGCTTCGCAACATACACACCTTGAGAGATTTTTGGGCATGGGAGTGAAAGGACTTAGGGGTTTTCAAACCTAGGGGGAAAATTTGAAGGGTAACACAAGGGATTATAGCACGGGGAGAAGGTGTGAAGGAAAAAGGGTACACGGGGGTAAGGGCTTAGGGGGTGTGTTAAAAGGAGTATGGGGGGTGGAAGGGAAAAAAAAATTATGGGGGGTGAAGGGTAAAAGGAATATGAGTATAGGAGGGGCGGGGGGGTTGAGGGTTTTAAAAACCTGGGGAAAAATGATGGAGTAGAAGGGTTATGGGTATAGGAAGGGGGGCTTAGAGGAGCCCCCCCTTAGAAGCTTCAAGAAGCTTGTTGAAGATTCTATGGGGGTTTTTAGGGGGCCACGTGGGGGGTTGGTGGCAGTTGTCAAAAGGCCGCCTTGGCGGTGTGTAGGCGAACGGATGGCGGCAGGGTGTCTCCTTATCTTGATCTCCTCGGCGGCGACCAGCCAGCTCTCACTTGCCCACTGTATCGGCTCCTCTCCCTCATGGGTACTGTCAGCAGCACGGCGAATCAAACCTCTCTCTCTCTCTCTTATGACAGGTGGGGCAGCACTCCGTCCTTCATTCCCCTCTGAAACCCTGCGGCCCTCCCTCTTTAAATAGGGGAGGGGAGGGAATCCTCCCCCCCTTGATGTGTCCGCCTGCATGGCGAGGGGCCTGAGCAAGCTCCAGCGAGGAGCTTGCTGGCTCCCTACCCCCATTGCCCTTCCAGCTTGACGTGCTGCCGTGTGAGGAGGCGAATCGACGTGCTGCCGCGTGAATATATATTTGATATATATTACACCAAGCATCATCGATCGTTAAGAATATGGTGAGATGCTCTCGGTTGAAGGGTATAGTCAATACTTGGTTGAATGGCATCTTGCAGGAGACTTGAAAACTTTAAAATGCATGTGTGGAATCTCCAATGGTGCAAATACAAAGAATCCATGCCTATATTTCTTGACAGAGAGGGTGGAAGGAAAGGAGGAAAGAAGAACTGGCGAAAGGTGATAAGTGTTGCATCGATGCACAATAGAGAAGATCCCACTTGGAAGCCCATCTTCAACATTCCCTTGGATCATATTCACATTTGTTCATTGCATGCTTTTGTCAGAATCATGGAGAAACTTGTATATGAATACATTTGCTTTGCTTATAGGATGCAACCAGAAAAAGAAGCTATTGCAATGTGTAGGAATGTGGAGCAAGTGCTATCAGAAATTGGGCTACACAAGCATCAAGTGACGATTGAAAAAGAAGAGAAGAGATCAAGAAAATCTGGTAACTTGCTAAAAAAGCCTTGCATTGGAGGAGCAAAGGCTAGGAAGTTTCTCTTAGTACCCATCAATGAGGAAGGGAATTGCATGGTTTGTAGGTCGCAGGACTATGATGGGTGGAAAAAGTTACATTTTGCAGTTCCTGATCGAAGTTATGGAGGAAAAACAAGATTGGCCAAAGCTAAGGTTTGGATAAGTCTTAACAAATTGGCTCCCTTACTTCGCAAGATAGTGTTTAACAATGAAGATAAGCAAGAATTTATCAATGCTGTGTATAGCTTCTATGAAAACATGGTGGAAGCATGGGGCAAAAGCTCTATCACACATTACATGGTGCGTACTAAGTTAATACTTTAAAATTGTATGAATTGTATAAACTATTGAGCATAGTTTTACTCATGTGTGATATGTGTCTTTGTAGCATATCCTTGAGGCACATGGGCCATACTTTGCAGAAAAGGAAAGTATCGGAATTTGGTCCACACAAGGAATGGAAAATTCACATTGGATAGCACCTGGTGCATACAAAAGAAAAACTGATCATGGTGGAGGGGTGAATGGTAGCAATCCAATGATCCAATTGCTATCTTGGTGGTATAGGATTATAGTAGCGGATGAAGCTAAACTCTCGCAAAAGAGAGCAAATGAAAGTGCTGATGAATCGGCTGCAGACATGACGAAATCACGTCGTGCCACTAAAAGAGTGCGTTATGAAGCCTCAAGTGCCAAAGAAAACCATGCCAAGTGGCTAGAAACAAGGCTTCGACAAGGCAGTAAATGGATTCAAAAAGAGCTAAGATAGTAAGATGAACAATGTGAGTCAATGTGAATGCAATTCATAGTTTAAGAGAGAAAGAGAGAGCGTGCATCTATGTGAATGAGTCTCACAATTTAGGGTTATATAAAAGAGGGTTTAACTTTCTATCTTATTCATTGAGTTCTCACATCTCTTGTGCAGGAAAGATGGCCAGGTCTAAGGTAGTTGCAAATAAGCTTTTGCTCAGAGTCCCATATCGTGTTCAGCCCCTTGGAGCATCTACTAGCTCAGATGCACTCCCTTCTCAACCTAATCCACATTCCTCAAGTCGCCCTCACAAGGGTCCTCCTCAGCATCTCCACAAGAAACATAAGTGGAAGCCAAATATAGTGGCCTTGAGAGAAATTAGAAGGTGTCAACGCTCTTTTAATCTCATCATTTCGAAGGCGAGCTTCTCAAGACTTGTTCGCGAGATTGTGCAAGACCTCTACCGCACAGGAAGCAGGAGGTGGTTTTAGCACAAGGTCAGGATAGACCTGATTGCTTCACAAAAGAATGTCTTCATGCTCTACAGCATGCTGCAGAGGCCTTTTTAGTTGACTTGATGACTGATGCTCAATGTTTTGCAATATATGTGAAGCGTATCACTGTAACTCCCAAGGACTTTCAACTTGTAAGAAATCTTCAAGCAGTGAAGGATGCATTTGCTCCAATGGAATGAACACAGTTTGTAATGTTATCTTTTTTGGCATAGTGTTATCCTTGTGCATTGGACATATGACTATGTTCCAGTGCAAAACTATTGTATGCGCCCTTAAAATATGAATTAAAATTTTACACTTGTCCTTCACTCTCAACTTTGATTGTGCATCTTTGTTGCATTTTCAATTCTTACTTACAATTTTTGTTAGCACTATTAATTTCAATAGGAATAACATGCAAAAATTTATCATTTCTTGTTGTAGAATTTACTCCTAATGCCTCTGTATAGTTTATGTGGTGCGAAGTTTCTAAGGGCTAGTAGTCGCGATGTTGATTTTTCAATTATCAATCCATCCATAATTTTGGTGTGGGATAATTTTTAAAATACTAAATTGTATTGGAATGCAATGAAACTTCACACGCATACTCATTAGGTGGCCAAGAGTCCAAATTATTTTTTTTGAAAAAAAAGTGCTTGCAGATCCTTGATTCGAAGTCTGGCATTTAGAGCCACTTTCTTGCCAAGAAAGTGGCTCCAGACGCTAGACTTCGGACCAGAGGTTTACAGGCACTTAAAAAAATAAAAAAATTTGGGCTCTTGGCCATCTAACGAGTTGGCATGTGAAGTTTTGTCGCATTCCGATATAAGGTTATGGATTTACGATCATACGATGGACAGTGCGTATGAAGCTGCATTAACCCGGTTATGGGGTTTAAATGGGTTAAAAGTTCATTCTTCTTCTTATTTTCACATCTTGATTTCTTTGCTTCCTCCATTTTCACATCCCCAACCTCTGTCTCTTCTCTGTCTTGCCCTCCTTGAGCTTGCATGACAGCATGTCGCTGTTTTGGCCCTGGGAAGACATCATGCCAAGGCCCGCCACCTGGAGCACAAGGTGGAGCCTCCTCTAGTGTAGCAACAGGTTCTCCCTGTAGAGCACAAGGACCACCACAGAAGAAGAGGAGATGAAAATCGGGCACTATTGCCCTTCGAGAGATAAGGAGAATCCAATGCAGATACGCGCTTCTCATCTCGAAAAGTTCTTTTCATAAAGTTGTTTAAGAAGTCATGCAAGACTTGGAGCTGAAAGGGATGAGAAGATTTTGGGCACGAGTGCGGGATGGGCCACTAGGAGGAAGGTGGACTGTTGTAGCCATGGAGGCTCTACAAACAACTGTAGAGGGGTTTTTCATATCGACTTGTTCAATGATACACAGCTTGTGGCCATCCATGCAAAGCATGTCACAATCACAGATAAAGACATGAACTTTATCATTCGGCTTCGACACGGCAAGGGGACTCCGCCATAGTTTACTAGATTAATGATGCAAGGTTTGTAATGAGTGTTACAACAGCATAACATCTTGGAAGCCCAAAAAATTTTGTATACTCTATCACATTGGAATATTTATTTATATATACATAATATCTCATGCGATGTGTACTGAATTCAAATAATTGAGTAAAGTTGTTTTGTTTTGTTTCTTGGAACGCATGACTCTTAATTTTTGTTTAACGTACGAACGCATCAAAAGTAGTAATACGTATGGATACAAGTTACGCTATTGCTTATGCATAATTGCAAGTGTAGTACTACGCGTTGAATTATGTTAATATATGCGGATGCGTCATTCACGTACCACACATTATCGTCATACTTACACAATCGCAAGTGCAGTACTACGCATTGAATTATGTTAATGTATGCGAATACATCATTTACGTACCATACATTATCGTCACACTTATACGAATCACACATTTATTTAATAAATATTTATTTATAGAGACAAAGTAAAGTATTTTATATTCATCAAGAAAAATGCATGTGATGGCTGTTAGTGATGGTAGATACAAAAAGCCAAATAGCCAACAAGAACTCTCAATTGTTCCTTGGTTTTTTCATCGGTGGAGAGGAGGGGCCAGCTTCTGATGAAAATATAAGTTCCTTGTTTGCTTCAAAAATGATGCGCTCCCCCTTCAGCTCTTTCTCTAGGAGAAGCGGATCTGACACTTTAGCGAGGTCGCCTAATGTCGCAAGCACACACATTGCTCCACCACGTGTTTGGTCAAATAAGTAAAGAAGCTTTAACCGCTTGATTAGCACCACCTTCTCCAAGCTAGATGTCACAGGTATCGCTCGAAAAGGTCCAAACTTGGTCAAAGCTTGAATTTTCATGATTATTTCTTGCCCTCCTGGTGAGCACTTCTTATGGAAGACCACCAAATCTGCAACAAGGTTACCGATATACTCCTTAAGAGCTGAATCCTTACGTCGATCAGCATGTCCAGCTTCTCCTTGCCTTGATGTAAACTCATCTATATACAGTATGTGCTGAATGACAAAGTCAAATAAAACAATATATTTAGCGACTAACCTAGAGTTATTAGAAAGCGATGAAACTGGATGGTAGGGTGCGTCGGGTCCCTTGGAGTCCACCGGTAAAATCTTGTAGAAAGTGGCCCCAGATGCCAAACTTCGGACAGGGCAGCTGTAGGCATCATTTTTGGCCAAGATTTCACCGATGGACCCGGGGCACCCTACCATCAAGTTTCATTGCATAAAAATATATCGTAGTTAGAAATCTCACCTTCTCCAGATCATCTTGTATATTCATTTCTTGGTGTGTCAAGGAGGCACCTCTTTGGGCAGAGGGATCTACAAACTCCTTGGTAGGAAGCTGGGCCTTAGTCCGAACAGATCATGCTATAGTGCTTTAAATTCAGCATCGGGCACAAGGTAATCTTTTTCAACCGAGGTAATATGCTCTTGTGCCGATATGATCGCACTCACAGTATCTAAGCTTGTGCCATCATATCTTCCAATCTCTGCCATTGTTGGATGCACATCCATGTAATCATAATCGATCAGGTCTTCCATTAAATCCCTGACTAGAATAGAAAATAAATCTTTTTCATTTTTTCCAAGTATTGCAATACATCTGATAGGAGTAAGTATTGTACACCATCTACTTTAATGGGTGTCAAGGAAGCAAGGTTGGGTTTGTCGACTTGTGGCTATTCTGAAGAAGATGGCACCATGAGAGCCAACCCTTGCTCTGTCACCACTCGATGTTTCTCTTCAACATTTATGAGCTCTTCAATTGGTTCTTCTTCTGTGTATGTGATAGAAACAACCTGTGGAGTTGTATCTTCATCGCTCTCCTCCTCTAGGGGTGTATCCAATGCAAGGAGGTAAATTGCCAATGTGCAATCACACTCCACGAGATCCAAAGGTGATGTACCTGGTGCACTTCCCATGGAAACAGTGCATACTCTATGTGAAGGATCCACATGGGCTAGACACCTATTCACCACTTTTTGGTGATTCTTCCCTGCCTGAAATACCATGAGCTGTTCCAGAGGCACCCAAGTCATGTCGGATCCCTCGATGGAGTATGTGCATGTAGCAATGGTGCTCACAAAGTCTTCCAAAACCTGAAGGGGGGTTTCTAGCGATGAGAGCACGCTTTCAAGGTTGAAGCTCTTAGAGAAAACCTGGAATATCTCGTCACCCTGGTTGGCAAAGATAGTCTCATGGATCCACTCATCAAAGTGTGCACGAGCATCCATCGTAGCAGGTAGGAGGGATGTGGTGGATATAAAGAGATAAAGAGAGAAAGTGTGAAATGAAACAATGAAACAAGAACTAAACTAGTTCTACCTTAAAAACCTTAAGTTTTAAACCATTAAGGGTTGTTCACATACGAGATTTAGTTATGGCTTTACTTACATCTTTGTAAAGTTTACATGCATATGTAAATGTGTTGATGTGAAAAGTGTATAACAAGTGTATGATTTTGTATAAATTTCATAATTTTTAAATATTGCAAGTTTGTAAGTGACAATGTTCTATTGGTTAAAAAAATCCAAAAATTTACAGGTGTTGAATATTACAACTTGTGGTGTTGGGATTTTTAGGGAGGCTCTACAATTTCTAAAATATGTGGAGCCACACGCTTTCTGCTGATAAGAGTATCCTCATCTTGGCTTCGAATTTTCCTAGCGCATTATACTCAAGGGCCAATCATCCTCCATTTGCATCACTTGGGGCTCGCGGCCCTCACAAATGACAGTAACATCCACAGCTGCACTTTCACGCATGTCTTGATCAAGGCACAACCATTTACCCTTGAGCATCCTCCATCTACGATACTTGAACACTAGGCATAAAGTTTGTCGTGCAACAAAGTACCTGTAATTGGAAAGGAAAGTTAGCCGATTCATCCCAAAGTAAGATAATAGTCAATTAAAAGAGAAAATTTTTACCTGAAAGCCATGTCCCTTGTTGTGACTTGACACTCCACTGTGTTAGGACTGTGAGTTATTTTTGATGTCTAAGTTTCGCCTACAATCCTTGTTACATAATCCTCTGATGTATTTTTTATGATGTACATGCTTTTGGTACGTCTCAAATCCTTACATTCCTTGAACATGTGTGCAAAAATTGCAATCGGTATGAACCAAATTAGATGTACATTCTTTGAGCCGGTGCTTGGCTTCATAGAATTCAATATGTCAGCTGAAATTTTTGTGCTACGCATGTGAAAAATGTCGCTACTACACAATGGTCATTCTATGCTATTGAGATTCGATATGTGCATAGACTCAAGGGTTCCATATTATCGACTCCCCTTGGGTAATATTATATACTTGGAGTCATAGAAAAAAACAAGGTCCTCTGCAAGTTGCTTAGCTGTATGCCCCTCAAAGAGCAATCTACCAATTTCGAGGTGGTAACACTTAAAAGAATCAGTGAAACTCTTAATATTTTGCCACTCATAGCAATCCGAAGGGTATACTTCTGTAAATACAAGACAAGTTGTTACATAGGTATCATGAAATTTCTCATTCTCAATGAGTTGCAAATACTTACTGTTTGCAATGTTTCGTTGAAAGGGCATAGTGGATGCAATAAGTATTTGTTTTTACATAAATACATGTTGTACAAACGCCTCTGTTACAAGTCTCTATTACAAGGTGAGAATCAATATTCCTTTGTCTGAGAGCTAAAATTTTACCCTTCCAGTGCTTTGATACATCTGCAATTGTAGATGCTTTCACCCTGAAAGCTCCCTTCATACTTGGATGCATATGTACCCAATACGAGCAATGATATGTATTAGTGATCCAATTCCCTTCTTCATCTTTTCTGTTACACATTTCTATCGAGAGAATGCTTGTGCTTCTCTCAAGCATTATAATCTATGCATTAGATGTAAATAAGTATGTATTAAACCCTAAATAATAAGCATTTTAAGTCTATCATCCAAGTAATCACCAATATGCCATACAAATCAATATGGCATTAAGAGATGTTTACACTTTTGTAAATAGACATAAACATCGATATCGAAACGCATGTGGATATATACATCAACACAAAGTATAGATTTAATTTCAAGACATCACTTTAATCATACCATTTACATGAAATATAATGAAAATAATAGTACAAAAATACTCAGAGAATTTTTCCAAAATAAATTTTTATTATAATGAAGAGGAGTCGATTTGACTCAATACATTGTATGAAATGTGGGTATAATAGAGTAGTTGTTACAAGGATAGTAGCCACATGGTATGCAAATCTTAATAGGCACATTGGATTGTACCTGAGATATTCTAAGACTCAACACATTGTGTGTTATATGGATGATATGATACAAGAGTTTCATGGATCATTGCCAATTGGCATGGAGATCCAAATGGACACATAGGACCAATAAAGCAGAGGATTTTCGAACCATCGACTTCCAGCAAATCCATATCATCCAACACAAAGGAATCACTCACCACATTAAAATAGTTGATGGAGAATTATATGCTTCGTCTAAACCTTGTACAATACCTGGATGTACAAAAAAACACATGCATGAATCCCTTTTAACAAAAATACTTGTATGAATCCATTTTAGCAAAAAATATCTAGATAACTGCATGAATAGAAGCACTACAAAATAGGACCAATTTGCCTATAAACTGATTTGCTGAAGATAAGATTGAATCATTGCTAATCAAAACCTATTGCAAATGATGGACATAAGGAAACATCGATCCCATCAAATATAAAAGTCATTGATTAAATGAATAAATATTGGCACCACAAAATATGGTAGATTTACCTGTAAATTGAGCCACAGAATCTCTGCTCTATCTTGTGTTAAGTGCTGCAATAACAATTGATCCTTAAGTTAAAACTAGCATCAAATCCTATTGTAAACATAGTAGAAAAGAGATAATGTAGAGAGGAAAAAAGAGAGAGTATGTGAGTACGCGAGAGAGAGCAATAAATGAGCACCTATCCAATCTTGCCCAAATTGATCTCTGCAAAAGACAATTTTGCAAGAGTTCGTATTAATATGAAGGTATACTGAAAAAACAGTAGAAAAGAGGAAACATAGAGAGAGAAAGAGAGAGGGAGAGAGAGATCACTTATGCAATGTTACCCAAAATGATATCTGCAACAAAACAACAACAAGGGTTAGAACTAACATTTTGTTGTATTGAAAAGATATCAGCAAAAAAAAACCAAACAGAGAGAGAGAGAGAGAGATTAACACCTTTGCCTCTTGCTCCAAATAAACTCTGCAAGAAAACAACAATTAGAACCAACATCAAATTCTATTGAAAACACAACATAAAAGAGAAACAACACATAGAGAGAGGGGGGAAAGAAATGAGAGAGAGATGAGCACCTCTGTCTCCTGCCCCAAACAACCTCTGCAATAAAACAACAACAACAGTAAGAAATGACATCAAATCCTATTGAAAAAATAGGAAACAAGAGTACATGCAAAGAGAGATGGGCATCTATGTTTTACCCAAAATCTGGAGTTGCGTGGAGAAGAAAGTGCAGAGGTAAGCAGAATGCTCAAAACCCTAATTACTTTGAGCAGGGAGCTTGAATTTCGTGAGAGGGAAAAAAATCGAAATTGAAAATTCTCCAAAAAAGGGGGGAAATACGAGGTGAGAGAAACTCAAATTTTGTGTACTATTCATTCTCCCTTTTTTTAATCCCCCACTACCCCTTTTTTTAATAGAAAACCCAAGATTTGGAGAGAGAAGATTCACCCTCCATGGATGTCAACATCTAGCCTTCCTATTGGACAATCCAAAAGGCCCACATCTTAAAGTATATTATTTTTAAGGGCTCATTTATGAGTTCATTTTTTTCCTAATGTGAATTTGTATCTCATATTGTCTCTTTCATCGATGATTTAAGTGGTGATCATGAAAGGTTGTTTATACACAAAAGTAATCTCCTACTTTTTAGATGATTGGACAGTCATCCTAGAATTGCCTCCTTGCATGAAAATTGTGAGAAGCTTGCAGGAGCTTCTAGATGTAGTGTATGGTGTTTTTGTGGTCCTTGAAGAAGAGTTTCCCTTTGAGGGGATTATTTATAACACTTTCATGATGTAAAAAGGTTGTCCCTAGTATCCACATATATTTTAGTGAAGGAATAAGGAGATTCTAAATAGATATTCATGTTCCTTGTATATATCTTTCAAGTTTCCAGCATATTATAAGCTTTGGTTTTTGTGGGTTTTCATGAATCCCTTGTATGGGAGAGTGGCTATAGGGGTTTGAGTTTCCCATCTCTACCAACTCCCAACAATGTAGAAGCTCAAGCCATGGCTAGTAACTAGAATTTAGGTAGCACACGATGAAAGGAACATTAGTTCCAATAGACAAAGGCCAAGAATTAGGCATATTGTATGAATAAAAAGGAACAATAATAGCTAGCATGACTATTAACAAGTGCAAAAAGAATCCAATTTCTTTGAAAAGAGGTGGTTCTATTAATCAATTAGATATTTTATCAAGAGATGGGCTCTCTCCCACTATGGAAAATGTATGCAATTTATTATGGGAAATTTTGAGCCGAAAAGGGCCCTTTGAGTAGTATTTACTAATCAAAGTGATGAGATTAGTGAATATCCATAGGATATTCTGTCTCTACCAACTCCCAACAATGTAGAAGCTCAACCCATGGCTAGTAACTAGAATTTGGGTAGCACAGCGTGAAAGGAACATTAGTTCCAATAGACAAAGGCCAAGAATTAGACATATTGTAAGAATAAAAAGGAACAACAACATCAGTATACTAGCATGACTATTGAAGCGTGTAAGAAGGCTTCATAATTTTTGAAAGGAGGTTGTTGTATTAATCAATTAGATATTTTATCAAGAGCTAGGCTCTCTCCTAGTATGGAAAATGCATACAAATTATTATGGGAAATCTTGAGTCCAAAAGGACCTTTTGATTAGTATTTACTAATTAAAGTGACGAGATTGGTGAATAGGCCCATTGGATATTCCAATATGTTTGGTCTAATGTAACATTTGAATTTCTACTAATTTGGTCAAACCTCATCTACCTATAGCAAAAAGTGAAAAGAGAGCCTCTAAACTTATTCTCTCATGAGGCAAATTATAGCCAAAATGATTGTAATTGATATTGACATTTTTTGACTCTTTGTTCTTACTTTGAACATCATGATGTGACTTTTTAGAAGGTTGGGTCTTTAATGTCGCCTCAAAATCAAAATTTCCAAAATCTTTGATTTTGATTTAAGAGAGATTTTAAAAGTTTTTGTAGTTCACACATTTTTTGTTGCATTCCTCTCGTAGCTTTTATTCTTTTGATAAAGAGATTATAGAGAAATTATAAAGAAATACCTCATACTTCATACCTAGTTGTTGATTGATTGCATTAGTGTATCCAACCATTGATCCATTAATGAATCCTCTTTAAAGAATGCTTCCATTTTTCCTTTAGTGCTCTAGAGTAAAGATTATAACTCCAACAATGAACAAAGGGTTGATGTGGAGATTCCCCCAAATTTTTGAATGAATGTGGGTGTTGTGTGGTGTCTGGTTGCTGCAACCAATATTTCTCCTTGTTCTAATGATTTGAAGGTGTAAGGATAGCTCTAAGGTCTAGCTTCCAATGCAAGCAAGACTCAAGAAGTAAGCATCATGACAAGGTGGTTTCCTCAAGATTAGCTATCATGTAGGAAAATTAGCCCTAGCCTTGAGAATTAGGGTTTGGGTATAAAAGGTAGAGAATAAGCAATGTGCACATTTTACACATTTTTCTTTTGTCTCTTTCATCTTGGGGAATTCTCCATGGACCTCCCACCACTCGTGGAGGTGTGTTTCCATGACCACCATTGCATGCGGTGAGTACTATGCAAAGAGTAGGCCTCTTCAAGAGCCAACTTCTCAATCTTTGTACCTTTCTTTGATTTTAGATATAGCTTCTTCAAACCATGTATATTTCAATATATTATACATCTATGGTTTCTTGCTCCATTTCATGGCTGTTGTGGATAAGAGTTTTGTACCACATTTGATTACTATTTTGTTGGAAGACATGATTTCTTTTAGTTAGAGGTTTCCCTCCATTTCAGTTCATATTAGAGCATGGTCTTTGGTCCATGTTTAGTTCCATTTTCAATCAATTTCTAGTTAGACATGGGTATAATAGGTACACTATTGGTTACATTGACAAGTTAGAAAGCTTTTTATAGTTAACCATGACTAAATCTTGAGTTTTTAAAGGAAGAGCAAGGTAGAAATGGTAGAGGATGAATATATTTGGTAGATCATCACCATTTTCAAGCCATTTTAAAGAGTCTCTCACTAAAATGATGGTTACATCACTTGGAGGTAGCTAATTTCACTTCTAGCTTTTCAAGACATGACTATTTCCCTTCTTTAGCTTTTTGAAAGTTGTCATGATGCTACTAGGGTTTTCTCTAGCTTCTACCTCTTCTTGCCTTACTACTGAGCACAAAGTACTTGATCAATAAAGTACTTCTTTGTTTCACACAAAAGTGGAGATGGTGGTTGGTGTGTGGTGGAGGGGCGGTTGCCTATAGTCAAGAGACACTACAAACAAGAGACTAAATCCATCAAAAAGTTTCCTCATTGGAGAAACTAACATATTACAAAACTTATTACCTTGAACTTCCTATAGTCATATACTAGTGCCTGGCTCAGAAGCCACACATTATCAAAACAAGTTATAGATTTTTACTTTTTGTATGACTTGTGTCAAAAACATGGTATCTTGTTCTTGTTCCAATTTGATCATGGACATGTCTAAAATTATGTAATGTTGTTAGCTAGATCCTAGTCCTAGATGGCTAACATTGAATTGATGATCAAATTTAGGCCAAGGCATGTAATTCGATAGAAATTTGTTGTTGAACTTACTATTTACCACTACATTTGCATTGGAAAGCTCGAATAGCACTATTGAGAGATTGTGGGGTGGTCCCAAGTGTGGTAAACAAAAAATCCTTCCATGGCACATGCAATACATCTAGGACCCCTTGACAACCCCTTGGTAGTGCGATTTGAGCTTTTTGTTGTGAATTGAGTGCTCTAATCAGGAAATAAAAAATATTTATTCGTATGCACCTTCACAACGATTATCACAAGAGTAGTATGGCAAGTGGTAAGTACATTCAGTCAGCATAAGTGAAAACACACATTACTAAAAAGTCACTAACATATGCAAAATAATATATACAATTAAAGAAAAGTACATTTCATTGAAGTAAAAAAAAAGGGCTTCACAAATGGATTACAAGCTATGGTCACAAAGTATCTTGCATAGGTATGCATCCTCAAACAAGCTTACTTAAGTAAGCCCTCTACTTCTCTTTTAGGGCCTCTAGTGTTGCACCTTACATCTACTTGTCACCTTCATAACTCCATAAAATTTCCTTTACAGTTCAGAAAATGGTGCTTTGTATATTAGAAGGTCTGTGCTCTTTTGATATTGCCTTATCTCTCTAAGTGCCTTCAAGATGTAGTTCCTTCTCCTCCTCCTCCTCTGTTGCACGAGCACTCGTACTGTTGGAGGTATTCTTTGGTGTCCTTGGGGATGTGGTGGCCTTGGTGTAACCAATAGGGTTCATTGTTGTTGAGGGGATTGTTGCCATGGTGTGAGAAGTTCTATGGATTCTCGCATAGGATAGGGGCCTTCACCCTTGATGATTCCCTACATAAGACCTTTGCCACGGCCATGGTGCAACTGTTCATCTTCTTCCTACTCATCAGTGTGTGTCTCATCACTCGTGGAACCCTCCTCCTAATCTTGTTTGCTACTCATCTTCATGCTCCTCATCTTCCTCTTACTGATCTCCGTGCTCCTCGAATGGCTTGTATGTTTCATCCTTGGCAGAGGTGTCATCATTGTGATCCTCTTGTGGCCTTTTCCCCTTGTACTTCTCAGGCATGGTCTTTCTTATAGTTGATACATGACTAGGCCCAAAGACTAAGGATGCGTCTTCGTGGCATGAGAAGTTTGGAAATTCTTGTTTGTACCATGGTGGGTGCCTTTGGTTTTTCCTAGGAAGTGGATGGCATTGTGCGGTTTGCTTTGTACAAGCCATTCTTGTGAAGAAAGGAAGTTCAAAGGTCTGCTCGCAAACAAGAGTGAAGTATAAGAATGAACTTTGGTTTTTCTATTTAAAGGAAAAGTTATGCCCAAGAGGGGGGTAGGGATGGTAATACATAGGGTTTAGGGACAAGCCCATCTAGAGCCATTGCATCGTCTTCTACTACGCCATGTGGCATGTGTATTTGCTACATTACTAGTCTGTTGTCTTTCTCTATTGTGAGCTCATATTTCATTTCTAATAGATTTTTTTAGAGTAGTGGCTCTTGCATATTCTAATGTGATTGAACAATCAATGTGCATCTATAGAATTAGTTGAATATTTCACCAAGGTAGCTAGTCTTTTGGTGACCTCCTTCATGGCAAGTATTATTCAATAGGTGCCAGGAGCATGGCAATGCGACTTTTTCATTCCTTGTGTGGTCTACATTTCCAAGGATCTATACTTATACAAATAGTATGATATGTGGATGTACAATATATGTTGCAAAAATATGGGCTATCAACATTAGATTTACAACACCAAACGATACTCACAAAATAAAGTACGAGAAAAGTCAATTTTCTACCATGTAATGGGTGATGTTCATTCCCCCCCATGCATTGACAAGAGATTTTGTGAAATCATTAACTAGTTGATGGAATGTTCATGTTGAAGGATTTGTTGAGGATTGGAACATGATGGACATAATCTTATCAAAGAAATAATAAAATTTGGCTTAATATTATTGGGACCTAAAACGGGCCTGACATTAGCTTTGATAAACATGCCAAATGACCCCATATGACCTCACGAATAGGAGAGTTTGGGTACTATAAATGATTCTTCTAAGTGCTATGTTTATAGATGCAATTTTGGATATTAGTCCAACCAATTACCCCTTTAGACTCCAAGCAAAGGAGTTTTCCACACGTACGTGACTATCTCACCTTGAATCACATATCTAAAGGGCATTTCGCAGACTACTGTGGCCCCTATGGCTCTCCTATACCCTAGGGATTAACCCCAGGATGCGCCATTTGAAATATATAATATAACATAACATACTTTTCTCTTGATATTTATCATTCCAAGAGACTTTTCATAACCTCACATAATCCTTTTTCCAAAATAAACACGCTAACCTATGGTTAGGGATCATTTTCCACTCCATAAGGCTCAATGGGGTTTCAAGCAATTGCTATGCATTGAGGAGGTTTATTCTGATACCATGTGTTTATGCTCTTTTTATGTAAGGTGGAATGCTCTATTGTGCACAAACAAAAGAAAAAACATTGTATTCCATGTACACAAGCATATCTTTCATGCTCTTCACTATACGTTGTCGTAGTGCTGCGTATCCGAGGTGTGGAATCCACCAAAAAGTTGTGTGTGTGACATTTGTTACTTTGTACATAGTCGTTGTGTTTGCATTTTGTTCTGCGTGGGCAGTATAGTGGAGAGGGTGTTGGAGCAAGAGGAACTTATCTGTAATGCTTTAGTTGGCATGTATGCCAAGTATGGAAACCTACCAGATGCGCATGTTATTTTTGATACACTACCCAATCGAGATGTTGTGACATGGAGCTCTTTGATTGGAGGATATACCCAACAAGAGCACATTCAGGAGGCTTTCCAACTGTTTGATCACATGAGTGATCTAGGTTGTGAGCCTGCTAGCTTCATGTACAATTGTGTTATTGACTTTCTCATCAAGGCACAAAGATTTGATGATGTATTGGAAATGTACAACAGAATGCAGAAAGTAGAAATGCATCCAGATAGTCTCACTGTGGGTATGGTTACTCTTGGACTATGCAAAGCCAATAAAGTAGATGATGCTATAAAGTTGGTTATTGACATAGCTGGAAAGGCAAACATTGTTAATGCTCATGTGATACCAGGCCCGGTATTGTGGATGGGCTAAATCTCAAGGGCATACCATGCCATCGTGGATTACTTCTTTTGGCAGAAATGAGTTCCAGTGGAACATTAGCTAAGGGTGATTATACAGCAACTACAGCAAAGATAGCTACAGATCATCCTAATTTTGTTATTGGTTTTATTTCAATAAATCCAGCAGCATGGCCTATGGGGCCAGGGAATCTTGCTTTGATACATATGACTCCACGAGTACAAATTGGCAGTGGTGGAGACTCTCTTGGGCAGCAGTACAATGCTCCAAAAAATGTTATTGGAGAAAGGGGCAGTGACATAATTATTGTTGGTCGAGGGATTCTGAAGGCAAGTACTCGTAGCTTTGACGTCTGCAAATGGGCAGGCAATCTTGTGTAAGCCCGCGTGGGAGTCGAAAATCTGCTGCTATTGTGAGGGATCGCTTTTCTGTATGAAAAAGCGGTGTGTTGATGTAGAAGAGCCATATTGGGGAGAAAAAGTGGAGGAGGTTGTGGACAGAAAGGGGGGGGGGGGGGGGAGAAGAACAGTGATTCATGTCTATCTGCTTACTATTTTCTAAGGATTGGAATACTCTCTGATATAGATAGATGCTGTTGCTAAAGGTCGTGATGGTCGTTTACGAAGCGTAAGCAATGATGAACATGATCAGACACTCAATTAGTTATTAACTGTTGGTCTTCCAGGAACAGGAAAGACATTACTTGCTAAGGCAGTCACTGGTGATGTATATGTACCTTTTATAAGCTGCTCAACAAGCGAGTTTGTGGTTTTCATACACGACCAAAGCAGCTTTTAGCAGATGGTTTAGAGTATCCTAACTTGGCTTCCAAATGAAATGAAATGTCAGCAGGCAAAATATCAGTATAAACCCTCAGCTAATATAAAGCACCCATACAGGCATGAAACACGTTAAAATTTTCCTTCAGGTTATGGTGCAGATTTTAGTCTTTGGTCTAGTGGTATTAGTCAACCAGCAAGAGAAGCAAATCTGTTCCATCCTTCTCAGGTTGATATCCAAGAACAAGACTCTATGCAATTTTTACGAAGTGTGAACGACAAAGATGCTTGGTCCTTGTTTGGAGCATCAGGTTATTACCGTTGGAGTCTAACAATCTTTTCATAGATGCAAAATTGCAGTGCTTCTCACAGGATACAAGTCATGGATGGAGCTTGTCTGTTCATGAGGCATAGCAACAATACTATCAAATACAAAAATCTAGGTCTCTTGTGGACATACCGAAAGCTTTACTCTGAGGGAGGGAGGGTTGTAACCTTTCCATGATGTTGGCAAGAGGAGATAGAGCTAGAGCTTCATTCTTCTGAAGCGTTAGATAATCCTTGCATAAATTATGCTATTGAATTGGAGTAGTCTTTTATGGAAGGTGCATATAATAGAGTGTTAAGTTCCCAGCAGGCTGTCCTTCATGAGACATACGCCTATTTCATGGATCTTCTAGCAAAAACCGTGCGAGATGAGATACCTGGGAGCAGTTAATTTCGAAAGAAGATGCTAAAAAGGAGAGAGGATGTCTTGTTCTTCTCATTCTTTGCAGCTCTGCAGCTCGATCTGTCCAAGTCCTCAAGGGATTGAAGAAACTGACTAAAGATTGCAAACCTGCCAAATTGTTTGCAAAACATATTAAGATTGAAGAACAGGGTGAGAAAGCTTATAGATATTGGTGCTTTTGGATTAGATCGCCTTTCTGTGGTTCTACTTGATATGCAGGAAGTTGCTAAAGGGTTTACTCTTTCACTATCCCTCAAGTCAAGTCAAAATTTTGGGAACTTTATAAGGTTCATTTCCACCAGCAAGTTTTGGACAAAAGGGTTAGAATATGCCTATATTAGCTGCAGAATGCTGCTTATATTTTCGTTCTCAGGCCCATGCTTAATGTAGATCTATATTTTTCCAATCTTTTTTGCAATTCTTTTGGGAAAAATTCTGATGCAGGATTAGTCCAAATCAGCAGAAATCATGAGACTGGTAGTGGAGAACGTGTTGTGGAGGTTGCCACTGTAAGCTAATTTGGCTTTCTATTCGTCTTCAGTTATTGGCAGAAATAAAAAAGAGACTTGACATCACTTTCTCATCTTGCTTATTCGCTTGATTGATCTTCTATCTTGGAATTTCTCAAGGACCTCTATGGTCGCGACTTTGCTTTTGAAAACCCTTCGACATCTTTGATGAACCCGGTGTGAAAGCGTCGCATTAAAAAAATTTCAAGATGGGAGATACTTCAGCATCAATTTCAGCCCCTTCTACGATTCCTGCTTTGTCCTCTACTTCAGCTTCATCATCGACTTCAGCTTCAAGTACTTCTACAGATGATTTAAAGCAGATTTTGTATAATATGTCTATGTATATGCAGCTTCAAAATCAGCAGACACAATTGTATATGAAGCAGCATTAGCAGTTACATCAACAATAGTTGTCTCAACAAAGGCAACTATATTCGAAGCAAGAGAATGCAATCAACGCGACTAAGGTGATTGAAGTAGTTGAAAATGAAAAGAAGCTACTTGATGGCCATAATGTATGGGATTATTTGAAGACGTATGAGATTAAGATGGGATTTTTTGGAGTACCAACATGACTTATGAGTAAATATTTTCTTCGCCTTGTCACACCCACCTTGAGAGTAAAAGTGACTGATCTTTTCCTTCAAAATTCCCATTGGCAAGATTTTAAGAAGGCCCTGAAAGAGGAGTATTTTCTTGAGGACTTTGGGATGGCTATATGACGATCATTTCGAGAGTGGTCTACATGCCAAACAAAGTTCTAGCTGCTTCAAAATTGATACGAGAATTTGAAGAGAGGTATAGTCAGCTTGATGCCATTGAACAAAGAGCATTGGATATTGAGAAAGTTGAGTTTTTCTTACAAGCTGTAGATCCTGCTCTTCAGGAAGAATTAGGAGAGCTTCTTGAGGATCGCACGAAGCCTATGCGTCTTAAAATAGATTGGCAAGATGCCCAGGATGTGGTCTCGACTTTGACCAAGAGGCGGATATGGAAGACCCACTTACAGAATGGATCCATGACACCGACACCGTCTTCTGCTCCTATGTCTGCTTCTACCCTTGTCATTTCTTCTCTTCCTCAGCCAGTTACTTGGCCTATGCCAGTGCCTACTGTTTCTAATCCTCCTGTTCTTCCTGTTCCAAGACCGATGCCGGCTCCTTGTGCTCCAAAATCATCTGCTCCTTTGGTTCCTTCCTCTCTTGATGACATAATCAAAGGCATAACGGATTTGACACTGGAGTCAGTTAAAGAAGAATTGGTGGGAAAATTGAAAGAGTAGTTTGCTTCGACCGTGCCTACTATTTCTTCTAATGTTCCTACTGCACCTAGGAGTTCTCCTAGTGCACCTAGGAGAGATCAAAGATGTATTCGGTGTGATAGTACGGACCATCAACATTGCAGGGATTGCGAATCTTTTCAAGATGCAAGGAGGAAGAATTTGGTATTTTGGGGACAAGATGGCAAGATCCAGTTGACTGAAACAGGAGCTCCGCTTGCTACCAATTTTGTGAAAGGAGGAATGAAGAAATTAGTAGATGATATGGCTGCGCGTACTTCTTATGTGGTAGCTAGAAGAGATGCTTCTGCATATGGAATCAGGATTGAGAAAGGTTCAGAGAGTCAGTCAGTATTATGGACCTATGCTATGGAGACGGCAAACAAGAGGAAAATTCAGCAGACTATTTGACTAGTGCAGGTTCTAGCATCAGATCTGAGACAGGTTTGGGATTCGCCTGTTGACAGGTATACTATTTATGCCTACTTGGTTAAGTCTCAGGGAGCAAATGTACTTGTTGAGGAGAAGCATAAGAGAGATGAAGAGAATCCAAATGCAGCTAAAAAGACTAGAGGGGGTGAGTTTGTTACTCCACCTACTGCAGGGCCATCTTCGAGACCAGGGCGAAAACGACAAATGGAAGATGCTCAAAAGAAAGAAAAGAGGTAGGAGCCTAGACAGAGAAAGCAGCTGGGATTTAGATTAATGTCTGATATTGAGACATCTACGGACATGAAGAAAATCTTTAATGACAAGATACTTGGCAGTGAGGTGACTTTCACTATTTTTGAGGTTTTGGGCATCTCGAAAAGAGAGTTTCAAGATCAGTTTCATGAAGTCCTGAAGAGGAAAAAACATACATTGCCTACTACTGATACACAGGAGTTTTGATTGGGGAGTTGGATGAGGATGAGGATGAGGTTATGGTCGAGAATGCTTCTATTTTTTTGCAGACAGAGAAAAGGGTTCAGCCTATGCATTATGCTGAAACTGATGATCCTATCTTGGTACCATGCAGTCACTTTTCGCAGAGTCGTTGGGCTAGGGCAACTACAGAAACAATGGTAAAAATTGGAGAGAAACAGGTGCCTTATGTTGCTTTGGTGGATCATGGTTCAGAGATTAATCTCATAGTTCGTGGAGTTTATGAAAGTAATAGATGGCCTATGGATGCAGAGCATGGGTGGCGTATGAGAGCCGCCAACAACACTACATGTGATTTGTATGCTGCCTATCCTAGTGTCAGGATTTCTATTGGAGATGTAGAGGAGGATTTCCATTTCTTTGTGCAGGATTCATGCTCTTACCCCATAATCCTAGGATAGCCATTCATCACAGAGATGCGCATGGAGACAAAAGTAATGGATGATGGATCTGCTTATGCATGGATTCGCAGTACAGATGGTATGAGAGCAGTCCAGTTTATGACTGTGTGTGTAAATCATGCTAGAAACATGGATACTCTTCGAGATGCACCTTTGCCCACTGTGAGGGATTCGGGTTTTCATTAGGTACCGCTGTTCCACGAGATGACAGTGGTATAGAGCAGAGGAGATTGGAGTTTTCGCCTCCTGGCAGCAACAGTGTTTTCTCCTCCAATTTTGTTGGAATTTTAGCAAATAGTTTGATGAGTTATTAGAAGATTTCTAAGCTGCCTAGAGCTGCCAGGCAGTACATATGCAGGAAGGAGAAAGATTTGAAAAATGCAGGTATTTTAGAGGATGATGAGCATATAGATGGGATGTATGATAGTATGGTTTGTGTAGATACGATGACAAAGATGGAAAATATGCTGAAATCTGATATGCAGAGTTGTCTTAGTAACATATCAGTGCAGTCCCTGGACATGTTTCATGAAATTTTAGATTTTGTGTCACAGATAGAGTCAGAGGCTGAGGTGACTCAGAAAAAAGTGTTGAGAGCTGAAGAAAATTCAGCAAATAGAGTTTCCGGCTGATTATGATCAACCTACTCACTTTATGTGAGAAGAGGAGATGAAAGTTTGGTCATCATAGTCATCTATGTGGATGACTTGATTATTACAAGTGACATTGACAATGGGATTGTTGAAGTTAAGGACTTCTTGAAGAAGAAGTTTAAGATGAAGGATTTGGGTGAGCTGAGATAATTTCTTGGTATTGAGACCATCAAATGATGTGATGATGGTATATGGTTATCCCAAAGGCAGTATGGCTTGGATATGTTATCTAAGTATGGTATGATAGCATGTAAGCCTCTTTCAATACGATTGGAGTAAAATGTAAAGTTGAGTTCTAATGCTAGGGATGATATAGAAGACCCTACTATGTTAAGGAGGATAATAGGGATTTTGAACTACATGACGAAATCTGTTTTTGGAGTAAATGAGGTTATCATTGTTGGACATATGTGTGGGTATTATGGCAGGAAACCTTCACCTGCGAAGGTGGATGCTATAGGAAAGATTATGGAGTATTGTTCTACCACTTCAGAGGTACGGAGATTCATTGGAGCTTGTGTGTTCTACATGATTTGGATACCCCATTTTGCACACATAGCAGATTGTTTATATCAGCTGCTTCGAAAGGGGCATAAATTTTATCGGGATAGAGAGTGTTGGAATTTCTCAAGGACCTCTGTGGTCGCGACTTTGCTTTCGAAAACCCTTCGACAACGTATTGCGGTGATGTAAAAGATGGCATTGAGAAAACTCGTGCTACTATCTTTCTTACACTAAAAGAAAGATAGCATTGAGAAAACTCGTGCTACTTTCTTTTACACACACACACACACACGCACGCATGCACGCATACACACACATGAAAAAGATAAAAAAGTATCATATTTAATCTCAATTTTTTCTTCTCACCACCCTTTATCAACAGATTTTGCAAGTGTTATCATATTCTTAAGTATGTAGTGAAATTTGAAAAATTATATAAGAATGCATCTTAATACACAATATGAGGTCACAATTTGAAAAATTGTATTAGGAATGCATCTTAATATGAGGTCACATTGAATTAATCTCTATGCCATTGAACCCATATAAACATTGTATAAACATATATTTATTATTCCATAATATCAAGATCCATTTAATTGTCCAATTTTCTTTTAAATTATATATATATATATATATATATATATATATATGTATATATATGCAATTTTACTCATATGAACGTATTTTAAAAACCGATCATGTTGATCAAGCAGTTAGAAAATATTTTTTCTGATTTTTCATTAGCAAGAATACATTATATGCACATATACCATTCAATTTTTTTACCATTTTTAAATAAAATGGGGCTTATTGTAAAATATTATATACAATTATTTTTTAAAAGTTATTTTTGGAATCACTTAGGTATCTCGTTGACACTCCACATAGCTACTAATAACTACCTTCATGCTTCCTTGCTCCATTGCTCGCATCATATCACATTCTCGCACCCCTTGCCCCCCCTCCCCCCTCTCTCTTTCTCAGCTCATATGAATACCCATTATGGTGAGAGAGAAAGAGAAGGGAGAAAGACTAAAAACTAATCTTTTGATAGAGTGCATCATTTTGTGTACTTTGTGGTGATTCGAGGCAAAGAAAATCAGTAATCCACAGTCAAGAATGCTCCTATTGGATCATATAGTTACACATCTCCATTTTCATGGGAAATGAGGGGTAATTAATAAAAAAGGCCCCCCCTATCATGATGAATTTTTGAGTGTTAAGCCCCTTAAGCTCTTACTTTATACTTATCCAGTTAATCTCCTATATGTTCACACTATCAATAGAGAGGGACAAATGACTTGGGATTCGAGATTTGAAGGTACAACATCATTCCTCGCATTGTTTTCTACTGACTTGGCCTCATGGAAACTATTTTTGGCCTCTAGATCAAGTAGCTACTTTGTAACACTAAAGTTACGGCTCTTTAAATGGGCCATTTAACGAACTCCAATTGACAAATGCAAAATTCCAATGTGTTTTGGGCCAGCTCTTTTTCTCAAAAACTCTGGCACCTCTTTATTTTTACCACAACTGCTTTATTTTTTGCATCACTTTTGGCACTTAGTCACATCTGTCATCATCAATGTCTCTATTCATAGCTATAATAATCAAAGTTTAGCATATTCAGAGGGTGAAGCAAAGGCTCCATCCCACCTTCTTCATTGAAACAACCTACACGAATGCAAATGTTTGAAAAGTGCATCAGAATGGTTGATCGCGAATCTTATTGGAGATAACTCGATGTCAAGGGGTAATACACACTTTTTTTCTATAGACTAATTTGAATGGAATGTGGCCTGTATCTCATTTAAAGGTTGTGTGTTGTATGCTCATATGACCACACATAATTTCTTATCCCAATCTCATTTCTTTTCTAAAGTGATATTTGACAGGATTCCGACAAGCTACTTATTGGTGCTTTCAACTTGCCCATTTGTTTGTGGATTGTAAGGTGTCATTTTATTATGGTCAATCTGTCCCAGGCCTTAGTCAAGCTTTTGATTATCTTATTTAGAAAATGAGTTCAACCATTGGACACAAACTCTTTTGGTAAACCAAACTAATAGATTATCTGTTCAAGAAGTAAGTTAACAGAGTCCTTTGCATCATCCTTCCTCATCGCTCATGCTTTTGACCATTTCGTAAAATAGTCAATCTCGCTATCAAGTGTTTTCATGAAAAATCAATTGGGCTTAAACATGTTGAAAATATTCCTTAGATGAACAATTCGAGGCAATGGCATAGCCTAAAAGCTTTAGCAAACAAAAGATTTAATTCGAAATATGGTGGGCATTGTACAAATAGTACTGAATGTTGGATTGATCTTGATGAAGATAAACTTGGAGGTCACAACGCTTATCAACTACAAATAAGAACTCTAAGTATGTAAGAAAATGTGTGTTAACCCTCAAACGAACAAGGTGGAAAAGATGGATAATCTAAAGCACAAGACAAGGCCAAGGCAAAAGTGAAAGAGAAGATGAAGGCGCGCCAAGAAGAATCTGGAAACACAAGAAGTGCAGAAAAGTCCTAAATCAAGGAAAAATGCGCATGAAAAAAAGCGCGAGTCTATACTATTGTTAAAAAGCGCAAGGCGCACCGTGATTTATTTTAAGAGTGTTGTGCAATTTGCAAATATAGACATGCGATGGAAAGAAAGCTAGGAAGATAGGAGGACAATGGGAAAAAGGGCCTAGGCCACGGCCGGCCATGTAAAAAAGGGGATAAGGGGATGACCGCCCAAAAGGGATTTAGGGTTTTGTATATAAAGTTGAAAAGTGAATGAGAAGCTCATTCTTGTGTGTGGCCAAAAGTGGCTCTCTTTTTTATCTTTTTCTTCTTGTTCTTGCTTGCTTGAGCTTGTGCTTGAGAGAGGGAGTGTGAGAGTGTGAGGGAGTGAGTGTGTGAGGGTGAGGGACCGGGGAGGAGAAGCTCTCTCTCTTCTTCTCTTCTCTTCTCTTATCTTGTTTTGCTCGCGGCAATGGACCTTGGAGCGTGGAGCTTGAGGATGGAGCTTGCTTGTAGCTTGCACTTGGATCATGGAGCTACTAGAGTGCGTGGGAGAGGAGGTAACTCAATGGGCATGGAGGTAAGCTCACTACACCCGTAGAGATGGATGGTGCGTCCGCTATGTGAGAGGTAGCCATTAGTGCTTGGCTTGGAATGCTTGAAGCAATAAGCGGTCCGTGGGTCTTGGCGGTTGAGCGAGAGCTTCTACATTTTGGTTCCGTTGCCGGGACAACAGATTCAAGCCTTGAGTGCTTGCACGCTTCGAATTGAGTATTGAAGTAGGGTTTTCCTCGAACCAGTGCTTGAGGTAGGTAGGTAGGAAGCGAGGGAGTTTGAAGAGGTATTCGATCTCCTTAGCAAATAGGTTTTTGGTTTTTGGAATAAAAAAAGCACGGTGGAGTAGTGTAGGTATTTTCCTTATGATTTTTTCTTGCATTTAGGAAGGATAGGAGCAAAACATTGGAGCACATAGTAGGGTTTTCTATTGCTGTATAATAGGTTGAAAAAGAGAAAAGAAGGGGAAAAAAATGAAAATTTGGGTTAAATATTGGTGAGGGGAGTAAGACTAAGATGAGTGCAGGCCTAGGTAGGGTGATAAGGGGCCAGGAGTGGCAAGAAAGGCCACATTTCGCATGGTAGGGTTTCAGGAGAGCTAGAGAGGGAGAGAAAGCTCCATTGCATGGTCCTGCTTTGATCTTGCGATCGAGCAGTTCTTTGCCCACCATAGGTAATTCCACACCTTCCTCTACATGAGTAGCTTGGATCTGGAGGTGCTCAACTAGTAGGAAGGCCTTGATCGCTCGGCGCGACGAATTCTTAAAAGTCCGATGCAAAAACGCATTGCCCTTGCCCAGTCTGAGTGACAACGATTCTGGGCCGAGTCCCAAAATCGTCCCTCAGCCCCCGCCCTCGGACCACTTGACTTGGACACCCACTGCTCGGCCCGTCTGAATCGACCATTCGAACCAACTTGGCACTCGGCCAATTCAACTCTCGGCCACTCGGCCAACCCCATTCGGACAAGTTACCATTCGGCCCTTGGCCTAGTTGGCCACTCGGCCCTCGGACCACTTGGGTACTCGATCCTCAGACGAATGCACTCGAACCGGCCGAATTTAACATTCGGACCAGTTACATTTAGCCCTTGGCCATTCGGACGGGCGGAATCGGGCATTCGGCCCCTGCAATTTGGACCTGTTGGGCATGAAACCAACCAGAGACCACGCAGAGCCAAAAGCATATCATAGATCTATTACAAAACTGAAATCTAGAGCAAGTAGTTCAAAACTTGGCTATGAATAGTCCTTCAAATCACACATGGTGGTTACCATAATGGCTGTGTGGGCCGGCGAGGACTGCCTACCCCCCCTGGACCCCCGTAGAGGGGGCTCTGCCCCCTCTGCATCTCTCCCAAGTAGGTTGGAGAGGAAATGTGCACCGTGAGAGGTCCTCCAAATTATATCATAGTGTAGTAATGGCTCTACACAAGCATGGATTCTCACTTGCAAAGGAGCAACCAAAAGCCCATACTTGAACAAGGACAAACAGAGACCCTAGAACCTCAATGGGCCAATCTAGCCAATAAGGGCAAAAATGCCACACTGCAAAAACACGTATGTGTTCCATTCGGATTGTATCTAGTCAAAGGAAAAATCAACAACATCAAGCTACAACTGCGAGGATGACTAGATATGACAGTCCTGACGATAGATGCACCTTGAATAGCATTGCATAGACGATCCAAGACATCAGTGGAGAATCCACATTTGGTTGTGCAAATTGGGGACTCAAGGGCATTTGTCAGAAGGCTTAAATTTATAAGCCAAGACCTGGAAGATGAAGACATAGTACCCCTGCCTATCTTATGGTCAAACTCACTGCAAAAAGAGAGCATAGTGTTGATGCTCTCATCGATGAAGGGGCAGATTTTAATATCTTGACCTATGAAGCATGGACTCTACTAGGCCAACTAGAGTTCACACCAGCTAATGTAACTCTTAGTCCTTACGAGGGATGCCCACAAACACTCACAGGAAAGTGCAAAGTCCTTGTAAGTATTGAAACTAAAAGCTTGCATGTCCTATTCCATGTTCCTCCAAATAGTGCTAGTTATAGAAAGGAAACCCTCCTTGGATGACCCTTCAAAAGGGCAACCAAGTGTGAGGTCGACTATGTGCCACAGAGGATATACTTGACGCTACCAAGTGTGAGGATAATCACAACCTTTAGTAAGGGTGACCTCATCAAACCTCAAGGGAAAGACAAGGAACATTTTGACATGCCAATCAAGCCTAGTGATGAGAGCAAGGACTTGTTGAAAGAGTTGCTATAAGCGCATGTAGTGGGAGCTCACGCTCAACCGCCAAGACCCATGGACCGCTTATTGCTTCAAGCATTTCAAGCGAGCTCTAATGGCTATCTCTCACCTAGCCGATGTGCTGTCGATCCTATGAGTGTAGTGAGCTTACCTTGATGCCGATACAAGTTGCCTCCTCTCTCGCACACCCCGGTAGCTCCACGATCCTAGATGCAAGCTCAAGCATCCTCAAGTCTCCTCCATCTCTAAGCTCCATCCTCCATAGTAGCGCGCGTGAGAAAAGAGAAGAGAAGAGAAGAAGAGAAGAGGAGATGGTGAAGAGCTTCACCCTCTTGATCCCTCACCCTCACACACTCACTCTCTCACACTCTCACACTCAAGAGCACACACAAGCAAGAAGATGGGGACCCTAAAAACCCCATGGATGCCCATCCCTTTTTACATGACTGGCCATTGTGGCAAGGTTCCTTTTTCTAATTCCCTCTTCTTGCTTCATGCCTCTAGCCTACACCTGTCTAATATTTTACAATTGGCACAGGAAGGAGCCTGGCGCTCTTTTACAAGAGTTTTCCAAGTTTTTTGGGGCGCCTTTCATTTAAAATTGCGCTTTTTACCCCGGCTTAGCTTTGGAGGTCGCCTGCGTATCTTTGCTCTTTTTCCATATTTTTTCCTTCCTTTTTCCACCATCTCGACTTGGGGTTAACATTACCCCCCTCCTAGACGGGTACCAGTCCCATGACACTTCTGTGTTGTTGTACGTTGGTAGGCAATTGGCCAAGTGGTGTAAAGGTGAGGGCCACTTAGAGCCTCAGGTGCTTGTGGAAGCTGTGAAATGATTTTTGTCGGAGAAGCCAAATAGATATCACGTGGTTGACGGGGGCCTCCGAAGTTGGTTGTTTGTTGCTTTTTGTGATTCCTGAAAGGAGAAGATGTGGTGCTGTTCCTAAAGGGAGTGCCTACCTCATTGTGTTAGTGCATTGTGCTCGTGCTAGTGGAATGGGAAGGTGGGTCTAGCCGCAGGCAAGTCTCGGTGATGTCCCACACTTGAGGATCCCATTTGTGCCAAGGGAGGTGCGGTGTAAGTGGCTTAGGGTGACAGGTCTAACCATAGGCGAGTGTTACCTCCCTAGGTATGTCCTGCCCTTGATGTGCCCTAAGTGTGAAGTGGAGGAGTGTTACCTCCCTAGGTATGTCCCGCCCTTGATGTGCCCTAAGCGTGAAGTGGGGGAGCAAAAGGGCTAGGGTGTTAGGAGTGGAGCCGGCCGACCGAAGCCACCGGGTACGCCTAACTTGAGAACCCCTAGGTGCAGTGATCATGCTTTATGTGGTGGTAAGTGCTTCTACAAGTGGGCTATGTTGTCCAGTTTAGTGGAGAGTGTTTTTCATGTTGTTCTTTTCTTCGCTTTTACTTTCCTTTTTTCTTTTTGAAGCTACAGTAGTGGAATGACAGCCAGGGCCTAATTCTCTTCATTTGAATGAGGAGGGGGATCGATTTGCTCAAAAATTGGTAGCTTTGCATGTATCCTTTCAGATTCATGCGGACGTAGAGAGAGGTGGTGGAGAGGAAAGGGTGATTGCATCTAGTCGTACTCGTCGTAGTTAGTTGATGGCATCATCGTTGTGTGGATTGGTGATGTCGAGTCTTCTACCTTCTGCCGTTTAGGGTCTTGCCTTGATTCTGCATCAGTGGCTGGCCTCTTTTGCCCTGTGGTCGTAGTTTCGGTGCTTTGTCCCTGGGCCATTTCTTTGTTGATGAAGTATTGCATCCATGCCACGAAATTCGAAACATCGGCATTGGTCGGGATACTGGGGGTGATGGTGGTTGGTTCGGTGGGAGGCACCATAAGGGGAGGAATTGGGTGAATTGGGGCTTTGCCCTTGCCCTCAATGACAGAGCGGGTGGCACGATTTCCAGCACCTGTGTGCTAGAACTAGGCCCTCATTCTCTTTGCGGGCTCAGTTTCCCCAATTCATCTGCCCTACTTTGTTATTCGATAGATCGGCATGTAGCCTCAGCTAGGTCTTCTTCCTCCTTTCTTCTTAGTTCCTCTTCTTCCTCAATGGCTTTTCTTTGCCTTTCTGCTTCTGTTTTTCGGTGTTCTTCCTCTTTTTTGTCTTTTTCTTCCTTTTCCTTCTTTTTTCTCTCCTCAGCCTCCTGTTTTGATGCCTTCTTTGCCTTCTGTAATTCCTTCTTTTTCTTTTCTTATTCTTGTTTCTTTTTCTTCTCCCTCTCCTTGGCCTCCTTAAGGGATTCTTTTTTGGCCCTTTCCAAGTCCTCTTTCTCCTTCTTGTGGCCTTTGTCATCCTTTTTCTTCCTTTGGGTTGTTTTCTTCTTGGATTTCTTGGTCATCTTCTTGCTTTTCTGTTCTTTCCCTTCTTCCTCGGTCTCGGTTCTGTCGGTGGACCCTTCTTTGTCCTAGTGAGGGGGTGACCTATCTGGCATTTCTCCTTCTCCTTCTTCTACATTCTGTGTCTCCTTTACTGCCTCCTAGATGAGCGCAGTCAAAATGCTTCCATAGCCGATAAATGAGGCCTTGGGCGAGGCCTTCTTCCTTTTTGTGGCCTTGGAAGCTAGAGACTCTCCACTTGCTGGCGTACTTTCCAAAGCCAGTGCTTTAGCCGTCTGGTCGATGGTTTTGCGGACATACCCATTCCAGTCGACTTCATCTAAGGTGTGGGCTGCTACATTCTCCAGCATAGGCATGATGATTCGATGCATTAAGGTGTTGTAGCGCTGGCTTGAGAAGAGGCGTGCACTAGCTTTGCTTATAGCCTGGCTTCAGCATCAGGGATGTCGTGGATGCTGATACCGTCATTGGTTAGCACCTACTCTCTTTTCATTTTCAGCATGGTGTAGACGTTTCTTTTCTCTTTTTTCTCTATCGTCAGTTCTTATCCCAATGCCTTCTCCACTAAGGCTGGGTTCAAGTGTACCTGTACCTGTTTAGCATTTTCTCCCCTTCCCACCATCATTGTGCCGCACTCTTGGTCGGGATCGTATATCCTAAGAAACTCCACACACTTCGTGTGGTCAAGCTCTTGTGCAAATTTCTCCAGTACTTGGTGAGGTTGTACTGCTCGATGACTCTCTTGGCTGCTGCCTCCTTTGACACTACTTGTTCGATGTTCCAGATGGTCCGAAACTTCGGTTGATTGTAGGTGCGGTTTTCTAGGGATATGCCATACTGCGCTCTTTCCTCCCCCGTGAATGGGAGTTGGTGGGCAGCACGGTCTTGTTGCGACATTTTATGTTCATGTCATAAACCATAATTTTCATTAGTGCTTTCCACATAGTAATTTGCTGATTGCTGAAAAAGAAAAACTCTATGCTTTTTGAATGAATTCATTAAGAACCAATGTAGATTTTCCTTTTCAGACTTTGACCTTTTGCCCTTTTCTTCAAAGTTTCCATGCCCTTTTTCCTACCCCATCCATTTTTCATAATATATGTTTATGTGTTTCACTAATTTTGATTTGATTGGCCTGATTTGATTCACCTTACCCCCTCCCCTTCCAGCTTGAGAAGAATTCTTCCTAGGATTTAGGGTCAGAAGGGCAAGGGCGTTCGGCATGGTGGTATAGGAGTTACTTGTGAAGGAGCCAACCATAGAACTGGGAGTTGTGTTCTAAGTGAGCTTCGCGGTCCAGATCAAAGGGTCCAATCCCCACTCATGATGTATGTGAGAATATCTGTTAGGAAGTCACTAGAGTTGACACGGCTAGCAATGTGTAACTCTTCCTCAATCAACAAGCGATCGAGGTAGGGGTGTCCTTTGATGTGTTCTTCTATGGGTCGGCCCCGAAGAGTGGTTAACACTCTATACGAGGTTGGTGCGACATATGTGGGGTCGTATTCCGCTGTTTTGATAGCGCGGCGCTACTCAGCGTTGGTCATTATGTGGCACCCTTCAACTTCCCATTGCAGCCTAAGAGTGTACCAATGCCTCAAGAATGGGGAGTCAGTATCAGCGCGCTTTGATAATGTTGTGATTTCTTGATCAGTGATAGCAGAAGTGGTTCACTGATCGTATGACGTGGTGAGGCACTGTTTGATGGCTTGCTCCTTGGAGATCTCACTATTGAGCAATTCAGCGGATCGAGAAGCTTTTGGAATGCAAATGCAAAGGTCTCCCAGGAGCATGGCATCGTTTTAACTTCAATTGCAAAGGGTTTCTTCAATAGTCCTAAGTCCAACTGGTTGTAGCTTAGTGCTAGCGGCATGAAGGTGGTGTCTAGTCATTTAATGCATTCCATCACGTCATCCCCGGTGTCCTCAGCGAGGTCAGCGGCCAGCGCTAAAAAGGATTTGCGTTCATAGGAGGGCATAAGGCCGACGGGTGGTCGAGGTTTGCTAGAACTAGAGCCTGTGAAAATGAGGAGTTGCGGTTGGGAGTGTTCTTGAGTCTGCGGTTGGGCTGCTTGGATTATGGGTGGATTAGGAGTAGCCACGACGGACGGACTGCTGCATTCAGGTTGGATTCGGGGAGTCGGATTGACTTGGTCGGGTGATGACTCTTGTGACGGAGTTTGTTGTTTGGGCCGATAGGTTTGTGTGACTCTCTTGGATTTAGGCGTGGATGAGTCGGATGGCTGTGGTTTTGGAGAGCACTGCGGCTTATGGTTTGGGGGGTTTATGGGACTTGGGTTGATCAAGCTTGAGGGCGGCATATGAGTAGTGCCTTTGGCCGTATAGGCCTTAGGGATCCACAACCAGGTGTTGCCCACATAGTAGCCTTGCGCATGCAAGAGGGCTTTAGGGACCCATCTTTGCTTGATCATGCGGCGCTTTCTGTGACTGCGTCTTGGCCTCCTAGGTTTAGAGTTTTTGGTTTTATGAGGGTAGGAGCGTCGACTCCTAGACGGCGGTGGCAGCTGCTTAGGCTGCCATTGAAATCTAGGCTGTTGGACCTTAGGTTTTGCTGTTGTGGGCTGTGATTCATGAAATCTGGGAGGTGGCGTTCCTGCACTATCCCCCTCCTTGGACTTGGTTACGGATATTTCTACTGGTGGTGTTGCGGACAGTGATGAGGTTGCGCAGCCCTTGCTGAAAGCTGTGACAATGTGAACGTTGCCTATTGTGAGGTGGATGCGCTGTGACTCATAATTAACATTGCAGTGAGTCTGCTTTTTGAAAGTTCATTCACCCCAGTAGTGACTCTGTTCCTACGTTTTTAGCATTTGGCAACACATAAAAAATCATTGGGATAGTCTCAGACTTGATAGAAACGGCGGCTCTGCACTTGTCGAGAAGTGCGTAGGAATGGACCCCATATGGGCTTAATTTCGCATTAGTGGGTTGAAGTGGTGGTCTGCCAAGTTGAGTCCAATGATCGTGAGTTAAGACATTGAAGTCTGCTCCCTCATCGATCAAAGCATTGAAAGCTCATGTTTATTTTGCAGTGATCGTGATATGTAGGTATGCGGACTCTACGGCTTCCTCATCCTCATCATCAATCTCAGTGATTGTGGCCACTCGTATCTTGACAGGCGGTTCTAACATCGGGGGCTCGTGCAAAGGATGGGTGGGAGGGTAGTACTTCTTGACAGACTGCCATTGAAGAAGCCTATGCCCTCACCGTCTAAGGTCTCGAGCTCGACATTGCCTATGCGGCTGATCGCACGACCTTTGAAAGGTCCAAGACCTCTAAATTTCATTTTCTGCTTATGCCCCTTAACTGAGTAGAAGAGTACTAAGTCTCCATGTTCAAAGTCGCGCTGCTTGACATGCTTGTCAAACCAACTCTTGCGTCGGGCCTTCTCACATATAAGCACATGGGTAGCTAGAAGGCGAGTCTCTGAGAGGCGTTCGAGTTTGACCAGGCATTGCGTCCATGCCTCCTTCCCTTCCCATCGTTCTTGAAGTGCTATTCTCATGCTAGGAATGAAGAATTCTAATGGTAGAATTGCTTCAGTTCCATAGGTCAGCGTGAAGGGGGTTTGACCGACAGCCGTTTTATAAGCTGTGCGGTAAGACCACAAAGATCCCATCAGCTTGTTGTCCCAGTCGCTGCGTGAGGTTGAGACCACCTTGGTCAGGACATTGACAAGAATCTTATTCGTGGATTTTGCCTGACCATTTACCTGAGGGTAGTATGGCGAGGATTTGCGATGGATGATGAGAAAGGTGGACAGGAGATGCGCTATCACTTCGTTGATGAAGTGCATGCCTTGGTCACTGACCAGTTTGATGGGGCAGCCGAATCGTGAGATCACTTGCTCCCATAAGAACTTGGCAGTCATCCTAGCATTGTTTTTTCGTGCCGCTCTTGCCTCTGCCCATTTCGTGAGATAGTCCGTGGCCACAATGATGTACTTGGCCTGTGAATACTGTGTTGCAGGACTGATGGGTCCTATGAAGTCAATTTCCCATTTTTCGAAGGGTTGTCGTGCAATAACTGGGGTCAACTCCATCTGATCCTTGAGAATCGGGACTTTTGTCCATTGGCACTCGTCACAATGCTTGACGAATCGTGCTGCATCGCGGAAAAGCGTGGGCCACCACAGTTGAGATTGCATACCTCTCGTGCTGTCGTATCTCCGCTAAAGTGCCCTCTAGCAATGCCGCAGTGTGCCTCTGAGAGCACATCGTGCATCTCATGTTTGCATACGCATCTGCACAGCAATTCGTCTTGCCCCAGCCTATAGAGTTAGCCTGCGATCAGCTGATAGGGCTGGATCTTAAGGATTAATTGCCTAAGTTGGGATTTTTCTATCGTTTGATCAGGTAGTCCATGTTCAAGCACTTGGACTATGTCATCCACCCAATATGGCGTTAGATCAGTCTTGAATAAATCTCTCTCATCGCTGGATAGGTTAAATAGATGGGTGTCGGGTAATTTGTCAACAATGCCTTGTCCAGTAGCTTCTCCCGTGGGAATGCGTGACATATAGTCAGCCATGTAGTGCTGTTTTCCTTTTCGTACAACTACGGAGAAGTTGAATTCTAAGAGCAGAAGGAGCCACCGAGCTATGCATCCTGTAGCGCAAGGTTTGTTTACTAGATAGAGCAGGGCTTGATGGTCCACAAAAAAGGTAAAAGGTGTGGCCAATAGATAGTGCCGGAATTTCTTCACAGCAAACACCATGGCTAATCCTTCTCTTTTTGTCGTTGAGTAGTTCATTTTCGTCTCAGTGAGTTGTCTGCTAGCAAAGCTCACTGGATAGTCTAAGTTGTGTTCGTCAGGTTGGCACAACACTACCCCCACGACAAACTTAGAAGCATCGATATGCACGTGGAAAGTAATGGTCCAATCTGGGGCTCGTAGAATTGGTGCTGTGGTTAGAGCCTTTTTCAACTCTTCATATGCTCGTTGGCATGCCTTGGTCCATTCGAAGACGATCAACAGCTTGTACAAAGGTTTGGCGATCAATGCATAGTTCAGTACAAATTGTCGATAGTACCCCGTATGGCCTAGGAAGCATTGAACTCCCTTGTAGTTGATTGGGGGTGGAAGGTCAACAATAACCCTGACTTTTGAGAAGTCAATGGAAATGCCGTTCTTCGACACCACATGCCCTAAGATGCATCCATGCTTTACCCAAAACTGGCACTTTAAGGGGTTCAAGGAGAGACGTTATAAGCGACACTGCTTAAAGACTGCGTAGAGTTTGTCTAAGTGTTCGATCCAGGTTGAGTGGACACAGAGGTCATCGACAAAGACTTCCAACTCCTTGCGATGCATGTCTTTAAAGATGATGCACATGAGGCGTTGGAAGTGTTGAACAGTGCGCGAGGGAGACGAGGAACGAAGGAAGAGAGAGATGAAGAGAGACACGAGACACCGAAAGTGGAACCCCAGAAGTGTGTCAACTGAGCACACATGATAGGAATATATAGAGGGGACCTGGGGCGCTATATATAGATGGGCGCTATATATAGACAGACTATATATAGCTAATATAGTTTGTCTATATATAGCTAACAAGAAGGTGGCAGGGGCATTAGTCAACCCAAAGGGCATGACTATGTAAGCAAAGACTCCCCACTCAGTGGGCGAAGGCAGTCTTGTGCCTGTTTACAGGATGCACTTGCACCTGGTTGTACCCTGAGAAGCCGTCCAAAAAACTGTAGGCTTCCTTGCCTGTCACTCTCTCAAGCATGTGCTCGGTGTACGGCAATGGATAGTTGTCCCTCTTAGCAGCAGCGTTCACCTTCTTGTAATTGACGCACACTCGGATTTTTCCATTCTTCTTCATCACGATGACTATGGGCGATACCCAGTCTGTGTGTTCCATTTCGTAAATGAATCCCGCTCTTATCAGCTTATCAATCTCCTCTTTGATAGTATGAGCGTGTTTTGGATTCACAGGATACGATCCTACTTGACCGGCGTTGTGTCTGGCGTCATGGGTATGTTATGAGTCACGACACTCGGATCTACCCCCTTAAGCTCTTCTAAGGACCAGGCGAGCACGTCTATATACTCTCGTAAGAGAGCGGCAAGACTCGTTTCTTCTTCCTCAGTCAAGTCATTAGCAATGAAGACTGGTCGGGGTGTTTCCCCTTCCTGGGCTAGATTCACCTCCTTGACCTTGGCTGGTCCCTCGATCGGTTCGCTCGTTTGCCCTTGACGCTTGGCACCTTACAGAACTACTACCCTATCCCCTTTTTTGAATTTCATAAATCGTTTAGGGAGGTCCTGCGGTTTTCGCTGTTCTTCCGTTCGTGTATCCCTGGGTTGTTTTTCATTTTTCTGCCTTAATCATCTGTGTCTCAGGTGGACGGATAGGTCCCCCTTAGTGCGTCTGGCCGTGGGCGGCCTAGGGATTTCTGGATCACTATCTGAACTAACCTCCGACTCAGAGTCCAACTCCCCGTCCTCGCTAAAAGAGGTGGTCTCCCCTGGTGGGCGCAGTTTGGATGGCGACTCTGTCCTAAGCACTGATGTTGTTCCTGGCTGGGCTAGTAGGCCTACTTGCTCAAGGTCTATGGCTCCTACATGTTCCAACCAGACACGATCACATTCCATGTGCATGACTCCTCGCTCTATCCTGAAGTTACTCTTTTTTTGTGACTTGGAGTCTGCTCGTATTTGCTCTATTTCTTGTCCTTCAGTGTCCTATTCCACGGTATCTACCTCACCCTCACTTTCGTCACACTGAAGGATTGACAGTCTTCATATTCGTTATTAGAATCCTCTTTGTCAGACTGCTCGTCGTCTCCTAGGGCTTGGTATATCTCTTGTTGTTGGTCAGGGACTAGGGCCCAGTTATACATGAGGTTTAAGTCATGTACTCTAGTCCATTGCCACTTGGATTCATCTAAGAGATCCTGGAGTAGTTTGAAGTTTGCAGCTGGGTTGCTAGCTAGCTTGTGCGTTAAGTATTCCAGTATCTCGTGGAGTTCCCTTTTGTTGGTTGGGACTTGGAAGGCTTAGGTTTCCCACAAAGGGTTCCTGCCATCATGTAGACTGGTATGGAGGGTGTGTCGTTAGACTTGCCGATTGTTTTGATAGCTTGGTCATATGCCTCATGATCTGAGAACGGAAAGTTGATTGTAGCAAGGACGTGCATCCAATCCCGCTCATCCTCTGGGCATGGGATATACTTGGTCAAGGGCCCATAGGACTTCTTGACCTGGATGTTACCCTTGAGGATAGCAGAGATGGCATCTAAGTCGACTGGCGAGGTCTTCCAAGTGTCCATCTCTATTCTCATGGCATCCGTTCTATTACCAAGGAAGATCAAGTCGTTACCCCAATCTTCGATGACTCTAGCGTTGTGCATCCAGGGTCGGCCTAATAGGATATCGTAGTCCACTCCCTTCATGACTATAAAGTCCACAGAGAATTGGACACCTGCGATCTTCACTGGCCAATTCTTAAGCACCCCGAATGTCTTGACTCTCATATCGTTTGCTAATGTGACATTAAACCTAGTAGTTTCGACAGGCGGGTTTTCCCAAGTTTGAAGTACCATTGGCTAAGCACACTAATCCCAGCTTCCGTGTCCACAATTCCCTTTCTCGTTGTACCACCTAGGGTTAGAATCGGTAAGACCACATGCATCTCGGAACCTTCCCAGAAGGTATTGACGTGTAAGGATTTAGGCAAAGAGTGTAGCATCAAACTCGGTATTTACGTCTCTACATCATGGTCATGAGGCTCTGCCGTGACCTGCTCTCGTGACCCTTCAACCCACTACTTAAGATCTTGCCATAGGGTGGGATGCTGCCTAAGTAGATCTCCCAGGCTAAGTGTTACAGGGGTAGTCACCAACATGGTCAAGAGATCGTTGGGTGCTCGTCTTTCTCCTAACCTGGATTGTCCTGGCCAATGGTCGTGATTGATCTGCAGCCTTGTAACATCAAGGCTTGGCCTTAGCGACACTGCTTGTGGTGCAGTTGCTTCTCCGGACTTTGGTTGAGGAGGTGAGATTGGCGTGCTTATGCTAGAGAGATCATCGATCTTGTCCTCTATGATGGGCTCAACGTCTTTTAGATGCTCTTGAGCCTCCTTTACCCATTCCATCACTTTTTCTATGGCCTCTAATTATCGCTTCGGATGCGGGTATTCCCCTACCTTAGCACTTCCCCTTTCGGTCGTCTTAGGGGCTGAAGTCTCTGCCTCTGCATCAGAGACCTTCTTTCCAGTAGGCAGAGTTGTAGCACTCTCCATTTTTAGTGAGATTTTAGCTTCTGACCTCTTCTTCTTCCGCCTGCAACTTTTCTTCCCTATCGAAGCTGCGTTAAGGTTACTAGGTCCTGGCAGTGATATGCCGGCCTGCTTTGTCTAGGCACGGGTCATGACCTGCAATGGGATAGGTGTAGCTTCCCCATCGAGGTTCTTGACACCAAACATCCCCAATGGGACAGATGGTATGTTGGCTGAGCTAGAAGATGGCTTTCGCTTTGGGCAATCGATGAAGAGATGAGTGATTCCGCACTCAGTACACCTTTGGTCAGCCTTGTCTCTGTTTTGCTGCTCCTTTTCAGGGCAGCGTGATGAGACATGACCTGGGTGACCACAAGTCCAACAGGTGATTGGATCCTGCATCTGCCCTCCTAGGCCTCTACCTCGTCCTCTTCCTAACGCCATCACCGACACGGGGCGATAATCCATGAGGACAGCGTTGCCCTCATCGTCATGCGAGATGTAAGGGCATATGTAAGTTTCTTCCTCATTTGGTTCTTCCACGTAGTGGACTGGCGCATCGCTCGGTGGATGGGTCGTGTAAGGACCAGGTGGGCAGGGTATGCCAGTAGGGTTTATGTCCCATCCTAGGAACAATTGTCTTAATGTCGTTAGGCGCAGGAAGGGCCAATGGGGCTCCCCTTTCGAAGAATGGTTGCGGCCTGTTCGCTAGGTAAGGCTGGCCGTAGGGTTGCGAGTACGGAAGTCTTCTTGGTAATCTACAATGCGCGACGTCATGACCAAACCTACCGCAGTTAGGACAAGGTCTTGACCTAGGGTCTTGACACTCGGCTGGCAGGTGGTTTTCACCACAGTACACGCATTGGACGTGTGGGCGTGTTGGTCATCTCAACATGTCTTGCAACTTGGCTAACTCCATCTTTACATCAGCCAAGTCTTGGTTCGTCTCGCTGGTCTTCCCCTTATCTTGGGATGATGGGACTGATCACTCACTAGAGGCTGACGCTCTCTCTGAGCTTCGCGAGTTGGTCTCTTCTAGGTTCGAGCTCCTAGAGCTCCGCTCTTTCAGCTGATCATCGACTCTGATGGCTTCCTCAAACACTCTAGCTAGCGCGTCTCACTGTAAGCTTGAATTGGCTGCCCCCAAAGCCTTATATAACTCCTCGTCTCAAATTCTGCTGATGAATACAGTCGAAACTGCTCTTTCAGTCGGTCGCTCGCCCATAGGGATTCTCTTGAAGAGACTCCTCATGTGGATTATGTAGTCGTGAATGTTCTCCTTCTCTTTCTGCTTGACTTTCATCAAGCGTACTAGCAGATTATCAAAGTATCCAGGCTCAGTAAATCTCTTAATGAAGAGATCCTTGAGGCCATTGAAGTTGGCTCGTTCTACGGCATCTAGGCTTGTATATCAAGTCCTTCCCTTGTCACCTAAGTAGAGCCCGAACGCTTGAGAGCATTGAGTCAGGTCGTTGAGGCCGTTGGCTTCGCAGACTTGCTCGAACTGCTCTACAAAGCATCGTTGTGGGGTTGGTATTTGTCAAGTTGCTTGGCAACAATAGGGATTTTAGACTGGCTCTTTGAGCCTTGGTTCGCTTCTAATCCTGCGAGCAGCGATGTCGCTAGTGCCACAGCACTTTGGTTTGCTGCCGTGTTATCTAGCAATCACTTCATGAGAAGCTCGCTGAACGTCAAGTCTCCTTCTAGGGCTCTTTTGTGATCTGTTCAATTTCTACCTACTAAGTTCAGCACTCGTTGTACCTCATGCAACTCCGTGCTTTGCCTTTGGCTCCTAGCCTGTTGGTCCCTATTGTATTCGACTATGCTTTGCAAAGCCTTGTGGGCTAGTTTTCTCTCTTCCTGTAGGTCTGCAATGATAGGGTCTGCCGTCCTGCCGCGGTGCTCGTACCAGGCGTGTGCATCGTAGCTGCTGACCAGCTCTGCTGAATAGCCTCTGGGAAGGCGTTCAAGTTGAGTTTCTCATCAGACCTATGGTCTGAGCCTCCTTTTGCCATAGTCATGTTGTCGTGCTCCACCAAGCTGTTGATCAGGTTGAGCAGATTTGTCAAATCCACATCATTGATACCACCTGCTTGGTCCTACTTCGCACGTTGATGGTTTGTCTACGTCTTGGGTCCTCTCCTACTGGTGGGTTCCTTGAGTGGTTTATCTGAGTGAGTTCCTTCAGTTATTGAATACAATCCTCAATTTATGGTCACTTAGTGTGCGTGTCGCTTCTCGTTCACTTGTGCTCAATCAAGCTTTCAATTTCCTTAAGTGCATTCAAGTGCGGAAATTCAAGATGAGTGCAGCAAATAATCTTGAAGCATCTTACGCACTCTCGCTTTGTTTTGGGTCTGATAGGCTTGTTGGTCAATTTTTTGGCTCCCTTGACAGGGTTCAGGGTTTTTCTAATATGTTGCCTCGTTTGTTTTTGGCGAATCAGGTTTTAATTGCTCAGCGCTTTGCGTCTAGGTCTCTGGGTCTCGCTGTTGCCTACTTCAAGCTGCTAAGCGGTTGCTCCCTATGATATCGTCTATTCCGTGTGCCAGAATCAAGTTCTGAGCGTCAGAAGGACTTTGACAGTTTGCGCTGCTGAGCTCTAGCCGGGTCAGGTCAAATTTATGAGAATTTGATAAAAATTTACACTTGGCCCAGTTGGTCCGAATTGCAGGGTCCGAGTGGGTCACTCGGATGGGCCGAGGTACATGGACCGAGGGCTGAATTTGTGACTCAGACAGGGTAGACTCTCGGACGGGTCGAGGCACTTGGACCGAGGGCCGAATATGACACGTGGCCGAGGGCTGAATCCTATGGCTCGGATGGGGGCCGAGGGCCGAATTAGTTGATGGTCCGAATGGTCGACTCAAACGGGCCGAGTAGGTCTGGGCCGAGGGCCGATTAGGGCTTTGGGCCGAGTGGGCCGAATGAAAGAGGGCCGAGGGTTGATTCTGGGACTTAGCCCAGAAGCGACCGCTCGGATGGGCCGAACGCGGCGCGACAATGACAGCGAGAGGTCGATTTTGCTTGATTTTTGAGATTTAATCAATCATAGCAAGCATAAACCTCCACATCCTATCTAGGGGGATAGGGGAAGGGATTTATATACCTGAATAGAGCGGTAGGCTCGTCGATGGTGAGATCAGATCGAATCGTGCGATGGCTCTCTCTCTCTCTCTCTCTCTCGCTCTCTCTCTCACACACACTGAAATGGTCACAAATGAGCTCTCCCTTGGTCTCTTGGCTCTTATACCCCTTCCCGGGTATGGTGTTGATGCCCCCATTACTCACTTGCCGATCTTAGGCATCACAAGCGAGCTTTTTACCATTTTTGGCACGATTTTTGCCCTATTTTGCCCTGTTTTGCAACAGTAAACCCTACCCTTCTCTGGTGCGATTTCCTAATCCTAACCTACACTAAATGCAATAAGAATCGAAAGCAAAAAACTGAAATAATTTCTCCATGTTTCCCAATCACCAAACAAACAAAATATCCCAAAATACTTACTTGTTTTGAAGATCAAAATCACCCAAACTTCCTACCTATCTCAAGCTCCGTTTCGGGGATGAATCCCTTACTTCGATGCTCGATATGAGGCGCGCAAGTGCTCAAGCTTGAATCCGTTGGTCCCGGCAAAACGAAACCAAAATGTAGTGGGAGCTCATGCTCAACCGCCAAGACCCACAGACCGCTTATTGCTTCAAGCGTTTCAAGCGAGCTCTAATGACTATCTCTCACCTAGCGGACGCGCCATCGATCCTATGAGTATAGTGAGCTTACCTTGATGCCGATACGAGTTGCCTCCTCTCTTGCACACACCCTGATAGCTCCACGATCCTAGATGTGAGCTCAAGCATCCTCAAGCCTCCTCCATCTCCAAGCTTCATCCTCCATAGCCGCGCGTGCGAGAAAAGAGAAGAGAAGAGTAGAAGAGAAGAGGAGATGGCGAAGAGCTTTACCCTCTTGATCCCTCACTCTCACACACTCACTCCCTCACATTCTCACACTCCCTCTCTCAAGAGCACACACAAGCAAGAAGATGAGGAGAAGAGAAGAAGAAGAGAGCTCTTGTTAGCCATACACAAAAAATGAGCTTCCATTCACTTTTTGAACTTTATATATACAAACCCTAAAAACCCCATGGGCGCCCATCCCTTTTTACATGACCGGCCATTGTGGCAAGGTCTCTTTTTCTAGTTCCCTCTTCTTGCTTCATGCCTCTAGCCTACACACGTCTAATATTTTACAATTGGCATAGGAGGGAGCCTGGCGCTCTTTTACAAGAGTTTTCCAAGTTTTTTGAGGCACCTTTAATTTAAAATTGCACTTTTTACCCCAGCTTAGCTTTGGAGGTTGCCTGCGTGTCTTTGCTCTTTTTCCATGTTTTTCTGCTTTTTCCTTCCTTTTTCTGCCATCTTGACTTGGGGTTAACAGCGCATGTTGAACAGAGAGAATGAGTGAGTGAGGGCAAGCTTGAAACAAGAAGGTCAGGAGACAATGCCAAGGGTAGGCTTGGGACTTACAAACATTGTAGAAGACCATGAAAGAAGCCCAAGCCTTATAGACAAAGGCACTGATGGAGAGCTAGCACAACACTGCGATGGATATCCAAAGTGTTGCTACATGCTCAAGGGTATTACGCAGGTAATCGATGGATTTGGATACCAAAACTCCCTGCTAAACCACCTCTATCAGAGCTTAAGGCTAGATTGCATCAAAAGCAAAGAAGCATAGGAGGAATTCTAAGAGAAAATCCAGGTCTCGGGGCAAAAAACCAAACGTGACTATTAGAAAGGAAGATCCTAGTATGCTTAATAAGCAGATGTCAGATGTAACCATTGAGCGTGCACAAAGACCACTAGTGCTCAAGGAGATTTTGACTTCCCAAGAGGATCAGGAGCACCATAGGCACAACACTGCTCATAAGAAGGCTGATTGCTCAACAAACAACAGGGTGACAAGACTATACCGGTCACATCCAAGGATAACCATGACACAATAGTAGCAAGGCCTCAGGAGAAACATGGAAACCTGAAGAGCATAAGCAATCCTAGTGTTGACCAATCTTGCTCATCTAGGCTTGAGCCCCCTGCTATGCTAAAGCCTAGGGAAACTCCTAGAACCTTGCATGAGATAGCAACTGAGCAAGCCCTTGTTGAAAACATAGAAGTGTCGTAGAATGCTTAACTGAGTTGGATGCTAAACTCAAAGTATTCGCACGTGTCTACATCCTTGCGAACATGGGTGCATTCCCCAAGAAGCAGCTTGGGGAATACTTTCCATTTTCCCTATCCTGGGAAGAGCAAGAACATCTTGACGAGCACTATGACAGGCTCCTGCATGAATGCATGTGACTCATCTCTGATGAGGAAGTCAATGAACTACGCTTAACTGTGACATTCAATGATGTGCTCTGCCAACCAAATCTCTTAGAGATAGAGTAACTAAAGCGACAATCAGAGAGTCAAAGTCAATTTGAAAAATGTTGGTTTGAAAATCGTGTTACAATGGCTGAACTAGGAGCCCAGATTATGATAGTCTCAAAGGAGCGATTGGCTAAATGGCGGTCTCAAAGAGACCCAACCTATGTGACACCAACTTCCTTTCGAGTGCTGACTGCCATTCAGGGTACGGACTTAGCTGGAACTAGCCGAGAGAACTCTTTGGCTGATAAGGTTCTCACTGAGGAGGAGTTACATGTTGCGAGGAGACTCAAACAAGGTACCATGCTACTCGATGTTGCAAAATATCTATCGTTATTAAGCTGCCACGAGAACTAGATGCGTGTGCCACACTCCAGTACAATCCTGAGTTCTACAATTGGTTTTTATCCTCATGAAGTGATGGATTCGTAAATATGTACATAAATAAACAATGAGTTTTGTGACCCTATATAGATAATATCAACACACACAAGGAATGATAGTCAAGCGCAGGGAGAAGAGTTGGGTTTGACAGGTTGAGCTCCTCAAGTCCTCCTCTCACCTCACGTCTAGAAGTTGTGTGAACATTTTTGCCTCCAGGTAGAGGGTATGCAACCCTCATTACCGCCATAGGAAGCCCTGACCAACATCTTTGATGGCGTAGATGGGGTGAAGTCCCCTTCTATACGCCTTTCCCCTTACTAGTCTATCCTTCCGGGGATGAGCCCCACTCCACTCCATGACAACCAGTCCATGAAACTTAGCATAAGCCAAGATCTACTATAGTTGGAATACACCCCACAGTCAAAGCAGGATGAATATCATCACAGGGGCGTCCCTCTACAACAAACACTGCATGCCTCACCTCACCACACTCCTCCTCATATGCATTTGATAATCCACTGCTTAATCCCTTTCATGCAAATAATTCTATCTTGCCTCAAAGCATGACCTTGGTTCACATTTTGCAGATTTCCCCATAATAGTCGTCATGGAGCACACAATGCAGCTGGCATGTAAGGAATCTCTCCTCCGTAGAAGGGGGCATAAGGCATTAGCACCCCCACCAGAACGCTACGTGCCTACTCTAAAGAGGTATGCGTCGAAAAGAGGCCCCAAGAGACACTGCCCAGGACGTAGGCCAAAAACTCCCCAAGCCAAGAGGACGAAGGCTCAAGGAAGCACCCGGGGTGTGGCAACACCGGCTGTGTAGGCCCCCACCAGACGCTTGGGCACCAGGTGTTCCAAAGAGGAGAAGGCAGCTAGAGACAAGTGGGAATTTGATGAATTGTTTAAAAGCATTCTTGAAACAACTGCAGCCAGGGACTACACCATTCAGGTCTCGGCCGATATCTTCCCCGCCCAGCCTAATAGGAGCCCACCAGTGGCACAACCCTAGTCGTCTGATCACCCAAATTCATCACACCTCATATAAATAGAATAGGCCCTATTTGTATAAGCTACTTGCCAAATGCCATTTTTTCATGACTTTTTGTTCTTAAGTGGTTAAAGGGGCAAGCTCCCCAACTGTATAAACCTCCCTTACCTACTACTAATATATGTCACGCCTTTAACAAGCACCAAGGATATGCATCACAGTCAGCACTATAGGATTTTGATAAAGTAATATCTTTTTGTGTTGCATTTGTTTGGGTCATCGAGAGTTGATCGAAGCATTGATAGTCGTGGAGCAGAAGAAGAGAAGCACATTTTAAACAATGATGACATTTATCACGTCCACTATGAATAACAACATTATCATTGGATCTTGCAATTCACTCCTTGTCTAAAAGGTCTATATAGTGATTTTGTTCCTACATGCTTTCATGTGGAATTGCTTGTAAAAGTTGTTCAAAATAGAGGGCCAATGATAAGCTACTAATGGGAGGTTGGGTGTGGTGTTATTGGGATAGTGCAAGTCAATTTTCTCTTATCTTTTACAACATAAAGGCACGTAGATTTGTTTAGCTAGATTTTTGAGTTTGGAGAGGCAAACACTAGGCCACAAATCTATATCGATGCTCCTTTTCCTCTTGTGTCTTGGGTTGTGTGAGGGGTTTATCCTCGATCATTGCTTGAGAAACATTATTTTTGTTGCCCCCACCATTAAGGAGCGCCATCAGTGGTTTGGTGTTCCTCTTTGGCAGTGTGATTGATCATAGGGATGGAGACTTTCCATTGGGTTGATTATGTGGAGTAGTGTATATGTACATGCTTAAAATTGTGGATGATGAAGATATGGTGGATTTTGCTTTACAAGGATTTGCAGACTATGCCTTGGAAGTTATTAGTTGTACCCTGGATGATATTATTGGCAGTTTGGAAAACCTCTCATTGTTTATATAGAGTTTTTTCTTTGTTCACTGTGTAGGTTCTAGCATGAGTGATCAAACATATAGAAATTTTCAAGGATTTTTCCAACTTTGAATCAATGACATTAGAGAGATGGGATGCTATTATGAGGATTAAATGGACGTGTTGGATCTGATTTGGCAAAAGGTACATGATTTGGCATATGGGGTATATCAACAAAGTAGTGATCAGTATGTTGAAGAGAAGGCATGCATATATATAGAAGAGAGGGAAAGATGTACATTAGTGGGTTATTCTTTTGCTATGGAGAAAGCTCAATTTTTTGCAAGTATGATAGTCTTTAAGAGTGACATAGAAGAGGGGGAGAGCTTCTTTGAGTCCACTATATCTTGTGGTGATATAGGAGTGTTATGTCTACTGATATTGGTTTGGACTCCTTGGTTTGCAAGGAGGATCTTGGTGTTTCTTTTGAATTTGGTGATGTATTGAGTGATGTTGTAAGTTATCATGATGAAGTGATCCATGATGATGGTGGTGATATTTTTGGAATTGTTGATGGTGATGAATTGGTTGTTTGAAGGAAGCTGACTAGAGGACCTGTCCTCTTGTATGCTAGAGGATGATGGAATTCTTGATGAGTACTCCTTGGAGTTGGATGATGCTTCTAGTATTAAGAAGAATTTTTTGGATAGTTTGGGAAGTGATGATATGATGAGCTTGTTGTATGTCAAGAGCCTATGCAAAGTTATGTGCATGGAGCAGAATTTCTAATTGTTATATTTTCCTCTACATTGGATGAATATTTGTTTTATGACTTGACTTCTCCCTTGATCCATCTTGCATTGTTCTACTCTTTTGTGACGTTTGCTCTGCATTCTTCTTGACAAAGTCTCTAAGGATGGCTCTCCCCATCTCTGTGTGATCCCAAGCTCCTCTTATTACCCCCCTCTTTCCATGCATTGCCCTCCTCATGCCATGCTCAAATTGTATTTTTTACTTGTAAAAAAATGTCTTTGGGATTCCATGAATCTGATACCATGCCCTTCCACTACCACTTGTCCATTGAAGATGAAGTTGTACTTCCTTGTTCCTAGTGATCAATCCTACATGATGATTCAAACTTGTCATAAATATAGTTTGTATGGTCTTCACATTGCAATCCCCAAAAGTATCTATGTAATTGTTGCATTGCTTCTCTCTCAGCAATTGACAAGACTTTTGGTGGCAACAATCAATCGTGGAAACCTATGAAATGGAGTTTATAGAAGTCCTCAAGTTTGCACCTTTAGGGGCAATAATTCAAGGCTTTCTATTGACCATACAATATGATCTTTCTTGAACAAAAATTGATTTTTTTGTATCTTCCATGTTTTTGGCACGAGCATTTGTAGAGATAAATTGCATGTATGATTGTTGTTGTAGCAGCAGTGTTCCATCATCAAAGCTAACATGTTTAATAGGCCATCTTTCCAAAGTGACACAATGGAGGTTGTCATGTATATATGTTCATGTGGTTTGATCAAATGCTTTATCTACCACCACACCAACATCCTCTTGTCCTAGCAGTTCAAAGTCTATCACATCATATGGAAAAGCCAATAATATAACTCCTGTTCCAACACACATTGTGTTGCCTTCTGTCCATAGCATCACTCTACGTTCTCTCTAACTTTCACAAATGCTAAGCACATCAATATCCTCAGAAAAGGTAGGACATGATTTTATTCATAATCATCTCCTTCATCATGAATTGTTATTGAGTTTGAAACAACCACTACATCTTTCTTTTTCCATTTTGCAAAACATGAACCTTCATCGCATCAATTATTGGGAATGGCAAATATACCGTTACATTTAGGCATTTATCAATAGCCATTGAAATATATCCATCTTGAAGTGTTTCTCCATGGCATGTCTCATTTGGATCTATTGCATGCACTCTCCCAAGTGCAACAATCTCATGATCAACTAGCAAATTCACAGTTTCTCCATAATAAAATTCATTATTTATGATACCTGTACAAGTGAGGAATTGAAGATTTTATAATTTGTATGTTGTCACTCTTAGAAAGAAGAAAATACACTACAACAAAAAGGCCTCTTAGACGCACTTTTAGACTTGATTTTTGAATATAGAGAAAATCTTACGGGCGTGTCTATTCGCCCGTCTATTTGCACGTCTACAGATTTGCATCTATAATCGCATGTATAAACGAATTTACACGCAAAAATAGACGCGCAACAAACGCACATATACACGCGTGAATACAAGCGCATAAAAAACCAAAGTTGTTATTTATTTAATTTATTTTGTGCATCTACCAGCGCATCTATCTGGCAAATTAGACGGGCATATAGACACGCCGGTAGACGCGCTTTTACAAGCACCCATAGACGCGAACGGAAAACAAAAAATCTCCTAATAAAAAAAAGATATTTAATTTCTTTTTTAAATTTGAATTATCTAGCGCGTGTATGAGCACATGTACTCTGCATTTTAGACGCGCTTATAAACACGCGTTTTCTGGAATTTAGATGCACGGATAGATGCGCAAAACAGAACTGGAAAAAAAAACCAGAGAGCATGTGGCCTCTGGTTTTTTTTTTCCCCCTCCCACACATTAGATTGTGCATTTGGGAAAAAGACAATGGATCTAAAAGCACGAGAATTGAAAATAAAAGTCCATGTATTCATTATAGATCAAAAGCATTTACATGGGGAGTTTAAGTGCTTACGATCTAAAGCGTGGCCGCAAGCAGTAGGCTCAAAGATGGATAATACATAAACAAGAAAACAAGGCCATAGAGGAAGTATGGTGCTTCTCTACGAATCTGAAGAAGAAACATCTTCACTAGCACCACCATGGCTACTAGCGTCGCTATCCCCCTCCTCGCTATGGTCCACATCCGAGTTCGCCTACACACACAAAAGATCAAGGTTGCTTACGTAGACATGGTGGAGAAAAAGTTATAATTAGCTATACTTTTAATAGGAAAGTAAGAAAAACATACCTCCTCTGGTTGTCGAATCCTCATAGCCCAGTTGCATTGGTCCTCAGTGATGAGACCCTCCTCATAGAAGTGAAGCCATGTGGCTGCGCGGTTATGGCCTCGATGGTAACCTACCTCTCTAGGAGTAGGTATCCTACCAATGATAGTAGTCTGCAAAACAATCATGATATATACAAACAATTATGAGACACAATGCATTAGATCAAATTATATAAAGAATTGAAAGAAATATAAATTTTAAAAAACTAGAAATCAAAATATACTTACAAACTCTGCCTCCCATGACTCTCTGCCACCCGATTCGTAATGCGATGATCCCATGGTTTCCATTTGGATGCGTCGCATCTCTGTGTGCTGGCGACTCTTCACTTTCTCTGCTGCTTTCTTCTTGGCTTTCTTCCACTCTATGCGGTGGCACATAGGTGGTTGGCTATAGGCTCCACGCCCCTCCTCCTGCCTCCGCAGTGAGTCCCTGGCACGTGTCATGAGGTGGGATCTTTTGTTGTGAAGCAAATCCCTCACTTTTGTGCGTCCCCAATCATCCAAGAATCACTGACCCTCAGGATTTGGGTACCTCCTATGGACTGCCCTCAACACCTCTTGCCACAAGCCGCTTTTCTGATTTTTGAAGTAGACGAAACAATCTTTATACATCCCATGCACGATGCTCCTCATGTAGCCACTACATCCCTTCCTTCATCATCATGGAAGATGCTACCAGTATTTGTAACTCTATCGTACTGGTGTACAAGCTCCTCTACGTGATCTACTGGTGAGGGTGATCGCTCGCCACCTCCTAGGCAATCCCCACACATGCCTCGTCCTCCCCCTCGACTCTCCCTCCTCCCTCTCTATCGACTACCCTCTGCCTCGCTGGATGCACGTGCTTTTGCATATGCACGTGCGTCGGCTGACGCTTGTGCTTTAACCGATGCATGTACAGGTGTTGCACGTGGAGTACCTGCACGTGGAGTACCTGCAATTGGAGTTTGGGAAGTAGTGCCAGGCAAAGATGTCAGAGGCGTTCCAGACATGACACTGAACACCTCGTCTATTGTGGGAGAGTGGCCAAGGTGTCTGATCATCTCTGCCATGAAGTCTTTCCTACTAGGAAAACCTCCAAAAAATGCATTGACTCCCCTGCTGAACATGGCCAATGTATCATTCATGCGATCCAAATCTGGGTCATTGCTAGATGAACCAGGATGGGACATCTGTGAAAAAAACATAGGAAAAAGACAAATTTGTTTGCATACAAAAAATCATATATTACCTTCATCCACACCTAAACATTTTCAAAGAGCCATAATCCTTGATCCAATCCAACATTAATTATGAAAAATCATTCATTGAGCCTAGAATCATTATGTAAGAGAAGGATTTTGATGCTCACACATTTTTATTTTCTTCAAGTGTATTTTGCAAGCACTTACTAAGGTCCATTTAAGTGAAACAAAGGTGTGGAAATCCCATAGAAAAAATACATGGATGCTCATGGCATTTGAAAGTGCTAATAATCTAGCTTTCTTTAGACATTGAGCATAAAACTTAAGTGCTAATGCTTCTCATAAACAAGAAAACTGATAAACACAAACATGGGATTGGTCACATTCATCATTGCAAAAATATATTGTTTAGGCAATGAAAATTATTTTTTATCAGACATGGCGCTGGCGCGTGTATAACCGCGTCTAAATTGCAGGATAGACGCACTCTCAGATGCGTCCCTAAAGTCAACTCTCTGTCTAGAGCGCGTCTATATCCGCATCTGAAATGCAATATAGACGCGCTTTCAGACGCGGTTTCTAGGTCAATGCTTCTGGCGCACGCGTGTATCATTACGTGTAGACTGCAGAATACACGCGCCTGGAGATGTGACTCTGAAGTCAAAGCCTTTGTGCAGAGCGCGTGTATTCTCACGTCTCCGATGTAGAATATACGCGCTCTGAGACGCGGCCTCAGACGCAATGAGAGAAAACATTTCTTCGCATCTATCCCTGCGTCTGCACTGAAATGTAGATGCGCTGGCAGACACGCTCAGTCGGCTGATTTCAGTCCGACCACCGCCATTCATGATTTACAAAATGCAATACATAATGCAATAAAAAATCCTAATACAGAGAGAGAGAGAGCGAGAGAGAGAGCGAGAGAACGAGAGAGCGAGAGAGAGAGAGAGAGAGAGAGAGAGAGAAAGAGGACTCACCTTGGGTGTTTGGTGTGGCGGGTGGTGGCGCTTCTTCCTTCTCCTTCTTCCTCTCCTTGGTAAGTTACTCTCCCTTGATGCTTGCTTGCTGCTTGTTGTCTATTCCCTTTGCTTCTTCTTCCTCTTGTTCTCCTCTCTCTTGTTCTCTCTTTCTTCCTCTCCTTGGCTTTCCTTTTTCCCTTCTTGTGTGTTTGAAATGAAAGAAGAGGTGAATCATGAGGAGGTGAGGCATGAAGAGACTAGGTGACGCATGCAGAGACTGCATGTCGGCTAAACTCAAGCTTCAGAACTGCAAAAAACGCAGGAAAGGAAAGGCAAAGTTTGAAAAGAAATGATTTAAGTATTTTTTGAATTTTGACGTGTACGTCTATTTTGGTGTGTATATGCGCGTCTAAGTTTACGTAAACGCGTGTATAGACGCGAACGTAGACGTGCAAATAGACGCTAATTTAGATGCGTATGTAAACACAGATATAGACGCGCATTTAGGTTTTATCATAATTTTTTGTTTTTAAGATAAGTTTTGATAGTGAATTCTTATAATAAGTTTTAATGTATTTATGATGAGTTTTGTGTATTTAAAATTGAGATCTTAGAATAATTAATATGCCAACTTGAAGTTTTTATGTAAACATATGAATAACAAATATTTTGATGTTGTCATGAATTAGGTTTAATCATGTCGTCGTCATCACCTAGTGCGGTGCATGTTGATGAGTCAACGAGCACATCCTCAAGTGAGGATAAAACATTACGTCTTCATAATCGAGATGCATGGCTATGACGAAAAATTAATTGCATGTGTGATCATTATCGAGGGTGTATTTTTCAAGCACGTCGAGTTGCAATGTCACACCTCAGCTTGTATGGACAATGGGACTGAGAAAAATCACCGGTATTCATTGTTTTTTTTTAACACTAAGATTGTTAGTCTATGTTACTCAATATATATCAACGTACATGAAACTCCCTTTTGTGGTTGAGCAGAATGTGGTGCCACATCCTCAGATGCTCCCTCCTGGGCGTCGAGAGGCTGCAAAACGTCGACGCGAGGAGGCAAAGTCTTCAAGAAGAGTGGAGACTCACGACCATGATAGTAGCCCTCATGAAATGCCCCATCAATTCATAGAGGATGAGATTTTGGACAACATGGTACACCATCTATTTTTGCAACTAGTTCAGGGAGAAGGTCACTCTACGAAGCCAGATGATCCACTATACATAGCGTCATCTACTCCGTTGTATGAAGGTTGTACGTACTCCGTTCTTCGTGCGTCCCTCGAGATACTTAAGTTGCAAACAATTTATGGATGGAGTAATGTCAGTTTGGATGCGTTATTGAAGTAGGTATCAATTCAGTTTGGCTTATGAATCATAATATTAATTGTTCTATTTTGAAATCAGACAGAAATATATGTTGGTGGTTTTTTAACTCACTTTTAAAAATATACGTAGGTTATTATCACAAATACTTCCAAAAGGAAACAAATTGCCAACTGGTGCGCAGATCGGTCGCAAAATGCTCACGTAGTGAATCCCAGAAGGTCCCCAAGAACAATGAACTCTACCTTTTTGCACAAAAAACCATGTAAAAGCATGCATAACAAGAGGCAAGAGAGAAATTGGGTTCAATCTCCCCCATGCCTTGTGTGAGCGCTTTACAAAGCATGTATTTTATGCATATTTCAATCTTCATGCTCAATAATAGCCCAATTTACAAAAATATGACAAGCTTTTAGCTTTTGAGTTTGCTTTCTACAAAAATAGGAAAATAAAGCTAATGGACGGTGCCCATAGAGTCTAGCACGCCCAATCTCAATGTCCAAATAGAAATAACATATCTGTGCGCATAGGCGCATACAAAATAATAATCAATAATCAATGTCTCAATAGACATAACAAAATATAGGCGTGGCGCCTATCAAAATATAGTCCAAAGGTCGAATACTCGCTAGACTCCAATGCTTTCCTCCGCCACTGCTGCTATCTCTACACATCAACTGAAGCATTCACAATCGTTAGTAAAATAATACAATTAAACTGACAAAAGTGAATACCTAGCAGTCTTCAGCTACATAAATAAATCAACTGGTTAGAAATAAATCCTAACCTTAATTTATTACGAGTGCGCACTCTAAACTCATAAACGTTTATTAATTTAATATGCATTTTGCGGAATCACCCGCTATGGAATTACCCATGTACACACTAAATTAATGAAACGCCCGAAAAGGACAGGCGTCCCCATCAACTTCTCGTACAAAGAATCCTCTTTGTGTATGAGCCCCGGTCATCTAAGTTTACGGAATCCACTGTAAAACCTTACGGAATCCACCGTGGAATATGCCTCCTGGCATCATACCCCCAGGGTGGGATAGCATTGACCTCAATTGCTATTAGCTCAATGTAGAGCTAACAGAGTGGGAAAAGCATTTAAGTCTCTAGCGTGCATCCATTGTGCTTTCTCTACAAGATGGTTCTTAAATTTTACTAGATATCTAGAATACCTTCGGCCAGTTCTAGTGGTCATGTAGTCAGTGTCTATGATGGCTTCTGGTTCAAGTATTTCAGTCTCTTCCTCTAATAAAGGTGGGTTTTCATAAACAGGGTGGATAGGTAATTGGCCTCTAAATGGTCTCAATAAACTAATGTGAAATGTATTATGAATTTTCCAATGAGATGGCAATTCTAACTTGAATGCATTATCATTAATCTTATGAATGATTCTAAATGGTCCATAGAATCTAGGTGCTAATTTGACAATCGGATGTCTATCTACACTTTGCAATCTACGTTTTTCTATTCTAAGCCAAACATAATCATCAACTTTGAAATTCATGGCTTGTCTTTTCTTCTTGGCTTGTTTGGTATATGATTGTTGGGCTTTAGCAATCATATCCTTAACCTCATCAAAGATAGTGTTATGCATAGTAGCAATATCATGAGCACTCTGAATTCTATTAGACAAAGATGCAACAGGGGTAGATAATCTATATCCATAAATGACTTCAAAAGGTGCTTTCTTTGTAGATGTGTGCGGTGTATTGTTGTATGCAAACTGTAATAAGTGCAAATGAGTGTCCCATGTCTGAGGTTTAGAGATAGTATATGCACGTAAAAGATCTAGAATTGTGCTATTTGTGGCTTCTGTTTATCCATTTGTTTCTGGATGAAATGCAGATGAGAAATCAATCTTTGTGCCTAGATTTGCAAATAATTGATTTTCTTTCAGTAATTGAAAAACTAATGATAAATGCTCATAATGCTCTTTTTTACTTTGACTAAACACCAAAATATCATCAAAGAAAACAATCACACAATACTGATATTTCAGAAAGATACGGTTCATCATTCTACTAAAAGTAGCAGGTGCATTAGTTAATCCGAATGGCATGACTAAGAATTCATAATGGCCAAACTGTGTCCTGAATGCAGTCTTAAATATGTCAGTTCTATCTAGCCTCACCTGATGATATCCAGATTTAAGGTCAATTTTACTAAATATAGAAGATCCTTGCAGTTTGTCCATAAGGTCATCAACTCTAGGTATAGGATACATATTCTTTACCGTGATCTTATTTAATGCTCGGTAATCAATACACATACGATAGGTATTATTCTTTTTCTTGACTAAGAGTACAGGTGCACCGAATGGAGAACTGCTAGGTCGAATTAAGCCTCTATTTAGTAATTCTTTAACTTGACTCTGGATTTCTTTTTGCTCTATTTGATTGTGCCTATATGGTGCTTTGCAAGGTGGTTGTGTGCCAGGTATTAAATCAATCTTATGGTCTTCTGGACGTGAAGGTGGTAAACCCGGTGGTAGGTCTTCTGCAAAACAGTCCTTAAAATATGCAAGAAATTCCTTATGCCTAGGGTGCATATGATTTTCCTTTGCGTGCAATTCATTCACCCAAATGAGATATGATTTAGTATTCTTGCATAGTGCACGTTTTGCTTGAGTATGCGAAAGCAGTGGAAAAATATGAGATGCATGCATACCATATAATGTAATAGATTTTCCTTGAAAATTAATATTCATTGTGTGTGTGGAATAATCTATATTTGGATTATGCTGGTGTCTCCAAGGCATTCCTAAAATAATTTTGCTTGACTGTAATGGGACAACTAAGAAATTTCTTCTTTCAATGTATGTACCAATTTGAATTTCTAAATCTTGTACTTCTTGTGTGCCATTGTACCTAGTGCCTAAAAATGCAGCTTTTATGGACATGCCTCGTAAGGTTTTGCGACATTTTTCGATTGTTCCACGTATAGAACTTATGTTTAAGTGTAAGTCTATTGGAAAGCTCATGTCATGGCATGCTAATCATCGTTCAAGTGATGGAAAATGGAGGATCCCTGCAGACACACCAGCATGGCAATATATAGATAATTTGTGGCCCGTTTTCAAAGAAGAGCCAATAAATTTGAGATTTGGTTTAGGTATGGATGGAATCAATCCATTTGTCATCAAAAGCACATCATACAGTGTATGGCCAGTGGTATTGGTGAACTATAATATTCCTCCATCCATGGCAATTAAAAAGGGACATGTAATGTTGTCCCTTCTGATTTCTGAAAAGCACAAGGTAAAAAACATGGACATTTACTTAGAGCCTTTGATTGAAGAGTTAGAAATGTTATGGGAAGGTATTGAGGTGGAAGATATAAGCGCATTTGCATCCTTTAGAGATTTCACATTGAAGGCCATGTTGTTGTGGACCATGCATGACTTTGCAGGATACGGAGAGTGTTCATGTACATGTATATAACTCTATATTTGAAATTCAATACTTGAATCAATTGCATTTTATTAATTCACTTGTTTGTTCAGGTTTAACCACATCAAGTTATCATGCATGTCCTATTTGTGGTCCCTCTCTAGTTTCCTCTAGGCTGGCATGTTTATAGAAGGTTATCTACAACAATCATCATCGATTTCTTCCTATTGACCATCCCAAATATGTTCTCTCTACTAATGGAATGACTCCACAATCTCTAACCATTCGAGATTGGAAGGAGAGATGGATTAATGCCGACATCCACCCTCCACTCGGCATGAGTTGGTAAGAAGTGCATTTCTCTCGATTGACTTTAAAGTATTTAGCATGATGAATTGTTTACATAATATATTGTTTGTTTGTTAGGTTCTCTATATTTTTTCGTCTTCCGTACTGGACTGAACTCAAGATCAATCACCTGTTGGACCCCATGCACATATTCAAAAATGTTGTATCTACATTATGGGATCACTTGATAGGGGCTCGTGATTTAGTCAATGTAAGGGAGGATTTACGTAACATTGGTCGCATGAGATGAGCCTGGCCACACATTGGACCCAGAGGAAAGATTGAGCTACCCCATGCACCTTGGATGTTGTCAAAGAACAAGGAAAAAATAGTGAAGGAACAAATATGTATCTTTCGAACACCCACAGGATGTATGAGATGTCTCAAGGGAGCCTTCATAAAGAAAAAGAAAAGAGGTGTGGAGCAACTATCTGGTTTTAAGTCCCACGATTGGCACAAAATGATTCAAGTAAGGGTATCTCTAACCATGAATATAGTAATTAGTGGAGTAACTATGTGTAAACTTTGGGATATGATAACTTTTCCTCAACTAATCACTTGATCTATGAATATTGTTTACATTCAGTTCGTACTTCCTACTAGCATATCCCATTGTGTATCCAAAGATGTACGTGATATCATTTATAAGATGGGAGAGCTTGTGAGGTGTGTATACATTGTATTTTTTCATTATATATCTTTGAATTTCTACACAAAAATAAACAATTCTCAAATACATCCTGACAGATACGTGAGCTCGAAGGAAATTGATCCAAACACATTGCAAGATGCTTGAGTATTATCTGTTGAGGTGGTTTATTTGGTGGAGGAAATTTTCTCTCGATCCATTTTGACTACTCAATTACATTTACTCGTACATTTGATTGATGAGATCGCACTTTGTGGGGCAGTTCATGCAAGGTGGATGTTTTTTCTTAAGCGCTTCATGAAAACCTTGAAAGATTTTGTGAGGCAAAAAGCATGGCCTGAGGGAAGCATGGCTGAGGGTTGGTTAGTGCAATCATTCCTTATTTATATCTCTAAATATCTTGTTGAAGTGGACCCCTCTCAACCACGACTATGGAAAGATGATGAAGACTTGAGGATGACCTCTATAATACCTCAAGGAAAAGAATGAGTAAAGTGCTAACAAAAGAAGAACTTCATAAGTTAAATAGTTTTTGTGTGCTCAATAGTGATGTAATGAGCAAATGGGTGACACTATATAATGAAGCAAGGGCAAGAAGAAAAAGCGAAAGACAAGCATTTCGCACCAGATATGGACGTAATGTCTCATTTTCAGATCATCTAAATGCGCTTCCACGTCATATTGATATAGATTGGTTACATGAGAAAATGGAGAGAATGGAAAAAGAGGAGGAAATTAATATATCTCAAGAAGAGTGGGAATACACACGAGGTTGCTTATCAAATGTGAGACATACTATCAATTAATTTGTTTCTATAAGTTATATTTTATATAAATAATTGACATGTTTGATCTTAATCTTTTACTACTAGTGCACATTATTCAATGCTATTTGATGTGAGGGTAAACATCTTCGAACTCAACGTATAGATGAAAAGAGAAATACCCAAGATTGTGGTGTCCTTGCTCACTTCGAGGATGCCAATGGTACCATGGAAGGTTATTGTGGTTTGATCCAAGATATTCTGAAGCTTGACTTCAGACGATTCTTTATATATGTACTGGATGTGAAGTGGTTTAAAGAAGTGGTAACAAATGGTGAGCATTGCACAATCAGACATCATCCAAGTGGTTTTGTAATCATTGACTCTACAAAATTTCACCAAAACAAGAATGACACATTAGTACTACCTCAACAATGCGAGCATGTATATATGCAAAAGCTAATTTTTTAATATGTATACATGTGATACATATACACAATATAATAAGTATTTAAGTTTCTTGCTTTTTTTCAAATACAGGTTGTGTATCATCCAATGGTAAACAATAACCGATGGTGGTATGTCATCCCTATATCTAATCGTTCAAAACCAATATATGGTAATATTACCGACATGGAGATAGCAGATGACAATCCAACAGTTAATGATGATGTACATGATGACACCATAATGGATCATATGCGTGATATAGTACAAGATGAACCTCGCGAGGATGTTCAAGGAAACGCAGAAGAAGACAATAATGTGATTGTCGATGATATTGATGAAGTTATTGAGCAATATAGCAACATATCTGATAGTGGGATAGACTTATTTTTTTCGTTACCTCTTGGTAACATAAATCTGGAAGTAGATAGTTTAGCAAGGGCTGATCTCATTGAAGATGAGATGGATCATTCACTGTAACATACTTAATTTGCTTAATGATTCAATGTGTATTCTTAATTCTATGATTTTTATCATGCGCACACGTGCATACTCAAGAATCAATAGTCAAATTTAAAGCTAAATTGAATTTTCCATAATAAAAAGGAAGTATTTTTTATCATCTTCAAGTAGAGAAATTACGAGATACATATTGCAATACTTGCTACTAATTGTATAATAAGGTTTCTGTCGCTTGCCGCTAATTACTTATATCAGGCTTGTCAACTGGAGGAACTGCCGTTCATTAGAGAGTAATGCAAAAATAATTATTAACTCTGGTTTTTTAATTCAATGATTCAATGTGTATTCTTAATTCTATGGTTTTTATCATGCGCACACATGCATACTCAAGAATCAATTTCAGGTGGTTAAATAATTATTAACTCTGGTTTTTTATTATATTAAGTCCAATTTCAGGTGCTTAAATAATTGCGCATCTGGAGGCACCTCTATATTGGTGTCTATTTATGCGGATATATAGACGCAAAATTCGCGTCTATTTACACACTCTTTTACACGCACATATAGACGCAATGATAGACGCGTCCGACTTTGCGCGTCTAACATGCGTGTCTATGCCTCGTTTCTGTTGTAGTGATAGTAATGAAATTGCTAAATACAATGAAGTATCAAATTTCATTGAAAAGAAAAAAGCACTGAAACATTAGATAGAATGAGTCCAACATCCATAGTACAAAGTATTCATGGAAAACATCTTACAGAAAGGGGATAGATTTGACCATATGGCAAAAAAAAAACTTTCTCATGAACTATGCCCTAAACTAAAGAAGAAAAGATTCTTCTATTATTTTTAGTTGCCTTTGATTTTACTTTATTTTATTAGCTACTCTTTGAGTAAGCAAAAACTTCCTTGTGTGTTCTCATTGGGAAAAGATATAACAGATGTTCAAAACTTGTAATATATCTATTCAACACAAGAACAATGATTAAAATTATTTATAATGTATATAGGAAAAAAATTAGCCACTTGGTCAAAAATCTATTGTATGTATTTCACACCATAGCAAATATAAAAATTCTTTGTGATCCCCATAAAAAAGCATAGTCAAATGATTGAAACCTTTGTTGTATGTATTTTACATGATAAAAATGATAAAAGCTCATTGTGGTCTCCATATAAACATATTTAGCCAAATGGTCAAATCCTTAACCAAAATATATACAACAATGATAAAAATTCATTGTGATATTTATGGAAAAAGATTTAGCTAGATGGTCAAAACCTCTATTGAAAGTATTTTACACAAGACATAGGATTTAAATTCTTTGTGATGTTCACAACAAAAGATTTAGCCATATGGTCAAAACATGTATTGTATGTAACCTAGATGATAGCAAGGATAATAATTGTTTGTGATGTCCATAGAACAAGATTTAGTCAAATGGTCAGAGCCTCTATTGTGTGTCAACAAGGATAAACAATCTTTGTGATCTCCATCAGAAAATATTTAATCAAATGATCAAAACATTTATTTCATGTATTCCACATGACAACAAGGATAAATATATTTTATGAGAAATATAGACCTGGTGCTTAAATGTTGAAACCACAAGGACCTCCAAAGAATAGGAGATTTCATTCCCTATGACACGAAGCTTTAAAGATTGAGGAAATTTTACCATCAATTAAAAACTATTTGAGAAGGAAAGATAATTTGTATCATGGTTAAATATTTATAAATCTTATAGTACCTACTTGTTCATAATAGTAAAATGTACCATATTTTATTTTATTTTTAAGTTATACTATTTTAATCATGTTATATTAATATATCATACTATGTGTATATTATGAAATATAGTATCAAAATATATTATATATATAATTTAGTAATAATTAATACATATAATTAAAATATATTGAATTATATTTTGTAAGATTATGTATATTTAATGTGTAATATTATTGAGGATATTGAAGCCATCTTAGTGATAGTTCAAGAGTAGAATCTCTAGCAGGGTAGGATAGAGAGTGTGTAGGAAAAATCTCTAGCTGTGTGGAAATAGGGTCAGCATTCCAATGGTGGGTTTTTAAAGGGGTGGGAGGGGAGGAGCGGGTCTAGGAGAAACACCCCCAATGAGAGTTTAGAGGCAATGTCCTCCTTGGTGGAGGTTTGGGAGCAATGCCCCTAGTCGGGGTTCAGGGACAGCGCTCCTGGTAGGGATTTGGGGGCAATGCTCCCAAGGGGGAGTTTGAGGGGCAGTAGCACCCCTGTGGTGGGGGTTTGGGGGCAACGCCCCCAACGACAGGGTCTCCTCTCTTTCACGAGGTGGGTCTTTACACCTAATCATGATGTTTTTCAAAACAAGTTTCTCTTCCCCTCCCTCTCTCTTCCACGCAACTCTCTGATGATCTGAGTGTTTTCTCTGTTTTGTTTTTACAGTTATAGATTTTGCATCCCTAATCCTTTGCATTTTTATCTCTGCTCTTGTCGCCCCTCTCTTATTCCAAGTTTGGCGGCCCTAATCTTTGGCGGTTCTATCCCCCTGCTCTTCTCTAAGTGCTCTCCACTGTTTCATTTTCTCAATTGAAACAGATTGTTTAGTGAAAATTCTGGTTCGAATATGGATATTATGACCAAAACTACCAGCATCTTCAAATAAAAAATATTGCTCCAAGGGTTAAGAAATTCTACAGGGCAATGAATGATTGCCATTTCACAATGTGTCTATTGCTCTACTTCATGGGTGATTTTTGTTACATTGGCATAGATTGCTTACCTCTACTAACTCCAACAAGTTTTAAACTCTTCCCTGCTTTATTTTTGATTTTGAGTTAAACTACACTAATTTGGTACTAGTGATTCTCCGCTAGTTTTCCGATCTCTACTAATGCATACTCTTTCTTCATCAATTCAATCCATACAATTACTACAAATCACACTACTACTCTTTCATATGATTAGTATAGAATAATATTAAGATCAAATACCACAAGCATTATCTAAATAAAAATCACGCAATGAGATTAGGCACTTACTCTTGAAAATTCGATGTTTTCTTATTCTTCTCGATTGCTTGTCTTCTTTTATGCCCATTACCATGCAAATGATAGCTTCTTTGTTGTGAATATGAATAACATGAGTTCTTGCACTGTTGAAAATACTCTCTTTGCTGTGAATATGAAATATATGATTTGTGTAATGTTGAAAAAACTCTCTTCGATGTGAATATGAAATAAATGGTTTGTGCAATGCTTTTATCAATGAGTGCTTTCAAAATACTAACATTTCTTTCTATTGTGTGATGTTATATACCTTAAGGTTTTCCCTTAAGGCTAAATCTGGCCTTATATTTCTTGTATCCTTTAGTAATATTAGAGCATTTTATCAAGTTTTTATGCATCGTATTATACTTTACTATATATCACTTTTTATTATACTATATTTTTAAAGTAAAAGTATTTTTGTAAGATTTTATGGTTATATTCTTTATGATTTTTCAATAAGCATATGGCTATATAATACTTACAAATACTCAATATGATTTTGCCATAGGATGAAATTTGATCTTATAACAACACATATCATGATATTTCATCAATCTATAGATTAGACCATATGGTAAAAAAAAATCTTACAATATAAAAAATACTTTTTGTTATTTTATTCAATATAATATGAGATTTGGTCATAAGGTCAAATCTTTTCTTATAATATAAGATGCAATTTTTGTTATTTTTTCCAATATACTATGAGATTTGGCCATGAGGTCAATTCTTTTGTTATAATATAAGATGTAAATTTTGTTATTTTTTCCAATATACTATGAGATTTGGCCATGCGGCCAAATCTTCTTCTTAATCTATCTCTTGGCCAAAACAAGGACTCTTGTAATATCACAATATCTTGCAACAAATCAACCACTTTATTTATTTTACTACAAGAATTACATTTTTTCATTTGGTCAAATGCTTTCTTATATTATCAACCCTTACTTATTTCCAAAAGGAAAGACTAGTTTCTACTTCTATAAGTTGGCTATGTGGTCAAATCTTGCCTTGCAACAAACAAACCACTTTTTTAGAAATCGATCCTGAAAAATTAAGACTAAATCTATGGTGGGTTTGATCACACAAATTTAGGGTATGCTAGATTTGACTGTATGGAAAAATCTTCCAAGACAAACATCTTCTATATTATCTCCAAAAAGGAAGACCATGTTCTACTTGAAACTCCTTAATTACCCATTATATTTATACGAAGTTTTGCCATGTGGTCAAAACTTATCATGCAACAAATGAACCACTTTGTTTTCATAAACCAATTCTTTTATTTCAAAATTTCATAACTTGCTATCTATATGGTCATATATAAATATCATATCATTTTACCACAAATTAGCCACTTTGTCCATTCCACTACAAAATAAAAATTGGCCATATGATCAAATCTTTCATTTTGTTATCAATGCTATCATCAAATAATCCCCCTATTCTTGTTTCATTCGGCCATATGATCAAATATAATATCATACATCTTGCAAAAACCATGAGACCACTTTTTTCATTCCACTATAAAACAATATTTGACTATATGGTTAAATCCAATTTCACAACATGTTGCAACAAATGAACAACTTTTTTCATATGGTTATGAAACTAGATTTGGCCATATGGTTAAAAGTAGTTTATAAAAATATAGATATCTTGTAGGTTTCACTATGAGGTCAAATCTCCATCTTTCAAGCATTTTTCACATTACCTTATGTTGATATCTATGGGATTTTCTACATAGCCATATTTGTTTATATGTGAATCTCATATCACAATAAACTGCATCCTTTGTTTAATTAGCCTTTAAAAACCATATGGTAAAAAACCATGGCAAAGTTTTTTAATCTCATAGATAAGTCTTATGACCAAATAGGGTTTGACCACATGGCTAAAACCAATGGCAATGCTTCTATGATATGACTCCTTTCAAGGTAAACTTACATGTACACTAATTAAAATGTTAACGTTGGGCCAAATGGAGTTGTGAGATTGCTACATAACCACATTGATATATGGGTGGATCTCATATTGGACTAAATCTCATTCTTTGATTAAATAGAATTTGACCACATGGTCAAAAATCTTAGCAAAGTTTCTAGAGTATGATCCTTGCATAGAAAACTTACATGGAGAAGAAATCCAATGTTAACTTAGGGACAAAATCATCCATGATATTTTCTACATAACCACAATGATTTTTCATTATATCTCATACCACACTAATTGTCAACATTTCATTATTGCTTGATCATTTGGTTAAACCCATGGCCAAGTCTCACTATTAATAGAATGTGATCTTTTAACTGAATTCCATGACAAAGTTTTTACTATATGATTCTTGCAAGAGAAATATACTTAATGCTAACTTAGGGCCAAAATAATCCATGAGATTTGATACATAAGCACATCTATGTATGGTTAGATCTCATACCACACTTAATCTCAAATTTCAATATTTCATTTTATGGAAGAGTCTCTTTGGAGGAGTATATTTGTCTTCTATTTTGTAAAAATCTTGTGATGTTGTGTTTTCAATTTTCAACCTAGAAATCTTATATGTTTATTTGGGTTTTTTGAATTTTGACTATTTGTAGATCTAGTTTTGTTTGACAACTTTTTCTCTTTGTAGAACTATTCAATGCAAAGAAAGATAGCACATCCAAAAAGGAGACCCAAACCATTGATGGAGTTAGTGGTGATTTTGTGTATCCATGGTGTGTGGATGTTTATGATAGTCAAGGAAAAAGGGCTGACGATGTTCTCTTATTTACTTTAAAGATTAATATTACATTTTTTCAACAGGATGGTATCATAGAGAAGATAATAGATAGATGTGCTGGGAAAGAGGGAAGGGCCATGTAATCTTGTTAAGATCAAGGGGAAAGATGGTATCATAGACCTCCGCCCCTTCGCGAGACACTGCAGTCAAAGCTCCATGTAACCATCGCATTGACATAAGTCGCGGCATCTCCTCCATGCCCTCGGGATATCGAATCGATCGATGGCGCATACTACGTCGAAATTCAGATCACGCTTCCTCTTAATCTTTCCTACCTTGCTGGTACCTAGCGAGCCACGTCTCCATAGAGGCATGGTGCAACATACAAAAGCGATTCACTTTCTCCTCCATTGCAGCATCCATTCTTTTTTCTACCCCATTTCCAACCTCCACATCTCCGGTCATTCTATCATCTTCCTTCAATAACCATAGCATACTATTGTCAGAATCCACCGTTGTTTGGTAGTCATTATGAAATATGCACTAGTGCCTCACACACCAACCAACCTTCAACCATACTATCTTCTAGCTGAGCTCGTTGTTGCACAAAACCTTTCAGGGTTTTCATGAAGCGCTCCAAGAAGAACATCCATCGCGTATGGATAGGTCTAGCAATCTCCACTTCATCTACATGATGTACCTCCACTGCTCCCCACCTTTCGGATTCAATAGAGGACGTGTTAATCTCCTTCTGTGAGATCCATTGCACTAAAGTCGACAACCTGTAAATCACCCCGCGTATTTCTGGAGTAAGGTATCTTGCAATCGCGATCGGTAGTACAAACTGCTACAAACGGGGAAGCATTATGAACAACGACTACACTCCAAATACAAAAATATGCAGGCCACTTACAATCCATTCGTAGTACAAACTGGACATATCTTATGCCAATCATGGGATTTTAGCCCTGATAATTAGTCGTCTTTAGAAAACGCGGACCTAAGAGAATGCATCATACCCGTCGGAGTGCGGATAGAGACTTGACTATTTGCTTCACAATGCTCTCTTCTTTAGTGGACAAAACCCAAGGGGCATGAGGTAGCTGCAAGCGACCATCAACACTTGACTGCGGAAGCGTCTCCATCTTGCCTACCTTCTTCAAATCCATTCGTATGCCTACAGTGTCTCTCTTTCCTGTGATGTGGTTCCATAGCAAGCTGCCCACGTTCTTGAAAATATGCATGGGATCCAACAAGTGGTTGATCTGTAAAAAGTGGATCCAATATGGCAACTCATAGAAAACTGAGAACCATCGCATTCCATTTGGATGTAACTCCATGTGGACCATTTTCAGCTTGTACCAGCTTCGGGTATTCATACGTGCTAGAGGTCGTCCAAGAAAACCTTCCCTGAGTTCATGACCCTCTAGCAAGAAAGCAGTGTGTCCTTGATATTTCATCTTCTTTATGGTTCGTGACCTTCGGGAGTCTAACTGTGGCCCACACAATGGACATGCATGATAACCTATCCCAACACTTCTATCTAATGAATACAAACTTGAATGAGCTATGATAGATATTACCAACGAGAACGGAAGCCTACTTTCTAAGCACTCTCCGAATCTCGAAAAGTCATGCATGGTCCACATGAGAATGGCTTAAATATTGGTGGACTGTCAACCATTCCACTTGCTCATATCTTGCATGGTGACCCCCTCTTGCCATAAAATCTTAAGCTCATCGACTAATGAACGAAGATACACGTCCATATTTTTGACTTTGTAGCGGCCGGGAACAAGCAAGCTAAGGATGAGATGTCCTTTCTTCGTAGATATTGTAGTTGACAAGGACTATAGGCCACACATTGTAAGAAGTTGAGCGTAGAGACCGAATGGGTTCACGCCATCCATAGCAAGACCGAGTTGAAGATTCCTTGGCTCTCGAGCAAAGCCTAGGAAGGTAGAGTCAATGTGGCTCCATGTGCGTGAATCCACTGATATTCATTGAACTCCATCTGTGGACCTATTCTGCGCATGCCACGTTGTCAAGCTCGCCATGCCGAACGAATGAAACATGTGGTTTATGCGGGGGATAAGCGAAACGTGTCTAAGAACTTTTTGAGGGATGGTTTGCCCTTGCAAGTCCTGTCGATACCTGTGAGCACCACACTTTGGACATGTCTCCATAGTCTCGTATTCTCCTCGAAACAATATGGAATCGTTGATACATGCATGGATGCTGTTGTAGTCCATGCCAAGATTTCGTAAAACATGTCGCGCATCATCACGAGACTCAGGCATGGTATTTGCTAGTGGTAATATATGATACTTCAATAACTTGAAAAAAAATCATAAAATACCTTGAAAGAGCATACATTTTTAAAATGATAGTGCCAAAAGAAATCAACAAAGCGTATGTACAAGGTACTTGAACAACTCGGTCACACTTGCATCGCTCCACCCGTATTTTGCTTGCACACTTAGGAGTGCAAGCAATGTCTTCAGGCGAGATACTCAGCACCCATCATATAATGGTATGGATGCTTTCTCTCTAAGCGGATCAGAAGTCTCGATATCCATGGGCATCAATGCATTGATCGTTGTCTCCATCTCAGGCTCCAAGATTGTAGGTAAGTTTGGAAGGCTGCCTATCTCCTCTGGTATTGATAGTATAGATTGGGTAGTATCTTCCAAGTGGTGGATTGGCTCAGGCACTCCGTCCATCGCACGCCCACGAACTCTTCTAATTGGCCACAAAGGGTGCACTCCTCCTTGGGACGAGACATCACCTCCCTGGATAGAAAATTTGCCAGCCACACCCAATGTTTTTGTATATGATATGCATGATTGATATACACTTTTCTTACCGTTTGCTCAAAATCTGAGATTTCTTGATCAACGATCTCAGATTGAAACTCGTTGAAGCATCGTACATGTTCTATAGATAATCGATGCTTTCGTTTAATTGCCAGCTTACATTGAGAGCAAGGACATGGGACACACTGATTAAGATATGCCTCGCGATCTTGAACATCATGACCTTCATTGTTTTCCATTTGGTCTATGTTACAACAAACAATTTGTTCTTGTTATCATTCTTTTTTTCATTCTTAAATTGTTTGAGAAGGGATTTCTTCTCTTGTAACTTAACAAAATTAACGTATGTAAAGTCTCCACCCACCTACGAATTAACGTATGTCGGAGTGTTTCCTGTCTCGTGGTATTGCACCGGACCTCATGGGACCTCGCCACCACTCTCTCTTTGTTTTTTATCCTTTCATTCTCTTCTCTCCTTCCATCTCTCTCTCTCTTTCTCTTTCTTTATTATATTGTATGTTTATTCCCTCTCTCTCGTTCCTTCTTTCTTTTTCTCTTCCTCTCCCTCTCTCATTTCCTTTAACAAAACATCTCTCTCTCTCTCTACCACTACCACTACCACTACAATAAACAAGAAAAGAAGAAAAAACAACAACAACAACAACTACTACTACTACTGCAACAACAACAACAACAACAACAACAAAAAACAAGAAAAGAAGAAAAAACTACTACTACTACCACTACACCAACAACAAAAACAACAAAGAAAACTAAATAACAATAAACAAGAAAAGGAAAAAAAAAAACAACAAATAAGAAAACTACTACTACTACTGCTGCTGCTGCTGCTGCTGCTGCTATTGCTACTACTACTACTATGACTATGACTACGACTACCACAACAACAAATCACTACCACTACCACTACAATAAACAAGAAAAGAAGAGAAAACAACAACAATAATTGCTACTACTACTACAACAACAACAAACAAGAAAAGAAGAAGAAGAAGAAGAAAAAAAACAACAACAACAAACAAGAAAACTACTATTACTACTACTAGTACTACTACTACAATCACGACTACGACAACTATGGCCACGACTACGACTACCACAACAACAACAACAAACAAGAAAAGAAGAAATTAAACAACAACAACTACTACTATCACTACCACTACCACTACTACTACTATGACTACCACAACAACAACAGACAATAAAATAAGAAATTAAACAACAACTACTACCACTACCACTACCACTACCACTATCACAATAACAAAAAACAAGAAAAAAAGAAATAAAACAACAACAACAATAACAACCTCTCCCTTCTTCTCTCTCTCCCTCCCTCCCTTCCTCTCCCTCTCTTTCTCTCTTTCCCTATCATATTTAATGTTTTCTCCCTCTCTCTCTCGTTCCTTTTTTCCTTTTCTCTCTTCCTCTCCCTCTCTCATTTCCTCTCTCTCTCTCAATACACATTATTTTTAACAAAAACAAGTAAAAGAAAAGGAGAAAAAACAAAAACAAAGAAAGAGGGAACAACACACTCACCGCAAAGGCTCGAGGATGGATTCGGCGGCTCCTCTTCGCGACGGCGGCTCCTCTTCACCCTCTGTACACTTCTTCCTCTTCTTTACAAATGGCGGCGACGGCGGCGAGAAGCTTTCCTTCTCCCTCTCCCTCTCTTTCTCTCCCTCTCCCTCTCTCTGGAGTTCGCTCTCCCTTTCGCTCTTTCTTTCATTCATTCGCGCAAAATAACATGCTCGGGTTTCGGCCCGCGTTTTTTCATCTGAGTACCATTGCTATTTGCATCGCATTTGCGACGCAAATAGCAATGTTGCTAATTTGCATCGAATAGGCCCGTCGCTATGCCTCCGTATCCTTGTAGTGCTAGAAACCTTTGATCTTATACATAATGTTTACAGAGATCCAATTACCATTGGGGTTGTTGTTCTAGATGCAACACATGGGGTTATAGGAATGAAATGGGACTCTATAAAGTTTGGAAAGGTTGTATTCACTCTACTATAAATGACATGTGAACCTAAACAATTATGTTGTTATCATTTCTTAATCGAAAGAAAATGATAGCTTTGGAAAATACTCTTAAAAGCATTTCTTGCAAGTATCACATGCTAGTTGGTAGTGTTAACTTCCTACCAATGGATAGAACCTTTGCTTTTGGATCAATAGATTCTTTTGTGGTTTTGACATTAGTAACCATGGAGAAAAGCTTCATCAATTTTGAGCGATATATAAACAATGTTAACAAGCCTTCCATTTTGGACTTTGAAGGCTTCAACAAGGAGTGCAATGATGAAGACATTGAAGAAGACTAGAGGATTGCAAAGACTGTTTTGAGAAAGAAAATAAAAGTTATGGGAACTACAATCAAAGCATTCAATGATGCTCATGAGTGACAAGAATCGCGTGGTGGGGGGACTGCTCAAGATGCTGTGCCGAACACACACAGAATGCACAAGGACAAGCTCACTCAAGAGACAAGAAGAGAGATGGAGGCCAAAACGTTTTCTTGCTGGTTTCTTCTTCTTCTTCCACACACTTTACAATGTACACAAAGTATAGATAAGATACAACATAAAGGAAAGTGGCCTACTAAGTCAAACAATGCATAACCGACTACACTAGTTGACTGGCGCTATAACTATGCCAGCTCTATAAATAGGTGTAACAACCTGAATATAATAAGTAATGAGTCAGTGGCCATGTGTGAGTCATAATGGCCACCGACGTGCTAAGTGTAGACGTGTGGACCCATCTAACCAGGCGGTCCATCATCAATGTTCGCATGTGTTGAGCTTGTCATCTCAACAATGAGGTTGCATTTGATGTATATGCAAGTGGACTTGTATCTAAGGTGGCATTGGTAAATTACATGAAGATTATTGCACTAGTTTGTAACACTCAAGAGCAAAGAAAGGTTGAAGCACAATTGTGGAGGGTCCATGAGAGTGCCAAATAAAATTCAAATTCCCAAGAGGTTCCTCCTATTGAAGTTCAAGTTCTTGAAGTACCACCCGAGGGCATTGAAGAATCAAGCCAAGATATAGCTAGTCTAATTATGAAAGATAAGTTAAAGGCTACTTCAAGTGTTTAAGCTCCATTTCTTCTCCTTTCATAAAGGAAGACACATTGATGTAATTTTGATTTTTTTCTTAAGAAGTTACTTCCATTAGCGTTTGTGATATTTTTTTTCATTGGTGATATTACTTAAAGAAACTATGTCTTTAGTTTTTTTAATTTTTTACAAAAGGTACCAATTATGTTTGGTTTAACAAATCTATTTAAGTAAATCTTTTGCTCAATGCCCCACCCTCATAAGGTGCCACCAATGATCCATGGTGCTCAAAGTTGTAAGGCCCCATTATGAGGAGAGGCCAAATGTGAGCCCGCATATTGGTTGAGTCCTTACTTGTATATCAGATGAGGTCTATGTGATCGGATGGCAAAAAGGTGACCATTGTGGGTCTAATATTTGGGTTAGATTGAGTAGTTAAGCTCGTAGCAACTCGAGGCACATTGAATTGAGTTGCAAGGTAAGGGAGTTAAAAGGGGCCCCTATTTTGGGGTCTAGGGCCCGATGGTAAAGGAAATATTCCCTGGCCGACTAGTAGAGGCTCATATAGTAAGTCGGTCAGGCCAACCTAATTGCCTTTGCGTGCTATAAAAGCTAAACCCCTTCATAGTCATCGATCATCTATCTTTCACTTAGTTAGAGTTGTTCCAGCTAGCCTTAAGCTCTTCACATATCTTCTGTCTAGATCGCCTTCTAGGCTTCACAGTGGAAGCGCACGGGTGGACAGAGCCATCTTTGAATCAGTTGTTTGGAGCTAAAGAAATTTTCTAATTCTCCTCTTATCTATTGTGTACTCTCTATTTGTATCACTTTCTCAGATTTTGTTCATTGCGCTGTGTAAATTTTTACATGGTATCAGAGCCTAGAGGGCTAGGGATCGAAGAGTACGCAAGAGGCAAAGGCTTCAACAGCAAAGAGGAACAATATCATCTTTCGGAAGCGAATCTGGCACATTAGGAAGTGGTGCAAAAGGTGGTGTTGCTGTATCAGTTGTTGAAACATTGAGGGTTCGTCCACCAACCTTCAGCGAAGGCAGGTTAGATGGTACAAACTATACCTTGTGGAAGTTCAAAATTACAACTATCCTTGATTCTTACGAGCTTTTGGAGATTGTGCTGGGGACTGACGTAGAACCACATCCTACCCCGATCCATCAAATCCTAGTGTGATGATTTCTCTGAATGCAAATCTTCTATGAGCTTGGAAACGAAGGAATGCAGATGCATTGTATAACTTAGTTACAAGCTGTTCTGATAGTGTTCTGCCTTTGATTTAGCATACAATCAAAGCATTGGAGGCTTGGAATGTACTGAGGTGTTAGTATGAAACGCAAAACCAAACAAGGGTTTAAAACTTGGAGAATCAACTAGTAGGGGAGAAGTTTGCTGAAGGAGAGACAGGTAAAGCATTCATCACTCGGATTAAGAATTTGCACGACCAGATGGTTGGTGTTGGGATACAAGAGAATAGTGAGGAGCTAGCTTGGAGGTGTCTTCAGATTTGTCCACAAAAGTTTGATAGACTAGTAACTGCCCTTAATACTCAGGTGAGACCTCAAGCTTTAAGTTTTGAGGAGTTTTGTGCATTATTGCTAGAGGAGGAGTTGAGGTTGAAAGCCCGAGAAGGAAGCAACAATAGGATGGTGCATTCTCTACCAATGCAAAAGGCAAAGGTGGTTCCTCCACAAAAAATGATGGTGACAAAAAGAAGAAGGGCGGTAAGAAGAAGTTTCAAGGAGAATGCTTCTACTGCAAGAAGAAAGGACATGCAATCACAGATTGTTGTGTCAATAAGGCAGATGAAAGGAATGATACCGTTTAAAGGAAAGGGAAAGAGACAACCAATACAACTGAAGCATAGTTGGAGTTATCCATGGCGACCATTGAGGAGGTGTGCTTAGTGCAAGAAGAATCTACCACTGACTCATGGATGTTGAATAGTGGGGCCTCCCGTCACATGACCAACAAGAAAGGTCTATACAGTTCTATGGAGCCTCTATAAGAATCCATCACTGTGACGGTTGGAAATGATACAAAATGCCCTGCTGTGGGTATAGGTACTATTTCATTTGTTGCTGCAAATGGTGATGTCAAAAATCTTTCAAATGTGTTGTATGTTCCCGAAATTAGGAGAAATCCGTTATTAGTTGTTGCTATAATTGATCTTGGTCATGAAGTAAGGTTCAAGAAGACAGGTGCAGAAATTGTTGATAGTGATGGCAAAGTTGTTAGCGAAGGAGAAAGAAGGAACAACCTATATGAGCTAAGTGCTCTTATAGCCACCGTTGGAGTGGGCACAAGTCAGCTTTGGCATGAAAGGTTTGGACACATCGGATTTATAGTGTTGAAAGAGATGCACAAGCAAGGTATGGTTGCTCACCTACCTGCAATGATTGAATTGAAGGAACCATGTGAAGCTTGTATGATGGGCAAGCAACAAAGAAAGGTATTTCCACAAGAAAGCAAGAATATAGCACAGGCTTCTCTAGAGTTGGTGCATGCTGACTTCTGCAGAAAGATGCCTACACAAGCCTTGGGGGGATCTTCTTATTTTATGTTGATTGTCGACGACTAGAGTAGGAAGATGTGGGTGTACTTCCTTCGTGATAAGGCTCAAGCTTTTGGTAAGTTTAAATAATGGCTAAAACTTGTTGAGAATGAAACAGGGAAAAGTGTGAAGAAATTTAGAACAAATGGTGGTGGTGAGTTCAACTCAAAGGAGTTTGAAGACTTTTGCAAGAGCAAAGGGATCAAGAGTCAATTGACGACGCCTCGCACACCTCAGCAGAACGGTGTTGTGGAACACATGAATCACACCATTGTGGAGATGCAAAAATGCATGCTAAAGGGCAAGGAATTGCCTAATCATTTTTGGGTTGAAGCTGTTAATACTGCAGTCTACATTTTAAATTGGAGCTACACAAAGGCTCTCAAGGGAAAAACACCTCATGAGGCTTACACTAGTAAGAAACCATCTGTCTCATACTTCAGAATTTTTGGATGTGAATGTTATGCACATATTCCAGATGAGAAGAGAAACAAGTTACAACCAAAAAGTAGAAAATGTATCTTCTTAGGTTATAATGATGAGTAGAAGGCTTACAAATTATATGACCAAGAGGCAAAGAAGATCATCACAAGCTGTGATGTGGTGTTCAAGGAGCATCTACATACAGTGGAGGAGGAGAAGGCAAGTTCTTTCACTTTATCATCAAGTGAAGAAGTAGTCCACTATGAACCTGTCCCGAGAGCTGTCCCTATCCTTAACGAGGAGAAAGCATCATCTTCAAATGATGAGGAAAAAGTTCACCAACCTGACATCACCCCACTGAAAAAGCCATTGCCGTGTTGGGTGAAGAAGCTCTATAACCACAATAATCCTATGCCCACATCTGTTGAGGAGAAGGCAGATGGACCAAGGAGGTCTCAGAGAATAGAGGAGCAAAAGAGGGCTTCTGCTCACATAGTCAATATGGCCTTGATGGGTGAGATTATGAGAGAAGTAAAGGAGCCAACTGACTTAGAAGAAGCACTTGCAGATCCAACATGGAAGGCATCTATGCAAGCTGAGTATGATAGCATAATGAAGAATGATACTTGGGAGCTAGTGGATTGGCCAGCAAAGTGGAAAGTTATTGGTACCAAGTGGACATGGAAGGTAAAGTACAAGGCTGATGGTACCTTAGAAAAGTACAAAGCTAGACTAGTTGCACAGGAATTTTCACAGGTTGAAGGGTTTGATTTTCAAGAGTCATTTGCCCCAACTGCCATAATGACCACTATTCCCACAGTACTCGCAGTGGCCGCCCACAAGCAGTGGCCAATTTGCCAAATGGATGTTAAGTTAGCATTCTTAAATGGTGACCTCAAGGAGGAGGTGTACGTGGCTCAGCCACCAGGGTTTGAGACCCCCCATTCTGTAAACAAAGTGTATAAGCTGAAGAAGGCATTGTATGGGCTGAAACAAGCCCCAGAGCATGGTACCAGCAGATAGATAAGCTCTTTTTAAGCTTAAACTTCAAAAGATGTGTCTCAGATGCTAACTTGTATATTTACACGGATGGTAAAAATTCTATAGTGATTGTCCTATATGTGGATGACCTTCTTATTACAGGTGACTATGAAGATATGATCAACCAAACTCGAAAGGCTTTGAGTTTTGAGTTTGAAATGACAGACTTGGGCTTGCTGCACTATTGTTTGGGAATTGAAGTATGGCAAGAGCCACGAAAGATCTTCATCTCTCAGAAGAAGTATGCATGGGAGATCTTGAAGGCATTTGGCATGACCGAGTGCAAGGAGATAACTACACCTATGGAGGTGAACACAAAGTTATCTATTGAGGATACATCAGCACTAGCAGACATTGGGAGGTACAAGAGGATGGTTGGCAGTCTAATCTACTTGTGTAACACCAGACCAGATATCAGTTTTACTGTTGGTGTTTTGAGCAGGTTCTCAAACAAACCTCATGAGAGTCATTGGAAGGCTGGGATATGGGTGCTCATATACTTGAAGGAAACTCTTGACTATGGTATCACATACAATTCTAGAACTTCTCTTGTGGGGAATTGTGACTCAGATTGGGAAGGAGACAATGATTCCAGGAAATCAGTTTTTGGTTATTGTTTCTCTTTGGGTTTAGGAATTTTCTCTTGGATTAGTAAGAAGCAGCCAACAGTGGCATTGTCTTCTACCGAAGCAAAGTACAAGGCAACTTGTTTTGCTACATGTGAAACAGTATGGTTGAGAAGGATCCTATGGCATATGGGAGTGCAGAATGAAGAACCAACTGTGATGAGATGTGACTATCAGAGTTGCATCGCCATTGCCAAAAATCCAGTGTTTCATGCGTGTACCAAACATATAGAGATCCCGTATCATTATGTGTGTGATTTGATGGAGGATAGGATAATGGAACTGGTCTACTGTCCAACAGAGGAGAATGGAGTGGATATCTTCACCAAAGCACTTATGAAGGATCTGCTACAAGTTCATCTTCAGAGACTTGGCATTGGGCCGAGGAGATAGTTCACCTATGGGTGGACATTGAGGGGGGGTGTTAGATATACTCAATGCCCCACCCTCATAAGGTGCCACCAATGATCCATGGTGCTCAAAGTTGTAAGGCCCCCATTATGAGGAGAAGCCAAATGTGAGCCCAGATATTGGTTGAGTCCTGACTTGTATATCAGATGAGGTCTATGTGACCGGATGGCAAAAAGGTGACCATTGTGGGTCTAATCTTTGGTTTGGACGATTGAGTAGTTAAGCTGGTAGCAATCGAGGCACATTGCATTGAGTTGCGGGGTAAGGGAGTTAAAAGGGGCCTCTATTTTGGGGTTCGAGGGCCCGACGGTAAAGGGAATATTCCTTGGCCGACTAGTGGAGGCTCATATGGTAGGTCGGTCAGGCTGACCTAACTGCCTTCGCGGGCTATAAAAGCTAAACCCCTTCACAGTCATCGATCATCTATCTTTCACTTAGTCAGAGTTGTTCCAGCTAGCCTTAAGCTCTTCACATATCTTTTGTCTAGATCACCTTCTAAGCTTCACAGTGGAAGTGCACGGGTGGACAGAGCCATCTTTGTGTTAGTTATTTGGAGCTAAAGAAATTTTCTAATTCTCCTCTTATTTGTTGTGTACTCTTTATCTCTATCTCTTTCTCAGATTCTGTTCAATGCGCTGTGTAAATTTTTACACTTGTGACCTTGTCCTTCTTGCTTGTTAAGCAGCTATCCTAGGAGTCCCTATTAGTGTGAGACAGTTAGAGAAGCCTGCCAAAGTACTAGAGAAGAGCAAGTTCCAAATCTATCTAAAAATAAAAATTACAAAGGTGTGTAAAAAGGGGTTTTAACCCCTCAATAAGAAAAGGAAAAAGCAAAAAGGAAATAATTCCTACAAGCAGTTGATTATCGCCTTGTGAAGGCCTAGTAGGTTCCTCGGGATGAGTCAGACTCGAGGCCGATGCCTTGTCTTCCCAAGGGTAGCAGCTAGCCGAAAAGAAAAGAAATGAAGGTTGGAGCGAAAATAAAAGTGAGCGTTAAAAAATGATTAAGTGCTGCCTCATGAGAGCTATGTAGGTTCTTGGGTACCGAGTCAGGACCTGAGACCGATGCCATATTCTCCTTGGGTCACTCTATGCTTGGCTCCCTCATTTTTACACGCCTGAGTATGGAAATCTTGAATGAAAAATGTCTTATAAGAAAAATATGATGATCGGGCTATATGTGTCCTTCTCTAGTAGGAGGTTATGGTCTAGTTGCCCTAAGTTAGGTAGGTAGTGCAGACCACTACTAGGATGACCTCTTTGATAGGTTTTTTACCCAGTCCATGTTCAAGCAGTTGGTTAGAAAATCGCTCAGGATTTCTGTCAGATTATGCTAGGCCTATCCCTTGTGGACTTTCATGCCTAGTCGCCCTATCACATGGTCGCCAATGAGAACTGGATTTTAGGAACCGATTTTGAGCCGTCCTTAAAGCATTTGAGGCCATTTTTTGGAGCAAGAAGTGCTTGAGAAGTGCCAAAGACCAAATTTTCATGAAAAATCAAATGGTGGCAGATGGCCATGAGTTGGAGTTTTTCTAGATGCATTTCAACGTCAGGAATCTAATGCAAGTCTCAGTTCATTGATCGGAGGTTGTTTGACTCCCCATTTAATCCTCGCAAAGTTTGGTGTCATAAAGCAGCTACTAGATCTAGGAGTCGAAAAGTGTGCGACGAAGGCTAAGTTGATGGATTTTGATGCTGCAAAGCCAGATGTCCAAATGGATCTCGAATTCAAGTCTGTTTGCCCGCCCAAAACTGAAATATCAACTTGCGGGACTGTGTAAACACAAAAAACACGAACTAGTTATTTTGAAATTTTAACCTTAGGCTTAATAAAAGCCTACAAAACTCATGAAAAAGTGACAAAAAGGGGGGGGGCAAACTTTTTTTGCACCCGTTCCAAATCTCATCGATGACGCATCAATCGTGATCCCTTTAGCGAGAGAGAGAGAGATTCTTGATCAGAACAGAGAGAGGAAGGAGAGGACTGTGATCTTGCCCATTTTCATGGAGGATTTGAAAAGTATATTTTTAGTCTTTCTCTCTCCTCTCTCCTCTCTCCTCCTTTGCGTCTGTTCATATGCATCAATTCAAGAGAGAAGGGGAAGGGTTGTGATGAAGAATCCCGACCAAATGATGATGCTGGAGTGATGGAGGATATAGATCGGATTGAGAGAGTGCATCAGCGGCAAAGAAGAAGCATCAGTGACCTCTCCTCTATGAGATATGAGCCTTGAAATCACAGTTTTTATGTGTAAGTGAGCGATTCTTTTATTTTATGAAAAATGATTGAAGAATGTGGTGGATTTTGATTGTTCTTGATTTCTCATATTGCATTCTCTCTAAAATGTGAAATAAAATCAGAAAATACAATTATATAATAATTTCTCACAAAACATGCACAACCCGCAAGTTGTGATTTTTATAAAAATAATAGAATTTTGGATTTTTGTCGAGTGTTTTGGGGTCATATGGGATAGAAATGGATAGGAAAACAATGTTGAGTATCCTTGATCAATAAGAACTCATAATTCTGAAATATCTCATTTTTATGAATTAATAAATGGAGAAAAATAAGGAAAATAAGGAAAAAATTAGTTTTTTCACCTTAAAAAAGTAGGAAAAAATACATTTTATGTTTGTGAATGTATAATGAGGCTGGAACATGAGGATCAAGCCTCAGTCAAGCCTTGTTTCCATGTTATAGTGTGTTTTTATCGATTTTTATATGGAAAATTACATAAAAATGAACCCTAAACCTACCCAATGAATGCAAATCCTAAACTGTAGGAGGGACGAGGGTTTGTGAAGTGGTTAATTGCTGAAAATGATTCAAATTCTAATTTATTTGTCTATGCACAACATATAGGATGGATTATCATTTGAATTAAGGAGACTAATAGCACAAAGAAATTCGACAACGCCACACGCATGATTAGTTGGAAAATCATTGAAGGGTTTTTTTCACAGTTCACCTAGCTGGTTTCTAATGATAAAATACTTGAGCACAATGGTCATCCACACTTGCATTGAGTATAACATGGTATCAAACTTGGATACATTGCAATTACTTTCCAAACATTGACCCACGTGGAGTGTGTAAGGAAACTTGAGTTGTAGGATAGATGAATGGTTACTTGGGGCGAGCTTGGTAAGGAACTATCAAATCTCGCGGATCGTTCAAAGTATATAAGAGTGGAGATTGTTCGTATGTTCCTTATGTTAGAGCAGCGCATTGAGGGGCCAATCCTCTTGGTGTAGGAGAGCTGTAGTGGGGCCACGACATTTAGTTGAAGGGGTGCCTCCTTTATGTTTGTGTTATGTTGGTGTACTACACCAAGATGTGTGGGATCTCTCTCTGAGGAGTAAGGAAGGGTAATCGTTGGACTACGATTCCATTACAAACGCAATATCTCTAGTAGTGATTAGGGTAGTGTGCCCTTGGATGCTTCTAGCCACGAGATCATGTGGGGTGCCTTGTGAGTGTCATAGAGGCTCGGCTAGTGCCTATAGCTAGTGTTGGGCCTGTTTTAGGTCCCGACACATCGATCTAGTGCAAAGCACTATAAAGTCACCTTGACACCACATCTACAAGGGTCTATTATTTTTATAATTTGCAAGAACCAAGTGACAAAATTATAAGATAAAGCTACTAGGGAATGTGTGTGTGGGTATGCATTTTTTTTTTCCTTTGGGAGAGGTTGGTTGTTGGGAGGGTTTTCACATCCTCGATAGGTAGCATCCTAGCATCAACATCTAGAGTGCTAGTAATTTCAAAGCACTTGAAACCTTGATACTTTGTTTTGAAGTAATGGTGTATTATTATTGGATTGAAGCGTTCTAAGCACATGATGTGATCCTTGAAGTTAGATGTCCTAATAATCATAATAACAAGATCAATGGTCCTAAAACTCTTGATAACACATTAATAGCAAAATTCAAACAAACAAGTATAAATTTACTAATGCAATCTCAAATTTCCTAAAAATATTTATAAACATTTGTTGGAGCATGATAAGAATCGAAACATGATGGAGAATAATAAAATTCCAAACAACCGAGTATAAATTTACCAATGGAAGTTCAAATAAGGAGGTACACAACTTTACCAATGTAAGAATCTCAAACAACTAGGCACATAAGTTTTACCAATGCAAGATTACTTTATACTAGCAACAAGTCAAGTTTGAGATAACATCTTGAACCATGTCTTGAAAAAGGTTCTCAAAAAATACTAATTTTTTTAACTATTTACTACTCAAAGAAGAGCTCAATAAGTTTACCAATGCAAGATTACTTTATACTAGCAACAAGTCGAGTTTGAGATAACCTCTTGAACCATGTCTCGAAAAATGTTCTCAAAAAGTACTAAAAGAATTTACTATTTACTATTCAAAAAAGAGCTCAAGAAAACAATGATCACGTGTATTCGAATACTCATTTTTACAACTACCATTCCAATACTACAAGAAACAAACCAAATGAAAAACCACTAAACATTTATAAACATTCAATAGAGTATGATAAGAATGCAAACAAGTTGATGGAGAATAAGACAATTCCAAACAACCAGGTATAACTTTACCCATGGAACCTCAAATAAGGAGGCACACAACTTTACCAATGTAAGCATCTCAAACAACTAGGCACATACGTTTACCAATGCAAGCTTACTTTATACTAGAAACAAGTCAAGTTTGAAAAGTGATAAACAAAACTTTCCATATCTCAAAAAAGGTATTCAAAAAGTACTAAAAGAATTTACTATTTACTACACAAAGAAGAGCTCAAGAAAGCTATGATATTATGTAATCAGAAACTCATTTTTACAATCTCCATTCAAATACTACAAGAAACAAACTAAGGAAAAAACCACTAAATGCCAACACTCTTGCACAGAAGTGCACTCTCGTTGAGTTAACAAATTAGAACTTTTTGTACTATGGAAGAGGAGGTAGACTCTTTGAGACAATGAGAAGGAAGGAGAAATGGGAAAACTGGGAATGGAAAAGAGGAAAAAGGGGAAAGTCTTTTTAAATTCAAAGTGTATGTGTTTCCAATGACACCATCTTGGTGGGGCTACTAGACGTTGCATTATAGGATATCTCTAAACGTAAATCTCTACTTATCTCTATTTTCCAAACCTATCTTAGGATGCAACATAATAAGACTCAATAGAATCTAAGACTAGAGTCTAAGTCCTATAAATAAATGTGGGCCAGACATGGGACTATAAAAAGAAATGGTATTTTATTTAGTAAAATTTATAGGACTATATTTATAGAAGAGGTTTTAAAATTATAATTTGAAAAAATTCATAAGTTTAATAAAGTAATCTAGGTCATTTTATAGCCTTATAACATGTAAAGAAAGGGCAGTTCTTAATACCTTTTGAACACATATTATATAGATGATTTCTTATAGCTCCAACCCCACAATATGTATTCATGCATGTAGGTTGGATTATATGTAGACTGTGTGGATTGATAGATTTACATATAAGAATGCACACATAGACTATGTAGATTCTTACTTTGGTTTTTGTTAAATGCAATTCACATCTTACTAGTATTGAGAGATAAGTTGATCACTATCATGTCCACATGTTAACTATCAAAGGTAACTATAAGTGAAGAGAAGTGTCATAAAAAATTGAACTAAGTGAACATGTATGGTCTATTCAAGGTCTAGTATTCTTTTATTATTGACTTCCTACACATATCTACAAGTTCATCCAAAGTGTGCAAAAAGGAGATGTAAGATTGTGAAAGATTGCTTACTTGGTATAGGAGAAACATGCCACCAACACAAGTCACTATAGAGTATTCACACCTTGCCATTAAAGGAGAGGAAAGGAAGGTCGTAGGCGGCATAATTAACACATTGTGAGCAATAGTTTTAGTAAGTCTTTGAAGATGAGCATGTGAAGTATAATTTTGGCATACAAGTCAATTAGAAATCGCTAAAAGGCATTGGATAGCAACTTGAGACTGTGATATGGGATTATTATTGAGTCACAAGGCTATTTCCATAATTATTATAGTACATTAAATTTATTAGAGTCTTTTGTGTGGCCAATATACTACATTCACATTGACTTCTAAAATGACTCATGATCTAACATATGAAACATATCCAAAATCTAGGTTCATACTCTTTAGTTTAACTTTATTTGAGATTCACTAAACTTTTGATGCAACTTACTTCAATATCACTAGTAGTTTCAAACAAAGAGAAAAAATTAAATTCTATTTACCAACATCTTGATTTCTTTACGAATGGACTATTCTATGTTCAATATTATGCTTTACAAAGATTTGATTAATTTACACATGTGACATAAGTCAAATTGTAAATGTAATATTGTCACATGCTTACATTTTATTACATAATTGAATGCTATATAGCTACAACATCGCAAACATTATATTAAATTATAAATTACCATGTATTTATAGCATAAGTATGAACCACCTTAGATAGCTAATCATACAAGAAAATGTAAAAGCAAGAGTGTTAAAGTCAACATGATCTTACAAGATGATGAGGACTAGCCACTTGTGGGTGAAATAAAAGATGGATTGGTTAATGATTATGGTAAGGATTCTATAACTCACTAAAAGGGGTTCCCTTTGACCTTAACATGTTGCCTACTCCATGGTCATATGAAGCTTTCATATACACACAAATATTATAAGGCACACAAAGTTCCAAAATTTTAGCCAAAAAACTAAAGGAGGGAAGTGTAGTCATGAAGTGGGGGTATGTACTCTAGCTCTACATAAATGTCGCATTGTGTCTTATAAGCTTGGAGTATATGAGAGCCCATTTGAATATGTTTTCATCATTTTGATTTCACACCTTATTGTTATAAAGAGTTTATTCTCTTCCACTTATTTCTTGGATATGTACTTTGCATGTTGATCTCTTTTGGTTCGTGAGATGGGTAATTACAAGTGGTAATGATGGAGGGATTGTGCAATCAATGAAAGATTAGACAAAAGCACCAAATGACCCTACCAAGTCCCAATATTATTAGAATACATAAAACTCTCTTCGTCCTTGGAATTGATATTTTGTATCATTGGAAAGTCATACCTCTACTCCTTTTCCCGATCATATGAGGGCCCATGTTGCCTTCAGTATAGGAAGCATGTTGTGTCTATACTCTCTACTCTACATTCTAATGCAAAGGTTAGATCCACGAAGGTCACCCTTTTGCCATTTGGTCACATAAGCCTCATATGATATATACAAGTCAAGACCCATTGGGCTCTCACACACTTTCTTCTCATAATGGGGCCTTACAACTTAGAAAACCATGGATTATTGGTGGCAACTTATGAGGGTGGCACCCTACAAACTTGCTCTAGCTAAGCTTGAGCCACGGGACATTGATATTAATGAAATATAGGCATTTGATTTATAGTATCCCATAACAAATAAATTCTATTTTGAAAGGTATTAGCCAATGGTGGTATGCATAATGATTTGCCCAAATCTTTAGTGGCGTCCAAAAGCAGGTTCCAAAGGTATGTTGGTAGGTCAAGAATCTCAACTCATATAAAGCAATTTCTCCTAATATGATCATAATCCATCTTGACAAGCTTTGATGAAGGCATAATGTAGACTAGGTCAAGCCCCTAAAATTACACTCCCTGTGCCTACACCTTCAACACAACTTCCTTCTTGTCAAAGACTACCTCAAAGAAACCTCTATCCCCATAATATATTTGAGCAACCATACTCTCCCTTGTAAGCATTATGCTAGACTAGGGAGCCATTACCACAAGCTTTGGAGGTTTCATTGTGCAAAACACCAAAAAACTACTATGGTTACATTGAACTTTAGAACATTAGCACAGACTTTATTTGCATCAATTTTCTTTGTGGAACCATCCTTCCTGTTCTCCATCTTTCTCTAGAGGTAGCTTGTAAGAATCTCTAAAACAACTTGGGGTGTAGCTTCCAAACAAAGCTTGGTGTCTTCTTGTGAATCAATTGGTTATTGCTTTGGCGAATGAACATGTGGGTTTTGCTACCCTATCACCAGATGACAAACTTTGTTATAGACTTTCCACTATTCCAACACTGTGAGACTGTTGGTGCTTTCTTCCTCCCTTATACATTTGAGTGTATTAGATTACTCTCTCCCTCATTCTTTGCAATGTCTCATTCTACTCAAAACTCTCATTTGCCAATGAGCTCATCCTACCTTTTGCAACGCTGAGCATGCCAGGTCCCATGTAGAACCCTGCATGAGAGGAGGTGCTGCATGGAGAATGGTTGGGCTATAGAACATGTGTGAATCTAATTTTAGTTAAGAAACACACTCCCACTTCACTCCTCGATTGCTTTCTCTTAGTCTCTCCAAGGCCTAAATTTGAAGATAAAATTCCTTAGTAGGTTCCTGATATCCGTTTCCCAAAAACTTCAAATGGGGAGACCAACCTAAAGAAGTTTTTTAGTTGATGTAAGTTAATGATTTTGCATATACATTTACACATACTTCCATATCGTACTTTAAAAGATAAGGACGAGAACTAGCGCAACATGTCATTTGACATGTACATGCTAACAATCAGATTTAGGACATGGATGCATAAATTGTTATTAGATAATGTTTTTCCATCACACACTTTTGGAATTGCGTACATGTGGAAATTACCCTACACTCTATATATGACGTGTCCGTGAAGCAAACGTTATACTACATCCCTTGCTTTTCATGTGTGCACGAGGCAGAATTGGGGTGGGAACAACAGAATGATGGAGGGTTGCTACGTGCTTGAGATTCTGGTAGCAGAGCATCGAAGGAGGAGACTGTGGACTTGGAGGACATTGCCGATGAGGATAGGACATCATGCAGGTTATCGTCAAGGAAGGAGGGGAGGGAGACAGGGAGAGGGGCAGCTTGGCCGTCCAAGATCTGAACAATCAGCCGCATGGGAGGCCTATTGAGAGGGCTAGGGTGACAACAGAGGAGGCCGAGCTCTAAGACTTGAATGATTTCTTTGCTTTGGAGTGGCTCCTGTTCTATCGAGAGCGTCAAGGCAGGATCGATGGCTTCCGCAAGGGCGCCCTCCCCATGCAGTCTTGATAGCCAAACCAGAAGAGAGTTATCCTCGTCTTCTTCCATGAACTCGCACATCCTCCTCCCTGTTGCCACCTCCAGCATGACCGCCCCAAAACTGAACACATCCCACTTATCCGTGGCCTTCCTCGAGAGGAAGCTCTCGGGTGGGATGTACCCCCACGTCCCAGCCACATTCGTGCTGTCAGGGACCACACTGTGCCTATACAGCCTAGCTAGCCCGAAATCCCCCAGTTTGGCATTCATATCCCTATCTAGCAACACATTACTAGCCTTGACATCCCTATGTATCACCTTTTGCTCATTCTCTTCATGAAGATAAAGCAATGCTCTAGCCACTCCTTTTAAGATATTCAATCTCTCACTCCATGACAGGAGATGTTCTGACCTTTCTTCCCCTCCTCGATTCTGGAATAGCAGCTTGTCTAAGCTCCCATTAGGCATCAGCTCATACACAAGCATAAATTCTCCCTCTTTGCACCATCCCACCAATGGCACTAGATTTCTGTGTCTCAGCCTTCCTATGGTATACACTTCTGATACAAACTCCTTGGCCCCTTGCTTGGAGTCCTTGGATATCCTCTTCACGGCGACTTCCGACTTCCCACCTTCGAGAGGCAAAATTCCCTTGTATACGCTCCCAAATCCTCCAGTTCCCAGCTTGTTTTTCTCATGGAACCCCTTTGTTGCCCGGCTTAGTTCATTATATGCGAACTCTCTGGGTAATGTACAGCCGTCCAATGCGAAAGACCCTAGCTGAAAATTGGTGTCTCTGAGAAGCCGACCTCGCCTTCTCCTGCGCCTCAGGTAAGCTGCAGCAATAACGCCCAAGATGGCTGAAATTGAGGCGAATCCGAGGACCAAGGCGATCGCACAGACCGTCTTTGACTTCTTGTTGTCAGGCGCAGCTGATGCAGGCATATTGGAGACGTCCGCAGAGGTGCCGTTGTTGCTGAAGCTCCAGGAATAAAGGTGATAGAGGACGCCAGGGAGGGGACCAGTGGAGGCAGAGAAGCCGACATACATGTAGTCATGGAGGATGGAGGAGAGGTCGACGGAGCTGTTGGAGATGAGGGGGAAGGCGGGCTTGGGGGCGCCGGGGGAGACGTCGTGGCTGACAGAGATGTTAAGCTGTGTGCGGGGGCCGTCGTAGTCGATCCAGGCGTGGGTGGGGAAGCCTTTGAGCTGGACCTCGTAGCCGTCGGAGGCGTCGGAGAGGGAGCGGTTGGTGAGCCGGAAGTAGGCCGGGGAGGCGAGCCACGAGACGGGGCTGCCGAAGTCCACGCCGACGTGGTTGCCGTCGGCGTCGTCGTACTCCGGGTTCTGGTAGGTGTCGAACTCGACAGCGAACGTGCGATTCGTCATATTATTATCATTATTAGTACTGCTTATAGCATTCTTACTGACGATCCCCAGCAGGCCCTGTGACGAATTATCTGCAGCCGCCATCGCCGGCGCCATCACGAACGCCAGCCCGTCCGCCAGCCCGTTCAGGCCCGGCTGTATCTGGAATATGAACTGGGTGCTGAAGGACCTCGCCCTCCCCGTCTCGGCATCCCTCACCTGTACCGCCTTCGCATATAGACACCTCCCCATCCCCTGTATCGCCCCACCTTCTGTCAGCTGGATCCCTTGCCCCTCTCTGTCGAACGACGCACCTTGGAAGCATTTCACCGGCGCTTCTGCTTCCCTTAATCCGTTGTAGGAGAATGTCGTCGCTTCGAGCACGGCTGCCTTTGCTGTAGCTAGCCTCAAGAAGAAGAAGAAGAAGAAGAAGAAGAAGAAGAAGAAGCTACCAGTTACCGCGCAGGTCGATGCCGACATCCCTCTTGTTTCTCATTACTCACGAGCTCCCTTAGACTCTCTGGGGGTTGCCGTCATAGTTGCATGTAAGTAACAGAGGAAGACAGACGAAACATAGATTGAGCAACTGAGTTTCTAGATCTCTGCTGTAACAGAGAGAGACAGACAGAAAAACACAGAATTACTGTCTCTGCGCTGTTATTGGGATGTGTATGAGAGAGAGAGAGAGGAAGAAGAAGAAGAAAAGCAGAAGAAGAGTAGGAAAGCAGAAAGCGGGCGAGCGGCCAAGAAGAAGTAGAAAAGCAGATATCGGGCCCTCGCGGAGTGTAGAGTGGCGTTCTAATCTCGGACCAAGTCTATGGATTGAGTTTGACTATGCTATCGACACGTTGCTAAGGAAGATTAACAAGTTGGAACTTGGTATACTGACTTAGTAAAGTCTAAGCCGCCAATAGGGCAGTGTACTGTCTGACATCAGGGCTTCAACCGAGGAGAGATTGCAAAAGAGTGCTGCCACTGGCCAGCCTGCCACACCCTTAGGTTGGTTACACACCAAGTGATGGACGGCCAACCCCGCCTAGAGGATGGGCATGTACTTTTTGAAACTGAGTGTGGACATGGGCATCATACCTTTACACACCATTTGGACACAGTTTGTTTTTTTTAAAATAAATAATCTTATAAATTTTTTGATTGGTTGCAAAGGCAAAAAAGTTCACCCTTGTTCGCCACTTTACAAAGTGGGCTTAGGTTGTATTTGAATCTAAATGTAAAGGTGGTTACATATTTAGTAAGGGGAAAGGAAAAAAGGCATGTCACACTTTGCAGACTTTATTTATTTGACATGTAAAAGGTTTAGTAGGTTTGTGCGTGACCTCACTCAAAAGCAATCGATCTCGTATTTATTATTATTATTCTTTAAATAATACTACGTGCTAATAACAATCACACAGCTCTCTTTGACCCCGTTGCATAGAAGGAGAGACAATGACACTCGAGTAGAGTCCTTTATGCAAGAGAAAGGGTGTGTGTGCATGCCCATGAGGAGAGAGAATGTACAATACTATGACTTGTGTAACATCTCCATGCCTTTCGGCTATTGATTGCGGGAGTTAGCGAGGTGTATCAAAGCGCCACCATTTTTAGTGCAATTGAAGATAACTTGTGGACTAGATCGGTTGAGTCCATTTCCCTTTTGAACTTTGGTCTCTTTGCTCTCCTTGCGTGCAATTTGGGAGAGAGAGTGAGAGAGATACCGCCTTTGGTTGCTCCACATCTCCATTTGAGAGAGAGAGAGAGAGAGAGAGAGAGAGAGAGTTGTTCGTTGCTCTAGCGATTGTGTGACTTAGTTGTTGCTGTAGGGACGGGCAAAGGAGGAAGTCCCAAATTTGCTTCTGTGTATTGGGGAGTGAGCACCAACACCACTTCACATTGTGGATTTTTTCCCATTGACTCCAAAGGTCACAGGTATAGAAATGCGCATGCTTCTTGTCTTCCATTTCTTTCTTTCAAATCAACTATTGGTTGTCATGTTTAATTAAATCAAATCGCAGTCATTTGATCGTGCACAATTGCATAAGAGTTTTGACTTGTATCATGTGTGATTTAAATTACATTTTGCTATTAGAATTTGCTTGTAATTTCTATCATGTTTCTCTTTACTCTTTCACTCCATTCTTGTCTAATTCCTCAACTACATTTGCATTTCAAATTAAAATCCTAATATTAATATATATTTGGAATATGACCTCACATACAAGTTTCTCATAATGTAGTGTGTGCTTTACCAATCAAGTCATTGAGGTTCTCTCTTGGAATCTATACTAAAATTATGCTTGCAATTGATGCAAATGTTAAATAGGACGTGCATGTACACTTTGATAACTTCTTTGTCACTTGGTTAAACTACATTGTGACACCTTGTATGGTGAACATGTGTTCAGATTTCACACATGAAACCACTTTTAGGCTTTTGTTACTTGATTTATTAATTTAAATCATATGTTATGGTGATGTGGTATAGTGACAACATCCGCACACAACGCCCTAAACTAGTGTGCAGAAAATCCCTTACCATAAAACATTAGCATTGTAGCTATATAAAAATGGGAAACCAACATCTTCCCTTCTTAAGTATTTGAAGCACACATTCATGCATAGTATATATGCCACTAGCACCAATTTACCTAATAGGCTATTTGCTTTCAAATGTCATCATATTTATTTGAAAGAATTTGATTAGTGGTTGATTAATGATTCTCAACTTCCTCTATATGAATGTCCAACCCTACATAGGCATTTACCGTGGTTTAATAAAACCTATAATTTTAGTGGATGCGCACGCCTTCAAGCGAAGTTTGGATTAGGTTCATGAAATATTGTGCATTTTGTAAATGTGTTCATTACACACTCTTTCTTTCCACTCTTATATAGATAGATGAAATGTGGAATGTATTCATTCTCAATGTGGTGATTATTTTTAACACGCAACAATTTGGGCATGCATAGCTTGAAATGGAGTTAAGAGTTTGATGTTGTGCACAAAACATGCGATGTATTGTGAATTGTAAATGCTTCATTTTTTGTATGGCCTTCTATATTTTTCCATGGCCTTCTTCTAGTGCAAATTGCATGTGCCACCTTGTTAGGACTTGAACTTCAATGTATATTTAGTACTATTTTACACCTTAGTATTAGTATACATGTAGTCTTTTGGATCAGCATATGTAAAGTAGCCCTTATACTTCATATGATGTTTCACTTGAAAGTCAAGGCACAGGTAAGAAACGTCAGGCAGTTGTATTTGGGAAGTTGCTTTCATGGATGGAATACGACTGAGCACAGCGCCCAGAAATGGTAGCTGATGTTTGATCCCATTATTTTTTTATTGTCTCTTGAATGTTAGTGTTATTCTCTTTCAAGTTGTCCAATCAATGATGGCTATGGTGATAAGAAACATCGTAGTTTTTGATGTTCAGCAATTCTATGTTGCTGAGTATGATGTGCACTTTGTGTTTGAATGTATTTCTTGAACGTCATGTAGTGTTGATGGTTGTAAATCTATTTAGGAAGTTCTCTGCAGTATGGTGGTGTTTTTCTCAGGTAGAACACTGTGTCTAAATTGTTATGGTATTCAAAAGAGGCCAGAACACTTTGGCGATCCCTGCCAGTTTCAGGAAAATAATTTCTTGATTTAGGAGCAGATCTGGAACCAATTCCTAAGAGATTTACGCGACAAGAATGCTGATGGCATTGATCATGTACCAGGCGCCTTTTATGGGCAACATTTATGTCAGGCAATTACCCTTATCATTCAAACCTTATTCTTACCAGGTGTAGATCACGGGAATTAAGGGAGGCATTGGTAAGGTAGCAACAACATGAAGTTTTTCTTGATGATGCAGAGGTTGTTGCAACATTAGATAGGCTGGATGAAGAACAGGTTGTACCTGATAGTCAGGGTGATCAAGATGTGGGTCCCTTTGGGGGTACCGCAACTATTTATAATTCTCATGTTGGTTCTAAAGAATCTTTTCCAACCCCTTTGACTCTTGAATGTTCATCTAATGTTTCAGAAGATGAGGAGCTATCATTACCACTTAAAGATCAAGAAACTCCTCTTAAGTAGGCACTTGAAAGACTGCAACATATAGTGATTGTTGGGACATCATTTTTACTGAGAGGTACAACTCCTCAATCTAAGAAATCTTTAAAATTTAATCCTCTATCGCCATTGTGGAGGTGTTGTCAAAGAGTTTACTGTTCATAATATAAATCATGGGATTCTTATGAACATAGAAGAGCTTCACTGGAAGTTAAATGAGAAATTTGCATACAAAATTCAGACATTGTTATCCAATAACCACCTTAGTTACACAAGTTCTTTTGTATTTAGCATATAATTTTCAGTTATACCATGTATACTTATGAAAAATAAGTCTATGGGAACCTACAACTTGGTCATCTGGAAGTAATTGACAGTCTATAGGATAAATCACATTAATTCAGGTACAAAAATATGGTCAGAACCCAAGAAAGATGCCAAAAGTTGCCAAACATCGACTAGGTCCACATGGGACCTGGAGTAACAGACTTAAGTGACCAGCAAGTGACCTGGGTAGGTCAAAAAGTGACTAGGGACTGAACAGGGAGTAGCCCGCATTTTTTGGCGCAAAATGCGGGCTGCACAGTCTGAGGCAAACTGGAGAGAGCTGGAGCTATGGTGCATAAAATGGAGCATGCAAATTGAAGATCAACAGGCCCAACTACTGAAGATGTAAACATGGTGAGAGCTCCACTTCTCTACCTCTTTGGTTTGACGAAAATGCATGCTGAAACAGTCTATAAAAGAGGGAAATCTGAGAGAAGAGTATTCAGCCTGCCCTTATGCACGACTTCTCTCATTTTGTCTACCATATTCTTGGTCCAATGAAGCCCGACTTGTACCCAAGTACTTGAGTGACTTTGGGGCAAGTAAAGGGAGAGGATATTGAAGACATACGGGCTGTTATGGGCTGAAATAACCAGTCATAAACAGGGCAGCCCACTGTTATGGTCCATTTTTATGAGCAAACATGGGATTTTTATGGTTGTAATGGAAGGAAATGATCTCTTTTCTTTAGGACATTGTTCATGAATGATCAGAAGTGCTTATTCTTGAGTTTATGCACTCATTTTGAACTTGATTATGGGCTGGAATTTTCTGTTTTAAAACAGGGCTGAAGCTAAAATTATACTTCTTCAATTCATTTCATGTATCTTTGGCCCAAATCTTGGATGCATTTGAATCTATCAACAATATACTTGATCCAAAGGGTTGAAATCCATCTATGTACTTGAAATAAATGCCATTAGAACTTACATTTGACATTCATAAATGAATTGAGAATCTGAAAATATCCTTTATGATATGATGTATGTCTCCAGAGGCATTTGATGTAATCAAGATAGACTTATTCCTTCTGTTCATGTATGCTAAATACATAGTAAAAAGGCTTGAACTCTTCTTCTGTACCTAAATCATTTCTAAATCCTGGATCTTATTAAACCCCAATCTATTTTCCCTTCCCGAATCTTGAATCCTAAGCTCTTCTTTTGCACTAAAAGCCCCAGTGGTAGACCTTCAACTCTTAACGTGACGACAGCATCATAAGCTGAACATAATGATTCCAAATCAGATTGTTAACCCAAAAGTTAGAGCCTCTAAGTTTTTAGGAAAGAAAAAAGAAGACCTTGATTGTCATGTGACCCAGTTTGAGACAAGATGGACATCTAGTGGCTTCAACCAAATATATGGGGACCAGGTCAAAAAGCAACAGTTTGTTGCCACCTTTTAGGGGAAAGCTATGGACTGGTTTGCCAGTTATGGTATGGCAGCCTTCAATTCATATGATGATTTAAAAATAGCATTTTTAGGTAGGTTTTGTAAGGACAAAACTCCGGGAGATATTCTAAGGAAGATCAAGAAGATCAAACAAAAGACTATGTTGGTGGATGACTATGTCCATAAATTCAAGAACTTGTTGAATAGGCTCGATGTTGATGATACATAAGATTCAAAATCCTATTTCCAATGTAGAGATGGGTCAGAATGATACATTGGACACATTGATAAGGGCAGCTATGAGAGTGGAAAAAATACTTGGTACCTCTAGATCTAAGAGCTGTAAAGATGAGGACTCTTCGGACTCAGATTTTGATGCAGATTTAGATTCAAACACAGACAGTGATGATGAGGATAGTGATTATAGCTCAGATTCAAATGATGATTCAAATGACTGTAATGAGGATAACTCTAGTAGGAGGAGACATAAGAAGAAAAAGAAGAAATCAAGATCATCCCAGACTAAAAAGAAGAAAGCAAAGGACAAAGATAAGAGGAAGTCAGAGGACATCAAGTTAGATAAAATGATAAAATAGAAGCTAAAAGATTTGGGTATTTCTGAAAGTAAGAAGAAGGAAACACAATGTGAGATATGCCAGAGAAAGGGCCATGAGACTGTGACTTGTTGGTATAATCCTAATGTTAGGATGGCACAGCAAATGCTAGTAATGTAGGCTAGGCCAAGACCTATTCAACCAGCTGTAGTAAATCAGATTATTCTTAACACCATGTCATAGGGACCCTTCAGAGGACCTAGAAGAATGCATGCTAGACAACCTTGGGAAAAATTTCAGGCATAGGAGCAAACTACCCAAACGGGAGCATGCCACTATTGTGGAGGTCAAGGACACTTTGTTCGACCAAGCTGTGAATTTTGGGCAAGGCATAGGACTGAGAGAGGAATGCCAATAGCAAGGTCCCACAATCACAGAAGACTTGCGAGAGCATCTCATCAACAGCATCCACTTGCCCCAGTTGTAGCAATCCTTATAGAGTTACCTAATCAAGATGAGAAAAAGCAATCTCTTGATGGTATAGGAGTTGCCAACTGTAAGAAAATTGAGCAAAAGAAGGTTCAAAAAGAGGCAAAGGAGGTGTTAGATAACACTAATGCTATAAGTATGCATGCTCATTGTGATTGTTCTGATTGCATTGAAATAGAGGAATGTCAAGAGGAACCAATGGTCTTAATAGTAACTAGAAGTCAAGGTGGTATGAAGCTTGATTGGAAGGAACAAGAGAAGATAAGAAAAAAGGCAACAAAGTAGGTGAGAAAGGTGCAAAAACTTACTGAAAAATGTGAAGCTGATCAACTTGATGATGTAGCGAATTCACATTTGCAGAGACTTGAATTGCAGGAGCAATTTCCTGAATTTCAAGAGTATGCTCCTGAACAGTAGAACTAGTCTCCTGAAGATCACGAGCAGTTTCCTGATAGTATTGTTGCTCAAAAATTACAGCAAGGAGGCTCGAAAGAGCTATTCCAAGCTTTAGCAAAGTGTTCTCTACATTTAACTTTGGAGAAAATCTTGGATCTAATACCGAGATTTAAGGAGAAGTTACTTCTGAAGATTAGGTAGAAGCAACAAGAAGTCCTTGAAAGTATAGCAATTAAGGATCACATAGTTCCTGACTGTCACAAGCAGTGATACCAACCCAATAGGAAGTGGTGGATTATCAAGTACCTACCATTCAGGTTGAGTGTGTAGGTAGTAAGTAAGATGATGTTTTGTTGGATGGAGGTTCAGGAGATAATATACTTCCTGAACATACATATTTGGCGAATAAGCAAGAAGAGTTATTGCCAGCCCCATTTCAGGTTCGGATGGTAGACCAAAGGAGGTTATAGCCTTTGGGTATTCTTAGAAATCAACAAATTCGAGTAGTTGGTCTGAAGTTTAGGGTCAGTTTTTTGGTCTTGAGAATGTTAGAATTTGGGGATTCTTATACAATGCTTTTGGGGAGGCCATGGTTTAGATTGGCTAAACTCAAGCAGGATTGGGGAAATGATTATGTGTGTATTCCAAGAGGACTCAAGGAAATCAGGTTATCTATAGTGAATAAGGTTATTTTGAAGAGTTCATCTAGACCTATTGTGGCCCAAACTATTAACTTGGCAGATGAAGTAGAGGATGATGAGGAGGAATTATATCTTCAAGCAAATCCTTCTGTAGTTCTAGTTTTTGAGATAGATGTTGAAGGCATTACACAAGGGTATCAAGAGCAACCCAATATGGCTAGAGATGTATTTCTGGAGCAGCAACCTGTGGAAACTACATGTCAAAATTAGCCTGCATAGCAATCCGAAGGTTTTCCTAAAGGTCGGGAGCATCCTAAATTTTAGGATAGGTTAGGGCATGAAAGGAATAAAGTAATTCAGGACCGAGGCAGTACTCATCTTGAAGTTTTGCAGTAAGAAATACATGATAAACAACAAACTGGTATGGACAATTTCATGGACAGTTATGGTACATTGGATGAGGAAGGGCAGAAAGCTATTGTTCAGGCAAAATTGAGATATGAGCATACAATGAGAAGATCATTATTATGTTTTTGGTGACCTAGCAGGGCCCAGGAATGTTTATGTGTTAAAACACATTGATGGTGTCAAGAAATTGCAGGTGCATTGGTTTATGGAATGCTTTATGATGTTCATCAATACAAATAGCATTGTTAATTAGAGATACTTATGAAAATCTTTATCATGCAGAGAATTTAGGGATGCCAAATTGGGCATGCCTTATGTTTGAGAGGCTTATGGCTGACATTAAAATTTCAAAAACCAAGAAGATTTTTCAGAAACCTTGGATGGGTTGTTTTCTAGTAGGATTGTATGAGCATGCATGGGTCTTGTATCCAGAGCATACGGCTAAGTATTTTTTGAAAATAGATGCTACTTCTTTGGTTGAAGATGCAATGGAAGCTGATCATAAAGTTGATGTTTCTCATGAGCTTAAAAATGTCAATGATGCTCATGATATGTTTGATGGTGATGTTGGTAAACATACTATTTATCGTGACTTGAAAAAAGTTGGATATGATGAGGCATATGCCAAATGGGTGGCCTCCGAATTTGTTAAGGGAGACCATAGAGATGTAGGCATTAAAGAGGTACTTCATGTTGGTAAGCAATATGATGGGGATGCTTCTAAAATGGATGGCAAATTTTATGCAAAGAAAAAGTAGAAAATTGGGAAGATATGGTTGAGGAGTAAGTCTGCATCACAGGAGAAAATGCAAGATGCTAATCTTGATGCTTGGAATAATCTTGTAAGGACTTTAGTGATCAACATATGGCTGAAGGTTTAGCAGAAACACCTTCAAGTTCGATCGATTTTTCGATGTATGATGGTCTGTTTGGCAGACTTTTTGATGTTGTTGGAGTTATGCAAAAACTCATGGCATGCTTCTAAGATTATGATAAGCGGAATGCTCAGATTACTATTTGGGTTACTAAATTACAAGATCACTTGGCTGCAGGCAGAAGGAAATTAAGGAATTGATTTAGAAGCTCCAGCAAAAGCAATCAGAGTATGATGCATTATAATTGGAGCTTGGGGTTAAAATTGTAGATATACAACAAATGTTGGATAAAAACAAAATGTCTACTGCACTTTTTGAGAAATGGACTAGTGAACTTAGGACTCAATGCTTGGAGGAGATGCAGTCTTTTATGGGGAAACATGCTCAACTTCAAGTTGATTATCAAATGCTATTGGAGACATTTCAGCCATTGCAAGGAGTGGAAAAGTAAATTTTGAGAAATGTTGAAGTTGAAGTGGATGCTTTAGTGATATTGAAGTTTGACTTTGAGGATATTAGAAAGGCATTGGTGGATGATGTCAAAGTTGCATGGAAAATGGTTGCAGATAGGTTTGATGGCATGATTTCTCGGCCTTATCATATTCTTATCTTTGTGTCAGTAGATTATGAGGATCTCATGCATGAGAGAGATGCTTTGAGATTGAAAGTGGAAGAATTTGAGACAAAATGCATGGATGTAAATGCAAGATTGGAGAAGGTTTTGGATGCAAAAAGAGCAAGTGAAGATCATGTGGCTTCTTTGTTGCACCATAGAGATTTTCGGTTGGATAAGCATGATTCTGTCATTTAGGAGGTGGTTCACAAACTTCATCAATATTTTTTTGTCATGGATCATGGGATAGTTCAGAATCATGATGTTGGTGCTGGGGATTAAGATATCTTCATGCATAGACATCGTTCTTTATACTTCTAGATCTTTCCAGTTGTTACTTTGGATGTAGTTTTGTTTTGTTCACGATATCTTTTGATCATCCTAGTGACTCTTTAATAGAACCAATTATGCAACTGCATAAGAGGATTATGAGTATCCTAGAGGGGCTCTACTCATGATAGCTCAGTGTGGCTTGTCAAGGGGTGCAAGGTGTTCTCTGAGTATTTCTTTATCATATTTAGTTTTCATATGTTCAGTTAGCCATCTACATGCTTGTGGGTTCGAGTCACGACTGGCCTAGTCATCCATCGGGCTGTGCTAGGCGTTAGGACTTGAACTTCACTGTATATTTAGTGCTATTTTACACCTTAGTATTAGTATGCATGTAGTCTTTTGGATCAGCATATGTAAAGCAACCCTCATACTTCATATGATGTTTCACCTGAAAGTCAAGGCACATGTAAGAAACATTAGGTAGTTGTATTCGAGCAGTTGCTTTTTGATCATGGATGGAATAGGACTAAGTACATTGTCTAGAAATGGCGGCTGATGTTTAATCCCATTATTTTTTTATTGTCTCTTGAATGTTAGTGTTATTCTCTTTCAAGTTGTCCAATTAATGATGGCTATGGTGATAAGAAACAACGTAGTATTTGATGATTAGCAATTATATGTTGTTGAGTATGATGTGCGCTTTGTGTTTGAATGTATTTCTTGAACGTTATGTAGTGTTGATGGCTATAAATCTATTTATGAAGTTCTCTGTAGTATGGTGGTGTTTTTTCTCAGGTAGAACATTGTGTCTGAATTGTTATGGTATTCAAAAGAGGCTAGAACACAGCTCTCTTGTTGCATCCATAAACATAATGCCCTCCTACAATGCAAGGATAATTGTTCAACATCATGAGATGATATGTTTATTGATAAATTTATCTACTTTGTAGTAACTGATGTCATGTTCATGTCCAAGGACCCTCATTTTTTGCCACAATGTCATTTTGTTTTCCTTTGGCTTCCATGTAGCTTCCATGTAAAGACATCCCCAGGCCACAAGGGCTCCTGCTTGATCTATGCTGCATCTGTCCCATGACTTGCATGGCCCATCAAGTGCTCTTGATACTAATAGTGTTGATTTTATTCCATTGACTCAAGACCTTGACGAGGCATTCCATGAGTTTGAGAGGTCCATGTTTGATTTTCCTATGTTTATGCCCTCTTTAGCTCTGTGAACACCTTCCTCTCTCACCGTACAAGCCTCACCTTTCTAGCCACTCATTACCTCGACGACAATCCACAACATCTTTGGGAAGTGCTTTTGAGCATGTCTCTCCTAGTCCTCCCCCTTTTGTTAGGCCCTCTCACCCTCTATTCTTCCAGCATTTACCTCTTCCATTCCCTTCTAGAAATTTCCAAGGTCTTGAGCAAATTGGACCAACCCCTTCCCCAGCCAATGTACCTCCTCTGTAGTTCCATCATCTAGCATAGCCCATGCCATCCTTGTATCTTCAGGTGCTGCAAACAATGTATCTAGCACTTTTGCACCACCCTTAGAACCCCCTATCCCTTTTTCTACTCCATCACAAAACTTTGAAACTTCACATTCTATTGCTATAGACTCAAATGAGGGGAATAACAGACACATAGTAACAATGGGGTTGCCCCTATTGGCATAAACAATGATGGGAATGTTGGTCAAGCTCAAAACACTTTGAGGTTTGTCTGATATTTTTGCTCCACATGTTGTTTGATGCAAGCTAAACATACACATGATGATGCACATAATCAAGGGGTTGCACTTGAAAGTCAATATTCAACAAGAGCAATGGGAGGACGCGACATGTAGTGTCAGGAAAGGGGTCTTAAGGTTTCTTGGGAGCAAGCATGGTTGAAGTGGAGTAGATTGTGGTGTGCCTACTAGCACATTTCTGACTGGGTCATTTGATGAAAGGAAAAGGGAGAACTTTAGTACTTAAACTTCAATCGTCACTTGTATGATTACATGGAGTGTGTCTTTGGATGCAAGCATGACGTTGTGGACCCCACACTAGACATTATCGATTCATGTGATCCACTATGTTTTTCCAATCTTTATTTTTTTTGGATTTTATCATGGATATGCACCTCCCCACAAAATGTTGCTAATACTATACTTGTCAAATTTTTTGTTCAACAGATGAAGCACCTTCTACCTGGATCCTCTATGGGACATAGATCTGAATGCCAACGGAGGCAATCTCGACACATCAAATGTAGGTGTGCCCAGGTGCACAAGGAAAAGGGTACATGAGGTAGGTGTTGACTTGAAGGTATGACCTCAGACATTCTGCAAGCAAGATGGAGCATTGTAATGAAGGGTGCACAAAATGTCATGAGAAGGGAGTGAAGGGAGCTAGATATATTGCTTTCGAAGCTTCAAATGTCATTGTTGGTTCCATTGTTGAGGTTACTAGATCTATTATGATAATAGAATAAGGGAAGGCAACCCACACATTGTGATTGTTGGAGTTTCCACTTACAATTTTGCTTTGTCTTGCTTGAACCTCCATGAAACACAATATTAGTGAGTTTGGGAATCTCCCAATTCCCATTTTTTGAATACTAAAAAGGTGGCACACGGATAACATCCCCATAAGTTTTGAAAAACCATATGATGTGACCTGTCATTGGAAAGCACTTTCAAAATGGAATCTATTGAGCTATAGAGTACTCGATTTGGAGTTATATTGTTCAAGTTATGATAAATCCAAAGATTTGACCACATGTCCCAAACTTATGGGAAATTCCCATATTTCCCAATATGGCGTTATGATTATTATTTTTCTCTTGCTTCCATTTGTGCTCTCACTCCTAATCCATCTTTCAATTGGTATTAGAGTGGGTATTTAAGGATCTTCACTAACATTCATTTTAGCATGAGAAGAGAGCTTCATTGTTAGCTTTCATGGCAACCACTCATTGAGGTATGCATGAGTCCCATTGCTCCTAGATTAGCTCCCCACCTTTTTGACTTATTTATTAGTCTTCTCCAAGTCATTTGTGAGTGCCAAGAGCTGTAGCTCAGTCACTAATAGCCAGGAGATCTTTCAATGAACATCTTCCAAATTTCAATTTATTTTTAGGATTGTTCCTTGCGTGCCCTACCTCATTTATTTCACCCTGCAACTCTAGCTAGTCATTGCATGTCCTTTTTGTCTTCCTTTGTCTCTATTTTCAACATGATTCGAGGAGTTTTTGATCAACCATTGCTCCATAGTTCACGACAGATTGTTGCTAACCATTGGATCATAAGCATTTGATTCCTTCATACTCTACTAATGCTTATGGAGCAAGTTGTAATGTTGAGATGATATATTGATGCTTGGGCAAGGCATTTGGATTTGTTAGAGCTCAAATAGCTCCATTATTGAAGGGTTCTTTGTTGTAGTACTCTATGGACAGCAAGTATACATAGTGAATGCTTATGTATTGAATTATTGGAGATGCTTTGGGGATGCTACATTGATGTATTGATGCTTGGCATTGATCATTGTGGCTAGAAATGCTTTGGGTATGCTACATTGATGTATTGATGCTTGGCATTGATTGTTATGCCTCGATATGCTTATGTTGAGCTTTAAGCTCTAGATTGGAGCTTTGTTGGATACGTACTTGTCATGGTTATTTACTTTAATGGATATCCCTTTATGGGCTTGAAAACCTCTTGTATTATATGCTCCCAGATGTATTGAGTTATGTATTTGGGCACCTGGATGTTATGAGACACATGTATTGAGCTTTTTTGCGCTCTTTGAAAATGTGGTTTTTCTTCCATAGGAGCACCCTTGATACTTTTCATTGTAAAGCTTGGTTTATTTGAGATAGTGGGAGCCTCTTGCCTATGCATATATACTCATCAGTTGGTTTATAGGCATTGATGGTTGTGAGATGATTTAGCTTTAGTTTAAACACCAGGTACTTCCTTCTATTAGACGGGGTTTGTTAGTTTTGGATGCATGCTTGGTTATGTACTTGAGCTTCATTGTTCATATGCAATGAGTTAGCTACAGATTGGTGGATCTCTACTACTTTTGGAGATCTCTTATGCATAGTTCACTTATATACTTACTACTCATTTTCTTGGGATTACATCTATGTACTCGACATCTTTTGATATTTGACAACATTTGGCACCTTTGCGGTTTATGCACTATCTTGCATTGCTAGTTGCATTGCATATTGTAGTTGTTGCCCTGATATCCCTAGTAGTGTTGAGCTTTGTATTTTTGGTCTTTTGCCTACAATTATACACTTATTTACTGCCTTTTTATGGTAGCCATACAAAAGTTTAGTTTTGAGGAGTTTCTTTGAGAGCGACAATTGTATTAATTACTCTAATGCTTCTTTCTTGTGAAAAACAATGTATTGGTTTAGTCTTCCTCTTGTTATGTGCTTTTTGGCTCAATTTTGGGGTTGATTTATTGTTAATATAACAGCCCACACTCTCCTTGGTTAGCTAATATGATGGTAGGTATTTCAAATCCTTTCAATGATAGTGCTATCCTTAACATAGAGAAGTTGGATGTCAATAACTTCAAGTATTGGAATACCCAAATTTGGAAGGTACTGTGCAAAAGAAATAAGCTAGGAAATTGAAAACCAAGGGAATAAAGTTGAAATATTGGCATAGAGATGATTGAGATGATCTATGCAAGTCCACCATTATCTTATCTTTGTCTAAGCAAGTTTATTTCAATGTCATTGAGACTGAGAGGAGTGCTTGGAAGTTATCGGATAAAATATATTCTCTCTCTATGATAAGAAAAGTCTTACATCACAACTCTATTGGTTGCAAAATCTTGTGGACCTTTGAATAAAGGAAGGGACTGCTATGTTGTCTCATTTGAATGAGTTTCATTCTATTTTTACCTAGTTTACTTTGCAAGGCATTAAGCTTGAGGACAACATAAAGTCTTTGTTCTTGCATGTTACTCTTCAAGAGTCTTGGGACACATTGTGTACTAGTATGAGTGCTAATCCCCCTAAAAATAACTTTAAATACTCCAATCTAGAGGGCGCTTTGCTTATAGAAGAAGTGAACAAGAACATCGATGCATCTCGTACTTCTCATGCACTTACAATTAGAGGCAAACATGATGGTAAACAAAATAATAATCGTTGTGGTAGAAACTCACAACTTAACATGGATAAGTCTTAGTCTTGTGGATAGTCATGTAGTAAATCTTGATTGGGTTGTCTTTCTTATTCTTCACATTTCCTATCATGGATTGGGTGTTTGCAAATTGGATTAGTAGCCATGGAGTAGAGGTGGTACATTGAGTTCCATTGCATGGATTGTGGAGCCACTATCGAGGATTCGCTTCACGATGTTAAAGAGAAGGTAAGGTGGTGAGTTCACTACACCCCTTGTTGGCTCATTCGTTCTTGCTTTCATGTGGTTTGACAGAAGAATGGATAGATTGAGGAGTACGAGGGATGTATAGGCTATGTGAGAAGTAGTCATTGCCAAATGAGATGAAGTGCTTGAAATGATAAGCGTTCCATCAAGTCTTGTGGTCAAGCTTACGAAAGCTTCAACATTTTGATTTTGTTGTTGAGATACGATAGAATCATCTGTTATGGTATACATTCTCTTCATCATGCATTGGAATAGAAGCACTACTTTGAAATGGAATAGAAGTGTAGATTTGTAAACATACTAGGATTGGGGCTCAAAACAAGTGTGTGCTAGAGTAGATTGGCAAGTTAGCAAAGCGTTAGGAACCAACCTTAAAGAATAAAAACCATCATAAAAATCTAACTCTTTGAGTCTTTGTTAATACATGTGGGATTAGCAAGGGGCTTGCAGAAGCTAGGGGTTGAGTTACCCTACAACTCATTGTAGTTGTTTTGAGTTTAAGAAAAACTAAGCCTTGTGTATCGAATTGTCGCTTTGAGCTATTGGGGCATGGGTTGGTTGTACTTTATCCTATTAAGAAATACTCCTACTCTATCATCTTGAATGTTTGTGGCTTCTCCTTACTCGAGTACCTAGATTGGTCTAATTCATAGACATTTTCCTCTCATTTCACACCTTCTACTTCCATCTCTCCAAACTCCTCAGTGTTTGATTCCAAGGCCTCTTCATTCGGCCTATTAAAGGGCCTATACCTTGACAAGGCCATATGGCCCTTAGCAATAGCAAACTAGCCGAGTCAGCCTAAAAGACCTTACACAAAGCATTGACCTCAAAGGCTAGATATAATGCTTGAAGGCATTAAGCATTGCAAATCGGCCAAAAGGCTTTCATATTGGCCGCAAGGTGCTCCAACTAGGCCATTCGATCTTGATGTTTGCTATCAAGACTATCATCCGGGAACATGTGATGATCAAAGGACTTGAAGCATTCACAAGTGTCATTGGCTAATTAAAGCCATGACCTTTTGGGCATTATCATATGCTATTCGCCCTATTTCAGGCTAAGAAAACCATATTAAAGGCCCCTAGGCTTTATCTAGTCAGACGGGGACCGCTGGGCCATTCGGGCGTCAAGTAGGCAATCGGCGGCCACCCTTTGACCAATGTGTAATTCCGCTATGGGCCATGACATTCAGCCCATGAGGCCAATAAGCCGCCTTATGTACATTTGACCGTGGACCTTCCTACTTGGCCGTGAGGCCATTCGGGCCCCTCATTATCACCTACTTTACACAACCCTCGGCCACGTGATTGCTCACGCCGCTCGGACAGCATCACCCACACCTATTGCTTCGCAGCCAATGCCTTCTTCACCAAGCCTTGATTAATGTTTTGTCGTCTTGATGTAGTAGCTACCTCGAACAATGCTCGGGGCGGCAAACTGGGAGGGGAGCACCATCGGACAGCATCGGAATAGGAGTACCATTAGGGGACGTTTCATCTTCCTCAGCCACCACCCTCGCCTAAATCCGCCATCCTCCCCACTCACCCTATTCGGCCATCCACTAGGCCACATTGATGCTTGCGAGCCCCAGGCCCACGCGACGTGGGCCATAATCCTGCTGCCTTGGCCTCCAACTTGGCCGCAGTTGCCTAACTGGCTGCCAGTTCAACTTGGCTGCAACAAGCCAACTCTCGCCAATTTGGCTGTCACCGCACGTGGCCCTCTCCCCCTCTCACTCCATGGCCTTCGCCGATTTGGCCGCCACCTCCCCGTCTCTCCCATCGGCCGTCTCTTTTGACCATTTGAAATTCAATGAAATCTAGATTCATTAGTCTGTTGTTTTAATTAATCTGTTGTTTTAATAAATGATTTCCAATTGTCACTTCTCATGCCCCTTGTCATGCACATTCCACACACATGGCATACCCTTCCATTGTCCTCGGGTCACTTCCATGCCACTCATAGGCTGCTAAGACAATACATCTTCTTCGAAGCCACTCAGGTGATGAAGGCACATGGCATGTGAGCCCGACTCATGAAAAAGGTTACATTCCTACCCTTATGCAACGGGAATACTTGGATGTAAGTTGGGTGTTGTCACTATTATGGTATACGTAGGAATTAACTTGGAGAATCACACCAACACTTAATGTTGTGAGGACACCCTGACGTAAGAAACTTGGGACACTAGAATGGCATGTGGACTATTGCATTGTATAGAGGGGTGCGTATGATTGATTGTACATACCACTAGTAAATATGAATTTGTTCTCACCTCGAGGCTCCCACACATCACAACCCCATATCCCTAACACATGCTAGATATATAGCTAAAGTCACTCCATAATTGGGCACAAAAGAGGGAACAAAAACATTATATTCTCAATATGTTCCCATTCTAGTAGTCAAAAGTAGCAACCATCATTGCCAATATGCAGGCACATTCTCCACACAATATAGATGAAGGACATGTGTGATCAACTCTAAGGGCACAAGCCTTCCTTGGGTGCTCAACCATGGGTTCACACAACTTATGATAATGGCACTAAGAGATCATAGCTTGAGCATTACCATATTGTCAATACATGGCCTAAGTTTAGGCATGAGAAGTGTGCCTAGCATAATATTTGGGTTGCTTGCACCATTGATTTGACCTACACAACAACCACCCCAAATGGTGCCTTGGGAACATGTAACTCTAATAATTTACATCAACATGCCTTGAGAGAGAAAAAGTGGCTTTGACCTGAGTTGGCTAGAAAGACTTAGCATGAGATGCATTGTCATCATGAACACCAATTTGTCCTTGCAAACATACCAATTGGCTTTGAGAGAAAATAAAATAATCATCTCCAAGTGTAGGCATTACTCCTAATCACCATTGCAACCTGTAGACCAAAGGAATGCATGTCTTGTAGAGCTACACACGCAATCCGTGCCACACTATCACTTTGGAAAGTTACTTGCATTGTGTTGATTGGCTATCCTCTAAGATACTACTAAGCTAAACACTTGATCATAGTGAACACTTTCTCTTTCAAACAACATCACCTAGTCATAGTTGTTGTTGCTATCACCACAAGGTCCTCATGCCAACCATCATTGAAATGTCTTAGATATTTCTTTGATGTTATAGGAAATCTAATGCCATCCACTCACCAATGCTCTTTGCATCAATCATAGGCAACAATGACTATCAACCACCCATAGAGAATCATCACTTGCAACCGTGCCATGCACTTGCCCAGTGTCATAGTGACACCAACACTTGAGGGTTTTCTAGCCACATGCATTAGCAATGAGAACAAAATTGGCATACTTGGCAACATTCCTAGTCATGGAAATGGTTGATCCTCATGCTTAAAGACCCCACCAATTGATAGTATAGTCACTTGGTTGGAGACTAATGAGCTTGCCTTATGGTTCTAGGCCTGACAAGAAAGCCATTGAACGAGTGTACATTGTATTGCCATTTCAAAACTAGTTCTATTGCGCCTATAAATTAATTTATTAAAAAAAGAAAGCCTCCCAAAACCATCAGGAGTCGATCACATCAACGGTCTACATCTAAAAGTCACAAATCCTCTAAATCTATGCACTAGTGGAACATCTTGCATCAGAGCCAAGAATGTCAAACCTTGAGCCTCATCCACACAAGAGCTACCAATTCTTGAAGTAAAGTTACACAAAACATTGCTAAGCATTATGAGAAATATGGACACTCTTTTTTGTCCCTTAAGGAGTGAATAAAGAAATATAGGCATAACCAATGAGAGAGTTCGGATTCCAGATTCATGTGACATGAATCTACTAGCCATATCTTGGCCCAAATCTTCCCTCAGCAATAAAATAAGGGGAAATGTGGAAAATACAATGCTGACACTTCTTGGAAGTTTGTGACTCAAATTTTCATTTTCTTATTTTTTTCTGTTTGACTTTTCATTTCTCCCCTTTTTAGTTTCCCCCTCTTTCTTAGCTGGAACTCAAATTTATCATATCTCTTTCCCTGCTGTCGTGATGACACAGTGTGAAAAAGTATGGAATGCATCATCATTCGACTTCTTTATTGATCTAGAGAGTCAATGTGATATGAGCCGTTAGTACTAGTGTGAGTTGCATGGATTATCCAAAAATACTAGATTTTTGGATAATTTTAGTCTATTTTTGATATTGTTTATTGTAAAAATTTGAAAAAGTTAGAAAAAGCTTCTAGATTAGGATGTCATGCAAAAAGCTAGTTGCTTTTTTAGCCAATTAGGGGATTTTCACAAGAAGGACAGATTGACAAAATCGCACGCGTCGTGATCATTGTAAACAGGCTGAAAACTGTAGATTGAACTGAAAGAAGAAGAAGGAGTGATCTGGGAGATCCGTGATCAGGTGTCTTGATGTTTTTCCCCCCTTTCGGAGCCAACGGAGCCATCAGATTTGGGTTCCGAGCAGCAGAGAAGGAGCTGTAATTTTTATGCACGTTTTGTTCTACGAAGAAACTCCAGGAGATCTAATGCCTGGAGATTGCTTCTGAGTAGTACAAAGATTCTAGGTTCTTTCAATATACATTGATTCAATTCATTGTGATTTGTTTTTGTAGTGTTTACCACTTGGGTATTCTCTATCTTCTCTTCCATCTCCTATCTCTACTTCCTTCTACTTCTGATCCCCAGTGGATTTGACCTTTCGACAAAAATCCCTCCAACATTGGTGAACCCGACGTCGGAGGGGTTTTTGTCAAAAGGTCGAATCCACCGGGGATCAGAAGTAGAAGGAAGTAGAGATAGGAGATGGAAGAGAATATAGAGAATACCCAAGTGGTGGACAATAAAAAAACAAATCACAATGAATTGAATCAATATGTATTGAAAGAACCTCGAACCTTCGTACTACTCAGAAGCAATCTCCAGGCATGAGATCTCCTAGAGCTTCTTCGTAGAACAAAACATGCATAAAAATTACAAATCCTTTTCTGTTGCTCGGAACCCAAATCTGATGGTTCTGTTGGCTCCGAAAGGGGGGTAAAACCCTGGGACACTTGCTCAGGGATCTCCCAGATCACTCCTTTTTCTTCTTTCAGTTCAATCTGCAGTTTTCAGCAATTGCGACGTGCGCGATTTCGTCAATCTGTCCTTGTGAAAAACCCCTAATTGGCTGAAAAAGCACATAGCTTTTTGCATGCCATCCTAATCTAGAAGCTTTTTCTAAAATTTTTAGATTTTTATAATAAATAATATAAAAAATAGACTAAATTTATCCAAAAATCTAGTATTTTCGGATAATCCATGCTACTCACACTAGTACTAATGGCTCAGATCACATTGGCTCTCTAGATCAATAAAGAAGTCAGATGATGATGCATTCCATACTTTTTCACACTGTGTCCTCATAACATCACGACATCCATCCCCTCTGAACCTGCACATCCTCCGGTATGTGCCAAAATCCTAGTTGTCATCGGATTTTGAGTCCTCCTCATCCTCTGCAACCACATCCTTTACTTCTTCATCTTCCATATCTTCCTGGCTAGCCCCTGTATCATGACCACTATTTTCTTCCAATTCTGGCAACTCATAGGCAGTAGATTCTCGCCTTTTGAATAATTTGATTATTTTCCCTGCTACTGGAATTTTTATGGTTGTCCCATCCAGCTCATTTAATGCATAAGTAGCATTATCAAACACCTGTCTTACCACATAGGGTCCAAACCATCTTTTGGAAACTTTATGCATGGCACTATGCTGGTTATCTAAACTGCTATCTAAACCAATATCCAATCCCCATCTTGTATGGTTATTGGTTTCAGTCTATGTCTTTTGTCAAACTATTTCTTGTTCTGTATCCTTGTTGCCCTTAACTTTGCAGTTGCTACGTCTATGTCTTCTCATTTTCCAACTGTCTAATGCGTAAGGCCAACAACTCCTCTCGATTCAACTCCTCTTCCCAAGGCAGCACACTCCATGTGACTGTCATCTCTTCTATCGGCATGATAGGTTTTTGACCATGCATCAATTCATCAGGCATATATCCTGTAACAACACTATGAGTTGTTCTATTGGCCCACAAAGCATAAGGAAGTAATCGTGGCCACTCTTTTACCTTCTCCCCACATGCTCTGACCTCTTTCACTTTTTCCATTCCCTTCAGGGTTATAGGCCGAAGTTAAAGCAAGCTTTATCCCCAACCGTGCAAAGAAATCATGAGCTTCATCTGTATCAAACTCACCCCTATCTATTGTAATTTTTCCCACACAACCATATCGACAAAAGATCTCTTTTAAGAGAAAAGTACATACGGCATTTCTCGTCTTAGTACGTATAGCTCTCCCTTCCACTCTCCCTTCCACTTGATTAGTCAAGTCTTCATGAGGAAGCACAAGATACCTCATTTTCCAAAGACCTGTAGGCATTGTGACCAAATCCACCACCCACTTAATGTGAAGAGACAATGGATATGTGGGTTGCAATCCATCCCGATATCTCATAGTTGAATACATTTGACATGTCGTACATGTTTCCACAAAGTGAGAAACATCCTTATACATACCCTGCCACCAATATCTTTCTTTGGTCTTTGTAAAAGTACCCCAAACACCTCTATGACCAGCCCACAAGCTTTCATGAAATTCTTGCATTACTTTTACTTGTGAAGCTCTGTCACCCAAAACTCGCAATGGCATACCCTATTTCTTTTTAGCATGTTTCCATAAGTATCCATCATTTAAGAAAAATCCATAGGCTTTCCTCTTGATCTTCTTAAGCTCCTCATCTAACCATTCATCTCTCTTTGTTAATGTACTGAGATATTGACCAATTCTTAGCCACTCTCCTGCATATTCGTGTTCCAAAAACACTTCTACACAAGATGCAAAACATATAAAGTGTCTTCTCTTTGTTGTCCAAGCTTCTGTTAATGCTGTAGCAACACCTTGCATTGCTAAATTCACTCTTGCAACATCATTTTCAGCCATAAGAAAGTCATCTTCTTCCTCCTCATTCATCATCCCATCTTCATTCTCATAGCGTGCTTGAGATAACATGTCTGCCACTGGGTTATCTCTTCCTGCAATAGGCTGAAATTCAGGGTTCAAAGATTTGATGTATGCAATCCACTAGAGCATAGCAATGTCTGGAGTAGCACAACTAGTAATCATACCCAATACTGGCAAACAATTGGTCTCAATGACTACATGAGCACCCATAAAATACTCCTTATCACATTTAAGGGCTGTCATAATTCCCCATAATTCTCTTTTAACCTATGGATATCTTCTTTGTCATTCAGTAAATACTTTAGCACCAAAGAAAATTGCATATCTTTGCCCTTCCTCATCATCTTGCCCAATTTCCCATCCAATCCCGATTGGGCTTGCATCAATAGTAATAATGATAGGCTTTCCATGTGAATAGTCAGCCTTTCTCAATGTAGGAGCATATTTTAAGAGTTGCTTCAATTTCTTCATTGCTTTCTGATGCTTCCTTTCCCAATGAAAATTTTGACCTTTCCTTAGAAACTGATAAAGAGCATCGGCTACATGTGCAAAGTGAGGAATCCATATCAAATAGAACACCCATGCACCCAAGAATCTACGCACCTCTGATACATTCGTGCATACATCTTGCATTCTATCAATCCCATCTATTTTTGCTGGTGATGGCCTTCGCCCATAAGGCCCACACATATGCCCAACAATCAAAACCTCTTCAACTCCAAAGACAAACTTTTGTCTAGAAAGAGTTAAATGCACCTCTTCTAGACGTGTCAAAATCCTCTCACAATCCACAATATTTTGACTTTCATTCTCTACTTCCCTACACTTGTGCTCTCCTCCCTTCTCTCTTTGTGTGCCATGGCTACCACTCCCGCCTTTGCCACATGGATTAGCTCCACACATTATGCACACATAGGAGACCAGATATACCCTAGGTTTTGCACGACCTTGAGTCTAGAGAGCTCGTTCGATGCAGACCCTAGTTCTAGTATACTGGCATCGTTTTGTGATACGGCAAACCCTCTCACATGCTTTATTTCAGACTCTGCTCTCAGATGGATTCCCATAGATTTTCTATATAGTTTACGTGCTAGATCATGCCATGCAAAGGTAATAAATCTAGCCATCGTGCATGTGGGGTAGCATCTCTGTGCCAGAGTAGTGCCCACCTCATCCCAGGACCACACCACAATGGATCTCATCGAGTGTGATGCAACATTTGCCATATATGTTATGTGCACTGAGGTGCAAGAGGATAGTGAGGAAGACATCGACACAGCCTCTCAGCCACAGTTAGAGTATTTAGAGGGAGCCTAAAGAGATCACACTCGATCCGAGAGTAAAGGTAGCACAAAGCTTAGCCATTGTGCACCCACCTCCTTGCCCTATTGAGATGCCGATAAGCGATGAGCCACCCCTCGCTTCCCTCCATGTTATCATCATTGAGGGGGTGGAATATTTACTTATGCAAGATGTACTAGAAATTTTGGAGCTAAGGGAAGAAGAGCTATATTGTATCATGGTGCGTGATGCACCTGATGATTTTATAGATTTTGATATACAAGATGCGCCAACACATGTTGATGAGGTGGCTCGATATGATGGTACGAGTGTTGATGACATCTCTGCCATTAAGAGCATCTAAGAGAGTAGATTGAGAATGTGGTGCCATAGTATGAGATCTCAGATGAGGAGTTCGAGCGGTTGCAAGAAAGCATTTTTGGAGCTCGACCCGACTATGCAGTACCTTCCCAAGAGAGAGATGAGGGTGGCCCAGTTGCAGGAGTAGACCTAGATGCTCCATCACAGCAGCAGATAGATGATGCAGAGAAGGTAATGTTATCAGATTTGCGTCAAAATTTACCATAGGGTTTGTAGGGCATCGAGAGTGTACACATCAAGCAGATTCAGGCCCCCAGACATGAGCCTCTGGCCAAGGTAGCTTTGGGGGCTCGATCCCAAAAAAAATTGATGTGCACACTCCTAAAGACCTAGAGACCCTACTGGTAAATTTTGACGTGAATCCGATATATATATCTTTACCACACTCCATGCATAGTGAGTTTGACACGGTGAGTCTGACACTGAACTTGTGTGATGCATGACATTGTCTATATAGATGAATTTTCATCTAGACAAGGTGGCCGATCTGGTAGCCAAGGAAGGGTGCAGGACTCAGCATTGAAGGAGTATATCGGTCAGCTTGTGAGTGATATTTTTGTATTCCATAAGACATGCTCTCTAGCTTTTTCTGAGAACTTCTTGAAGTTGAGGGCACTAAGGAAGGTTGGGCCCTTCAAGACCATCCCAAAAAACTCTAGCTTGAAGAAAGTAGTGTTACTTCGACGTTCGAAGCTTCTCTACTTATTCTCTAGTACTAGGTATGGGGTACTTTTTTCCATGGTAGCCCATGTCATGGTTGCTGGTGTTCAAGACCCCAATGTCATTAGGCATGAACTACTAGGACAAAATGTGTTGCTGCCTATGATCAAGAATAGCTCTGACCATGGGGAGTCTAGCTCAAACAAGCCTAGGAGAGAGTAGATGTACTTAGTGCCAAATGATATCTCATCACCAATGTAATGTAATTTGTAATCTTCTCTTGAAGTAATGAAAACTGATATTTGTTGGATTTGCATACAATGTAGTTTATCATATGTGTCATTTATTATTGTTTTTTACTTCAACATTATGTTTATCAGATTTATACGCAACACAATTCGTACCCTAAATTTAATACGTAGTGCTTTATTGAGTTTTGCGCAACATGTATTTGTTTGAATGCATGTAACGATAAATCAAAGACATAAATAAAACAAATAACAAGCACTACAAGGGACTGGGGCAATAGCGACGCCGATTAGCGACGGCGTTTATCGGCGTCGCTATTGGCGTCGCTATATGCGTCGCTATTAGCGTCGCTATATGCGTCGCTATTTGCGTCGCATTTGCGACGCAAATAGCGACGCCAATAGCGATGCCGCAGGGAAAAAAAGCGCGGCCGAAACCAGAGCGCCGTTTTCATTTTGTTTTCTTTGCCTTTTGAGAGCGAGAGCGAGGGAGAGAGCCAAGGCTTTGTGAAAGAAGAGGAGGAAGAGACTTGCTGCTGCCGCCGCCGCCACCGCTACCGCCACCGTCGTTGTTCGCGAAGGAGAGGAGGAGCCCTCGTTGCAAAGAGAAGCCGCCCACGCTCGCCATATCTCATTGGTGAGTCTCCCTCTCTCTTTCTTTTACTTGTTGAAGGTTTAAATCGTTCTCTTTTGTTTATTTAGGAGAGGAAAAGAAAGAGAAGGAGAGGGAGAGGGAGAGAGAGGGAGAGAAAGAGAGGGAGAGGGAGAGAAAGAGAGTGAGAGTGCATTCTCTCTCTCTCTCTCTCCCTTTTGCTTGTTTAATGTTTAAATTACTTTCTTCTTTGCTTGTTTAGGAGAGGAAACGAGAGAGTAAGAGAGGGAGAGGGAGAGGGAAAGGGAAAGAAAGATAAAGAGAAATAGAGGGAGAGGGAGAGGGAGGGGGAGGAAATAGGAGAGGGAGATAAAGAGAAAGAGAGGGAGAAGGAGGGAGAGTGCATTCTCTCTCTCCCTCCCTCTCCCTTTTGCTTGTTTAATGTTTGAATCACTTTATTTTTTGCTTGTTTAGGAGAGGAAATGAGAGAGAAAGAGAGTGAGAGGGATAGGAAGGGGAAGGAAATGAGAGAGGGATAGAAAGAGAAAGAGAGGGAGAGTGCATTGTATCTCTCCCTCTCCCTTTTGCTTGGAGGATGTTTAAATCACTTTATTTTTTGCTTGTTTAGGAAATGAGAGAGAAAGAGAGATAGAGAGGGAGAGGGAGAAAAAGAGAGGGAGAGGGAGAGGGAGAGGGAGGGGGAGGGGAAGGAAATGAGAGAGGGAGAGAAAGAGGGAGGGGGAGGGAGAGGGAGCGAGGGAGAGGGAGAGGGAGAAAGAGGGAGAAAGAGGGAGGGAGAGGGAGAGGGAGGAGGAGGGAGGAAATGAGAGAGGGAGAGAAAGAGAACGAGAGGGTGAGGGAGAGGGTGAGAGAAAGAGAGGAAGAGAGGGAGAGGGAGAGGGAGAGGGAAGGGAATGAAATTTAAGATAATATACGTATCGATAATGGTATGCAATGTGCTTTGCATACGGCCACGTACTTCATCAAAATTAACCCAAAATTATTGTTATAGAAGTGGAGATCCCTTAAATTGAGTATAGGATAATTTCTCTCAGGTCTTATGACTATGAGTAGAATTGATTGAAATAAATTTTATTACTATAGTTGTAAAATTTCATAGATGGCGCGCATTAATTTTAAAATGGATTACTTATACTCAAAGCCGAGATATAACAAAAAATTATCTACCGGGACAAACGAATCGTTGAGCATGATACAAGGCCGAGATATAACATCGGAAAATCTCTCGACTACTATATACAATGCAAGGTTTATGGTCAACTTGCAAGTTGACGTACATCTCCAAAAAGCTATCCATTTAAGCCTCGTTTGCTGTAATGTAGATAAGATGGCAAACGAAGAAGGTCCTATTGTTCAAGACCGCGAGTCGTATCTTAATCAGCGTGTCCCATGTCCTTGCTCTCAATGCAAGTTGGCAATTAGACGAAAACGCCGATTGTCTATAGAACACGTACGACGATTTGGCGAGTTTCAACCTGAGATTATTGATCAGGCGATTGCAGATTTTCAGCAAACGGTATTTTCAAGTTAGCATTTTTCATGCATTGTACTCTCAAGCTAATTGAAAACCATACACAATAAGATTGGGTCTTGTTGGCAAATTTTGTGTCCAGGGGGGTGATGTCTCGACCCAAGGGGGAGTGCACCCTTTGCAGCCAATTAGAAGAGTTCGTGGACGTGAGATGGATGGATGGCAAGAGCCAATAGACCACTCGCAAGGCCCATCTATATCATCAATGCCAGAGGAGACAGACAACCTTCCCGACTTGCCTACAATCTTGGAGCCTGAGATGGAGGCAATGATCGATGCATTGATTCCCATGGATGTTGAGACATCTGACCCGCTTAGAGAGGAAGCATCCATACCATTATATGATGGGTGCCGAGTATCTCGGTTGAAGACATTGCTTGCACTCTTAAGTGTGCAAGCAAAATACGGTTGGAGCGATACGAGTGTGACTGAGTTATTCAGGTACCTTGCATACAGACTTCATTGTTTTTTTTTAAAATAGTATTATTGTAAATATGGATGGATTTTTCAAGGTGTTTTATGATTTTTTCAGGTTATTGAAATATCATATATTGCCACCTGCAAACACCATGCCTGAGTCTCGTGATGATGCACGACATGTTTTACGGAAGCTTGGCATGGACTACAATAACATCCATGCATGTATCAACGACTGCATATTGTTTCGAGATGAATACGAGACTATGGAGACATGTCCAAAGTGCGGTGCTCACAGGTATCGACAGGACTTGCAAGGGCAGACCATCCCTCAAAAAGTCCTCAGACACTTTCCGCTCATCCCCCGCATAAACCACATGTTTCGCACGTCTGCCATGGCAAGCTTGACAACGTGGCATGTGCAGAATAGGTCTACGGATGGAGTGCAACGAATATCAGCAGATTCGCGCGCATGGAGCCACATTGACTCTACCTTCCCAGGCTTTGCGCGAGAGCCAAGGAATCTTCGGCTCGGTCTCGCCATGGATGGTGTGAGCCCATTCGGTCTGCGCTCGACTTCTTACAGTGTGTGGCCTATAGTGCTTGTCAACTACAACATTCCTCCATGGCTTTCTACGAAGAAAGGACATCTCATCCTTAGCTTGCTCGTCCCGGGCCGCTACAAAGTAAAAAATATGGACGTGTATCTTCGTCTATTAGTCGATGAGCTTAAGATTTTGTGGGAGGAGGGGGTCACGGTCACTTGTTGGATCCCATGCATATTTTCAAAAATGTGGGCAGCTTGCTATGGGACCACATCACAGGAAAGAGAGACACTATAGGGTCACGAATGGATTTAAAGGAGGTAGGTAAGATGGAGGCGCTTTGGCCGCAGTCGAGTGCTGAAGGGGGAGTGCAGCTTCCTCGCGCTCCCTGGGTTTTGTCTACCAAAGAAGAGCGCATTGTGAAGCAAGTAATCAAGTCTATCCGCACTCCGACGGGTATGATGCGTTCTCTCAGGTCCGCATTTTCTAAAGATGACCAAATGTCTGGGCTAAAATCCCATGATTGGCATAAGATATGTCAGGTTTGTGAACAGAATGGATTTTAATTAGCGTGGACATTTTGAAATTTGAAAAGTGACCATTATTCTTAATGCTTTCTCATTTGTGGCAGTTTGTCCTACCGATCGCGATCGCGGGATGCCTAACTCCAGAAATTCGCGGGGCCATTTACAAGCTGTCGACTTTGGTGCAATGGATCTCACAGAAAGAGATTAAGACGTCCTCTATTGAATCCGCAAGGCGGGGAGCAGTTGAGACGGTCTGTCTCTTTGAGAAATACCTGCCCACTAGCATGCTCACGATACAAGTTCACCTTCTTGTGCATCTTGTGGACGAAGTGGAGATTGCCGGACCTGTCCATACGCGATGGATGTTCTTCCTGGAGCGCTTCATGAAAACCCTGAAAGGCTTTGTGCGACAACGAGCTCGTCCGGAAGGTAGCATGGTGGAGGGTTGGTTGGTGTCAGAGGCATTAGTGCATATCTCACAATGGCTACCAACGGTGGAACCAGACAATGAAATGCTATGGACGCTCAAGGACGATGACAGGCTGACTGGAGATGTGGTGGTTGGAAATGGGGTAGAAAAAAGAATGGATGCCTCAATGGAAGAGAAAGTGAATCGCTTTTGTATGTTGCACCATGCCTCCATGGAGACGTGGCTCGCCAAGTACCAGATTGCAAGGCAAGATCGAGAGGAAGCGCGAGCTGAATTCCGACGCAGTACGCGTCACCGACCGATTCGATATCCCGAAGGCATGGAGGAGATGCCGCGGTTTATGTCAACACGATGGTTGCATGGAGCCTTGATCGCAGCATCCAGCGAAGGGGCAGAGGTCTCAATGGAGGAGTGGGAGTTCTCGAGGGGATGTAGTCCAAAGGTAATGAGGGGTTTAGAATGTGTCGTATCTGAATTTGTTTGCTACATCTAATTTGAGTGTTTCAATGTGCAGTACAAAATATATAGTGCAGCGTGGTCGCGCGGACGGCATTTTCGGGTGGAGCGTATTGACAAAATGCGCTCCACAATGGACTGTGGTGTCATGGCAAGGTTTGAGCAAGAGAGCCGGCGACGAGCAACGGATCCGAACACGGTTGTGGATGAGATGGAGTATTTTGGGAATTTGCAAAGTATTATTACGGTGGATTACCGTAGCTTCTCCATGATAATATTCGATGTGCAGTGGTTCAAAGTGGTACTTGGAGGAGCTGGCGCAACGGTTCGACGAGGTCCATCTGGATTTCTCGAAATAGATTCCGAAAAAAAATGGATGGATTTGCGCGACACCTTTGTGTTGCCGGCACATTGTGAACATGTAATCTTCTAGTCATTTGCTTGCTAATTGTAATACGACATGCTTTATGTCACAATGGTTTGAAGACGGTTTGTAAGTGTTTGTGAACATGTAATCTTCTATCCAAATCCCCGACAACCTCGATGGTGGTATGTTATACCTTCAACTCCTAGAGGTGCGAGAGTATACGATCAAAGCGATGTTCCAGGCATAGATGAAGAATATATGCAAATAGAGGGATCGATCTCACAAGGGGTGGAGGCCACCGCAAGCTTGGAGCCCGCATCGGCTAACAATGATGGAAATACAGAAGTCGTAGAATTTTTTAAGAACGAGGCAGACTCGTTCTTTTGTGGTGACATGTCTATCGACCTTCCAGTGTATGCAGAGTTATGTCAGGAGATTAACATGGGACCATAGAATACTTCATTCTTGGAGAATTGTATTACTCAATTCGTTGTTTAGATCTTCCATAAAGGTAGATAAGATATGCATTTTAAGATGGATTTTTCAAAAATGATTTATATTAATGCGCTTTGTATAGTTTCAATTGATTATTCTAACATTATTTTTTATCTCTGCAGGTATCGATATTTTCAGGATGAGTCGAGGGATGAGCGATGAGGAGTTTCAGGAGATGATGGCACGTATGTCTCCAGATCAGCTCGCGAGATTCAGAGAGATAGCAGATCAGGAGCTGTCTCATTCTTCGTTAGGGCGCTCTGCTAGATCAGCTTCAGTGCGATCAGATGCTTCAGCTTCGAGCAGACGATCTCGACGCTCGCGACTTGGGCCAGAGGGAGGGACTGCGACTGTAGGAGGATCAGGGGGGTGCTGCCGTGGAGACACGGACGCGGTGTCTCCGTCTCGTCGTTCAGCTAGAGCTCGGTCACCTCCAGGATTTGTCACACCTGTGGGGACGTCCACTCCAGTTACTCCGGCTTTTGCGCAGCCGTCGGCAGATGTCACACCTTTTGGTGGCACCCCCTCTGGTGGCACTCCTTTTGGTGGCACCCCCTCTGGTGGCACCCCTTTCAGTGGCACTCCGGGAGAGGGTACCCCCGTCGGTACACCGGATGTTCAGGGGTCTCCTGGATATGCCCAGGAGCGTGGACGGAGATGGGAGAGGGCCCATACGAGGCACACTCTTAGGGATTATGGATACCTAGTGGATGGCAGGTCAGGAGCTATCATCATGAATGATGAGGGGAGGAGGGTGATAGCTCGCATGAGGGAGTTGTGCCAACAAGTTTTTCGGCACAACGTCCTGGATCATTGGAGGAACATACCGGAGGGGAGCAAGGAGTACATAGTAGCATCCTTGCACGAGGAGTTCCCGGTGCCAGTCGCAGTGGATAGATTCTCTATGGGCTGGATGATGGATTGCATGCGTGCATACATGTCACATAGACGATCCGACGCACGCAAGGCAATCAAGAGTGGGGCTCCAAAGCCCGAGTGGTTAGATGCAGAGGACTGGTGCCGACTGAGGGAGGAGGCTACAAATTCGCCAGGACGTTGGAGTCAGCAGCGGGAGGCGGCGAGGGCACGAATCGAGGCCGGATCGGTACATCATCTTGGGAGTGGCGGCCACAGGACATATTTGGAGGACTTTGTAAGTTTCTCTTTTGTTTTGCTTATTTGTTTTTTTGAGATATTATTTGTACTGACAATCATGTTTCTAACAGTTAGCATTTTGTTTTCTTTACAGCACTCCATTACAAATCGTGATCCGCAAGGCCTTGAGACTCAATATGCAGAGAGGCACGGTCTCAGATCATTGATCGACCGATTGTACAGACGCGGCGGCCCAGTAAGTCTCTCATCTTTCATGTCCGTAGTTACCATGAGATATTTGAATGCATTATTGTATGGTGGATTGATATGTTGTTTCTTTTTCTGCAGAATCCGTTTGATGCTCCTTTGCAGAGGGACGAGCTTTCGGGGGACGACGATTTGTAGCTCGCCCTCGGATCCTTAGCGCTCACATACCTTTAGTTTTTAGTCGCCCGATCTATGTAGACATTTTCTATGTATTAGTGATATTGTTTTATGATTGTACCAATCGCATTTTATGCGATATCATGTATTTATTTCATCTGTCAGTTTTATGATTTCAGTATAGATTCTTTTTGTTTGCAAACGCTTTGTATGCAGCAGTGCAGAAACTATTTTGTATGGCTCTCATACAGCACAGAGTGCTATATGTGGCAGGGCAGCTTGTTGCCCTGCCACAAATTTTTTTTTTCTCTGTTACCGTCGCTATTTGCGTCGCAAATTTACTGCAGGCGTCGCTATTGTCGTCGCTATCAGCGTCGCAAACTCTCTGTAACCGTCGCTATATGCGTCGCTAAATGCGACGCATATAGCGACGCAAATAGCGACGCATATAGCGACGCAAATAGCGACGATTCCATGGCGTCGTCAATAACGACGCTTTTTGCGATGACGGGGGCAAATTTTGTTGTTTGTATTTTCGTCGCTTTAAACGTCGCTATAAGGTCTATATCTTGTAGTGAAGTGAATAAATAAAAATAAGATGCGCCAAAAAATTTAATAGTTGTAGAAGATGAAGATGCTCTCTTCTCACATATTATAGATACACACAAGATGCTTCAAGGAAGCTAGAATGAGTAGTAGGTAGATAAGCCACAATGAATTTACAACTAGTACAATGCTTCCTTTGAATGTTTTTCCACCTTAAATATGCAATGGACTTTTTTACATGTGGGTAGGGCCACTTATCTTTGGCATTGTGGCTAGACACTCTCTTCCATACAACTATAGGGTCTTGATCCATGAAGTGCATCTAGATTTAATTCCATTGACTCACATACATACATCGCATTTACAAGTGTCCAAGTTTGAATTACAACTTACAAGAGATATTGCTGTAGATCCATAAGACTTTGGCACATGCTGGAGGATGTGCAGGTTAAGAGGCATGGATGTTGTACCGCTACATGGACATAGTGTGAAAAACTCTAGAGTGCATCATCATTCGGCTTTCTTATTGATCTAGAGATTCAATGCCATATTAGTCATTAGTGTAAGTGCCCATAGTGTGAATGGTTCAAAAATACTAGATTTTTGGATAAGTTTAGCCTACTTTTTATAATTTAGATATTATTTCTTGTAAATATCCAAAAGTTGTAGACAACTTCTAGAATAGGATGACATGTAAAAAAAAGCAAGTGGCTTTCAGCCATGTTTTGGGGGATTTTATGCAAAAATAAGGATTGGTGAAATTGCATGATGCGTGATCGCAGTTTACACGCAACAAATAGCACTCCGAACTGGGAGAAGGAGCGATCTGGGATAATTCTGACCAAGTATCTTGGTATTTTACACCCCTTTTGGAGCCAATGGAAGCATCAGATTGACAATCTGAGCAGCAGAAAGGAAGCTACTATTTTATGCATGTTTTTGGTCTACAAGAGATTTATCTTCTCAAGATGCAGAAATAAATTGACAGGCTTCATCTCTATGAGTATTCTTCTACATATTCTATTTCTTTAAACCCCTTCTCTTCCGTCTACTCCTCTCCTTGAATCTCCCTTCACCCTACTGTCTCTTATCCCCGTGGTAGACTTCCGATCCCGAAACGCTCCGACAACGTATTATCTACTTTAACTACATAATCTCCAACTTTGTGAAGTTCTCCATTATAATGTTCCTTTTGGTAACATGTACCTATAGTCTCATCAAGGCAACCATATTTTAAGGACAAAAATTGTAGAACATACCTTTTCTCTTCACACAAAAATCATCTACGTATCCTTTTTTTGGAGATATTCAAATTCCTTTATGTTTAATCATTTTGAAACATAGTGATGTATCAAATTCCATGCATAATACTTTCCAAATTTTATTTGTCTTTGCAACACATGAAAGTTCTAATATTTCATTCTCATGTAGTGGATGGCAAAGAGAACTCTCATGATTAGCAATCACAAAACCATTCGGAAGTGAAATCCATTGGTGACATTAAATAAGCATTTTTTCTCTTGGTAAAAGGCCATCACTTTCCTCATGTACTACATTAAGTGCCATGGTAAATAACTTTTTGGTATGAAAAAATACATAAGATATCTCATTTTTTTGGCCATTTTTTAAATTCCTACATATGACGATACCATGCACTCAAAAAGTATAACACCAAAAAATGTCATGTGAGCCGTGTCTCAAAATGCCATCTAATAGCTCGCCATTTCTTGCTACATGCTCTAGTGGTGAAGAGGTTGGACCAAAATATTCATCTTTTACTAAGATAAAAATAAGGTCATGGTGTTGGATTTGCAATACCATTTTCTTGCTTGTGATATCGGACAACTAAAGTAGGGCCTATGATAGATATAAAAAATTGTAAAGAAGTGTCGTTAACTTACTTTGATGTATAGTCCAACCCAAACACATGCAAGCTATCTTGAAAAATGCATGCCCAAGCACAAATTGTTGACATTGGCACATTTCAATTTAAATAAGAAACCAAATGACTCATTGTTGGTATATTCTTGTAAAAGTTAGTTAACTCATCAATATTCAAGAACTCTAATAATAATTCTAACTATGATTCCAAATTTATCTCTATAAAATAGACTATATCTTTGTAATAGTCTAGATATTTGACTCAACAAACAAAGGATTCTTTGATGTTGATTATTCAGCCTTAAGAGATGAATAGGTTTGTCTCTATCATTCATGGGATGCTTTTCATTGTTTGGCTTTGAAAATATTACTAAAAAATAAAACTCAAATTGGATAGGAATATGGAAAATCACTAGATGATATAAAAGTAGAGGTGAAATTTTATTTTGACATGTAAATCCGCTCACTTTTTAAGTTTTGGATCCTATACATGTGTGTATATGGAATTAAGTACATATACTCTTACTTAATAGTATGCATGACACACACACACACACACACACACACACACACACACACACACACACACACACACACACACACACACTCTCTCTCTCTCTCTCTCTCTCTCTCTCTCTCTCTCTCTCTCTCTCTCTCTCTCTCTCTCTCTCTCTCTCTCTCTCTCTCTCTCTCTCTCTCTCTCTTTTTGAATTGTGAAGGTAGACTCTTTGGTAGACACAAATTGTGTTGGGGGTTGAATCCCTTGAGTTTATCATTACTTCTTCTTTTATATGTTTAATATGTGCAACCACAAATGTTTGGTTACAAATGAATACTTATGACTTTTGTAAATGATATTGTTGATACTTTCCTAAACTTAATATTAAGAACTTGATACTATTAATACTTTTATAAACTTACTAATAATAACTTAAAGTCTTATGATCGATTCCTAAACTTGATAGTAAGGACTTCAAATTTTATGTGCCTCTTGAAATCGAGAATGTACATATTCGAGGAATGTTCGAATCTACAACCTAGAATTGATATAAAGTAATTAAAATCCCTTGATCCTTTAATAGCTATGTAAGTTCAAGAAACACTAAGATACACAATCTAGACTTCACATCAAACATTTGTGATTGTATGAGCCCGTTGGACTTGTGAATGCAAGCTAAGGAAGCACTAGTAGTTTCTATGATCAAATTATATATTGGATGTCCTCTATGTGTAGGGAGAAAATACAAGTTGTTATATTTTTAAAAATATTAATTGTACACCAAAAATTAAAGCTTATAAAATACTTATCATAAATAACAACACATCCATCCAAGATAGTCATGCTCTATGGGTCACAATGGCATGTTGTGAGTTATTGGTTTACAATATAATCTAGGCGATTACACATAGGCCTAGATGGCTAGTTCATGTCACAAAAATAGAGAGGTGTAGAGCTTATGTGTAAACAAACAATTGATGCTGCACAACCTACATGATGGATAGATTAGGGCGAGGGAGATCGAGGTTGATCATGGTGTGTACAACATGATTGACAAATAATTATGGTGGATTATAATAGACAAGGAACTCCATGGCTATGAAGAGAAGGCACACAATATGCACACTCAAATGCTCTCTTCTTATTTTTCATTGCATGAACTAGTTACATATATAAAGGAGGAGATGTTCCATCAATGATCCCTCACACTTTCCATGTATGTCTCCATCTGACACTATACAATCCACACTTTACATGCGTGTACCTATGTGGCACGCTTCACTTCACATCTCTCATCTATATTCATGTACCATACAATCTTAAGCACATAAGAGTGCTTTCACATATACACACCTGCAAACACCAAAGTTTACATTCTCAACACCCCCTCTTAAGCGAGGTGTTATCTTTTCACCCATCCAATGTAGCATTGCACAACCACAATCACTACCTCTCAACACTCTCCCTCAATGTCTAAATGACTAGATGTATTGGAGTGTCTAAATGACTAGATGCATCTAATCCACCATGTGCATGTATTTGTGTGTGTACAATGTTCGTTTGAGCACCTCTTGCTCAAGTGAACCCACCCCATCCTTTTTGAACTACCATAGTGTTTGGGAAAAGGTTGACATACTTGCTTCTACATCCAAATGCACACGCTTTCACACACCACACACTTACAAAGTCCTTTTGAGATCTCAATCTCACATAGAGCACCCTAGACAATACAATTCTTGTGCAATCCTATCTCAATCCACCTTTGTTGTTGAGAACACATGCATATACATACATTCATTTTGAGCCTTTAGGTGGGCGACAAAGTACTCTAGTTATACCAAAGATGAAATACAATTTTTCATTTGGAGCATGAGCACATTGGTAAGTATGAAACATTTACAATGTTTTCACATTTCCTTTTGTATGTGAATAGGGACTTTACAGCATATCCAAGGGTGCCCTTTTTGTTTAAAAAAATATTTGGATCATGATGATTTTTCACTCTTTTTGGTTTCTCTTTTTCTTTAAAAAAAAGGAGTAAAATTAAAGGGATAATGGTAGGGTAATGAGTGTTCCCAAACCATCCTTCATCTTCTTCTTTCTCTTATCTTTTTCTTCCTGTACTGCATTTTGGCATTTCTTGTTCCTCTTTGTTGGTGATGTAGTCCACTTGCTTTGCTAGTTCGTCATTGCTCAAGTGTGGCATGTGGCAGGTACGATAGCATCTCATACTTCTTGTTATCATCACAAGGAACTTTAGACACAAGACTAGTTAGTAAAAAGACCCACATCTAGTAAATAAACAAATTTTCCTAGTTACCAAGTAGGAATTTTCATATTCAAACTAGGTTTTTAATTTTGTTACATAGAAATGAAGCTATATGTAACATTTGAGTAAACATTTTTTTAAGGATAATATAATTTTTATTTTATTTTTTTCCCCTCCCCAGCCGACTGTTGCGCTGGAAGGGGAGGGGAATAGTAACGAAGTAGAAGCTCCTCGGTGGAGCTCGCGGGTATGGCACGGCCATGCATGCCGACATGAGGAGAGGGAGGATCCCCCTCCCTTCTCTATTTAAATAGGGGGAGACGTTGCCATCGAGGATGAGGGGAATATGTGAGGAGGAGGGCCGCCAGTCTGTAACGTTGAGGGAGAGAGCGGGTTACGCCAACCACGCTGCCGTCTTGCAATAGGAAGGAAGGAGGACCCCCTCATCGTCGCTCTGCCAAACAAGGCTGTCGAGCTGCCGCTGTCGAAGGATTTCGAAAGCAATGTCGCAACTTCAAAAGTCCTTGATAAATTTCAGGATAGAAAATCAAGTAAGAGAACGAAGTCAAATCTGTTATGACAATAAATTCTTCCTGTGATGTTGATCAGTTGGGAAGATAAAAAATGTACATGATCATATAGAATTCTTTGTATTGAATGAACCATCTTCAAAAAAACATAGAAGAGTTCAGATAATATATATCTTGTGTGTCTCTCTTTTTCTGCATTGCTGTTAGAATAATCATTGTGCTTTGGTGATGGAGTAGATGGAATGAAAAAGTGGCATATGGAGAGCCCTTGTAGAGTTGAGATACTTGTACCAAAAGTAGGAGATGTAGAGCTTCGACCAGTAAAACTTAAGAACATTGCTTGTTTACAATTCTAATAAGAACAGTTTCAGGTTTCCTTTCGTAAGCAGTTTCAGCTCCTTCATTACATCAAGTGTCATGTTTTCTGTTTCAGCAAGTCGATTCTGGTTCAAGTTATCAGCTAAAAAAAATATGCATCTTCTTTTGGGTGGATTGGATTCGTAGTAAATAGAGCTTGTAAAATCAAATTTGAATCAAAGGTCCATAAGAAGATTTTCCCATACGATATATAAACAGACTCAAGTGGTCTCGGTTTGTGAATGAAGAACAATTTGGAAGCCCAACAAATAAATAACGGATTCTCTCGTAAAGAAAATTGATTTGATAGATAAAAGTTGTATGTGATCACTTTCCAATCATCTGTAGAAAGATTAGAAAAGAGCACCAGAGTTCGTTCTGATCCATCCATAACCACCTCATGACATTCACTTCATCAGGGACTTCATCCACAGGAGCTTCAGTGTTCCTCTCTCCTCGATTCAACGACAGCAGCAATGATGCTAGTAATACCATCATGAAAAACACAGTTCTGAAAGCTCTCTTAATAACCTCTGCATCCGGTCCAATCCTGGGTCAATTTTTAGTGATTTTCTTCACTTGTATCACTCTGGTTGCTAAAAGATACTATGGAATGCAATAAATTTTGTGGAGGGAGCTGTAGAGGGAAAAGATCAACAGGACATCCTTCTGAGAATCAAAACACAGCTGTAGCTGTTGGAATCAGGGCCATAGTCAGCAAGCGCAAGCTCTGTTGAGGTACACAACTGCTCGAGTTGAGGGAATTGACATGCCAGAGACTGCAAAAGATGCCTAACCATGAAGATTGATATCCAGTGGGACAAACAGGGGTCGAGATGTTGTTCAACGCTTGCAGGAACACCATACTTTATTGCAGGAGAGTTTCTGAAGGGATGGCATCAATCTTGGCATGCAGCGTTGCTTCTGTTGCTCTCGTCTCCAAAAGGAAACGAATCAGTGTTTCGGCTCACAGTCTCCACAAAAGACGAATCGGTGTCTTAGCCCACAGTCTCCATAGTAAAACCAATCGTAAAGATCGTCGTCCTTTTTCGCCATTGCAGCGATGATATCTTTACCTTCTCCTCTCCTTTTTCCCCTTTATACTGCAATAGGTACATCACTCCTCAGTCCGCGGCCAAAGATGCTTTCTTCTACGGCTTCTCGATCTTCCTTCGACGGCCCAGGCTCTTCAATGGAGCAAATTTAGATTAACAGCCCACCATCTTCTTTGTCGACTTCATCCTTCTTCATGATCATGTTGTTTCGTCTTACTGCAGCTCTTCGTTATTCCAGTTCTCGTCGTCTTCACCTGCAGCTTCGTCCTTGTCGTTGAGCTCCCCGAAGTCCCCTCTTCTTTTGCGTTTTTAATGTCCTCCCCTCCATGCTACCTTTAATCGATCCTTCTCATTCCTTCCAGTTGAAGCCTACTCCTCAAACGAGTCGCCCTGTTAAGCCGCAGAGTCCCCGTATCTCCCGTCTATTCCAGTCGTAGTCTCCTTTCGAGCTCCCCTCTGTTTAGCCCAGAGTACCGTCTTTTTCCCCCCCTTTACGATTCAAAAAAAAACTCTTTTCTTTTTCTTTCTCGTAGCTCCCAGAATGTCCGTTTCTCCCAGATTAGCTTTTCTACCCCCACCAGTAAAGCGGCTCCTGAAAATAGCCATCTAAATTCGTTCCTTTCGTGGGCCTCTTTGGCACAACCATATCTTTGTCGTTTCCTTTGATGAAGACTCAATCAAATTTCTGTCAACTGTAAGTTTGTTCAGAGTAAGTGTTCCTACAAGCCTTCAAGCAAATAACATATGTAATAGAATTGGCATGCACCCCTTGATGTTGCATCTCCTCATAGCATCGCATAGCCATATCACCTTCACGATTATGAACATAGGCATCTAGCATTATTGTCCACAATATAACATCATGGACAGTCAATTTCTCAAATGCTTCTCGTCCTTCCTTGATAAAGCCATATTTTCCATACATGTCCACGAGCATGTCACCAACAATAGAGTCTCTTTCTAGGCCCCTTAGGATGATCTCAACATGTATCTCTTGACCCATTGGGAATGCTCCTATGCTGCCACAGGCTTTCAAACGAACCCTTGGTCACAATCAAAGTGGTCCATGAGATTGCATCTCGAGTCACCAATCTACCAAAACTCCTTATTCTTCTCCGTCTTCGGCATAGAATGAAAGAGCAAACATAACAACTAAGTATGTACAAAGTATCAAATCACACACACGACTTTTGGGTGGTTTTCACACCTCGAATGCGCAGCAATACGACACCGCGCTGTGCCGCCATCGGACGGCTAGTCACCCCCCCCTCTCCCACGTGGAAGCTTTAGAAGCTTCCTGGGGGGGAAGCTTCTAAAGGGCTTTCTTAGCCCCCATTCCCCCTTGGTGTTAAAATTCCCCCCTCTCACCCCCATGTTTAATCTTTAAAGCCCCCTTTTATACCCATGCTTAAACCCCATTCCCATTACCTTGGAACAAAAGTCACCTCCCTCCCCTCCCCCCCCTCCCCCCCCCCCCCCCCCCCCCCCCCCCTTTTGAAAGGGTCATAAGCCCCTTTTTCCCCTATAAAGGGTGGCTTAAAGGTCCTACTATTACACCCCCGTGTTTATAAAAAAAAAAAGCCACTTAGCCCCTTTCCTTAAGTTTTTTTTTCGTATTTTATAAATCCTCAACCACACCCCCTGTGTATTAACCCTTAAACCCCTAACCCTTGGCTTGGGAACCACCCCTCTTTCCTCTGTATTTATACCTTCCCTAGCCCTCCCCTTGTGGCGTATTGAAACCCCCTTTTAAGTTTGACTTAAGGGTCCTTCGACCTTATTTATAACCTTTACGGTTACTATATCCCCTTAGAAGTTCTCTCCTACACCTTGTGTTTTTTTCATCCCTTTTCGTTCCTCGTTTGAGCGAATCATTAAAAGACCATTAAGCCTTCCCCATGGCTTCAATGGGTCTTAATCGTAGAAGACTCTGAAACACCCTTTTGAATTTCCCTGACTTCCAAGGAGGGAGCCTTCCAAAAACTACTATCGACAAGCGGTGCAAGGAAGCGACGGTGGAATTCCTAGGAGGAGTTGTAGAGCTGCTTCCACGTTCAAAAAACTACAATTGCGATGCCTCCTAAGAAAGTCCAAGGCGTAGCCACGGGAGGGTCATCTCCCGGTATCCATGTGGATATCTCACCCTAAAACCAGGTTTTTCTTCTTGGCTTTAATTCGGTTTTAAGTCGATCATGCAAAGAGAAATTGTTAGGGATAGGATATATTTGTCCGAGTTATTTGTAACGAAGGAGTTTAGCTTATTTGAATGAATGATAATGTATAGAACTTAGTTTCCTTCGAATTGCATCAAGCATTATAAATTACGAGCAAGATTATCCATTTTCTATAGTAGTATATTTTAGTTAAATCCTAAAGGTATATAAATTATATCTTGCACCATTAGTCTTATTCCTTTCGCAACGAATCATTGTAATTGATTAAATTCATGAAAGGTTTCTTTCGTTGCTCAAATTATAGGAAGTTATCATTGCTAATTGCACATCTTAGCAAGGGAAATGTTTGTTATTTGGCATGAGTTCATCTGCAAGGAAAAATGAAGTTTAAATTGAACTGTATTGACTGAAAAGTAAATTGTCACAAGGATAGCAAAACTGTGACAAGACGATTAATATTACCTTCCAAAAGATATCCAAACCAATCTAAACATAGAAATATTCATACCCTAAGCACTTGACTACTTCCCTTATTGTAGGGTCAAAAAAATTCTTAAAGATAAAGAACTAGGGCTGTCCCCAAGATCCTTAAAAAGAAACCCTAGGCCCGACATACGTCAGCTTAAAGGATCTAAAACGGATTATTCCATCGCAGGACTTGTGCAGCAAGTACGAAATCATTTAGTCTTGTGATTGATTCACAAGGAGAAAGGGTAAAAACCCTCAATAAGGATGGTAGATCCCTACGCAAGTTATCTTGCAAAAGGACGTATTTTTGGATATCCTTCTAAATAAGGAAAGTTGTAAACTGGAAACTAGCATATCTAAGGAACTTTAGGGTTGTCCAAGTTGGGTTAATAAGGTACGCCCTACACCGGAATGTAAAGGATCTTGCCAATTTACAAGACACCTTGGGAACGAGTGCTGATACACTCAAAAGGAAAGAACACTTCCTTAGCAGTTTGCCAAACAAAACGGTTGATTAATGGAAATGTTTGTGCTTGCTAGAGATTTTAGGGCTCTGTTTGAATTATGAATTACAAATTAAATGAGTACCTATACTTCAGGTTAAAGGCCTGAAGGAAGAGGCAGTTTCAGTTACCCCCGACTACCTGCCTAACCCTAACCAAGGGGGTTGTTCACCGCGCCGGGAACGTGGATCGAACCCGCCGCAAGAGGTCTCTCTGTTGAGCTCTACTTGGAGTAGGAGGATGCTTGGGTGCCAGGGGGGGATCTGGCCGTAAATCCCTCGCCTTCCGGGTCTTGCACAAGAGGCTAACGTGACTCGGGATTGGATCTCGAGGCCCGCATACTAGTTTACGCGCGGAAGCTTGGAATAGTGATCCCTGGGGATTACTGGATAGCCCTCGGTGGATTATGGACAAGCCTACGGGCGGAACTCTTTGTATTTCAAAGATAAAATGTTGAAATGCTAAAAAAAGAACTTGCTTGATATTGTTTTTCTATGTCACGTGATAAGATTACGTGAAGGAACCAATTCTTAACAGGATTAATTAAAGAAGCTGACTGTTATATGTCAAATTAATGTGTTAGATAATTACATAACTAAAACAAACCGAGGAAAGTGTGGAGGATAGACCATGGGTCCGTCCTACGGTTGGGTGGTCCCAGTTAGCCGAGAACTTTTCTCAAAAATCTCAAAGAACAGTGGGATGATCATCAAAACGAATAACGAGAGCGATGACCTAGAGTTATGTCTTACCCGATTTACGCTATTTTAGGGGAACGGAATGGGACTATGCCTTATGGTAGAGAGGTTGAGCCTTGCATCCTTCTCGTTTCCCATTCTCCTTGAACCAAGTGCAGCGTGAATCTGCTTCGGACCTGGCGTTTTTGCGTAAAGTAGTTCACTCGGGTCTGACGCTAGTTGCTGTTAGCTAATGACCAATCAGGAAAACCCTAATTCCGGTCGATCCTAAGTGGGAACGGCCAGGATACTTCCGCTACGTGGCAGACGTGGGAAGACCTAGATCGCAAAACTCGTAACATTCCATGGGAGTGCCGGGCGGAGTTTTCTAGACATCCTTTCCGATGGACTGCTAAGACGTGTCCTGGATGATACTAGTGGACACGTTACACTATAACTAGTATAATGACTCTTACTTAGTAAATGTATGAAATTTTCCTAGTTACCATGTAGGAAGTTTTGGATTCAAACTAGTATTTTAATTTTACTAGACAAATGTATATAAAGCTAGAAAAGTAAAATAAGCATGTGTTATGCTTGTGTGTTGTGCCTAAACCTATGTTGCCAAGTATATCAGAGTTGTTAGTGTAGCTTATGTCTCAATCTCCTCTTGCATGTTTTTCATCTAGAACAAACTATTTCATGTATAAGCAATGATGGAATAAGCTTTTATTGTAGCCATTGTTTGCACCAAACATAGTTTTGCAATGCAAAGATGAGTATCTATAGAACTATATTGTGATGCAGTAGGTAATATGGAGATTTTATTATGGTAACATAAGAAACATGCAAAACTATTAAGATAAAAACCTGTCAATTCAATTTTTGCATTCCATCTATTCATATTCTCATGCATGGTTTATGTTTGATATCTCGATAATCATGTATTTGCATGCACTTTCATTTATAAAAATTGTGCATGCACGTGGTATGTATTGCAAGAGAGATATATTTTATAAGAATTGACAACTGTACAACTTAGGTGAGAAGCTTGATCTTTGCAAGGCATAAAACTTTTAAATGCAAGACACACACATGCACATGATTTCAATCCTTCACTTCTTTGCATGTGGATGATTAAATATGCATGTGCATGCATGTTATCCTTCTTTAATGACACTTGAACATTTTCATGCTTGTGCAAAACTTAAGATAACCTCATAAATGAGCCTATTCAATGCTATCAAATGTAATAGATTTACTAAATTAACTCTCTCTCTCTCTCTCTTTGATTTTTAAAGGATATACACCCATTACATAAATTAGTAAGTTTTCATTTTCTATGTTTCTTCACAAAAACAAACACAAATACAAATTTATGTAATGGTATATCCTTTAAAAATCTTTGTGTGTGTGTGTGTACCAAAAACTTCTAAAGTAACGAGGGTGCACATGCATGTGCTAGAGCATTGCCTCCTTTTTATCTGTTTTGGGCATTTAGAAAATGTTCATGTCTTGCATATTTCTTCAACTACTATATCATTTAGAGAAATGGCACAAAACTATCACAATGGCAGTTAGATTAACCAAAATTTTTAGTTTTACAGGATAGGAGGTTTGGATAACATTCGTGCAAGGTCTATCATAAGAGATTGAAAACATTTTGGATTACTCACTATTCTAGCAACATAGATGAACCTTCTCTTTTAGGAAACTATCATAAGATGAGATAAGACCTCATTATAAGTTGGCCAATCAAATCATGCGTATTGTTTTCACTACCCATACATACATGGAAATATACTTGCCATAGAATCCCATCAATTCATCTAATGTTCCTCCATAATTGATGAGTTGGCACTTTCAGTTGCTTTATTGATTTTGTGTTGGTACTTAAACCTGGGAAATCCTCATGCACTGATCTCTATTCTATTCTAATATGAAATGGTTCTTTTTTGGCAATAATCAAATACGTGACTTGATTATTAGAAAGATTAACTTGATTACATTGCTATCACTACATTGAATTTTGGATAAAACTAGAAAGCTACATTACTCAAAAACATTATAGGAATTCCCTTTGGATATAAGAGAAAACTTTGTTAAATCAATAAATGTTTCTCATATTTTAGACATTCCAAGCTCCTTTTGCATGGAGCTTATAAATATTTGCTGACCGTGAAGCCTAAAGCATAAGATCCACTGTGGTAGCATGCCAACCACTTGCGAGCCTATGCTCCACGGGGACACCTAGGCCATCTAAAACCTAATTGCCCTTCCACTTGCACCAAGGGGTTGCATGACAATCAATGTCACTATGCAATTGGCCATACCATCAAGCACCCATATGATTGTCACTCTTCCATTTTAATCGAGAGTAGGTGCTCATCATTGACGTTTAATCCCCCTCCAATTAGTTCACTAACCTATATGCTAATTCACATGAAGGAACACCTACTCACTACAACCTTCCAAACTAAATTGGCAATAGGCGAGTGAGCTAGCAACAAGGTAATATTATAAGATGAGGCCCAAACTCCTTACCCTAGACTTTGGACCTACACTCATAATGATCATTGACGATACAAACTGGAAGCATGTCAAAGTAGAGGTACAATACTAAACATAGTCTTAGCACAAGAAAGGTGTGTAAGATGAGCATAGAAAGAATAAGAAAAAAGATGTGAAAAATAAAGAATGTTGATTAAAAGAGAAATTCAAGAAAAGAGCACACTCTCAATGTACATTGTGCAAAATGCCATCCAAGATGAGCTGATCAAGTACCTTGGTACCAAGCTTTCTGTGAGAAAGGAGATGCTTGAAGAGAGATGTACAAGGGGAAATCATACTTGATGAAGTTGTTCCATTGCACTATGGTTTGAGATTTTCACGGTGCAAAGAGATGAGAAAGAGATCCAACTAAGGACCAATATCAATGATCGTTATTGAGACATTGTTGATGTACATGCCATATGAGAAATACACCATTGAATAAGATAGTTCTAGTCCCATTTCCAAGTCATCAAGCTCAAGTGGCTCTTATAGTATCTCCATGGCTTGATATAAGATGGTTGTAGTAATTTTTGGTGATTGTCTCCGTGGCTTGATATAGGCTACCTGCAACCATTATTGGGTCTTACCTCATGAAGTCATATAATTGCCATCTCAAGGCTCCTTTGGACATGCACACCATTGATATGATTCAAGGTAATTCTTGCTTGCTAGGATCATGCCTTCTTCCTTTAACAACTTACTTCCTTTTCAAAAGTCTACAATGATAGACATAATTACTAGCAGATATTGTTTGTACGCATAATCAAATTTGGCAAAGAGAAATGGTTTAAAGTTACTAATAGTGTACTTACCAATAAGAATGATGTATCACACATCCACGATAATTGTGTGATCTCCCAGTGCTTTTACAATTTTGGAGCTTGGTCAACCTAAATGAGTTTTCATCTCATCTTGTGAGCTCTATTGCCTCTAGGTCAAAACACATTGCTCACATTCATTTTGGGCCATTGGGCTATAAAGTTGCCATCATGAAAAAGACTACATTGGCCCCTCCACTAAATGAGTGATGATGAGCAAATGAATCCTCCAATGGATGTTGGTGATTCTACTCTTTGATGAAAAGCCCTTTTTTAAAAGTGCCTTGAGTGGATCCACTTAAATTTGATGACAAGCACATTTTAAAGCTATGGGAGTAGGATGGAATCAATGAAATTTTAATGGTGAAAGAACTTGCATATCCACCACTTATGTACACTTGCATCTCCCCTCAGAATGCACTAAAAATACCCAAATAAATGCAGGGGAATGAATAGAAGTGCTTTCTCCAATGCATAGTCCTTGACAAAAAGTACCAATACTATCATTGACATGAAAATATGAAGGGTGCCTATACAAATTCTCATAGATTGGTGGCCTTGAAACCATATTTGCAAACTTATAAAACCATTTTGATAGCAACATTTTAAAATGTAGAGATTATGTAGAAATTCAACTCCTTTCATTTTTCCACATTATGATGGCAAGTCCCCTCTTAAGCAACATTTGAATGTTGATGGATCTATGTGGCCATTGATAGAAGGATAGAAAGTCTGAAATTATGAGGAGTTTCTTCTAGTATTGAACACAGTCTCTTGGACTGGCTTGATTTGCTACTATTTAGGTTGATAGATAGAAATCATGATGAAGCTTTGTGGTTGCACATATTAAACCTAAAAAAGGTGGTTAGGAAGATAAACTCAAAGGGAGTTGAACCCCAAACAAATTATGTGTGTTTACCGAGGAGTCTACCTGCACAACTCAAAAAATATATTTGTAAAGAGAGATACATGATTGCTTGTAAAAGGCAATCATGCTTTTCTCTGTGTGTGTGTGTGTGTGTGTGTGTGTGTGTGTGTGTGTGTGTGTGTCTCTGTGTGTGTGTGTGTGTGTGTGTCTCTCTCTCTCTCTCATATGCACACATTGAGTAAGAGCATGCACCTTCAAATATACATACACATATGGATAGCTTATGTGCACCCCTACCTATATACTCTAACAAAATTTAGAACTTATAGAATAAAACTAAGTGGATTCACATGTCAAAGTAAAAAGTCAACTCTAGTTTACATCATCTAGTAACCTTCCATTTTTGTATTCTATAGTTGTCATCAAATCATTGTGCCACAAGTCCTAATTGTATCACATGTTATGTAGAAGCCAAATTTTTTAAATTGTGGATGTTGAGGATGGGCATGGATTTTACACTACATCCATCTTGCATCCCTTGGATGTCTTCCCATGCCGCACTGCTTTATTTGAGACCAAAACATTGTTGCGGACTTCTATTTTTGTAGATGTCTACCATATGTGTGAATGGCTTGACCATAAATTCTTAGATATCATAACAATAAGCAATTATAAAATAAAAAAATGAAGATTTTGTGGAAAATAGAGAAATCTAATCCTACCATAAAATTAAGATTTATAAAAAGAAAGTATCCTACCATTAGCCAAAAAACCTTATCCTTTCCCTCCTCTACGTTTTGGAGTTCCCACATAATTCTCTAGAGTACTACCTCAGTTCTTTTTCTTTTTGTTCCATTCACAAGGCAAGTTTGTACTTTGTGCTCTTGAGCTAGCACAAGGTGCACACAAGCAAAATAAGCAATACTCTCTAGTTTTGTACTGTGTGATACTACAATATTCTACATCTCCATCATCACTCGATAATGTGTAGTCTCCAAGCTTCAGTCTCCAAGGTAAGAAAGTACATCTCTCATTTGTAACGGTCGTGATAATCATCATAACTAGTTGATCCTAAGAGGTACTATGTTTCTATTGTACTATAATCTCATAGATGCAGCTGTAATTCCCACAGTGTGATTAGGCACGAGAGACAAGGCATTATATATTTAATCAATCACCATCACCACTCCTTGATAGTTCAAGTACTATTTTGTAATAAATTTCAAGATTCTTGTTTAATAGTTTTTAAAATATATTATGGTTGTAAGATCCATAGAACCAAATGATCATCTTTTCAATGTACTACAACCACCATAAAGAAGTCCATTTTTACTTGGCTTATTGCTTGTTGTGTTAAGAACCAAGCTTTCATGGTGTGGAATGTGGCACACCCTTGCTTGGCATGGTCTACCATGTATATTGTTATATCTACAATCTGTTATGCCAAGGTTATTTGACTAATCAATAGCCACAAATGGGGGTCCTTTGTGCACAAGGGTCTAGACCTCCAATACCCATGCACTTGCTCCTCACTAGTTCCAGCATGAGAGGGCATCAAATCTTGGGTAGAGGCATCTGAAGTGGAATCATAAACCTTCTATTGTGAACTGAATGCTAAAATTTGAATCATGTGGACTACAGGTTGTAGTTATAAACATTTCTACTTAGATGTCACAAATGAGCTAAATGTTGAAATTTGAATTATGCAGACTATAGGTTGCAATACTACTGAGCATTACTATTGTCTATGCTGAAGCATGATGGCTGTTACTATAGATGCTACATATGAACTAAATGCATGATAGAATCTATTGTTTCATCCCAATATCCACAAGACCTTGATGATGTTGTTGTCTCAATGACATCTATGGAGTGGTTGCTTTGTGCTACTACATTGAACTTGGCCGCCTAATGATGCATGCCTACATGGTCAATACTTGTATAGATGATGATGATGCATTGACATGCTAATGTTGCTACTACTGAGACTACAAGCTAAACCCGATATGGAGATGGATAGCGGGTGAGTTCGGATGGCAAAGTCTTCATATACGAGTACATGTACTGAAGGATTGGCATGCTCCTACTCTTTCTTGACTGCATTGAAGATGGAGCTTTCTTTGCACCTAAATTATTGAATACAGACTACCCATCTCATGCATGCCCTATTACTTGCGACCTGTATATGATGCCCAGATTCTGATTTTGGTAGCCAATTGGGCTTCATTACAAATTGCTCCTTGGTCCCTACCAAGACTCTCCTGGTCCCTCAGGTAGGCAACCTCATCTAATGGGACTATCTTGGTCCCTACTGAGACCACAGAGTATTGGTTGTTGAATGTCATCCCCTCAATCATAAGGATGACATGTCCTTATGAATGTCATGTCCTCATAAGCATAGCCAAGCATTGAGAACCATGGTTAGAGTCTCAGAAACTGAAGGCTACAAAAATATGGTGCATCTACTAACACATAATTAATGTACATTACAAAAAATGTATCAAAAGAAGCATTGACTATTACTCTTCATAACATAAGCATCTGATCCTGAGTCTGAACTTGCCCATAGTTATCTAGGATTAAGAACCTGGACAATGTTTGCTATGACTGACAACCGTGTAGCCTTGGCCATAGTTGTTTGGGATGAGAACCATGGTTATAGTCTTAGAAATTGAAAGCACCAAAAATATGGTGCATCATCCCCATAGTTAGGTCCTTTTGAATTCCTTGCTATTGTCCAGCATTTACATGTATCAAAAGCCCAAGAAGATAGTGATTAGACATGCTTCCATTTCTACTTACTTCGAATTGCTTCTCAGATAGCTGCCTCACTACTAGATCATAACACCTACACAACAAATAGTGGCACTTCATAAAAACTCTCATGTGGCTTGATCTCTCTTACCCCCTACTGTAACTCTAGGAAAAGCTCATGACTTCTACAAAACATATGACTCCTACATCATTGATGTCTTTAACTCTCTTGAGTAATCACTACTGTAGCTATGAATACCCTCTTGAAAGGTACTACAATCAGCTACTCACTACTTAGTGTGGTGTCAAGCTGAATGTCATGTTCTCATAAGGATGACATGTACTTAAGAATTTTATGTCCTCATAAGCATAGCCAAACATAGAGAACCATGGTTAGAGTCTCAGAATTTGAAGGCTGCAAAAATATGATGCATCTACTAACACATAATTAATGTGCATTACAAAAAATGTATCAAAAGAAGTACTGATTGCTACCCTTCACAACAAAAGCATCTAATCCTGAGTCTGAACTTGCCCATAGTTTTCTAGGATTAAGAGCAAGTTATTTGGACAATGCTTGCTATGACTAATAGTAGTGCAGCCTTGGCCATAGCTCTTTGGGATGAGAACCATGGTTACAGTCTTAGAAATATGGTACATCACCCCCATAGTCAGGTTCTTTTGACTTTCCTGCTATTGTCCAGCATTTGCAGGTATTAGAAGCCCAAGAAGATAGTGACCAGACATGGTTCCAATTTTGCTTGCTTCGAATTGCTTCTCAGATGGTTTCTTAAGTACTAGATCATAACAACTGCAACAACAAATAGTGGCACTTCATAAAAACTCTCATGTGGCTTTATCTCTCTCAACCCCTACTGTAAATCTGGGAAAATCTTATGAATTATACAAAAAAGAGGATTCCTGCATCATTGATGTCTTTAACTCTCTTCAATAATCACTATTGTAGCCATGAATACCCTCTTGAAAGATACTATAATCAGCACTATTTAAATCAAAGCTATTGCCAATGAGAGGAAAAACTTGCCATAGTAGAATGCAAAATCCAATAATCATTGCACTATCCAATTCAAACATGAGCAGCCCAATCTGCCATTTAGTCTCAGAGATAGATTTATCAACAATCACATACCTAGAGATAGATTTCTTAATTTGCAAAAGCTTCAAAGAGATTATCGATAATTTGGTGTTGTGAAATGGATCATAATTCCAGTCTGAGCAGCCCAATTTGCCATTAAGTCCCGGAGATAGATTTATCAATAATCACATACTTGATCTCTCTTACCCCCCGCTATAACTCTGGGAAAATCTCATGATGAAGGGAAGAAGAATCATATGCAAGAATCCTCTACAATAGGAATCATATGCAAGAATTGGGTGCAGGAATTGTTTGTAGGAATCAGGCATAGCAGGAACTGTCTACAGCTTGCAAGGCATTAGCAGGAGGATGAGGAGGAGGAAATGACCAATGGTTAGCTGATTATAGCATACATGCACACTTAGTACTCCATTGGTAATCGAGTAGCACTGTAAGTATACACCACATCACATGGCCTCCTCTCAAGTCTACTTTCGTCCACCCTAAGCCTAATTATCCTTTCAAAACCCTTTGATTAATGTGTTTTTAGTCTTTTAGTGCTTTGAATATCATTTTGGTGTTCTAAGGGGTTGTTCTATCCGTTTCATGTTACTATGTATCAAGCTCACTTCCCAACCATAGAGTCAATACGAGCTCTTCCCCAATCAGCAACATGTCAAGTAAAGCTCCTATCACAAGGGTTGTCCTCAACACTATCTTGATGTGTGGATGAGACTACTAAGACCATATGCATAGAGTGTCATGATCACATAAGATGTGATGCAAACAAGTCCTTGAGTCATTTTAGGTCAAGCATATTTTCCAATTTCTTTAGGAATTAAGGCACTCCCAAAATCACTCTTTTGCTATCTACTTTGATAGCTAGACTGCCATTGCCCTTACTTTGAGCCTAGCCTTCCATTTGAGGAGTAAGCACAAAGGGGTTCATTATCATCTTGCGTGTGAGTAGATTGATCAATAGCTCTTTGACTTGATTTTGTTCATGGGGGCTAATGTCTGCACATATGTCTTGCCCAAGGCTTTACCCATTAGTAGTCTTGGGGATACTTTGTGTTGAGTTGAAAGTGGAAATTTACTCTTTCATTGGGTAGAGGGGCCGTCTTTTTCCCCTCATTACATTATATATCTTTTGTGTATGAAGAAATATCCTAATGCAGAAACATAAATGAAAGCATACAACAAAGCATAAATTCAAAAGAAATAGTTAGGGTTAGGGTAACTTAGAGACAATGAACACAGTGGAATTTGAATGAAGAATCTGCATTAGCTCATAGATTTATGTTATAAGCTCAACATTATCAACAATATTTCTTGCAAAAAACAATCACATAGTGAAAATCACCTATATTGCACACACAAGTGGATGGGTGTGTGTGTGTGTGTGCTTGCATGGGCAAGGAAAACACATTTGATAAGCTATTAACATAATTTTATGTCCATCACAGGATTTTTTGCAGTTGCTTGTGCCACAATTGTGCAGTTCACATTATTATCAAAATTGGATTGAAAACTCAAGATACGCAAGCAAGGGACATAATTTGGTCTACAAAATCTGATAATTATCTTAATAGATCTACCCTAAACAACATATATGCCTTTTTCTTCAAGCACATTAAGAAAGTGTGTTTGTAATTATAAGTGTGCACATAGTCCTAAAGGTTGGCAATTGGTGAACCTTAGTACTGATTTTAGACACATGAAAAATAACATGCTTGGAATTATGCATTCTTCTCTAGGGAGATCCCATCCTAGTGAACTAGGTGGTTCAAATGTGCAAGGAGATGATCGTGAGAGCCAAAGGCATGAAGAAACCTCTCAAGTTCAAGGCAAATCTAGCATAGTTGATTCAAATAGACAACGTATGTGGTGTGATTGTTGCGCATATTGTAATGGTGGGAGGAGTGTTGGTCCACAAATGTTTCTTAGGCACCAAGAATTAAATGCCAAATATGATGCATTAAGTATGCAAGTTGGGATTACTAGTTCTCATGAACCCAATACCATGGAGTCTAACAAAGGGCAAGAAGAACAAATCAATGATCAAACTATCAATACTTGTGTACGTCCCCCCTCAGGTCATGAAAATAACTCAACCACTCCTACTATTGACCATGTCGAGTCTCCTCAAATAGATTCTTATATAGATGAGTCATCACCACATCAACAAACCATCAAAAAAATAATTGAGCTTCAAGCTTTTCGGGATGAGAACCAAATCTCAATTACTGCACAAGAGAAGATGCTCCAACTATTATTTGGAGACATGGGTAATCCAAGGGTTAGGAATCAAAGAGTTGGAGAGTTCAAGCCAAGTTTAAGTAAGCTATTGGTGCAACTACCTAATACATGGGATGGATACCTTGACGGAGTCAGAGTCCCTACATCTTGGGAGAAACTAGACTCTATGTATCATGGTCTTAGCATGGTCCAACCTAAATGTTATAGGTATTGCATGGGAAGTAAAAACAATGATCATAAAATTAAGCTTCTTAGACCAAGCAAGGAAGATTCTTATGCCAAAGATGTAGTCTTCTATTCTTATAAACAAAACATGTGGAAAAAAATACTAAAGCGTGATTGTATTGAATGTTGTGACAAGTGCAAAAAATCCAATAAACCAATGAAAGAAATGTTAGCTATTGATTATTTGCCCCTCAAGAAACAATCAGAGCTTTTAGTGTGATCCAAGTCACTTTGTCATGATTTCCTAAGCACGTGGCATCACAAAGCAAGATGGCTAGGGAAAGACATCCATATGCAACCAGAATTCATTAATGAGTTTTGAGATGGAACAAAGTGTCACAAGTATCAAGATTTTTGGAATCCTGATGCTGAGTATGAGATGGTTGTTGTATGCACAACCCTACATGTGGGAAAGCATATACAACTTTTCCAAGGTCTTATTTTTCAACACTTCTAGAACAAGGTTTTAATCATGAGACGCAAGAGTACAATTTTGTTTGTAAGCAATGTTGACATTTCAACCATGCAAAAAGAAAATATGTAGGGGTGATCCTTGAAACTTGGCACTTCTTTTACATTGAGATGGCTTCCAACCCTCTTGCACCACACAAAAGGATTGTGGTGTGGTAAAAAACAAGGTCCTTAATGGTGGAAAGGGCTCTGTGTTAGGCATTCTTCCCGTTCTGTTCATATCGTTTAGTTGCTCTAAAATTATTCGTAATACTCTTGATGTGTTTCAAACTTTTTTAAGACCACTTATTATGGAGCTGCAAGATCTTTACATAAATGGTATACAAGTATTATATTACAACTACCCTATAAGAAAGATTTTTGATAATCCAATGGGACAATCAAGCTTTTGTGTTGTTAGATCGATTTGATGATGGTCATGTGTGATCATCCCACACGATGTAAAATAGGATCCTTCAAAGATGGTAGGCAATTCTTTTGTCATAGGGACAAATCCCAAGCAAATTTAGATACTAGTAATCCCTCATTCCAAGGATGCTATCTATATGATGGTAGTCGATATCAAGCAAGATATCCTCCACCCCAGTGGTCCATAGGTGAAATGATTGATGCCTTAACAAGTTCAAAGAGGGTTTTTACACAAGTTGAAAAGGAAGGAAAACTAAAGGTTTCAGGGTTATCTAGAGAGTATATTCGATGGAGAATATATGATTTATATGGTTTCAACTTGTTAGCAGACTTGGTGTATGATGCGATGCATGTGTTATCTCTAAATATGTTTCAAAAATATATACGAGCACTCATGAGAGCCATGTCCAATGAAATGAAAAAGGTGAGAAATTTTTGTTGTGAGAAGTATTTTAACCTTTCTCCACCCTCGATTCATCATGGACGGTGGCCTCACAATCCAAGTAAGTACGATGAGAGCTTTAAGGCTGAAGAGAACTAGAAGTTCATCCAATGGTGCTTACCATATGTTTTAAGTATAGTTGATGAGATACCAAATACAATTGCTAATTTAGGTTTGTTGCTTATTGATATTACATATGCCTTCTATAATTATAGTCGTGGTATTGGATGGTTTGGGTATTGTACATAGTTTATTTTCTGCTTGGAGAGTTCAAAAGGAAGAAGCCTTTGGTGATACTTCTTCTCCCTTAGAACATGTTGCAGGAAATGGAGAACTATTAGATGACCTATTGAGACATGGCTCACATGATGTCTATTGGTGTTGTGACTTTGAGTGAATGGGAGCACTATATATAGGAGTGAAGACCAATAATCGTTTAAACGAAATCTCTTACGTAAATTATTATAAGAGAAAAATTTTCACTTCCACATTTAAGTAATTAAAAATGGAAGTAGATGGGCTTTTACCACATAAAAGAATGCTTATCCAGGTACACTCTTTGCTTGTCTTACTTGATGGCTATGCTTTCACTAATTATTGGACACCCTGTTGTTATCCATTTCATGAGAATGGAATTGTAGAGGTTTCTTCAATCGAGAAGGCAAAGGAGATATGGAAATTTCTTGAAAGAGATGATTTTAAATATCCTTTCCACACAATGATATGTGAAAAGGGCATTTTAATCACACAAAAAAGAGATCATATGCCTCTCTCATCAGAAGAACAAAAATATATTACACAATTTCTTTGTATTGAAGAGAGTTCAGTAGTAGGACGTCTAGTTACCACATATAGAAGAATTCTTTATAACATAGAAATACATAAGATTGGAGATGATGTAGTGGTAAAAATAGACACTTTTGGTAGCACATTAGAAAGTGTAGACCATTGGAAAGCAAGACTCACAACCTTCTTTTCCATTCAATGGTATGGAGAGTATCATATCTTTTTTAGTGGGGAGTAAATTTACAAGAAATGCATAACTATAAAAGAAAAAAGAGCGCTTACTTGTAGATCCCATCATGGGAATGAGTATACTACAAACTCAACAACTTCCATTTACTTGGGATTGCATAAGACCATTGAGTTCATTATTCCATAAGTTTATTCCACTACCTTTAGATAATAAACTTGCTCCATATGAGGTAAAATATCTAATTCAAAGAACAAGATTATTACAAATAGGCATAGTCGGTTGCATACCTCCTTGGTTAGAAAAACATGATATTGTGTTGGCAAGAAAACATAATGAAGAAATGGATAGGGAGTACACGCATGCAATGATAAGAAAGGTAATTATAAAGAGAAAAGGTGCAAATTGTCATGATTGAAGTGTGATCATAGTAGATATACACATCTTGGTGTAGTACACCAACGTGATACAAACATAAAGGCGATAAAGGCGAAACCCCTCCGTCTGAATGCCATTGCCCCACTGCAGCTCTCCTACACCTCAAGGATTGGCCCCAAGATACGCTACCCTAACATAAAGCACATACGAACAATCTCCACTCTTATATATTTTGAATGATCCAGGATATAAATGTCCTCACTTGACAATTTCCCAAAGATTCGAGTATCTAGCCTACAGCTTGGGTTTTCTCACAACTCAGCATAGATAATGTGATTGGCAATCAATTGCTATGCATCTAGGAGTTACTATGTGATATGCATAATGTAATTGTGGATGACACACCCCGTTCTTAAGAATTTCATGATTAAAAAACCAACAACGTGAGGTGCAAAACCAATCCTTTAATGATTTCCAAGCTACTTGTAATTGTGGCATGGCTAGTGACTAGCACCGACTTTCCTCGTGCTACTAGTCTCTCTTAAATTTAAATGGTGATTGGCTTGTATGCTATGCATAATCAAATAAATCAAAATTTTAAAAATTTTTAGCGACTACTCACTTACACAATCCCTCTTTCCTCCTATTGTTTAGGTTTTGTATTCGTTGGGTAGGTGTAATGTTTATTTTTATGTATTTTTCATGTAAAATCGATAAAAACATACTCTAATATAGACAAAATGCTCAACTTATCCCTCATGCTCCAGCCTTGTTATACGTTCACGAACATAAAATATAAATTTTTCTAAATTTTTAGGTGTAAAAACCATTTTTTTCTATTTTTTCTCATTTATTGGTTCATAAAATGTGGTATTTTTTTATTTATGTGTCTTGACCAATCAAATTGACTGAACACTAATTTTTTCAATTTTTTATCCCATATGAACTTCATTCCCCAACCCGAAAGAGAATAAACCCTCATTTTCCCTTTTAAAAGACACATTTCGGGTTTTAAATTATTAATTACGACTATGTCTGACTACCGGTGTCGTGCCACTACATGCACACTATGTAAAAAAAATCTAGAGTGTGGCTTCCTTTTAGATTTAGAGAGCCAATGCCATTTTATTCATTAGTATTAGTGTCCATGGTTCAAAATATTAGATTTTTTTGGACAAGTTTTTAGTCAATTTTTGATATTCTAGATATTATCTCTTGTACAAATCCATAAAACTATAGATAACTTCTAGATTAGGAGGACATCTAAAAGAAAGCATGTAGCTTTTAGCCAATTTGAGAGCATTTTATGTAAAAAAAGAGATTAGCGAAATCACGCGACGCGATCGTTGTTTTCAGGTAGTGAACAGCACTCCGAAAGTGGGAGATGAAGAAGGAGTGATTTGGCAGGATCTTGGTCAAGTGTCCTCGTATTTAACCCCCCTTTCGGAGCCATTGGAAGCATGAGATTAGCAATCTGAGCAGCATAGAGGAATGTATTATTTTGTACATGTTTTTATCTATTAGAGTTATATTTTCTCATAATGCTGAAAGAAACTGATAGGCTTCATCTCTGTTAGTATTCTTCTATATTTTCTAATTATTTTTGAGAGTATTCTTCTACATCTTCAATCTCTTCGAACTCCTTCTCTTCCGTCTACTCCTCTCCTTGAATCTACCTGCACCTTGCTGTCTCTTATCTTCAAGAACCTGGCTTGAAACCTTCAACCCTTCTCTTATCTCTACAATCTCCGAAGTCTAAGCTCTTGAACCCCCATACATTCTTATCTTGCCAAACCCCCTGTGGTGACCTTCAACCCTATGCGTTGCAACATTAGTGAACCTGACGTGAAGTCGGTGTAAGAGAACTCCAAGATGGGGGATTCTTCAGGAGATACTCTACAACAATTGGTGCGCATACTGCAGTAGACTCAGCAACAACAAATCCAAATGTTACAACAACAACAACAAAGGCAAGACGAAGAGAAGATTGATTCCACAGCTATCAAGGCCCTAGAGGAAGTTGGGCGTGAATTAAAACAATTTAATGGTCAAAATGTCTTTGTTTTTATTCACTTATATGTTGAAAAAATGCTTTTCTTTGGTGTACCACAACATGCATGGAGCCGTTATTTTGCCAGACTAGCCAATCATGGTCTTCAAGAAAGAATCCATGGTCAAGATGTGGATTGGGTTGCATTTAAAAAAGCCCTACACGAAGAATTCTTCTTAGAAGACTCTAGCCTAGTAACGAAGAAAAGTTTCACTGAATAGGTTGAAAACCCCAACAAACACCATATTGGGAAATATGGGAATTTCCCATAAGTTTGGGACACGTGGTCAAATCTTTGGATTTGTCATAACTTGAATACTATAACTCCAAATCGAGCGCTCTATAGCTCAATAGGTTCCATTTTTCAAGCGCTTTCTAGTGATAGGTCACATCATACGTTTTTGAGAAACTTATGGGCATGTTATCCGGGTACCACCTTTTTAGTATTCAAAAAATGGGAATTGGGAGATTCCCAAACTCAGTAATATTGTGTTAACAAAGGTTTAGCTGTAACAACTCTATACTATGAGTTTGAAAGTAAATTTGGACAACTTGATGCTGAAGACCAACAAAGTATGGAAGGTCAGAAGATTGAATTATTCCTTAAGGCTGCAGATCCCATTCTGCAAGAGAAGCTTGCTGATCGCTTAGAAGATGCTACCTCCGAATTAGGAGTCAAGACTGCATAGACAGATGTTACTCATGCAGTTAACATGATTTCTCAAAGAGAGCGGATGCGACTAAGATTGGGCTCTACTTCAACTCCAACAACATCCTGTAACCTTGAAGGCAATGGAAAGAGTGAGAGAGGTCATCAATCTATTCTCAAAGCTCTAGCAAAGTCTTGTAGAGGAAAGATCAAAGAATGGCCTAAAATGCTACCTTTTGCATTATGGGCTGATCGGACTACTCACAGTTCAATGACTGGCTATATGCCAGTTGAACTTATTAATAAAACTTCAAATAAAGGAAGACAAAGATGGAACAAGCACAGGTTAGGAGCTCAATGTCAACTTCTCCTCCATTATTCTCCAACCATGCATAGCCACTAGTAGATCTTCTATCCATAGAGCTACCTACCCAGTCTGCATCTTAGTATCCAAACAATGTAGGCTTGATTCCTTTTTCATTAAACAGCCCAAATCTAGCTATCTTCTTCACATATCTAAGAACTCTTCTCACTACATCCAAATGTGATTTGCATGGTTTCTGCATAAACTGACTTATCAATTGTGGGAGCTTTCACTCAACCGCCCCTCGGACCGCTTATTGTTTCAAGCATTCCAAGCCAAGCACTAATGGCTACCTCTCACATAGCCGATGCGCCATCCATATCTACGGGTGTAGTGAGCTTATCTCCGTGCCGTTTGAGTTACCTCCTCTCCTGCGCACTCCGGTAGCTCCATGATCCAAGTGCAAGCTTCAAGCACGCTCCATCCTCAAGCTCCACGCTCCAAGCTCCATTGCCGCGAGCAAGACAAGAGAAGAGAAGAGAAGAGAAGAAGAGAGGAGAAGATGGAGAGCTTCTCCTCCTCGGTCCCTCACCCTCACACACTCACTCCCTCACACTCTCACACTCCCTCTCTCAAGCACAAGCTCAAGCAAGAAAGAACAAGAAGAAGAAGAAGAAGAAGAAGAAGAGGAGAGCTACTTTTGGCCACACACAAGAATGAGCTTCTCATTCACTTTTCAACTTTATATACAAAACCCTAAATCTCTTTTGGGCGGTCATCCCCTTTTCCCCTTTTCTATATGGCCGGTCGTAGCCTAGGCCCTTTTTCCCATTGTCCTTCTATCTTCCTAGCTTCCTTTCCACCGCCCGTCTATATTTACAAATTGCACGGGTGAGAGCCCGACGCTCCTTGAATTAAACCATGATGCGCTTGCGCTCTTTTACTATAGTTTGACTTGCGATTTTCCTCGTGCGCCTTTGTCTTCCATTTCTCTTTGTCTTGGCCTTTGTCTTTATCTTCTGTTTTGGCTTTCCGGATTTTCCACCGCCTGGCACTCTTTTACAAGATCTCAGGGAGCGCCTTTGTATTTTAAAATGCACCTTTTCCCTTTTGCATTTGCCTTGGACTTTTAAGGTTGCCCTTATGCTTCTGGCCTTTTCTCCTCTTCTTTCTTTAGTCGAGCTACCTTTTTTCCACCTTTGCTCTGCGTCTTTTTTATTTCCTTTTGCTTTCTTCGTGTTGGGGTTAACATCTGGCCTTTTCTCCTCTTCTTTCTTTAGTCGAGCTACCTTTTTTCCGCCTTTGCCCTGCGTCTTTTTATTTCCTTTTGCTTTCTTCGTGTTGGGGTTAACATTACCCCCCTCCTAGATGAGTGCCAGTCCCATGGCACTCACAGTCGTAGGTAGCAAGCGTTTAGCATGCACCGAAGACGTGGGTGGCAAGGACGTCTGTGGTTACTTTGGCGGAGTGTTGGTAGTGGTGGGGAGGAAGGTCAGTGGGGGCACATTGGTGGGTTGAGTGGTAGGTGGTAGGGTAATGGGAGTTGGTGGTAGGACTATTCTTTGGGGGGTTGCACTGATGGAGTACAAGTGGCAGTGTGTTGGGGCTTCTGTACATGTTGATTGTTGGCAGGCTTACAGGTTGATAAGGATAGGAATTCAGAGTTGAGTATTGATGAAGAGTGAATGATACCTTCGTGGGAGTCTTCAATACCTGCAATTGAAAACCTCTCATGTGGTCTCTCCCTAAGGGGTAGTGCTAGTCTTCTTATTGTGCACAAGACATAGTTTGATTAGTTTGGGAGACAGGTCGAACTCTAAGCAAGCAGAGAGTATTGTCCTGCACTTGAGGACCCAAACTGTGTAGATACTTTGGTGCATATATTATGTGAGTGCTCATGCAAACTTAGATATTACATAGTTAGAAGACCGCATGCTAGTTTCTCGTAACAATGCGTGGATGAAACAAAGTTGTCCATGTTGAGAAGAAGTACAAGAAGGTATATGAGACATCCTTTGCATTGTGACTGCACGACGTATCATAAGTGAATACAGGGACACAGCACTTTTGGTAGCTCGAAGCTATTGGACTCGCTTGATGAGGATGCTGTACTTTTCATGGCCAATCGTGCGGTGCTTACCACCACTGATTGCAATGGTACTAAGGCAGAGTGCAAGAGAGAATTGTGCAAGTGGGTCAGGGTGACAGGTCTAACCATAGGTGAGACAAGCTCCCTAGGTATGTCCTGCCCTTGATGTGTCCTGAACAATTGTGGGTGATGCTAAAGGGCTAGGGGACTAGGGATGGAGCCAATCAATCAAGGTCACTGGACGTACCTAATTTGAGGACCCCTAGGTGCTGTGCTTGTGATTGTGGGTGCTTCTTTTTGTTTATTTCTTTTCTTTGTTTTTTATTTGTTTTTTTTCTTTTTTATTTTTTTTCCCTTTTTTTTTTTGACTTGCCTGAGTACAACCATTACAATTTGTTGAGGCTAGCAGCCTTTCAATGGGTTGGAAAATGTCAAGCTTCGAAGGCTCAGGAAATGGATAGTACAATGATGATTGTGTCCTAGCCTTGTTGTTAGAGAAGCAGTTGTTGAGATGGGGAGACACACTTGAGATATTGCAAACCTCCTTGCGACACACGCGATGTTGGTACGATTGAGGTAACGACTACCGTGAGCCAACTATAGAGCTTGACCCAGAAAGGGAGCATGGCTCATGAATGTGCTTTGGGCCATGCGATGTGGGCAGTCGGCAAGGGTGATTCGTGCTTTCGACAGCGTGGCTTTGCCGCGGCTCCTTGTGGGGTCGATGGTCTTGCGGTGATCGGGCATTGAACACTTTCGCGCAAAGACCTGTCTCATCCTGTATCCACTTGTCGCTTCATGAGAGTACATGCATGGTATATGCCGTAGCTATAATAAACCAGTGTAATGCAAGGAGACATCACTTATCTGAATTCTATGGTGTTGACTTAGACATTTATCACCTGCGCTTGATTAGCTTTTTCTTTTGCTAAAGACGTGAAATATATTAAACGCAGATATGAAAAGTTCGTACAATTCGGGAACATGTCAACATTTAACCTTTTAAAGACAAAAAGTTATGGCCAGGTAGCATTTGATAAGCCCTTTATACAGGATGGGGCTACTCTATTTGTACGAGGTGGGGCGAGTCTGGGTGGCCGGGTGATTGGGGCTCTGCTGGTGTGGGGCTCCTGTGGGGTTGGGTAGGGAACATGTTGGCCGGGACATGAATGATGTAGTCCCGGCCTGCTACCGTCTCCAGAATGTCTTTAAACAATTCATTAAATTCTTCTCTTTCCCGAGCTACCCTTTCTGCCCTTGAACATCTGGGGTCCGAGAGTGAGCTAGGGGTTCGTGCCACTAGTGCTGCCACCTGTTGCGCGTTTTGAGTCTCGACTTTCTTGACTCGAGGATTCTTTGGCCTTCGCCCTAGACAATGTCGCTTAGGGCCTCGCTTCTTGGCATACCTCTTGATGGTGGGCACATAGCGCTCCGGTGGAGGGGCGCGTGCCACATGCTCCCATCTTTTGCGAAGAGCATCTTTGCATGCCAGATCTCCATGATTCTCCATGCATTCCACCAAAAAAGGAAGCCTGCAAGATGCAATCCAAGGGTTAGACCTGGATATAGGATACAATTGTTTGGATGGAAGGGATTTTAGTGTGGTTTTTGAAGCACATATGACCAGAAGGGGAGGGGTGAGGCATGTAGTGTTTGTTGTAGAGGGATGGCCCCCAAGATGATGTTCGCTTTGCCACCAGTCATTATCAGATATTGGCTTATGCTAAGTTGTGTGGACTAGCTGTCATGGAGTTGAACATGGCACATCCTCAAAAGGATAGACAAAAAAGGGGGAAAGGTGTATAGAAAGGGACGACACCCCATCTACACAATCAGAGTCGTTGGTCAAGGCTTCCTATGGTGGTAATGTGGGTTGCATGCCCTTCACTTGGAGGTGGGGATGGTCACACAGTTTTTAAATGCGTGATGAGAGGAGGACTTGAGGAGCTTAGTTTGTCAGACCCAACTCTTCTCCCTGCGCTTGACTATCATTACTTGTGTGTGTTGACATTGTTTATACACGGTGACACAAAAATCAGTGTTTATTTATATACATATTTATGAATCCATGTCACTTCAGGAGGATAAGAACCAAGTGTAGAACTTGGGGTTGTACCGGAGCATGGCACACGCATCTAGTATTCGTGGCAGCTTACTTAATACTGATAGGTATTTTGCCACATCGAGTAGCATGGAACCTTGTCCGAGTCTACTGGCTATATGTAACTCCTCCTCAGTGAGAACCTTATCAATCAAAGGGCCCTGTAGCCTAAGTCCAGCTAAGTCCGTACCCCGAATGTCAGTCAGCACTCGAAGGGAAGTTGGTGCCACATAGGTTGGGTCTCTTTGAGACCGCCATCTGGCCAATCGCTCTTCTGAGACCGTCATGATTTGAGCCCCTAGTTTGGCCATTACAACACGGCTTTTGCACCAATGCTGCTCAAATTGACTCTAGCCTATTGACAGTCGCTTTAGTTGCTCTATGTCTACGAGATTCGGTCGAAAGAGCATTTCATTGAACGTGACGGTTAAGCGTAGTTCGTCAGCCTCCTCCTCAGGGATGAGTCCATGCGTTCATGCAGGAGCCTGTCGTAGTGCCCGTTAAGATGTTCTTGTTCTTCCCATGATAGAGGAAAGTTCAAGTAATCTCCAAGCTGCTCCTTGGGGATTGTGCCCATGTCCGTAAGGACGTAGACACACGCGACCACTTTGAGCTTAGCATCCAACTCAGTTAAGCATTCTGTGACACTTCTATGTTCAACGAGGGCTTGCTTGGTTGCTATCTCATGCAAAGTTCTAGGATTTTCCTTAGGCTTTAGCATAGCTGGAGGCTCAGGCCTAGATGAGCAAGATTGGTTAGCGCTAGGATTTCTTATGCTCTTGGGGTTCTCACATTTCTCTTGAGGTTTTGCTATTATTTTGTCATGGTTCTTCTCATATGTGACTGGTACAGATTTGTCACCCTGTTGTGACGACGTTGCATCCACTCTTGATTGGTCAATGCGAGTTCTATTGTCAGTGGATAGAGTGTTGCGATCAACTGTTGATGGCAACGGTTGCTTTGGTTTTTCAGAGCACACGGGTGCGTCTGAGGGCTCATCGCTATTAGGAGAGGCATTAACGGGTTCTTTGGTGGATGGACTCGATGCTTTATTCCCCAGTTTCCCATCGCTCTTGATCTCAATGCTCTTGGGGCCCACAACCACCTGTGATTGTTGTTGCCTTTTGTGTTTTCTCCTCTTTTTCTTGGTCAAAAGGTGCATCACTCAACGACTCAGGACCTTGAACTAGATCAACCCTTGATGTGCTTGGTTGGGCCTTAGCAGTTTCTTCCTCTAGTGTGTCCTCATGGGACACAGTTGTGGCCTGCTGAATAGCCTTACCAAGCTGTGAGGGCACAACTGCCTCCCTTTTCAGGGAGTCTAGCTCTTCAGCCAACTCCCTTGTGTTTAACTCCTCCAGCATAGGCTTTAGGCACTTTGAAAGTGCTGGAGCTTTTGAGGAAGTTGGTTGCGACACCTCCTCCACAGGCGAATTATTAAGGACACGTTCCACAAGGGCCATTGTCACGGACAATGGCTGTGACTGCTCTGATCCCTGATTGGAAGTAGTAGCAGCTAGTTTAGTGGACTTGCTACCCTTGGTGGATTGCGGTGTCAAGTCCCTAAGGCAATCACAAGTGGTTGTGTCTTTTGTTTCCATTTGAACATTCACCTGTGTAGATCGAGCATGAGTTGATCTAGTCACCTTAGGTTGCATAGGCATATCCTTGGGTCGAGAGCTACAGATGGTGTCATGTCCCACCTCTTTGACGGTTGGAAGCTTAGATGGAGATAGAGATTGGAATTGAGCAATCGCCCTTGACAACTGCTGTAGTGCTTTATGTGTCTGTTTGGGAGAAGAGGGCATAGGAGATCTAGGACTCCTAGGTGGATGTGGCACTAGTTGAATGATTTTCTCAAGGCTATTAGATGATTGTGTCATTTGCTTTGTTGAGCGAGTAGCCTTGCCATGAGCAATGTTGTGCCTATGATGTTTGTTCTCCCCCTGGGAAATCAAAGGCTCATTGGGCACTAATGGCTTTTGTGCACGCTCAATGGTTACATATGACGTCTACTTATTAAGCATGCTAGGTTGAGGCTCTTTCTTTCAAACACTCATGTCTGGTTTCTTGCCTCGAGACCTAGAGTTTCTCTTAGATTTCCTCTTGTGCTTTGTTGCTTTTGATGCACTCTGGCCTTCAGCAGGGGATTTTGGCACCCAAATCCATTGGTTTCCTGCGTAATACCCTTGAGCACATAGCAACGCCTTGGATATCCATCACGGCGTTGTGTTGACCCTCCATCGACACCTCTGTCTATAAGGCTTGGACTTCTTTCATGGTCTTCTACGATATCTGTAAGTCCCAACTCCATCCTTGGCCTTACCTCCTGACCTTTTTGTTTCAAGCATGGCCTCACTCACTGGTACTCGTTGTTCGACCTGTGCTTGTATCAACTCTTCCAACAAGTCCTTGCTCTCGTTAATGGGCTTGACTGTTACATCAGCACCCTCTTTGCCTTTCCCTCGAGGTTCGCTGAGGTCACCCTTGCTAAAGGTCGCGACTATCCTCACCCCTGGTAGTGTCAAGTGTATCCTCTGAGCTACGTAGTCAGCCTCACACTTGGTAGCCTTTTTGAAGGGCCTTTCTAGGAGGATTTCCTTTCCACCATTCTCGCTATTGGGAGGAACATAGAATATGAGTGGCAAGCTTTCTGTTTCAATAGTTACAAGGATTCTGCACTTCCCTACAAGTGCTTGTGGGTGTTCCCTGTAAGGATTAAGAGTTGCATCAGTCGGTGTGAGCTCTGGTTGGCCTAGTAGGGTCCATGATTCATAGGTCAAGATATTAAAATATGCTCCTTCATCAATTAGAGCATCAATAGTATGCTCTCTTTTCGCGGTGAGTTTGACCCTAAGATAAGCAGGTGGTACTATGTCTCCATCGTCCGGGTCTTGGCTTGTAAATATAAGCCTTCTGACAGATGCCCTTGAGTTCTCGACTGCACCACCAGATGTGGATTCTCCATTGCTGTCTTGGATCGTCAGTGCAGTGCTATTCAAGGTACATCTCTCGTCAAGAGTGTCATGTCTAGTCATCTTCGCATTTGTAGCTTGCTGAAGTTGCGTTTTGCTCTGACTAGACACGGTTTGAACACAATGTCTTTGTGTTCTCATGGTGTGGCCTTTTTGCCCTTGATGGCTAGATTAGCCCATTGATGTTCTAGGGTCTCTGTTTCTCTCTGTTCGGGTATGGGCTTTTGGTTGCTCTATTGCAAGTGAGACTCCATGTTAGTGTAGAGCCATTACTTCACTAGGGTCCAATTTGGAAGACCTGTCACGGCGCGCGTTTTCTCTCCAACCTACTTGGGGGAGGTGTGGAGGGAGCAGAGCCCCCTCTGCGGGGGTCCGGGGGGGGCAGTCCCCCCCGGCCCACAGGGTCGTTATGGTAAACACCATGCGCAATTTGGAGGACCGTTTATAGCCAAATTTTGAACTACTTGCTCCTAGATTTCAGCCCAATGATGGATCTATGAGGTGGTTTCGGCTCTATATGGTCTCCTGGTCAGTTTCCAGGTCTACAGATTAAAATTTGGAAAAATATAAATTCGGCCTAACAAGTCCAAATTGCAGGGTCCGAGTGGGTCACTCAGACGGGCCGAGGCGCATGGGCCGAGGGGCTGAATTCGTGACTCGGATAGGGCAGACTCGGACAGGCCGAATGGTCAATTTAGATGAGGTCACTCGGATAGGCCAAGGCACTTGGGCCGAGGGCCGAATATAGCACGTGGCCGAGGGCCGAATCCTATGGCTCGCACAGGCCGAGGGCCGAATTAGTCGATGGTCCAAATGGTCAACTCGGACGGGCCGAGTAGGTCTGGGCCGAGTTAGTGGTCCGAGTGGTAGTGGGCCGAGGGCCGATTCTGGGACAGCCCAGAATCGCCGTCATTCGGACATGCCGAGCGCGGTGTCGTGCTGCTGTGCATCCGAGTCGTATACACCTCCATTTCTTTTGTTGTGCATTTGTGTTATTTTCTGCGTGTGATTCATTGTTTGTGTGATACATTTCGATAATCTGCATCCAATGTACATATTCCCTTAGTGCATGTGTATGATTTTGTTTGGATGCATGATGTGTGTGTGTTAGAAAAGTATGAAAAACTGATGCCAAAGGACATTATCAAGCTGATAATTTTAATGATGAACTCGAAGAAAAGTGCAGGATACCGTGGAATCAAAGGAAGCTTTATAGAAGCTGACATTTAAGCTATGAAGACAAAGGTGTAAATTCAGGTTCCCTTCTCGAGATGTAGACTCTTGGAATGCCCTTATCACAGGTTATGCTTTACATGGGCAGATTGGAAATGTGTTGGACTGTTTTGAGCAGATGCAAGAAGAGGGTGTGTCCCTAGACCCAAGTTCTTTTGTCTGCATGCTCAATGCGTACAATCACTCATGCCTATCATTAGAGGGAAGAAGCTTTTCTTGGGGGCCGTCACTTTATATGATAATGGGACCAAAGTATGATAATGGAATTAAAAGCTTGGCGGACTTGGCTTGTGGAGAAAACCAGGGGGGGGGAGTGTCCAGAAAAGTGGAGTCTGCTGCTTTATTTGAAAAAGAGTTTTTTTCGTGGAATGGCGACCTTGAAGACGGCTATTTCTGTTCCCCTGTGGGGGAGAGAGACATGGTGGGGATCCCTTGGCTTTCTGCACCATCTCAGAGAGAGACAAAGTGATAGAATAGCAAAAGATATTCTTAGATTTGTCCAAGAATATCAAGCTGTTGCGGCAAAAACAGCTGGAAGAAGCTAAAAACTCAGGAGGGGATAGAGAGCTTTTGGGGGACATCGAAGGTGGGGAGGAAGCTCATGACTGTCATCGATTTACTGCTAGAGCGCGCCTGCCATAGCCTCTTCACCAACATCATCGCCCTCTTGACCCTGAAGCAGCAAATCGGCGTCGCCTCTGCCCTTGGTCCCTCTTGGAACCCCTCTGACACCACGCTCTGCGGCTGGTACAACGCCACTTGCTGCACCTTTGATGGCCATGTGGTGGCCCTCTCCCTAGCGGCACCATCCTCAATAGAACGACAAGCCTGAAGATGAGAAGATAAATTTTGTAACAAAGCTGCAACAGAAAAACAGGGAAGGTGAAATGATGAGGCTGATGTTTTGGAGGCGAGTTTGGCATTCAATGACAAGAGCCGTGTGACAGACTAAAGCTGCTGCAATGACAGATGACATGGTGTTCGGAAGACAATGCGGTGAGGAAGATCTAGCTATAAAGAAGGAGATGAGAAGGATAATGAAGATCGAAAAAAACTTGGAGTGGATGGAGATTGGAAGACAAAGCTTCCTCAAGAGTCAACGTGTTGCTGCGACCTTTGTCTCTGTTTCGTGCGTTGTTGCTGCTGCTTTTCATCCAAAGACTGGGATCACCACCATAATGTTTATCCTGGGAGCTTTCACCAGCTCGCTGCCCGATTCCGATTGAAGAAATGCAAACTATGGTCAATCGTTTCATCATCTTCAAGATCGATCCTGCAGCACAAATCATCATTGTGAAAAAGATTGAAGACTCCGATGAGTGTTACAAGGATTTCTCCAGCTTCCTTAATTGTTGAATCTTCTCAAAAGAACTTTCTAAACCAACGAAAGTTTACAGGTCTTCAGAAGTTGATCAGAACTTAGAGCCACCATCAAACCTTCGTACTTCCATTTCAAATTACTCAAGGGAGGATATAAATGTCATCTCAAGACATGGAGCTTCTGGAGTTAGGAGGCACATTTCCTCAGAGACACTATTAAGCTCACCGTTCAGCTCTAGAATTTTAGCTCCTCATGCAGTCAAAAATGGAGTAACAAAACTTCAATCCTCTCATCTTCAGAAATTAGTATTGTAGACCACTCTTATTCAGCAAGCCAGCGTAATACAACAACTCCAAACTTCCAGCGTAGGATTACCAAGAGCCCATTTAAACGGCAAGTAAGGTCAGCTGACACATATACACATGTGGAAGCCCTCAGAAATGTGATTGAAAGGAAATCCTTGGAATTATCCATGGAACAAGCTGTCAAATAAAGTAGTTCAAAAGATATTATGCAGCCAACAACACATGTTGATCCTTAAAACAGTGCTGAAACTGTAATGTTCCAGGCCATACTACTAGCACAGTGAGCAGTGCTGCCCACAGAACTCCATTGTTTTATGTACATACGGGTCGCTGCCTACTACAGAACTCCTTTGTTTTGACTTTGTATGGAATCCTGAAAATTTGTTCACAGGAATTACTACCGAGCAGAATTTAACAGGTCTATGTGCCAACGGCAAAACCGATCTTGAACATTTGAATGCAAAGCTGGATATGAGATACTACATATTTTTCTAAACATGGACCTCATGTAATTTACTTGACAAGCAATATAGTGATCTTTGGCATCAAATATTGAGTTATTGAGATATTCTTGATAGCCTTATTTCTTGCTGTATCTTGAACCCCGTGTTCTGCAGCCTTTGCATGGACTTTACGACATTTCTGGTGAACCCGACGAGAAAGTGCTGCGTCACTTTTCAGCAAGATGGGAGACTCGCAAGAAGAGATGACAGATGCAGCAGCAAGCTCATGCAAAACGTGACAGTGATGCTGTGAATGCTCTTGTTAAGAAGCAACGCAGGAGAGTAAGATTGCATCGTAATACAGGATCGGTTCCTGAAAAATCCTTGGAGACTTGTTCTTCTACCCCTGCTGCAACTTCTTTGCCTAAGCCTACTCCTCCTGCTGTAAATCCACTAGTTTTTGCTGCTCCAGTGCCCTTATCTGTAGATGATGTTATTAAAGGCTTGGCAGATTTGACGATTGAAGCAGTCAAAGCTAAAGTTGGTAAGTTAAAAGAGCAACTTATGTCAGTACCTGCTGTAGCACCTGCTCCAGCGACTGCTTTTCCAGCTGGTCAAAGAAAAGGGCGACGATGTATTTGGTGTGATAGTACAGAGCACCAACACTGCAGAGATTGTGATGCTTTTCAGGAAGCACGTAAGAAGAATGTAGTGTTCTGGGGACAAGATGGGAAGATATGGCTGACAGAGACTGGCGCTCCTCTTGACACGAACTTCGGTAAGGGAGGTATGAAGAAGCTTGTTGATGATATGGCTGCGCGATCAGCTTATGTGAGTGTTAGAGGAGATGCTTCAGCTTTTGGAGTCCAGCTTGAGTAGAAATCTGATGGAGACTCGGCTTTATGGTCCTCTGCCTTGGAGATAGCGAGAAGAGGGAAAGTTCAGGCATCTATTATGACTTGTGTGGGCTCCAGCATCCGAGGAGAAATAGGACGGGATTCTCCTGTTGACAGGTATTCTATTTTTGCTTATATGGCTAAAACGCAGGGTTTAGATGCCATGGTTGAGGAAAAGAGAAGAAGAGATAAGGAGGGTCCTAGCTCCTCCAAAAATACTAGAGGGGGTGACTTTGTTTCACCACCTGTTATAGCTCCACCTATGTCAAATTCTCCAGCTCAAACAAGTTCTGATCAACCAATGGGAGACAAGCAGAAAGAAAAGAGACAACCAAGAAAAGAGCCAGGATTCAAGCTCTTATCAGACCTTGATATGCAAACGGATATGAGTAAGATTTTTCATGAAAGAATTTTGAATAGTGAAGTCACTTTTACTGTTGGAGAGGCTCTTGGGATTGCTAGAAGAGAAATACAGGATCAGATGCAGGATCTTTTGCGGAGGAAATGACATGCGATGGAAGGACCTGCTTTACAGGGATTGTGGCATGGAGCTCTTGGGGAAGAGCATGATGATGCAGTGATGGTTGAGAATGCTTTTGTTAACTTGCAATTGGAGAAAATAGTTCAGCCTATGCAGTATGAAGATGATGATATCCCTATTCTCATTCCCCGCAGCCATTTTTCACGAAGTCATTGGGCTAGAGCAACCACTGAGACTCAGCCATTTTTCACGAAGTCATTGAGCTAAAAACAAATTCCATTGGTTGCTTTAGTTGATCATGGTTCTGAGATTAATCTTATTGCTCGAGGTATTTATGAGAGTGGCAAGTGGCCTATGGATGCAGAGCATGGCTGGCGCATGAGAGGCGCCAATAATACTTCTGGTGATATGTATGCTGCTTGTCCGAGTATCAAAATTTCTATTGGTAATGTTGAAGAGGATTATCATTGCTTTGTTCAGGATTCATGCTCTTATCCGATTATTCTTGGACAGCCTTTCATTACAGAAGCAAGAATGGAAACGAAAGTGATAGATGACGGGTCAGCTTATGCGCGGATACGCAGTAAAGATGGTATGCGAGCTGTTCAGTTTATGACTGTTGGGGTAAATCATCCGAGAAACAGGGATTCCTTGCGTGAGGCACCACTACTTGCGAAGGAGTTGGATTTTCATTAGGTACCGCTGTCTTGCGAGACGTCAGTGGTACGGAGCGGAGAAAAGAGGAGATCTCGCCTCCTGGCAGCCAGTCTTTCTCCAATAATTTTGTTGGTTTTTCTTCAGATAGTTCAGTGAGTTATCAAAAAATTTCAGATTTGCCTGGAGCTGCCAGACAGTACATTGGTCATAAGGAGAAAGAGTTGAAGAATGCAGGTATTTTGCAAGCAGAAGAGCATGTAGATGGATTGTATGAAGGGATGTCTTATGCAGATACATTGTTTGAGATGGGAGCAATGCTGAAAACTGATGTATGTAAGGGTTCAAAGATCATACCTGTGCAAACCTTGGATATGTTTCAGGAAATTTCTGGTTTTATGCTGCAAACAGAGTTAGAGGCTGAGAAAACTCAGCAAACTGAATTTATGGCTGATCTTGATCAGCTAACAGAATTGCAGAGGGCTAAATCCATTCAGCCAACAGAGTTGAATGCAGAAAAATTTCTGCATACAGAGTTTCAGGATGCATCTATGCAGTCCATAGAACCGAGGGCTGAATCCATTCAGCCAACAGAGTTGAATGCAGAAAAATTTCTGCATACAGAGTTTCAGGCTGCACCCATGCAGTCCATAGAGCGAAAGGCTGAAATTTTTCAGCCAACAAAGTTGAAAGTTGCTGAAAATTTGCAGAAATTGCAGCAAAGAAAAGAGTGCTTGAATGATGCCAAGGTTGACACAAAATATAAAACAGTTGATAAGAAGGTTAAGCTGGTTGTTGCAGGTCCGCTTCCTTCTGATAATGATGAACAGATTGAAAAAGCTATGAAGCAGCCTATGTTTAGGGACCCTGCAAATATTGGACATAAGTTTACAGCTGAAACTCTTGCAGAATTGAAGATTGGAAATGATGATTTTTTGCTTCCAGTGGAAAAAGAATGTTTTAGAGAGATGCTTGGACGTCATGGTAAGGCATTTGCTTTCTTTCCACATGAAATTGACTGCATTAGTCCCGAATTGGTTGCACCCATGGTCATCTTCACTGTTCCTCATGTACCATGGAATATACGTCCTTTACCTGTGCCTAAAGCACACTTGCCAAAGCTGATAGAGTTGCTGAATGAGAAGATTAAAATGGGGATTTTGGAACCCTCTTATGCACCCTATTCTAACAGGTGGTTTACTGTACCAAAGAAGAATGGTACTTTGAGATTTATTCAGGATATGCAGCCCGTGAACAAAGTGACAATCAGGAATGTGGGAACAGGTCCAGTTGTGGATGAATTTGCTGAGGCTTTTGCAGGACGAGCCATCTATTCTCTAGGTGACTTGTATTCAGGTTATGATCAGTTTCAGCTTGCCTTGGAAAGCAGGGATATTACTACTATGCGGACACCTATTGGTCTTGTGAGGATGTGTACCTTGCCTCAAGGTGCCACAAACTCAGTTGCTCATATGATGAATGCTATGCATAGAGTTCTACGAGACTATATTCCGCAGTATACCATGCCTTTTCTAGATGATGTGCCTATTAAGGGTTGTGCAGAAGAAGAAAAGAATGAAAGTCTTGATTTGCGTGGATGTAGACAGTTTGTGGCTGACCACTTGATTGCTTGTGAGCAAATATTGACACGATTAGAGGAGGTAAATTTGACACTTTCAGGGCTGAAATCTGTCTTTGGTGTTAATGAAGTCATCCTAGTTGGGCATATGGTTGGATATTATGGCAGAAAGCCTTCTCCTGCAAAGGTGGATGCCATAAACAGGATTGCAGAGTATTGCTCGACTACTTCAGAGGTGCGGAGATTTGTGGGAGCTTGTGTATTTTACATGATTTGGATTCCTCATTTTGCTCATATAGCAGATGTTCTCTATCAGCTGCTTCGAAAGGGGTAGAAATTTCATTGGGATGAGAAGCATTCAAAAGCCATGCGTAAGCTCAAGAAGCTGTTGCAATCAGCTCCTACTCTACGCAAGGCGGATTATCAGTGTGGACGGCCGATCATGTTGACAGTTGATACTAGCCCTATTGGCATAGGTTGGGCTGTGGGACAGGATGATGCTGATGGAAATAGGTATGCTATTCGCTTTGGAGCTAAAGTTCTTAATGAGCGACAGAGGAGATATCCGCAGATCAAAAGAGAGTTGTGGGGAGTAGTCACTGCACTGAAGTGTGACAAAGGGTATTTTATTGGAACTTCAGTTATTGTGGAAACAGATTATTTGCCTTTGCTTGGCATGATTACTAGTTGCTCGACTCCAGATATAGCGATGCTTTGGTGGATTGCCTATATCAAATCATTGAATCCAGAATTTTGACACATAGCAGGGAAAGATAATCCAGTTGCTGACATCCTATCTAGAGCAATATATGAGGATGAGGAGTCAATGCTTGCAGAAGATGATGAGACAGAGTTTACTGCTTCTGTCCTTGTTCATGATTGTCATGTATCTACTGTTGAAGCCTTTATTGAAGAACTTTATGTTGACGAGTGGCTGCAAATTGGATAGTATCTAAGTTCATTGACTTGAAGAGCTGATTGGACAGATGATGAATTCAAGAAAATCAGAAGGAAGGCTTATGGGTATTTCTTGAAAGATGGTTTTCTTTGGAAGCATCCAAAGAAGAGAGGAGGCTTGCCCTTAAGAGTAGTTTGTGATAAAGCGATGCAGATACAGATTATGCGAGAGTTTCATGAGAGCTCATGGGCTGGACATAGAGGTGTGTGGGCTACCTATGAGAAAATCAAAGAAAGATACTGGTGGAAAGGGATGTATAAAGATGTTTCTCATTTTGTGGAGACTTGCAGGGACTGCCAACTTTACTCTTTAGTGCGACATCGTGATGAGTTGCATCCGACTTATCCACTATGTATGCATTATAAGTGGGTGGTAGACTTGGTTACTTTGCCAATGGGACTTTGGCAGATGAGATATCTTGTCTTGGCTAGGGAGGATCTTACAAACTATGTTGAAGGCAGATCTTTGCGGACGAAGACCACCACTACAGTATGTAAATTCTTGTTGGAAGAAATATTTTGCAGGTATGGATGTATAGGCAAGATTACAGCTGATCGTGGAGAGCTAGATGTAGATGAAGCTAGAGAATTCTTCTCATGGCTTGGGATTAAATTGGCTCTTACTACTGCCTATAATCCAGAGGGAAATGGCAAGAGTGAAAGAGGACATCCGCCGATAGTTAAAGCATTGGCAAAAGGTTGTAGAGGTCGGATTGGGGATTGGCCGAGATTACTACCTTTTGCGTTGTGGGCTGATCGCTCTACACATAGTGTGACTACTGGATACATGCCTGCAGAGTTGATGTATGGGCAAAAACCTGTCATGCCTACAGAAATTTGTGCTCTCACTTGGAGTGTTCTTCTGTGGCATGAGAATTTATCAAGGGAAGAGCTTCTAGCTCTTCGGATTCGTCAACTAGAGAGAAGGACAGAAGATGTGCAGCTAGCAGTTGATCATTTGAAGGCAGCCCGTCTCAGAAATAAGGATAGGTTTGATTTAAGGCATCGCTTGAGGCCTAGAGCCATAAAAGAAGGAGATTGGGTTCTAGTCTACGACAGTAGTCTAGAAAATCAGCATAGTAGCATGAGAAAAATGGTTCAAAGATGGTTTGGACCGTATGAAGTGAAACAGGTTTTTGACAATGGTACCTATGAGTTGGCTGAATTAGATGGAACAGTATTGAGGGTGCCCATTGCTGGAAAACGAGTCAAGATTTTCAAGAGAAGAGAAGATGAAGAATATGCACTTGAAGCGTTGACAGAAGAAGAGCAGGTAGAAGAAAGACAAGCAGAAAGAGCAGAGAACATAGATGATGAAGCTGATGGAGAAACAGGTTTACTAGAAACAGAAGATGGACTTGACCTGTTTGTGGACTTGAATGATCCTGGATAGTTGGCACATCTGGAGGATGCGCAGGTTTAGAGGGGGTGGATGTCGTGCTGCTGCGCATCCGAGTCGTATACACCTCCATTTCTTTTGTTGTGCATTTGTGTTATTTTCTGCGTGTGATTCATTGTTTGTGTGATGCATTTCGATAATCTGCATCCAATGTACATATTCCCTTAGTGCATGTGTATGATTTTGTTTGGATGCATGATGTGTGTGTGTTAGAAAAGTATGAAAAACTGATGCCAAAGGACATTATCAAGCTGATAATTTTAATGATGAACTCGAAGAAAAGTGCAGGATACCGTGGAATCAAAGGAAGCTTTATAGAAGCTAACATTTAAGCTATGAAGACAAAGGTGTAAATTTAGGTTCCCTTGTCGAGATGTAGACTCTTGGAATGCCCTTATCACAGGTTATGCTTTACATGGGCAGATTGGAAATGTGTTGGACTGTTTTGAGCAGATGCAAGAAGAGGGTGTGTCCCCAGACCCAAGTTCTTTTGTCTGCATGCTGAATGCGTACAATCACTCATGCCTATCATTAGAGGGAAGAAGCCTTTCCTGGGGGCCGTCACTTTATATGATAATGGGACCAAAGTATGATAATGGGATTAAAAGTTTGGCGGACTTGGCTTGTGGAGAAAACGGCGGGGGGGGGGGGAAGTGTCCAGAAAAGTGGAGTCTGCTGCTTTATTTGAAAAAGAGTTTTTTTTTGTGGAATGGCGACCTTGAAGACGGCTATTTCTGTTCTCCTGTGGGGGAGAGAGACATGGTGGGGATCCCTTGGCTTTCTGCACCGTCTCAGAGAGAGACGAGGTGATAGAATAGCAAAAGATATTCTTAGATTTGTCCAAGAATATCAAGCTGTTGAGGCAAAAACCGCTGGAAGAAGCTAAAAACTCGGGAGGGGATAGAGAGCTTTTGGGGGACATTGAAGGTGGGGAGGAAGCTCATGACTGTCATCGATTTACTGCTAGAGCGTGCCTGCCATAGCCTCTTCACCGACATCATCGCCCTCTTGACCCTGAAGCAGCAAATCGGCGTCGCCTCTGCCCTTGGTCCCTCTTGGAACCCCTCTGACACCACGCTCTGCGGCTGGTACAACGCCACTTGCTGCACCTTTGATGGCCATGTGGTGGCCCTCTCCCTAGTAGCACCATCCTCAATGGAACGACAAGACTGAAGATGAGAAGATAAATTTTGTAACAAAGCTGCAACAGAAAAACAGGGAAGGTGAAATGATGAGGCTGACTTTTTGGAGGCGAGTTTGGCATTCAATGACAAGAGCCGTGTGACGGACTAAAGTTGCTGCAATGACGGATGACATGGTGTTCAGAAGACAATGCGGTGAGGAAGATCTAGCTATAAAGAAGGAGATGAGAAGGATAATGAAGATCGAAAAAAACTTGGAGCGGATGGAGATTGGAAGACAAAGCTTCCTCAAGAGTCAACGTGTTGCTGCGGCCTTTGTCTCTGTTTCGTGTGCTGTTGCTGCTACTTTTCATCCAAAGACTGGGATCACCACCATAATGTTTATCCTGGGAGCTTTCACCAGCTCACTGCCCGAGTCCGATTGAAGAAATGCAAACTATGGTCAATCGTTTCATCATCTTCAAGATCGATCCTGCAGCACAAATCATCATTGTGAAAAAGATTGAAGACTCCGATGAGTGTTACGAGGATTTCTCCAGCTTCCTTAATTGTTGAATCTTCTCAAAAGAACTTTCTAAACCAACGAAAGTTTACAGGTCTTCAGAAGTTGATCAGAACTCAGAGCCACCATCAAACCTTCGTACTTCCATTTCAAATTACTCAAGGGAGGATATAAATGTCATCTCAAGACATGGAGCTTCTGGAGTTAGGAGGCACATTTCCTTAGAGACACTATTAAGCTCACCGTTCAGCTCTAGAATTTTAGCTCCTCATGCAGTCAGACATGGAGTAACAAAACTTCAATCCTCTCATCTTCAGAAATTAGTATTGTAGACCACTCTTATTCAGCAAGCCAGCGTAATACAACAACTCCAAACTTCCAGCGTAGGATTACCAAGAGCCCATTTAAACGGCAAGTAAGGTCAGCTGACACATATACACATGTGGAAGCCCTCAGAAATGTGATTGAAAGGAAATCCTTGGAATTATCCATGGAACAAGCTGTCAAATAAAGTAGTTCAGAAGATATTATGCAGCCAACAGCACATGTTGATCCTTAAAACAGTGCTGAAACTGTAATGTTCCAGGCCATACTACTAGCACAGTGAGCAGTGCTGCCCACAGAACTCCATTGTTTTATGTACATAGGGGTTGCTGCCTACTACAGAACTCCTTTGTTTTGACTTTGTATGGAATCCTGAAAATTTGTTCACAGGAATTACTACCGAGTAGAATTTAACAGGTCTATGTGCCAACGGCAAAACTGATCTTGAACATCTGAATGCAAAGCTGGATATGAGATACTACAGATTTTTCTAAACATGGACCTCATGTAATTTACTTGACAAGCAATATAGTGATCTTTCGCATCAAATATTGAGTTATTGAGATCTTCTTGATAGCCTCATTTCTTGTTGTATCTTGAACCCCGTGTTCTGCAACCTTTGCATGAACTTTACGACAACGGCGCGTTTTTTTCCGGCGCAAAGATAAATTGCCCGAATCACACGATTCAGGTCACGGCCTGTTATACACACCTCCAGATCAAAGCTATGGATGGAGGGGAAGAGTTGTATATACCTGGAATAGCCAATAAACTCCAAAATGCAAATTGGCAAGAAAATCAAACCCTCTTTCCCTGTTTTGACAATAGAAACCCTAATACTAATTTTCTTTGTTTTTCTTTGTTTTCTCCTACTCTAATGCATCCAAATCACAAAGTAAATACCTACACTACTCCATCTCACAACATAAACCTCAAACAAAATAAAAACCTACTTGCCAAGGAGATCAAATACCATATTCAACCCCCTCACTTCCTACCTATCTCAAGCACGAACTCAGGGAAACCCTTACTTTGATGCTCGATTCGAAGCGCGCAAGCGCTCAAGGCTTGAATCCATTGGTCTCGGCAAAACGGAACCAAAATGTGGGAGCTTTCACTCAACCGCCAAGACCCTCGGACCGCTTATTGTTTCAAGCGTTCCAAGCTGAGCACTAATGGCTACCTCTCACATAGCCGACGCGCCATCCATATCTATGGGTGTAGTGAGCTTACCTCCGTGCCGTTTGAGTTACCTCCTCTCCCGCGCACTTCGGTAGCTCCACGATCCAAGTGCAAACTTCAAGAAAGCTCCATCCTCAAGCTCCACGCTCCAAGCTCCATTGCTGCGAGCAAGAGAAGAGAAGAGAAGAGAAGAGAAGAGAAGAGAAGAGAAGAGAAGAGAAGAGAAGAGAAGAGAAGAGAAGAGAAGAGAAGAAGAGAGGAGAAAATGGAGAGCTTCTCCTCCTCGGTCCCTCACCCTCACATACTCACTCCCTCACACTCTCACACTCCCTCTCTCAAGCACAAGCTCAAGCAAGCAAGAACAAGAAGAAAAAGAAGAAGAGGAGAGCTACTTTTGGCCACACACAAGAATGAGCTTCTCATTCACTTTTCAACTTTATATACAAAACCCTAAATCCCTTTTGGGCGGTCATCCCCTTTTCCCCTTTTTTACATGGCCGGCCGTAGCCTAGGCCCTTTTTCCCATTGTCCTTCTATCTTTCTAGCTTCCTTTCCACCGCCCGTCTACATTTACAAATTGCACGGGTGAGAGCCCGGCGCTCCTTGAATTAAACCATGATGCGCTTGTGCTTTTTTACTATAGTTTGACTTGCGATTTTCCTCGTGCGCCTTTGTCTTCCGTTTCTCTTTGCCTTGGCCTTTGTCTTTATCTTCTGTTTTGGCTTTTCGGATTTTCCACCGCCTGGCACTCTTTTACAAGATCTCAGGGAGCGCCTTTGTATTTTAAAATGCACCTTTCCCCTTTTGCATTTGCCTTGGACTTTTAAGGTTGCCCTTGTGCTTCTGGCTTTTTCTCCTCTTCTTTCTTTAGTTGAGCTACCTTTTTTCCACCTTTTCCCTGCGTCTTTTTTATTTCCTTTTTCTTTCTTCGTGTTGGGGTTAACATCTGGCCTTTTCTCCTCTTCTTTCTTTAGTCGAGCTACCTTTTTTCCGCCTTTGCCCTGTGTCTTTTTTATTTCCTTTTGTTTTCTTCGTGTTGGGGTTAACATCAATCGAACAGCGTAACTCAAGTCTGTTCTCGTAATGGCCAAGTAGATAAGACTACCAACCATCTTTCTGAACATAGTAACATCCTCAACATAAGATCCATCATCCATCAACTTAGCATTTTGATCCAATGGTGTACCAACCGGTTTGCATCCTGTCATGCCATACGTTTCCAACATCTCCAATGCATATTGCCTTTGTATCAGCCATATACCATGAGGTGTGTCAATAACCTCAATACCCAAGAAGTATCTCAACAAACCAAGGTCCTTTACATCAAACTCTTCATGTAACCCATGCTTGACTTCAGTAATCTCCTTCTCAAGTGTACCTGCAATAATGAGATCATCAACATAGATGACCACAACAACCATACCATCTTCTGTATGCCTCACATAAAGTGAATAATCAGCTTTGCTCTGCTGAAATCCCATACTGCATAAGAATTTGTTGATTCTATCACACCATGCTCTTGGTGCTTGCTTCAGTCCATATAAAGCCTTCTTCAACCTGCATACATAATGTGGGTATTTTGGATCCACATAGCCCTCTGGTTGATCCATGTACACTTCCTCTTCTAAGTTGCCATTCAAAAATGCATTTTTCACATCCATTTGATAAAGCCTCCAACCATAGATAAAGCAATTACCGATCTCACTGTCGTCATTTTAGCTACTGGACTGAATGTTTCTTCATAGTCCAAACCATAAGTTTGTGCATATCCTTTTGCAACTAGCCTTGCTTTATACCTTTCAAGAGAACCATCCAACTTACATTTGACCTTGTAAACCCATTTACATCCAATGGAATTCTTGCCATAAGGTAGTTTCACCAAATCGCAAGTCTTGTTTTTCCTTAGTGCATACATCTCTTCATCCGTTGCTTGTCTCCACTCTTTGCTCTTTACTGCTTCTTCAAAGCAAGTAGGCTCCACATGTTGTACATAAGAAACCATGTGTGCATAATGCATCTTCATGAACCCATTATAAGTCAATCTATCAACTGGATATCTTACTCTTTCTGACCTTCTCAATTGAGGTGCACTATCATGTGTCTCATCTGATCTAGCATGTGGTGGCACATACTTTCTTGCACTTCTAGTGCCAGGTGTTTTAACATGCAGAATGCCATACTCGTCATCTATAGATTCATCTTCTGAACTTTCAGTCATTGGTCTCTTACCTTTTGCAACTTCTGCACTTCTTTGTGCATTTCTCAATCTACCACTCCATGGACTGTAGCTGCCACTACTTTCCACATTCTCTTGAGGTCCTGAAGCATCTTCCACATGCTGATTTTCAGTTTTGCTGTTTGCTGAAATTTTCCTTCCATAGCCATTATCGTCATTGCTTTCATAGGAATCAACATCCACTGCAATTTTGGGCTTGTACCATGATTCATATTCACTGAATTTGACATCTCTGCTTATGTATACTTCCTTACTCATCAGATCATAGCATTTGTATCCCTTCTTCTCATCAAGATATCCAAGGAAAATGCATTTTACAGCCTTAGGTTCCATCTTCTTTCTCAAATCATCCAGAACATGAACAAAACAGACACATCCAAAGACTCTAAGGTATGCAACATTGGGTTTTATGCCATACATTCTCTCATATGGTGACATATTATGAATCAAGGCTGTAGGTGTTCTATTCATAATGTGAACTGCAGTATGCATTGCTTCTGCCCAATATGACAATGGCATGTTCATTTGGTTCATCATTGCCATTGTAACATCTGCAATAATCCGATTCTTCCTTTCAGCCACACCATTTTGTTGAGGTGTATACCTGCATGTCAATTGCCTTTTGATACCATAATCTCTCAAGAAGTCACAAAACTCATATGACATGTACTCTCCACCATTATCTGACCTCAAACATTTTATGTAGCATCCAAACTGCTTTTCAGCCATAGATTTAAATTCCAAGAACTTTTCAAATGCTTTACTTTTATGCTGCATAAAGTACACCCAAGTCATCCTACTGAAATCATCAATGAAAGTGATATAGAACCTACATTTTCCACTCATGGAAACATTCTGACATGGGCCCCAGATATCTGAGTGTATTATTTCCAAAGGATAGCTACTTATTCTCCCCCTCTTTGGAAATGGCAATCTGGACTGCTTGCCAAATTGACAAGCTTCACATACATGATCAAAATTCACATATCCTAAATGCAGTAGACCACGGACTATATGTTTTGATTGCATTTGCTTCAATCTTTGCAAATTAACATGACCAATCCGTCTATGCCATAATTCCACATCCTTATCTTGCCCATGTCCTCTCTCAACATACATAGAGTTTTGAATCACTGGGGTACCTGCATCCAAAGTAAACAATCTCCCTTTCTTTCTACCGTGAGCAATCACCTTGCCAGTTCTCCCATTATGGAACTCTTCAATAAAACATCCAAACTTATTGAGTCTCACCTGCAATCCTTGATCTGTCATTTGACCAACCGATGCTAGGTTCTTAGTTATTGTGGGCACATAAAGTCACCAAGCTTGTTCTCAATCCCATCTTTAGTAACAAGTGGCACACTACCAATATGAGTAATTTTGTGTAAAGTATCATCACCAGTGGCAACATATTTATCATTCTTCATTTGCTCCTTGCTATCAAACCACTCAACATGATGAGTCATGTGGTTTGTAGCTCTTTATTCCAAAAACCAATCATTGTCACAAAGAGGATGAGTCATGCTCCCAAGCACATGCTCCATAGCAAATAGGTGACCTCTAGACGATCCACCTCTAGGTCCATAACTTGTACCACCATAAGTGCTTGCATAGTGGCCATATTGGGTCCTTCCATGACCCCTAGACATAACATTCTGTTTCTAATAACAATCCCTCTCAAAGTGATCAAACTGCCCACAATAATGACAAGTGCCATCTCTTTGTGAAGAAGGGCTAGACCGTCCTCTACCTCTAGGGAAAGATCTCCTCCTGCCTCTATGCATGAAGTCACCACGACAAAAGTTACCTCTTCCATGAGCTAAACCATAATTACTACGACCAGGTGAAGAGCCTATAGCTCTAGATGAGCTGCCATGACCTCTCTAGTGACAGAAAACACTATCTCCACCTGCATTTTTGCCACTGCTGGATGCATTCAATCCCAACTTGATTTCTTCTGTAAGTAGCAATCCAATAAGCTCCTCAAAGTCAGGCATAGAGCCTCCCCTAATGGAAATAGAGATATCCAAAGATTTGAAAGCCGGGTCCAAGCCCATTTAGTGTCACTGACACTAAATCATCATCATCAACATGTGCATTAATGGATCCAAGGTCTTCTGAAATTTGCTTGCTTTCTGCCACATAGTCACTGATACTGCGATTGCCTCTCCATGCACCATGTAATCTCTGCTTAAGTTGTATCTTATGAGCCTATGTACATGTTCCATACATTTTTTCTATGATTTCCCATGCCTCCTTACAAGTGCTTGCCTTTTTGATATGAGGAATCAATGTTTCTGAAATACATATGGAGATCCAATGCAAAACCTTCCTATTCTTCCTAGTCCAATCCTTGTACGCTTTCTTTTGCTCTTCAGTTGGATGTTCGGGAACTTCTGGACATTCATAATCAATTGTTATGAGATCCCATAGACCTCTACCCATAAAAAAATTCTCCATCCTACAAGACCACACACTATAGTTGTCTTTGGTCAATTTGTCCCCCAGGATCTGAGTGATCTGTGCCATGTTAGACATTATGACTGCTGCAAATTCAAAAGAAAACAATAATACAATCTGTCCAGAATTGGTCTTCAGCAATATGTGTCCAAAAACTATCATATACATCCATCCATGATGCCAACATGTCATACATTCAGTTCCCAACAAGAAACATCCAAATCAGATTCCACACGATGTCTACATGACCCAAAATGCATTAAAACATGGGTCTAAAGTTGATCACTTTTCCTGCAATTTTTAAATTTCTTTTGGCTCAAGTTTGTCAAGTAAGGTATTTGGTTTTTCTTGTAGATTGTGGCATAGTCTAGAGTCCTGGACTGTATTTATGGCACTTGAAGCACATTATCTCTTTCATAACTCCTGCACTTTGCAGGAATTTGACCTGTAAAGCCTCTAACATTGCCTGTCTCTCTGATTCACATGCCTTGGAACAGAGAGCGCCTTAACTTCACTAACTCTACAGGCTAAGTTTCGATGGCTATGGATGTAGCTAGCTGCACAATGTGGCTGCCCCTGCTTCTCTGTTTGCCACTTCTTGCGTGGCTCAGAATGCCACCACTAACGACATTGCTCTGCTGGCATTCAAGTCCTCTGCTGATGCATCTCAGAAGCTTGGAAGCTGGCATCTTAGGGGCAGCATATATTGCTGTCTCTGTCATACACTATTCTATGGTTGCATAGAAGATGCATACATTGTTATAGGCAGCAGCCAACAATCAATCCAGAAATTGAGTATCCAGGATGCACAGGAGGCGACTTCAATTAGACACCAATTAAGTTACCAAATGCAAAATGAATTCCAAGAGGTATAAGAAAGAAATCTGAAATTGCATTCAATTGGCTATGGAAGGACAAAATTGCAAGTAGAGGTGCTGCCTCATTAGCTAGAGGTTTGCCCATGTCAATTGGCTTCTGCCACTCCTACAACCCAGTCAAAGTCTGCTTCTCACATATGTTTTCTGACACAACAAATGTCCTCCATATTTGCTGCCTATCTCGGCTGCCCATTACTGCCAGTCACTTTATTGATCGAATCGTGCAGCCACTAGACTATGAAAATTTTGCACTCTTTTCGAGGTACCAGGTTGAAGAACAAGGCTATGAGCAAGCGTCTTACTAGTATCTTGACTGTGGTGCATTTCTCTGCTCCTCCGATTGAGCCCCCTCCCTTTGTGCCACCTGCCTAGATGGTGCTCCAAGTATTTGCATTATGGCACAACATACGTGTCCTCCTCCGTCATATGCGAGTGCTTTTGGAAGAAGGACCAAATCTTGGTTCAGTCTCTTTGTCAAATGCTTCCTTCAGCCACCTTATGGCATATGTCATTGACACATAGCACATGCTTCTACAGCTTTCCAATGTTGACAAGAGTCAGTACTCTGTCATCTTTACGACGGGCTTCATAGCTGGCTACCGGCTTTTTGGTGACATATATCCTGCGCAGAGGGAAAGTGTTGTGCTAGTCTTGGCAGACAATCATGAATCTGTGAAACATGTTATATCCTGTTTTACTCTGCGGGGAGCCAAATGCGCTCTGGCTCTTGTAAAAGAGCCCGATCTTCAAATTGTCATAGCAGAGCTAAGAAGGCTGCTGAAGAGGCAAGGCTGGCATGGTGGGGGAAAAGGCTTGTTTGTTTACCCTGAGTCTTGCTTGTCTGGTGTACGACATTCTTTGAATTGGATACCTGAAGCACAGCAGAATGGGTGGCAGGTGTTACTTGATGTCTCTACACACCTGCCAACGGGTTCCTTGGATTTGTCAATCTATAACCTCAAATTTTGTTCTTGGCTCTGATACCATAATAAAAATTCAAATAAAGGAAGACAAAGATGGAACAAGCACAGGTTAGGAGCTCAATGTCAACTTCTCCTCCATTATTCTCCAACCATATCTCCAACCATCCACACACTAAAATGGTATCCTCAAAAGATAGATACCCCCAAACTTAAGGACACTTTACATACAACAATATGATAAGGCTTAGACTATGCCTTAGACTTTGGCTTATTTCTCAACACTTATGCATGGACAACAACCAATTATGCCAATTGAAGAATCTATTTTCACATGGAGTCTTCTACCTTGGGTGAAAGGCATCAGTAGAGAAGAGTTGTTGACTTTGCGCATATGGCAGCTAGAAAGAAGGCCTGAAGATGTTCAAGCAGCTATTGAGAAGCTAAAGACAACAAGACTAAAGAATAAAAGAAGATTTGATAAGAGACATAGACTTCGGCCAAGAGCAATTCAAGAAAATGATTGAGTGCTTGTCTATGACAGCAACCTAGACAATCAATACAGTGCTTCTAGGAAGATGGTAAAGTGTTCATTTGGCCCAATGTGGTAAAGGTCGTTCATGACAATGCCACATATTCGTTGGCTGAATTAGATGGAACAAGCATGAAGATACCCATAGCTGGAAAAAGAATCAAGCTCTTCAAACGAAAAAAAAGTTCAACATATGAGCTAGAAGACTTGAATATAATTCAAGAGCATGAAGACATAGAGAAAGAAGAAGAGGGAGAAGATGAAGACATTGACATGGTAGAAGATACTTCTTCTGACACTGCAAATCCGTAAGACTTTGGCACATGCTAGAGAATGTGCAGGTTAAGAGGGGGTGAATGTCATGCCGCTACGCACACACCGTGTAAAAAAAATCTAGAGTGTGGCCTCCTTTTAGATTTAGAGAGCCAATGCCAGTTTAGTCATTAGTATTAGTGTCCATGGTTCAAAATATTAGATTTTTTTGGACAAGTTTTTAGTCAATTTTTGATATTCTAAATATTATATCTTGTAAAAATCCATAAAACTATACATAACTTCTAGATTAGGAAGACATGTAAAAGAAAGCATGTAACTTTTAGCCAAATTGAGAGGATTTTATGTGAAAAAAGAGATTAGCAAAATCGCACGATGCGCGATCGCTGTTTTCAGGCAGTGAACAACACTCTGAAAGTGGGAGATGAAGAAGGAGTGATTTGGCAGGATTCTGGCCAGGTGTCTTGGTATTTAACCCCCCTTTTCAGAGCCATTGGAAGCATCAGATTAGCAATCTGAGTAGCATAGAGGAAGGTATTATTTTGTACAAGTTTTTATCTATTAGAGTTATATTTTCTCATAATGCTAAAAGAAACTAACAAACTTCATCTATGTTAGTATTCTTCTATATTTTCTAATTCTGTTTGAGAATATTCTTCTATTCAATCTCTTCGAACCCCTTCTCTTGTTGAGATATCGAGCTCCACTCGTGATATACCAGGGTGACCGTTGTGCATTTATGTCACCGACTTATTAGCTGCAGATGCGATTGGTACACCACCCATGAATAATAGCTAGATGACAGCTATCCTTATCTACTCTAGTTTGTGGCTCAGTTAGTGTGCCACCTTAGTTAGTTGAGTTTGGTTTGAGACCCATATATAGGGCTTTTCTATTTCTCTGTACTAGAGTTCTTTTTTGGCTTACACAACTAAGAAGAGGAAAACTGTTTTCAGCCTCCACCTTTGTGTGTGTTCCCCCATTGTGTAAGTGAGAAAGCTACAAGTGAGACTCCTTCCTTCTCTCCCACAATCCTGACATGGTATTAGTGTCAAGATTGTGGGAGAGAAGGAAGGAGTCTCGCTTGAAGCTTTCTTGCTTGCACAATGGGGGAAGACACACAAGGGTGGAGGCTGAAAACAGTTTTCCTCTTCTTAGTTGTGTAAGCCAAAAAGAACTCAAGTACAAAGAAATAGAAGAACCCTATATATGGGTCTCAAACCAAACTCAACTAACTAAGGTGGCATACTAACTGAGCCACGAACTAGAGTAGATAAGGATAGCTATCATGTAGCTATTATTCATGGGCGGTGTACCAACCGCGTCTACAACTGAGAAGTCGGTGACATAAATATACAACGGTCACCCTGGCGTATCACGAGTGGAGCTCGATATCTCAACACTCCCCCTCGAGCTCAATCCCAATTCCTGCATACCAAGCAGGTCTCTGAACTTGCGCAGCTTCTCTGCGCCCAATGCCTTCGTGAATATGTCAGCTACCTGATCCTCTGTGCTGACATAAACTAGATCAATAAGACCTAGTAAAACCCTCTCTCGCACATAGTGATAATGCACCTCAATGTGCTTTGTTCTAGCATGATAGACTGGGTTATTTGCCAAGTGTATACTACTCATGTTGTCACAATAAATGACAACTGGCCCATCTGTAGACTGATGCATATCATAAAGTAGCTTATGCAACCAAGCTACCTCACATGCAGCCATTGCTGCACCCCTGTACTCAGCCTCTGTGCTCGACAAGGCAACTGTAGGCTGTTTCTTGCTGCTCCAAGTGACTGTAGCACTCCCAAAAGAGAATACATATCCACTGGTAGATCGTCTATCAGAAATACTACCAGCCCAATCAGCATCAGTGTATCCATGCAACTGTATCTGAACCCCAGTCTCATAAAATAGTCCATACTGCAATGTGGACTTCACATACCTAAGTATGCGTCTAGCCGCATCCAAATGTGGTTTCCTTGGAGCCTGCATAAACTGACTTACCAATCCAACAGCATAGCTCAAATCTGGCCTGGTAATAGTCATATAAATCAAACTTCCTACTATGCGTCTGTACATAGTAGGGTCTTCTAGAAGCTCACCTGCATCTGTGCTCAGCTTCACATTTTGCTCCAAAGGAACTGAAATAGGCTTACAGCCTGTCATCCCATATTTGGACAGCATGTCCAATCCATACTGCCTCTGCAAGAGCTGTATCCCACTTGGTGATCTAATCACATCAATGCCCAAGAAATAACGCAGCTCTCCCAAATCCTTCATCTCAAACTTCTGCTTCAATAGCATTTTCACATGAAGGATATCTTCATCACTGTCACCTGTCATAATCAAATCATCAACATAAATGACAAGCAGCATAATACCTTTCTCTATTTTTCTCACATAAAGTGAGAAATCTGCCTTGGAAATCTGAAAGCCAATAGTGACAAGATACTGTCCTATCTTGTCAGACCATGCTCTAGGTGCTTGCTTCAAGCCATACAAGGCTTTCTTCAACCTGCAAACAAACTCAGGATGAACAGCATGCACATAACCTGGTGGCTGCTCCATATAGACCTCTTCTTGCAAATCACCATGCAAGAAGGCATTCTTTACATCCATCTGATATAAAGACCATCCCTTTGATGCAGCCATAGCAATGACTGCTCTTACGGTTGCCATCCTTGCAATCGGACTAAATGTTTCTTCATAGTCAATGCCATATGTTTGTGCATACCCCTTGACTACTAATCTTGCCTTGTATCTGTTCACAGAACCATCAGCATTGTGCTTCACCTTATAAACCCACTTACAGCCAATTGCATTCTTACCTTTAGGCAAAGGTACTAACTCCCATGTAGCATTTGCTTCCAAGGCATCCATTTCTTCATCCATGGCTTTCTCCCATTTTTCTTTTCCCATGGCTTGCTCAAAAGATGTGGGTTCTGGTTCCTGTATCACTTTGACCATATATGCATAGTGAATGGCTGTAAATCCATCATATTTCAGCCTATCCACAGGATACCTAGCTCTTGTAGACCTGCGCAAAGTAGGTTCACTCCCAGGTGCTCTCAAAACATCCCTGGTCTTCCTTACTCCAGGTGTAACAATAGAAGGAATACCCAACTCATCATCAATGCTCTGTTCTGAGCCACTGGATTCACCATCCACATAAGAGTGACCTGCATTCACATCAAACATGGGCTGATCAACCTTCTCTTTTCCTTTTCGTGATACCTGCATACCACTATCTGCATTGCTTTGAGAAGATTCTCCTGATCTCAATCTGCCTGTCCATGGCGAAGAATGTGAACCACTGCTAGAGGACGCTCCAGGTCCACTAATATTTTGTGACTGCTGCTGTGAATTCTGTGTAGCATTACCATTTTGTGCATCTTCATCATCAATCACATTTACTGGTTTATACTAGCTACTCATCTCATAAAAAAAAACATCTCTGCTCACTGTAAACTTACGAGTAGAAGGGTTATAGCATCTATACCCTTTTTGCTGCAGAGAGTAACCAATAAAGATGCACTTCTCAGCTTTTGGATCCAACTTGGATCTCAGCTCATCTGGCACATGTACATAGGCAATGCAACCAAAAATTTTCAAATGAGAAATATCTGGTTTCCTACCAGTATACCTCTCCTCTGGAGTCATTCCATGTATTGCTGCAGTGGGAGTCCTGTTCATTATGTAGACTGCTGTAGCAACTGCTTCAGCCCAATAAAAATCTGGCAAGTCTTTTTCATTGAGCATGGCACGAGATACCTCTCCAATATGCCTGTTTTTCCTTTCTGCAATTCCATTTTGTTGTGGGGTATAACTGCATGAATATTGCTGCTTTATGCCATGCTCCTGCAAGAACTTTGCAAACTCATTTGAGAGGTACTCTCCCCCTCCATCTGACCTTAGGCATTTTATCTGCAAGCATGTTTCTTTTTCAACCATAGCTTTAAGAGTTTTGAAATGCCCAAAAACTTCACTTTTCTTTTTCATAAAATACACCCAAACTTTTCTGCTATAGTCATCAATAAAACTGACAAAATAATGACAGCCTCCAAGAGATGCAGCTTTAGTTGTCCACACATCAGAGTGAATTAATTCCAATGGCTTCTCACTCTCTTGAACATGTCTAGGAAATGGTTTCCTTGCCTGTTTTCCAAACTGACAGGCTTCACATACCTTATGCATTTCTGCAACCTTGAATTTGGGCAATCCTGCAACAATATTTTGGGCCTGCATTGATTTAAGTCGCTGTACATTAACATAACCAATGCGTTTATGCCAGATATCAATATCTGCAACTACACCGGTCCCATGTGCAAACATTGCTACACTCAATTCAGACATGTCTGCATCCAATGTAAACATTCTGCCCTTCTTCTTTCCTTTTGCTATCAAGCGACCTTTATTTTTCATATCCTCAACAAAGCATCCATGAGGATTAAATCTGACCTGCAAGCCCTGTTCAACCATTTGACCAACTGAAACCAGATTCTTGGTAATATTCGGGACATGAAATACATCGGACAGGTATTTCTTTTTCCCACCCTGCATAGACAAGGGAATTTTTCCAATCTGCACAATAGGATGTGCAGTATCATCACCAGTCTCCACAAATCCTGGTTTTTCCATTTTCCTTGCATCCTCCATCCATTCTGCATGACCTGTCATGTGGTTTGATGCACCTGAGTCAACATACCATACATCATTGCTTTCTTCTGCACTTGTCATAGAATTGTTCATGTGCTGCACCATGAACAAATGCTCATTTCTGTCATCACCCTGTCTACTAGAAGATGCATAATTCCCTTGTTGCAGTTTTCCATTCATGATGTCATTCTGCTTTTTATAGCAGTCTTTAGCCATATGACCCATTTTACCACAGTAGTAGCATTCAACATTACTGTTTGCATTTTGGCCTCTTTGCCATCCACCACGACCTCTTTGGCTCCCCCTGCCTCTAGAGTTACCACGTCCTCCTCCATAGGACTGGTTTTCTTGAGTTTGCTGCATATTCTGATTTCTGCCACGGCCTCCAAATCGGCCTCCTCTACCTCTCCTCTACCTCTTCCAGCATTTGAGTAGAAGACAGCTTCTTTTGAAGTTCCTCCTGAAGAAGATGCACCACCATTTCTCTGTTCCTCAGAAATTAGAAGAGCAATCAACTCCTCAAAATCAGGAAATCTTTCACGAACTGAAATGGATGTCCGAAACTGTGCATAATCCTTTCCTAGAACATTCAAGGTCACGGAAACTAAATCATCATCTTCCACTGGCGACCCAATGGAAGCAAGTGCATCTGCAATCTTCTTCACCTTCATGTGGTAGTCGTTGATGCTCATACTTTCTCTTTGCACATTATGCAACTCTTGCTTGAGCTGCATTTTCCTGGCTTGCGTATTTGTGCTATACATTTTTGACAAAGTATCCCATGCCTCCTTTGGCGTACTTGCATCCTGAATATGCACAATCATAGAGTCTGAAATACTGATAGACAGCCAATACATAACTTTCCTGGCTCTCTCATGCCATGTTTTAAATGCCTGCATTTGTTGTTGATTGGGAACATCAGGAAGAACTGGTTCTTCTTCATTTCCTGCAACAAATTCCCAATATCCTTTTCCCATAAGGAAATTCGTCATTCTAAACTTCCATGCCTGGAAGTTGTTCTTGTCAAGCTTTTCAGTGACAATCTGTGAAAGAGAATCAGACGCCATTACAGAATACTGCAAGAAATTCTGTCAATGCAAAAAACACAGCTTCACCCTCACAAGGGCAAATCTGCAAAACTGGCGAAAGTGGTATTTGACCACACAGTCACTTCCTAGTGACGATTTTGCATAAACAGGAACCAAGGATGATTCTGAAACTCCCAATGTCTCTGCGCACAAGCATACGATGCAATTTCTACAGTAACTTTTCACCGACCTGTAGAACAGTGGTCGCACAGCATAAAACTGAGCCTTTTCTTGAGTGCGTGCAGAAAACTTCCGTCTGCAAAACAGGTTCGTGGTAAGGAGCTCAAGAAAGCAAACCAAGTTCGCAGTGTTCTGGTAAGAGGACGAGTGTTGCTTTCATTTTTCAAGTTTGGGAGCAAGTCTCTGTAGGTAGCACAGCCGGAAAGCGCAAGAGTGCATTGTCTCAGATTGAGACACCCTTTGCGGTGTAGCAAGACGGCAACATATGCTACAAGATAGGGATTTAGCCCTTAGTTGCCCTGTTTTTTTGATTCGAGGCCATTTCAGGTCCTGTTTTGGAGGCGAAAGCTTTCTGCACACACCCAGGAAAAGGCCCTGTTTTTTGCTGTGCGACCACTATTCTACAGGTCGGTGAAAAGTTACAATAGAAATTGCATCATATGCCTGTGCGCAGAGACATTGGGAGTTACAGAATCATCCTTATTGCCTGTTGATGCAAAATCATCACTAGGAAGTGACTGTGTGGTCAAATACCACTTTAGTCACTTTTGCAGATTTGCCCTTGTGAGATTGAAGCTGTGTTTTTTGCAGTGACAGAATTTTTTGCAGTGTTCTGTAATGGCATCTGATTCTCTTTCACAAATTGTCATTGAAAAGCTTGACAAGAATAACTTCCAAGCATGGAAGTTTAGAATGACGAATTTCCTTATGGGAAAGGGATATTGGGAACTCGTTGCAGGAAATGAAGAAGAACCAGTTCTTCCTGATGTTCCCAATCAACAGCAAATGCAGACATTTAAAGGATGGCATGAGAGAGCCAGAAAAGTTATGTACTGGCTGTCTATCAGTATTTCAGACTCTATGATTGTGCATATTCAGGATGCAACTAAGGAGGCATGGGATACTTTGTCAAAAATGTATAGCACAAATACACAAGCCAGGAAAATGCAGCTCAAGCAAGAGTTGCACAATGTGCAAAGAGAAAGTATGAGCATCAATGACTACCACATGAAGGTGAAGAAGATTGCAGATGCACTTGCTTCCATTGGGTCGCCAATGGAAGATAATGATTTAGTTTCTGTGACCTTGAATGGTCTAGGAAAGGATTATGCATAGTTTCGAACATCCATTTCCATCCATGAAAGATTTCCTCATATTGAGGAGTTGATTGCTCTTCTAATTTTTGAGGAGCAGAGAAATGGTGGTGCATCTTCTTTAGGAGGAACTTCAAAAGAAGCTGTCTTCTACTCAAATGCTGGAAGTGTAAAATATTACACGGCGCAGCGAATAGAATCTGAGATAGAGATAGAGAGTACACAACAGAAAAGAGGAGAATAAGTAAATTCTTTAGCTTCAAACAACTGATACAAAGATGGCTCTGTCCACCCGTGTGCTTCCACTGTATGAAGCTTAGATGGTGATCTAGACAGAAGATAGGTGAAGACCTTAAGGCTAGCTGGAACAACAACTTTGACTAGGTGAAAGATGAGTGATCGATGGCTGTGAAGGGGTTTAGCTTTTATAGCCTGCGAAGGCCGTAAGGTTGGCCTGACCGACCTACCATATAAGCCTCCACTAGTCGGCCATGGAATATTCCAGGAAATATTCTCTTTACCATCGGGCCGGGGGCGCTACCCCCGGACCCCACAATAGGGGCCTCTTTTAACTCCCTTACCCTGCAACTTAATGCAATGCGCCTCGAGTTGCTACCAACTTAACCACTCCATCTAACCCAAAGATTAGACCCACAATGGTCACCTTTTTGCCATCCGGTCACATAGAGCTCATCTGATATACAAGTCAGGACTCAACCAATGTCTGAGCTCATATTTGGCTTCTCCTCATAATGGGGGCCTTACAACTTTGAGTACCATGGATCATTGGTAGCACCTAATGAGGGTGGGGCATTGATCATATCTAACACCCCCCCTCAATGTCCACCCATAGGTGAACTATCTCCTCGGCCCAATGTCGAGTCTCTGAAGATGAACTTGAAGCTGATCCTTTGTAAGTGCTTTGGTGAAGATATCTGCTCCATTCTCCTCTGTTGGACAGTAGACCAGTTCCACTATCCCATCCTCTATCAAATCATGCACATAGTGATACTGGATCTCTATATGCTTGGTGCGTGCATGAAACACTGGATTTTTGGCAATGGCGATGCAACTCTGATTGTCTCATCTTAGCACAATTGGTTCTTCATCTTGCACTCCCATATGCCATAGAATCCTTCTCAACCATACTGCTTCACATGTAGCAAAACAAGCTACCTTGTACTCTGCTTCGGTAGAAGACAATGCCACTGTTGGTGGCTGCTTCTTACTAATCCAAGAGAAAATTCCTGAACCCAAAGAGAAACAATAACCAAAAACTGACTTCTTGGAATCATTGTCTCCTACCCAATCTGAGTCACAGTTCCCCACAAGAGAAGTTTCAAAATTGTATGTGATACCATAGTCAAGAGTTTTCTTCAAGTATCTGAGCACCCACATCCAAGCCTTCCAATGACTCTCATGAGGTTTGTTTGAGAACCTGCTCAAAACACCAACATCAAAACTGATATCCTGTTTTCATGTCATGATCAGTACTCTGGCCTCCTGTGTACAATGTTGTTGTGTCATGTATCCTCGAGACATTTTAGTTGCCTCCTGCTGTTGTATCCTCCTCGGTAATGCAATGATCAAGTCCATGCATCTTTGATGATGTTCCTGTGGCTCTTGGCTGATGTAATCAGCATGAGTCTGTTGGAAGATATTTCCTGGCTCTTGCCAGACTTCAATCCCCAAACAATAGTGCAACAAGCTCAAGTCTGTCATTTCAAACTCAGAACTCAAAGCCCTTTGAGTTTGGTTGATCATATCTTCATAGTCACCTATAATAAGAAGGTCGTCCACATATAGGACAATCACTACAGACTTTTTACCATCCCTGTAAACATACAAGTTAGCATTTGAGGCACATATTTTGAAGTTTAGGTTTAAAAAGAACTTATCTATCCGCTGGTACCATGCTCTGGGGGCTTGCTTCAGCCCATATAATGCCTTCTTCAGCTTACACACTTTGTTCTCAGAATGGGGGGGTCAAACCCTGGTGGCTGAGCCACGTACACCTCCTCCTTGAGGTCACCATTTAAGAACGTTGACTTAACATCCATTTGGTACACTGGCTACTTCTTGTGGGCAGCCACTGCAAGTACCGTGCGAATAGTGGTCATTCTGGTAGTTGGGGCAAATGACCCTTGAAAATCAAACCCTTCAACTTGTGAAAATCCTTGGGCAACCAGTCTAGCTTTGTACTTTTCTAAGGTACCATCAGCCTTGTATTTTACCTTCCAGATCCACTTGGTGCCAATAACCTTCCGCTTTGTTGGTCGATCCACTAGCTCCCAAGTGTGATTCTTCATTATGTTGTCATACTCGGCTTGCATAGTAGCCTTCCATGATGGATCTACAAGTGCTTCTTCTAAGTCAGTTGACTCCTTTACTTCTCTCATAATCTCAACCATCAAGGCCATATTGACTATGTGAGTAGAAGCCCTCCTTTGCTCCTCTATTCTCTGAGACCTCCTTGGTCCGTCTGCCTTCTTCTCAACAGATGCAGGCATAGGATTATTGTGGTCATAGAGCTGCTTCACCCAGCACAGCAATGGCTTTTCCAGTGGGATGATGTCAGGTTGGTAAAATTTTTCCTCATCATGTGAAGATGATGCTTCCTCCTCCTGAAGGATAGGGATAGCTCTCGGGACAGGTTCATAGTGGACTACTTCTTCGCTTGATGATAAAGTGGAAGAACTTGCCTTCTCCTCCTCCACTGTATGTGGCTCCTCCTTGAACACCACATCACGGCTCGTGATGATCTTCTTTGTCTCTTGGTCATATAATTTGTAAGCCTTCTGCTCATCACTATAACCCAAGAAGATACATTTTCTGCTTTTTGGTTTTAACTTGTTTCTCTTCTCATCTGGAATATGTGCATAACATTCATATCCAAAAATTCTGAAATGTGAGACAGATGGTTTCTTACTAGTGTAAGCCTAATGAGGTGTTTTTCCCTTAAGAGCCTTTGTGTAGCTCCGATTTAGAATGTAGACTACAGTATTAACAGCTTCAGCCCAAAAATGGTTAGGCAATCCCTTGCCCTTTAGCATGCATCTTGCCATCTCCACAATGGTGCGATTCCTGTGTTCCACAACACCGTTCTGCTGAGGTGTGTGAGGTGTCGTCAATTGACGCTTGATCCCTTTGCTCTTGCACTGCCTGTCCATGGCGAAGAATGTGAACCACTGCTAGAGGACGCTCCAGGTCCACTAATATTTTGTGACTGCTGCTGTGAATTCTGTGCAGCATTACCATTTTGTGCATCTACATCATCAATCACATTTACTGGTTTATACCACCTACTCATCTCATCAAAAACAACATCTCTGCTCACTGTAAACTTACGAGTAGAAGGGTTATAGCATCTATACCCTTTTTGCTGCAGAGAGTAACCAATAAAGATGCACTTCTCAGCTTTTGGATCCAACTTGGATCTCAGCTCATCTGGCACATGTACATAGGCAATGCAACCAAAAATTTTCAAATGAGAAATATCTGGTTTCCTACCAGTATACCTCTCCTCTGGAGTCATTCCATGTATTGCTGCAGTGGGAGTCCTGTTCATTATGTAGACTGCTGTAGCAACTGCTTCAGCCCAATAAAAATCTGGCAAGTCTTTTTCATTGAGCATGGCACAAGATACCTCTCCAATATGCCTGTTTTTCCTTTCTGCAATTCCATTTTGTTGTGGGGTATAACTGCATGAATATTGCTGCTTTATGCCATGCTCCTGCAAGAACTTTGCAAACTCATTTGAGAGGTACTCTCCCCCTCCATCTGACCTTAGGCATTTTATCTGCAAGCATGTTTCTTTTTCAACCATAGCTTTAAGAGTTTTGAAATGCCCAAAAACTTCACTTTTCTTTTTCATAAAATACACCCAAACTTTTCTGCTATAGTCATCAATAAAACTGACAAAATAATGACAGCCTCCAAGAGATGCAGCTTTAGTTGTCCACACATCAGAGTGAATTAATTCCAATGGCTTCTCACTCTCTTGAACATGTCTAGGAAATGGTTTCCTTGCCTGTTTTCCAAATTGACAAGCTTCACATACCTTATGCATTTCTGCAACCTTGAATTTCGCCAAACCTACAACAATATTTTGGGCATGCATTGATTTAAGTTGCTGTACATTAACATGACCAATGCGTTTATGCCAGATATCAATATCTGCAACTACACCGGTCCCATGTGCAAACATTGCTACACTCAATTCAGACATGTCTGCATCCAATGTAAACATTCTGCCCTTCTTATTTCCTTTTGCTATCAAGCGACATTTATTTTTCATATCCTCAACAAAGCATCCATGAGGATTAAATTTGACCTGCAAGCCCTGCTCAACCATTTGACCAACAGAAACCAGATTCTTGGTGATATTTGGGACATGAAATACATCGGACAGGTATTTCTTTTTCCCATCCTGCATAGACAAATGAATTTTTCCAATCTGCACGATAGGATGTGCAGTATCATCACCAGTCTCCACAAATCCTGGTTTTTCCATTTTCCTTGCATCCTCCATCCATTCTGCATGACCTGTCATGTGGTTTGATGCACCTGAGTCAACATACCATACATCATTGCTTTCTTCTGCACTTGTCACAGAATTGTTCATGTGCTGCACCATAAACAAATGCTCATTTCTGTCATCACCCTGTCTACTAGAAGATGCATAATTCCCTTGTTGCAGTTTTCCATTCATGATGTCATTCTGCTTTTTATAGCTGTCTTTAGCCATATGACCCATTTTACCACAGTAGTAGCATTCAACATTACTGTTTGCATTTTGGCCTCTTTTCCATCCACCACGACCTCTTTGGCTCCCCCTGCCTCTAGAGTTACCACGTCCTCCTCCATAGGACTGGTTTTCTTGAGTTTGCTGTATATTCTGATTTCTGCCACGGCCTCCAAATCGGCCTCCTCTACCTCTCCTCTACCTCTTCCAGCATTTGAGTAGAAGACAGCTTCTTTTGAAGTTCCTCCTGAAGAAGATGCACCACCATTTCTCTGCTCCTCAGAAATTAGAAGAGCAATTAACTCCTCAAAATCAGGAAATCTTTCACGAACTGAAATGGATGTCCGAAACTGTGCATAATCCTTTCCTAGACCATTCAAGGTCACAGAAACTAAATCATCATCTTCCACTGGTGACCCAATGGAAGCAAGTGCATCTGCAATCTTCTTCACCTTCATGTGGTAGTCGTTGATGCTCATATTTTCTCTTTGCACATTGTGCAACTCTTGCTTGAGCTGCATTTTCCTGGCTTGCGTATTTGTGCTATACATTTTTGACAAAGTATCCCATGCCTCCTTTGGCGTACTTGCATCCTGAATATGCACAATCATAGAGTCTGAAATGCTGATAGACAGTCAATACATAACTTTCCTGGCTCTCTCATGCCATGCTTTAAATGCCTGCATTTGCTGTTGATTGGGAACATCAGAAAGAACTGGTTTTTCTTCATTTCCTGCAACAAATTCCCAATATTCTTTTCCCATAAGAAAATTCGTCATTCTAAACTTCCATGCTTGGAAGTTGTTCTTGTCAAGCTTTTCAGTGACAATCTGTGAAAGAGAATCAGATGCCATTACAGAAGACTGCAAAAAATTCTGTCACTGCAAAAACCACAGCTTCACCCTCACAAGGAAAAATCTGCAAAACTGGCGAAAGTGGTATTTGACCACACAGTCACTTCCTAGTGACGATTTTGCATCAACAGGCAACAAGGATGATTCTGTAACTCCCAATGTCTCTGCGCACAAGCATACAATGCAATTTTTACAGTAACTATTCACCGACCTATAGAACAGTGGCTGCACAGCATAAAAGTGGGCCTTTTCCTGAGTGCGTGCAGAAAACTTCCGCCTCCAAAACAGGCCCCGAAATGGCCTCAAATAAAAAAAACAAGGTCGCTGCAGCCTATACTGCCCTCTTGCTTCACCGCGAAGGGCGTCTCAACCTAAGACAATGCACTCCTGCACTTTCCGACTGTGCTACTTGCCGAGATCTGCTCCCAAAACAGAAAATGAAAGCAACACTGCTCCTCTTACTAGAACACCGCGAGCTTGACTTGCTTTCTTGAGCTCCTTACCACGAACAAGGCTGTGATACCATGTCAGGATTGTGGGAGAGAAGGAAGGAGTCTCACTTGTAGCTTTCTTGCTTGCATAATGGGGGAATACACATAGAGGTGGAGGCTGAAAACAGTTTTCCTCTTCTTAGTTGTGTAAGCCAAAAGAACTCAAGTACAAAGAAATAGAAGAACCCTCTATATGGGTCTCAAACCAAACTCAACTAACTAAGGTGGCATACTAACTAAGCCACGAACTAGAGTAGATAAGGATAGCTATCATGTAGCTATTATTCATGGGCGGTGTACCAACCGCATCTGCAACTGACAAGTCGGTGACATAAATACACAACGGTCACCCTGGCGTATCACGAGTGGAGCTCGATATCTCAACAGCCGCGACATGAGCTTTCCAATAGACTTACAATTGAACATAAGTTTTATACGTGGAACAATCGGAAAATGTCACAAAACCTTACGAGGCACATCCATTGACTTCATCTCCACTTCGTATCTTGATTTGCCACAGACAGGACACTCTCGTGCGAACTCATGAATCCCACCAAAATAAGACACAATCATTGACACATGCATGGATCTTGACATAATCGAGGCCTCCCAGAGATGTCAAGTAATGTCTTGCTTGCTCTCTCTTAGTTGAAAATTTGTTTCCTTTTGGAAGTATTTGTGATAATAACCTACATATATTTTTAAAAGTGAGTTAAAAAACCACCAACATATATTTCTGTCTGATTTCAAAATAAATAATTAATATTATGATTCATAAGCCAAACTGAATTGATACCTACTTCAATAACGCATCCAAACTGATATTACTCCATCCATAAATTATTTGCAAGTTAAGTATCTTGAGGGACGTACGAAGAACGGAGTACGTACAACCTTCATACAACGGAGTAGATGATGCTACATATAGTGGATCATTTGGCTTCGTAGAGTGACCTTCTCCCTGAACCGGTTGCGAAAATAGATGGTGTACCATGTTGTCCGAAATCTCATACTCTACGACTTGATAGGGCATTTCATGAGGGCTACTATTATGGTCGTGAGTCTCTACTCTTCTTGAAGACTCTACCTCCTCGTGTCGACGTTTTGCAGCCTCTCAACGCTTGGGAGGGAGCATCTGAGGATGTGGCACCGCATCCTGCTCAACCACAAAAGGGAGTTTCATGTTCCTTGATATATAATTCGCGTAACATAGACTAGAAATCTTAGTGGTAAAAAATAATAATGAATACCGGTGATTTTTCTCGGTCCCATTCTCCATACAAGCTGAGGTGTGACATTGCAATTCGACGTGCTAAAAAAATACACCCTCGACAACGAGCACACATGCATTTAGTTTTTCGTCATAGCCATGCATCTCGATTATGAAGACGCAATGTTTCATCCTCACTTGAGGATGTGCTCATTGACTCATCAGCATGCACCACACTAAGTGATGACGACGACATGATTAAACCTAATTCATGACAATATCAAAATATTTGTCATTCATATGTTTACATAAAAACTTAAAGCTAGCGTATTAATTATTCTAAGATCTCAATTTTAAATACACAAAAATCATCATAAATACATTAAAACTTATTATAAGAATTCACTATCAAAACTTATCTTAAAAACAAAAAATTATGATAAAGCCTAAATGTGCGTCTATATCCGTGTTTACGTATACGTCTATATTAGCGTCTATTTGCGCGTCTATGTTCGCGTCTATACCCATGTCTACATGAACAATAGACGCACATATACATGCCAAAATAGACGCACACATCAAAATTCAAACCATACTTAAATAATTTCTTTTCAAACTGCGCCTTTCCTTTCCTGCGTTTTTTGCGGTTTTGAAGTTTGAGTTTAGCCAACATGCAGTCTCTTCATGCCTCACCTAGTCTCTTCATGCCTCACCTCCTCATGACTCACCTCTTCTTTCATTTCAAACACACAAGAAGGGAAAAAGGAAAGCCAAGGAGAGGAAGAAAGAGAGAACAAGAGAGAGGAGAACAAGAAGAAGCAACAAGCAAGCAAGCAAGCATCAAGGGGGGGTAACTTACCAAGGAGAGGAAGAAGGAGAAGGAAGAAGCGCCACCACCCGCCACACCAAACACCCAAGGTGAGTCTCTCTCTCTCTCTCTCTCTCTCTCTCTCTGTTTCTCTCTTTCTCTCTCTACTCTGTCTGTGTATTAGGATTTCTGATTCCATTATGTATTGCATTTTGTAAATCATCAATGGCGATCATTGGACTAAAATCAGCCGACTGAGCGCGTCTGCTAGCGTATCTACATTTCAGTGTAGACACAGGTATAGACGCGAAAAAATGTTTCCTCTCATTGCGTCTGAGGATGCGTCTTAGAGCGCGTGTGCTGGCACGTGTGCTCTGCAGTCTACATGGGATGATACACTTGCACGCAGATTGACCTGGAATATGCATCTGACAGCGCATCTATACTGCATCTCAGATGCGAATATAGACGCGCTGAACAGAGGGTTGACTTTAGGAGCACGTCTAACCTGCAATTTAGATGTGGTTATACATACGCCAGCTCTCCCAGCTCTGATAAAAAATAATATATTTTTGCAATGATGAATGTGACCAATCCCATGTTTGTGTTTATCAGTTTTCTTGTTTATGAGAAGCATTAGCACTTAAGTTTTATGCTCAATGTCTAAAGAAAGCTCTTTGAAAATGTAGGTAATATATGATTTTTTGTATGCAAACAAATTTGTCTTTTTCCTGTGTGTGTTTTGCAGATGTCGTATCCTGGTTCATCTAGCAATGACCTGGATTTGGATCGCATGAATGATACATTGGCCTCGTTTGGCAGGGGGGTCAATGCATTTTTTGGAGGTTTTCCTAGTAGGGAAGAATTCATAGGAGAGATGACCAAACACCTTGGCGGCTCTCCCACAGCGGACGAGGTGTTCAGTGTCATGTCTGGAACGCCTCTGACGTCTTTTCCTGGCACTACTTCCCAAACTCCAATTGCAGGTACTCCACATGCAGGTACTCCATATGCAGGTACTCCACGTGCAGCACCTGTACGTGCATCGGCTGAAGCACAAGCATTTGCAGAAGCATGTGCATCCAGTGAGGCAGAGGATAGTCGATAGAGAGGGAGGAGGGAGAGTCGAGGGGGAGGACGAGGCTTGTGTGGGGGTTACCTAGGAGGTGGCGAGCGATCATCCTCACTAGTAGATCACGTAGAGGAGCTTGTACGCTAGTATTATAGAGTTATAGATACTGGTGGCATCTTCCATGATGATGAAGGAAGGGATGTAATGGCGTACATGAGGAGCATTGTGCATGCGACGTATAAAGATTGTTTCATTGCCTTCAAAAATCAGAAAAGCAGCTTGTGGCAGGAGGTGTTGAGGGCAGTCCATAGGAGGTACCCAAATCCTAAGGGTCAGCGATTCTCGAATGATTGGGGACGCACAAAAGTGAGGGATTTGCTTCACAACAAAAGATCCCACCTCATGATACGTGCCAGGGACTCACTGTGGAGGAAGGAGGAGGAGCCTAGAGCCTATAGCCAACCACCTATGTGCCACCGCATAGAGTGGAAGAAAGCCAAGAAGAAAGCAGCAGAGAAAGTGAAGAGTCGTGAGCACGCAGAGGCGCGACGGATCCAAATGGAAACAATGGGATCGTCGCATTACGGATTGGGCAGCAGAGAGTCGTGGGAGGCAGAGTTTGTAAGTATATTTTGATTTCTAGTTTTTTAAAATTTATATTTCTTTCAATTCCTTATATAATTTGTTCTAATACATTGTGTCTCATAATTGTTTGTATATATCATAATTGTTTTGTAGACTACTATCGTTGGTAGGATACCTACTCCTAGAGAGGTAGGTTACCATTGAGGCCATAACCGCGCAGCCACATGGCTTCACTTCTATAAGGAGGGTCTCATCACTTAGGACCAATACAACCGGGCTATGAGGATTTGATAGCCAGAGGAGGTATGTTTTTCTTACTTTCCTATTAAAAGTATAGCTAATTATAACTTTTTCTCCACCATGTCTACGTAAGCAACCTTGATCTTTTGTGTGTGTAGGCGAACCCGGATGTGGAGCATAGCGAGGAGGGGGATAGCGATGCTAGTACCCATGGTAGTACTAGTGAAGATGTTTCTTCTTCAGATTCGTAGAGGAGCACCATACCTCCTCTACGGCCTTGTTTTCTTGTATATGTATGATCCATCTTTAAGCCTACTGCTTGCAGCCACGCCTTAGATCGCAAGCACTTAAACTTCCCATATAAATGCTTTTGATCTATAATGAATACATGGACTTTTATTTTCAATTCTCGTGCTTTTAGATCCATTGTCTTTTTCCCAAATGCACAATCTGATGTATGGGAGGGGAAAAAAAAAACCAAAGAGCATTTGGCACATGCTCTCTGGTTTTTTTTTTCAGTTCTGTTTTGCGCGTCTATCTGCGCGTTAAATTGCAGAAAATGCGCGTTTATAAGCGCGTCTACAGTGCAGAGTACACACGCTTATACACGCGCTAGATAATTCAAATTTAAAAAAGAAATTAAATATCTTTTTTTTAAATAGATTTTTTGTTTTCCGTTCCCGTCTATGGGTGCTTGTAAAAGCGCGTCTATAAGCGTGTCTATATGCTCGTCTAACTGCCAAATAGACGCGCTAATAGATGCACAAAATGAATTAAATAAATAGCAATTTTGGTTTATTATGCGCTTGTATTCACGCGTATATATGTGCGTCTATTGCACGTCTATTTTTGTGTGTAAATTCGTTCATACATGCGATTATAGACGCGACATGGTAGACGCGCAAATAGACGGGCAGATAGACGCGCCCGTAAGATTTTCTCTATATTCAAAAATCGCGTCTAAAAGTGCGTCTATGAGGCCTTTTTGTTGTAGTGAAGAAGGATTATTGTATGCATGTAAAGTGAATCTATGAATGTGAAGAAAAATTGAATATGTATGTACAAAGAGGACCAAGAGGTCTAAGGTGTATGTGCACGTGTAAAGTGTATGGTGCCTACAAGGAGTATGTACAATGGCACTACAATATCATAGTAGATTAATTCCCAAATATTGAGGTTGAACAACTTCAAGTTCTGAGCACAGCAGAGTGAAGCGTGATTCATTAAGTCCTTTGATGAATATATATGGAGTCATATGATCACTAGGACAACGTACAATCATGATCATGCCTTTTTTTAATTTCATATCAAACATAATGATAATGCATTGCAATATATTTAGACTTTTTATGTTGAACATAGTCTTTAGCAAGACTAATAGCACTTTGATTATCACATCGAAGTGGTGTATTAGAGAGAGGAGCATGGCCAATATCTAATAGGACTTGTTGAAGTCATACTAACTCTTGAGCCACTAAAGATGCAGCTACATATTCAGCATCTGTAGTGGAAATAGCAACACAACATTGTTTCTTGCTAGTCCGAGAAACAAGATAACCATTGATAAAGAAATAATTTCCACTTGTAGAATGTATACATAAGTGGGAGCTTACCCAATCCACATTTGTATAACCCAAAGCTGAAGTGAATGCAGAGAATTAGAGTTTTGTTGGCACCGATAAACCGACCCAAAATCTTTAGTGCCTTTCAAATGATTCAAAACTCATTTAGCTATAGTCGAATGTTTAAGGCATAGAGAACTAAGATGTTGTCCAAGAAAATTGCAACAAAAAGAATATCAAGGTGAGAATTTAAGCCAAAATTTTAAAAACATCCAACAAGATTAGCATAAGGTTGATGTAATGCTAATTGTCCATCATTCTACAAAAAGTGAGAGTTTTTGGTAGAGCTCACAAGACAAGGAGTATTGACAGGATGTGCAGAACCCAAACCAAACTTCTGAATAATATCTTTAACCAACTTTTTTTGACATAGTAATAAAATACCCTTTTCTTGATAGCATTAAATCTGAATACCAAGACATGAGTATATGTCTCCAAGGTCCACCATGTCAAATGTAGAAGATAAAACCTTCTTTACTTGTTGAAGGAAGTTGAGATTGTTAGAAACAATTATGGTATCATCCACATATGGAGCAAGAATAACAAATCTATCATTGCAACACTTAACATATAAGTTAGGATATGAACAATAAGAGATAAAACCTTATTTTGTAAGAAAGAGATCAATATTTTGATACCAAGCTCGTGAAGATTGTTTGAGACCATAGAGTTGTTGCAAATCAAAGTTGGAAGCATGAGAGAGTGTGCACAAGATGAAGAGAGAGAAAGTTCAAGTACAAGAATAAGATCTTGATTAGTCATTTGTTCAAGGTATAACTAATACACTCTCCTCAACTGTGAGTGTGTACTTTAGGTTGTTTATATAGCCTCTAAAGAAGTTAGGGTTAGGGTTTCCCCTTGCTCCCCTGTCCTCTAGTCCATTTACACCTAACTACCCTTATCCTCTCCAATATAAGGAGAGTTTCCATGCTTATTTCTCAACACCCCCCTCAATGCCAGGTGGCATTGGATAAAGCATGATAGGATGCCCCCCCTTAATCCACAATGAGTTGCCTTTATAAACCAGGCTACAAAAGAATGTTATAGATAGAGAGTGTTACAAGACTCAAAAGAGTCGATCATCTGTGGATTGGGAGGCAAAGTTGGCCTCCAATTCCTCAGGTACTTCGGGAACACTGGGATACTTACTGGTGATATGCCTAGTCTTCTTACATTTATTACACTTCATTTTTTCATGATATTTCTTCCAGCAATTGCTTACAATATGCCCTTTTTTGTGACAGAAGGAGCACTTAGTAGAAGCTGTATGGACTAACACTTGCTCATGGGAAGTAAAACTTGATGTCCCTTCAGTATGGTTCCTCTTTTCTTCATCCAGACATGACTAGATGATACTTGCCAAGGTTGGGTTTGGGATATTAGTTAGGGTAGTCATAAGGGTTGGAAAAACCTTATTCACAGACTTCAGAAGGATGGAAATGGAAACTTCATCATGAATTGGTGCTTGAACGGAGGATAGTTTTTCCATAAGCCCCTTCATATGTGAAATAAACTTGCTTAGATCTTCTCCCTATTTATACTCCAAGCTAAAAAGCTCAATCTTTAGAAAGATCCTGGAGTTCTTCCCTGTAGCACCATAGAGCCTTTCAAGTTCATCCCACTTTTCCTTGGTAGTGGAGAGTTGGTCAATATAATGAATTAAAGATTCATCCAAATGACCCATGATGATGGGTTGAGCCCTTTCATCATCTTCTATATCAAGAGGATTAGATGGGTCAATAACTTGGTCCCTTTTATGAAGGGCCAATAGCTTCGTTCCATCATTTTATATTTTACCAAGACTTGCCAAGGATGGAAATCTTTTCCATTGAACTTGCAAATTTGAGGCCTTACATCTGCATAGGCCATGGCCATTATAGGAAGGTCTTACCTAGTGCCTTGAGCAATGGCAGTGTCTAGTCCTTTTTATGCATGGCCAAGTACAAACCAAATAGCAGAACTAATAGCCCTACAAATGATAACCAACTTTAAAGCTGTAGAGATGAAAAAGGTTGGAAATCATACATATATAATATCTCAAGATAGGATTTTGGAGGCCTTGTTCTTCAAAAAACCCTTGATTTAAGTTTTATTATTTTCCTCGGTTTCAATGAGATGATCTTTGAGTGGACTTCAGACTCCTCCTAATAATGTGGGCTATTAGAGGAGTTCTTGGTGGAGCACGGCTTATCAATCAACTCTATGCTATGGGATGAATCAAAGGAGAGTACAATAACACTCATTTCTATGATTTACCAGTAGCAAACAATAAGGAGCATCAGTTGAATGCATTAGTAGTGCTAAGAAGCACTCCACCAACTTTCATTCTAGTACTCATAATGTAGGTTGATCTTTATAAGCTTAATATTTCCCATGGAATAAGAAGCACTCTGCATTTAAGCTGCACAGGGCAATAAAAAATCTTGATGAGTTTTTTCAGTGATTAAAATCACTATTGATAATGCCCAGGTTAAGAAAAAATGAAAATGAGTGAGCTTGAAGCTCCCTGGCTATGGCTATGAGAAACCCACAGTTAGGGTTTGGCTCATAGCAACCAGCACAGGAGGAATTTCTCCAAAGCCTCTTAGAGGGAGATGGCCACTGGGGGGAGACTTTGAAAGCCCTATGGTGGCCCCCATGATTGCGCCATCATCAGCAAGCACGAAGCCCTTGATCAACACATTGTCAAAATTGTGCCATTTTCTATGTTTTCAACAATGTCATCTTACTACGTGGCCAATGTGGGGGTTCTGGTGCTGGGTTACTGTGCCTGAGCTGGGGAGGAGTTCCTTAGAAGAAACCTTGAGCTGAAACCTCCTCCTTTTTTCTCCCCTAGTCCTCCATCAGAGGTGGTTCACATTGTGGATATGGTGGTCAAGAGGTAAGAGGAAGAAAATGAAAGCTCATGTGCACTTAATGATGTAGGGAAGCTGGGGAAAGCTAAAGGATTAGAGATGGCTCTGATACCATGTTGCAAATTAGAGTTGGAAGCATGAGAAAGCGTGCACAAGAGGGAGAGAGAGCCCACTTACAACCAATAGTTTTCTTACCCTTAGGCAAGGATACTAAATCCCAAGTCTTATTGGCTTCTAATGCAGCCATCTCCTCGTCCATTGCTGCATCCCAACGAGCATGACCAACAACATCCTCAAAACAAGTGGTCTCAACATCCTCAACTAGTTTCACCATATAAGCATAATGGTGAGCTGCATAATCTTCAAATCCAAATCTTTTAACAAGGTATCTGACCCTGCTAGACCTGCATACCACGGATCACTCAATGGAGCCTTTACATTACTATGAGCTATCTGTACACCTGGTCACCTGACTGAAGGAATACCAAGCTCATCATCCAAACTCTCTGAACCACTAGAATCGCCATCAAATCCCAAATTACTAGTAGATGTATCGTTACCATCCAACACTTTTTTCTTTCCTTTGTCTTTGCCTGTAACACTTATAGATCCACCTGAAGATGTGGGGATACTCCTTAGTCTAGGAGACTAAGGGCTAACACTAGGTGTAGTACCTGATGATGTTTCTGGTCCACTAAGACTCCATGATTCTTGCTTTTCTTTTTGCACATAACTATCATGATCATTGTCATCATCTAACACATCACCAGTAGGTGCATACCAACTTCTCATCTCATAAAAAATAACATCCTTGCTCAATTTGAACTCATTGTGACAGGGTTATAAACGATACCCTTTCTTCTGTAAAGAGTATCCAATAAAAATACATTTGTCACCCTTTGGATCAAGCTTTTTCCATAGCTCATCTGGCACATGAACATATGCAACACATCCAAATACCTTCAAGTGTGATACATTAGGCTTCTTGCCAGTAAATCATTCTTCGAGAGTCATCCCATGAGCTACAACTATGGGAGTTATGTTCATAATATAGACAGCAGTATATGGACAGCTTTAGACTAAAAATGTTTTGGCATATTCTTTTCAACCATTAATGCCCGTGCAACTTCTGCAATATGCCTATTTTTTCTTTCTACAACCCCATTTTGATGTGGGGTATACCTACAAGTAAAGTGCCTCTTTATTCCATGAGTCCTCAAGAAGCCACTAAACTCATTAGAGAGGTACTCTCCCCCTCCATCTAATCTCAAGCACCTTACTTTCTATTTCAATAGCTTTCTTGAAAGATTTGAAGTGCTCAAATACAACACTCTTTTCCTTCATGAAATATACCCATAGCTTCCTTGAACAGTCATCAATAAATGTGATAAAGTATTTGCTGCTACCAAGAGATATATTCTGTCTAGGCCCCCAAATATCTATATGCACTACATCAACTATATTGTAGCTCACTTCTCTATCATGCAAGAAGGGTTTTCTTGCCTGCTTACCAAACTGGCATGCTTCACATACTTTATGAAATTCTATAACTCTAAAGGAAGGCAACCCTGTAACCAATCCTCTGGACTATATTAATTTTATTCTTTGCACATTTGCATGTCCAATACGTTTATACTGTTCAAAGAGTAGAGAGAGAGAAGGGAAAGACTCCATATCCATGAGCCTTCAGGCTCTCCAGCTCATTCCTTCATTTCCACACACTCTACTGAAAAGCACACACACACTACAAGATAAAGTGACCTAGTGTAAATGTAGACTAGACTGACTAACTCTAGTCAGAACTACTAACCCGACTTATTTAATGTAGTCACATGTAGACAGCTGTACACACTAGCTGTCATAGATGTCGATCATAGATGAAGACACACTGACGGTGAGCTTGATTTCTAACACTCCTCTCAAGCTCAAAAACAAAACTCAAATCATCTGCATCACTCCAAGTAGTTGTCTAAAGTGAATGAACTTATCTTTACCAAGTGATTTGGTAAAGATGTCTGCTACCTGGTCTTCAGTCTTCACATGCTCCAAGTCAATCTGATCTGCTAAAACCATTTCCCTGATGAAATGGTAGTGAACCTCAATGTGTTTTGATCTTGCATGATAAACAGGATTGCTTACTAACATAACACTGCTCAAATTGTCATAGTACAGCTTGACTTTGCTGTCCAAGTGTACTCCCAGGTCATTTAGTAATTTCTGTAACCACTTAGCTTCACAGGCCACTAAGGCCGCACCACGATACTCTACTTCCGTACTAGACAATGCAACTGTAAGCTGTTTCTTACTCTGCCAACTGATCATGCTACTACCCAATCCAAATGCATAGCCATTGGTTGACCTCTTGTCATATGTGCAACCAGCCCAGTCAGCATCGGTGTACCCCATCAAGTCAAGGGTTTTCCCATATGCATAAAACAGCCCATGATCTATGGTACCCTTTACATATCTCAGAATTCTTCTGACTGCATCCAAGTGTGGTTTGCGAGGCTTCTGCATGAACTGACTGATCAGCCCCACAGCATAACTCAAGTCAGGTCTAGTGATCGTGAGATAGATCAAGCTGCCTACCATCTGTCTGTACATAGTAACATTCTCAATCTCTGTCCCAACATCAATCTGCAGCTTGACATTCTGCTTCAAAGGCATATCCATAGGCTTGCAATCAGCCATACCATATTTCTGTAACATGTCATAAGCATACTGCTTTTGTAGCAGCCATATGCCTCGAGGTGTAGATACAACCTCAATTCCCAAAAAATATTTCAGCTCTCCAAGATCCTTGACCTTAAACTCAGCCTGTAAGCATGTCTTTATTTCTACAATCCCATTTTCATCATCTCCTGTAATGATTAAGTCATTAACATAGACAACTAGAAAAACATAGCCACTATCTGTCTTCTTCGCAAATAGACTATGATCAGCATCTCCCAATCGGAAACCATGTTGATGTAAATAACTGCTGATGCGAGCATTCCATGCTCTGGGTGCCTGTTTCAACCCATATAATGCCTTTTTCAGCCGACATACATGTGCTGGAAATTCTGGATGTACATAGCCTTCAGGCTGTTCCATGTAAACCTCTTCCTGTAATTCTCCATTGAGAAATGCATTCTTTACATCCATCTGCCATAGTTTCCAGCCTCTAGCTGCTACCAAAGCAATCACAGTTCTAACTGTAGCCATCTTTGCTACAGGGCTGAAAGTCTCCTCATAATCAAGACCATACTGCTGCGCATACCCTTTTGCAACCAGCCTGGCCTTATATCTTTCCAATGATCCATATGATTTACATTTTACCTTATACACCCACTTGCATCCAATAGGTGTTTTTCCCTCAGGCAACTGTACCAAATCCCATGTACAATTTTCAGCCAAAGCTGAATATTCTTCATCCATAACAGCACGCCAATTCTCATCTAAAACTGCCTCATCAAACTTACTTGGTTCTCTAAAACTTGTTACTTTCTTCATATAAGCATAATGACGGGCTGAATATCCAATGTAAGTATACCCGTCAACAGGTCATCTGACTCTCTCTGATCTCCTGAGCTATGGCTCAATGTGAGCTTGCCTCTCATGAGGCGGCACATAACGGCTCTGTCTAGCACCTGGCATCATAACAGACGGAATCCCTAATTCACTATCTAAGCTGTCACTGCTAGATGAATCATAACCTGCAGTGAGTGGACCTGTTTCATCTTCAAAAACCTTTTCTTTTCCCTTATCTATTCTCCCCCTCACTGACATATCCGTGTCAGTGGATGCAGTAGTGCGACTCCGTAATCGTCCTGTCCAAGGACTCACTGTAGATGATACATCACCTATCTGACCAGTCATGGAAATACTCTCTACAGGAGTATTTTCAGCATGACTCATACTGGGTGAGCCATCAGTAGGCACTACAACAGGATTCCCATACCAGGATGCTAACTCATCAAATACCACATCTTTGATTATGAGAGTCTCATGCGTAGAAGGTACATAACACTTATAAGCTTTCCATTCCTGTGCATATCCAATAAACACACTTTTCACTGCCTTAGGATCCAAATTCTTCCTCTTCTCATCCGGTATATGCACATATGCAATGCTACCAAATACCTTCAAGTGTGAAATATCAGGTTTATGACCATACAGCCGTTCATACGGAGTGACATCATGAATCCCTGCTATAGGGGTTCGATTCAGCACATATACAGTAGTCACCACTGCTTCAGCCCAATAACCATTTGGCAGACATTTTTCATTCAGCATAGCTCGTGCTGACTCCATCAAAACCCTGTTTTTCCTCTCTGCAACACTGTTTTGCTGCGGTGTATAACTGCATGTGAGCTGTCTTCTGATCCCATGTTTAGCAAGATACCTGTCAAAGTAGTTTGAGACATATTCACCTCCTCCATCTAATCTCAAACATGATATGTAACAGCCCAATTCATTTTCAACATGTTTCTTGAAGTCTTTGAATGCATCAAACACATCATCCTTATGTTTCAAGATATAAAGCCAAGTGTACCTGCTCAAATCATCAATAAATGAGACATAATATCGTGCACCGCCAAAAGAAGCATTATGTGAAGGACCCCAGACATCAAAGTGTACCAGCTGTAAAGGCCTAGTGCTGTTTTTTACATGTCTCATGAAAGGAAACCATGCCTGCTTCCCAAACTGACATGCAAGGCATACATGACCAAAATCATTATACTTGAATTTAGGTAAACCAAGTACTACTTCGTTCTACTACATAGATTTTAGTTTTTGTACATTGACATGTCCGATTCTCTTGTGCCAGATCTCTACATCTCTGATGGCACTCTCATCATGAGCAAACATAGCTGCTTTAAGTTCAGGAATGGTCGCTTCCAAAGTAAACATCCTGCCATCCCTTCTGCCCTTGGCAATTAGCTTGCAGCCATTTCCATACTCTCAATGAAACATCCATCCTTGTTAAACCTCACTTGCAGATTCTGTTTTGCCATTTGACCCACAGACAACAAATTCTTTGTTATGGTTGGTACATGTAAGACATCATGCAGGCCTTTCTTCTTGCCATCAGGCATCATCAATGGAACAATCCCTTTATGCTTTATATCATGTTGGGTATCATCCCCAGTACATACATGACCATGTGTACCTGCAACCATCTCATCAAACCACTCTCCATGCGGGGTCATGTGGTTTGACGCTCCAGAGTCAATGTACCATCTGTCATCTCTATCATGTCTCGATGCATTTTTAGATACATGATGCATGGCAAAGAGTCTATCAATTGGCCTAAGCCTATTCCACAAGCAAATCCAAATGTACCCAGACTTTCAGCCATTGCAAATAATGTAACCAAAGTCAAGCCAATAGTATGCTATAAATGTCACCAGCCTGGACATCTCGCATCAAATTGTCATTCAAAGAAGCCACCAGCTCATATCAACTATCTTGGAGCCATGGTCGAAGATGAACATGAGGATATGCTTGATTTCACTGAAGATGAGGACGACATTACTACTATTTCCGACACTTTACCAGGTATGCCTACTCCACATTCATTATTGACTATGAAATGTTTGGTGCATGGAAAGGAAAAGACTATCTTGCATGATGACGGTAGTACTCATGACTTTATTTCAGCAAAATTGGTAAAGGAATTGAAATTACAGACTGTACCTACGCATTATTGCATAAAAGCTACATTTTTAGGCACTAGGTATAATGGTACACAAGAAGTACAAGATTTAGAGATTCAAATTGGTTCATACATTGAAAGAAGAAATTTCTTAGTTGTTCCATTACAGTCGAGTGACATTATTTTAGGAATGCCTTGGCGACACCAGCATAACCCAGATATAGATTATTCCACACACACAATGACTATTAATTTTCAAGGAAAATCTATTACATTATATGGTATGCATGCATCTAATGTTTTTCCACTGCTTTCGCATACTCAAGCAAAACGTGCATTACGCAAGAGTAGTAAATCATATCTCATTTGGGTGAATGAATTGCAAGCAAAGGAAAATCATATGCACCCTAGGCATAAGGAATTTCTTGCATATTTTAAGCACTGTTTTGCAGAAGACCTACCACCAGGTTTACCTCCTTCCCATCCAGAAGACCATAAAATTGACTTGATCCCTGGCACACAACCACCTTGCAAAGCACCATATAGGCACAATCAGATAGAGCAAAAAGAAATCCAGAGTCAAGTTGAAGAATTACTAAATAGAGGCTTAATTCGACCTAGCAGTTCTCCATTCGGTGCACCTGTACTCTTAGTCAAGAAAAAGAATAATACCTATCGTATGTGTATTGACTACCGAGCTTTAAATAAGATCACTGTAAAGAATAGGTATCCTATACCTAGAGTTGATGACCTTATGGACAAACTGCAAGGATCTTCTATATTTAGTAAAATTGACCTTAAGTCTGGATATCATCAGGTGAGGCTAGATAAATCTGACATATTTAAGACTGCATTCAAAACACAGTTTGGCCATTACGAATTCTTAGTCATGCCATTCGGATTGACTAATGCACCTGCCACTTTCAGTAGAATGATGAACCGTATCTTTCTGAAATATCAGTACTGTGTGATTGTTTTATTTGATGATATTTTGGTGTTTAGTCAAAATGAGAAAGAGCATTATGAGCATTTGTCATTAGTTTTTCAATTATTGAAAGAAAATCAATTGTTTGCAAATCCTGAAAAGAGTGAATTCTTTAAGACAGAAATTGAGTACTTAGGTCATATTGTATCATCTGAAGGAATTAAAGTTGATCCTAAGAAAATTGATGCAATATTGAATTGGCCTGTTCCTAAAAACGTGCATGAGTTACGCTCATTCCTTGGTCTTGCTAGTTTCTATAGAAAGTTTGTACGTAATTTTTCATTACTTGCTTTACCATTAACAAAACTTCTCAAAAAAGGAATTGTTTATCAATGGACTGAAACTCAATAGAAATCCTTTGACTTACTGAAACATGCATTAACCAATGCCCCTATTTTACAGTTGCCTGACTTTAATAGACCATTCTTTCTAGTCGTGACTGATGGTATGATGCCAAGAGGCATATTCCACGGTGGATTCCGTGAGGTTTTACAGTGGATTCCGTAAACTTAGATGACCGGGGATCATACACAAAGTGGATTCTTTGTGCGAGAAGTTGATGGGGACGCCTGTCCTTTTCGGGCGTTTCATTAATTTAGTGTGTACATGGGTGATTCCATAGCGGGTGATTCCGCAAAATGCATGGCCACACACAAGAATGAGCTTCTAATTCACTTTTCAACTTTATATACAAAACCCTAAATCCCTTTTGGGCACTCAACCCCTTGTCCCCTTTTTTGCATGGCCGCCTAGGCCCTTTTTTCCATTGTCCTCCTATCTTCCTAGCTTCCTCCCTATCATCCATCTACTTTTACAATTTGCATGGGTGAAAGCCTGCCCGTCACTCTTAAAATAAATCATGGTGTGCTCTGTGGTCTTTTACAAAAGTATTGACTTCAGGAGAATCTTCTCAAAGTAATGCAGATAGTGGTATGCAAGTATCACGAAAAGGAAAAGAGAAGGTTGATCAGCCCATGTTTGATGTGAATGCAGGTCACTCTTATGTGGATGGTGAATCCAGTGGCTCAGAACAGAGCATTGATGAAGAGTTGGGTATTCCTTCTATTGTTACACCTGGAGTAAGGAAGACCAGGGATGTTTTGAGAGCACCTGGGAGTGAACCTACTTTGCGCAGGTCTACGAGAGCTAGGTATCCTGTGGATAGGCTGAAATATGATGGATTTACAGCCATTCACTATGCATATATTGTCAAAGTGATACAGGAACCAAAAGCCACTTCTTTTGAGGAAGCCATGGGAAAAGAAAAATGGGAGAAAGCCATGGATGAAGAAATGGATGCCTTGGAAGCAAATGCTACATGGGAATTGGTACCTTTGCATAAAGGTAAAAATGCAATTGGCTATAAGTGGGTTTATAAGGTGAAGCACAATGCAGATGGTTCTGTGAACAGATACAAGGCAAGATTAGTAGTCAAGGGGTATGCACAAACATATGGTATTGACTATGAAGAAACATTCAGTCCGGTTGCAAGGATGGCAACCGTAAGAGCGGTCATTGCTATGGCTGCATCAAAGGGATGGTCTTTACATCAGATGGATGTAAAGAATGCCTTCTTGCATGGTGATTTGCAAGAAGAGGTCTATATGGAGCAGCCACTAGGTTATGTGCATGCTGTTCATCCTGAGTTTGTTTGCAGGTTGAAGAAAGCCTTGTATGGCTTGAAGCAAGCACCTAGAGCATGGTCTGACAAGATAGGACAGTATCTTGTCACTATTGGCTTTCAGATTTCCAAGGCAGATTTCTCACTTTATGTGAGAAAAACAGAGAAAGGTATTATGCTACTTGTTATTTATGTTGATGATTTGATTATGACATGTGACAGTGATGAAGATATCCTTCATGTGAAAATGCTATTGAAGCAGAAGTTTGAGATGAAGGATTTGGGAGAGCTGCGTTATTTCTTGGGCATTGAGGTGATTAGATCACCAAGTGGGATACAGCTCTTGCAGAGGCAGTATGGATTGGACATGCTGTCCAAATATGGGATGACAGGCTGTAAGCCTATTTCAGTTCCTTTGGAGCAGAATGTGAAGCTGAGCACAGATGCAGGTGAGCTTCTAGAAGACCCTACTATGTACAGACGCATAGTAGGAAGTTTGATTTATATGACTATTGCAAGGCCAGATTTGAGCTATGCTGTTGGATCGGTAAGTCAGTTTATGCAGGCTCTAAGGAAACCACATTTGGATGCAGCTAGACGCATACTCAGGTATGTGAAGTCCACATTGCAGTATGGACTATTTTATGAGACTAGGGTTCAGATACAGTTGCATGGATACATTGATGCCGATTGGGCTGGTAGTATTTCTGATAGACAATCTACCAGTGGATATGTGTTCTCTTTTGGGAGTGCTGCAGTCACTTGGAGCAGCAAGAAACAGCCTACAGTTGCCTTGTCGAGCACAGAGGCTGAGTACAGGGGTGCAGCAATGGCTGCATGTGAGGTAGCTTGGTTGCATAAGCTACTTTATGATATGCATTAGTCTATAGATGGGCCAGTTGTCAGTTATTGTGACAACATAAGTGGTATACACTTGGAAAATAACCCAGTCTATCATGCTAGAACAAAGCACATTGAGGTGCATTATCACTATGTGCGAGAGAGGGTTTTACTAGGTCTTATTGATCTAGTTTATGTCAGCACAGAGGATCCGGTTGCTGACATATTCACGAAGGCATTGGGTGTAGAGAAGCTGCGCAAGTTCAGAGACCTGCTTGGTGTGCAGGAATTGGGATTGAGCTCGAGGAAGATTTTGTGAGGCAAAAAGCACGGCCTGAGGGAAGCATGGCTGAGGGTTGGTTAGTGCAACCATCCCTTGTTTATATCTCTGAATATCTTGTTGAAGTGGATCCCTCTCAACCACGACTATGGAAAGATGATGAAGACTTGAGGATGACCTCTATAGTACCTCAAGGAAAAGGAATGAGTAAAGTGCTAACAAAAGGAGAACTTCGTAAGTTCAATAGTTTTTGTGTGCTCAATAGTGATGTAATGAGCAAATGGGTGACACTATATAATGAAGCAAGGGCAAGAAGAAAAAGCGAAAGACAAAAATTTTGCACTAGATATGGACGTAATGTCCCATTTTCAGATCATCTAAATGTGCTCCCACATCATATTGATATAGATTGGTTACATGAGGAAATGGAGAGAATGGAAAAAGAGGAGGAAATTAATATATCTCAAGAAGAGTGGGAATGCGCACGAGGTTGCTTATCAAAGGTGAGACATACTATCAATTAATTTGTTTCTATAAGTTTTATTTTATATAAATAATTAACATGTTTGATCTTTTATCTTTTACTCTACTAGTGCACATTATTCAATGCACTTTGGTGTGAGGGTAAACATCTTCGAACTCAACGTATAGATGAAAAGAGAAATACCCAAGATTGTGGTGTCCTTGCTCACTTCGAGGATGCCAATGGTACCATGGAAGGTTATTGTGGCTTGATACAAGATATTCTGAAGCTTGACTTCAGACGATTCTTTATATATGTACTGGATGTGAAGTGGTTTAAAGAAGTGATAACAAATGGTGAGCATTGCACAATCAGACATCATTCAAGTGGTTTTGTAATCATTGACTCTACAAAATTTCACCAAAACAAGAATGACACATTAGTACTACCTCAACAATATGAGAAAGTATATATGCAAAGGCTAATTTTTTAATATGTATACATGTGATACATAAACACAATATAATAAGTATTTAAGTTTCTTGCTTTTGTTTTTCAAATACAGGTTGTGTATCATCCAATGGTAAACAATAACCGATGGTGGTATGTCATCCCTATATCTAATCATTCAAAACCAATATATGGTAATATTACCGACATGGAGATAGCAGATGACAAACCAACAATTAATGATGATGTGCATGATGACACCATAATGGATGATATGCGTGATATAGTACAAGATGAACCTCGCAAGGATGCTCAAGGAAACGCAGAAGAAGACAATAATGTGATTGTCGATGATATTGATGAAGTTATTGAGCAATATAGCAACACATCTGATAGTGGGATAGACTTAATTGTTTTGTTATCTCTTGGTAACATAGACCTAGAAGTAGATAGTTTAGCAAGGGCTGATCTCATTGAAGATGAGATGGATCATTCACTATAACATACTTAATTTGCTTAATGATTCAATATGTATTCTTAATTCTATGGTTTTTATCATACGCACACGTGCATACTCAAGAATCAATAGTCAAGTTTAAAGCTAAATTGAATTTTCCATAATAAAAAGGAAGTATTTTTTATCATCTTCAAGTAGAGAAATTACGAGATACATATTGCAATGCTTGCTACTAATTGTAAGGTTTCTGTCGCTTGCCGCTAATTACTTATATCATGCTTGTCAAACTGGAGGAACTGCCATTCATTAGAGAGCAATGAAAAAGTAATTATTAACTCTATTTTTAGTTAAATGATTAAATGTGTATTCTTAATTCTATGGTTTTTATCATGTGCACACGTGCATGCTCAAGAATAAATTTTAGGTGGTTAAATAATTATTAACTTTGGTTTTTTAATTATATTAATTCCAATTTTAGGTGGTTAAATAATTGTGCATTTGATGGCGCGTCTATATTGGCATCTATTTGCGCGGACATATAGACGCAAAATTCGCGTCTACTTATACGCACTTTTACACGCACATATAGACGTAATGATAGACGCGCCCGACTTTGCGCGTCTAACATGCGCGTCTATGCCTCGTTTTTGTTGTAGTGCTTGATCATGCATGTTTGTACATTTGTATATAAGATCTTGCTCTGCAAGGGCTTTGTCATCCATAGATAGAGACCTTTGTTTGAGTCGGGGGTGTTGAAGCTATAAGTAGCTCACCATATCTAGACTAGGTCTCATATATATATATAAGTGTGTGTGTGTGTGTGTGTAGATTGTGATCGATATGAAATAGTCTTTGGGAGTGTACATGGTCTCTCTCTCTCTCTCTCTCTCTCTCTCTCTCTCTCTCTCTCTCTCTCTCTCTCTCTCTCTCTACATATCTTTTCTCTATATTCCAACATTTTTCTCTCCCCATCTCAGCCTATATGAATACTCATTTTGGTAACGAGAGAGAAATATTAAAAAATAATCTTTTGATATACATCATTTTACGTGGTGCTTCTTGTGGAAAATGAGGAGGTGCTGAGAAACTGCAACCTCCCCCATCATGATGAAAAATTGAGTATTGAACTCCTTAAGCTCTTAACTGACAATTATCATGTTCAACTTATGCACATTCATATTATAAAAAAATTGTTTGTTTAAAATCGAAGGGGCAAATGAGCTCGGATTTGAGAATTTGAAGGTATAGTTGTGTCATGGTCTTGTTTTTTATTGACTTCGCCTCTTGGATGCAAATTTTTGCCTCTCGATCAAGTAGCTCCTTTATAATGCTAAAGTTGTATATCTTTAAATAGGATGTCTCATGAACTCCAATTGACAAATGGATGCTTCCAATGTGTTCCAAGCCACCCTCTTTCGATTATAAAAATTTATTGCCTCCTTATTTTTACCACAAATACCTTATTTTCTACTTCAATTTTAGCACCTAGTTGTACCTCTCCCTCAAGCATTCCTAATGTTGGGATTTCTTTCTAAGTTTGTACTACATTGACATAGATCTTTCCAAAGCTTCCACTTTAGTGTTGTTGATTTTCCAGTCGTGTTACTTAGGTTCTAGCCTTTGTCATGCTCATATATATCTTTTGGGCTACATCATGAGAGTTAGCCTAGATGTCTTTTGGTCCTTTTGGATCTTAAACTTGCCTCCATGTATGCCTATGGAGTTCATTAACTCCTCAAATTTCTTCATAATTTCTTGGTGCCTGGGTGGGGGTTTCATAGTATACACATAATTGATGTGCCAACTTTAAGAGCTTATCAAATTTGTGAGTGCAAAAATGAAGATTGTTGATATCAAATCGGAATATGGATGTCCAATTATTGTCCATGTGTGTCCTATTGAGGTAGTGCCTTTCTATTGCATGCTAGTGCTCCATCATTCCACATGACATGTTCCAAAGAATTAAAACACACTACAAGATATAGACCTTATAGCGACGTTTAAAGCGACGAAAATACAAACAACAAAATTTGCCCCCGTCGTCGCAAAAAGCGTCGTTATTAACGACGCCATAGAATCATCGCTATAACCGTCGCTATATGCGTCGCAAATGCGACGCATATAGCGACGTATATAGCGACGGTTACAGTAAATTTGCGACGCTGATAGCGACGGAAATAGCGACGCCTGCAGTAAATTTGCGACGCAAATAGCGAAAGTAACAGAGAAATTTTTTTTTTGTGGCAGGGCAACAAGCTGCCCTGCCACATATAGCACTGTGTGCTGTATGAGAGCCATACAAAATAGTTTCTGCACTGCTTCATACAAAGCATTTGCAAACAAAAAGAATATATACTGAAATCATAAAACTGATGGATGAAATAAATACATGATATCGCATAAAATGCGATTGGTACAATCATAAAACAATATCACTAATACATAGAAAATGTCTACATAGATCGGGTGACTAAAAACTAAAGGTATGTGAGCTCTAAGGATCCAAGGGCGAGCTACAAATCGTCGTCCCCCGAAAGCTCTTCCCGCTGTAAAGGAGCATCAAACGGATTCTGCAGAAAAAGAAACAACATATCAATCCACCATACAATAATGCATTCAAATATCTCATGGTAACTACGGACAAGAAAGATGAGTGACTTACTGGGCCGCCGCGTCTATACAATCGGTCGATCAATGATGTGAGACCGTGCCTCTCCGCATATCGAGTCTCAAGGCCTTGCGGATAGCGATTTGTAATGGAGTGCTGCAAAGAAAACAAAATGCTAACAGTTAGAAACATGATTGTCAGTACAAAGAATATCTCAAAAAAAACAAATAAGCAAAACAAAAGAGAATCTTACAAAGTCCTCCAAATATGTCCTGTGGCCGCCATTCCCAAGATGATGTATCGATCCGGCCTCGATTCGTGCCCTCGCCGCCTCCCGCTGCTGACTCCAACGTCCTGGCGAATTTGTAGCCTCCTCCCTCAGTCGGTGCCAATCGTCTGCATCTAACCACTCGGGCTTTGGAGCCCCACTCTTGACTGCCTTGCGTGCGTCGGATCGTCTATGTGACATGTATGCACGCATGCAATCCATCATCCAGCCCGTAGAGAATCTATCCACTGCGGCTGGCACCGGGAACTCCTCGTGCAAGGATGCTACTATGTACTCCTTGCTCCCCTCCGGTATGTTCCTCCAATGATCCAGGACGTTGTGTCGAAAAACTTGTTGGCACAACTCCCTCATGCGATCCATCACCCTCCTCCCCTCATCATTCATGATAATGGCTCCTGACCTGCCATCCACTAGGTATCCATAATCCCTAGGAGTGTGCCGTGTATGGGCCCTCTCCCATCTCCGTCCACGCTCCTGGGCATATCCAGGAGATCCCTGAACATCCGGTGTACCGACGGGGGTACCCTCTCCCGGAGTGCCACACAAAGGGGTGCCGCCAGAGGGTGTGCCACCAAAAGGAGTGCCACCAGAGGGGGTGCCACCAAAAGGAGTGCCACCAAAAGGCGTGACATCTGCCGACGGCTGCGCAAAAGCCGGAGTAACTGGAGTGGACGTCCCCACAGGTGTGACAAATCCTGGCGGTGACCGAGCTTCAGCTGAACGACGAGACGGAGACACCGCGTCCGTGTCTCCACAGCAACACCCCCCTGATCCTCCTGCAGTCGCAGTCCCTCCCTCTGGCCCAAGTCGCGAGCGTCGAGATCGTCTACTCGAAGCTGAAGCATCTGATCGCGCCAAAGCTGATCTAGCAGAGCGTCCTGACGAAGAACGAGACAGCTCCTGATCTGCTATCTCTCTGAATCTCGCGAGCTGATCTGGAGACATACGTGCCATCATCTCCTGAAACTCCTCATCGCTCATCCCTCGACTCATCCTGAAAATGTCGATACCTGCACAGATAAAAAATAATGTTAGAATAATCAATTTAAACTATACAAAGCACATTAATAAAATCATTTTTGAAAAATCCCTCTTAAAATGCATATCTTATCTACCTTTATGGAAGATCTAAACAACGAATTGAGTAATACAATTCTCCAAGAATGAAGTATTCTATGGTCCCATGTTAATCTCCTGACACAACTCTGCATACACTGGAAGGTCGATAGACATGTCACCACAAAACAACGAGTCTGTCTCGTTCTCAAAAAATTCTACGACTTCTGTATTTCCATCATTGTTAGCCGATGCAGGCTCCAAGCTTGCGGTGGCCTCCACCCCTTGTAATTTCGATCCCTCTATTTGCATATTTTCTTCATCTATGCCTGGAACATCGCTTTGATCGTATACTCTCGCACCTCGAGGAGCTGAAGGTATAACATACCACCATCGAGGTTGTCGGGGATTTGGATAGAAGATTACCTGTTCACAAACACTTACAAACCGTCTTCAAACCATTGTGACATAAACCATGTCGTATTACAATTAGCAAGCAAATGCCTAGTTGCACCTGTTCACAATGGGCCGTCCGCGCGACCATGCTGCACTATATATTTTGTACTGCACATTGAAACACTCAAATTAGATGTAGCAAGCAAATTTACATACGACACATTCTAAACCCCTCATTATCTTTGGACTACATCCCCTCGAGAACTCCCATTCCTCCATTGAGACCTCTGTCCCTTCGCTGGATGCTGCGGTCAAGGCTCCATGCAACCATCGTGTTGACATAAACCGCGGCATCTCCTCCATGCCTTCGGGATATCGAATCGGTCGGTGGCGCGTACTGCGTTGGAATTCGGCTCGTGCTTCCTCTCGATCTTGCCTTGCAATCTGGTACTTGGCGAGCCACGTCTCCATGGAGGCATGGTGCAACATACAAAAGCGATTCACCTTCTCTTCCATTGAGGCATCCATTCTTTTTTCTACCCCATTTCCAACCACCACATCTCCAGTCAGCCTGTCATCGTCCTTTAGCGTCCATAGCATTTCATTGTCTGGTTCCACCGTTGGTAGCCATTGTGAGATATGCACTAACGCCTCTGACACCAACCAACCTTCCGCCATGTTACCTTCCGGACGAGCTCGTTGTCGCACAAATCCTTTCAGGGTTTTCATGAAGCGCACCAGGAAGGACATCCATCGCGTATGGACAGGTCCAGCAATCTCCACTTCATCCACAAGATGCACAAGAAGGTGAACTTGTATCGTGAGCATGCTAGTGGGCAGGTATTTCTCAAAGAGATAGACCGTCTCAACTGCTCCCCGCCTTGCGGATTCAATAGAGGACGTCTTAATCTCTTTCTGTGAGATCCATTGCACCAAAGTCGACAGCTTGTAAATGGCCCCGTGAATTTCTGGAGTTAGGCATTCCGCGATCGCGATCGGTAGGACAAAGTGCCAAAAATAAAAAAGCATTAAGAATAATGGTCACTTTTTAAATTTCAAAATGTCCACGCTAATTAAAATCCATTCTGTTCACAAACCTGACATATCTTATGCCAATCATGGGATTTTAGCCCAGAAATCTGGTCATCTTTAGAAAATGCGGACCTGAGAGAACGCATCATACCCGTCGGAGTGCGGATAGACTTGATTACTTGCTTCACAATGCGCTCTTCTTTGGTAGACAAAACCCAGGGAGCGCGAGGAAGCTGCACTCCCCCTTCAGCCCTCGACTGCGGCCAGAGCGCCTCCATCTTACCTACCTCCTTTAAATCCATTCGTGCCCCTATAGTGTCTCTCTTTCCTGTGATGTGGTCCCATAGCAAGCTGCCCACATTTTTGAAAATATGCATGGGATCCAACAAGTGGTTGACCTGTAAGTGGGTCCAATATGGCAACTCGTAGAAAACTGAGAACCGCCGCATTCCATTTGGATGTGAATCCGGGTTTACCATTTTCAGCTCGTACCAGCTTGCAGCGTTCATACGTGCTGGAGGTCGTCCAAGAAAACCTTCCCTGAGTTCATGATCCTCCGGCAAGAAAGCGGCGTGTCCTTGGTATACCATCTTCTTCATGGTTCGTGACCTTCGGGAGTCTAACTGTGGCCCACACAATGGACATGCATGATAACTTGAGGTAACGAGACCTGCAAGGCGATCCACGACCTAGTGAATACTTGATTGAATGAAATAAAATATAGATATTACCGGCGAGAACAAAGGTCTGCTCACCTAAGCACTCTCCCAATCCCGGAAAGTCATGCATCGTCCACATGAGAATGGCTCGAATGTTGGCTGACCGCCGACCATCGCGCCTGCTCATATCTTGCACCGTGACCCCCTCCTCCCACAAAATCTTAAGCTCATCGACTAATGGACGAAGATACACGTCCATATTTTTTACTTTGTAGCGGCCCGGGACGAGCAAGCTAAGGATGAGATGTCCTTTCTTCGTAGAAAGCCATGGAGGAATGTTGTAGTTGACAAGCACTATAGGCCACACACTGTAAGAAGTCGAGCGCAGACCGAATGGGTTCACACCATCCATGGCGAGACCGAGCCGAAGATTCCTTGGCTCTCGCGCAAAGCCTGGGAAGGTAGAGTCAATGTGGCTCCATGCGCGCGAATCTGCTGATATTCGTTGAACTCCATCCGTGGACCTATTCTGCACATGCCACGTTGTCAAGCTTGCCATGGCAGACGTGCGAAACATGTGGTTTATGCGGGGGATGAGCAGAAAGTGTCTGAGGACTTTTTGAGGGATGGTTTGCCCTTGCAAGTCCTGTCGATACCTGTGAGCACCACACTTTGGGCATGTCTCCATATTCTCGTATTCATCTCGAAACAATATGTAGTCGTTGATACATGCATGGATGTTATTGTAGTCCATGCCAAGCTTCCGTAAAACATGTCGCGTATCATCACGAGACTCAGGCATGGTGTTTGCAGGTGGCAATATATGATATTTCAATAACCTGAAAAAATCATAAAACACCTTGAAAAATCTATCCATGTTTGCAATAATACTGTTTAAAAAAAAAACAATGAAGTCTGTGTGCAAGGTACCTGAATAACTCAGTCACACTCGTATCGCTCCAACCGTATTTTGCTTGCACACTTAAGAGTGCAAGCAATGTCTTCAACCGAGATACTCGGCACCCATCATATAATGGTATGGATGCTTCCTCTCTGAGCGGGTCAGATGTCTCAACATCCATGGGAATCAATGCATCGATCATTGCCTCCATCTCAGGCTCCAAGATTGTAGGCAAGTCGGGAAGGTTGTCTGTCTCCTCTGGCATTGACGGTATAGATGGGCCTTGCGAGTGGTCGATTGGCTCCTGCAATCCATCCATCGCACGTCCACGAACTCTTCTAATTGGCCGCAAAGGGTGCACTCCCCCTTGGGTCGAGACATCACCCCCCTGGATACAAAATTTACCAACAAGACCCAATCTTATTGTGTATGGTTTTCAATTAGCTTGAGAGTACAATGCATGAAAAATGCTAACTTCAAATTACCGTTTGCTGAAAGTCTGCAATCACCTGATCAATGATCTCAGATTGAAACTCGCCAAATCATCGTACGTGTTCTATAGACAATCGGCGTTTTCGTCTAATTGCCAACTTGCATTGAGAGCAAGGACATGGGACACGCTGATTAAGATACGACTCGCGGTCTTGAACAATAGGACCTTCTTCGTTTGCCATCTTATCTACATTACAGCAAACAAGGCTTAAATGGATAGCTTTATGGAGATGTACGTCAAGTTGCAAGTTGACCATAAACCTTGCATTGTATATAGTAGTCGAGAGATTTTCCAATGTTATATCTCGGCCTTGTATCATGCTCAACGATTTGTTGGTCCCGGTAGATAATTTTTTGTTATATCTCGGCTTTGAGTATAAGTAATCCATTTTAAAATTAATGCGCGCCATCTATGAAATTTTATAACTATAGTAATAAAATTTATTTCAAACAATTCTACTCATAGTCATAAGACCTGAGAGAAATTATCCTATACTCAATTTAAGGGTTTCTTTTTCTATAACAATAATTTTGGGTTCATTTTGATGAAGTACGTGGCCGTATGCAAAGCACATTGCATACCATTATCAATACGTATATTATCTTAAATTTTCTTCCCTTCCCTCTCCCTCTCTTTCTCTCCCTCTCCCTCTCTTTCTCTCCCTCTCCTTCTCTTCCTCTCTTTCTCTCACCCTCACCCTCTCCCTCTCCCTCTCGTTCTCTTTCTCTCCCTCTCTCATTTCCTCCCTCCCCCTCCCTCTCCCTCTCCCTCTCCCTCTCCCTCTCCCTCCCTCATTTCCTTCCCCTCCCCCTCCCTCTCCCTCTCCCTCTCTTTCTCTTTTTTTCCCTCTCCCTCTCTATCTCTCTTTCTCTCTCATTTCCTAAACAAGCAAAAAATAAAGTGATTTAAACATCCTCCAAGCAAAAGGGAGAGAGAGAGAGATACAATGCACTCTCCCTCTCTTTCTCTTTCTATCCCTCTCTCATTTCCTTTCCCTTCCTCTCCCTCTCACTCTCTTTCTCTCTCATTTCCTCTCCTAAACAAGTAAAAAATAAAGTGATTCAAACATTAAACAAGCAAAAGGGAGAGGGAGGGAGAGAAAGAATGCACTCTCCCTCCTTCTCCCTCTCTTTCTCTTTCTCTCCCTCTCCTATTTCCTCCCCCTCCCTCTCCCTCTCCCTCTATTTCTCTTTCTCTTTCTTTCCCTCTCCCTCTCCCTCTCTCTTACTCTCTCGTTTCCTCTCCTAAACAAGCAAAGAAGAAAGTAATTTAAACATTAAACAAGCAAAAGGGAGAGAGAATGCACTCTCCCTCTCTTTCTCTCCCTCTCTCTCCCTCTCCCTCTCCTTCTCTTTCATTTCCTCTCCTAAACAAACAAAAGAGAACGATTTAAACCTTCAACAAGTAAAAGAAAGAGAGAGGGAGACTCACCAATGAGATATGGCGAGCGTGGGCGGCTTCTCTTTGCAACGAGAGCTCCTCCTCTCCTTCACGAACAACGACAGTGGCGGTGGCGGCGGCGGTGGCAAGTCTCTTCCTCCTCTTCTCCCACAAAGCCTTGGCTCTCTCCCTCGCTCTCTCCCTCGCTCTCGCTCTCAAAAGGCGAAGAAAACAAAATGAAAACGGGGCTCTGGTTTCGGCCGCGCTTTTTTTCCCTGCGGCGTCGCTATATGCGTCGCTATTTGCGTCGCATATAGCGACGCCAATTGCGACGCATATAGCGACGCCTATAGTGACGCCGACATCCACCGTCGCTAATCGGCGTCGCTATTGCCCCATTCCCTTGTAGTGACAATTGTTTTTTTTCGTGCAATATAGACCTAGTAGTGAAACCATTGCCTTAGTGTCACAATTCAATACACACAAGAATTTTGAGATCACCACCCAAGTGCCAATTGACATTAAATTCTCCTATCCCTTCCACACAAAGCTTCTCACCATTTGTTTGCTTAGCAATTACATCAAGATAAGGGGTTTATTGAAATAGCATGCATGTGACTCTTTAAGAACCTTGGCTATTGTTAGCCACCAAATTTTGTATTCCCATTGCACACTAAATGGAGGAACAAGTGTTTCATCTTTAGCATTGGTAATTGCATAATTAATGAGTGTAAGCTCCACTCTTTTTAACTTGCATCCGTGTACAATTTGACATTCATCCAACTTTACAAAACAAAATCCAAATTTGAAATGTTGTTTAATAAACATACTAGATCATAATCATATTACGATATGAGTGCATTGGATCGTATTATTAATATTAGATCACAAGTCAATACCTTCTATACAGTGCATCTTGTAAAAACAAGCCATTGTGCACTACAACTTAATTAGGTCACTAAAAATATTGTTGAACTCATCATAATCAAAGAGAATAATTTTTTCGGGCTTGTTTCCTTCTACTTCCATCCACTCTACATTGAAAAATTATTGTTTGATTGACTCTCCAATTCATGCATTTTGTTTTTATCACATAGATCTAAGTTGAAATAGATAAGTAAAGACTGTATATTTTATCTTATTGTGAGCTAGTGCATTTTCTATCATGTTGTATATGGCCTCATAACCTTGTTGGCTAACCCTAGCTATATCACATGTGATTTAAACTTCTTCCATCGATAAGCTATTACGAACATGCTTAAGGGCCTCATTTAAAGGAGTAAGGTAGAGGGATCGATATCAAGGGTCTCTCAAGATTGCAATCATATGCTTACATCTTAAAAATGCCTTTGGAAGCTCCAATTGCTAGCCCTCACCTTTGCCTTCGATATCATTAAAAAAATTCATTAAAAAAAGGCACACATGATTAAAGAATGAGGTTATTTATAAAGTGAATTTTAGTCAACAAGAGATCACAAACCTTAATGCTTACAAATGTCTTTTTTGTACTCCACAATTAATTGATAGCGATAACATTGGTAGTACTCAATGTTTTCTTTCCTTTGTAATCCATGGGAGTTTGCTTGTACCTTTGCAACTTTGCTTCTACAATGTTTTTATCCTTTGCCATTTTCTCCAAATGTTAATTTAAAAAAGAATTCTCCTCCTCCAAGGTCAAAGTTTGTTGTGTATCCTTTGCTACCTCTTGTTCCTTGTCTTTGAATTATTTCAATTCTTCTTCAAGTTTTTGCACTTTTTTTTCTTGATTGTAACAAAGATTAGTGAGTGTTATATAACATTGGTTGATAATATTGGTGCAATTGAAGATTGCCACCCAATCACTTTCAATAACTTAGTAGATATTGTTCACCATCTCCAACAAAAGTGAGAAACAAAGAAGTGGAATTAAAAGATTGATTTAGCCTAGTGTTAGCGTTACTGGAGTATAAGGAATTGTTGACCCAAAGATCAAAAATTTTTCTTTCCCTCTGAATGATATTGGGAAGCAATTGTTCCATCTAGGCTATGCTTGCTGTAAGGGGTATTTGTAAGAGTATACTCTTCATCCACTTAAACATGCAAACTCACTTTCCTCTTACAATTACTTATGTCCCCTAGTGCTTCAATTAGGAAATGCAAGGTAGGTGAGAAAATGAAGTAGAGTAAGTTTGTTATAATAATAATGATATAGAAGGATTAAAGAGCAAAATAATGCATGGAAAATGCTTAGATATGTATATTATATAGTTAGGTATCATTAGAGGTGGATAAAACCAATTTTTGAGAGTGGAGAGAAGAAGTCACTTTTTGGGGTCATAATTAATCCACCTTGCTCATGCAACAGTTAAGAGGAGTAGTGGGGCATAAAGAGTATGTACCCGCCACTACAAGGTCCCAATAACCATTTATGAGGATTTAAAAAAGTATAAAATAATTTGGAGACTATTTAATACAAAATGATGTATTAAAAATGAGTATTTTAACTTTCAATATGATTGGATACCTTTTGAGGTGAAAAAAAATCCATTTTTTGTGAGAAATTTTAAAAAATCATTATTTGTGCTAAAAATAAATCCAAGTTGTTGATGTGGCACTTTTAAAAGAGCGGTTGGAGAATGAATAAGTCTAGTTACTAGGGTGAAAAGAAAAGGAGACCCCTTCCTTTCTTGGTGGGGCTTACAACAGAAAGTAGGGAGGAGCCTAAGAATGTTGGGGGGCTAGGGGACAAAAAAAGCATACAATGATGACCATGGAAGAGAGATTATTCTAAGATTAAGGGTTCCTAATCAATTTCTTATGAGACCCTTTTTGAGTCCATATTTTTTCTAATGCAGATAAGGCTTACTCTATAATCTGAAGGGTAATGGAAAGAGTGAGTGGGGGCACCTCTCTATCATTAAACACCATATTGGGGAATATGGAAATTTCCCATAAGTTTGGGACACGTGGTCAAATCTTTGGATTTGTCATAACTTGAACACTTTATTTCCAAATCGAGCGCTCTATAGCTCAATAGATTCCATTTTTCAAGTGCTTTCAAATGATAGGTCACATCACATGGTTTTGAGAAACTTATGGGCATGTTATCCGGGTGCCACCTTTTTAGTATTCAAAAAATGGGAATTGGGAGATTCCCAAACTCACTAATATTGTGTTATTAAATTACTAGAAAAGTCATATTGAGGAAGAATGAAGGAGTAGCAGTACAAGACAATTGGAAAATAGCGATACCCATTTTCAATGTAAATTAGTAGTGTCACTATTCGCATTGCAAAGTCCATCGCTATCTTTCCTTAGTGATGCCAATAGTAATGCATATTGTCATGCAAATAGTAATGCAGTTTGTGATGCAAATAGTGAGGAAAAAAAGCACAAAAAACCCAAGCATTTCATTTTTACAAATGAGTGCAAAAGAGAGAGAGAGAGAGAGAGAGAGAGAGAGAGAGAGAGAGAGAGAGAGAGAGAGAGAGAGAGAGAGAGAGAGAGAGAGAGAGAGAGAGAGAGAGAGAGAGAGAGAGAGAGAGAGAGAGATTAAAGCTCTTCACTGCCTTCACTACCACCACCGCCATACATGAAGAAGAAAGAGAGGGACGCAAAGGAGAAAAGGGAGGAAAACCATAAATGTGAAGAAGAAGGAGGGAGGTGTGAAGGGTTTCATCTTCGAGCCTTTGAGGTAGATACATTACCTCTCCTTTCTTTGTTTCTCTATTTTCTTCTTTTCTCTCTTTATTTTTATTTGTGGAGAGATGCATTGAGAAAGAGGAAGTGAAAGAAAAAGGAAGAGAGAGGGGGACTTCATGAAAAATAGATAGGGGAAATGAGAGAAAGAGAAAGAGAAGGAGAGAAACAAAGAGGGAGAGAGGAGGGAGAGAGAAATAGAGAGATGGAGGGAGGGAGAGAGAGACAGCATGAGGGAGAGAAACAATAAGGGAGAGAGAGGGGGTAGAGAGAAACCAAAAGAGAGGAAGGGAGAGAAACAAGGAGACAGAAAGAGAGAGAGAGAGGGAAGAGAGAGAAAAGAGAGAGAAAAGAAGAGAAAGGGGTGGGGAGAGAAATAAAGAGAGAGGAGAGATAAAAATAGAGAGAGAGAATGAACATAGAGACATGGAGGAGAGAGAAAAGAAGAGTAGGGAGAGAGAGGGAGGGAGGGAGAGACATATAAAGTGTAACCTGTCCGAACCTTGACACGTTTTAGTAGTCTATCGGGAGTCTGATCTAAAAGATGCTTCCCGGCACTCCCACAGAATGTCACATGATTTGTCAGTTAGTGACTCTCGAGTCTACTCCACAATGAAACGTATCGGCCAACCCTATTAGGATTGACTTGAATCTTATTGGGTTTCTAATGGTGAAGTCATTCCACAACCTTCTAGCATTGGTTTTCAAACGATCTTCTTTGCGCAGAGCATCTGAGCCGAAGTGGAATTTTATTGCACTTGGTTAAAAGAGAATGGGAAATGAGAGGGATGTATCGCTTGACCTCTCTATCCATAGGTTAAAGTCCCATTTCTATCCCCTAAAACAATATGAGCCAGGGTTCTACCCTACATTATCTAAGGTCAATACGTCATCGTGATTTGAATGTTGAGAAACCTCCCAGTTCTCTCGGACCACCTTGTCGTAGGACAAACCCGTCAGGGGCTCCGCCCACCCGCTTCCCTTGATAGCTTTAAGCTTCTACTTACCTAAGGCCACATTAGTGGTAAAACATACAAGCAGCTTCCTTAATTGGGCTGCAATTTTCTGTTTTAAAACAGGGCTGAAGTTAAAATTATGCTCCATCAATGCATTTCATGTACTATTGGTCCATGTCTTGAATGTACTTGAGTCTACCATCAAAATACTAGTTTCTTGGAGTTGTAATCCATCTATGTACATGAGATAAAAGCCATTTGAGCTTGCATTAGGTATATGCATTTGGATTAAAAGTCTAAGAATATCCTTTATGTAATGGCTTATTTTTCCAAATGCATTTGATGTAATCAAGATAGAGACATTCATTCCATTCATGTATGCTAAATACACAAAAAAAGCTTGAAACCTTCTTCTTCATCTAAATCATTTCTAAAACCTGAATCTTGTCAAACTCCATTCTTTTTCCCTTCTCCAAACCTTGAATGCCATACTCTTCTTCTGCTCTAAGCCCCGGTGGTAGACCTTCAACCCTTAACATGACGACAGTGGTGAACGCGACGTGAAGGTCCGCTGCGGAAGAGGAAGTACAATGGGAGAATAATCAAGTTCGGGAGGAGATGCCTTGCAATAGTTGGTTCGTCTGATCCAAGAAAGCCAACAACAACAATTGCAATTTCAGCAGCAATTGCAATTGCAACAACAACGGAGACAAGAAGAAGAGTGGAATGATGCCGTTGCCATTAAAGCTTTGGAAGCAGTTGGCAAGCAATTTAATGGGCAAAATGTATCCTCTTTTATTCACCTCTATACTGGCAAGATGGTCTTCTTCGAAGTTCCTCAACATGCCTGGAGCCGATATTTTGCCCGTTTGGGTATGCATGGTCTCTAGGACCGAATTCATGGCCTTTTCCAAAAAGACGCGGGATGGTCTGCGTTCAAGAAGGCTCTTCGAGAAGATTTTTTCTTGAAGATTCTGGCCTTATGACAAAGAAAATTTTCATTGAATGGGTCAAAAGGCCCAATAAGGGTCTAACTGCCATTGCTCTTCATCGCGAATTTGAAAGCAAATTTGCTCAACTAGATCCTGACGATCAACAATGTATGGAAAGCCAGAAGATTGAATTATTTCTAAAGGCTGCAGATCCTTTCCTTCAAGAGAAGCTAATTGATCGACTTGAAGATCATGACTCTAAGACGGGATTAAAGACTTCTTGGAGTGATGTCACTAAAGTAGTTAATATGATTGGTCGAAGAGAGTGGCTGCACCTAAGATGGGGATCAACCCCTGCAACAATTGAATCCATGAAGGAGCATATTCCTGTTTCTCGACCTCCTATCTCTATGGCCGAGCAACCAAGAAATTTTGATGTTCCATCTGCAAAGAAGGATGTCATGGAAGAGCTAATTAAAAGCATGCGGGATCTCCATCTTAATCTAATGGAGATTAATTCCAAAGTGGAAAGACTTGATGTGAAAGTGGAAGAAAGGGGACGGCGGTCAACTGCCCAGGTCAATTGCCCAAAGACCTATACGAGAAGGCTTCAAAAGATGCTGTATCTGGTGTGATAGCCTATAGCATGATAAGAGGGAGTGCGGTGCATTCTGTGAAGCTGAAGCACAAAAATTAGTCTTTTGGAAGGATAATAGAATTCATGAAACCAAAATCGGGCTTCCTCTTGAGCCAAATTTCGGCAACGGTGGCATGAAGAAAATATTGGAGGATTTGGCAACAAGAACAGCCTATGCAGCTCTTGATGCAACAACCTATGGGTTGCAAATTGAGCCAACTAATGAAATTGTTAAAGTATGTAAAACTAATGCAAAATCTAAAGTGTGGATGCAGGCCTTAGATCGCATGGAGCAAGGCAAGGCAACCAAAGATGATTTAACTACTACCAGTCAATGCATCCGAGGAAGAACCAGATGGCCCGAGCCAGTTGATTCATTTTCAACTTTTTCCCGATTAGCTGAAATTAATAATCATGAAGCCATGATAGAAGAAAAGAGAAGAAGAGATGAAGATGTTGCCGGTCCTTCTTCTTCAGGGCCAACTAAACGCATGACAAGAAGTAAACTAGACTAGCAAAAGGCTGCTAAAAATCTACCACCGCCAGAGCTTGATATGGGAGATGCCCCTCAAGCAAAGAAGACAAAAGGAAAAAGAAAAAGAAAACATCCCAGTTACAAGTTGCAGTTTGACATAGAGACTGCAACGGATCTTAAGTGGATCCTAGAAGAAAGGATTCTTGGAAGTAGAATTGAATTTACATTAGGTGAAATTCTCGGAATTGCAAAACGAGGATCTCATGATGTAATAATTGATGTAATTAAACGAAAAAGAGAATATGTTGGTGAGGAAACTGAAGAATCTATGCATGCTTTTTTGCAAGCACTTCATGTGTATTTGTAGGATGAAGAGAAGCTGAAAACTCAAGGGATTCGATTGGAGGCAATCAAAGAATTGATTGCAGCCATAGAAGCCAAAGATGAAGATATCTATGAAGCAGAAACTGAAGAAGCTATTATGGTGGGGACTTCTCAATCTAAAGTGTAGCCCATGCTTAAGAAAGAAGCTCATCTTCACAACATGCAAGAAGAAAGTGATGCTCACTTTATTCCTAGTAGTCACTACTCCCGTACCCATTGGACAAGGGCGACCACTAAAACCGTTGTTAAGATTGGAGAAAAAGAGACTCCATGCATTGCCCTTATAGACCATGGCTCGGAGATTAATGTCATGTCAAGAAGTCTCTACGAGAATGGCGGATGGACCATTGATGTGGACCCAGGATAGCACATGAAAGCAGCCAATAACTCTTTTGGCGATCTTTATGCAGCATGCCCTTATGTACAAGTTACTATTGGTAATGTAAAAGATTAATTTCATTTCTTTGTTCAAGATTCCTACAGTTATCCTATCATTCTTGGACAACCTTTTATTTCTGAGTCTCGTTTAGAGACAAAGGCCCTTGATGATGGTTCATCATATGCTCGGATAAGAAGTAAGGATAATGACAAAGCTGTCCAATTCTTGACTGTTTGTGTAAATCATCACCGGAATAGTGATCGATTGAGAGATCATCCTGTTCCTCCTAATGCCCGAGAATTTAAGGGTTTTCGGGTAGCACCGCTATAAGTGGAGGCTATGGCAGTGCATCATGTCATAAAAAATTGCCTCCACATATAAAGGAGGTAAGGCAAAAAGCTGACTTGTAGGTTTTTACGGTCAATAGTATGGGCTGTTATAAACAGTTTTTAGCCATAAATAGGGCTGAAAGAAAGCATCTATGTCATGTAAAACAAGAACTGAAGCAAATTGATGTTTTGCCTAAAGATGAAAAAGTTTCAGGGCAATTTTATGGGCTAATTTATAATGATACAATGGCTGAAATATATGTAGATGTTCATGCAGAAAATCAAGCTGAAAATCAGTCCATACAGGTATGCACATTGGATATGTATGACATAATTCAAGAATTTGCAGATCATGAAGCTTTTGGACAGCCAAACAAGGATGAGGTAAGAGTAGAAACAAAGTATAAAACAATTGATAAAAAGGTGGCTACTCCTCTCCCACCCGAAAGCGAAGGATTGGCAGAAAGGGTATCCAAACAGCCAAGCCTTCGTGATCCCAAAGATATTGGTCACCAATTTACAGTAGAAAGTCTACAAGAGCTGAAAATTGGTGAAGACTCTTTTCTATTGCCAGTTAAAAAGCAAATCTTCATGCAGATGTTAAAGAATCATGGCAAAAATTTTTCATTTCAACCACATGAAATTGGTTGTGTGGATCCAAGCGTTGTGGCACCAATGGTGATTTTTACGGTCCCACACGTTCCTTCGAATCTTAAACCAATTTCGATACCAAGGGCTCATTTGCCTAAGTTATTGGAGCTTCTAAATGAAAAGATAAAAATGCGAATATTGGAGCCATTTTCAGCTCCATATTCCAACTGATGGTTTATCGTGCCTAAGAAGAATGGATCTTTGCGATTCATTCAAGATTTACAACTTGTCAATAAATTCACTATTAGAAATGTTGGTTCAGGGCCAATTGTTGATGAATTTGCTGAAGCTTTTGCAGGTAGAGCAATTTATTCCATGGGAGATTTATATTCAGGCTATGACCAATTTCATCTTGCTTTGGAAAGCCAAGGCATTACCACAATGAAGACGCCTCTTGGCGTAGTCCGCATGTGTACTCTATCTCAAGGGGCTACAAATTCAGTAGCTCACATGATGAATGCCATGCATAAAGTATTGAGAGATTATATTCCTCAATTAACTCTTCCTTTCCTTGATGATGTACCAATCAAAGGATGTGAAGTTCATGAGAAGAATGAAGAACTCAATGAACTTGGATGTCGCAAGTTTGTTTCCGATCATATTAATGATTGTGCTCAAATCTTGTCTAAATTAGAAGAAGTCCATCTTACTCTTTCAGGTGCTAAATCTATTTTCTGAGTCGAAGAATTTCTTGTGGTAGGGTATATGTGTGGTCCATATGGCCGAAAGCCTTCTCCATCCAAGATTGATGCTATCAGCAAAATGCAGGAAATATGTACAAATGTTTCGGAGGTGAGAAGATTTCTTGGTGCATGTGTCTTCTACCTTATTTGGATCCCACATTTTGCTCATGTTGCTGAAAATCTTTATCAACTGCTAAGAAAAGGCCAAAGGTTTATATGGGAAAAAGAACATACTCAAGCTATTTGAAAATTGAAGAAATTGTTGATTTCAGCCCCCACCTTAAAGAGGGCTAATTACTCTAATGGACAACCTATTATACTCACAGTGGACACAAGTCCTATTGGAATAGGATGGGCAGTTGGTCAAGATGACCTTGAAAGCAACAGATATGCAATTCTCTTTGGAGCGAAGGTTCTTAATGAACGACAAAGAAGGTATGCTCAAATTAAAAGAGAACTTTGGGGAGTAGTAACTGCATTGAAATGTGACCGGCAGTACTTTATGGGGGCACACGTAATAGTTGAAACAGATTGCCTTCCACTCTTGGGCATGATTGGCAACTGTTCCACTCCTGACATAGCTATGCTAAGATGGATAGCCTATATTAAATCCTTAAACCCTGTTTTGAAACATATTGCAGGAAGAGATAATCCAGTTGCTGATATGCTTTTGTGTGCCAAATATAAGGATGAAGAAGAAATGATGGATGAGGAAGAATCAGAGTCTATATTTGCTAAAAATGATGCTGTAAATGTAGGTTCAAATTTGAAAACAGCAAGTACAGCTATACATAATGATGGTTCAGTAGTCAAAAATGCAGGGACAACAATAATTATAGCAAGTACAACGGGTTTTGCTACTAAAACAAATTTTACATCAGCAAGGAAAGAAGAAACAACCAAAGAAGGACAGTGGGCAGCTGATAGACAGCATGCTCAATGTTTTGTTATGGTTTTTTCACACTTTAAAGAGGAATGTTATGCAGATGATTGGCTAAAAATTGGCCAATTTTTGAGCACTATGACAAAGAAGGAAGATTGATCTAATGAAGAGTTCAAGAGAATCAAGAGAAAAGCTTATGGTTTTTTTCTTAAAGATGGCTACCTTTGGAGGCATGCGAAAAAGAAAGGAAGGGCACCTGTTCGCGTCTTAGGAGACAAAAAGACTCAAAGATAGGTCATGCAAGAATTTCATGAAAGTCTATTGGCTGGTCATAGAGGCATATGGGGCACTTTTGCCAAAATAAAAGAGAAATTTTGGTGGCAAAACATGTACAAAGACATTGAGCATTTTGTTGAGACTTGTCATGTTTCTCAAATGTACTCTATGGTTAAGCATAGAGATGGGCTTCAGCCTACCTTTCCTTTATCCATTCACTATAGATGGGTTATTGATTTAGTAACCATGCCTACAGGAATTTGGAACATGAGATATCTAGTACTTGCTAGAGAAGATCTCACAAATCAAGTGGAAGGAAAAGCCTTGACAACAAAGTCTACTCAAGCTGTTTGTAGACTTTTACTTGAAGAAGTATTTTGCAGGTATGGCTATGTTGCCAAAGTAACTACTGATAGAGGAGAATTGGATGCTGATGAGGCTCACCATTTCTTTGCTCAATTGGGAATCAAGCTATCTCTTACATCAGCCTACAACCCTGAAGGCAATGGTAAGAGCGAAAGAGGTCATCAAAATCAATTCTTAAATCTTTAGCAAAATCATGCAAATTAAAGATGAGGGAATGGCCTAGAATGCTATCATTCGCATTATGGGCTGATAGAACTACCCATAGTGCAGTAATAGGTTCTGTTCATGATATAAATCATGGAGTTCTTATGTTTGCAGAAGAATTTCATTAGGATTCACATGAGAAAATTTCATACATAATTCAATCATTATTTCCCAACATTTGACTTAGATATCATTTAATCTCATAAGTTCCTTTGTAACTTGACATGCAATTTTCAGTTTGTATCATGTAAATTGACAAAAAGTAAGTCTATGGGGACCATCAAGTTGATAAACAGGAGGTAATTGACAGTCTACAAGTTATGTCACATTAGATTATGACGAGTATTTGCTTGGAAATCAAGAAGAGTGCCCAAAAGTCCACTTGGTTTGTATGGGACCTGAAATAATGGACTTGTGTGACTTGTAAGTGACCTATATGGTCAACTTTTGTGTGGAAGCTCAAGAGAAGAGCAGCTCACATTTTCGGCGCAATTTTCGGGCCTGCATACATGTGGTAGATGGAGGGAGAGCTAAAGGCTATGGTGCATGCTCCAAAGCATGCAAACTCAGAGCAAACTGAAGAAAGAGAGGAGAAACAAAAAAAGAAGGTGAAGGGTCTTTCTTGCCCATCCATTTGATATTACAAAAATGAGTGGTATGACAGTCCATAAAAGGGGAAAACAAAGATAAAGTATTCAGCCTACTCTTATGTACGTCTTCTTCCATTCCCTTACAATTTTCATGGTCCATTGAAGCCCCTCTTGTGCCCTAGTACTTGAGTGACTTTGGGGCAAGTAAAGGGGAGATTTTGGAGGTGTATGGGGCTATTTTGGACTGCTAAAACTTGTCATAAATAAGGCAGCTCACTGTTCTTGTCTTCTTGAAGGGAAATCAAGTGATCTATGTGGTTGCATGTGATGGTATTGACCTCTAAACATCAGGGCTTCGTTTGAGAGTGATTAGAGAGGCTTATTCTTTTGATTATGTGCATTTATGGAGCTTATTTATGGGTTGGAATTTACAGTTATAAAACAGGGCTGAAGTGAATTAAAAGCTTTGTCAGTGCATTTCAAGAGTTTTTGATCTATGTCCTGGAAGTAGTGGAGTCTACCACACAAATACTTGTATCTTGGAGTTGTTGTTCATTGGCATTCATGAAATTGAAACCATTTGGGCTTGCATTTGAAATATATATTTGGATTAAATCTGAGATAAAATCTCTATATGTATTGGTCTATTAACCTCATATGCATTTGATATAATCAAGTCAAAGTCTTTATTCCATTCATGTATGCTAAGTATATGAAAAAGCTTAAGGTCTTCATCTCCCACTGAATCATCTCTAAAACCCAAGACTTATCAAACCCCATTCTTTTCTCCCTCTCCTAATCTTGAATCCCTCACTCCTCTTCTTCTCTAAACCCTGGTGGTAGACCTTCGACCCCCCAACACGACGACAGTGGTGAACCCGACGTGTAGGTCGGCTCTACAGAAGAGAAAGTACAATTGGAGAATCATCAAGTTCGGGAGGAGATGCCTTGCAGTAGTTGGTTCGTCTGATGCAAGAGGGCCAACAACAACAATTGCAATTTCAGCAGCACCAGATGCAAGAAGTTGGGCAGGAGCTCAAGCAATTTAAAGGGCAAAATGTGTCCTATTTTATCTGCCTTTATACTGACAAGATGGTCTTCTTTGGAGTCCCTCATCATGCTTGGAGCCGATACTTTGCCCGTTTGGCCGTGCATGGCCTCCAGGACCAGATTCATGGTCTTTGTCAAAAAGATGCGGGATGGTCTGCATTCAAGAAGGCTCTTTGAGAATAATTCTTTCTTGAAGATTCTGGCCTCATGACAAAGAAAATCTTCATAGAATGGGTTGAAAGGCCCAATAAGGGGCTAATTGCCACTGCTCTTCACCGCGAATTCGAAAGAAAATTTGCTCAGCTAGATCCTGATGATCAACAGAGTATGGAGAGCCAAAAGATTGAATTGTTTCTGAAGGCTGCAGATCCTTTTCTTCAAGAGAAACTAACTGATTGGCTTGAAGATTCTGACTTTGAGACGGGTTTGAAGACTGCTCGGGGTGATGTCACTGAAGCAGTTAATATGATTGCTCGAAGAGAGCGGATGCGCCTAAGGTGGGGGTCTACCTCTGCACCATCTGAGTCCATAAAAGAGCCTGTTCCTGTATCTCGACCTCTTGTCTCTATGGCCGAGCAACCAAGAAATCCTATTGTTCCACCTCCAAAGAAGAATGTTATGGATGAGCTGATCAAGAGCATGCGAGATCTCCATCTTAATCTAACGGAGATTAATTCCAAGGTGGAAAGGGTTGATGTGAAAGTGGAAGAAAGAGGACGGACAACTCTCCAAAGACCTGTATGAGAAGGCTTCAAAAGACGTTGTATCTGGTGTGATAGCCTACAGCATGATAAGAGGGAGTGTTGTGCAATCCATGAAGCTGAGGCGCAAAAATTAGTATTTTGGAAGGATGGTAAAATTCATGCGACCGAAACTGGGCTTCCTCTTGAGCCAAATTTTGGTAATGGTAGCATGAAGAAAAGATTGGAGGATTTGGCAACAAGAATAGCCTATGCAGCTGTTGATGCAGCTACCTATGGGTTGCAAATTGAGCCAACTAAAGAAATTGTTAAAGCATGTAAAGCTAATGCAAAATCTAAAGTGTAGATGCAGGCCTTAGATCGCATGGAGCGAGGCAAGGCATCCAAAGATGATTTAACTACTGCCAGTCAATGCATCTGAGGAAGAACCGGATGGACCGAGCCGGTTGATTCATTTTCAGCTTTCACTCGATTGGCTGAAATCAATAATCATGAAGTTATGGTAGAAGAAAAGAGAAGAAGAGATGAAGATGTTGTCGGTCCCTCCTCTTTGGGGCCAACTAAACGTGTGACAAGGAGTAAACCGAATCAGTAGAAGGCTACTGAATATCCACCACCACCACTAGAGCATGATATGGAAAATGACCCACAAGCAAAGAAGATGGAAGGAAAGAGAAAAGGTAAACATCCCAGCTAGAAGCTGCATTCTGACATAGAGACTGCGACGGATCTCAAGCGGATCCTAGAAGAAAGGATTCTTGGAAGCAAAATTGAATTTACATTGGGTGAAATTCTCAGAATTGCAAAATGAGGATTTCATGATGTAATAATTGATGTAATTAAACGGAAAAGACAATATGTTGGTAAAGAAACTGAAGAATCAGTGCATGCTTTTTGCAAGCTCTTCATGTGTATTTGCAGGATGAAGAGAAGCTGAATACTCAAGGGTTTCGATTGGAGGCAATCAAAGAATTGATTGCAGCCATAGAAGCCAAAGATGAAGACATCTATGAAGTAGAAATTGAAGAAGCTATTGTAGAGAATGTTATGGTGGGGTCTTCTCAATCCAAAGAGTAGCCCATACATAAGAAAGAAGCTCGTCTTCACAACATGCAAGAAGAGAATGATGCTCATTTTATTCCAAGTAGCCACTACTCCCGTACCCATTGGGCAAGGGCGACCACCGAAACCATTGTCAAGATTGGAGAAAGAGACACTCCATGCATTGCCCTTATAGACCATGGCTCGGAGATCAATGTCATGTTAAGAAGTCTCTATGAGAATGGCACATGGCCCATAGATGTGGACCCGGGATGGCACATGAAAGCAGCCAATAATTCTTCTGGCAATCTCTATGCGGCATGTCCTTATGTACGGGTTACTATTGGTAATGTAAAAGATGAATTTCATTTCTTTGTTCAAGATTCCTATAGCTATGCTATCATTCTTGGTCAACCTTTTATTTTTGAGTCTTGTTTGGAGACAAAGGCCCTTGATGATGGTTCATCATATGCTCAGATAAGAAGTAAGGATAATGACAAAGCTATCCAATTTCTGATTGTATGTGTTAATCATCACCGGAATAGAGATCGATTGAGAGATCATCCTGTACATCCTAATGCCCAAGAATTTAAGGGTTTTCGAGTTGCACTATTGTAAGTGGAGGCTATGGCAGTGCTTCATGTCATAAAAATCTGCCTCCACATGTAAAGGGGGCTATGCCAAAAGCAAACTTGCAGGTATTTATGGCCAACAGTGTGGGATGTTATAAATACTTTTCAGCCATGAATAGGGCTGAAAGAAAGCATTTATGTCATGTGGAACAGGAGCTGAAGAAAGTTGATGTTTTGGCTGAAAATGAAGAAATTTCAGGACTATTTTATTGGCTAATTTATAATGATACATTGGCTGAAATACATGCAGCTGTTCATGTAGAAAATCAGGATAGAAATCAGTCCATACAAGTATGCACATTGGATATTTATGACATAATTCAAGATTTTGTTGATCATGAATCTTTTGGACAGCCAAACAGGGATGAGGCAAAAGTAGAGACAAAGTACAAGACAGTTGACAAGAAGGTCAAGCCGGTGGCAACTCCACTATCTCCCGAAAGTGAGGGACTAGCTGAAAGGGCATCCAAACAGCCAAGTCTTCGTGACCCCAAAGATATTGGTCACCAATTTACAGGTGAAAGCTTACAGGAGCTAAAAATTGGTGAAGACTCTTTCCTCTTGCTAGCTGAAAAGCAAGCCTTTATGCAGATATTAAATAAACATGGAAAAGCTTTTTCATTCCAGCCTCATGAAATTGGCTGTGTGGATCCAAGTGTTGTGGTACCAATGGTGATTTTCACGGTCCCACACATCCCTTGGAATCTTAAACAATTCCGGTACCAAGGGCTCATTTGCCTAAGTTATTGGAGCTTTTAAATGAAAAGATAAAGATGTAAATATTGGAGCCATCTTCAGCTCTGTATTCTAACCGATGGTTTACCGTGCCTAAAAAGAATGGATCTTTGCGATTCATTCAAGATTTACAGCCTGTTAATAAAATCATTATTAGAAATGTTGGTTCAGGGCCAATTGTTGATGAATTTGCTAAGGCTTTTGCAGGTAGAGAAAATTATTCCATGGGTGATTTATATTCGGCCTATGACCAATTTTAGCTTGCTTTGGAAAGCCAAGATATTACCATAATGAAGACGCCCCTTGGTTTAGTTCCCATGTGTACTCTACCTCAAGGAGCTACAAATTTAGTGGCTCACATGATGAATGCCATGCATAAAGTATTGAGATATTATATTTTCCAACTAACTCTTCCTTTCCTTGATGATGTACCAATTAAAGGATATGAAATTCATGACAAGAATGAAGAGCTCAATGAACTTGGATGCCGCAAGTTTGTTTCCGATCATATTAATGATTGTGCTCAAATCTTGTCTAAACTGGAAGAAATTCATCTTACTCTTTCAGGAGCTAAATCTATTTTTGGAGTTGAAGAAGTTCTTGTGGTTGGGCATATGTGTGGCCCATATGGCCGAAAGCCTTCTCCAATCAAGATTAATGTTATCAACAAAATGCAGGAAATATGCACAAATGTTTAGGAGGTAAGAAGATTTCTTGGAGCGTGTGTTTTCTATCTTATTTGGATCCCACACTTCGCTCATGTTGCTGAAAATCTTTATCAACAATTAAGAAAAGGCCAAAGGTTTATGTGGGAAAAAGAGCATACTCAAGCTGTTCTAAAGTTGAAGAAATTGCTGATTTCATCCCCCACCTTGAAGAGGAATGATTACTCTAATGGACAGCCTATCATACTCACGGTAGACACAAGCCCTATTGGGATAGGATGGACAGTTAGTAAAGATGATCTTGAGGGCAACAGATATGCAATCTGCTTTGGAGAAAAGGCTCTTAATGAACGTCAAAGAAGGTATGCTCAAATTAAAAGAGAACTTTGGGGAGTTATAACTGCATTGAAGTGTGATCGGGAGTACTTCATGGACGCACATGTAGTAGTTGAAATAGATTGTCTTCCACTCTTGGGCATGATTGCCAATTGTTCCACTCCTAACATAGCTATGCTAAGATTGATAGCCTATATTAAATCCTTAAATCCTGATTTGAAACATATTTCAGGAAGAGATAATCTAGTTGTTGACATGCTTTTGCGTGCAAGATATAAAGATGAAGAAGAGATGATGGATGAGGAAGAAACAGAGTCTATATTTTCTAAAAATGATGTTGTAATTATAAGTTCAAATCTGAAAATAGCAAGTACAGTTGTCCTTAATGATGATACAGCTATCATAAATTCAAGTAAATCATTAATTACAGCAAGTACAGCAGGAACAGCTACTGTAACAGAACTTACAACAGCGCAGAGAAAGAAGAAACAACCATGGAAGGATGTTGGGCAGCTGAAAGACAGCATGCTCAATGTTTTGTTTTAATTTGTTTTCAGTTTAAGGAAGAATATTATGTAGATGATTGGCTAAAAATTGGCCAATTATTGAGCACTATGACAAAGAAGGAAGTTTGGACTAATGAAGAATTCAAGACAATCAGGAGAAAGGCTTATGGCTTCTGTGGGATCTTTCGCTCAACCGCCAAGACCCACAGACCGCTTATTGTTCAAGAGTTCCAAGCCGAGCACTAATGACTACCTCTCACATAGCCGACGCGCCATCCATATCTACGGGTGTAGTGAGCTTACCTCCATGCCGATCAAGTTACCTCCTCTCCCGCGCACTCCGGTAGCTCCGCGATCCAAGTGCAAGCTTCAAGCAAGCTCCATCCTCAAGCTCCACGCTCCAAGCTCCTCCATTGCCACAAGCAAGACAAGACAAGAGAAGAGAAGAGAAGAAGAGAGGAGAAGATGGAGAGTTTCTCCTCCTCGGTCCCTCGCCCTCACACACTCACTCCCTCACACTCCCTCTCTCAAGCACAAGCTCAAGCAAGCAAGAACAAGAACAAGAAGAAGAAGAGGAGACCCACTTTTGGCCACACACAAGAATGAGCTTCTCATTCACTTTTCAACTTTATATACAAAACCCTAAATCCCTTTTGGGTGGTCATCCCCTTATCCCCTTTTTCACATGGCCGGTCATGGCCTAGGCCCTTTTTCTCACTGTCCTTCTATCTTCCTAGCTTCCTTTCCAGTGCCCGCCTACATTTACAAATTGCACGGGTGAGAGCCCGACGCTCCTTGAATTAAACCATGACGCGCTTGCACTCTTTTACAAAAGTATTGACTTGCGCTTTTCCATGTGCGCCTTTCTTCCTTATTTAGGACTTTTCTCCTTGTGCATCTTTGTCTTCTATTTCACTTTGCCTTGGCCTTTGTCTTCTACTTTAGCTTTTTCAGATTTTCCACCTTCGTTCGTTTGAGGGTTAACATTACCCCCCTCCTAGATGAGTGCCAGTCCCATGGCACTCACCGGCGTAGGTAGCAGGCTTTGGCGTGCACTGAAGGCGTGGGTGGAAGGGACATTGGTGGTTTCCATGGAGGAGTGTTGATGGTGGTGTGGAGGAAGGCTTTTGGGGGCACATCGATGGCCTAGGTGGCCGGTGGTAGGGTTGTTCCTTGTTGGGGATTGCACTGATGGCCAGCATAAGTGTTGGTTTGTTGGGGATTCTGTACATGATGATTCTTGGTAGGCTTGCAGGATGATAAAGGAAAGAATTCAGAGTTGGGTGTCGATGAAGAGCGAATGACACTTTCGTTGGAGTCTTCAATACCTGCAATTGAAAACCTCTCATAGGTGGTCTCTCCTTAGGGGTAATGTTAGTCTTCTCTATCGTGCACAAGACATAGTTTAATTAGTTTGGGAGACACGTCGAGCTCTAAACAAGCTGAGAGTATCGTCCTGTACCTGAGGACCCAAACTGTATATATATATTGATGCAGATATGATGTGAGTGCTCGTGCATACTTAGATATTACATAGTTAGAAGACCGCGGGATGGTTTCTCATAACGATGTGTGGATGAAGCAAAGTTTTCCATGTTGAGAAGAAGTACACGTGAAGGTGTATGCGACATCCTTTGCATTGTGACTGCATGACGCAACATATTTGAATACAGGGACACTGTACTATCGGTAGCTGGTAGCTATTGGATTTGCGTGATGAGAACAGTGTACTTTTCATGACCATTCTTGTGCGGTGTAACCAAAATTGATTGCAATAGTATTAAGGCAGAGTGCAAGAGGGAATCATGTGAATGGGTTAGGGTGACATGTCTAACCATAGGCGAGACAAGCTCCCTAGGTATATCCTACCCTTGATGTGCCTTGAAAAATTGTGGGTGATGCTAAGGGGCTAGGGGACTAGGGGCGGAGCCAGCTGACCAAGGTCACTGGACGCACCTAATTTGAGGACCCCTAGGTGCTGTGCTGTGATCGTGGGTGCTTCTTATCTTTTTGTTCTTTGCTTTTCTTTTTTTCATTTTCTGATTTCTTTTTTGTTTCTTTTTCTTATGATTTTTTGTTTCTTTCTTTCTTTCTCTTCTCTTTTCTCTTTTTTGTTGTTGTTGTTGTTTTTTTTTTTTTGAATTGCCTACATACAACCATTGCAATATGTTGAGGCTATCAGCCTTTCAATGGGTTGGAAATGTCAAGCTTCGAAGGCTCAGGAAATGGATATTACAGTGATGATTGTGCCTATCATTGTTAGAGAAGCAGTTGTTGAGATGGGGAGATACACTTGAGATATTGCAAACCTCTTTGCGACATGGATGTCGATACAATTGAGGTCACAACTGTCGTGATCCAACTGTAGAGCTTGACCCAGAAAGAGAGCGTAGCCCATGACTATGCTTTGGTTCATGCGATGTTGGCACTCACAAGGGTGATTTTTCACGTTCGACAGTGTGGCTTTGTCGCGGCTCTTTGTGAGGTTGGTGGTCTTGCGGGGACTTGGGCATTAAACACGTTTGCACGAAGACATGTGTCATCCTGTATCCACTTATCACTTCATGAGAGTATATGCAAGTCGCATGCGTCAAGTACAACAAACAAATGCAATCATGTTAAGATATTACTTTTTCAAAATCCTATGATGCTGATTGCGATGCCTATTCCGGTGCTTGTTAAAGACGTGGCATATATTAGCAATGGGTAAGGGAAGTGTGTACAAGTGGGGAGCCTACCCCTTTAACCATTTAAAGACAAAAGATTATGGCAAGATGGCCTTTGTTAAGTTGCTTGTATATCATAGGGACTACTCCATTTGCACGAGGCGGGGTGAGTTCGAGTGGTCAGGCGACTGAGGCTCTACTGGTGAGGGGCTCCTGTGAGCTTGGGCAAGGAAGATGTCAGCCGGGACCTGAATGGTGTAGTCTCTGGCCGCAACCGTTTCCAAAATTCTTTTGAACAATGCATCGAATTATTCCTTGCCTCGAGCTGCCCTTTCTACCTTTGAGCACCTGGTGCAGCGTCTGTTGGGGGCTCGCACAACCGGTGTTTCCATACCTTATGTGCTTCTTTGAGCTTCTATTCCCCTAGCCTGGGGATTCTTCGATCTACGTCCGGGGTGGTGTCGCTTGGTACCTCGTTTCTTTGCATACCTTTTGAGGCTAGGCACGTAGTGCACCGGCAGAGGAGCTTGTGCTACATATTCCCTTCAATAGCGGAGAGCGTCTTTGCAAGCCTACTAGCCTAGGTGCTCCATGTCTTCCACGTAGGGGGACCTGCAAAATGCGAACCAAGGATTGGGCCTTAATATAAGATAAAACCATTCGTATGAAGAAAGGGATTATAGTGTGGGTTATCAAGCACATATGACGCAAAGGGGAGGGGTGAGGCATGTAGTGTTTGTTGTAGAGGGATGGCCCCCATAATGATGTTCATTTGGCCTCTAGCCATTAGCTGATCTTGGCTCATGTTAAGTTATGTGGACTGGTTTTCATGGAGTGGGGCGGGGCTCATCCCGGGAAGGATAGATCAGAAAGGGGGAAAGGTGTATAGAAAGGGACGGTACCCTGTCTACACCATCAGAGATGTTGGTTAGGGCTTCCTATGGTGGCAATGAGGGTTGCATGCTGTCCGTCTGGAGGTGGGAATGGTTACACACTTCTAAATGTGGAGTGAGAGGAGGACCTGAGGAGCTTAGCCTGTTGAACCCAACTCTTCTCCCTACGCTTGACTATCATTGCTTGTGTGTTGATATTGTCTATACATGGTCACAAAATGCATTGTTTATTTATGTACATATTTACGAATCCTTGTCATATCACAAGGATAAAAGCCAATTGTAGAACTCCGGATTGTACTTGAGTGTGGCACATGTATCTAGTACTCGTGGTATCTTATTCAATACTAATAGATATTTTGCAACATCGTGTAGCATGGAACCTTGTCCGACTCTACTGGCAACATGTAACTCCTCCTCAGTGAGAACCTTATCAAACAGAGAGTTCTCTTAGCTAGGTTCAACTAAGTTCGTACCTCGAATGGCAGTCAGCACTTGAAAGGAAGTCGGTTCCATATAGGTTGGTCTCGTTGAGACCGCCATTTGGCCAATCGCTCCTCTGCGACTGTCATGATCTGGGCTCCTAGTTCGGCCATTGCAACATGGTTTTCACACCAACGTTGTTCAAATTGACTTTGATCCTCTGATAGTCGCTTTAGTTGCTCTATCTCTAAGAGGTTTGGTTGGCAGAGCACATCATTGAATGTGACAGTTAAGCATAGCTCGTCGGCTTCCTCGTCAGAGATGAGTCACATGCATTCATACAAGAGCCTATTATAGTGCTCGTCAAGATGTTCTTGCTCTTCCCAGGATAAGGGGAATGGCAAGTATTCTTCAAGCTGCTCTTTAGGGAATGCGCCCATGTCTGCTAGGACACAAACACGTGCGAACACTTTGAGCTTAGCATCCAACTCAGTTAAGCATTCTGTGACACTTCTATGTTCAACGAGGGCTTGCTCGGTTGCTATCTCATGCAAGGTTCTAGGAGTTTACCTGGGCCTTAGCATAGCTAGGGGCTCAGGCCTAGAAGAGCAAGTTTGGCCAATGCTAGGATTTCTTATACTCCTAGGGTTTCCATGGTTCTCCTGAGGCTTCATTACTGTGTCATGGTTCTCCTTGGATGTGACTGGTATAGATTGTCACCCTGTTGTGACAACGTTGCATCCACTCTTGATTGGTTAATGCGAGTTCTATTGTCGGTGGATTGAGTGTTACAAGTAGCTATTGATGGTAACGACTACTTTGATTTTTCAGAGCACACGGATGTGTGTGAGGTTTCATCGCTATTAGGAGACACGTCAATGGGGTCATTGGTGGATGGACTCGATGCTTTATTCCTCAGCTCTTCAACACTCTTGGTGTCAATGTTCTTGGGATCCACAACCACCTATAACTGCTCTTGTTTTCACTGTTTTCTCCTCTTTTTCTTGGTCTGTGAAGGTGCATCTCTCAATAGTTGAGGACCCTGGACTAGGTCAACCATTGATGTGCTTGGTTAGGGCTCAGCATTCTCTTTCTCTAGTGTGTTCTTGTGGGACATAGCCATGGCCTGCTGAAAAGCCTTGCTAGGTTGTGAGGATACAACTGCCTCCCTCTTTGGAGAGTCTAGCTCTTCAGCCAATTCCTTTGTGTTTAACTCCTATAGCCTAGGCTTTAGGCACTTTGGAAGTGCTGGAGTTGTCAAGGAAGTTAGTTGCGACACCTCTTCCATAGGTAAACTACTAAGGACACATTCTGCAAGGGGCATTGTCACGGCCAAGGGCTATGACTGCTATGATCCCTAATTGGAAGTAGTAGCGGCTAGTCTAGTGGGCTGGCTACTCTTGGTCGATTGCGGTGTTAGGTCCCTAGGGTGATCAGAAGTGGTCGTGTCTTTTGTTGCCCTTTGAGCACTCACTTGTGTATATCAAGCATGAGTATCTAGTCACATTAGGTTGCACAGGCGTACCCTTGGACCGAGAGGTACGAATGGTATCATGTCCCACCTCTTGGACATTTGGAAGCTTAGATGGAGATAGAGATTGGGATTGAGCAGTTGCCCTTGACGACTGCTGTCGTGCTTCCTGTGTCCATTTGGAAAAAGAGGGTGTAAGAGATCGAGGACTCTTAGGTGGACTTGGCACTCTGGCTGAATGATTTGGTCAAGGCTATTAGACGATTGTGCTATTTGCTTTGTTGAGCAATCAGCCTTCTCACGAGCAGGGTTGTGCCTCTAGTGCTCATTATCCTCTTGGGAATTCAAAAGCTCCTTGAGCACTAATGGTCTTTGTGCACGCTCAATGGCTACATATGACATCTGCTTATTAAGCATGCTAGGCTGAGGCTCTTTCTTTCGAACACTCATGTTTGGTTTCTTGCCTCGAGACCTAGAGTTTCTCTTAGATTTCCTCATGTGCCTTGTTGCTTTTGGTGCAATCTGGCCTTTAGTTGATAGAGGTGGTTTAGCAAGGGGTTTTGGTATCCAAATCCATCGGTTACCTGCGTAATACCCTTGAGCACGTAGCAACACTATGGATATCCATTGCGGCGTTGTGCTGACCCTCCATTAATGCCTTCGTCTATAAGACTTGGCCTTCTTTTGGGGTCTTCTACGATATTTGTAAGTCCAAAGCCCGTCCTTGGCATTGTCTCTTGACCTTCTTGTTTCAGGCATGGCCTCACTCACTGGTTCTCATTGTTCGACCTGTGCTTGTATCAGCTCTTCCAACAAGTCCTTGCTCTTGTTAATAGGCTTGACTGTTATGTCAGCACCTTCCTTGCCTTTTCCTCGAGGTTCAATGAGGTCACCCTTGCTAAAGGTTGTGACTATCCTCACACCTGGTAGTATCAAGTGTATCCTCCGTGCTACATAGTCAGCCTCACACTTGGTCACCCTTTTGAAGGGTCTTCCTAAGAGGGTTTCCTTCTCATAATTAGCACAATTTGAAGGAACATGAAATAGGATAGGCAAGCTTTCCATTTCAATTTTTGCAAGGATTTTGCACTTCCTTATGAGTGCTTGTGGGTGTCCCCCGTAAGGGCTAAGAGTTGCATTAGTCGCTGTGAGCTCTGGTTGGCCTAGTAGGGTCCATAATTCATAGGTCAAGATATTAAAATCTGCTCCTTCATGAATCAGAGCATCGATAATATGCTCTCTTTTTGTGGTGAGTTTGACCCTAAGATAAGTAGGTGGTACTATGTCTTTGTCTTCCGGGTCTTGGCTTGTAAATTTAGGCCTTCTGCCAAGTGCCCTTGAGTCCCCAACTGCACGACCAAATGTGGATTCTCCACCGATGTCTTGGGTCATTTGTGCAGTGCTACTCAAGGTACATCTCTCATCAAGAGTATCATGTCTAGTCATCTTTGCATTTGTAGCTTTGCTGATGTTGCATTTTGCTCTTACTAGACACGGTCTGAACACAATGTCTTTATGTTCTCGTGGTGTGGCCTTTTTTCCCTTGATGGCTAGATTGGCTTGTTGAGGTTCTAGGGTCTCTTTCTATCTTTGTTTGGGTGTGAGCTTCTATTTGTTGCTTTGTAAGTGAAGATCTATGCTTGTATAGAGCCATTACTACACTAGGGCCTAATACAGAGGACCTGTCATGACGCGCATTTTCCCTCCAACCTACTTGGGGGAGGTGTGAAGGGGGCAGACCCCCCTCTGCGGGGGTCCAGGGGGCAGTCCCCCCCAATCGGTAGAGCCGTTACGGTAAACACCATGCACATTTTGGAGGACCGTTTATAGCCAAATTTTGAACTACTTGCTCTAAGTTCCAGCCCAATGATGGATCTGTGATGTGCCTTTAGCTCTATGTAGCATTTGGGGTCAATTTCGGGGTTTAGATGCATCAAAATTTGTGTTCTAGATACCTGCCCGATTTTGATAATTTTTTGTCCGATTCTCAGATGTCTGATTATCAGAATCGGACGTCCAATTTTGGGTTGGTCTGATCGGCCCAGTGGTCCGATTTTGATCACGTCCAATTTTGACAGCCGCTGATTCTGAGCCATCTAATTTCGTGTGTCTGATTTTCAGGGTTCGAGTGTCCAAATCGGACCCCGATCAGACAAGAAAAGGTGGTCCGATTCTGGGACAGGTGCGATTCTAGGGCTCAGATCAGAAGGGTGGTCCGATTCTCGGACTTGGATCAAAAGGGTGGTTCAATTTTTGGAGTCAGACGGTTTTCGGAGAGGTCCAATTTTTGGAGTCGGATAGGGCAATCCTATTCTGGGACTTGGACGAACCAGTCCGACTGCGCGACCGACGGCCCACGAGTTGCATGTGATGACTCTAGGCTGACGTCTACTTCACCGAATCATGCCGTGCCATCTAATTAGATGCAAAGTAACAAAGGGAAACACCTGGCATACTTGGAAACAGTGTGGCACTCGAATCGATCAGCACGTCAACGATCTCCCTGCAGCTCTCTCTCCCCCTGGCTTTCAAGCTCACTCTCTTCTCAGAAGGCAGGGTGTCAAATGTGGTATTTCCTGATTCCCTAGGCCTCTTATTACCCCATCCCAGCCTGCTGTGATCTCAAAAGTTAGTCCCTCATACTCTTCCAGCTAGAAATCTGAATATGTGCCCTTATTTCCCTGTTTCAGCCTGTTATATAGCAATAGAAAACCCTACTGTTTTCCTTCTTTTTTCCTATCCTAATCTTAACCTAATGCAATAAAAATCAAAACCAGAGATGGAGATGGATGGTCCTACTCTAATATTCAACAACAAATCAAAAACCTACTTGCTAAGGAGATCAAATACCTCTTCAAACTCCCTCGCTTCCTACCTATCTACCTCAAGCACCAGTTCAGGGAAAATCCTACTTCAATGCTCAATTCAAAGCGCACAAGCACTGAAGGCTTGAATCCGTTGGTCCCGGCAACGAAACCAAAATGTGGGAGCTTTCGCTCAACTGCCATGACCCATGGACCGCTTAGCGTTCCAAGCCAAGCATTAATGGCTACCCCTCACATAGCCCACGCCATCCATATCTACGGGTGTAGTGAGCTTACCTCCATGCCAATCGAATTACCTCCTCTCCCGCGCACTTCGGTAGCTCCACGATCCAAGTGCAAGCTTCAAGCAAGCTCCATCCTCAAGCTCCACACTCCAAGCTCCATATCCGTAAGCAAGACAAGAGGAGAGAAGAGAAGAGAAGAAGAGAGGAGAAGATGGAGAGCTTCTCCTCCCCAGTCCCTCGCCCTCACACACTTACTCCCTCACACTCTCACACTCCCTCTCTCAAGCACAAGCTCAAGCAAGCAAGAACAAGAAGAAGAAGAAGAAGAGGAGAGCCACTTTTGGCCACACACAAGAATGAGCTTCTCATTCACTTTTCAACTTTATATACAAAACCCTAAATCTCTTTTGGCGGTCATCCCCTTATCCCCTTTTTTACATGGGAGGCCGTGGCCTAAGCCCTTTTTCTCATTGTCATTCTATCTTCCTAGCTTTCTTTCCACTGCCCGCCTACATTTACAAATTGCACGGGTGAGAGCTCGGCACTTCTTGAATTAGACCATGATGCACTTGTGCTCTTTTACAAAAGTATTGACTTGTGCTTTTCCATGTGTGTATTTCTCCCTTATTTAGGACTTTTCTCCTTGTGCGTCTTTGTCTTGGCCTTTGTCTTCTGCTTTAGCTTTTCCGAGTTTTCCACCTTCGTTCGTTTGAGGGTTAACAGCTTCTTTCTCAAAGATGGCTACTTTTGAAGACATGCAAAGAAGAAAGGAGGAGCGTCAGTTCGTGTCCTAGGAGACAAGAAGACTCAAAGACAGGTCATGCAAGAATTTCATGAAAGCCTATTGGCTAGCCATAGAGGCATATGGGGCACTTTTGCCAAAATAAAAGAGAAATTTTGGTGGCAAAACATGTATAAAGACATTGAGCATTTTGTTGAGACTTGTCATGTTTGTCAAATGTACTCTATGGTTAAGCATAGAGATGGGCTTCAGCCTACCTTTCCTTTATCTATTCATTACAAATGGGTAGTTGATTTAGTAACCATGCCTATAGGAATTTGGAACATGAGATATCTAGTGCTTGCTAGAGAAGATCTCACAAATCAGGTGGAAGGAAAAGCCTTGATAACAAAGTCCACTCAAGTTGTTTGTAGATTTTTACTTGAAGAAGTGTTTTGCAGGTATGGCTATGTTGCCAAAGTAACTACTGATAGAGGAGAATTGGATGCGGATGAGGCTCGCCATTTCTTTTCTCAATTGGAAATCAAGCTATCTCTTACATCAGCCTACAATCCTGAAGACAATGGTAAGAGTGAAAGAGGTTATCAACCGATTCTCAAAGCTTTGGCAAAGTCTTACAGAGGGAAGATGAGAGAATGGCCTAAAATGCTTCCATTCGCATTATGGGCTGATAGAACTACCCATAGTGCAGTAACAGGTTATATGCCAACTGAACTAATAGAGGAGTCTATTATCACATGGAGTATCTTGCCTTGGGATGAAGGCATAAATAGAGAAGAGTTGTTGATTTTACGCATAAGTCAGCTTGAAAGAAGGCTAGAAGATGTCAAGTCAGCCATTGAAAGGCTGAAGGCAGCAAGGTTGAAGAATAAGAAGAGGTTTGACAAGTGTCATCGACTTCGTCCAAGAGCTAACCAAGAGAATGATTGGGTACTTGTCTATGACAGTAGCCTAGACAATCAGTATAGTGCTCATAAAAAGCTAGCCAAGCGATGGTTTGGTCCATATGTGGTGAAGGTGGTACATGATAATGCTACTTACACTTTGGCTGAAATGGATGGGACCATGGTCAAGATACCAATAGCCGGCAAACGTATCAAGCTCTTCAAACGAAGAGAGTCTTCTACTTATGAGCTTGATGACTTGGATGTGAGCTATCTACTTGAAGACAAGGAAGAAGAAGAAGACTTAGAGGATGAAGATGAAGATATGTCAGAAGAAGAGCCTCCTTAACCTGCAATTTTATGAAATGGCACATGTTGGAGGATGTGTAGGTTAGAAGGGGGTGAATGTCAAAGAGTTTTCTGTTCATGATATAAATCATGGAGTTCTTATGTTTGCAGAAGAATGTCATTAGGATTCACATGAGAAACTTTCATACATAATTCAATCATTATTTCCCAACATTTGACTTAGATATCATTTAATCTCATAAGTTCCTTTGTAACTTGACATGCAATTTTCAGTTTGTATCATGTAAATTGACAAAAAGTAAGTCTATGGGGACCATCAACTTGATAAACAGGAGGTAATTGACAGTCTACAAGTTATGTCACATTGGTTTATGACGAGTATTTGCTTGGAAATCAAGAAGAGTGCCCAAAAGTCCACTTGGTTTGTATGGGACCTGAAATAATGGACTTGTGTGACTTGTAAGTGACCTATATGGTCAACTTTTGTGTGGAAGCTCAAGAGAAGAGCAGCTCACATTTTTCAGCGCAATTTTCGGGCCTGCATACATGTGGTAGATGGAGGGAGAGCTGAAGGCTATGGTGCATGCTCTAAAGCATATAAACTCAGAGCAAATTGAAGAAAGAGAGGAGAAACAAAAAAAGAAGGTGAAGGGTCTTTCTTGCCCATCCATTTGATATTACAAAAATGAGTGGTATGACAGTCCATAAAAGGGGAAAACAAAGATAAAGTATTCAGCCTACTCTTATGTACGTCTTCTTCCATTCCCTTACCGTTTTCATGGTCCATTGAAGCCCCTCTTGTGCCCAAGTACTTGAGTGACTTTGGGGCAAGTAAAGGGGAGATTTTGGAGGTGTATGGGGCTTTTTTGGACTGCTAAAACCTGTCATAAATAGGGCAGCCCACTGTTCTTGTCTTCTTGAAGGGAAATCAAGTGATCTATGTGGTTGCAAGTGATGGTATTGACCTCTAAACATCAAGGCTTCATTTGAGAGTGATTAGAGAGGCTTATTCTTGTGATTATGTGCATTTATGGAGCTTGTTTATGGGCTGGAATCTACTGTTATAAAACAGGGCTGAAGTAAATTAAAAGCTTTGTCAGTGCATTTCAAGAGTTTTTGGTCTATGTCTTGGAAGTAGTGGAGTCTATCACAAAAATACTTGTATCTTGGAGTTGTTGTTCATTGGCATTCATGAAATTGAAACCATTTGGGCTTGCATTTGAAATATGTATTTGGATTAAATCTGAGATAAAATCTCTATATGTATTGGTCTATTAACCTCATACGCATTTGATGTAATCAAGTCAAAGTCTTTATTCCATTCATGTATGCTAAGTATATGAAAAAGCTTGAGGTCTTCATCTCCAATGGAATCATCTCTAAAACCCAAGACTTATCAAACCGCATTCTTTTCTCCCTCTCCTAACCTTGAATCCCTCACTCCTCTTCTGCTCTAAACCCTGGTGCTAGACCTTCAACCCCCCAACACGATGACAATGTGTCCCACAAGTGGATGAGTGGACACGTTACATAAAAAAATAGGTAGCAAGGCATGCTACCTTGCTATCGCTCCAGTCCCATGTGTTGAACAATGTTCCATAAAGCATTTATAAATTGAGTACACAATTGTCATCAAAACACATACATCCTAAGATGTTGGAAGAAAGTGTTGTTGATTCAATATTCAAATAAGTACAATATCAATGATGACATCTCATAAAATACATGGAATTATAGGGAGAATAGTCCAAAACAAACAGAGAAATGTATCCATAAATAAGTATAATATCGATGATGATATCTCATAAAACTACATGTAATGATAGAGGGAAGAGTCCAAAACAAACATAGAAATGTATTCATAAATATCACAAAATGTGAGTACATACAAAGAATGAAAAATTTGTCCAAGGAAAGCTACAAAGAAAGAGGCTACATGGATAATAGAGCCAAAATAGGAAAGGATATGTGCTCCACTAATCCAAGTGACTGTACATCTCCTTACCATATGAGAGCTTGTCCCAACACAATGGAGCATTGAACGAACTCTATATTATAAACAACTAAAGATTAATCCACAATATATGATGCATCACAAAAAAACTGATAACTAAAAATAGAAAAGAGGCATAACTTACTGGGTCGTTGCACACATAGAATCTATCAATGAGTGTAATAATGAGATTGTATCTCTTTGCATATCGAGTCTCCAAACTTATAAAATTGCGGTTCGTGATTGAGTTTTGCAAGAAAAACAAAGTAGCATTGTTAGAAATAATATTATAAAGTAGTATACCAAATAGGAAAGTGAATATAGCCAAAAGAAAACTTACAAAATTTTGCAAATAAGCTCTATGTTGGCCACTCCCCAGATGATGCACAACACCTGCCTCTAGCCATGCCCTCGTTGCCTCTCGTTATTATCGTTATGAATTAGCTAAGAGAATAGAGAGGTATAGAGAGAGAAATTTCAAGAGTTTCACTGCCAAATTTGGTTGAAATTTAATAATTCTCTATTGTGAATGGTTGATTGATAGTAGCCCACCATCAACAAGAGGCCCATATCTAGTCTCTTCTGCTTGGGGACCACAAAATTGATGTCATCTTCTTGTATACAACCTATAGAGACTACCACCTGTCTCAATGGCCTCTTGATCAGCTCCTAGAGAGTTTGTGGCTTTTTTCCTAATTCTTTGTCAATCCTCTATGTCCAATTACTCTGGCTTTGGAGGGCCATTTTTTACTGCATTGCACATATCTAATTGTCTATGTGAGATGTATGCATGCATATAATCCATCATCCATCTTGTGGAAAACCAATCTGCCACTGTAGGTATCAAAAACAACTTGTGTAAGGATGCTAGCACACAGTCATTACTTCCCTCTAGTATATTTTTCTAGTGATCTAAAACATTGTGCCTAAATACTTGTTGACACAACTCTCTCATGTGTGTAATCACCTTTCTCTCCTCATTATTCATGAGCACGACACTAGCTTTCTCTCCACTAGGTATCCATACCTTGGTGGATTATATTTAAGGTGTGTCCTCTCCCACCTACAACTATGATCTTGAGCATAATCAAGAGGTCCATGTCCATCTGATGTACTTGTAAAGTAGGGGTGGTATCTCTTGGAATACCATCCCTAGGGATGCCACCTATGGGACATTTGAGTGAAACCTAGAGTCAAAGGAGCATACATTCCTATAGGTGTAGCAAATCCTAAAGGTGATAAGTGTCCACTTGATTGGCAAGACACCACATCAATATCTCCATATAAGTGTCCACTTGATCGGCAAGATGAAGACACCATATCAATATCTCCATAGCACTCACCTAAGCCACCCTCTCTAGAACTGAAAATGGAACAAGGACTACCAACCAACCATGGGGTCACAACATCTGCATCTCTGCAATAATCCCTAGAATGATGAGGAGATGAAGTGTGCAGCTCTCCAAGGCATCCACCACAATTACCCTCTCCGTCGGTTGACCAAGGTGTCCTTGAGCCTCCCTCCTCTGTGATGACCAGTCTAGAGCATCGAATCCACCTACTAGAGATTGATTTATCAAAGTATATTGAGGTAGAACATGCAAAAGGCCCACGATAACTGAGACCACCCTCGGTCTACCATATCTATGAAGCATGCCATCTTATTTGGAGATATATGTGTGAAGATCTCCTACATAACTCCTTATATATCATTCATCGACTCATCCTTCTCTCCCTAGATTGTCAATATAACATGCATAGTAAGAAAATGATATTAGTGTAATCGATAGAAGAATGAAGCTAATGCATGATAACATAACTTTGCAAAAAATGATGTTAGTTAAAAAGCATTTACTAAAGTATCCGTAAAAGCAAATCATCAATGAATTTAACAAGTGAATGCAAGTACAATCTATCCTATGGCTCCGTGTCAAGCTATTGGCATAGAATCTGCATAAAAAGGGGATTCCACTTCATTCTCAAAAAATTCTTGTACACCTATCTCTTCATCTATATTGCCCATGCTTGTCTCGTCTACATGCTCTAAGCCCTTTTTGTCCTCTACCCCCCACAATATCGACTCCTCTACCTACATAGTCTCCTCATCCATACTGGGGACATTGGTTTCATCATATACTCGAGTGCTTTGAGGTGTTAATGGCACAACATATCACCAATGAGGTTTTCAAGGTTTTTGATAGAAGATTACCTATTCAATATCATATATAAGCATGTCGCATATAATAAATCAACATTTGTGGATTGTTTTGTACTATAGATAAATTATAAAAAAAGATCAAATACCTATTCAAATGACCTAGCAAGATAAATGTGTCACACAGATCATTCCATCTTTTCTTAGGATCTACCTCCAAGAATCCATATGATTTTTTGCCGAATGGTTATCCCTGCTCCTTTCAAGACCACTTTAAACCACTACACATAGAATATGATAATGGAGGAGCTATGCTAATCTACTAAGATAATACTTTGCATGTTGCCAAAATACTCCATTTCATCTACTATGATATTGAGATCTGTGGCCCACCATAGACTCTCTTACTCAAACGTCACCATGACATCACAATCTATCATGGAGTGCATTTTGTTGATGCACTGAACTCAAAAATATCACCCACTGACCATGCTGCACTGTAAACTTTTATACTATATATCAAAACGACTAGGTTAGTTGTCATGTATAAAATCTAGATACAACAACAAATAAAGCATGTAGTTACCTTTAGGCTACATGCCCTTGAGAATTCCCACTCCTTCCTAGAGATTTCTATCCCTTCATATGAAGTTGCACTTAAGGCATCATGCAACCATCTCGTAGGCATGAACTGTGATAATTCCTTTGTGTCCTTGGGATATTGAACCAGTCAATGGCATGTGCTATAAGAAAATTTAATCGTGATACCTCCATTTTCCTTCTTTCTTGCTTATACCTACCAAGCCCTTTCTCCATGTGGATGCATGGTGCAACATATAAAAAATGATTCACTCCCATGGTAGCATCCACCCTCTTTTCTATCCCATTTCCAACCACTACATCTCTTATCAATCTATCATTGTCCTTTAGTATCCACAGTATACTATTAACAGAATCCATCATCATCATCCACTTTAAAATACGCACGAATATCTCTGACACTAGCCAATCTTCAACCATGCTACCCTTTGGACGACCTCATTGTTACATAAGGCCCTTTTAGGTTTTCACAAAGCACTCTAAGAAGAACATCCATTGGGTATGGATGGGTCCTACAATCTTCACTTCATCCCATGAGATGTACTAGGAGATGAGTTTATATCATGAGCATGCTTGTGGGTAGGTACTTCTCAAAGAGACAAAATATCTTCATTGCTCCTTACCTTTTGAATTGAATGGAGGATGTCTTAATCTCCTTCTAAAAGATCCATTGCACTAAATTTGAGAACTTATAAATTGCCAAACATATCTCTGGACTGAGACACCTTGCAATCACGATCAATAGTATGAAGTACCAGAAATTTAAAGAATTATGAACATTGAATCAACACAAAGAAGAAAATTATTGATTATACTTACTATCAAGGTCATGGAAAATGTGACATATCTTGTGCTAATCATGGGATTTTAGTCCTGCTAGTTGGTCATCTTTAAACACAACAGACCTAAAAGAATGTATCATACCTATCAATGAATGAATAAACTTGATTATTTGCTTCAGCATGTGCTCCTCATTAATATATGACCCAAGGAGAACGATGTAGTTGCATATGACCTTCAGAGCTCAAATGTGGCCAAAGCACCTCCATCTTGCCTATCTCCTTCAAATCCATAAGTGCCCCTATAGTGTCTCTCTTTCCTATGATATGGTCCCACAATAAGTTACCAACATTCTTGAAAATGTTCATGGGATCCAAAAAATGGTTGATCTATAACCGGGTCCAATATGGCAGATCATTGAAAATTGAGAACCGTTACATTTCGCTTACAAACGGCTCATTGTAGACCATATTCCACTAATATCAGCTTTGGACATTCATTTGTGTTGGAGATCGCGTCCAAGGAAACTTGCCCTCAAATCATGGCCCTTTGGCAAGAAAGCAGTGTGTCTCTCATATACCATTTTCTTCATGGTATGTGATCTTCAAGAGTCTATGGTCCACACAATGGACATGCATGATAACTTGAGGTAACAAAACCTATCACAATATCCCTATCTAGTCAACACAAATATAAACAAGCCATGTTAAATATTAGCAATAAGAATGGAAGCTCATTTACTTGAATCCCGAAACATCATGCATGGTCCACATATAAGAATGGCTCATATATTAATGCACCGCCTACCAAGATGCTTGCTCATTTCTTCTACAACAATCCCCTCTTCCCACAATATCTTGAGCTCATAAACTTATGGACTAAGCTAGATATACATGTTCTTAACTTTATAGCATCTAGGAATGAGCAAGCTAACAATTAGGTGTCCTTTCATAGAAAGCCAAGGCACGATGTTGTAGTTTACAAGGACTACTAGCCACACACTATAAGAAATTGAATAGGGGCCATAGGAGTTCAAGCCATCCATAGCAAGATCAAGTCAAAGATTCCTTTGCTCTTCTGCAAAGCCTAGAAAGGTAGAGTCAATCCGACTCCATGCTCAAAAGGTGTCAAAGATCAAATTTTCATGAAAAATCAAATGGTGGCGGATGGATGAGCTGGAATTTTCCTAGATGCATTTCGACATCAGGAATCCAATGCAAGCCTCGATTTGTCGATTAGATATTGTTTGACCCCCCATTTAATCCTCACAAGGTTTGGTGTTGTATAAAGCAGCTATTGGACCCAGGAGCCAAAAAGTGTGTGACGAAGGCCAAGTTGATAGATTTCGATGCCGCAAAGTCACCTGTCTAGACAGATCTTGAATCCGAGTCTATTTGCCCACCCGAAACTAAAATATCCACTTGTAGGACAGTGTGAACACAAAGAGATGAACCAATTATTTTAAAATTTTAAACCTTAGGCTTAATAAGAAGCCTCAAATTCATGGAAAAACTGGCGAGAGGAGGGGGAGATGCAAATTTTTTTGTACCCTCTCAAAATCTGATCGGTGCCTCTCCGATACACATCCGTTTGAAGAGAGAGAGAGAGAGAGAGAGAGAGATTCTCGATCAGGACAAGGAGAGGAAGGAGATTACTATAATTGGTTGATTTTTATGGAGGATTTAAAAATTTTATTTTCTAATATTTCTCTCTCCTCTCTCCTCTCTCCTCTCTCCTCTTAGCGGCTATTCATATGCATCAATTCAAGAGAGAAGGGGGAGGGTTGTGATGAAGAAATCGGAGCAAATGATGATGCTGGAGTGATGAAGGACGTAGATCAGGTTGAGAGAGTGCGTCAAGGGTAAATAAGAAAAGTTAGCGGCCTCCCGTCTACGAGATACATGCCTCAAAATTACGATTTTTATGCGTAAGTGAGCAGTTTTTTTGTTTTATGAAAAATGATTGAAGAAAGTGCTTGATTTTGATTGTTCTTGATTTTCCATATTGCAATCTCTCTTAAATATGAAAGAAAATTAGAAAATACAATGATATAATAATTTCCTACAAAACATGCAAAACCCGCAATGTGGTTTTTATGAAAAAAATGGAATTTTGGATTTTTGTTCAGTGTCTTGGGGTCATATGGGAAAAAAATGGATATGAAAATAATGCTGAGGGTCCTTGATCAGTAATAACTCATAATTCTAAAATATATCATTTTTATAAACGAAAAAATTTAAGAAAAATAAGGAGAAATTTAGTTTTTTCACTTAAAGCATTAGGAAAAAATACATTTTATGTTTGCAAGTGTATAACGAGGCTAGAGCAAGAGGATCAAGCCTTAGTGTTATAGTGTGTTTTTATTACTTTTATATAAAAATTACATATAAAATGAATCCTAAACCTACTCCACAAATGCAAAATCTAAACGGTAGAGGGACGAGGGTTTGTGAATGTGGTTAGTTGCTGGAAATGATTCAAGTTATTATTTACTTGTCTATGCAAACATATAGGATGGATTATGGTTTGAATTAAGGAGACTAGTAGCACGAAGAAATTTGGTGCTAGTGTCTAGCAACGCCACACATACGATTAGTTAAAAAATCATTGAAGGGTTATTTTTACACTTCACCTAGTTGTTTTTTAATGATAAATTTCTTGAGCACAATGGTCATCCACATTTGCATTGAGCACAACATGGTATTAGACCTAGACGCATTGCACTTGCTTTCCAAATATTGACATACGTGGAGTGCGTAAGGAAACCCAAGCTGTAGGGTAGAGGAATGGTTTCTTGGAGCAAGCTTGGTAAGGAAATATCAAATATCCTAGATAGAGCAGCGCATCAAGGGGCCAATCCTCTCAGAGTGTAGGAGAGCTGTAGTGGGGCCACGACAATTCAGCCAAAGGGGTGCCTCCTCTATGTTTGTGTAATGTGGTCTATTATACCAAGATGTGTGGGATCTCCCTCTGAGGAGTAAGGAAAGGTAATCGTTCAACTACGGTTCCATTACAAATGCAATATCTATAGTAGTGATTATGTAGCATGTCCTTGGATGCTCCTGGCTGCGAGGCTGTGTGGGGTTGTCTTATGAGTGTTATAGAGGCCCGACTTGTGCCTATAGCCAGTGTCGAGCCTGTTTTAGATCTTGATAGGTGGTGCATTTGCCAGGAGTTGCCTACAAGTGGCAGTTTTCATGCCTTGGTTGATTGGGACCTATTCTTTAGTGTATGCCAAAGATTAGTGAGCTAGACTCACAAGACCATCAAGCGGAGCTCAAAAATCAATAAAGGGTTGAATGAGCTAGATGGCAGGCTAAGATAAATAGAAGATACTCTTTGCAAAGGAGTGGCCCAATGTCTTTGCAAGGGTAGCATTTTAATAACCCTAGCCTGGCACATAGTCCATTAAGGGGAGGAAGCTCTAGTTTTTTCCCCCCTCTAATCAATCTCTCCACTTCGAGTGAAGCTATAGTCCCGGTTGTTCGAACCCCTATAGCAAATCCGATTGTTACTATGGCGGCATAACCTATTGCTATACCTACTGGAATGGCAGATTTGCCAGCCTTAGGTTTTCCCCTACCCATCTTTAATGGGTTAGTGGAGAAAGATGCAAAGCTCCACATTAGGGAGTTTCAAAAGTTGATATTCAACTGTTGTATCCAAGATGAAGGACATTTAATTATGTTAATATGACTCTCAAAGAAAGAGCTACCATATGGTATCACGGCCTAGAGGCCGAAACCATAACCATTATTGATTTAGTTTTCAAGGCCTTTTGAAAAGAGTTTGCCCCTGAAAGGGGTGGTCAATATTGGCTACGTGTACAAATGTGACACATCAAGAGCCACATGAGGATATTCGAGCCTATGCTTAGAAGTTAAAAGAGGTATTTCGCAAATTGCAAGCCTCTATCCCTATAATTGCCCAACTGTAATATTTTTTGCATGGTCTAGATTTCAATATTCAAGTACAGTTGAGTAGTGTCACTTTCCTGGATGTATACACTACCATTATACGAGCACAAGAAGTAGAATCCCAACTACAAGCAGCCTATGCCTCTCGAACTAATCTTAATATGGGTCTAGTTTTGGGAAATAATTTGGCATTGACCAATGGCAATGGAAGTCAAGGGACAACTATGACTAACCCAAATGTGAGAGGAAGCATGGTCCAAAATGTGCCTTTATTGCTAGCTTCTCCCAGTGTGACTATGCTTATGGCTAGTCAGATGGCTCCACCAAATGTTGGAGGCCAAGTATCAAACCCTAACGTTGTTCCTATGAGTCAGCAACCAATTCCCGATCAAATTCTTAGGCCAGTGGAACGACCAATAGACAATCATGGCTATGAGTCAAGTGTTGAGATATCGAGCTCCACTCGTGATATGCCAGGGTGATCGTTGTGCATTTATGTCATCGACTTGTCAGTTGCAGATGCGATTGGTACACCGCCCATGAATAATAGCTAGATGACAGCTATCCTTATCTACTCTAGTTTGTGGCTCAGTTAGTATGCCACCTTAGTTAGTTGAATTTGGTTGAGACCCATATATAGGGTTCTTCTATTTCTTTTGTACTAGAGTTCTTTTGGCTTACACAACTAAGAAGAGGAAAACTGTTTTCAGTCTCCACCCTTGTGTGTATTCCCCCATTGTGCAAGCAAGAAAGCTACAAGTGAGACTCCTTACTTCTCTCCCACAATCTTGACATCGTATCAGAGCCTTATTCGTGGTAAGGAGATCAAGAAAGCAAGACAAGTTTGCGGTGTTCTGGTAAGAGGACCAGTGTTGCTTTCATTCTTCTATTTTGGGAGCAAGTCTCTGCAGTGGTAGCACAGTCGAAAAGTGCAAGAGTGCATTGTCTCATATTGAGAAACCCTTCGCGGTGAAGCAAGAGGGCTGTATATGCTACGGGAGAGGCCTTTAGCCCTCGGTGACCCTGTTTTTTTATTTGAGGCCATTTCGGGGCCTCTTTTGGAGGCGGAAGTTTTCTGCACGCACTCAGAAAAAGGCCCAGTTTTATGCTGTGCGACCACTGTTCTACAGGTTGATGAAAAGTTACTGTAGAAATTGCATCGTATGCATGTGCGCAGAGACATTGGGAGTTACAAAATCATCATTGTTGCCTGTTGATGCAAAATCGTCACTAGGAAGTGACTGTGTGGTCAAATACCACTTTCGTCAGTTTTGCAGATTTGTCCTTGTGAGGTTGAAGCTGTGTTCTTTGCAGTGACATAATTTTTTGCAATGTTCTGTAATGGCGTCTGATTCTCTTTCACAGATTGTCACTGAAAAGCTTGACAAGAACAACTTCCAAGCATGGAAGTTTAGAATGATGAATTTCCTTATGGGAAAAGGGTATTGGGAATTTGTTGCAGGAAATGAAGAAGAACCAGTTCTTCCTGATGTTCCCAATCAACAACAAATGCAGACATTTAAAGCATGGCATGAGAGAGCCAAGAAAGTTATGTACTAGCTGTCTATCAGCATTTCAGACTCTATGATTGTGCATATTCAAGATGCAAGTACGCCAAAGGAGGCATGGGATACTTTGTCAAAAATGTATAGCATAAATATGCAAGCCAAGAAAATGCAGCTCAAGCAAGAGTTGCATAATGTGCAAAGAGAAAGTATGAGCATCAATGACTACCACATGAAGGTGAAGAAGATTGCAAATGCACTTGCTTCCATTGGGTCGCCAGTGGAAGATGATGATTTAGTTTCTGTGACCTTGAATGGTCTAGGAAAGGATTATGCACAGTTTCGGACATCCATTTTCGTCCGTGAAAGATTTCCTGATTTTGAGGAGTTGATTGCTCTTCTAATTTTTGAGGAGCAGAGAAATGGTGGTGCATCTTCTTCAGGAGGAACTTCAAAAGAAGTTGTCTTCTACTCAAATTCTGGAAGAGGTAGAGGCAGAGGTAGAGGAGGCCGATCTGGAGGCCGTGGTAGAAATCAAAATATGCAGCAAACTCAAGAAAACCAGTCCTATGGAGGAGGACGTGGTAACTCTAGAGGCAGGGGGAGCCAAAGAGGTCGTGGTGGATGGTAAAGAGGCCAAAATGCAAACAGGAATGTTGAATGCTACTACTGTGGTAAAATGGGTCATATGGCTAAGGACTGCTATAAAAAGCAGAATGACATCATGAATGGAAATTTGCAACAAGGGAATTATGCATCTTCTAGTAGACTGGGTGATGACAGAAATGAGCATTTGTTTATGGTGCAGCACATGACCAATTCTGTGACAAGTGCAGAAGAAAGAAACAATGTGTGGTATGTTGACTCAGGTGTATCAAACCACATGACAAGTCATGCAGAATGGATGCAGGATGCAAGGAAAATGGAAAAACTAGGATTTGTGGAGACTGGTGATGATACTGCACATCCTATTGCGCAGATTGGAAAAATTCATTTGTCTATACAGGATGGGAAAAAGAAATACCTATCGGATGTATTTCATGTCCCAAATATCACCAAGAACCTAGTTTCTATTGGTCAAATGGTTGAGCAGGGCTTGCAGGTCAGATTTAACTCTCATGGATGCTTTGTTGAGGATATGAAAAATAAAGGTCGCTTGATAGCAAAAGGAAAGAAGAAGGGTAGAATGTTTACATTGGATGCAGACATGTCTGAATTGAGTGCAGCAATGTTTGCACATGGGACCAGTGTAGTTGCAGATATTGATATCTAACATAAACGCATTGGTCATGTTAATGTACAACGACTTAAATCAATACAAGCCCAAAATATTGTTGCCGGATTGCCTAAATTCAAGGTTGCAGAAATGCATAAGGTATGTGAAGCCTGCCAATTTGGAAAACAGGCAAGAAAACCATTTCTTAGACATGTTCAAGAGAGTAAGAAGCCATTGGAATTAATCCACTCTGATGTGTGGACTACTAAAGCTGCATCTCGTGGAGGCTGTCATTATTTTGTCACTTTTATTGATGACTATAGCAGAAAAGTTTGGGTGTATTTTATGAAAAAGAAAAGTGAAGTTTTTGGGCATTTCAAAACTCTTAAAGCTATGGTTGAAAAAGAAACAGGTCTGTAAATAAAATGCCTAAGGTCAGATGGAGGGGGAGAGTACCTCTCAAATGAGTTTGCAAGGTTCTTGCAAGAGCATGGCATAAAGCAGCAATATTCATGTAGTCATACCCCACAACAAAATGGAATTGCAGAAAGAAAAAATAGGCATATTGGAGAGGTATCTCGTGCCATGCTCAATGAAAAAGACCTGCCAGATTTTTATTGGGCTGAGGCAGTTGCTACAGTAGTCTACATAATGAACAGGACTCCCAGTGCAGCAATACATGGGATGACTCTAGAGGAGAGGTATACTGGTAGGAAACCAAATATTTCTCATTTGAAAATTTTTGGTTGCATTGCCTATGTTCATGTGCCAGATGAGTTGAGATCCAAGTTGGATCCAAAAGCTAAGAAGTGCATCTTTATTGGTTACTCTCTGCACAATAGAAAGGGTATAGATGCTATAACCCTTCTACTCATAAGTTTACAGTAAGCAGAGATGTTGTTTTTGATGAGATGAGTAGCTGGTATAAACCAGTAAATGTGATTGATAATGTAGATGCACAAAATGGTAATGCTGCACAGAATTCACAACAGCAGTCACAAGATATTAGTGACCTGGAGCGTCCTCTAGCAGTGGTTCACATTCTTTGCCATGGACAGGCAGATTGAGATCAGGAGAATCTTCTAAAAGAAGTGCAGATAGTGGTATGCAGGTATCACAAAAAGGAAAAGAGAAGGTAGATCAGCCCATGCTTGATTTGAATGCAGGTCACTCTTATGTGGATGGTGAATCCAGTGGCTCAGAACAGAGCATTGATGATGAGTTGGTATTCCTTCTATTGTTACACCTGGAGTAAGGAAGACCAGGGATGTTTTGAGAGCACCTGGGAGTGAACCTACTTTGCGCAGGTCTATCAGAGCTAGGTATCCTATGGATAGGCTGAAATATGATGGATTTACAGCCATTCACTATGCATGTATGGTCAAAGTGATACAGGAACCAGAACCCACTTCTTTTGAGCAAGCCATGGAAAAAGAAAAATGGGAGAAAGCCATGGATGAAGAAATGGATGCCTTGGAAGCAAATGCTACATGGGAATTGGTACCTTTGCCTAAAGGTAAGAATGCAATTGGCTGTAAGTGGGTTTATAAGGTGAAGCACAATGCAGATGGTTCTGTGAACAGATACAAGGCAAGATTAGTAGTCAAGGGGTATGCACAAACATATGGCATTGATTATGAAGAAACATTCAGTCTGATTGCAAGGATGGCAACCGTAAGAGCAGTCATTGCTATGGCTGCATCAAAGGAATAGTCTTTACATCAGATGGATGTAAAGAATGCCTTCTTGCATGGTGATTTGCAAGAAGAGGTATATATGGAGCAGCCACCAGGTTATGTGCATGTTGTTCATCCTGAGTTTGTTTGTAGGTTGAATAAAGCATCGTATGGTTTGAAGCAAGCACCTAGAGCATGGTCTGACAAGATAGGACAGTATCTTGTCACTATTGGCTTTCAGATTTCCAAGGCAGATTTCTCACTTTATGTGAGAAAAACAGAGAAAGGTATTATACTGCTTGTCATTTATGTTGATGATTTGATTATCACAGGTGATAGTGATGAAGATATCCTTCATGTGAAAATGCTATTGAAGCAGAAGTTTGAGATGAAGGATTTGGGAGAGCTGCGTTATTTCTTGGGCATTGAGATGATTAGATCACCAAGTGGGATACGATTCTTGCAGAGGCAGTATGGATTGTACATGCTGTCCAAATATGGGATGACAGGCTGTAAGCCTATTTCGGTTCCATTGGAGCAGAATGTGAAGTTGAGCGCAGATGCATGTGAGCTTCTGGAAGACCCTACTATGTACAGATGCATAGTAGGAAGTTTGATTTATATGACTATTACCAGGCCAGATTTGAGCTATGCTATTGGATTGGTAAGTCAGTTTATGCAGGCTCCAAGGAAACTGCATTTGGATGCGGCTAGATGCATACTCAGGTATGTGAAGTCCACATTGCAGTATGGACTACTTTATGAGACTGGGTTTCAGATACAGTTGCATGGATACACTGATGTTGATTGGGCTAGTAGTATTTCTGATAGACGATCTACCAGTGGATATGTGTTCTCTTTTGGGAGTGCTGCAGTCACTTGGAGTAGCAAGAAACAGCCTACAGTTGCCTTGTCAAGCATAGAGGCTGAGTACAGGGGTGCAGCAATGGTTGCATGTGAGGTAGCTTGGTTGCATAAGCTACTTTATGATATGCATCAGCCTATAGATGGGCCAATTGTCATTTATTGTGACAACATGAGCAGTATACACTTGGCAAATAACCCAGTCTATCATGCTAGAACAAAGCACATTGAGGTGCAATGTCACTATGTGCGGGAGAGGGTTTTACTAGGTCTTATTTATCTAGTTTATGTCATCACAGAGGATCAGGTAGCTGACATTCCACTCAAGGCGGTATGACAAACAACAAATCGGGTTTCGGTGTAGATAATATATCTTTGAATAACCAGGTACTATTGATAATCTTTCCTACGTAGAAAATAGTGGATAAAGGAAAAAGATTCGATTTACGAAATATCATATTTTCTTGCATTGAAATGATCTTACATTGAAATGCTCTATTGAAATGATCATGTTTTATTGCATGGAATTGAATAAATTAGTGTGCATAATATTAGAGTTATTTCTGTAGAAGTGCTACCTGTAATTCATAGGCCATTCACACTCATAAAATCACACAACTAACAAAGCTTGCATAAATCTGCACACGAAGAGTAGATATATGTGTTAAATAACTCATAGGAAGAGATAAAAATATTCGTCTTTAACTCATAAAGTTGCTCTCTTAGGTGTAGGTGCCAATACCTTTTAGTTGAAAGATGCATCTTTAGAAGAATTCTAGAATTGATTTATTGTAAGGAATGGCAATGTGTTTAGAAAATATATCTTGCATCTCCATATTAAGCATGAAGGAACACACATTACATAAAAATAATTTTCTCTCAAGGGTGATAAATCTTGCATCTTGATTCTCTTGATATCATAGATATAAGTTTGATTGTATTTCACATAGGATGTGGTATTCATCGTAATTTGTACTAAAGCTAGCTTATGAGAGGAAAATTTGTTAGGCCATCCTTTCGACTGTAACAAACTAAGAATTCAACCACAAGATAGATCAAAAAGTGTTACAGTGGAAGGTGGAGGGGAATTGAAATTCATAATGGATTCTCAAGAGGGTGGAGCCACCTTCAAACGGTCCTTGTGGATCTTAGATTGGATTATCTAGATCTTGTCGAAAACTCAACTCAAGAGCTATAGAACTTACGAAAAATTTACTATCCGAAAGCTAATGGGTGTTGCTAAGTGGATGTAAGACCAATTGCGTAAAATCTTGTTATTATTGCATAAGAATTAGGGATGAAACAAGGGTATTCCCTACCCCCACAGTGGGACATTGAAGCTAACATCAAGGCAAAAGAAATCCGAAGGTTAAATGCTAAGCATTCAAAAAGGAACTCCCACATTATTGTTTGTGCTTGTAATTTTAGGAGCACTATTTGTGAAAGGATTATTTCACCAAAGATCTCATAAGAATCTTGTATAATGAATCAGGTTAAATTCCTGGAGGGGCGCGCCAAGCCATACCTAGCTGGCCGCCAACCCTATCCAAGGGGTTCTAAATAACCGTGACGAGAATGTGGACCAAATCCGCCACGAGAGGTCTCTCCATGGATTAGTTTGATCGTTGGAGGACGCTTGGATGCCAGGGGAGTTCCAGTTGCAAATCGCTTGCCTTCAGGTCCTACTCAAATAGTATACATGACTCTAGATGGATTCTTGAGGCCTTGTTACTAGTGCATGTCAAGATTGTGGGAGAGAAGGAATGAGTCTCACTTGTAGCTTTCTTACTTGCACAATGGGGGAATACACACACAGATGGAGGCTGAAAACAGTTTTCCTCTTCTTAGTTGTGTAAGCCAAAAGAACTCTAGTACAAGGAAATAGAAGAACCCTATATATGGGCCACGAACTAGAGTAGATAAGGATAGCTGTCATCTAGCTATTATTCATGAGCAGTGTACCAACCGCATCTGCACAACTGACACGTCGGTGACATAAATGCACAACGGTCACCCTGGCATATCACGAGTGGAGCTCGATATCTCAACACTCCCCCTCAAGCTCAATCCCAATTCATGCATACCAAGCAGGTCTCTGAACTTGCGCAGCTTCTCTGCGCCCAATGCCTTCGTGAATATGTCAGCTACGTGATCCTCTGTGCTGACATAAACTAGATCAATAAGACCTAGTAAAACCCTCTCTCGCACATAGTGATAATGCACCTCAATGTGCTTTGTTCTAGCATGATAGACTGGGTTATTTGCCAAGTGTATACTACTCATGTTGTCACAATAAATGACAACTGGCCCATCTGTAGAGGCTGATGCATATCATAAAGTAGCTTATGCAACCAAGCTACCTCACATGCAGCCATTGTTGCGCCCCTGTACTTAGCCTTTGTGCTAGATAAGGCAACTGTAGGCTGTTTCTTGCTGCTCCAAGTGACTGCAGCACTCCCAAAAGAGAACACATATCCACTGGTAGATCGTCTATCAAAAATGCTACCAGCCCAATCAGCATCAGTGTATCCATGCAATTGTATCTGAACCCCAGTCTCATAAAATAGTCCATATTGCAATGTCGACTTCGCATACATGAGTATGCGTCTAGCCGCATCCAAATGCGGTTTCCTTGGAGCCTGCATAAACTGACTTACCAATCCAACAACATAGCTCAAATCTGGCCTGGTAATAGTCATATAAATCAAGCTTCCTACTATGCGTCTGTACATAGTAGGGTCTTCCAGAAGCTCACCTGCATCTGTGCTCAACTTCACATTCTGCTCCAAAGGAACTGAAATAGGCTTACAGCCTGTCATCCCATATTTGGACAGCATGTCCAATCCATACTGCCTCTGCAAGAGCTGTATCCCACTTGGTGATCTAATCACCTCAATGCCTAAGAAATAACGCAGCTCTCCCAAATCCTTCATCTCAAACTTCTGCTTCAATAGCATTTTCACATGAAGGATATCTTCATCACTGTCACATGTCATAATCAAATCATCAACATAAATGACAAGTAGCATAATACCTTTCTCTGTTTTTCTCACATAAAGTGAGAAATCTGCCTTGGAAATCTGAAAGCCAATAGTGACAAGATACTGTCCTATCTTGTCAGACCATGCTCTAGGTGCTTGCTTCAAGCCATACAAGGCTTTCTTCAACCTGCAAACAAACTCAGGATGAACAGCATGCACATAACCTGGTGGCTGCTCCATATAGACCTCTTCTTGCAAATCACCATGCAAGAAGGCATTCTTTACATCCATCTGATGTAAAGACCATCCCTTTGATGCAGCCATAGCAATGACTGCTCTTACAATTGCCGTCCTTGCAACTGGATTTCTTCATAGTCAATGCCATATGTTTGTGCATACCCCTTGACTACTAATCTTGCCTTGTATCTGTTCACAGAACCATCTGCATTGTGCTTCACCTTATAAACCCAATTACAGCCAATTGCATTCTTACCTTTAGGCAAAGGTACCAATTCCCATGTAGCATTTGCTTCCAAGGCATCCATTTCTTCATCCATGACTTTCTTCCATTTTTCTTTTCCCATGGCTTGCTCAAAAGAAGTGGGTTCTGGTTCCTGTATCACTTTGACTATACATGCATAGTGAATGGCTGTAAATCCATCATATTTCAGCCTATCCACAGGATACCTAGCTCTCGTAGACCTGCGCAAAGTAGGTTCACTCCTAGGTGCTCTCAAAACATCCCTGGTCTTCCTTACTCCAGGTGTAACAATAGAAGGAATACCCAACTCATCATCAATGCTCTGTTCTGAGCCACTGGATTCACCATCCACATAAGAGTGACCTGCATTCACATCAAACATGGGCTGATCAACCTTCTCTTTTCCTTTTTGTGATACCTGCATACCACTATCTGCATTGCTTTGAGAAGATTCTCCTGATCTCAATATGCCTGTCCATGGCGAAGAATGTGAACCACTGCTAGAGGACGCTCCAGGTCCACTAATATTTTGTGACTCCTACTGTGAATTCTGTGCAGCATTACCATTTTGTGCATCTACATCATCAATCACATTTACTGGTTTATACCAGCTACTCATCTCATCAAAAACAACATCTCTGCTCATTGTAAACTTACGAGTAGAAGGGTTATAGCATCTACACCCTTTTTGCTGCTGCAGAGAGTAACCAATAAAGATGCACTTCTCAGCTTTTAGATCTCAACTCATCTGGCACATGTACATAGGCAATGCAACCAAAAATTTTCAAATGAGAAATATCTGGTTTCCTACCAGTATACCTCTCCTCTGGAGTCATCCCATATATTGCTGCAGTGGGAGTCCTGTTCATTATATAGACTGATGTAGCAACTGCTTCAGCCTAGTAAAAATCTGGCAAGTCTTTTTCGTTGAGCATGGCACGAGATACCTCTCCAATATGCCTATTTTTTCTTTCTGCAATTCCATTTTGTTGTGGGGTATGACTGCATGAATATTACTGCTTTATGCCATGCTCCTGCAAGAACCTTGCAAACTCATTTGAGAGGTACTCTCCCCCTCCATTTGACCTTAGGCATTCTATTTGCATGCCTGTTTCTTTTTCAACCATAGCTTTAAGAGTTTTGAAATGCCCAAAAACTTCAGTTTTCTTTTTCATAAAATACACCCAAACTTTTTTGCTATAGTCATCAATAAAAGTGACAAAATAATGACAACCTCCAAGAGATGCAGCTTTAGTAGTCCACACATCAGAGTGGATTAATTCCAATGGCTTCTCACTCTCTTGAACATGTCTAGGAAATGGTTTCCTTGCCTGTTTTCCAAATTGATAGGCTTCACATACCTTATGCATTTCTGCAACCTTGAATTTAGGCAATCCTGCAACAATATTTTGGGCATGCATTGATTTAAGTCGTTGTACATTAACATGACCAATGCGTTTATGCCAGATATCAATATCTGCAACTACACCGGTCCCATGTGCAAACATTGCTGCACTCAATTCAGGCATGTTTGCATCCAACATAAACATTATGCCCTTCTTCTTTCCTTTTACTATCAAGCGACCTTTATTTTTCATATCCTCAACAAAGCATCCATGAGGATTAAATCTGACCTGCAAGCCCTGCTCAACCATTTGACCAACAGAAACCAAATTCTTGGTGATATTCGGGACATGAAATACATCGGACATGTATTTCTTTTTCCCATCCTGCATAGACAAAGGAATTTTTCCAATCTGCACAATAGGATGTGCAGTATCATCACCAGTCTCCACAAATCCTGGTCTTTCCATTTTCCTTGCATCCTTCATCCATTCTGCATGACCTGTCATGTGGTTTGATGCACCTGAGTCAACATACCACACATCGTTGCTTTCTTCTGCACTTGTCACAGAATTGTTCATGTGCTGCACCATGAACAAATGCTCATTTCTGTCATCACCCTGTCTACTAGAAGATGCATAATTCTCTTGTTGCAATTTTCCATTCATGATGTCATTCTGCTTTTTATAGCAGTCTTTAGCCATATGACCCATTTTACCACAATAGTAGCATTCAACATTACTGTTTGCATTTTGGCCTCTTTGCCATCCACCATGATCTCTTTGGCTCCCCCTGCCTCTAGAGTTACCACGTCCTTCTCCATAGGACTGGTTTTCTTGAGTTTGCTGCATATTCTAATTTCTACCACGGCCTCCTGTACCTTTGCCTCTACCTCTTCCAGCATTTGAGTAGAAGATAGCTTCTTTTGAAGTTCCCCCTGAAGAAGATGCACCACCATTTCTCTGCTCCTCAGAAATTAGAAGAGCAATTAACTCCTCAAAATCAGGAAATCTTTCACGAACTGAAATGGATGTCCGAAACTGTGCATAATCCTTTCCTAGACCATTCAAGGTCACAGAAAGTAAATCATCATCTTCCACTAGCGACCCAATGGAAGCAAGTACATCTGCAATCTTCTTCACTTTCATGTGGTAGTCATTGATGCTCATACTTTCTCTTTGCACATTATGCAACTCTTGCTTGAGCTGCATTTTCTTGGCTTGCGTATTTGTGCTATACATTTTTGACAAAGTATCCCTTGCCTCCTTTGGCGTACTTGCATCCTGAATATACACAATCATAGAGTCTGAAATACTGATAGACAGCCAGTACATAACTTTCCTGGCTCTCTCATGCATGCTTTAAATGCGTGCATTTGCTGTTGATTGGGAACATCAGGAAGAACTGGTTCTTCTTCATTTCCTGCAACAAATTCCCAATATCCTTTTCCCATAAGGAAATTCGTCATTCTAAACTTCCATGCCTGGAAGTTGTTCTTGTCAAGCTTTTCAGTTACAATCTGTGAAAGAGAATCAGACGCCATTACAGAACACTGCAAAAAATTCTGTCATTGCAAAAAACACAGCTTCACCCTCACAAGGGTAAATCTGCAAAACTGGTGAAAGTGGTATTTGACCACACAGTCACTTCCTAGTGACGATTTTGCATAAACAGGAACCAAGATGATTTTGTAACTCCCAATGTCTCTGCGCACAAGCATACGATGCAATTTCTACAGTAACTTTTCACCAACCTGTAGAACAGTGGTCGCACATCATAAAATAGGGTCTTTTCCTGAGTGCGTGCATAAAACTTCCGCCTCCAAAACAGGCCCCGAAATGGCCTCAAATAAAAAAAACAGGGTCACCTAGGGCTAAAGCCCTGTCCCGCAGCATATATTGCCCTCTTACTTCACCGCGAATGGCGTCTCAACCTGAGACAATGCACTCTTGCAATTTCTGGCTGTGCTACCTGCAGAGATATGCTCCCAAAACAAAAAATGAAAGCAACAATGCTCCTCTTACCAGAACACCGCGAGCTTGGCTTGCTTTCTTGAGCTCCTTACCACGAACAAGGCTCTGATACCATGTCAAGATTGTGGGAGAGAAGGAAGGAGTCTTACTTGTAGCTTTCTTACTTGCACAATGGGGGAATACACACACAGGTGGAGGCTGAAAATAGTTTTCCTCTTCTTAGTTGTGTAAGCCAAAAGAACTCTAGTACAAGGAAATAGAAGAACCCTATATATGGGTCTCAAACCAAACTCAACTAACTAAGGTGGCATACTAACTGAGCCACGAACTAGAGTAGATAAGGATAGCTGTCATCTAGCTATTATTCATGAGCAGTGTACCAACCGCATCTACACAATTGACACGTCGGTGACATAAATGCACAAAGGTCACCCTGGCATATCACGAGTGGAGCTCGATATCTCAACAGTGAAAGGGTGGAAACTTGGAGGAAAATAAGATGCATCCTTACGGATTGAGGGAATTGTCCTATGGACAAGATTTGTATCTCACTTGAAATTTTAATATAAAGTTTACTTTCAAGAAATCTGTATGAACTATTTTGTGTTAGTGCATAAAATTATGTAAAGAAACATGTGACTAACAAGTTAATTAAGAAAACTACTTGTATGTGTTACCACTATTGTGGCCTTAGGTAAGTAGAAAACTAAATCTATCAAGGGAAGCAGGTGGGCAGAGCCCCCCACGGGTTCTACCTACAATAGGGTGGTCCCAAAGAACTGGGAGGCTTCTCAATATTCAAATCACACGATGACGTATTGACCTTAGATAATGTATGGTAGAAAGCTAGCTTATATCATTTTAGGGGACCAGAATGGGACTTTACCCTATGGGTAGAGAGGTCAAGTTATGCATCCCTTTCATTTTTCATTCTCTTTGGACTAAGTGCGATATGATTCTGCTTTGGTTCAGATGCTTTGTGCAAGTCTGAAGACCGATGCTAGAAGGCTGTGGAATGACTTGACCATTAGAAACCCAGTAAGATTCACGTCATCCTAATAGGATTGGCCAATACATTTTGCTGCAGAATAGACTCGGGAGTCGTTAACTGAAAAATCCTATGACATTACGTGGGAGTGCTAGGCAGCGTCTTTTAGATCAGACTCTCGATGGACTACTAAAACGCGTCAAGGTCCGGACATGTTGCAGTTGGTATCAGAGCGAACCAACAAATAACACAATCAAGATAAGAATAAATCAAGAAGAGTAAAGTTATGTTTTCACTAGAAAACATTTTTCTTTTACTCACTTCTGGATTGTTTTTGCTTCCAGATCTATGAGGCATGGATCAAGTTCCTCATATTCCATATCATGTTCGAGACTACTATAAATTCTTCAAGTTATCACAAAAGAACTGACATGATGGGATCTTGAATCACCTCTAAAACCCTTCACTATTGTACGGGGAAAGGCATTGGACGTGGAGTGCAGGTTACTGCTACATAGATGCCAACTAGTTTGCCTATCTTCAAAACAATCTGAAGAGGCTAAAGTGGTCGGAGGACTTGAAGACTATCAAGCCATGAAGCATGTGTAAACTCAATCATGTACATCAGACACCGGTAGGTAGAATAGACTCGCTACATCTATGAGGAGGTGGCCAAACTCTTGCCGGTAGATAGAATTAAAGTAATGGGGTGATACGAACGTCATTGCTATCAAAAACTTGGATTTCTTGAACTTTCCATGACTTACCACTTCCTAAGAATCCATTCCCCAAACCCATATTACTATTTTTTCCCTGTAACTGAATCCAATAAGGAATTATTAACCTGGTGCTGATGTATCTCTTGAAAGAAAAATCATCCTAGCCTATCTCTATCTATCCTCGAATAGTTGTACTTGAGGCTTATGCCTCTTTATGGATAAATGAGAATTTTATGATTATTTGACTTGTTGCACAGTATTGATGAAAAATAATCTATGCATTGAGACAAGTTGTGAAGAGATGTGTAAATGCAATCTTAACACGAAAGTTTAAATTGAACAGACACAACCCCAAACGCAGAATCAAAATCCTGTTCCCGCACTAAGCCTGGCAGAGGCATAAGAGAAGAAGTTTCTTCTCAAATAAATCAAACCACCATAATTTAATGGGAAAGGGAAGATTGTTGAAGTCGATGCTAAAATATGGATTGAATCCATGGAGGATTACTTCAATGCAGTAGGATTACCCGTCTATCTGATCAAGCTAAACAAGCCAGAATAGGTAGAGGACTCCAATGAAGAACCATCATGGTTAAAAGAGTATGCAGATGTATTCTTGAAAGAATTGATAGAATTACCATCGCCTAGGGAAGTTGACCATGAGATTAAGTCGATGCCATGTACTGCACCAGTTGCTAAAAGACTCCTAAAAGGCCCTACAAGATGTCCATTCCTGAAGCTATTGAGTTAAAAGAACAACTCAAATAGCTATTGTACCAAGGGTACATACGCCCTAGCAGTTCTCCTTGGGGGGCTCCAGTCTTCTTCCAGAAGAAAAAGGATGGTACACTTCGCCTTTGCATCGATTATAGAGGCTTGAACCAAGTAACCATCAAGAATAAATATCCTATCCCAAGGATAGACGAGTTACTTGATCGATTGCAGGGAGCAAAAATCTTCTCCAAAATTGATTTGAGGTTAGGGTACTACCAGATCCGTGTCAAGGATGAGGATATTCCTAACTTGACGGCATTCAATACCAGATATGGTCATTTTGAATTCACAGTAATGTCCTTTGGATTGACTAATGCCCCTACCATATTTAATAGGCTAATGCATGACATTTTTAGACCATATCTTGATGATTTTGTACTTGTCTTCTTTGATGACACCTTGGTTTATTCCAAGGAAGAGGAGGATCATGAACCCCAAGTTTGCATCCTCCTCCTTGAGACGATGAGGACACACAAGCTCTATGCTAAGAAGAAAAAGTGTGCCTTCCTCAAGAGACAAATCAAATAGCTTGGCTTTATTGTGTCAGAAGAGGGAATCTTAATAGACCCTACAAAGGTTAAAGATGTCCAAGAGTGGTCTCCACCAACCACTGTCAAGGAAGTGCATAGTTTTCTTGGCCTAATAGGATGTTACAGGATCTTTCTTTGGACTATGTCTTAATTGTAGCATCCCTCACAAATCTACTAAAAAGCAGGTTGCCATAGTGTGAACGCCCACCGAACAATGAAGTTTTGATCAACTCAAACATAGCTTAGTGACAGCACCAATTCTAAAACTCCTTGACTTGAGCAAGGAATTCGAAGTTGTCATAGATGCTAGCTCGCTTGCACTAGGATGAGTACTAATGCAAGGAGGTCATCCTATAGCATATTCTATGATGAAGATAAAAACCCATGAAAATAATTATGCCTCTCATGACCTGGAGTTGCTAGCAGTTATTCATGCTCTCAAACTTTGGCTACACTATTTGTGTGGGAGCTTTCACTCAACCGCCAAGACCCACGGACCGCTTACTGTTTCAAGCGTTCCAAGCCGAGCCACTAATGGCTACCTCTCACATAACTGACGCACCATCCATATCTATGGGTGTAGTGAGCTTACCTCCGTGCCGTTCGAGTTACCTCCTCTCCCGCGCACTTCGGTAGCTCCACGATCCAAGTGCAAGCTTCAAGCAAGCTCCATCCTCAAGCTCCACGCTCCAAGCTCCATTGCCGCAAGCAAGATACGAGAAGAGAAGAGAAGAGAAGAAGAGAGGAGAAGATGGATAGCTTCTCCTCCTCGGTCCCTCATCCTCACACACTCACTCCCTCACACTCTCACACTCCCTCTCTCAAGCACAAGCTCAAGCAAGCAAGCAAGAAGAAGAAGAAGAAGAAGAAGAGAGCTACTTTTGGCCACACACAAGAATGAGCTTCTCATTCACTTTTCAACTTTATATACAAAACCCTAAATCCCTCTTGGGCCGTCATCCCCTTTTCCCCTTTTTTACATGGCCGGCCGTAGCCTAGGCTATTTTTCCCATTGTTCTTCTATCTTCCTAGATTCCTTTCCACTGCCCGTCTACATTTACAAATTGCACCGGGTGAGAGCCCGCCGGCGCTCCTTGAACATGATGCGCTTGCACTGTTTTGCAAAAGTTTTGACTTGCGCTCTTCCTTGTGCGCCTTTCTCCCTTATTTAGGACTCTTCTCCTTATGCGTATTTGTCTTCCGTTTCTCTTTGCCTTGGCCTTTGTCTTTGTCTTTTGCTTTAGCTTTTCTGGATTTTCCACCTTCGTTCGTTTGAGGGTTAACATTACCCCCCTCCTAAACGAGTGCCAGTCCCATGGCACTCACCGCCGTAGGTAGCAGGCTGTAGCATGCACCGAAGACGTGGGTGACAAGGACGCCTGTGGTTTCCATGGAGGAGTGTTGGTGGTGGTGTGGCAGAAGGTCCGGGGGGCCTGTTGGTGGCCAAGGTGGCTAGTGGAAGATTGTTGGAGTTGGTGGTAGGGCTATTCTGTGTTGGGGATTGCATTGATGGCCAGACAAGTGTTGGTTTGTTGGGGATTCTACACATGACGATTCTTTGCGGGCTTGTCAGATGGTAAGGGATAAGCATTCAGAGTTGGGTGTTGATGAAGAGCGAACGACACTTTCGTTGGAGTCTTCAACACCTGCAATTGAAAACCTCCCATGTGGTCTCTCCCTAAGGGGTAGTGCTAGTCTTTTTATTGTTCACAAGACATATTTTGATTAGTTTGGGAGACATGTCAAACTCTAAGCAAGCTGAGAGTATTATCCTGCACTTGAGGACCCAAACTGTGGATATACTTCTGTGCAGATATTATTTGAGTGCTCGTGCATACTTAGATATTACATAGTTAGAAGACCACGAGCTAGTTTCTCGTAACAATGTGTTGATGTAGCAAAGTTGTCCATGTTGAGAAGAAGTACACGTGAAGGTATATGAGACATCCTTTGCATTGTGACTGCATGACGGAGCATAATTGAATACAGGGACACCGCACTTTCGGTAGTAGCTAGAAGCTATTGTACTTGCTTGATGAGGATGGTGTACATTTCATGGCCAATTGTGTGATGCTTACCACAATTGATTGCAATGGTATTAAGGTAGAGTGCAAGAGAGAATTGTGCAAGTGGGTCAGGCTGACAGGTCTAACCATAGGCAAGACAAGCTCCCTAGGTATGTTCTGCCCTTGATGTGCCCATAACAATTGTGGGTGATGCTAAAGGGCTAGGGGACTAGGGATGAAGCCAGTCAATCAAGGTCACTGGACGTACCTAATTTGAGGACCCCTAGGTGCTGTGCTATGATTGTGGGTGGTTCTTTTCGTTCGTTTCTTTTCTTTGTTTTTTTTTTCTTTCTTTTCTTTTTTATTTTTTTCCTTTTTTTTTTCTTTTTTTATTTCTTTTTCTTGTGTTTCTTTCTTTCTCCTCTTTTTTTCCTTCTTTTTTTTGACTTGCTTGAGTACAACCATTGCAATATGTTGAGGCTATCAGCCTTTCAATGGGTTGGAAAATGTCAAGCTCGAACGCTCAAGAAATGGATATTACAGTGATGATTGTGCCCTAGCCTCGTTGTTAGAGAAGCAATTGTTGAGATGGGGAGATACACTTGAGATATTGCAAACCTCCTTGTGTCACACGCGATATTGGTACAATTGAGGTAACGACTGCCGTGAGCCAACTATAGAGCTTGACCCAGAAAGAGAGTGTAGCCCATGAATATTCTTTGGGCCATGCGATGTGGGCGGTCGACAAGGGTGATTTTTGCTTTCGACAGCGTGGCTTTGTCACGGCTCTTTGTGGGGTCAATGGTCTTGCGGTGATCGGGCATTGAACACTTTCGAACAAGGACATGTATTGTCCTGCATCCACTTGTCACTTCGTGAGAGTATATGCTCGCTTGTGTTAAGTGCATCGAACAAATGCAATCATGACAAGACATAATTTTTCAAAATTCTATGATGTCTATTGGGATGCCTATTTCATTGCTTGTTAAGGTCACATACATTAACGAGAAGTAACGGGAATGTGTACAATGGGGATCTTACCCCTTTACTCATCAAAAACAAAATGTTCTGGCATGCTAACTTGTCGAGCTACTTGCATATCATAGGGATCTAGTCGATAGGTAGGCGGGGTGAGTCCGGTTGGCTAGGCGACCGGGGTGGTGCTAGTGTGGGGCTCCCGTGAGGCTGGGCAAGGAACATGTTGGCCAGGACATGAATGGTGTAGTCCCGGGCCGCTACCCTTTCCAGAATGTCTTTAAACAATACATTAAATTCTACCCTATCCTTGGCAGCCTTGTCACTTCGTGAGCACCTGGTGCCCGAGTGTGCGTTGGGGGTATGTGCAACTAGCGTTGCCACATTTTGTGTGCCTCCCTGAGCGTCCGCTCCCCTAGCCTGCGGATTCTTCGGCCTTCATTCGGGGCGGTGTCGCTTGGGGCTGCGTTTCTTGGCGTACCTTTTAAGAGTGGGCACATAGCGCATTGGCAGAGAGGCGTGTACTACATGTTCTCGTTGGCTGCGAAGAGAGTCCTTGCGAGCTAGCTGCCCTTGGTTCTCCATGTTTTCCTCGAGGGGGGCTGTAAGATGCGAATCAAGGATTAGGATTTGTTACATGATAAGACCATTCGTATGTAAGGGATTATAGTGTAGGTTATCAAGCGCATAGGACGAGAAGGGGAGGGGTGGGGCATGCAGTGCTTGTTATAGAGGGATGGCCCCCGTGATGTATATTTAGCATCCTGCCATTAGCAGATCTTTGTTCACGCCGAGTTACATTGGCTGGTGGTCATGGATTTAGGCAGGGCTCCTCCTCGGAAGGATAGACCAGAAAGGGGGAAAGGTGTATAGAAAGGGACGGTACCCCATCTACACCATCAGAGTCGTTGGTCAAGGCTTCCTATGGCGGTAATGAGGGTTGCATGCCCTTCACTTAGAGGTGGGAATGATCACACCACTTTTAAAAGTGTGATGAGAGGAGGACCTGAGGAGCTTAGCCTGTCAAAACCAACTCTTCTCCCTGCGCTTGACTATCATTGCTTGTGTGTATTGATAGTATCTATACAGGGTGACACAAAAATCATTGTTTATATATAGATCTATATATATACATATACGAATCCATGTCACATCACAAGGATAGAAACCAATTGTAGAACTTGGGATTGTACTGGAGCGTGGCACATGCATCTAGTATTCGTGGTAGCTTACTCAATACCGATAGATATTTTGCCACATCGAGTAGCATGGAACCTTGTGTGAGTCAACTGGCAATATGTAACTCCTCCTCATTGAGAACCTTATCAAACAGAGCATTCTCTTGGCTAGTTTCAGCTAAGTCCATACCCCGAACGGCAGTCAGTACACTCGAAGGGAAGTTGGTGCTACATAGGTTAGGTCTCTTTGAGACTGCCATTTGGCCAATCACTCCTTTGAGATTGTCATGATCTGGGCTCCTAGTTCAGCCATTGCAACGTGGTTTTCACACCAACGTTGTTCAAATTGACTCTGGCCTGCTGACAGTCACTTTAGTTGCTCTAGGTCTACGAGATTCGGTTGGCAGAGCACTTCATTGAATGTGACGGTTAAGCGCAGTTCATCGGCTTCCTCGTCAGAGATGAGTCGCATGAGTTCATGTAGGAGCCTGTCATAGTGCTCATTAAGATGTTCCTGCTCTTCCCAAGATAAAGGGAAGGGCAAGTAATCTCCAAGCTACTCCTTGGGGATTGTGCCCATGTCCGCAAGGACGTAAACGTGTGCAAACATCTTGAGCTTAGCATCCAACTCAGTTAAGCATTCTGCGACACTTCTATGTTCAACAAGGGCTTGCTCGGTTGCTATTCCATGCAAGGTTCTAGGAGTTTGCCTAGGCTTTAGCATAGTTGGGTAGCATAGTTGGGGGTTCAGGCCTGTATGAGCAAGATTGGTCAATGCTAGGATTGCTCATGCTCTTGGGGTTTTCTTGTTTCTCTTGAGGCTTCGTTATTGCGTCATGGTTCTCCTTGGGTGTGACTGGTATGACCTTGTCACCCTGTTGTGACAGCGTTGTATCCAGTCTTGATTGATCAATGTGAGTTCTATTGTCAGTGGATAGAGTGTTGCAAGAAACTATTGATGGCAACGGTTGCTTTGGTTTTTTAGAGCACACGGATGTGTCTGAGGGTTCACCGTTATTAGGAGAGGCATTAATGGGTTCATTGGTGGATGGACTCGATGCTTTATTCATCAGCTCTCCGGCGCTCTTCGTCTCAATGTTTTCGTTGTTTTCTCCTTTGTTTCCTGGTCCGTGAAGGTGCATCTCTTGTCGATTCAGGATTCTGGACTAGGCCAACTAGTGATTTGCTTGGTTGGGCCTCAGCATTTCCCTTCTCTAGTGTGTCCTCATGGGACACAGCTATGGCCTACTGAATAGCCTTGCCTGGTTGTGAGGATACAACTGCCTCCCTTTTTGGAGAGTCTAGCTCTTCAGCCAACTCCCTTGTGTTTAACTCCTCCGGCCTAGGCTTTAGGCACTTTGAAAGTGCTGGAGTTGTCAATAAAGTTGGTTGTGACACCTCCTCCACAGGTAAATCACTAAGGACACATTCCACAAGGGGCATTGTCACGGCCAAGGGCTATGACTGCTGTGATCCCTGATTGGACGTAGTGGTGGCTAGTCCGGTGGGCTGGCTACTCGTGGTGGATTGCACTGTTAAGTCCTTAGGTCGATTGGAAGTGGTCATGCCTTTTTTTGCCCTTAGAGCATTCACTTGAGTATTAGTTGAGCTAGCCACGGTGGATTGTATAGGCATATCCTTAGGTTGAGAGCTAAGGGTGGTGTCGTGTCCTACCTCTTGGACATTTGAAAGCTCTGATGTAGGTAGAGATTGGGATCGAGTAGCCGCACTTGACAATTGTCGTGCTTTGTGTGTCCGTTTAGGGGAAGAGGGTGTAGGAGACTTGGGACTCCTAAGTGGTTTTGACTCTGGCTAGGAGATTTGCTCAAGACTGTTAGATGATTTTGCTATTTGCTTTGTTAAGCATTCAGCCTTATCATGAGCAATGTTGTGCCTGTGGTGCTCATTATCCTTTTGGGCAGTCAAAGGTTCGTTGAGCACTAGTGGTCCTTGTGCACGCTTGACAGTTACCTCTGATATCTGCTTGCTAAGCATGCTAGGCTGAGGATCTAATTTTTGATAGGTCACGTTTGGTTTCTTGATTCCAATCGTGAGGGGCTCAATCACCCCAATATTTTTGGTTCGAGACTTGGATTTTCGTTTAGGTTTCCTCCTATGCCTCTTTGCTTTTGACGTAATTTGGGCTTCTATCAGAGGTGGTTTAGCAGGGGGTTTTGGTACCCAAATCCATCGGTTGCCTGCATAATACCCTTGAGCCCGAAGCAACGCCTTGGATATCCATTGTGGCATTGTGCTGGCTCTCCATCGATGCCTCCGTCTATAAGGCTTGGACTTCTTTCATGGTCTCTACGATATTTGTAAGTCCCAACTCCATCCTTAGCCTTGTATCCTGACCTTTTTGTTTCAAGCATGGCCTCACTCACTGGTTCTCATTGTTCGACCTGTGCTTATATCAACTCTTCCAACAAGTCCTTGCCCTCGTTTGTAGGCTTGACTGTTATGTCATCACCTTCCTTGCCTTTCCCTTGAGGTTTGATATGGTCACCCTTGCTAAAGGTGGTGACTATCCTCACGCCTGATAGTGTCAGGTGTATCCTTTGTGCTACATAGTCAGCCTCACACTTGGTCGTCCTTTTGAAGGGTCTTCCTAGGAGGGTTTCTTTCCTGCAGCTAGTACTTTTTGGAGGAACATGAAATAGGATAGGAAAGCTTTCCGTTTCAATTGTCACAAGGATTTTGCACTTCCCTATGAGTGCTTGTGGGTGTCCCCCATAAGGGCTAAGAGTTGCACTAGTCGGTGTCAGCTCTGGTTGGCCTAGTAGGGTCCATGATTCATAGGTCAAGATGTGAAAATCTGCCCCTTCATCAATCAGAGCATCAACAATATGCTCTCTTTTTGCGGTGAGTTTGGCCCTAAGATAAGCAAGCGGTACTATGTCTTCATCTTCTGGGTCCTGGCTTGTAAATTTAAGCCTTCTAACATATGCCTTTGAGTCCCTAACTGCACAGTCAGACGTGGATTTGCTATTGAGGTCTTGGGTCGTTTGTGCAGTGCTGCTCAAGGTACATCTATCGTCAAGACTGTCATGTCTAGTCATCTTCGCATTTGTAGATTGCTGAAGTTGCATTTTGCTCTGACTAGACACAGTTTGAACACAATGTCTTTGTGTTCTCATGGCGTGGCCTTTTTTCCCTTGATGGCTAGTTTGGCCCATTGATGTTCTAGGGTCTCTATTTCTCTCTGTTTGGGTATGGGCTTTTGGTTGCTCTTTTGCAAGTGAGGTTCCATGCTTGTGTAGAGCTATTACTACACTAGGGTCTGATTTGGAGGACCTGTCACAACGCGTGTTTTCTCTCCAACCTACTTGGGGGAGGTGCGGAGGGGGCAGAGCCCCCTCTGCGGGGGTCCGGGTGGGGTAGTCCCCCCGGCCCGCAGGGCCGTTATGGTAAATGCCATACGCAATTTGGAGGACCGTTTATAGCCAAATTTTGAACTACGTGCTCTAAAAGTTAGCCCAGTGATAGATCTGTGATGTGCCTTTAGCTTTACGTAGCCTTTGGGGTCAATCTCGGGGTTTAGATATATCAAAATTTGTGTTCTAGATACCTATCAGATTTTGACAGTTTTCTGTCCGAATCTCATATGTCCGATTTTCAGGAGTCCGATTATCAGAATCGGACGTCCAATTCTGGGTGGTCTGATTTTGGGAATCGGATTGGACAGGGTGGTCTGATTCTAGTAGTCTAATTCTGGACCGGTCTGATTTGGATAGGGGTAGGTCCAATTTCCTCGATCGGACAAGGCGTCCGATCGGACAAGTTGGTCTGAGTGTCTGGGTGGTCCGAGTCCGAGTGTCCAAGTGGTCCGAGTCCGAGTGTCTGAGTGGTCCGATTTTCAAAATCGGACGGGTTGGTCCTAGTGGTCCAATCGGACAAGATGGTCCGATTGGACGGTTGTCCGAGCGTTCAATTATGGACTGGTCCGAGTGGTTCAATCAGACAGGATGGTCCGATCGGACGGTTGTCCGAGCGTCCGATTATGGATTGGTCCAATTCTGGGACTTAGACGAGCTAGTCCGACTACGCGGCCAACAGCCCGCAAGTTGCACGCGATGCCTCTAGGCTGACGTCTACTACACCGAATCGTCTAGCGCCTTCTAGATAGGTGCAAGACACTACAAGGGACTGCCAGACATGCCTCGAATCACTATGGTGCTCAAATCAAATGGCACTCCAAGGATCTGTGCCCCTATTTCCATGTTTTAGCCTGTTATACAGCAACAAAAAACCCTACTGTTTGCTTCTTTTTCTTTGTTTTTTCCTATCCTAAATGCATACAAATCACAAAGCAATCACCTACACTACTCCAACATGCTTTTCCAAATCCAAAAAACCAAAACCTACTTGCTAAGGAGATCGAATACCTCTTCAAACTCCCTCGCTTCCTACCTATCTACCTCAAGCACCGGTTTGGGGAAAACCCTTGATTCGATGCTCGATTCGAAGTGCACAAGCGCTCAAAGTTTGAATCCATTGGTCCCGGCAACAGAACCAAAATGTGGGAAAATTCACTCAACCACCAAGACCCACGAACCGCTTATTGTTTCAAGCATTCCAAGCCGATCACTAATGGCTACCTCTCACATAACCAATACGCCATCCATATCTACGGGTGTAGTGAGCTTACCTCCGTGCCGTTCGAGTTACCTCCTCTCCCACGCACTCCGGTAGCTCCACGATCCAAGTGCAAGCTTCAAGCAAGCTCCATCCTCAAGCTCCACGCTCCAAGCTCCATTGTCGCAAGCAAGAGAAAAGAAGAGAAGAGAAGAGAAGAGAAGAAGAGAGGAGAAGATGGAGAGCTTCTCCTCCTCGGTCCCTCACCCTCACACTCTCACACTCCCTCTCTCAAGCACAAGCTCAAGCAAGCAAGAAGAAGAAGAAGAAGAAGAAGAAGAAGAAAAGAGCTACTTTTGGCCACACACAAGAATGAGCTTCTCATTCACTTTTCAACTTTATATACAAAACCCTAAATCCCTTTTGGGCGGTCATCCCCTTTTCCCCCTTTTTACATGGCCGGCCGTAGCCTAGGCCCTTTTTCCCATTGACCTTCTATCTTCCTAGATTACTTTTAATCACCTGTTCTACATTTACAAATTGCTGACCTCAATATGAGACAATGTCATTGGATTGAGGTTCTATAAGAATATGGCTTTGAGATCAGGTATAGACCTGGTAAGGAGAATGTGATCGCTGATGCCTTAAGTCGTAGCAAAATCATTAGCGACTATGGTCTCAATGCCTAGTAACCCTATCCTTGAATTAGCTAAGGAGGAAGCTAGCCATGACCGAGAATATCTGAAGATGATAAAGGAGATTTTGGAAAAGGACCAAAACCCCACACTTAAGATCAAGTATCAATAATTCTCTATCGATGAGGGACTTGTCTATTTCAGGACAAGATTATGCATTCCCTCAAGCAAGAAACTCAAATAGAGAACACTTTGGGAAGCACATGACTCCCCCTTTTTAGGTCATTCCGGCTATGTTAAGATCCTTAATACAGTCAGGAAGAGCTATTATTGGGAAATACTTAATGGAGATATACTCAAATATGTCACAGAATGTTTGTCTTACCAATGCATTAAAGCAAAGCATGTCAAGATGCCTGGGAAGCTGCAACCTTTTGACATTCTTCAAATGAAGTGGAAATTTATCAGCATGGACTTTGTTGTTGGGTTACCTTTAGTTCAAGGAGGATACAATTCAATTATGGTTATAGTAGATATGCTCACCAAGGTTGCACATCTCATTCCAGTCAAGACAAACTATAAAGCTTCAGATATTGCCAGATTATTGATTTAGGAGATTTTCAGCCTCCATGGGTTGGCCAGAAGGATCATTAATGACCACGACTCTCTCTTTACATCTCACTTCTAGAGAGGGATATTTGAAGCCATTGGGACTCAACTCTGTTTTAGTACAGTCTATCACCCCAAACTAATGGCCAAATGGAAAGAGTCAACCAAGTCATTGAAGATATTCTTAGAGTATATTGCTACCATGAACCCAAGAAATGGATCCAATATCTACCCTTGGTAGAGTTTGCCTATAATGCTTCTTATCAGTAAAGCATTTAAATGACACCCTTTCAAGCATTGTATAGGCATGACTATCGTACTCTATTGAATTTTTTAGATCCTACCTTAAGGGTAGAGGCTTCTAAGAAAATGCTAGAGGAAATGGATGAGTAGGTCAAGGCCATCAGAGAAGACATTAGAGCCACCAAGGATAGGCAGAAAGCCTATGCAGATCTGAATAGACAAGAGTAGATCTTCAAAGAAGGAGATGTAGTTTTTATTCATGTGCAACCCAAGAATAGCTCCTTATCAGTGGGAGAGTTTAAAAAGCTAAGTCAGTCCCTACAGGATCCTCCAGTGCCTAGGGCCCAATGCCTACAAATTCCAACTCCCGGAGAAAGTAAAGGTTCACAGTGTATTTCATGTTAGCCTGCTAAATAAATACGTATCCAATCCTAGCCATGTACTCAATGATCAACAAGTTGTAATGCCAAGCCAAGGAGTCCTTGAGCTTTTGCCCGATAGAATCCTAGATATTCTGGAGAAGGGATTGAGGAGTAGAACTCTCAGAGAATACCTCATCCAATGGAAGAACTATCTAGAAGAAGATGCCACATGGATTGATGAGAGTACTCTCAACCAACACTACCCCCAATTCCTTTCGAGATGAGGACATCTCGATCCCTTAAGAGATGAACGATGTAATAAACCCCCCCAATATAAATTTTCACTAAATTTATTTCAAAATTTTTTACTTCCCCCCTATCGACGCCAGCAACTGGCAGAAGGGAGGGAAAACAAAAGAAGACGATGAAGGCAATGACAGAGGAGGGGCACACATGTGCCACCTCCCTCCCCATCCCCCACTATCCCTCCCCCAACTCCTCCTGGGCGGCCTGAAACTAGCTGCTACCATGCTACCGTCAGGTGTAGGGTGAGGAGAGGGGCACCATCACCCCCCATACCACTCCTCCTCCTCCCTATAAAGACCCCCCCTACAAAAAAATGTGAAACCCTTCTCCCCCCTATCGAACTAGACACAGAGAGAGAGACACACACACACACACACAGAAGAAACTTCTAGAAGTTTCCAAGCCCTCCCCCTTGAGAGGGGTTCCCACCCACTAATCTTCTGAGGCATATAATCAGCAAGCCATCTACCAAGGATGCATGAGCAAGGAAATGTATCCTAGGATGGCCCCCTAGCAAAGATTTTCTCGCACCGATGGAAATCCCACAAACACCAATGGAGTTACCGGTCAAGAAGGTACGATAAATAACAACTCGAGTTTGGGTGTAGATAATTCATCCTTGAAAAACCATGTCATATTGATAATCTTTCCTACATAGCAAATAGTAGATACAGGAAAAAGATTCAATTTATGAAAGATCATACTTCCTTGCATTGAAACAATCTTACATTGAAATTGTCTATTGAAATGATCATGCTTTATTGCTTGGAATTGAATAAATTAGTGCATGATATTAGAATTATTTTTGCAAAAGTGCTACCTGTAATTCATAGGTTATTCACACTCATAAAATCACACAACTAACAAAGCTTGCATAAATCCACACACAAAGAGTAGATATATGTGCTAAGTAACTCATAAGAAGAGATAAAAATCTTCTCCTTTCACTCACAAAATTGCACTCTTAGATGTAGGTGTCAATAACTTTTGGTTGTAAGATGCATCTTTAGAAGAATTCTAGAATTGATTTATTGTAAGGAATGGCATCTCAAGGAATGTTTAGAAAAGATAGCTTGCATGTCCATACTAAGGATGAAGGAACACACATTACATAGAAATCTTTTGCTCTCAAGGGTGTTAAATCTTGCATCCTGATTCTCTTGATATCATAGATATAATCTTGATTACATTGCGCATAGGATGTCGTCTTCATCGTAATTTGTACTAAAGCTAGCTTATAAGAGAAAACTTCGTTAGGCCATCCTTTCGACGGCAACAAACTAAGATTCAACCACAAGATAGATTGAAAAGCATTACAGTGAAAGTTGGAGGGAAAGTGAAATTTGTAATGGATTCTCAAGAGGGTGGAGCCACCCTCAAGAGGGTGGAGCCACCCTCAAACGGTGTCATCGTGTTAAGGGTTGAAGGTCTACCACCGGGGCTTAGAGCAGAAGAAGAGTATGGGATTTAAGGTTTGGAGAAGGGAAAAAGAATGGAGTTTGACAAGATTCGGGTTTTAGAAATGATTTAGATGAAGAAGAAGATTTCAAGCTTTTTCTGTGTATTTAGCATACATGAATGGAATGAATGTCTCTATCTTAATGCATTTGGAAAAATAAGCCATTACATAAAGGATATTCTCAGATTTTTAATCCAAATGCATATACCAAATGCAAGCTCAAATGGCTTTTATCTCATGTACATAGATGGATTACAACTCCAAGAAACTAGTATTTTGATGGTAGACTCAAGTACATTCAAGACATGGACCAATAGTACATGAAATGCATTGATGGAGCATAATTTTAACATCAGCTCTGTTTTAAAACAGAAAATTGCAGCCCATAATCAAGCTCAAAAAGAGTACATAAACTCATGAATAAACTCCTCTAAGCATTAATGGGTAAAGCCCTGATGTTAAGAGGTAATTTTCTTCTATTTCAACCACATGAATCACTTGTTTGCTCATCAAAATGGACAAGAATAGTGGGCTGCCCTATTTATGACTAGTTTTTTCAGTGCATAACAGCCCATACACCTTCAAAATCCTCCCCCTTTGCTTGTCCCAAAGTCACTCAAGTACTTGGGTACAAGTCGGGCTTCATTGGACCATGAATGAGGTAAATAAAATGAGAGAAGACGTACATAAGAGCAGGCTAAATACTTTCTTTCAGATTTTCCCCTTTTATAGATTGTCATACCATGCATTTTCATCAGACCAAATGGACGGGTAAGAGGAGCTCTCACTTTTCTTGTTTGTATATTCATCTTCAGCTCTAGTTTATCTTCAGGTTGCATGCTCCAAAGCATGCTCCATAGCTCCAGTCTTCTCTAGATGTTGTAGGTATGCAGGCCCACATTTTGCACCGATGCGGGCTGCATCCTGCTCAGCTCCACTTTACTTTTTGACCTGCTTAGGTCACTTTAGTCCATTAGTTCAGGTCCCCCATGAACCTAGTGGACTTTTGGCATTTTTCTTGAGTTCTAACCATATTTTGCACTTGAATTAATGTGATTTATCCTACAGACTGTCAATTACTTCTAGCTGACCAAGTTGTAGGTTCCCATAGACTTATTTTTTATCAATATACATGGTACAACTGAAAATTGTATGCTAAATACAAAAGAACTTATGTAACTAAGTTGGTTATTGGGTAACAATGACTGATCTATGTATGCAAATTCCTCATATAAATCCTAGTAAAGTTCTTCTGTGTTCATAAGAATCCCATGATTTATATTATGAACAATAAACTCTTTGACATTCACCCCCTCCTAACCTGCACATCCTCCGGCATGTGCCATTTCATAAGATTACAGTTTTAAGGAGGGTCTTCTTGTGATATATCTTCATCTTCATTCTCTAAGTCTTTTTCTTCCTGCTTGTCTTCAAGTAGATGGCTCATATCTAAGTCATGAAGCTCATAAGTTGAAGATTCTCTTCATTTGAAGAGCTTGATTTGTTTCCCGACTATTGGTACTTTTACCATGGTTCCATCCATTTAGGCCAAAGAGTAAGTAGCATTATTATGTACTACTTTTACTACATATGGTCCAAACCACTTTCTATGAGCACTATATTGATTATCAAGGTTGCTATCATAGACAAGTACCCAATCATTCTCTTGAATAGCTCTTGGACGGAGTCGATGATGCTTGTCAAACCTCTTCTTATTCTTTAATCTTGCTGTTTTCAGCCTTTCAATGGTTGTCTTGACATCTTCTGGCCTTCTTTCAAGTTGCCTTATGCGCAGAGTCATCAACTCTTCTCTATTCATGCCTTCATCCCATGGTAAGATACTCCATGTGACAATGGACTCCTCAATAGGCATAATAGGTGGCTGTCAAGAGAGTCTAGAAAGCGCCGCCTGGCACTCGCAAGGAATGTCACAGGGTTTGCAATCTTGGTCTTCCCGAGTCTGCCCGGAGTGGAAGTATCCGGCTATTCCCACTTAGGACCGATTTGAAGTCAGGGTTTCTTACCTATCAGAAAAGTCTCTAGGAAGTAGCTAGCGTCTAGCTCCAGATGACCCACTTTGAGTAGGAACAAGAGAGTCGAAGCGTATCTAAGCCGCACTTGGTTCATGGAGAATGGGAAACGAGAGGGATACAAAGCTTAACCTCTCTGCCCATAAGCCATATTCCCATTCCGCTCCCCTAAAACAACATAGATCAGGATTCTACTCTACTGACGCTAGGTTTTCACAATTTCGTTATCACAACTTTTGAGAAAAGTTTCTAGCTAACCGGGACTACCCTTCCGTAGGACGGACCCAAGTCACATCCACCACACTTTCCTCGGGTTGCTTAGTTATCTAATTACCTACCATATTATGTTTAACATGCAAAAGCAGCTTCCTTAATTAATCAATTTAAACATAGGTTCCTTCACATAACTTATGCACTATCACAAAAACAATGTCAAGCAAGTTCCTTTTTCAAATATCCGATCTTTACTATCAAAGTCTTGGAATACATCAAGTATCATGCCTAAAGGCTATCCCAGCAATCAACAGGATTGCTGCTCCACCATAGACTAGTATATGGACCTCGAGATCCCATCTTGAGTCAGGTCGGCCTCTTGTGTGGGATCCAGAGGCAAGGAATTTACAGCTAGAGCCTCCCCTGGCACCCAAGCATCCTCCCGCTCCAAGAAGCACCCACGGAGAAACCTCTAGCGGGGGTTCGATCCATATACTCAGTGCGGCTAAACAACCCCCTTGGATAGGGCCAGGCAGGCAATCAGAGGTAATTGAACCCACCTCTCCCTCTAGGATTTTAACCTGAAGCATTAAGTGTTTTGCCTTGAATTAGTTCCTTGAGCAAAGAAGTTGAAACAATATACCTAAGTGTACAATCACGATCATTTCAGATGTTGTTCGTATGAAAAACGGCTAAGGTGTGATTTCTTCTTCCCAAATGCTCCCAGCATTCGGTCCTGGGTCGTTCACGACTTGGCAAGATTCCCAGGGCTTAGCAAGCTAGGTTGCTTGTTTCCCCCTTTTCCTTCGGGTTAGGTTTTGTACCCTACTGACCCTAATTATCCTTATCTTAGGTCTCCTTGCAAGATAGATTATGGACAACCCCATTGTCCTTGGTTGGTCAACTTGTTGGTTATCTCCTAGATCCCTTATAGTACCTATATACCTTTATCTTTGATCTTATTTGATGAAGATTGTCTATCCCCTTGACCATGGTTAGTCAAGATGGTTCTATTTAGAACAGTTCCTACTCCGTCTTAAGTGTAATCTTCTTCATCCCTCTTAATAATACTCATAAGCGCTTAAGCTTTTACCTATCCCTCTTGAAGTCACTAAGGACTTTGACATGGGCCTCATGGAACTCAGTCACATTTGGTAAATTACAAAAAACGTTGAATTTTCCCAACAACTTTAATGCACCCAATGTAATGCCATGCCTTCATTCCAATGCTTACAATTTTGATATAATCCATACGTTATTTTATGCCACACATGCAAAGGTACTTTCTATGCATGCAATCTTAACATTATCCTCTATGTAATTATTTACATGATCTATAACCTTCTTGAATGATCTAACTTTATGTGATCATTGTATGAGTCTAGCTGCACTTTAATCTTTTCTGCAGTTTATTACATATACCTTAGAATCCATCCTGCGATATGGAGATTCACTTTTGTTTTTTTTAATGTCCTCTGAAATGCATTTTAAGCAAGAACTTGTGCAAGGAACAATGCACTTTATGCAAGAATTTTTGCAAGACATTTTTGGTAATTTATGATGCAATTATCTAATCAATTTCACCTATTATGATGTCATCTTACAACGGAAATTATCTTTCTCATTACATACATCACAACTAAGTTCATACCTAGGAAATTATCAAACACGCAATTAATGTGATGCATGTGAATATGATTTTTCACCATGATATTTATAACCTATGATTTAATAATAGAGCAACCTGGGTTTAGAGTAGTGCCTTGATTCCAGCAGTATTGATGCTTGATGAACCATTCGTGGTTGTGGTGCCACCTTGTTTCGGACCTTCATCCACACTTGCAGGGTTTCTGGCCATCTTTGTGGAACTACGCTTCGGGGCCATACTCGAAGATGTGTGTACGAGAGATAGAATTTCCACACTCTTCTATGCAAAATTCTCGCCGCCTCTCCTTGAGTGGAAAAAAAATAATGAAGGGGGAGGGGCATATTTTCATAAATTCTTCTTCTTCTTCTCATCTTCTTCTCCTCTCTCTCTCTCTTCTTCTTCTTCAACTTCTCTTCTTCTTCTTCACTCTTCTTCTTCTTCTCTTCTTATCCTCTCTCTCTCTCTCTTCTTCTTCTTCTCTTCTTCTCCTCTCTCTCTCCCTCTTCTTCTTCTTCTTCTTCTCCTCTCTCTCTCTCTTCTTCTATTCACCTCTCTCACTTTGCGATGAACATTTGGGGGGGGGGGGGGGGGCAACACGAGGGGGGGAGGCACTGTCCAGGTCGACGAGAGGGGGCTGCTGCCTGTTGACAGCCACTAGGGGGAAGGGGGGGATTCCTTATATGGTGGGGGGGAAGAGGTATGGGGGGGGGGGAGACGGTCGTTGAATGATCGGCACCCTCCACCTAGGGGGTGCTGCATGCCCCCCTATCTTCCTCTTTACTCATTCACTCACTCTCTCTCCCCGCCATGCAGCCGGCAGGGGGAGAGAGTTAAAAAAATTAAAAAAATTATTTAATTATTAATATTTTTAAAAGGGGGGCATTGTTATGCCAGGGGCACTGGGGGGGGTGGGATATTACATCCTCTCCCCCTTAGAGGAATCGAGATGTCCTCATCTCGAGAAGACTTGGGGATATTGTTGGTTGAGAGAATTCTCGTCCATCTAGGTACATCCTCTTCTGGATAATCTTTCCACTGGATGAGGTATTCTCTCAAGGTCTTTGATCTCAAATGCCTCTCCCTAACATCTAGGATTCTATCAGGCCGTAGCTCAAGGACTCCTTGGCTAGGCATTACAATTTGTTGATCATCAAGTACATGATTTGGATTAGGTAGATACTTTTTCAATAGGCTAACGTGGAATATATTATGAATCTTTAGAGTTGTGGGCAGCTGTAGTTTGTAAGCACTAGGCCCTAGGCACTTGGTGATCTTATAGGGTCCACAATACCTTGGACTTAGCTTCTTGTACTCTCCCAAAGACAGTGAACTCTTTCTAGGGCGTTCACGGATGAAGACCATATCACCTTCAATGAAGGATCTGTCTTGCCGTTTTAAGTCAGCATAACCCTTCTGTCTATCCTTGGTAGCTTGAATGTCTTGTCTTATTGATTTGATTTGATGTAATATTCACTAATCTAAACCACACATTCTACACATGAATCTCCTCTTAGGAGGCTAAAAGGTTAGGATAATGATAAATTTTATTATTATTATTCCCCTTATCCCCCCCCAGTCGATTGTCATGCTGGAGGGGAGGGGAATAGCAGGTATGATCAAGCTCCTCGATGGAGCTTCTAGGGGGGAATAACTCATGCCAAATGATGCATTGGGGAGGGAGGATCCCCTCCCCTCCCCTATTTAAGTCTATGCCATGGGGGGAGATCTAGGGAGTGCAGGCTGAGAGGATACACTGCCATCGAGAAGGAAAGAGTGGAGACTCTGCTCTGCTGTGTGGTCGTGAAGGAGAGAAAGGAGGAGCCGCCCTGCACAAATGTCACCGTTGAAGGAAAGAGGCGAGAGTCGCAGCTGCCGCAGCAATGCCACCCCACTGCAGTCAGCCCTGTTCATCGACACGCCACCACAGCGGCTCCTGGCCGTCATCATGCTGCTCAGGAGGAGTCATCTTCCTCCACATGGCCTTTTCAAAAGCTTCTAGAAGCTTCAAAAAGGGGGCTAACATAAGCCCCCTTTCATATAACACCCCCCCACCACAAATTCTTCTTGTGGCCTCCCTCCTAGCCCTGATTCATGTGGGCTTGCTAAAACACCCCCTGCCGCAGGAATCCAAAGCCCTTTCATGTGCCTCTTTCATACCCCTTGTCCCCCATACAAAATCCACTCTTAAGAGTCTTCTACACCCTTTTCCCCCCTTTCCGAGGGTCTTTAGGAAGCCTTAACTAAGTGGTTTGGTATTCCCTCCTCCTCGGGATTCAAGAAAATCTCCCTTCCCGTGGCTTTAATAAGCCCTACAATAGAAAGACTTTAAACCCCCCTCCCCCCCCCGGGATCTATAACCCTCCCCATGGGTTCTTCCCAACACCCGAAATTCAAAGGGCCTTAATCCTTGCTTGTGGTCTCCTTCAAAAGGCCCTTTCCGTGTTGTCCCATCCAAGTTTTTATAAGCCCCATTAAGATTTTCCCCTCGCATTCTTACACAAGGGTTCATCTTAACCTCGGGGTCCCTTAGAACCCCCTTCCTATTGACCTCCGCAAAACACCCTCTTTTCCCCTTTTTTTTTTGCATACCACAAAGTTACCTTCTTTTTTTCCCTTTTCGCGTATGCAAATTGCACCAAAGATTCTACGAAAGGAAGGGAAAAATTTTCATAAAGGATGGTGGAATTACAAAAGGGAGTTCGCAAAGTCGCATCCAAGATGGAAAGGTCGCATTCGCGATGTCTCCTAAGAAAGCACAAGGCACAACCGCAGGAGGATCGTCTCCTAACATCCACGTGGACATCTCACCACAAGTCCAGGTTTTCCTTCCTAATTTTTATTTTACGTTGTTATAATTCAATCGTGCGTGGATGACTTTTGGAGATAGGATGCATTTTTCATCTTAAATACTTTGGTTAATTTTTGAAGAATTAGCTCACGATGGAAGAGTTCGGCCAATAGTATTTTCAATAAAACGAACAAAATAAAGTGAGCAAAAAATTGATATGCATTTCTAGCAAGTAGTTTTATGCATTGCAATAAATTGAAATTTGATTAATGTCCATTTTTACAAACAAGAATTATGATAGTACATGTCGAAGAAATAAACTGCATATTGCATTATTGAACATCTTTTTTGAAATAATTCCTAAAGAAAGTTGCTAGAAACTGTAGGAAATTGCTAGGGTTGCATGAAGAAGATTTTACTCCAGGCAAGTGGCCTAAAAACTTAACCAACGAAAGGGTGTGTAAGTTCAGGATACGACAAATTCATTCGGAAAAGAAAGTAGAAAAAGGCTACATGTTTTAAGCATGAATCTTGTTCGCATGTTAGAATGATTAATTGGAATTAGGCTATAACCTAACCTATGCTTGATCTTAAACCAAAAAGTTAGGATTTGAAAATCAACTTACGCGTAGACAATAAGTCATGTGGTTATGGAAATGATAGTGTAATTATCTTCAAGAATAGATAGGCTAAATTGGCATAAACCTAAACACCTAAAACCGCGGAGTACTCGTTTAGAAAAGGGTTAATTCAATGCGATGTATCCCAAGGGTTAGCCCGGTGAAGACATTTACCTAGTCGCACGTATTGCCAAAAACTGGAACTCCTATACCCTAAATACTTGCCCACATTTACGGAATGTAGGGACAATAGGACATACTTGCGAGAAGTGATCTAGGGTTTTCCTAAGAATCTCTCATCAAAAAGATGAAACTCGAAACCCTAGGACTGACAAGTCGGCCTAATGCCATCAAGAACAGATTATTTTGTGACTCCATTCGATGGGTAATAGTCCCATAATTAATGCAACACTTGTGCAACAAGTTGTAGAGTTGCATGATCTTGTGATTTGATCACAAGGGAATGGCCAATTCCTTGGAGAGAGATTGGCAGATTCTTACGCAAGGTATCTTGCAAGAGGATGAATAATCATCCTAATATAGTATCTTTCTGGGTAAAGATAATTGCTTGGAAGCAAAGGACAAGCCAATAAATTGAAATAACATATGAACTTAAGGTATTGGTCAAGTCGAGTTAATAGGGTACGCCCTAACCCAGGATATAGGGGATCTTGCCAAGTTGGAAGTAATCCCGGATCGAGTCTGGATACATTCAGAAAGAAGGATTCACTCCTTAGTAGTTGGCCAACAATAACAACCAATGGAAATGATTGTGCTTGTTACAGATTTAAGAGTACTGTTTTGCTCTGTTTGATCAAAGAATTAAAGGATAAATGGATACCTAATGCTTCAAGATGAAGGCCTGAAGGGAGAGGCAGCTTCAGTTACCTCCAACTGCCTGCCTGACCCTAACCAAGGGGTTGTTAACCGCACCGGGAAAGTGGACCAAACCCGCTGCAAGAGGTCTCTCCGTTAAGTGCTACTTGGAGCAGGAGGACGCTTGGGTGCCAAGGGGGCTCTAGCCGTAAATCCCTCGCCTTCCAGGCCTTGCACAAGAGGCTAATGTGACTCGATATTGGATCTCGAGGCCCGCATACTAGTCTACGGGCAAAATCTTAGATTAGTGATCCTAGTGGATTGCTGGATAGCCTTCGGGTGGATTGTGGATAAGCCTACGGGCTGAATTTTATGTATTTCAAAGATAAATATGATAACCTATTAAAAAGGAACTTGTTTGACATTGCTTTTCTATGTCAAGTGCTATGATTACATGAAGGAACTAGTGCCTAACGGGCTAATTAAGGAAGCTAATTGATACATGTCCAACTAAATGTGTTAGGTAATCAAATAACTAAAACAACCTGAGGAAAGTGCGGTGGATGTGGCCATAGGTCCGTCCTACAAATGGGTGGTCCCGATTGACCGGGAACTTTTCTCAATCGTGATGGACAGCAGGAAGATCGTTCAAAGAACATGAACAACAAGAGCGTTGACCTAGAGTTATAATTGATCTCGATTTATGTTGTTTTAGGGGAACAGAATGGGGCTATGCCTTATGGCAGAGAGGTTGAGCTTCACATCCCTCTTGTTTCCCATTCTCCTTGAACCAAGTGCAGTGTGAATCCGCTTCGGACTTGGCGTTTCTGCGTAATGTAGTTCGCTTGGGTTCGACGCTAGTTGCCATTAGGAAATGGCCAATAGGGAAAACCCTAATTCAGGTCGGTCCTAAGTGGAAACGGTCGGAATACTTCTGCTACGTGGCAGACACGGAGAGTCCTAGATCGCAACCCCTATAACATTCCATAGGAGTGCTGGGCGAAGATTTGTAGACATCCTTTCCGATGGACTGCTAAAACGTGTTCTGAAGATAATAGGTGGACACATTACATTTGATCATCCATGTCTTTCAACATCTATCTTGAAGCTTCTACCCTCAAAGTTGGATCCGAGAAGTTCAAAGGGGTACGACAATTGTGCCCATACAATGCTTGAAAAGGGTTCATCTGAATACTCTGTTGGTAAGAAGCATTGTAAGCAAACTCAACCAGTGGTAAGTATTGAATCCACTTTTTGGATTCGCGACAACAGTATGCCCTAAGCATATCTTTAATGACTTGATTGACTCATTCTGTTTGACCATCAGTTTGGAGATGGTAAGTTGTACTAAAACAGAGAGTTCCAATAGCCTCAAAGATAGCCCTCCAGAAGTGTGATGTGAAGAGAGAGTCACGATCACTAATGATTCTTCTGGGTAACCCATGAAGCTTGAATATTTTCTTGATGAATAATCTTGCAATGTCTGAAGCTTTATAGTTCGTCCTGACAGGGATGAGATGTGCGACCTTGACGAGCATATCTACTACAACCACAATAGTGTTATATCCTCCCTGAACTTGGGGTAAGCCAACAATAAAGTCCATACTAATGATTTCCCATTTCATTTGGGGAATGTCAAGTGGTTGCAATTTCCCATGCATTTTGACATGTTCTGCCTTAATGCATTGACAAGATAAACATTCCGTGACATATTTGAGTATGTCTCCCTTGAGCCTTTCCCAATAATAGCTCTTTCTGACCGCATTAAGGGTCTTGGAATAACCCGAATGTCTTGAGAGAAAGGGGAGTCATGGGCTTCCCAAAGAATCTTCTACTTGAGAGTTTGGCTTGCAGGGATACATAATCTCGTCCTAAAGTAGACAAGCCCACTACTGATGGAGAAATCTTGATACTTGGTCTTTAGCTTCAGGTCTTGATCCTTGATGGGGATCTCCCTTAGCATCATCTGATAGACTGGGTCATGATATGCCCCTTCTTTTGCTAGCTCAAGAATCGGGTTGTTTGGCATTGATATTTTTGTGGCTAGAGACCTTTCTGTTGATGGATCTTGCAAAATAAGAGAATTTAGAAATGCCTTGTGATTGAGTGCATCAGTAACTACATTCTCTTTTCTAGGCCTATATTTGATTTCAAAATCATATTCTTCCAGCACTTCGATCCATCGATATTGCCTCATATTGAGCTCATTCTGAGTGAAAATCCATTTAAGACTCTCGTGGTCCGTTACTAAGAAAAATTTGTTACCTAGCAAGTAATGTCTCCAAATATTGAGAGCGTGGATGATAGCCAATAGCTCCAAGTCATGGGTAGCATAATTCCTTTCATGGCTCTTCAATTTTCTTGAAGAATATACTATGGGATGACCTTCTTGCATAAGTACATATCCTAAAGCAAGTGAGCTAGCATCAGTTACCACTTCAAACTCCTTACTAAGATCAGGAAGTTTCAGGATGGGTGCTCATACTAAGCTTTGCTTTAGTTTGTCAAAGCTGGTCTGTTTAGCAGGTGACCATGCAATTGCTACTTGCTTCTTTAGTAGATTAGTCAGAGGTGCTGTAATCAAAGCATAATCTTTGATAAAAATTCTGTACCATCCAGTCAACCCAAGAAAACTATGGATTTCTTTGACAGAAGTTGGTGTTGACCATTCTAGAACGTCTCTGACCTTAGCTGGATCTGTTGAAATTCGTTCTGCTGATACAATGAATCCCAGATATTCAATCTGTCACTTGAAAAATGCACACTTCTTCTTCTTGGCATAAAGCTTGTGCGCTCTCATTGTTTCAAGAACAATGCGAAGCTGGGGTTCATGATACTTTTCCTGTTTTGAGTAGACTAGGGTATCGTCAAAGAAGACGAGCATGAAGTCATCAAGATAGGGCCTAAAGATATCCTACATTAATCTGTTGAAAGTAGCAGGAGCATTCATCAGTCCGAATGACATCACTAGGAATTCGAAGTGTCCATACCTTGTACTGGATGCAATCTTCGGAATATCTTATTCCTTGATTCTTATCTCATAATACCCAGATTTGAGATCTATCTTTGAGAAGATCTTCGCTCCTTGAAGACGGTCAAGTAATTCCTCTATTCTTGGAATGGGGTATTTATTTTTTATGGTTGCTTGATTCAACCCTTTGTAGTCAATGCATAGGTGAAGCGTTCCATCTTTCTTTTCTTGGAACAACACTGGAGCTCCCCATGGAGAACTGCTAGGATGGATGTAGCCTTGATCGAACAGTTGCTTGAGTTGCTATTTTAGTTTGATAGCTTTCGGGATTGACATCTTATATGGCCTCTTTGCGACTAGTGTAGCTCATGGCATAAGTTTGATTTTGTGGTCGACTTCCCTTTGGGGAGGAAGTTTTGTCAGATCTTCAGGAAATAAGTCTGCGTATTCCTTTAACCATGAAGGTTCTTCTCTAGATTCCTGATTTTGATCTAGCTTATTCAGTTCAATCAAATAGACAGGTAGGCCCTTCTAAACACTTTTTATTATCTGTGTTGCTTTTGCCAACTGTATTTTTGGTTTACCAGCCTCACCTTGAGTCGTGACTAGTTCCCATTCAAAATTTCGGAAGGAGACTTGGCCCTTCCCACAGTGGATGTGGGCATCATAGGGTATTAGCCAATCCATTTTGAGTAAACATTTGTAGACACCTAGGTTCATTACCCTGAATCTCACAGAAGTTGGGTTCCCACCCAATAGGAATTTCACCTTAGCAGTTTGCCTAGTACAAGTGACCTCACGACCATTTGCTAATTCCATAAGTAAAGTAGATGCATCTATTTTGGCTATCCCTAATCTCTTTGCACAGATTGGTGAGATGAAGGAATGTGTACTACCACAATCAATCATGGTTTTGAAGCTTTTACCTTGATATTCTGATGGAGTTTGAATCACCAAGAATTGGTGATTTGGACCCTTCTTATAAAGAGTGGCGTGAACTGTTGCCCTCTCAATGTCAGCATCCATGGATGGATCTTCGTCATTGTCCAGCTCCTTATTGGAAACACTGGAGATTCTCCCTCTAGCCATAACGGTGGTTCCTTGGCCAGGAGCGGCTCTATTTTGACCTTGGAATTGCCCCTGGTGATGTCCTCTGCCCAGCTTGGGACACTCCATCTTGAAGTGTTCGGGCTCGTTGCAATGGAAGCAATGTGGGTTGTCATCATTACTTTGTGTTGGAAAAAAGTTGTTGACAGCATTGGCCCTAGCTTTCTTTCTTTGGCCCTGATTCTGACCCTACGCTCTCTTAGTCTGAGCCATAGACATACCCTTATTCTGATCTTTGTAAGGCTGAATCCTGTTGTATCTTGGTTTGGTTTGCACCTCCTATATTATTGGAGCAGATCGAATGAGTGCGTCTTGTAGGTCCATTGTAGGCGCATTTATTCCAATCAAGTGTTTATGAATGGATTCAATCCAACACAAAATTTTGACACATGTTGTGTCATATCCATTGGGGGTGCATACTTTAGGAGTGAAATAAACTTCGAATAATATGCTTCTAGGGATAATTCTAGTTGCTTCAAGTCATAGAATTCATTCATCCTTTGTGTGCGGTAGGCAGGTGGCTGATACCTCCCTCACACAACTTCCTTAAGCTTATCCCAAGTGACTGTCCCCTCTGAGATCGCTTGGTCTCTCCACCATTGTTTCCACCAAAGTCTCGCTTCACCTGTTAACTTAAGTTTGGTGAGCATGGCTTGATTAGTAGGTGCAGTTCCCGCTACCTCAAAATAGTCCTCCATGGACTCAATCCAGATCTCGGTGTTGGCTTGAATAGTCCTTCCCTTGCCATCAAACTCAGGTGGCTTGATTTGTTTGAGAAGGAATTTCTTCTCTTGAACCATAGCTGGACTTAGTGCAGGAGTCGTATTTGGAACTTGCGCTTGGGGTTGCCTCTGAACAATACGATTCTTTACGTTAACATCTTATCATACATTCTCATATTACGCTAATATGACTAGCACAAATTTTTAGCTAAGTGATTTAATCACTTAACACCTTAGTTAAAATTTATGTTCAAGATAGATTATTGTAAAAAGTCTTATTTATTCATGAGGGCATAACCCTTTGAGCACATTTATTTGGATAGGTAGGACAAGCTGATTGATACATCAGTTTGGGGAAAATAGGATTATGTTACAATCAGCTACAGGGATGGAATAATAATATGGAGTGGAGTCATGGATTTTCAAGAAATGGTAAGTCATAGGAAGCTTGGGGTATCCCTTCCTTTGATACCCGTTCTTCTCATAGCGCCCTAACACTTTGATTATGTTATTAGCAGAGATCACCCGGGTCACTTCTTCATAGACATACTTGTTCTTCTTGACTTGCCGACTGCTAACGTGCAAAGTTGCATTTACGCAAGCTTCGACAAAGATGAATAGCTTCACGATCTTTAAATCCTCCATCCACTTGATTCTCTTCAAGTTGGTGTGAAGGTAAGTGAGTCGATGGGCTGCTATGTAGTATACTCCTGAGTCTCCCGTCCATCTCCGCTCTGCATACAAGGGCAAAGGATTATAGATGCGGTCCAGAATATCCATCATGCCAAGCCTCTGGTAATAATTCAAAGCGTCCATTGCAGTCATGAACATGGCTTGGAATACCAAGAACTTGCTCCATGCTTCATGACTCTGCAACCCAGCATCCATAAGTGAGTAAAGAAATGTTTTCAACAGAAAACACTACTCTATTCCACTCACCTTTCCCTGACTGACTGCGAATTTTAGGCATCGAAACGTGCCTAAAAATAGCGGAAAAATGTGGAAAAGCTGGGAAAAATATTTGATCGCGAAGGCGGCGGCTCGATCCAGGACGATTTTAAGCGTCAAGTGCTTGACGGGCGCCCGTGAGACGCTCTGTGAATTTTTGTAATTTTTTCGAGTGCCTGTGGTGGTCACTGAAGATGCCAGGCAGTGCGGGACGCGAAGAGGAAGTCACAGAAATTTTCAGAACGTAGTTCGGAGTTCGCACGCGAGAGTTGGCCCAAAACCGGCCGGTCGGGACCTAATATGGCCAAATATGAAAAGGTATGAAGGAGGGGGGCCATTGGGGGTGCCTTTTGGCTCCCCCCCAAAAAAAATTTTCGTATCATCCAAGGGAGTGCCATGGCGGCAACGCGCAGGAAAAAAAAACGGCCGCCCCCCCCCCCCAAAAAGCCAAATCCACGATGAGAGAGACAGGAAGAGATGAAGACACAACCCGACTTCTGATTTCTTTCGCCTCCAATCGCTTGTCTTCACGCACGCAATGGCTGCCCGTGGAAGAAGAGGGGAAACCAGTCTTTCTCTCTCCTCCCTCTCTCTCCTCTTAAGCCTAGTTCGCGTATGCAAGAAGGAGATGAAGAATGCTTGATGGATGACGGCCCGGATGAAGGGGGATCGCTCCAATACCCATGATGAAGATAATTTACTGATTTCGGGCTGAAGGCATGGCTGGAAATCAGTCTCGGTGTGCGCAATTGAAAACCCGCAACCCGAAAAAAACCGGTAATAAGAATTTTATGAAGAAAATGATGGTTTTTATGCAAAATGCTTTGCCAAAATGTGTTCCTATGGAGCATGATTAGAAGATAAATTTGGTTCTTGCTGTTTTCTTGTTGTTCATAAAAGAAAAAGGAAAAAATAAGAGAAATACGCATTTTATGGTCGTAAATATTCAAACAATACACGCAAAAGCATAGAAAAATGGGATTTTTTGAGCATATAAATGGGGAAAACCGTCGATACACATCAACTAATCTTTCAATTTTGTTGCAAATGAACTAAGGGCCACAGCCCACAAACTGGTTTTCATTTTCAGCAATTTAAAAAATACAAGAAAATGAAGAAAATGGCGGGAAAATGATAAAAAAACCATGAAAAATAGGGGAAAAATACATTTGGGGCTACGAAAAATATAGAAAAATAGGATTTATGTTTGTTGATGTATAGCAAGGCTGGGGCATGAAGTTATGCTTCAGTTCAGCATTGTTTATATGTTTTAGTGCGTGTTTCCTTCCTTTCTCCACATAAAATGACAAGGAAACCCTAAAAGAAATGAATGCAATGATGCACTATCAAAACGGGGAAGGGTAGAGTTGTGGAAAAAATGGTTAAATGCCGCTGAGCATGAGGAATAATTTGCTGATTTTATATGCATCGCATCTAGGACGGAATAATAATGATAAAAATTAAAACCTAGTAGCACGAAGATCACTTCGGTGCTAGGTGTTGCAGCGAAGCACAAAGCGGTTAGAAAGAAAAGCATGAAATAGATGTTTTGCACTTGCACGCTGCTGGTTTTTTTTAAAAATGTTTGAGCACTAGGCATCCACCTCTTTGCATGATCATTTAGAGGAAATTAAAAGTATCAGAGTCAGCTCTTGGATACGCATAGCAATTGTTTTCAGTAGGCCCTTGACCCACCGTTGAGAGCGTGAGGTTCCTATGCTGTAGGCTAGTCGTGGGATCCTAAAGGGGAAATCAAGTAAGGACAATGGTACATTCCTGGATACGCTTATTTGGTACCTTGAGCGACGTTTGTGCGAAATGTCTAAATGTTGAGCGACGCATCGAGGGGCCAATCCCCAAGGTGTAGGAGAGTCGCAGAGGGTTGACGGCATTCAGCCGTAGGAGGAGCCCCATGTGTATGTGATTCGAGCCTTTTGGCTATGTGAAAGGGACTCCCTCTGAGGAGTAATATTGGGTTAGGACCAGTTGGACTACAACGTATTACAAACGCAATGTTTAGGAAGGCAGAGATTTTGATAGACGCTCCTGGCCGCGAGGCCGAGGGGTTGTCTTGTGCGTAGTGACGAGGTCCGGCTAGTGCATGAGCCAGTGCCGGCCCGTTTTTTAGGTCCATCAGTGGTGCGTCTGTCGGGAACCGCTTAAAAGTGGCGGTTCTCGAATCCTGGTTGTTTAAGGACCAACTAGTAGTTTATGTCAAAGGATACTGAGATTGATCCGTTATTTATTGATAAGCATCGTCTAGCAAAAATCCAAAAGCAAGAAAGAGACGAAAGAGCTAGGCGACGTGCTGAAATTTTTAGGAGATATTCCCCTAAGCGTAGCGGTGCTGAACCCTTACGAGGGAGTGGATCTAGTGGTCTTAGGACCCCAAGCAGTAAGTTAGGAGAAGGTGGAAGCTCTAGTGCTCCCCTTCCTTCTATAAGCCAGTCCATGTCAAGTACGGGAGGTGTAACCCCACCGGTCTTTATTCCTAGTGCAAATCCAATCCGCGTCATGGCGCAGCCTATTGCAATTCCAGCAGGAACGACGGATTTGCCGGCTCTAGGTTACCCGCTACCCATTTTTAATGGGTTAGTTGAGGACGATGCGGAACTCCACATTAGGGAGTTTCAAAAGCTGATGTTTAACTGTCGCATTTAAGAAGAAGGGCATTTAATGATGTTCTTCAATATGACTCTCAAAGGAAGAGCCGCTATATGGTATCATGGTTTAGAAGCCGGAACTATATTGAACATTGATGCATTTTATGGAGCTTTTCGAAGGGAGTTTGCCCCTGAAAGGGGTGGGCAATATTGGTTGCGTGTACTCAACGTGACCCGCCAAGATCCACACGAGGATATTCGTGCTTATGCGAAGAAGATAAAAGAGGTCTTCCGTAAGTTGGACACCTCTATCCCTATCCCCGCAGCTGCCCAATTGCAATATTTCCTACATGGTTTGGACTTTAATATCCAATTGCAGTTGAGTAGTGTCCCCTTGGGGGATATAGATACTGTCATTACACGAGCACAAGAGGTGGAATCCCGACTACAAGCAGCCTATGCTTTTAGAGGCAATTCGAACATGGGTTTAGTATTGGGAAACAATATGGCAATAGCCAATGGCAGTAGTGGCCAAGGGATAGCGATGGCTAACCCTAATGGGAGAGGGAACATGATACAGAATGTCCCTTTATTACCAGCTCCCCCTAGCATGTCGATGCCGACGGGCAGTCAAATGGCTCCAAATGGTGGAGGCCAGGCGGTCAATCCTAATACCATGCCTGTGACTCAACAACCTGTGCCTAATCGAATTGTTAGGCCGATGGAGCGACATGGTAATGACCAAGGCTATGAGTCGAGTTCTTCTAATGTTCTTGGCGAGGTTAAGGACATGATGAAGCATTATACCGACATGATTACGGAGCAGTATCGACAAATAGCTGTTGATGTCAACTTCCTTAAAAAACAACAAAATTTGATAGGAAGTAGATACCCGGAGGAGGGTGCACCGTCGAGGTTTAGTTGCAAATGGTGTGGCGGGCAGTACTATCCAAGAAATTGCCCAAATGTTAAGTGCGACATTTGTGGAAAATCTGGCCATTTAGCAGCTACTTGCTGGAGTAAGATTAGTTCCCTCCAGCGAGGTAGTCGGCAACCCGGGCCTGTTAATCATCGTGCCCAAGGAAATGATTCCCAGCGAGAGGACGGGCCTAAACAAATACTTCAACGACCAAAGACTACAGTGGAGGAGCTACCAAGTGGTAGTGGGGTTAGTTTGATTGAGGCTGTACGCATTAATGATGCTGAAACCTCTAATCTACGAGCTGTCCTTACAAGAGGTAAAAAGGATAGAGAAGCCGACATGGATAAGCCTGTCGACGGAAACCCTAAACAAGGTGACAAAGGAGGGCAAGTTCTGGATCCTGCCCTGGAAGGGGGACCTTTGAAGCCCGTAGAAAGTAGAGCTGATAAGGAACCACCCAAGAAGAAGGTGAAAGTTAAGAAAGAGGCAATAAAGCCGGTTCAGCGACCTAAAGAGCGGATGGTTTGGCGTGAAAAGCGAGCTCTATCGAACTATCATGAATTCGATTTGGCGAGCTCTCTTTGCGAAGTCAAGCCGGATGTGAACCTCTTACAGCTTATTAAACTTTCCCCAGGAGTGCGTAAGAATTTAGGAAGATCCTACGTACCGGGTATATTGTAGAACCTTTGGGTATTGCGCGAGTTGGTGATGACTGGTTCGAGCATGCTGAGAAGCATTGCCCAAGGGTTGCAGCCTATGTCGATGGGATATTAGTAGATTATGCTATTGTCGACACGGGATCATCGGTCAACATTATGAGTTCTGAACTGATGGAAAGGTTGGGTCTTGCAATCCAGAAAGATACCTCCACAATTCTCAGAATGGCAGATGATAGTTTGAGACAGCCGGAAGGCTGCATTACTAAGGTCCATGTCACTGTTGCAAATGTAGAATGCCTGTTGGACTTTAGGGTGATTCGTTTTGCAGGGCGGCCAAGTTACCAAGTATTACTTGGACGACCTTGGATCTTGCAAGCGGATTGCCAAGTGGATATACCCGCCGATCGATTGATATTCGGCAGAGGTGCCCAGCGTGTGGTGGTTGATGCTTATCCTGAGTCCCCGTAGAGTGAGAGAGCTCCTCTATCTTCTACAGAATTGGAGACATTAGAAGATTTATCTGGCAGTGAGACATCATCAAGTGATGAGTCCAAGGAAGGATCCACCATAGAGGACATCTATCAGATCACTTTGAACGAGCCGATAGAGACCCAAGATCGTATAAGAGATGCAGATGTTATCGAGCTAGACCTTGGTACGCTTGATGATTCGCGGCCAATCAAATTAGGCTCTATGCTCAGCACAGCAGAAAGGAAGGACTATGTGGCCTTGATCCAGGAATTCCGTGATATCTTTGCCTGGAGTTATGATGAGTTGAGAGGCATCCCTCCTAGCCTTGCTGTTCATACAATTCCGTTGAAAGAGGGCAGTCGTCCTGTACGGCAGAAAGTAAGGCGTATGCCTTTCGAATTGAGGGACGGGCTGTTTGAAGAGTTACAGAAGCTTCGAAAAGCGGGTTTGATTTTTCCTGTGCAACACACGGAATGGTGTTCGCCAGTTGTGATTAGAAAGAAGAAGAATAATCAAATCCGTTTATGTGTAGACTTTAGGGAGCTGAATAAGCAAACAGTTAAGGACTACTACCCATTACCATTTATTGACCAGATTTTGGATCAATTAGCGGGTAGGGAGATATATTCATTTATGGATTGCTTTGCAGGATATAACCAAATGGCAATTGCAGAAGAGGACAAGTTGAAAACAACTTTCATTACCGTATTTGGTACTTTTGCGTACCATGTGATGGCCTTTGGTTTATGCAATGCGCCTGGTTCGTGGCAACGAACAGCTGATAAGACATTCGGTGACATATCCCCTGAAGAGTTGAGGGTGTTTATTGATGACTTAGGGGCCGCCACCGTGAGAGAAAGGCAGTTGATCATTTTGAGAAAATGCTTTGAGCGCTGTAGACAATTTTGCATCGCCCTAAACCCACGGAAGTGTGCTTTTGGAGTACCTTATGGGCTATTGCTGGGCCATGTGGTCAGTTCGGTAGGAATTGCGACAGACCCCGAGAAGGTCAAAGTTATAGTTGCCATGGGTCCACCATGCACTCCGAAAGAAGTTCATAGCTTTCTGTCTTCGGTTGGTTACTACCGTAGATTCATTAACGCCTTAGCAGAAAGAACGTTGCCACTTACAAATTTATTGTCCTTTAGCTGTTCATTTGTATGGGGTGACCCTTGTAAGGTAGCATTCGAGGATGTGGAACAAGAGCTAACAAGAGCGCCCGTTTTAAAAGCACCTAAAAGAGGTGAGGTGTTCTATATATTCTCAGCAGCCACCATGTATAGTATCAGCTGCTGTTTAGCCCAAATTTGGGAAGAGAAGTGGTACCACCCGATTGCTTTTGCTAGTCGGAAGCTGGGGGTATCCGAAATCAATTACACCCACATGGAGAAGCTGTGTCTAGCGATGGTCTTTGGGACCAAGAAATTTAGGCATTACATTCTTTATGAGAAAGTCATACTTTATACGAAGGCGGAGGGACTTCGACTATTGATGAATAAGCTACAGCCGCCTGACCGTCTAGCGAAGTGGTTAATCACTTTGCAGGAATTTGATTATGAAATCAAGAGTAAGCCACCAAGGTTGCAAGGCATCGTGGAATGTCTAGTGGACTTTGGGGAGCCGAAAGAATCTGTGGCTGAAGGTAGTGACATGGAGATGATATTTAAAATAGATACGGCATCTATTCCCTCCTGGTATGCTGCAATAACGAATTATTTATCAACGGGGGAGGCGGGATCCGAGTTATCTAAGACTGAGAAAAGGAAAATTAAGCAGCAAGCGTTAAAGTTTGCATTGATCGCAGGTACATTATATCGGCAAGGGGTTGATGACATCTATCGCCGGTGTGTGATGCCTGACGAGGTGCCATTCATTTTGGAAGAGTGCCATGATTCTGCTTGCGGTGGCCATTTTGCTGGACGGCTTATAGCACAGAAGGCTTTAAGAGCAGGTTATTGGTGGCCTGCCATCTTCCAGGATGCGTTTGCGTATGTTAAGCGATGCGATATTTGCCAACGACATGATAGTCGAGAGAATAGGAAACGACCACTCACCCCTATTATGGCGATACTTCCATTTGAGAAGTGGGGAATAGACTTTGTGGGTCCTATTACTCCATCATCGACTACGCAAAAGCGATACATCATTGTAGCAACTGACTACTTCACAAAGTGGTCAGAAGCACGAGCAACAAGGAAAGATGATGCTAAAGAAACTGCTAGTTTCCTTTTAGAGCAGATAATATGCCGGTTTGGTCCGCCGAAAGAATTAGTGTCGGACCGCGGAACCCATTTCCTGAATAAGGTGATCAAAGGTTTGACAGAGTTGTGGAACATCAAGCATAACAAGACAACCCCATATAATCCGCAAGCCAATGGTCAGGTTGAAAGCACCAACAAGCAGCTTGTGGGCATCCTGTCCAAAACTGTGTCGGAAAAGAAACGGGATTGGGATAAAAAGTTATACGTGGCAGTGTGGGCCTATAATACGACTTTCAAACGAGCCACTGGCCATACCCCGTTCAAGTTAGTATATGGGGAGGAGTGTGTCTTGCCTTTAGAGATTGAGCTGCCGACTATTCGGTTCGCCATCAATCATTCTTTGAGCGATGAATACGCTCTTTTTGAGCACTTGACGACACTGGCACATTTAGATGAGCTTAAGTTGCAGAGCTTATTGCACCAAGAAGTGGCGAAGCGCCGAATGAAGAAGCTACACGACCTTAAAGCCAAGAAATACACCTTCAAGAAAGGACAGCTTGTTCTGTATTATGACGCACGACGTGAATTATTCCCAGGCAAGTTAGAACCCAAATGGGATGGGCCTTATCAGATCGTTAGGATAGGAAAGAATAAATCTACAGTGTTGTTAGCTGACCTTGAGGGGATAGAATTTAAAAATAAGGTTAATCTTAATAAGATTAAACCTTATTACTTCTGATTGTACTAATGCTATGACTGCCTTGCAGGTCTAGGCAAGATCGATCAAACATCTGCAAGGAAATCGTGATAGAGGTTGATGGGTCGTCTGATCCCTTATTTAGAACACCCATATTTGGAACAGAGGTATCATCAGGGGAAGCTCATTTGGTGGAGCAAAGGATACAAGGTGATTGAGCAAGAAGGCGGGACATTTATTTGGGAAATCAAGGTCTTCTGCCATCACTGCCTACAAATTTTGACGAGCATCCTTGTCGAATTCAATGATGATGGAGGGATGGAGCCTACAGTCCACCCGTTGAATATGCTGAATTTCGATTACCATAATTACGCGTAGAGTCCAGGATGGCAGGATATGTAAACCCTTTATGGACGTACACCTTGTACTTTGATGGGGCGTCCAGGGGTGCATGCAAAAAAGGAAGTGTAGGAGTTGTCATCCGAGACCCCCGACGACGCATTGTCATGAAGTTAGCTGCTTATCTCGGGGCGAATTTTACTAATAATATGGCCGAATACAAAGCCCTGATCATGGGTTTGAATATTGCAAAAAAGGGTGGTATCCGCCAGTTGTTGGTGAAAGGGGACTCTCAGTTGGTTTTAAATCAACTCAATGGGACGTACATGGTACGGAACCCCATCCTTTGTATGTACCATCATACTGCCATAGCCCTGCTAGACGAATTCGATAGAGTGTCTTTTCAGCTGATTCCACGGAATTGGAATCAGTTTGCCGATTCTTTGGCTAATCTTGCATATGAAGAGGACCTCTTCTTTAATTGTGGCCCTTGTTCCGATATATCTATTGATGGTGAGACAGGACCTGGTCGTTTGTGGGGTATGCTTTCTGAACATGCCCTTTTTGGCAGACGATGGTTGATTTGGGTGATGCAGAGGGTAAGTAAGACTCATCTGCCTTTATTATCTCGGACCCACAGACTGATTCGACGACATGTGATGCGAACACCTCTTGCGATATACGCAGGAGGGATAGGTCATAATCTACTGCACCTAGTTTAGGGCTACAAGCCCTGTTCCCCTGGGAATAGTATGCTTTGTTGTCTATCATAGTTGTTTCCAGGAGGATGGTATGCATAGTATTGTTTTATTTCATTAGGCCAAGAGGGCCGATACAGTTTAGTAGCAAAGTCATGTCTGATTTCATTAGGCCAAGAGGGCCATTTCCCTGTCTAGTGCGGGTGCGTTTAATTGGGTTTTTGTTTTAGTGTTGTGCTGGACAGATTTCGTGGTTCGTGGAATTTGGTGGAGCCTGGAGGAGCCTTTGCTGCGATGGAAGCTTCTTGTGGCCAATCCAGGTGATACCTCTCCTTTACGAGTACCTTTCTTTCCTGTTATATGTGTATTTGTACTTGTTGAGGGGATACTTTTTGTTGGGGACCGGCAACCAAGGCATGAAGTCACAGGTTTAGGCTAAGTATATTTGAGGGAGGTCGGAGTAGTCATTGCCTCCTGTAAGGACATTGTCAGGCATTGAAAGACCTGTTTTAGAAGGAAGTCCTAGTGGCCCTGTCCTGCTAACCTGCTAGGCAGCCGTTCTAGGAGTTCTTGTTAGTAGTGAGGCAGTTAGAGAAGCCTGCTAGAAGATCATAATGATGATGCTAAGAAATCCTGACTGTCCTAAAAGATGAATATCAATACGAAGGTGTGTAAAAAGGGGTTCTAACCCCTATCAAAGAAAAGAAAAGAAATGAAAATATATAAGCAGTTGATCATCGCCTTGCGAAGGCCTGGTAGGTCCCTGGGGACGAGTCAGACCCGGGGCCGATACCTTGTCTCCCTAGGGGTGGCTTCTTGCTGGATAAATAATACCAAAACAAGGAAGGTTGGAGCGAAAATAAAAGTGAGCGTTAGAAAAGGATTAAGTGTCGCCTTGCGAGGGCTTGGTAGGTTCTTGGGTGCCGAGACAGGTCCTGAGACCGATGCCCTATTCTCCTTGGGTCACTACGCTCAGCTCCCTCCTTTTTACATGCCCCAGTATGTCAATAAAATAAAAACCCTAAAAGAAGACATGTACTGAAGGAAAATACTCTTTGATCAGGCTATAGGAGTCCTCGCCTTGTAGGAGCTCCTAGTGGTGTTGTCTTTAGTTGGTAAGTAGTTTAGACTACCACTTAGGGCAACCTCTTTGGCAGTTCTTTTTAGTTTGGCTGTGTTGGAGCAGTTGGTTAGTGACTCACTTCGGATCTTCTATTAGATGATGCTAGGCCTACTCCTTGTGGATGTTATGCCTTGGTTCTGCCAGGGGTAGGGAGAGCATTGTGCTGTGCTTTATTGCATCTTTGTTTTGTGTCAGTTTGATGCTCCTTTGGGTGTTTTCTGTGCAGATATGTTCGTGGATTCGACGGACTGAGTCGTCCTATCCCGTGGTCGCCAATGACTGCGAATTTTAGGCATCGAAACGTGCCTAAAAATAGCGGAAAAATGTGGAAAAGCTGGGAAAAATATTTGATCGCGAAGGCGGCGGCTCGATCCAGGACGATTTTAAGCGTCAAGTGCTTGACGGGCGCCCGTGAGACGCTCTGTGAATTTTTGTAATTTTTTCGAGTGCCTGTGGTGGTCACTGAAGATGCCAGGCAGTGCGGGACGTGAAGAGAAAGTCACAGAAATTTTTAGAACGCAGTTCGGAGTTCGCACGCGAGAGTTGGCCCAAAACCGGTCGGCCGGGACCTAATATGGCCAAATATGAAAAGGTATGAAGGAGGGGGGCCATTGGGGGTGCCTTTTGGCTCCCCCCCAAAAAAAATTTTCGTATCATCCAAGGGAGTGCCATGGCGGCAGCGCACAGGAAAAAAAAACGGCCGCCCCCCCCCCCCAAAATGCCAAATCCACGATGAGAGAGACAGGAAGAGATGAAGACACAGCCCGACTTCTGATTTCTTTCGCCTCCAATCGCTTGTCTTCACGCACGCAATGGCTGCCCGTGGAAGAAGAGGGGAAACCAGTCTTTCTCTCTCCTCCCTCTCTCTCCTCTTAAGCCTAGTTCGCGTATGCAAGAAGGAGATGGAGAATGCTTGATGGATGATGGCCCGGATGAAGGGGGATCGCTCCAACACCCATGATGAAGATAATTTACTGATTTCGAGCTGAAGGCATGGCTGGAAATCAGTCTCGGTGTGCGCAATTGAAAACCCGCAACCCGAAAAAAACCGGTAATAAGAATTTTATGAAGAAAATGATGGTTTTTATGCAAAATGCTTTGCCAAAATGTGTTCCTATGGAGTATGATTAGAAGATAAATTTGGTTCTTGCTGTTTTCTTGTTGTTCATAAAAGGAAAAGGAAAAAATCAGAGAAATACGCATTTTATGGTCGTAAATATTCAAACAATACACGCAAAAGCATAGAAAAATGGGAAAAATGGGATTTTTTGAGCATATAAATGGGGAAAACCGTCGATACACATCAACTAATCTTTCAATTTTGTTGCAAATGAACTAAGGGCCACAGCCCACAAACTGGTTTTCATTTTCAGCAATTTAAAAAATACAAGAAAATGAAGAAAATGGCGGGAAAATGATAAAAAAACCATGAAAAATAGGGGAAAAATACATTTGGGGCTACGAAAAATATAGAAAAATAGGATTTATGTTTGTTGATGTATAGCAAGGCTGGGGCATGAATTTATGCTTCAGTTCAGCCTTGTTTATATGTTTTAGTGCGTGTTTCCTTCCTTTCTCCACATAAAATGACAAGGAAACCCTAAAAGAAATGAATGCAATGATGCACTATCAAAACGGGGAAGGGTAGAGTTGTGGAAAAAATGGTTAAATGCCGCTGAGCATGAGGAATAATTTGCTGATTTTATATGCATCGCATCTAGGATGGAATAATAATGATAAAAATTAAAACCTAGTAGCACGAAGATCACTTCGGTGCTAGGTGTTGCAGCGAAGCACAAAGCGGTTAGAAAGAAAAGCATGAAAGAGATGTTTTGCACTTGCACGCTGCTGGTTTTTTTTAAAAATGTTTGAGCACTAGGCATCCACCTCTTTGCATGATCATTTAGAGGAAATTAAAAGTATCAGAGTCAGCTCCTGGATACGCATAGCAATTGTTTTCAGTAGGCCCTTGACCCACCATTGAGAGCGTGAGGTTCCTATGTTGTAGGCTAGTCGTGGGATCCTAAAGGGGAAATCAAGTAAGGACAATGGTACATTCCTGGATACGCTTATTTGGTACCTTGAGCGACGTTTGTGCGAAATGTCTAAATGTTGAGCGACGCATCGAGGGGCCAATCCCCAAGGTGTAGGAGAGTCGCAGAGGGTTGACGGCATTCAGCCGTAGGAGGAGCCCCATGTGTATGTGATTCGAGCCTTTTGGCTATGTGAAAGGGACTCCCTCTGAGGAGTAATATTGGGTTAGGACCAGTTGGACTACAACGTATTACAAACGCAATGTTTAGGAAGGCAGAGATTTTGATAGACGCTCCTGGCCGCGAGGCCGAGGGGTTGTCTTGTGCGTAGTGACGAGGTCCGGCTAGTGCATGAGCCAGTGCCGGCCCATTTTTTAGGTCCATCACTGACTATCCCCTTATTCCCTTTATTTTCCTCCATTAAGTCCCCTTCTAATCCTTGGATCTCATTGGTTTGCTCTAATACCAATTGTAACATGTTTGCTCGTCCACTTGTGGGACACGTCTTAGCAGCCCATCAAGAAGAGAGTCTAGAAAGCACCGCCTGGCACTCGCAAGGAATGTCACAGGGTTTGTGATCTAGGTCTTTCCGAGTCTACCCTGAGCGGAAGTATCCGGCCGTTTCCACTTAGGACCCGACCTGAAGTCAGGGTTTCTTTCCTATCGGCAAAGTCTCTAGGAAGTAGCTAGCGTCGAGCTCTAAATGACCCACTTTGAGTGGGAACAATAGAGTCGATGTGGATCTAAGCTGCACTTGGTTCATGGAGAATGGAAAACGAGAGGGATGCAAAGCTCAACCTCTCTACCCATAAGGCATAGTCCCATTCCGCTCCCCTAAAACATCATAGATCGGGATTCTACTCTACTGACACTAGGTCTTCGTATTTTCGTTATCATGACTTTTGAGAAAAGTTCCTAGCTAACCGGGACTACCCTTCTGTAGGATGGACCCAAGTCACGTCCACCGCACTTTCCTCGGGTTACTTAGTTATCTAATTACCTACCACATTATGTTTGACATGCAAAAGCAGCTTCCTTAATTAATCAATTTAAACACAGGTTCCTTCACGTAACTTAGGCACTGACACAAAAACAATGTCAAGCAAGTTCCTTTTTCAAATATGCGATCTTTATTTATCATAGTCTTGGAATACATCAAGTATCATGCCCAAAGGCTATCCCAGCAATCAACAGGATTGCTACTCCAAGTTTTTCCCACGAGCCTCGAGATCCCATTTGAGTCACCTCGGCCTTGATCCCGAGGCAAGGAATTTACAGCTAGAGCCTCCCTTGGCATCCAAGCATCCTCCCGCTCCAAGTACCATCCACAGAGAGACCTCTCGCGGTGGGTTCGGTCCATATACCTAGCACGGCTAACAACCCCCTTGGATAGGGCCAAACAAGCAGTCGGAGGTAACTGAACCTACCTCTCCCTCCAGGCTTATAACCTGAAGAATTAAGTGTTTTTCCTTGAATTAGTTCCTTGAGCAAAGAAGTTGAAACAATGTACCTAGGTGTACAATCATGATCATTTCAGAGGTTGTTCGTACGACAAACTGCTAAGGTAGGATTTCTTCTTCCCGAATGCTCCCAGCATTCAGTCCTGGGTCATTCGCAACTTGGCAAGATTCCAAGGGCTTGGCAAGCTAGGTTCCTTGTTTCCCCCTTTTCCTTGGGTTAGGGTTTGTACCCTACCGACCCTATCATGGACAACCCCGTTGTCCTTGGTTGGTCAACTTGCTGGTTATCTCCTAGATCCCTTGTAGTACCTATGTACCTTTATCTTTGATCTTATTTGATCAAGATTGTCTATCCCCTTGACCATGGTTAGTCAAGATGGTTCTGTTTAGAACAGTTCCTACTCCGTCTTAAGTGTAATCTTCTTAAGCCCTCTTAATAATACTCACATACGCTTAAGCTACCCATCCCTCTTGAAGTCACTAATGTTTGACATGGGCCTTATGGAACTCAGTCACATTTGGTAAATTACAAACAACATTGAATTTTCCAAACAACTTTAATGCACGCAACGTAATGCCATGCCTTCATTTCAAATGCTTACAATTTTGATATAATCCATACGTTATTTTATGCCACACATTCAAAGTACTTTCTATGCATGCAATCTTAACATTATCCTCTATGTAATTATTTACACGATCTATAACCTTCTTGAATGATCTAACTTTATGTGATCATTGTATGAGTCTAGCTGCGCTTTAATCTTTTATGCAGCTTATTACATGTACCTTAGAATCCATCTTGCGATACGGAGATGCACTTTTGTTTCTTTTAATGTCCTCTAAAATGAATTTTAACCAAGAAATTGTGCAAAGAACAATGCACTTTATGTAGGAATTCTTGCAAGACGTTTTTGGTAATTTATGATGCGATTGTCTAATCAATTTCACCTATTATGATGTCATCTTATAATGAAAATTATCTTGCTCGTTACATACATCACAACTAAGTTCATACCTAGGAAATTATCAATCACGCAATTAATGTGATGCATGTGAATATGATTTTTCACCGTGATATTTATAACCTATGATTTAATAATAGAGCAACTTGGGTTTGGAGTGATGCCTTGATTCCAGCGGTATTGATGCTTGATGAACCATTCGCGGTTGTAGTGCCACCTTGTTTCGGACCTCCATCCACACTTGGAGGGTTTTCGGCCATATTTGTGGAACTACGATTCGGGGCCATTCTCGAAGACGCGTGTAAGAGAGAGAGAATTTCCGCACTCTCCTATGCAAAATTCTCACCGCCTCTTCTTGAGTGGAAAAAAAATAATGAAGGGGGAGGGGCGTATTTTCAGAAATTCTTCTTCTTCTTGCTCTCTTCTTCTCCTCTCTCTCTCTTCTTCTTCTTCTTCTTCTTCTTCTTCTCTTTTTCTCCTCTCTCTCTCTTCTTCTTCTTCTTCTTCTTCTCTTCTTCTCCTCTCTCTCTCTCTCTTCTTCTATTCACCTCTCTCTCTTTGCGATGAACACGGGGCGGGGGGTGTTGTCCAGGTCGACGCGGGGGGGGGGGGGGGGGGGGGCTGCCTGTCAACAACCACCAGGGGGGCTTCCTTATATGGTGGGGGGGAGGAGCTATGGGGGGGGGGGGGGAGACGGCCATTGAACGGTCGCCACCCTCCACCTGGGGGGGCTGCATGCCCCCCTATCTTCCTCTTTACTCACTCACTCTCTCTCTCTCTCTCCCCACCATGCAGTCGGCAGGGGGAGAGAGGGAGAGAGTTAAAAAATTTATTTATTTATTTATTTATTTATTTAAAAAGGGGGTGTTGTTATGCCGAGGGCAAGAGGGGCAAGATATTACATTTTATTTGCAATTTTTGCTACTATTAATGTTGAGAATAAACCTCCACACATTGCTATTTGTGTCGTTAAATGTGTTTTAAAAAATGTTCCTATCCATCTCACTATGTGCATCGCTATTCATATCGTAAATAAACCTCCACACATCACTATTTGTATTGTTAAATGTTTCAAAAAATATCACTATCTTCTTTGCTAATAGCAAGACACATATTGAGGCAAATAGCAAATTATTCGTAGAGATGTATATATAGACAATTTTAACGATACTGGGGGTAAAATTTTTTATGAATATTTTCATCACTTTAGATATCAGTATATGGCCTATATCTTATAGTGTACCCTTGTTTAATATTGTATGCTTTATGGACTAACAGAATGATACATAGTATAGTGACTGGTATATGCCTGCTAAATTGATATATGAATAAAAACCCATTATGCCTATTGAAGAGATGGCTTCTACTTGAAGTATATTGCCTTGGAAGGAGGGGCTCAATAGAGAGGAACTGCTAGCTCTATGTGTAAGGCAGCTAGAGATGAGACTAGAAGTCATTGCGATATTAATGCAAAGATTGAAGACTATAAGGCTTCAAAAAAAGAAAATATTTAATAAGAGGAATACAATTAGGCCAACAGTGATCCAAGAAATTAATTGGGAGATTATCTATGACAACACCTTAGAAAATCAACATAGCACTATTAGAAAGGTCCCCAAAAAGATTTAATAAGACGAATACAATTAGGCCAAGAGTGATCCAAGAAATTAATTGAGAGATTATCTATGACAACACCTTAGAAAATCAACATAGCACTATTAGAAAGGTCCCTAAACAATGGTTTGTTCTGTATGTGGTGAGATATGTATATGACAATGCTACCTATTCATTTAGTGAATTGGATGGGCTAGCATTGAGGATCTCTAAATTTATAGGAAAATGGATCAAGATCTTAAAAGATTGGGATTGATGAATGTGAGATATAGAAGCTAAGGACAAGTACTACTCATGATAGTGATGAAGAAGAGAATGAGGATGAAATGGAGATAAAAGATGAGGGCTTTGAATCGGCAGAAGATTGAGAGTTTGCCACATAGCACAGGATGTGTAGGTTTGGAGGGGGGGTTGTCATGTGAATTTTGGTCTAAGCTTTAAAAGATAATGATCACATGTGCCTACAAGACATGATGAGATCAGCTTATGGGAGATTTTCTCAGTGTACTCATTTAGTTTATATGCAGTCTTTAGTGTTTGAAAGTAATTTAAGAGGTTAAGTCAAGAGAAAGACTTAGCAAGCATGGTTTCATGGGACATAATGTATGGTTTCTGGAGAGACTTGGTGGGTCACATGGAGGTAGAAGAGGAAGAGAAAAAATGTGGACATGAATAGAAGAAAAAATAGTCACATTTTTTCTAGGTGGACGGTTGCTCCAATCATGGATTGCAAAGGGAGAGAGAAGGCATGCAAACTCAAGTGAATCAAGGGGAAAGGTAAGCTCTATCAGTAGGAGGAAAGGGGAGTCTTGTATCTTGTCTTAATAAATGGGAGTTCTTCTTTTTCTTACTATCCAAAATAGGAAATCATAGAGTACAGGACAAGAGATCTTGCTGCCCACAAAGATTTACCCTCTTTCTATTGATTTTGCGTTCATTTATGCCAAGAATCCCACTCTCTATTATAAATCAATGATTTGTACATGTGAAAGGAAAAATATTAAGGATGCATGGAGTAGAATATGATAATTTATTTGGTACTAAAATACACATGGAAAAGAGGACTGAAGTATAAAGATATTTGCCCACACAAGGATTTCTCCGTCTTCAATCGTATCTAATCATTGGTCTTGCTTTGGGGTATATAGGGAATGCTTTGTACCTATCAAAGACAATCTTGGGAGGGTTTGAAGTTATTTTTAATAATTTTATTATATAGGAAAAAACAAGGCTGAATCATTAAAAATAGGCCCATATAGGGTTTCCTCCATCATCAATCACTTATATCGATTAACATTGCGTTTAGATGATTAAGGAAATATCTGTAGAACATAGTTGAAAGGATTCTGGAGTGAATTGGAATTGATTTTTTATCATAATAAATAGTAAAAACATGGTTGAAGTATCAAGTTTAGGGTCATATAGGATTTGATATCTCTTTATTCATGTCTCCCAATTGATAGTACTTTTGGATGATGGGATTGGTCTTCCCCATCAAAATTTATGTATTTGCATTGTGATTTTATGCTTTTCAAGGTTTGTGTTGGGAAATTGATTTTGAGCTGACCAATTTTCCCAACAAGGGTTGAATTGACCATGTACTATTGTAATTGGAAACAATACAAAGGCTTGGGATATGGTTCATTTGGATTGTGATTTGTTTCTCCTTTCTCTAATCTTCTTCTCTTTAAATCTTACTTTGTGTTCCCACACTTCTAAAATCCTTATATTCCTCATTGTCTTCTCTTTATCCCTTAGCATCGTAGACACTTCAATGATGCTTGATGGTAAAGATGGACGAGACTTTGATGAAGAATGGATAGCTTGAACTTGATGATGACCTTAAAAGCAATTCATAGTCCAATCAATGTGCTTTGATACCAATGTTGAAAGAATTCACCATAGCTTTGCACAATATTGAAGAAAATTCATAAAACCACTAATTGCCAAATAATAGGGTTGAGAGATAAGAATGCATGAGAAACAAATTGGGTACAATCTTCCCTCCATACAAAGATGAACATATCGCCATGCATGTATTTATTTAATCTTATTATCTTGGTGCTCAAAATACAAAAGATTTCCCAAAAATAACCCCACACACATTCTCTAAAGTGGACTATATTTTTAAAAATAAGATCTAAAATATTAATTCTAATCTAGTTAAGTCATAAATCAATAAAATAGTAATTTCAAGCTTTTATAAATTAGGTCTCAAATAATCACTAGTGCTTGTGCACATACAACCATCGCGCTAAAAAATATGCATCCAAAATAAAATAACTTAGTGCTACTTGAGCACTTAATAAATAAATATCCCTTGCACTCCATAAGTACTCTTTGAAACAATCATGTCTTCACTTAATAATCTATTGCTCTATAAGCACAAATCACATTACTCCCTATCATTTAACTATCAAGCATAAGCAATTAGTGTCATACGCAACCTTATGCATGTCAAGCTACAATCATATGGCAATTTAACAATTTTGAAAATCCAAATAAATTAAATCATCATCTTATTTTCTTATAATCATTTTTATAACAACACAAACCGTCAAAACCCTACATTCACACAATCAATTTGCACATCACACAAATGATAAAGTACCTCTTACTTATACAAACCTAGATAAATACTTAAATCAACATCTTTCTAGCCCTATATGCATTGTGTGTTTTTGTGAGCTCACAATATACATTAGAGCTCAATATACATTCTAACTCTTGCATATTGCATCGGTCTAGTGCAAAGCATTATAAAGTCACCTTGACAAAACATCTACAAGGATCTATTATTTTTATAATTTGCAAGAACCAAGTGACAAATTTATAAGATAAAGCTACTAGAGAAAGTGCGCGTGTATGTGTTTTTTTAATTTGGGAGAGTTTGGTTGTTGGGAGGGTTTTCACATCCTTGATAGGTAGGCATCCTAGCACCAACATCTTGAGCACTTATAATTTCAAAGAACTTAAGATATTGATACTTTCTTTTGAAATAATAGTGTAATATTATTGAATTGAAGTTTTCTAAGAACATGATGTGATCCTTGTGTCAAGAATCACATGGTGGAGGGACTTGCTTGAGCTATTGCACCAAATACACACCATTCATAGACTTAAGAGAAAGCTCACTTAAGAATACAAGAAGAGAGATGGAGGTCAAAATGTTTTCTTGCTGGTTTCTTCTTCTTCTTCTTTCACACATAATAGAATGTACACAAAGTATAGATAAGATTCAACATAAAGGAAAGTGACTTGCTAGTCAAACAATGCATAACTGACTATACTAATCGACTGGCACTATAACTATGCCAACTATAGGTAGGTGCAACAAACTAAATATAATAGGTAATAAGTCAGTGGCCATGTGAGGATCATAATGACCACTGATGTGCTAAGTATAGATGTGCAGACCTATCTAGCTAGTCGGTCCATCATCAATGTCAGCACGTCTTGAGCTTGTCATCTCAACACTCCCTGCCAAGCTCAACTATATCTCTACAACTCCAAGTAAGCTTCAAAACTTTTGAAGCTTCTCTGCACCCAATGCCTTTGTAAAAATATCAGCTATCGAATCTCATGTACTGACATATACAAAGTCAATCTCTCTTGCAAGCACCTTCTCTCTCACAAAGTGGTAGTGCATCTCAATGTGTTTTGTCATAACATGAAACATTGGGTTCCTAGCTAGCTCTATGCTACTCATGTTATCATAGTGAATGACAACTGGACCATCTCTTTACACATCCAAATCACCTAATAACTTTTCTAGCCATACCACCTCACATGGTGCCATAGCGGCACCTCTATACTCAGCTTCTGTACTCGATAAAGCAATTGTAGGTTACTTTTTGTTGCTCAATGTAACTACTATACTACTAAGGGAAAGCATGAATCCACTAGTAGATCTTCTGTTTGTTGACATGCTACCAGCCTAATCTGCATCCATGTATCCAAACACTTGTACATCCTTACGTGCCTCATTAAAATATCCATAATATAAAGTGGTTTTCACATACTTCAATATGTGTCTAATTGCATCCAAATGAGGTTTTCTAGCATCTATATAAATAGATTGACAATGTCACTTGCCTACCTAATAATTTCCTGACAACACGTTTTAGTGGTCCATGGAGGAACTATCCTAGACAGCTTTGCCTGACACTTGCGAGAATTCACGGGGACTCCAGGATCCCATCCTGATTCGCGTAAGGGTCAAGCAGTTTCTAGGAGTGATCGAGAGATTTACAGCGAAAGCTCCCTGGCACTCTTACCTTCTCCTATCTAACAGATTCCTCACCGAGTGACCTCTCACCGTCTGGGCTGGTCCAAAGCTCCTCGCGGTTGTACAAAACAATCCCCCTTAGAGAAGGGTTCTGTGTCTAGCAGTGGGGGACGCATAGCATGATCTTTCCTCTTATTATCCTACTTATATATTTACAATTAGATCTAACTGTTGCAAGCACAATCAATATTTCCTGTGCAACCATCAATGCATGCACAAATAAAAAAGAAACAACAGCAAGTATTTTTAGCATAGGAAGCAGCCCCACCCAAATCTAGGGTTTCTCTTTTAGGGTCCCACCTTATTCTTAGGTTTCGCTTCCTACTTGCAACTCTTTTTCGAGATCCGCAAGTTATTTAATAAATTTAAATTCTATTTTATCCTTATAAAAAATTTGGTATTTTTGTTCTAAAATATCATATAGGCATTTATACCTATGACAAGCAATTCATGCATTGCCCTGCCTTAACCCGTGCTTAATAGGATTTTAAATGCTTTTCCAAGTCTATTTTTAGAATTTGTATCGACAAATTTCTATCAATGTCCAACAAGTCATGCAGACTTCTAATATTTATTCAATTTTCTGATACTAATAGTTTCAGGATTGTCGAGTATTTCATAGTTATTTTTGCTTCAACATTCTCGATATTTTAGGTTAGGTTTTCTTATTGATTTCTTATATGGGTCCGCTCATGATATTCATGCTCTCGCTAATATAATCATTAATATTAACATTGCGTGTGTTTCAACAAGAAAATAGTTTTTATTTTATTCTACACATATTCTATGGTTTAATCAATGATGTTTGACCATTTGCCGAACTTTCAACATTATCTAGAAAGATCAATTTTCATTTAGCTATGCCTTAAGTGCAATGTTGATTGTTTTTTTGAAAACTTTATTTTAGGCAATCCAAAAATCATAAGTGCAATTTTTCTTTCATCTTTTAATCATTGAATTATATTACTACACATCTAATTTATGCGCATCTAGTATATATTTTCCTATAGCATATTTTGTTAATTTAATGCATTGATTATTTCATGATATTATTAAATAATTTTTCATAAATTATTATAAAATTCATATGTATTTTTTTATCATTAGCAAAATGAAATAGAAGTAGTTACTTTTAGGAAAAATTATAAAATATTCCCTTCCCTAACAACATCTACCTTTCTTCTGTTATTATGATCACATACATCATTAATGAAATAACAATAAATATTATGAAATAAACCATAATTATGATATTTTTTTAATGATAGGCATATAGTCCTTTTTCAAGTGAAAGAGTCTTTTCAGTGAATAGTTAATTATTATATTATTTAGGTTATTTTTCTAAGTGATAGTTTATATGCATTTTCTTTAGAATGCGTTTATAATCATTTAAAGCCAAATATAGCGATAAGCTTATAAAATATTAATTTTTTTCCAAACTAATGAGATGTTACCTCTATCAAGTTTACAGTAACAAGGGTTTTGCCAATTTCTACCATGTCATTTTCTCCATCGATCGCATTTCTTTCTTCCCTTGCTTTAAATGGGCTTTTTGAATTTTAGTGATCACTCGCAACCATGGATATCAAGCAAAATTGACGTCATAGTTCAGGGGAGAGTTGGTGGTCGCCTAGAAAAATTTCGACATCATTTCGCTTAGCGATATGGTCATATGGAAGGAAGGCGTAACAGAGGGTAGAGAAAACGAAAATGAGATAGAAGGGGGATATTTTCCTTTTTCAAGCTCAAAGCTTCAATGGATAAGAGAACTAGAGAAAATTTTCCATCATCATGAGGTCTTCCTTCTTGCTTTCTTTGTGAAGGAGAGGGGGTGTATTTATAGGCATGAGGGGGAGCATGCGATCGACTCATTCTTTTGGCTACTTGTCAAGAGCCAAGTGAGCTTTATTAAAAATGCATTTTGATTGCCTACCAATTGGATGGTGGCATGAGGATGATTATTTTATGCATTCTCTCTCTCTAGGCATAAAAACGTCATGAGTTTTAGTCTATTTTTTTAAAAATGTCTTTTTTTCTTCAAAACGACTTCATTTGGTGGTTTTTGGTCAAGTTATCTCATGACTTATCTAGTTTATAAAGTCATACCATACTCTTTGATACTTAACTTGTGCATTATTCGTCTACTATACTGATTAAGGCTTTTTTAATTTGTCTTGTGGTTACAAAATCAATGCGATCTTTGACACATTAAATGGAATCAAAAATTTTAAATCAAATATAATGCGGAAAAATTTATGATCAAGCCATCGTAATATTATTTACGAGGGGTCTTTGCTTTTTGTTGGTTGGGAACATTGAGGCGCCTTCTCGTGTTGGATTGCGAAATTGATTTTAATGCAAGACTCGATATTAAGAAAATTACGTGTGCGGCCACTTATAGCTCGATGAGTAATTTTTTTAAAATGCCTCAAGCCCGAATTCATTTCTTGATATGAAGCGCTGTGGCAGGAATATTAGATGGCTTTGCCCGGTACTCGCGAGAAAAATGGGGTCTATCATCTAGGTTTTCCAAAGGTTTCTCTTTTACATCTAGAATCTTATTAGGCTTGAGTTCAAGGGCTCCTTGACTAGGCATTATAATTTGTTGGCCATCAAAAATATGATCTTGCTTTGCCACATAAGCTTTCAGAAGACTAATGTGAAATACATTGTGGACTTTCACATGATCAAGAAGTTTTTGTTTGCAAACATTAGCTCTTAGGAATTTGAGAACTTTGTATGGTCCACAATACCTTGGATTCAAATTTTTGAACTTTCCCAATGAGAGAGAACTCTTATTTGGGCATACACGAATGAAAACCATGTCTCCCTCTTAGAAGATACACTCTTGTCGTCCTAGATCAGCATAAGCTTTTTAGCGGTCTTTGGCAGCTTGGATGTCTTATCTGATAGGTTTGACCTAACCATCCTCCATGTCTTCTAGAATTTTCTTAGAAGAATCAATCTTTAGGGTTGGATCAGAGAAATTCAATGGCGTAAAACAATCTTGCCCATACAATGCTTGAAATGGAGTCATTTGAATACTCTAGTGATATGTCGCATTGTAGGAATATTCTACTAAGGGAAAATACTATATCTACCTTGTCGACTCTCTAGAACAGTAAGCTCTCTATATATATTCAATGACCTGATTAACCCACTCTGTTTAACCATTAGTTTGGGGATGGTAAGTTGTGCTAAAGCAAAGCTGGGTTGTTCTAATTGCTTCAAATAGACTTCTCCATAAATGTGATGTAAATAGAGAGTCGTGGTCACTAATGATCCGTTTAGGCAATCCATGAAGCCTAAAGATTTCTTTCAGAAACAATCATGCAATATTTGAAGCTTTGTAGTTGGTCTTGATTGGGATAAGATGAGTGACCTTTATCGGCATATCCATAATCACCATGATTGAATTATACACTCCTTGAACAAAAGGTAAGCCAACTACAAAATCCATATTGATGAACTCCCATTTTATCTGTGGAATTTCAAGTGGCTGGAGCTTGCCTAGCATTTTGACATGCTCAGCTTTCACCCGCTTGCAACTTAAGCATTCAATAACATATCTGAGTACATCATGCTTCAGTCTTTTCTAATAGTAACTTTTTTTTATTGCATTAAGAGTTATTGCATAGCCAGGGTGTCCTGAGAATGGGGAGGCATGGGCTTCCGATAATATCTTCTTTTGTAGCACTTGACTAAGGGGAATGCAGAGCCTTGTCTTGAAATAGACAAGTCCATCATCCATAGTGAAATTTTGGCATTTGACTATGAGCTTAGAATCAATGTCCTTAACTAGGATTTCTCTAAGCATTAGCTAATACTTAGGATCCTTGTCTGCCCCTTCTTTGGCTAGCTCAATGATTGGATTGCTAGGCATCAATATCATGGTAGCTAAAATCTCTCCTCTAGTTGGTTCTTCTCCATGATAAGTGCATTCAAAAAAGCTTTACGACTGAATGCATCAGCAATCACATTCTCTTTTCCATGTCTAAACTTGATTTCAAAATCAAATTCTTGCAAGACTTCAATCCATCGATGTTGCCTCATGTTGAGGTCTGGTTGAGTAAAGATCCATTTGATACTTTTGTGGTCAGTGATGACAAAAGTAAACTTTCTTCCAAGCAAATAGTGTCGCCACAATTTCAAACCATGGATCATAGCTAAGAGCTCGAGATCATGGGTGGTATAATTCCTCTCATGGATTTTCACTTTGCTTGAGGAATAGACTATTGGATGACCTTGCTGCATAAGCACACAACCTAGTGCAAGAGAACTTGCATATGTTACAACCTCAAACTCTTGACTTAGGTCACGTAGCTTTAAAATGGGTGTTGTTACCAAATTTTTCTTGAGCTGCTCAAAAGTGGTTTGCTCAAGGGCCATCCACACAATAGTAGTTTGCTTTTTTAGAAAATTAGTAAGACATGCAGTTATTAGGGTCCCGAGGAGATCAATCATAAATATATGTATGTATCACATGAGTTCAACATAAGGGATTTTTAAAATACCATTCTTACATATTTTTTACATATAGAAGGGTCCCATATAAAGGGGTTGCTTATAGATTGAATAGAAAAGGGTTATTTTTTATTAAGAAAGAATTTACAGATAAGGATATTTATAAATAGACCTTGAACGCACATGATATAGAGGGTATACATATAGTGAACTACTCAGGATTAGGGCATAATTTTTTATAAAAATTCTATACCATGCACTCAGCCCCAAAAAACTTCTCACTTCCTTAATTGTCATTGGAGTTTGCTACTCTTGAACATCTCTAACTTTGGCTGGGGTCTATAGAGATTCCTTCATTAGATACTATGAATCCGAGATATTCCATCTATCTTTTGAAAAAGGCACACTTCTTTTTCTTCGCATAGAGCTTGTGCATCCCCATTGTGTCCAGCACAATACACAATTGCAACTTATGGTCTTCATCTCTCTTAGAGTGTATTAGGATGTCATCAAATAAGACTAGGAAAAACTCATCAAGATAAGGTTAAAAAATGTCCTACATTAATCTTTTAAATGTAGCAGGGGCATTAGTTAGACCGAAATACATTACAAGAAATTCAAAATGACTATATCTAGTATTGAAGGAAGTTGTGGGGATATCTGCTTCCTTGATCCTTATTTTGTAATAACCAAATTGTAGATCAATCTTGAAAAATATTTTTGCCATTTTAGCCTATCAAGTAGCTCGTCTATTCTTGGGATCAGATACTTATTCTTGATTATTACTTGGTTTAGTCCTCGATAATCAATGCAAAGATGAAGAGTTCTGTCCTTTTTCTTTTGAAATGATATTGGGGCTCCCCATGGAAAATTAATGGGTCTGATGCATCCTTGATCCAGTAATTGCTTGAGTTTCTCTTTCAACTTAGTTGCTTCAGGATATATATTTTATACAGACTCTTAGAGATTGGAGAGGCTCCTGATTCAAGTCTAATCTCATGATCGACTTCTCTTTGAGGTGTAATTCAGTCACATCTTCTGGGAAGATGTCATCATATTCCTTCAATCAATATGGCTCTCCCTTGTCTTGTTTATTCTTCTCAACCTTATTTAATTTCATGAGATACACATGTAATCCTTCTCTTGAACCTTTTATTATGTGAGATGATTTGGCTAATTGAACCTTGGGTTTTCCTACCTCACCTTGGGTCATTACTTTTTTCCCCTTTAGGTTTTGAAAAGTCAACCGGCCTTTTCTACACTGAATATGTGCGTCATTCAGGATTAGCCAATCCATATCTAATAGACATTATAGGCCCCTAAATTCATGATTCTAAATCCCATTTCAGAGAGATTGCTTCCCAAAATAAATGTCACTTTGCAAGTTTTCTGAGTAGATAGGATTTATTTTCCATTAGCAAGTTCCACAAGCAACCTAGGTATACATATTGTGTCCATACCTAATTTATTGGCACACTTTGGTGACATGAATGAGTGTGTGCTTCCACAATCAATCAGAATTTTAAAGGACTTATCCTGATAATTTTCTAGTGTTTGAATCATCAAAAATTGGTGATTTGGGCCTTTCTTATGGAGGGTGGCATGAACTAATGCACTCTCCATATCGACTTCCATAGTTGGGTTTCCCTCTTCTTGAAGCCCATTAAGAATTACAACAGATGCTTTTCCTTCTGCAATTGAAGCTTGATTCTGACCTATGTACTGTCCTTGGCGAGGAATTTGGTCAAGCTTTGGGCACTGCCTTTTAAAGTGGCATGGCTCATTATAGTGGAAACACCTAGATACTCTTGAATTACTTGTAGGTATGAAGTTTTCAACTGCATTTGTTTTGGCGCTCTTCCCTTGACCAAGGAGACGCTGACCTTGGGCTCACTTAACATAGCCCCGTGAAGTCCCTTTGTTTTGATCCCATAGCCTATTATTCATTGGCTTTGACTGAATCTCCTCAACAAGAGGTGCTGCACAAATCAAAGCATCTTGCAAATCAGTTGGGTGCATAAATTCAAGGCGTGTATTGAGAGGAGCATTCAATCCATGATAAAACTTAGACACTTGCTGTGAGCAATAGTCATGGAAGGCACATATTTAAGTAGTGAGATAAACTTTGAGTAATATGCCTCTAGGCTCACTCCCATTTGTATTAAGTTAAAGAACTCATTCATTTTTAGTCTAGGATAAGCTGGTGGCAAATATCAACCATGCATAGCTTCTTTCAAATTTTCCTAGGTAATAGTTGTCTCAACAAGTCCCTGGTCTTTACACAATTGTTTCCACCATGCCTCATTGGTCAATTTCAACTTGGCAATCATAGCTTGATTAGCAAGGATAGTTCCCGTGGAAATAAAGTAGTCCTCCATGGTTTCGATCCAAATCTCTACCTTGACTTCAACATCTTTGCCCTTGCCAATCGATTCCGATGGCTTAACCTACTTAAGGAGATACTTCTTCTCCTGAATTTTAATTGGAGTAGTGATATTTTTATTACCTTGGGTTATCATAAATTTCACGATTTAGTTTAATGCTTAAACTTTTTAGCTTCATTTCCACATTAACATATCTTACTAGTTTTGTAAAACAATGATGGGCCAAAGAGCACAATATTTTTACAAAATCTAGCCACAGTTATCTTTTATTGTTAGTATCCATATGCTATGATTTTTACAAGTAAGGGATATTTACAAATGAAAAATGTTTACAAGTAGAGATACATCATCATCGATAGGATAGGCTGGATGCTATGCACAATTTCCAAAACAAGATATCATTATATGTTTCTTTTTCATAGATGGATATCAGTTATATTCATGTAGAAGAAAGTAGGCCAATTGTTGTCTATGTCCAGAAACCTATACTGCAGAAATGGCAGATCTGGGAAACCATGGATATAGTAATCTCAATACTTGTGACCTCCTTGGATTATAATCCTATCAGCACTGGGATTACCTTCAGTACCTTGTCATAGACATAATGGTCTAGATGTATCTGTCGACCATTGGTAATCATAAGTGGATTCTTGACAGACAAAAGATAAATGTCTCAACTACTTTTAAATTTTCTATCCATTCAAGGTGTTTCAAATTAGTCTGCATGTTGAAGAATCGATCGGCCGAGATGTAATAATAATGCTCATCCCAAAACCATCTTCTTTCGCGATTCACAGGGGATGGATTGTATAGGCGATTGGGTATACTCATCATTTCTCTTCTCCAGTCATCATCCATGGAGTTCAGCACATATGTATACATTGCTCGAACAATAAGGAATTGGTTCCAAGCTTTATTATTTTGCCGAAGTTTATCCCTTAACAATGAGCATCCTAATTATTACTTAGAAAAATTGATCTTAAAAACCATAGATATTTTTAATTTTAATTATGCTCTGATATCACGTGTCACGTGCCTACCTAAAAATTCCTTAGTAGCATGTTTTAGTGGTCCATTGAGGAACTATCCCAGAGGGCTTCACCTGACACGTGCAAGAATGCACGGGATCTATCGTCTAGATTTCCTAGATCCCATAATGGAAGGTATCAGCCATCCCCACAAGAATCAACCTACAAGCTCAGGGTCCTACTTTGACAACTGAGGTCTCAATATATCAGCTAGCTCCATTGGAGGTGTCCCACAAGGGCTTGTTGTTTGGCTGGAGTGATTGTTGTTACCCTTGGTTCATGGAGTGCAACACTTTTTTCGAGTAACTAGTTAGGATTCAAGGAACTTTAACAAAGTTCTAACATAGTAGTTGCACATTTTTCCTAAGATAAATTTTTATCAAGGTTTTAGGACCTGACCCTAGGTAAGTCAATGCTCGTTTCTACCTAAATTTTCCTAATTAATGTTTCATTCAATCTCTTGAGAGATGCTCCCAGCTTACCAAGACCACCTATTTGTAGGACGGATCCATCAGGGATCTCGCCCACCTACTTCCCACAAATGGTTTTCTTTAGTTTTCTAATCACCTATCACATTAAGTTATGACATATGAAAGAAACTTCATTAATTAACTTGTTATCACACGTTCCTTTGCGTAATTTTTAGGGCATAACACAAAGACAAAGAAAACAGTCTATTGGCAAAACATATTTCGCAAAGTTATTTACAATGATATTTTCCTTCTTCCTATACAAAATATAAACCTTCATTCACCGGAAAATCCCTTCGAGCTACGTAAAAGAAAATAAACCCTCCAAGATTTTTGTCCCTTCACTAGTACACCAAGGACTCTAAGATCCCATCCTGATTCATGTGAGGATCAGGCAGTTCCTAAGAGTGATCAAGAGATTTACGGCCAAAGCCCCTTTAGCACTCTCACCTTCTTCTGCCTAACAAATTCCTCATTGAGTGACCTCTCATTGTCGGGGCCAGTCCAAAGCTCCTCGCGACAATACAAAAACAATCCCCCTTGGAGTAGGGTTTCACGCCTAGCTGTGGGGGAGGCATAGCACGATCTTTCATCTTATTATCCTAATTATATATTCACAATCATATCTAACTTTTGCAAGCACAATCAATCTTTCTTGTGCAACCATCAATGCATGCACAAATAAAAAAGAAACAACATCAAGTGTTTTTAGCATAGGAAGCAACCCTACCCAAATCTGGGGTTTCTCTTTTAAGGTCCCACCTTATTCTTAGGGTTTTTCTTTCTACATGCAACTCTTTTTCAGGATCCACAATTTATTTTGCGAATCTGAAGTCTATTTTATCCTTATGAAAAAATTGATATTTTCACCATAAAAGATAATATGGACATTTATACCTATGGTAGGAAATTCATGCGCTGCCCTGCCCTAACCTGTACCTGGCAGGATTTCAAATGCTTTTCCAAGTCTATTTAGACTTTAGAATTTGTATCGAAAAATTCTTATTAATGTCCAATAAGTCCTGGAGACTTCCAATATTTATTAAAATTTTTGATACTAAAAAATGTTATGGTTGTTGAGTATTTCATAGTTGTTTTTGCTTCAACATTCTCGATATTTTAGGTTAGGTTTTCTCGTTGATTCATACATAGATCGACTCATGATATTGATGCTCTCGCTAATATAATCATTAATATTAACATTGCGTGTGTTTCAGTAATAAAATAGTTTTTATTTTGTTCTACTCATATTCTATGGTTTAATCGATGATGTCCGACCATTTGCCGAACTTTCAACGTTATCTAAAAAGATCAATTTTCATTTAGCTATGTCTTAAGTGCAATGCTGATTGTTTTTTCAAGAACTTTATTCTAAGCAATGTAAGAATCATAAGTGCAATTTTTCTTCCATCTTTGAGACATCGAACTATATTACTATGCACCTAATTTATGTGCCTCTAGTATATATTTTTCTATATAATTTGTTGTTGATTTAATGCATTGATTATTTCGTGATATTATGCAATTAATTTTTCATAAATTATGATAAAATTCATATGCGTATATTTAACATTAGCAAAATGAAATAGAGATAGTCACTTTCAAGGGAAAGCTATAAAATATTTCCTTCCCTAACACCATCTACCTTTTTTCTATGGGAGCTCTAAAAGCTCATAACTTGCTCATTACTCCATGTACATCTGCTTTTGTAATTCACCATGCAAGAAGGCATTCTTGACATCCATTTGCTACAAACTCCAACCTTTGGCTATATTGCCAAAGCAATCACGCATCTAACAATTATCATCCTAGCAATTGGACTAAATGTCTCTTCATAATCATGTGTTTGAGAATAGCCTTTTGTAACTAGCCTAGCCTTATACCTGTTAATCGAACCATCTACATTATGCTTGATTTTTTAAACTCACTTATAGCCAATAGCTTTCTTACCCTTAGGCAAAGGTACCAAATCCCAAGTCTTATTGGCTTCTAATGTGGACATCTCCTCATCCATTGTTGCATCATCCCAATGAGCATGACCAATAGTATCCTAAAGATAGGTAGGCTTAACATCCTCAATTACCTTCACTATATAAGCATAAGTGTGAGTTTTATAACCTTAAAAATCAAATATTTTTACAATATATCTAACCTTGCTAGACATGCATACCATTGGCTCATTTGAGCCTTTATATTACTATGTGCTCTATGTACACCTTGTGTCTTGAGTGAAGGGATACCAAACTCATCATCCAAACTCTTTGAACCGCTAGAATCTCCATCAAATCCCAAATGTCTAGTAGATGCATCATTATCATTCAACACTTTCTTTTTCCTTTGTCTTTACTTTCAATACTTGTAGATCCACCTAAAGATGTGGGGCTACTCCTTAGTCTCCCCAAACTAAGGGCTACTATAGATCTAATACTAGACGATGTTTCTGGTCCACTAAGGCTTCATGATTCTTACTTTTTTTTTGCACACATCTATCATGATCATTATCATCATCTAATACATCACCAGTAGATGCATACAAACTGCTTCCCTCATTAGAAATAAGATCCTTGCTCACTCTAAACTCACATGTGATCCCCTTTTTTCTCTCAAGAGTATCCAATAAAAAAATATTTTTCAATCTTTGGATCAAGCTTCTTTTGCAACTCATCTTGCACATAAATATATACAATACAGCCAAACGCTTTCAAGTTTGACACATTGGGCTTTTTGTCTATAAAGCATTCTTCGGGGGTCATTCCATGAAATGGAGTTGTGGGAGCTCTGGTCATAATATAGACAACAATATGAATAACTTCAAACCAAATATATTTTGGCATATTCTTTTCAGCCATCAATGCAGTGCAACTTCTGCAATATGCCTATTTTTTCTTTTTGCAATCCCATTTTGTTGTGGGGTATATCTGCAACAAGTAAACTATCTCTTTATCCCATGAGATCCCAAGAAGCCACTAAACTCATCAGAGAGGTACTCTCCCCTTCCATCTGATCTCAAGCACTTAGCTTTCAAGACTATTTTTGTTTCAATAGCCACCTTGAAAGATTTGAAATGCTCAAATACATCACTCTTTTTTTCAAGAAATATACCCATAGCTTCCTTAAACAATAATCAATAAATGTGACAAAGTATTTATTTCCACCAAGAGATACATTCTGTGTAGGCCCCCAAGCATATGTATGCATTAAATCAAGTATATTTCTACTCACATCTTTGTCATATAAAAAGGGTTGTCTTGTCTGCTTACCAAACTAGCATACTTTACACACTTTATGAAATTCTATAACTCTAAAAGTAGGAAATCCTGTAAGGACTACATTAATTTTACCCTTTGTATATTTGCGTGTCCAATATGCTATTTTGCTGGTTATCACCAGTACATTCCATACCATGGCTTCTCAAAGAGGATGTGCCATGTCTCTTTCATGAACTTGAGTACAATGCTTGGACCTATTAACCATTTCTTTCAAATGAGTCACCTTGCATATTGATCTCTTCAGTAATCATGAGAGAGACCAACTCATTAAAATCTAGAAATGGCTTTCGTACATATACAGAAGTGGCAAATGATTTTCAAGCCTTCTCATTGTTAAGGCCACCCAAAGTAGATGAAACCAAATCATCATCAGCTATTGCATCAATGGCTACCAAAGTATCTACAATGCTCCTCATCTTCCAAACATACTCATTGATAGACATTTTCCCTTTCTTCAAGGTATTCAAGTCTTGCTTGAGTTGAATCTTTTGTGTCTTTGTATTTACTGAAAACATATTCTCAAAAATTGTCCAAGTTGCATGTGAAGTCTCTGCATTCATGATATGTCTCAATATAATATTGTCACAATGATTGCAAATAACCAATATATCACATTTTTGTCTCTTTCATTCCCTTCTTTTCACACCTTTGATTCATTTATAGTCATAAGGATACTCAGCTTTGGCTCCTTTTTTTCACTTGAAATGAGCTCATAAAAGCCCTTTCTAATGAGAAAGTTCATCACACGGAACTTCCATGAAGGGTAGTTATTCTTGTCTAGCTTCTTAATGATGAAATTTCCACTATTTTCTACCATTATCACAAAAAGAATACAAAAAAACAAGCAAGTATTCTACAATCTTTCACAACAAGTGCACATATATCAAGCAACATTTTTCACAGATTGCTTAATAATACATGTAATCTGCAATCTATTTGCAGTTAAAACTTATGTTTACTTTCTAGCAAATACCTCAAATTTTACATATTTTAAATTTGTGACTAATGCAACCACTTTTTTGGTCAATACAATGGAAATCGTAGTATACTTTAAAACTGTTGTCATAATCTTGCCGCTACAAAATGGGGTCTAAAACAACCCCAAATGCCCAAAAAAGGAGTGAAATTTTCCTAAAGGAGTCATTAAAAAATATACAATGCTCAACTTGGACACTAAATCTCATGGCAATCTAAGATTTTCACTTTGCCTTGCTTCCAATGCCTCCACATGCACTATCAAAGAGAGAGTGGAAAAATGGGAGAGGTTCTTACTAGTTGCTTGCTTGCTCAAATCGTTGTTTATTTGCCTTCACTTCAGCCTTCAGAACTAGCCTTTCTCAGTGACACCACTCTAATACCATGTCAAGAATTACATGGTGGGGAGACTTGCTTGAGCTATTGCCAAACACATACCATAAACATACGAGGAAGCTCACTCAAGAACACAAGCATAGAGATGGAGGTCAAAATGTTTCTTGTTGGTTTCTTCTTCTTCTTTCACACATAATAAAATGTACACAAAGTATAGATAAGATTCAACATAAAGAAAAGTGACTTGCTAAGTCAAACAATGCATAACTAACTATCCTAATCAACTTGCACTATAACTATGCCAACTATAGGTAAATGCAACAAACTAAATATAATAAGTGATAACTCAATGTCTGTGTGAGGATCATAATGACCACCGATGTGCTAAGTGTAGATTTGGAGACCCATCTAGTTAGTAGGTCTATCATCAATATCTGCATGTGTTGAGCTTGCCATCTCAATGCTCCCCCTCAAGATCAACTATATCTCTATAACTCCAAGTAAGCTTTAAAACTTTTAAGGCTTCTTTGCACCTAATGCCTTTGTGAAAATATCAGCTATCTAATATTTTGTGATGACATATATGAAGTAAATCTCTCCTACAAGTATCCTCCCTCTCACAAAGTGGTAGTGCATCTCAATGTATTTTTTCCTAGCATGGAAAATTGGGTTCCTAGTGTAATATTCCCATTCGAGAATATTACTAAACCGACCTCCCGCTCTCATCGTAAACTCGGGCAAAGATTATCACTAGTGCCAGCAGCTAATCTATAACCACACGCGGGAAATGGAGATACTCCACCTTGGGAAAATAAGGCCGGGGATTCAAACCTGCATAGCCGCGGGAAAACAGCCTCTTGGGAAGAGGTCAAGAGGATAAGGTAATTGCAAATTTTTTTATTATCTTCCCAAGCCGATGTGTGGCTGGGGGAAAGGGATGGGCTAGTAAGGGGAACATGGGTAGGTGGAGGGAGAGAGCCATGCAACGGGCCACGTGGGGAGGTCCCCTCTCCCCCCCTTGGACTATAAGAACCCCCTCTTGGGGGGGGGGGGGGGGGGGGGAGGAAAAGGAAGGGAAGGCAGCAGAAGGCTGTCGTGTGAAGACCGTCGCCGGGTGAAGGAAGGGTCGCCATGTGAAGGAAGTCGCCGTGTGAAGGAGACGGACGTGAAGGAGGCAGCCGTAAAGGAAGGCGGCCGTGGGAGAGGGGAGGAAAAGCGAGAGAGGAGAAAGGACGGGCTGCTGCCGCCGTTGGGAAAGGGGAAGGAGACCAGGCCGTCGCCACGTGAAGGGAGCCGCCAGCTGCCAGCCGCCATAGCTGCCGCCCAGACCTAGGCCATCTCAGGCCGCCGCCGCCACGCTGGATCACGACCCCCGCCCTCGACGTTTTTGTAGAAGCTTAGAAGCTTCTTAAGAAGCTTCTAAGGAGGGGGCCTCCTTAAGCCCCCTTCCCACTACATCCCTCATAGACCCATTCATACCCCTCCCCGGGACTTTGAAGAGAAGAAAGCTACGAGCCTTCTCACCAATCACCCAATAAGTCCATCCCGAGACTTTGAAGAAGAGGAGGCTACAAAAACCCCTTCCCACCAGTCTTCCCTGGGCCGGGATTTTTAAGAATAAGAGAGGAAGCCCATAAAGGCCCTTCCCACTAATCACCTACAAGGCCGGTCCTAGGATTCTAGGGAAGGAGAAGAAGGACTCTAAAGCCTCCATTCTTGCAAGGCCAATTTGCAAGAGCCCTTTCCGCGAACATCCTCGTAAGGTCCAATTGTTGAAACTCCATTCATAAAATCCCCATTTCCACAAACCAAGCTCCAACCCCGCAAGGCCTTCCATAAGGCCAAATTCCGCAAGCTGGTATTCCCAAGGATCCACAATTTGAAAGGGATCTCCCGCGTACCAGGGAGAAAAGAGCAAGATCTTGAGGCTGCGTACCAGGGCGAGCAAATTCACCGATTGCGTAAGGGAAAAGGCAACCTGGAAGTCCGTAATTATGTCATGATGGGCCCTAAAAAGTCACAAGACGCGCCTGCGGAAGGATCTTCTCCTGGTATTTACGAGGATATTTCCCGGAGCCCACAAGTCCAGGTTTGATCTATTTGGATTCCACACAGAAGTATAGAATTAATCACGATAACTTCATAGATTAGGAAGCACTCATGCATGTCAAATGCAACTAGTCAAGTTAAATGCAATTGGAAAAATGAATTGGCTATTTGAACATTTATTAGAAATAGCTTAAGATATGAAAATTGATCGTCGGTACGTTCAATGGAGTTAATGAAAAGAGCATAAGGTGTCTATGCATTTGCAGGACCTTATTAGTAAGTTTCCTTTTGTGTATTCAAAAGTGACGAGCCTAGGACAACTGTTGCCTCATTACAAGGTTGAAATTATTGAGGTACACCTTTTTACTAGGCATGGAAAGATTAATGGCATGTCCCATTTTTAGATGAATCTTCCTTGTAATGATTTATGAGGAAAAGTTAACACCCATAAGATGTTATTCAAAAAGGAATAGAAGGGCACGAAAATGATCTATGGACTTGCAAGTGGCATGACTATTTAATGTAAGTCCTAGTAGGACCTAGGAAAAGTTAGTATCCAGATTATCATGCATTTTTGCTACACCAAGGAAAGATAAAATTATCGTGAACTATGTGATGCGTAGAAGCAATAAATCGCATGTTTACGCGTATTGGTGTAGTTGTAACTATTGTTCTCCATTAGATTTAGTTTATTACCTTTAGAAGGTTCATCCTTGTCGCAATACAAGTATATTGAGTTGTCTAAGTAACCTAAAACACAAGGGATTCATATGGACATGGCTCAGTCGATATGATAGGTATCCCAAGTGCCAAGTGCAATAAGAATTCGACCTAGTTTTACACTTGTTGCCAAGTCTAAACCCGCAAACCCAAAGATCTTACACACGTTCACGAAATGTCGAATCAATTGGATGTTCATGCATAAAATGATCTAAGGTTTTATCCTAAGGATCATTCGTTCTAATGATGAAACTCCGACGGAGTTGCAAATTTCTAGGACCATGGGACAACATAATTAGGAATGGGTTGGAGGATACCCTAAACCCTGCTACTCGGCTAGAGGTAATTCCGTGGCCGGAGGACGCCATTCAATGGGTGGAATGATCCCGTGGAATGATGCAACACATGTGCAAAAAGGTTGCAACATCGTATAGACTTGAGATTTGTCCACAAGAGAGTTTTGTCATTTCTCGAAATGAGGTTGGCAAGTTATTGAAAGAATTTAACTTACAAGAGGATGAGTAATCATCCTGTTACTTCACCTTTCTTGAGGAATAATTGCCAAGAAAAAGGAGAGTTAGGTATTTGGCTGAAAGCAAATGACCAATCAATAAATTGAAGCGACATGGTCGCCAGGATTTACTATTACCTAAGGTATTGATTAAGTTGGGTTAACAGGGTATGGCCCTAACCCAAGGATAAAAGGGTGAACAAACAAACCCTTGGGGATCTTGCCAAAGTCGCAATTTGATCCCAGGTCCAATGCTGGATGCATTCGGAGAGAATGATTCACTTTTTAACAGTTGGCCAAATAAAACGACCACTGGAATTGATTGTGCTTGTAATAGTTTAGAAAGCACTGTTTGCATTGTTTGCTCAATGAACTAAAGGATGAAAATATATCTAAATACTTCAGGTTGAAGCCTGAAGGGAGAGGCAGCTTCAGTTACCCCCGACTGCCTGCCTGACCCTAACCAAGGGGGTTGTTAACCGCGCCGGGAACGTGGACCGAACCCGCCGTGAGAGGTCTCTCCGTTGAGTTCTACTTGGAGCAGGAGGACGCTTGGGTGCTAGAGGGGGCTCTGGCCGTAAATCCCTCGCCTTCCGGGCCCTGCACAAGAGGCTAACGTGACTCGGGATTGGATCTCGAGGCCCGCATACTAGTCTACGGGCGGAAACTTGGATTAGTGATCCCTGGTGGATTACTGGATAGCCTTCGGGCGGATTATGAATACGCCTACGGGCGGGAACTCCTTGTATTTCAAAGATAAAAGGATAAAATGATAATAAAGAAGTTGTTTGGCATTGTTTTCTTTATGTCCTGTGATAAGATTACGTGAAGGAACTGGTGCATAACAGGGTTAATCAAAGAAGCTGTTTGTATATGTCAAACTAATGTGGTAGGTAATTACATAACTAAAACAAACCGAGGAAAGTGCGGAGAATGGACCATGGGTCCATCCTATGGATGGGTGGTCCCGGTTAGCCGGGAACTTTTCTCAAAGTCTTCGACGGACAGAGGATGATCGTCATCTCCAAAACAAGTAACGAGAACGATGACTTAGAATTAACTATTACCCGATTCACGCTGTTTTAGGGGAACGGAATGGGACTATGCCTCATGGCAGAGAGGTTGAGCCTTGCATCCCTCTCGTTTCCCATTCTCCTTGAACCAAGTGCAGCGTGAATCCGCTTCGGACCTGGCGTTTCTGCGTAAAGGAGTTCGCTCGGGTCTGACGCTAGTTGTTGCTAGCTAATGACCAAACAAGAAAACCCAAACTCAGGTCGATCCTAAGTGGGAACGGCCAGGATACTTCCGCTACGTGGCAGACGCGGGAAGACCTAGATCGCAAGTCCCGTAACATTCCATGGGAGTGCCGGGCGGAGCTTTCTAGACATCCTTCCCGATGGACTGCTAAGACGTGTCCGGGATGATTCTAGTGGACACGTTACACCTAGCTAGCTGTATGTTGTGCATGTTGTCATAGTGAATGATAACTGGACCATCTCCATGTACATCCAAATCACCTAATAACTTTTATAGCCATATCACCTCACATGGTACCACAGCAGCACCTCTATACTCAACCTTTGTACTCGATAAAGTAATTGTAGGTTGATTTTTGCTGCTCCATATAACTGTGACACTAGCAACAGAAAACATGAGTCCACTAGTAGATCTTCTGTGTTTGACATGCTAACAACCTAATCTTCATCTATATATCCAAAGACTTGTACATCCTCACCTACCTCATAAAAAAGTCCGTAATGTAAAGTAGACTTCACATACCTCAATATGCATTTAATTGCATTCAAATGAGGCCTTCTAGACATTCACAGAAATAAATTGACAAGGCCAATAACATAGTTCAAATTTGGCCATATGATAGTCATGTAAATTAGACTCCCTACTATCCTCCTGAACATAATAGGGTCATCTATCTCATTGCCAATGTCAGAATGAAACTTCAAAAGTTTTCTCCAAGGGTATTGAGAGAGGCTTACATGCTCTCATACCATACTTGGATGTGGGAGCTTTTTCTCAATTGCCAAAACCTGCAGACTGCTTATTGCTTAAGCGTTTCAAGCGGAATGCTAATAGCTACCTCTCACATAGCTATATGCGCTCTAAAGCCTATGAGTATAGTGAGCTTACCTCAATGCTGTATCAACCCTCCTCTCTCAAGCACACCGGTAGCTCCATGATCCAAGATGCAAGCTCAAGAAAACTCTATCTTCCACCTTCAAGCTCCATGCTCCATAGCCGTGTGTGTGAGAGAAGAGAAGAAATGAAATGAAATGAAATGAAAAGAAGAGAGGAGAAGATGGAGAGCTTCTCCAACACTCACTCCCTCACACTCTCACACTCCCTCTCTCAAGCACAAGCACAAGAAGCAAGAAGAAGAAGAAAAAGAAGAGAATCACTTTTTCCACACACCAAGAATGAGCTTCTTTATTTACTTTTTTGCTTTTGTACATACCCCTATCCCTTTGGCCACCTAGTCTCTTTTTCCACATGATTGGCCATCTTGCCAAGGTCCTCTTTTCCTATTCTCTTCTATTTACATTATGCCTTCACCTATGCCCGTCTACTCTTGATAACTTGCATAGGAGGGTGCTTGGTGATCTATTACAAAAATTTGGGGACACTTTTACATTTTAAAATACGCATTTGCCTTTGTCTCGAATTTTAATGTTTCCCTTGGTCTTTGGCCTTTTCTCCTCTTATCCTTTTGTCGGACTGCCTTTTTTTGCCTTGCTTCGTATTTTTTAATTTTCTCAAATTTTCTTTGCTTTCTTGTTCTTTGTCTTGCATTGGGGTTAACATTACCCCCTCCTAGTCGAGTGCAAGTCCCATGGCACTTGCGGGACTTTTTTTATGAGGGCTAGGTGATTGAAGGGTGGTCATGTGAGTGATGATAGGGCTTTTGTGGGGATTGGACATGGAAGAGAAGCCCTATCATCATACCCTTCATGCAAAAGGATGGGAGCAGGGTGGCTCTCATCATGAGCCTGCCCATCATGCAGCTAGCTATGCCAATGTTAAAGTCAAAAAACAAGGGGGAAGTAGGCGGTATTCATGAGAGGTAGAATCTTGCTTAAATAAAACTCTAAGTAGCCTAAGGTATTTATAGGTTGTAATGAAAGCAAGCCCATGGCAAGAAGAGAATTCACTAAGGAAATGGGAGATGGAGGGCCTTAGGTCATTTTCAGAGAATGTAAGAGCTTCCTCTAGCTTAGTAGCTTTTACATTCTAGAATTTAGGAAAAATCATAAAAAGATCATGGATGTCGAAGTTAAAGTCCACCCCTATCCTTCTTGGATACATTATGTATGTTGGATCATTTCTCTCATAGGGTAGGGTGCTGCAAAATGACATCCATGTATCCATGTTCCCATCCCAAATTCTCTGCCTTCACTTTGGCTGTGACTCTATCCCTTTATGGTCTTGGGCACCTCCATAACTTTGTCTTCCCAATAGTCATGTGCCTCTATCCCCCATCTCTCTTTCTACGCTCCACCGATCTCCAAGCCTTCTGCCAATGCTTATCGCCTCCTCTACCACTTTAGGTGATAATACTCGGCTCAGTGTGGGTGGGTATCGAAAAGAAAATTCAAAGGGCTTGCACTCGTTTTCCCATTGTTCCCACACAATGAGTTCCATGTTCTAGTTGATAGAAAAGCGTTCTTATTTTTGTGGGATGTGAGCTTATGTTGCTAAGGGTTGCACCCTTAGTCTTCTTTATGCTTGTTCCAGCATCTTTTTTTTAAAAAACCTCTACTTTTCTTTCCGCAATTGCATCCTTTGGTGGCACTTCCTTTGCTGAGCTTCAAGTCTTGGAGAGGGTGGTAAGGGGACTTTCTCTTCCTCTTGTTACCCCTCCTTGAAATCATGTTCTACTTCACGAAGTGGTATCTGTTGCTCTTCTTCTCTCACTAGCTCTTGTGGTCCCAACTGCTCCAAATACCCCATCAATTCCATCTCTTGAACTATTAGTCCTTCCCTTAGCAGGTACTCCTTTTTCTCCGGTTGGCTTAGCCTCATTTTTCGTTCATGCACTTGGACACATAGACCATGCCTTATGGCCCAAGGAAAGTGGGACTATTGTAGGCACAAACATTGTCAATGCCTCTATTCTCTACTTCTTGGGGTCCCACCTTGATTCAACATCTGTAGCTTACTGTTGTTACTCTCTTCATTGTTTAGTTATCGCAACTCCTCCACTCAAGTCCAAGGCTATTTCTTGTACCTTATTCACTAGGTATTGCACCCAAGCCATGAGGATGCTAGCATCCACTGTGCTAGTGACACCTTGGGTGGTTGTGGGAGTTATGGGTTGGGGCACAAGAGCAGGGAGGATTGGATAAAATAGGTCCTTGCCTTTGCCTTCTACCATTGGTGGTGTGATTTTATGTACTTTGGTGTTGGTGCTTGGGCCTTCTTCCCATGGTGGGCTCATAGCAGCTATCTCGTCTTCTCTCATGGAAGGCTGTTCCATTGACATACGAATGGCTTGTGCCAAGTCTTCTTCTTCCTTCCTGTGTAGCTCTTCTATCTTTGTTTTTGCTTTCCTCCTCTCTTCTTCAGACCTCCTTGATTCCACCTGCACACTCTGTAATTCTTCATTTTCTTCCTTGGTCATTCTCTTCATGGTTTCTAGCTGTTGCTTTTGAGGAGTCTTCTTGTTTGGATTCCTACGCTGCCCTCCTTGGTGAGATAGTGTCTCTAGTTCTCGTCCCTCACTCATTTTCCTTTTGCTTGATTTCTCTTACTCCTAGGGTGGTGATCTTTCAAGTGTCTGCCCCACTTCCTCTTTACCTTTTGCCTCTCCCATAGCCTCTTGGATGATGGTAGTTAGCACCCCACCAAACCCCATAATTGATGCTTTTGATGATGATATCTTCCTTGCCATTCTAGCTTGTGGAAGCTAGCGACTCCTACCCATCGGTCTCGTACCTCTGGCTAGTGTCTTTGCCAAAGCTTCAATGGTTTTTTGCATGCATCCATTCCAATTCACTTCATCCAGGAACTTGTCTACAAGACTCTCTAGCAAGGGCACTCCAATTTTGCTCATTAAGGCGTTCTATCTTTGGCTAGAGAACAAAGTGTGGATCATCTTTGCTTGCAATTTGACTTCAACATCTAGGATATTAGCTAGGGTGATGCCATCATTGGCATGATCTAGGGATTTATCCATTCCCAACATGACCTAGACATCCCTTTTTGGTTGCCTCTCTACCTTGTTGACCAAGCCCGATGCTCTCTCCACCATCTTTGGGCTCAATTCCACATCAACCCTGCGCCATCTTCTTCTTGTCTTACTGTTACAATGTCGAATTTCTGTTAGCATCGAAGGTCTATAGGAAATCTGCACACTTGTAGTAGTAAACAACTTGTCCAACCTTCTCCAAGTATTTTTCCTGATTGCATTGGTCGACAAGCTGCTTCACTCACGGGTCTTCCATGACCACGTCGTCCAAGTTCATGATGTTCATGAAAGAACTTGAACCAGTTGAAGGCTTTGATTTCTGCGGCGGTTAGGCTGTACTTCACATGTTCTTCTTCTGTGAACAAAAGCTTACCTTTGTCTTGGCTTGCCATCATAGATTGCTATTATGATGCCACAACTTACCATTAGTTTTCTCGAGATAACTCTTGCAAAATGATAAGTTGATGATGAGTGTAAGCTATGGAAAGGCAAAGTTCTTAAATACATAATAAATACTTTTCCTTCAACTAATCCACACAATCCAAAATAAATTATGACAATTTTCCTCAATCATAAGTTGTTTTTTATTCTTTCAAACATTGGTTGAGGTTTGAGACATGTTTTGTTTTCCACCTTACCTCTCCCCCCCCCCCCGCCCCCCCCCCCCCCCCAAGAGAATGATGTTGATTGCAAGTGATGGCCAATATTCTAAAGGAGGTGGAAGCTACATAAGTAGGGTCATACTCAGAGGTTTGTATGGCACATCTCTACTTGGAAATTTTCATGATTTGATAGCCCTCTTGTTCCCATCTAAGATTGAGAGCGTACCATTTATAGAGAAAGAAGGAGTCAATGATGGCTAGCTTTTTAAGGTCTTCTACCTCTTGGCTTGTGGCGCTGAAGACTTTTCTCTTGCTATAGGAGGTGATAAGCCTTAATTTACGAGCTTGCTCATGAGAAATCTTAGTGGCAATCAAGTCCTCAGCTACCATGGGGACTTTTATGAACATGAACTTGGATTCTTCCCAAGTACATGGCATCATGTGTACATCAATCATAAAGGCTCATCTAGGAGGCCTATGTCTAACCGTTCATAGCTTTTAGCAAGCATTGTGAAGGTAACCTCCATGAATCAAATGCATGTGACCAAGTCATCCCTCGTGTTCTCAGCTGATCAAATTCCATCATATGTATAGATCTCTGCTCATAAGAGAATCTAAGGCATGCAAGAGGTTGGGGTTTGATTGGGCTAGATAGCTCAATGGGTATGGTGTCTATCATTGCAGTTGATCCTTAGGATGCGAGCTAGCCACTTGTGTGAGGAGCATGGTTTGGGGCTCAGATGTTGGGCTTCTTGCTTGTCATGAAGCCATTGGGATAGTAGCAGCATTAGGTTGGATTGGTATGGGGGCAACCAGTTGCGATTTTGGTCGGTAGACCTATCGAGGTTTGATGAGCTTGGTTTTTGACTCAAGTGGTTTAGCCAGTTTAGGTGGCTCAACAGTCTTTGGAGATGGGCTAGTAGAGCAGATGGTTACAGTGTGCATGTGTACTACTCTTGGGCTTAGGTACCCAAATCTAATTGTTGCCTTCATAGTAGCCTTGTGTGCGCAATAGGTCTATAAATACCCCTTGTGGATTGACTATTCATTGGTTTCTAGAATGCCAAATGTGTCTCCTATGCTTAGGACATGATGTTTGGGAGTTATAGGTCCATGCACAGTGGCTCTTGGATGGCGGTGATTTGTCATTTAGCTACTCATTTTAGCTATTTTTCAATGGTCGTGGTGGCATTTTCCTCAAGTTACGATTGGTCGGTCTTTGCAAGGCGGGATGAGTCACAACCCCTTTCCTTAAACTCTATGCTAGGTACAACTATTGGTAGCATTCCAAACTTGGATGGAGCTAGGCTACTCTTACTAAAAGCCATTATTATCCTCGCATTACCAATGGTGAGGTGAATGCAGTGCGAGTTGTACTCAACATTGCAATGTGCCTACTTCTTAAAATTGCATCCTAGCAACAATTCCTTATCTGTGGCCTTGGTGTTAGGTAGCACATAGAAAATCATGGGTAGGCTTTCACTCTCAATAAAGACTACTACTTTGCATATCCCTAGATGAGGGTAGGATTGTCCCCCAAATGGGTTGATCGTAGTGTGGGGTTTGTCACATTTTCGCTCAAAAATATTATTGAACTTGACTCCCCGCATGCCGTGTAAAACCTGTGCAAGATTATCTCCCACATCGTAATTATTGGCAGCTTAATCTGTACCCCACACGCGCAAAAATGAGACCTCCACATTGTGAAATCGAGGCCGGGGTGGAAGACCGTAAAGCCATGGGGAAACACCCTTTTTGAAGGGGTAATTGGATAAATTTAAGTCAATTTTCTTTAATAATTATCCCTTCCCCCAACTGATGCATGGCTGGAGGAGAGGGAGTGTGGGGAGGAATGGCCTAAGGTGGAGTCATGTGTGGGAGCATGAGGACGGAGGGGCATGCCTAAGCCACGTGGTGGCTACCATCTCCCCCCCTAAAGCTATAAGAACCCCCCCTTGTGGTCAAGTGAGGAGAGGATAGAGGAGGAGGAAAGGAAACGTTGTCGTGCTGTGAAGAAGACCCCCTAGCTGCCATGCTTGCTACCACTGCCATTGCCATTCCGCCGCCACCACATGCCTGCTGCCGCCATTGCAACACTGTTGTCGCCCTTAGCTCCACGTTGCCGCCATCGAGTCAATCTCCCCCATTGATCGTCATCTTCCCACCAAATTACTACCCTTCCACGTCTTTTGGATAGGACAGAAGCTCTTTAGAAGCTTCTAAAGGCGAGGATATCTTTAGTCCATATCTTGATGACTTCATACTTGTCTTCTTCGATGATACCTTAGTCTACTCCAAACAGGAAGAAGATCATGAACCCCAGCTTCGGATTGTCCTTGAGACAATGAGGGCACACAAGCTTTATGCTAAGATGAAGAAGTGTGCATTCTTCAAACGTCAGATTGAATATCTCGGATTCATCGTGTCAGCGAAAGGAATCTCAGTGGATCCAGCGATGTTCTGGAATGGCCAATACCAACAACTGTCAAAGAAATACGTAGTTTTCTTGGTTTGAGAGGGTGGTACAGGGTCTTTATAAAAAACAATGCTTTGATTGCAACGTTTTTGATGGATCTACTAAAGAAGCAAACATCGATTGCATGTTCAACTGTTGAACAATCTAGCTTTGATAGATTAAAGCAAAGTTTGGTATCAGCATCTATCCTAAAACTTCTGGACCTTGGTAAGGAGTTCGAAGTAGTAACTGATGCTAGCACGCTTGCCTTAGGATATTTGCTTATGCAAGAAGGACATCCTGTAGCATACTCTTCAAGGAAACTGAAGATCCATGAGAGGAATTATGCTACCCACGATCTAGAGTTGTTAGCTGCCATCCATGCTCTAAAGATTTAGAGACACTACCTCTTGGGTAACAAGTTTACCCTGGTGATAGATCATAAAAGCCTCAAGGGTATCTTTACCCGGAATGAGCTCAACATGAGGCAGCGTCGGTGGATTGAAGTGCTGGAGGAGTATGATTTTGAAATCAAATAATGGCCTGGAAAGGAGAATGTAGTTTCCGATGCACTCAATCGCAAGGCATTCCTTAATTCTCTAATCTTGCAAAATCCATCAACAACTAGATCTCTAGCCACAAAGGTATCCATGCCAAACAACCTAATACTTGAGCTAGCTAGAGAAGAAGTGTGCCATGATCCAACCTATCAAAAGATGCTAAGGGAGATCCCTATCAAGGATCAAGACCCGAAGCTGTAGGTTAAGTATCAAGAATTATCTATCAATAGTGGGCTTGTCTACTATAGAACGAGATTATGTATACCGGCAAGCCAGTCACTCAAGCAAAAGATACTTTGTCAAGCTCATGATTCCCCTTTCTCAGGACATCCTGGCTATGCCAAGATCCTCAATGCAGTCATGAAGAGCTACTATTGGGAGAGGCTTAAAGATGACGTTCTCAAATATGTCACTGAGTGTTTGTCTTGTCAACGTATCAAGGCCGAACATGTCAAAATGCCAGGAAAGTTGCAACCACTTGACATTCCCCAAATGAAATGGGAATTCATCAGTATGGACTTTGTTGTTGGTCTACCCCAAGTTTAGGGAGGATACAACTCCATCATGGTCATGGTAGATATGCTCACCAAGGTTGCACATCTTATTCCTGTTAAGACAAACTATAAAGCCTCTGACATTGCAAGCTTGTTCATCAAAGAGATATTCAAACTACATGGGTTGTCTAGAAGAATCATTAGTGATCGTGGTTCTCTCTTCACATCACACTTCTAGAGAGTTATCTTCGAAGCCATTGGGACTCAACTCTATTTTAGTACATCTTACCATCCCCAAATCATATGCTAAGGGCACACTGCTGCTGTGAACCAAAAAGGTGGATTCAACACTTGCCACTGGTTGAGTTTGACTACAATGCTTCTTACCAACAAAGCATTCAGATGACCCCTTTTCAAGCATTGTATGGGCATGACTGTTGAAGTCCTCTAAACTTCTTGGATCCAACCATGAGGGTTGAAGCTTCAAGGCAGATGCTAGAAGATATGGATGACCAAATGAAGTCAATAAGATAGGACATCCAAGCCACCAAGGATAGACAGAAGGCATATGCAGATTTGAAACGTCAAGATAGAACCTTCGAGGAAGGAGACATGGTCTTCATTCGCGTACGCCCGAAGAAGAGTTCCCTATCTTTAGGTGAGTGCAAGAAGCTAAGTCTAAGGTACTGTGGACCCTACAAGATTCTCAAGTGCCTAGGACCCAATGCTTATAGACTACAACTCCCTGAGAACCCAAAGGTTCATAATGTATTTCATATCAGCCTATTGAACAAGTATGTACCTAATCCTAGCCATGTACTTGATGATCAACAAGTTGTAATGCCTAGCCAAGGAGTCCTTGAACTATGGACTGATAGGATCTTAGATGTAAGGGAGAGACAATTGAGATCCAAAACCTTGAGAGAATGCCTCGTCCAGTGGAAAGATTATCTTGACGAGGATGCCACTTGGAGATATCTAGAATACCTTCGGCCAGTTCTAGTGGTCATGTAGTCAGTGTCTATGATGGCTTCTGGTTCAAGTATTTCAGTCTGTTCCTCTCATAAAGGTGGGTTTTCATAAACAGGGTGGATAGGTAATTGGCCTCTAAATGGTCTCAATAAACTAATGTGAAATATATTATGAATTTTCCAATGAGATGGCAATTCTAACTTGAATGCATTATCATTAATCTTATGAATGATTCTAAATGGTCCATAAAATCTAGGAGCTAATTTGACAACTGGATGTCTATCTACACTTTGCAGTCTACGTTTTTCTATTCTAAGCCAAACATAATCATCAACTTTGAAATTCATGGCTTGTCTTTTCTTGTTGGCTTGTTTGGTATATGATTGTTGGGCTTTAGCAATCATATCCTTAACCTCATAAAAAATACTATTATGCATAGTAGCAATAACATCAGCACTCTGTATTCTATTAGACAAAGATGCAACAGGTGTAGATAATCTATATCCATAAATGACTTCAAAAGGTGCTTTCTTTGTAGATGTGTGCGGTGTGTTGTTGTATGCAAACTGTAATAAATGCAAATGAGTGTCCCATGTCTGTGGTTTAGAGATAGTATATGCACGTAAAAGATCTAGAATGGTGCTATTTGTGGCTTCTATTTGTCCATTTGTTTTTGGATGAAATGCAGATGAGAAATCAATCTTTGTGCCTAGATTTGCAAACAGTGTAATCCAAAAATTGTTACAAAATCTAGAATCACGATCTGAAATAATCACTTTTGGCAATCCATGGTTAGTAAAAACAGTTTTCAAAAATAACTGTGCTGCTTGTGATGCTGTTAAAGTTTTCTTACATGCAATGAAATATGCTTTCTTACTAAATCTATCTACAATTGTCCAAATCATGTCATGGTTAGATTTAGTAGTTGGTAAACCAGTAATGAAATCCATAGAAATATGTTCCCAAGGTTTAGATGGAATAGACAAAGGCATTAGTAATCCATACTGTTTACCATGATGTCTCTTTATTCTTTGACAAATCAAACATTCAGAAACAAAATTAGATACATCTGCATCCATATGCGGCCAATAAAAATCTTCAGTTAACATGCGTAATGTAGATATGATACCTCTATGACCTTGATATGGGGGACAATGAATTTCATTCAAAACAAAAGATCGGAATGGAATAGTAACACACAGTCTCTTTTCAAAAAACATAAATCCATCATTATATGACAATGAATCAACAGGAATGAAATTATTTTGAACTAATTTTTGCCAATCAGAATGAAAAGTAATATCCTGGTGATATGTATCTTTCATAGCAATCAAAGAATCAAAAGATATGACAGAAATATTATGAATTGCAGGTCTTCTACTCAATGCATCAGCAACTACATTTTCTTTTCCAGGTTGGTATTGAATGATAGGATGAAAGCTTTGAATGAAGGAAGCCCATTTGATATGACGGTCAGAAAATTGGGGTTGGCTAAGTAGATGTCTAATGCTTTGTTGGTCGGTCTTTATCATGAATTCTGAACCCATTAAATAGTGCTTCCACTGTTTTAATGCTTGTACAACTGCTAATAGTTCTTTGTCATAAGTGGAATATTTGAGCTCAGAGGGTTTCAGCTTAGAACTAGAATATGCTATTGGATGATTGTCTTGCATTAGTACGGCTCCTATTCCTGATCCACTAGCATCGGTCACAACTAGAAAGAATGGTCTATTAAAGTCAGGCAATTGTAGAACAGGGGCATTGGTTAATGCACGTTTCAGTAAGTCAAAGGATTTCTGCTGAGTTTCAGTCCATTGATAAACAATTCCTTTCTTGAGAAGTTTGGTTAACGGTAAAGCAAGTAATGAAAAATTACGTACAAACTTCCTATAGAAACTAGCAAGACCAAGGAATGAGCATAATTCATGCACGTTTTTAGGAACAGGCCAATGCAATATTGCATCAATTTTCTTAGGATCAACTTTAATTCCTTCTTTTGATACAATATGACCTAAATATTCTATTTCTGTCTTAAAGAATTCGCCCTTTTCAGGATTTGCAAACAATTGATTTTCTTTCAGTAATTGAAAAACTAATGACAAATGCTCATAATGCTCTTTTTCACTTTGACTAAACACCAAAATATCATCAAAGAAAACAATCACACAATACTGATATTTTAGAAAGATACGGTTCATCATTCTACTGAAAGTAGTAGGTGCATTAGTCAATCCGAATGGCATGACTAAGAATTTGTAATGGCCAAATTGTGTTCTGAATGCAGTCTTAAATATGTCGGATCTATCTAGCCTCACCTGATGATATCCAGACTTAAGGTCAATTTTACTAAATATAGAAGATACTTGCAGTTTGTCCATAAGGTCATCAACTCTAGGTATAGGATACCTATTCTTGACAGTGATCTTATTTAAAGCTCGGTAGTCAATACACATACGATAGGTATTGTTCTTTTTCTTGACTAAGAGTACAGGTGCACCGAATGGAGAACTGCTAGGTCGAATTAAGCCTCTATTTAGTAATTCTTCAACTTGACTCTGGATTTCTTTTTGCTCTATTTGATTGTGCCTATATGGTGCTTTGCAAGGTGGTTGTGTACCAGGGATTAAATCAATCTTATGGTCTTCTGGACGTGAAGGTGGTAAACCTGGTGGTAGGTCTTTTGCAAAACAGTCTTTAAAATATGCAAGAAATTCCTTATGCCTAGGGTGCATATGATTTTCCTTTGCTTGCAATTCATTCACCCAAATGAGATATGATTTAGTACTCTTGCGTAATGCATGTTTTGCTTGAGTATGCAAAAGTAGTGGAAAAATATTAGATGCATGCATACCATATAATGTAATAGATTTTCCTTGAAAATTAATATTCGTTGTGTGTGTGGAATAATCTATATTTGGATTATGCTGGTGTCTCCAAGGCATTCCTAAAATAATGTTGCTTGACTGTAATGGGACAACTAAGAAATTTCTTCTTTCAATGTATGAACCAATTTGAATCTCTAAATCTTGTACTTCTTGTGTACCATTGTACCTAGTGCCTAGAAATGCAGCTTTTATGCGATAATGCGTAGGTACATTTTGTAATTTCAATTCCTTTACCAATTTTGCTGAAATAAAGTCATGAGTACTACCGTCATCATGCAAGATAGTTCTTTCCTTTCCATGCACCAAACATTTCATAGTCAACAATGAATGTGGAGTAGGTATACCTGGTAAAGTGTCGGAAGTATTAGTAGTATCATCCTCATCTTCAGTGAAATCCGGCATATCCTCATGCTCGTCTTCGTCCATGGCTCCAAGATAGTTGATATGTGCTGGTGGCTTCTTTGAATGACAATTTGATGCGAGATGCCCAGGTTGGTGACACTTATAGCATACTATTGGCTTGGCTTTGGTTACATTATTTGCAATGGCTGGAAGTCTGGGTACATTTGGATTTGCTTGCGGAATAGGCTTAGGATTTGGATTGACATTGGAGGGTAATGCAGGTGGTTTAGGCCAATTCTTGCGGAAAGATGGTGACGAGAAACGACCTGGATTAAACCTTCTAAAATTGGAATTGAATTGTTTAGATCCATAATTACCATTGGCTTGGAATTGTTGTGGTCGTCTGTCTCTTCCGCGTAACTTATCTTCAGTGTCGTGAGCTAGTGAGATGGCGTCTTCAAGGGTAGCAGGCTTGAACATGTTCACTTCAGCGTAGTAATGTCCAAGAAGTCCAAACATATACTTCCGCTTATGTGTCGTCTCTGGTACGTCTTCAAGCATGCGTAGCTGTAGGAGTGCATTCCAAAAACGCTCTGTATACTATGGAATAGGCTCACGATCCCGTTGTTGAAGTAAATCCCATTGCTTGATAGCCTTCTCATGAAATTGCGGTGGAAGGAAATTCTGCATGAACTTCTTCTTGAAATCTTCCCAAGTAGCAGGACATTCTATGCTCTTGCGTACTATAGTCCACCAAAGTGATGCTCTGTCTATCAGATGATTAGTAACACACTTGATTTTATCTTTTTCTAGATAGGTTTCCTGATGGAAATAGTCATCAAACTAGCTAATGAATGATAAAACAGTCTTTCCTTCTCGTATGCCATTGAAAGTGCGAAATTTGAAACTTCGTTTACTTATCTTTGATTCCTTGTGAATGGTTTGTGCTTCAAGAGTGGCGTCGATGGTACGTTGAATCAAATCTTCAGCTTGAGGTTCTTCTTTGTTGGTGGACGCTCTTTGTAATTTTGTCGATTGCGCTTGCAATGCTTGCCTAGCCCTTCGTTCTTCTTCCAATTGTAGCATGATTAGATCCAGCTTTTGTTCCATGGTAGGCTCAGGTAGGTCGTCTTCAGCCATAGGATCATCCATATGTGGGGTTGTCATCCTGTAAAACTCAATAAACCTTTCTCACTCAAAATCAGGTTAGCGGGATGAGCGTAGCTCAAATTCGGGGTTACAAGGCATGTATTTTTGGGTATTTCTTTCTCAATTTTCAGAAAATCTGCAATATTTCCGTCTTCGTTTGCTAAAAATACTTCAGCGGACCTGTAGATAGGTAGAACACCTTGCCATGAACAACTTTCCAGTTCAGAGTTTTTGCGTAGGAACAAGCCTTCTAGGAGTTTTGAGCACTAGTCAGTTCTGACTCCAGTTGACTAGTCTGACTTGCAGAGTTGCAGACTTAGCCGACTTGCAGAGTTGCAGACTTGCAGAACTTAGGCCGACTTGATGAACTTGCAGGACTTGATTCCAATCGACTTGCTGAACTTGACTTCTGGTGCGCAGGACCCGGAGTTTATTGACTTGCTTGTTTTGTGTGACTTGAATAGCTTAGCTTGCTTGACTTAAGGAAATTAAGCTTAAAAAGCTTAATGAGCAGACGTCATCAGATTTCGTGGAGGGGGGGCCGTTTTTTTCCACGTCGCGAAAAACGCTGGCCTCCTCTGATAACTCGATGTGAAATTTTGAAGCTTATTAAGCTTCTTAAGCTTTCTCTTAAGCTTTTTGAAAGAAGTAATGAGAAAAATAATGAAGCTTATCTCTGGTTTTTCCACGACTTGATGAAGGAGATAGATGCGTGGTCCTCCGCTTGCAGAGCCTGGTCCTTCGCGATTTGACAGTAGAAACAGGGGTACTTGATCGCCAGAAGTCTGCCTGTATCGACGGTTCGCGATGAGATTGACTGTAGAGCCTGATCGTTCCTGGAGCTCCGCCTTCGCTCGAGATTGGTAGCGATTGGAAGCTCTTGATCTCTGCTCCGCTCTGATACCACTAGTGCGCAGATCGGTCGCAGTATGCTCACGTGGTGAATCCCGGAAGGTCCCCAAGAACAATGAACTCTACCTTTTTGCACAAAAAACAATGTAAAAGCATGAACGACAAGAAGCAAGAGACCAATTGGGTTCAATCTCCCCCCATGGCTTATGTGAGCGCTTCACAAAGCATGTATTTTATGTATATTTCCATCTTCATGCTCAATAATAGCCCAATTTACAAAAATGTGACAAGCTTTTAGCTTTTGAGTTTGCTTTCTACAAAAATAGAAAAATAAAGCTAATGGACGGTGCCCAAAGAGTCTGGCACGCCCAATCTCAATGTCCAAATAGAAATAACATATCCGTGCACATAGGCGCATACAAAATAATAATCAATAATCAATGTCTCAATAGACATAACAAAATATAGGCGTGGCGCCTATCAAAATATAATCCAAAGGTTGAATACTCGCTAGACTCCAATGCTTTCCTCCGCCATTGCTGCTATCTCTACACATCAGCTGAAGCATTCACAATCGTTAGTAAAATAATACAATTAAACCGACAAAAGTGAATACCTAGCAGTCTTCAGCTACATAAATAAATCAACTGGTTAGAAATAAATCCTAACCTTAATTTATTACGAGTGCGCACTCTAAACTCATAAATGTTTATTAATTTAATATGCATTTTGCGGAATCACCCGCTATGGAATCACCCATGTACACACTAAATTAATGAAACGCCCGAAAAGGACAAGCGTCCCCATCAACTTCTCGCACAAAGAATCCTCTTTGTGTATGAGCCCTGGTCATCTAAATTTACAGAATCCACCGTAAAACCTCACGGAATCCACCATGGAATATGCCTCCTGGCATCACAATTAGGGTTTTGAAACCCTAGGACCGAACATTGTCGGCCTAGTACAATTAGGGTTGGGTGTAAGAAGACACCCCAAACCCTGCATCTTGTCTAAACATAATACCTTGACCAGGAAAGGCCATTCAATGGGTGAAATGATCCCATGGGTTAGGTGCGACACTTGTGTAACAAGTTGCAATGTCGCGCGGCCTTGTGGTTTAATCACAAGAGAGATTTGCCACTCCTTGGAACGAGGTTGGCAAGTTCTAACGTAAGTCTAACTTGCAAGAGGATGAGTAGTCATCTTGCTATATCTCCTTGTTTGGGCTGATTTGCCAAGTTAAGGGAAGTTATGTATTTGCTTGGTAAGCAAAGGATCAATCAATTTAGAGTGACTGGTCGCCAGGATCTACTATTAATTTATGAAACCTAAGGTGTTGGTTAAGTTGGGTTGACAGGGTATGACCCTAACCCAAGGACAAAAGAGTAAACAAACAAACCCTTGGGGGATCTTGCCAAGTCGCAATTGATCCCGGATCGAATGCTGGATGCATTCGAAGATAAGGATTCACTCCTTCGCAGTTGGCCAAATAAACGACCACTCGATTGATTGTTCTTGTAACAATTTAGGAGCATTGTTTGCATTGTTTGCTCAAGGAACTAAAAGATAGAAAGTTAATTAATGCTTCAGGTTGAAGGCCTGAAGGGAGAGGCAGCATCAGTTACCCTTGACTGTCTGCCTGACCTTAACCAAGAGGGTTGTTAGCTGCGCCGGGAATGTGGACCGAACCCGTCACGAGAGGTTTCTCCGTTGGGCGCTACTTGGAGCAGGAGGACGCTTGGGTGCCAGGGGGGGCTCTGGCCTAAAATCCCTTGCCTTTCGGGCCCTGCACAAGAGGCCAACACATACTAGTCTACAGGTGAAATCTTGGATTAGTAATCCCTGTGGATTGCTGGATAGCCTTCGGGCGGATTATGGATTAGCCTTCAGGCAGATTATGGATTAGCCTACGAGCTGGATTATATGATGTTTTCCAAAGATAAATAAGATCAACTGTTGAAAAGAAAATTGTTTGACACTGTTTTTCTATGTCAAGTGCTAAGAATTACGTGAAGGAACTGGTGTCTAACTGGATAATTAAGGAAGCTATTTTATGCGTGTCCAAATAAATGTGGTAGGTAATTAGACAACTAAAACAACCCTGAGGAAAGTGCGGTGGATGTGGCCATGGGTCCCGTCCTACAGATGGGTGGTCCCGGTTGGCCGGGAACTTTTCTCGAAGGAAATGAACAGCAAGGAATGTTGACCTAGAATCTAGGTTACTAGAACCCCGATTTATGCTGTTTTAGGGGAATGGAATGGGACTATGCCTTATGGGCAAAGAGGTCGAGCTTTGCATCCCTCTCGTTTCCCATTCTCCTTGAACCAAGTGTAGCATGAATCCGCTTTGACCCTGACATTTCTGCGTAAAGTAGTTCACCTGGGGTTCGACGCTACTACTGTTCTAGGAGTTTGACCACTAGGAAAACCTTGATTCAGGTCGGTCCTAAGTGGGAATGGATGGAATACTTCTGCTACATGTGATAGACTCGGGAAGACCTAGATCGCAAACCCCATAACATTCCATGGGAGTGCCAGGGGCGGAGCTTTCTAGAGTCTCTCTCCGATGGGCTGCTAAGACGTGTCCTGAAAGGGAACAGGTGGACACATTACAGGGTTGCAATTGGGTCTAATGAATGAGAGTCCAATGCTCGTGAGTAAGGATGTTGAAGTCAGCTCCCTCGTTAATGAGTGCATCAAATGTGCATGTCTTTTGAGTAGCGATTGTGATTTGTAAATAACCACATTCTACTACCTCCTCCTTTGTATCCTCAATTTCTATAATGGTGGCTACACGTACGTTGACTGACGATTGCAGCATTGGCAGCTCGTGTAATGGATGGGTTGGTGGTAGTACTTCTTGAGATGACTACCGTTAGAGAAGCCTATGCCCTCTCCCTCTAAAGTTTTGAGCTCTACATTACCTGTTCGACTAATCTTGCAGACTTTGAAAGGCCCTAATCTCTGAATTTCATCTTCAGCTTCTGGCCCTTCACTGAGTATAGCAATACTAGGTCACCTTGCTCAAAGTCACATCGTTTGACATGGTTGTGCAACAAAATATTGCATCTTTTCTTCTCATAAATTAGATCATGAGTAGCTAGAAGTCATGTCTCAGAGAGATTCTCTAGCTTTATTAAGTATTCAGTCCATGCTTTTTTCCCATCCATCACTCTTGTATTGCTACTCTCAAGCTAGGGACGAAAAAATCTACTGACAGGATCATTTCGATTCCCTAGGTTAGCTTGAAGGATGTTTGCCCAACTGCCATCTTATAGGCTATCCTATAAGCCCATAGTGATGCCATGAGTTTGTTATCGTGATTGCGACTATGCCATGCAGAGACTACCTTGGTCAGGACACTCACTAGGATCTTGTTTGTGGACTCTGCCTCATCGTTAGCTTAAATGATAATTTCTATGAATGATCAAGAAGGTGGACAGCAAGTGGGAAATTACTTCATTAATGAAGGGAATGCCTTGGTCACTAACTAGTTCAATGGGTCACCTAATCTTAAGATCACTTGCTCCCAAAGGAACTTACCGTGGTTCTAGCATCATTCTTTCTCGTGGCTTGAGCTTCTATCCATTTTGTAAGATAGTCAATTGTCACAATGATGTATTTGGCTTGGGAGTAATATGCTACAAGACCAATTGGACCAATGAAGTCAATGCCCCATTTTTCGAATGGTTGGCATGCTATGATTAGGGTTAACTCCATCCCGTCCTTACGAATAGGAACCTTAGTCCTTTGAAACTCATCACAATGCTTTAGGAATTTAATAGATCATAGAATAGGATAGGATATCACAATTAATATTGTAGCACCTTGCGAGCCATAGTATCTCTACTAAAGTGTCCTCTAGCAAGTTCGCCATGTGCTTCAGTCAGCACATCATGCATTTCATGCTCACATACACATCTCCGCAAGAGGCCATCGTGCCCTAACCTATAGAGTTGTCTGATGATCAATTGATAGGGTTGAATCTTAAGAATAAGGCACCTTAGCCTAGCCTTCTCAATAGGTCTCTTTGGTAGTTTTGATCTAGGATCTAGAGTATCTTGTCAACCCAATAAGGCATCAAATTAGCTATGAATAAATCCTTCTCACTGAAAACGCTAAAAAGGCGTGCATTGGGTAGGTCATTTGTAATGCCTTGTCCAGCAACCTCTCTTGTGGGTATATGGGACATGTGATCTATAGTTTTCTTGTCCTTCTATACAACCACATAAAAGTCAAACTCTAAAAGAAAAAGCAACCATCGAGGTATGTGTGTTGAGAAATGTGAAATCACATCCACCATAGCCTCTTTATATGGAACAAACAAGGCGAAGAAACATACTACAAATAAAGCCTTAGACAAGGTCATGTATGAATGGTTTATTAAAACCACGGTTGGTGATTACCATGGTCCCTTTCCACTTTTCTCCACCTACCAATACCACCTACTGTAAGCCTATAAAAGATACTCATCCCCACACTCATTCTATTAGTCGTTCTTATCAGTTGTACTTGCATTATGCTTGGATAATATCAGTTGTTATTCTTTGTCAATGATTATGCTTCATTATGATTGTTTATCTGCTCTTTAGTGATCATCCATAGCATGCATTCTCAATATTTTAACACAATATTAGAATGGCTTTTAAGTTAGTGAGTCATCAGGCCACTAATTGAGACATTCCAGTTTGAATTTTTGGCTCCCTCCACTTTTCCATGAATCTCTCACCTACTTCCATAGCTACCCAGCTTCAGTGGAGGACATGAATCTCTCTGCCTCGGTCATTTCAACTCGTGCTTCCTTCTAGGAAAACCTTTCTTGACTCTAGGCCCTCCTCCATGTCACTTCAAATCCCAACATTGTTGACTCCATGCTCCATCATTGCGCCTTTTCTCAGTCACTGCCCAGATCTGCGCCATGTGTATTCGTATTGTTTACTCCACCTGCACATGCCATGATGTTGACAGCCATCATGGGGCTTTCAAAGCCCATGAGATAGGCTCTCTATCCATGTAAAAAGTTTTGAAAATGATCGAGTCTATGTGCTACAATCAGCAAAAAATCAGACGGCTACTAAAACCCTAACTGAGAAGCCATAGCTCCTTCAACATCAAGATTCTATTTCCTTTCATTTTCTTAGTTTTTAGTCAATTGGAGTTGTTTTCCACTTGGGTTAGAGTTATTACTCAGTCCCTAGTAACATTTGAAGCACCAAACCAACAAGAAGATACAAGAACAGTGTCCATTGACACTCATCTAATGCTTTTAGCACTTATGTCATTTAACACAATCAACTTTGCCTTTGATCAAATTAGATTTTTTTTTTAAACTCTAGCATCAAATCAAGGAGGGGAAGACTCGGATTTGCAAGATCCTAAAGATTCCAAGTTCAAGGGTATAATAGTCACTAAATCACCTAGTATCTCTTGATACTAATCACCTAGTGCTTCTTGGCACTTGTGCTCAACAGAAATTTGGATTTTTTGGAGCTGATTTGCTACTGATCTTGCAATCTCAAAATGGGCAAGGACTCACCAACATCCCGATTCTTTAATGGTGTTGGATTCCATACATGGCAAACTAGAATCAAACTGATCCTAATGAAGAAAGGCTTGTGGTCAATCACAAGTGGTCAAGCAAAGAAACCAAGGGAAGCTCCACTTTCAGTCATATAGGATAAAAATGATAATAAGGCTCAAGCTTTTATCAAGCTTGAACTTGATGAAAGCTACATTCATCATGTTGATGACTGTGAAATATCTTACGCGACATGGAATCGATTAGAAACCCTATTTGGAGCTTATTCAAAATCCTCAAAATATGGTTTATTGATTTAAATTTTTAGGCTCGACATGCAAAGTAATATCTCACTTGCAACTTATTTGAATTATATGGAAAGCTTGTTGACACAACTTGCAGGAATCAACTTGAAGATGGATGAAGATATTTGCATTGGAGTGCTTCTCAAGAGCCTTCCACCTAAGTTTGATAATGTGTCTACCACATTAACTAACATGCCAAAGCCGAAACTTGTGGACATCAAAGCCTCTCTCCTGGAAGAGGAAAAGAAGATCAAGAACAATGGAGAAACAAGTATCCCAAGAGGAGACCAACAACTCCTCTATGTGAAAGGGAAGAAGAGCGTAGTCTGTGACTTTTGTAAGAAAACTGGGTATATTGAGAAATTTTTATATGCTAAGAAAAGGTCTCAAAGAGCATAACTTGCTATAGCCAAAGAAGATAAAGACAATATGGAAGAAGAAGGAGAAGAAGAATCCCAAGAACAAAAGGATAGGACTCACCAGTTTCTCTTTTGTAGCTCATTTTCTGATAGACTTTTTTAAATTTTAACATGTGGATTTTCCTAATGTTCCCACCATAAGCTCCTATACTCCTCATGTAACCTCTGCACACTACAGCCTCTACACACTTAGTGAGGCCTTGTAATAGCCTCTAGCTTGTATGGTTGTCTTTTTCTTCCATGTCTACACTTACCAAGGTTCTACTCACGACAGCCTCTGTATATTCAGTGTCTTTTCTAGTTGTGATTGAGGAGGTGTGTTGAGAAATGTGCAATCGCATCCACCATAGCCTCTTTGTATGGAACAAACAAGGCAAAGAAACATACTGCAAATAAAGCCTTAGACTAGGTCATATATACATGGTTTATTAAAACCATGGTTGGTGATTACCATGGTCCCTTTCCACTTTTCTACACCTACTAAATGGGATATGGAAAGGGAAGGGTATTTATTGCTTGCTAGGGTTTTTGGCCATCATACAGAGTGGCACTAATAGTAGGGTCTTACCCCTTGGGATTTGATGTGTGGTGGCTTTATGGGACTCACTAGTTGTCCTTGCATCCTGCTTATAATCTTCTTCCTCATCCGAAAACGGTAGCTCGATGGTGGCTAGCATGTGTATCCAATCTCACTCATCTTTGGGGCAAGGACTATACTTTGTGAGTGGTCCTAATGTCCTGGCTTGGGTGTCACCTTTCAAGATAGAGGAGATGCATTAAGAGAAATATGGACTCTCTTTTTTGCCCCTTAAGGGGATTCTCTCACCTCTCTCTCTCTAAAAAGAGATTCCAAAATAATATTAGAATAAGAGATCTTCTACAATCAAGCAAATCTCGTATTTGTATTTTCAATAGATTCACCTATTATTTTATTCTCAAACTGTAGGATAAGGTCACTTTTTTTCAAAATCCTCATAACTAAAAAAATACAATTCTATTTTTTATAAAAACGGAGTTAATATACGACTCTTTAATTCCCTCATGACTTTTCAACATGAAAATATATTAAAATCATTCTCATTGTTTCTTCTTAAAAGGGCAGAAGTTAAAAAACGATATAAAATGACGTACACATCATATTTTAAGTTTATTTTTTACCCAGAGATGCCTTTTTGACTCAAGAGTTTCCTTCTAAATTTTTATCATTTTTGGATAAGTATATGCCTATTTCTAGGCATTTCTTCATTCCCTCTCAAAGCTCTAGTTTTGTTTGAAATTTTGTGCTCTCTTCTCCTTCCCTCCAGAATATGGTTCTTGCATACGAATTCTTCTGAAGCAACACTCAGTACTATCTACAATACTCTCTACCCTACTGCAAGAAATCTCAAGAGTGGTTTTGATAGCATTTGTTGAAATCAAATAATCTCTATCTACAACACTATCTACCCTACTACAAGCAATCTCCCTCTTTAGTACTGTGTTATAAGATATCTTCCTCTTCAACACTCTATACTACAAGCAATCAAGTGATAATGGAGGTATCTTTTTTAACAAATCTTTGTGATGTTATTATTCTTCATAGTTGTTGTTTAATACTTAAGTATCAATTCATAGAGAGAGAGAGAGAGAGAGAGGGGGGGGGAAGAGGGAGAAGTGAGCGGGGAAGAGAGAGGACTGCGTGAGATGAACTAAGAAAATAAGTGATAGAGTGACAGAGAGTAAATTAGGGTAGAAGATAAGATGATGTTATTGTTCTTCACTAGCCAAGCTTCTGTATAAATATGTTTAAATATCTTTGATCAATTCTTCTTGAGGGAAGAGATCAAAGAGAGAGAGAGAGAGAGAGAGGGAGAGGGAGAGAGAGAGAGAGAGAGAGAGAGAGAGAGAGAGAGAGAGAATATTTTGGATAGAATAGAAAATAAGATTGAATGCTGATTAGAGGTAGATTAAAAGCTAAGATTATAGGTAGATTAGGGGTTGATTAGGATCTATCATGACTGAAATCAAGAGAAAGAGACAAGATCCAACTAGGTAAAAAAGAACACAGATATAGTGAATCAAAGGGGTGTAATTGTGTGATTTGAGCCAATCGAGAATTAGCTGCATGCTGCTGGATTGATGCTGACCTGCAGTTCCCAGATGTTTAGACGTTCTTGCTATTGATCAGATAATTGGCATCGACTCCTTAGCTTACTATTAATCAAAGGGGTGTAATTTTGTAATGTTAAAATTGGCATATATTTTTCTTTACAGGATGTAGGTGTAGGACATACCAAGAGAAAGAGAGATATTCACTTTCAATTTGATGATGAATATGCACCAATGTTCAAAAGAACTGTAGAAAGGGATGATGCAATAAGATACATGATGTAACAAGAAATAAATGTATGGGAAAAAAACGTGGACCTTTGGGTTGATGGGTGCATTTATCCACCGGATCCAGTCACTCAAAGGCCACCACAATTTGAAGGGCTTACATCATTTGTAAAGTTCGTTTGTGAAGGCAATGAAGGATTGTACGGATACACATGCAAACTTGTCACACAAGGATTAGCAGGGGTTCATGAAGCCTTGACAAATATGCAGACAAGATTACAAGGGAATGTACAGTCTTTGATGGAAAATGATAGATTATTGGCTGAGAAGGATAGGGAGATCCAGAGCCTATAACAAGCAATGTATGTCATTGAAGATGCTATGCAGGCTACACATGTACAAAATATGGAATTACAGTCTAGAGTTATGGACTTGGAGAAGGAGAATCAAAACATAAAGAGAAAGCTCTCAAAAAATTTAGAGATTGGTTCCATTTGAAAAACCAAAGAAGCACGTCGGTGCACCCAATAATTAGTTAAACCAATTCACCAATTAACCAAAGGAAGTAGACAATATCATAGACGGTCAATCTGCTACAATGAGAAATATGTTCCCTCATGCAGAGAATGATACTATTGCCAAAGTCCTAAGCAAGGATATGGTAAAAAATGCATTGGAAAATTGTAAATTCAGGGACATTGTAGATGGTATTGCAAGTGAACATCTTAGGGATATGAGCAACATGTTTACTACTATAGATGCTTAGGGATTATGTGACAAGGTGGGAATGAGTTTTGAGTCATATAGTATGCTCTATCAACAATTGGATACACGATTTAAGAAAGTCTTTAAAACTAAGCGAGTAATGCTTATGCCAAAACCATTTCACATGAAGAAGGCTCGAAAACAACTAAATGGGAAAGTTTTAAAACTAATTGGTGACCCAATACAGCCAAAAAATACACACAATGGTTCCAAAGAAGTTTCATTTTTATTGAATGAATCCAACAACTTTATATTGGATATATGTAGGGTTCAGATTGCTATGGTCAAGTTCTACATTATGTCTATGGAAGAATGTAGAGGCAAGCTTAAGTTTGTCCTCAAACATGATGAGAGTGAGATTATTAAGGGGAAAAAACTTGAACGTGTGATTATAACACTTGTGATCGAGCATTGGATCCCAACATCGATGAAAACCATCCTTTATACTTCAGTGTACAGTCAGAGAATGAAATATGGTGGCTTGTAGCATTTGAAGTACTAAAGGATGACCATGAAGTACTTTAAGTTTTTTTAAACCTCAATAATATACCTAGTGTTATTCAACAGCAAAATAATGGAGCAATTTTACACATTGACGGGTTTGGGGACTATCAAGTTGAATGGCATCTTGCAGGTGATTTAAAAACATTGAAGTGTATGTTTGGTTTATCAAATGCAACGAATGCAAAAATTTTGTGTATATACTGCATGCAAACTAGGAAGAAATGGAAAGATGGAAAGAAAGAATGGCTTGCCAAGGCAGGACAACAAGGTGCTCCAACACGTGATCAAAGAGTCATGAGAAATGGAATGCTAGTTCCAGTGGATCCAAACTGGCACCCTATTTTGGAAATACCATTAACAAGGGTTCACTTTTGCACATTGCATTGTTTGGTTAGAATATTTAAGAAGCTAGTATTTGAATATATATGCTTTGCATACAAGATGTAGCTTGTGTTAGAAGCTGATGCTACATGCGCAAGAAGGTAGAACAAGTCCTCTCTGAAGTTGGATTGCACGGGGGCCAAGTAGAAATAAAAAAGGATGAGAAAAAATCGGGAAAGAGTGGAAATATCCCTTGTAAACCATGCTTTGGCAGACCCAAGGCTAGGAATTTTATATCTCCACCTCGAGATGAGGAAGGCAATATACTTGTAAAACAACCAGAGAAGTATGAAGCATGGAAAAAGTTACACCTTGTTGTTCCATATTGGAGCAATGGGAGACGAATGAGGATTGCAAAGGCAAAAGTGTGGATACACCTAGATAGATTAGCATCTCTCTTACAAAAGTTGAGGTTTAGGAATGCTGATGCCAATACATTTAAAGGGACAGTTGCTAAATTTCATAAGTCCATGGTGGAGGCATGGACTACAAATAGTATAACACACTACATGGTCAATATTGTCATCATTACAAAAAATATATCATCATTTCGAATTAGTTTGTGTTTCTAATCTCTCTTCTTGTGCAGCATATACTTGAAGCACATGGTTCATACTTTGCAGATCAAGGAAGTTTGGCAGTATGGTCAACTCAAGGCATGGAATGATCTCATTGGCAAGCTCGCTGTGCTTTTCAAAAGGCAACTGATCATGGAGGTGGAATCAATGATTCCAATTCTATGAGACAATTATTACAATGGTGGTATAGGAGATTAGAGATACGATACGAGGAAAAAGAAAAGAAGTCCAAAACCTCTCAAGTAGAATTTATAAGTAGGGAAATATATGAAGTGAGAAAAGCAACATATGAAAACATCACAGCTAGACAATGCCATGCAAAATGGTTGGCAACCCAAGAGAGAGATGGCAAGAAATGGAGACCTAGATAAAGATAATACTTTTGATGCATTTAGAGTCCACGAAAGAGCATAGGTACCCAAGATATGACACATCAATACTCTTATCTTTAACATGAGATGTCTTGCAACTTTTTTTAAAAAATTTCAAAGGTTTGTCACTATGTTCTTCAAAGTCGATTTCAAACTATGTTTTTTAATTTTAATGTCCATTTACACCATAGTAAGTTTAAAAGTTTCGTACTTAAGTCAAGTCTCTCGTTTCATTTTTTCCCATTACTCTTTACTCTACCCTCCGCCTTTCTATCCTTCATCATCACAACCATGGCACGTTCCAAGCTTCCTATCAAGAAGGTGCCTCCAAGAGCAAGAGCTCAACACTCTTCTAAATCTAATGAGCATACTATGAGTGACAAAGGTCCCTTGGTGGCTGACAACGGTGGCCCTACTACAACTAATAATCGTGGTGCCACTATGTCCAACAATGGTGGCCCTAGTGTGGTCAATAATGATGGTTCGCCATTGTCTAGAAATGGTGGTCCACATGCTCCAATTGTTCCACCTCCCACTACTGCTTCAGCTGGTAATACACATCCTCCAACACATAAGAAGCGAAGATGGAGATTAGGCACAGCTACGCTATGTGAGATAAGGACTCGGGGAAGTTACTATATGTATATTATGTACATCATGTGCGTTCAAGGCCTATTTATAAATATCCTTATCTATGAATTTTTTTTAAATAAAACATAGCCCTGTTATATTCAATCTGTAAATAATCCCTTTATATTACACCCTTTTGTATGTAAAAAATGTATAAAAATGGTATTTTAAAAATACCTTATTTTGAACCCACGTGATACACACATATTCATAAGTAACTTACTTGAGGATAAGGAAATTCTAAAAGAGTGCCAACTTGATTATTCCTAAGGCACCATTCTCTAGGTTGGTGTGAGAAATATTGTAAGATTTGTAGTTAAGGCATCATCACAAGTTTTTTTCAAGGAACCAGGCAAGGAATGTGGGGTGATGGTCAAGCCAAGCCTTGCTTGCTCTAGCTCCAAGAAGAAAATGAAAGTTACTTGATTGATCTAATGGGTGATGGTCAAGCCAAGCCTTGTTTGCTCTAGCTCCAAGAAGAAACTAAAAGTTACTTGATTGATCTAATGGGCGATTCTCAACTTTTAGCCATTCATGCCCGATGTATCACTATTAAGCCCATAGATATGGTTCTTGTTCATAGGATCCGCAACCATAAGGATGCATTTAATCCTCGGTTAAGTTACTCATGAATATATATGTGCATCACGTGGGTTCAAAATAAGGTATATTTGAAATACTATTTTTATACATTTTTTTCATATAGAAAGGTGTAATATAAAAGGGTTATTTACATATTGAATAGAAAAGAGTTATGTTTTATTCAGGAAAAATTCATAGATAATGATATTTATAAATATGCCTTGAATGCACGTGATGTAGAGGATATACATATAGTAACTTCCCCAAGATTTAATCTTAATGTCAACAATATGCTTTGAGAAGCTACCTTGTAATTGGATCTATGTTTTTAGCTCAAGTTTGCTTGTAGATTGTAAGGATCTTAGTTTTGGTTTATCTTTCCAGTAGACCTTCAAGTACTTGATAGCAGTGGTCTACAAAATGGAGCTAAATTTTTCCTAGCTCTAGTTGTACTTGGTGCCTTGCACTATCTACCGTGTATTTTATGGTTTCGTAATGCCAAATTTGATATTTGATATTCGATTTTGCCATAATTTGCATTGTGCGTATTTTCAAGTTTCTAATTTTGAAAGTAGTTTTGTTGAGGATAAATTCAATGCGCAATTACGCACACATCAGTGATCAGTTGTTGTACATGGACTAATGCACTATATCTTTACTGTATTTAGTGGTTTGGCAACACTATATTCGATATGCGATATTCCATTTGACCCATGACTTATTTTTTGTGAATTTTTAAGTTTCTAATATTTCACGTAGTTTGGTTGATGACACATTTAATATGCAGTTACACACACTCGGTGTGGTGGTGAGTTTTCCTATTAATAGTTCAGTATAATCCAGTTAATGCATTTTCAAAAAATGATTGAACCGTCAATTTTATAAATCAAAATCTGGTGAAACTTCATCCACATGCCTCGGCATCATAAAAAATCATGGATATTAAAAAATTGGCCCTATTAGAAGTCTCTGGGACACCTGTCCGGAGGCTTGCATCTAGAGCCCTGAATTTGGGGATTCAGGGCCTCAGATGCGAGTCTCCAGACAGGTGTCCTAGAGACTTCTAATGAGGTCAAATTTCTTTGTCATAGTTGATGTACCCTAGAGGAGTCCACATGTAAAATTTCACGTCAATCGGATCACTGGTAATGTTTTTCCAAAGCCTAGATACATAAACTCAAGTTTAAGGGTTTTTTGAAAGTTTTGCTATAAGTTTAAATTTTCACCTCATTTTACACATTTCACTATTGAGTTTTGAGTTTTCTCGCCTAGAAGACATGGCATGCAACAAGCAAGCAGCCCGGAGACACCCCCTAGAAATCCTATGCACAAGCCACACGTAAAATTTTACTAGTAGGGTCTCTAGGGAATCAGGAGTATACACATTAAATTTTGCTGAGATTGGGCCCCTAGAGATTCCTTGGCCAGAGGCTCATGTCTGGGGGCCTGAATCTGCTCTCGGGACTTGATCCTGAAAAAATTTAATGTGCATACTCTCGGTGCCCTAGAGGCCCTGTTGGTAAATTTTTAGGTAAATCTGATATATATATCTTTAGCACACTCCATGCATAGTGAGTCTGACACTGAACTTGTATGATGCAGGACATTGTCTATATAGATGAATTTCGATCTAGACAAGGTGGCTGATCTGGTAGCCAAGGAAGGGTGTAGGACTTGGCATTGAAGGAGTATATCGGCCAGCTTGTGAGTGACATTATTGTATTCCATAATACATGCTCTCTAGCTTTTGTTGAGAAATTCATGAAGTTGAGGGCATTAACGAAGGATGGGCCCTTCAAGACTATCCCAATGAACTCTAGCTTGGAAAAAGTAGTGTTGCTTCGGCGTTCGAAGCGCCTCTACTTATTCTCTAGTACTAGGTCCCGGCCACGTTTTTCCATGGTGGCCCGTGGAATGGTTGCTGGTGTTAACGACCCCAATGTCATTAGGCAAGTACTACTAGGGAAAAATGTATTACTGCCTATAATCAAGAATAGCTCTGACCATGGGGAGTCTACTTCAAAGAAGCCTAGGAGAGAGTAGATGCACTTAGTCCAAATGATATCTCATCACCAATGTAATGTAATTTTTAATCTTCTCTTGAAGTAATGAAAATTGATATTTGTTGGATTTGCGTGCAATGTAGTTTGTTATACACGTTGTTTATTATTGTTTTTTACTTGAATGTTATGCTTATTTATAGGATTTATATGCAACACGATTTGTACCTTAAATTTAATACGTAGTTCTTTATCGAGTTTATACGCAACACGTATTCGTTCAAACGTATGTAACGATAACTCAAAGATATAAATAAAACAAATAACAAGTGAATAAACAAAAATAAGATGCGTCAAAAAATTTGTATTCATATTCATAACATTTTACATGGGATCCATTACAACTAGGGTTTTACAAAATCTCTTTTTGGAAGCTACATTTCGTATATGTTTTAGTAGTACACCCCTATCATTGTTAATCTCCGCAAGGACATCGCCGGAAGAACCTCACTATCTGCAAATCCCTATCGGTGATGGTGACCCTCCTTGCATGCATAGCTGCATAGACCAAGTCTCCAAACAAGTCGATGACGTAAGCTTCGACAGCTTCCTGTAGTGCAAGGAGGGCTTGGGCAGTCTAGTGATTGGGTTGTTGCAAGCGTGTTCCATTTGGGAAGTGCCTCTTCCTGTTCTTAATGAGTATGCCTTCCATAATCTCACGCACTAGCTTCTAGTATAGAGCCTTTGGTATTAGGAGGTGCGTGGTCTTCTGGTAATGGTGGAACTTACGAAGAGCCAATGTGCATGGCTTCCATTGACGCTTTTGATGCTAGTGTGGTGGTGGAGCTAGGGGAGGATAAAATTAATATGACAATATTACCTTCTCAGCATCATCTATGTGCTGCTGCAATGAAGCATCCATCCTGCAACTAGGCCACCCTTGTCTCTCTCTTGGAAAGGTACTGCCTAGTTGGGTGAGGTCCAAAAATGATTTCTTGCAACCGCTCGAACTCCTTATCTGAGATCTCATACTGTGGTGCCGCATTCTCAATATGCTCTTGGATACTCATAATGTCAGAGATGCCATCGACACTCATGCCATCATATCGAGCCACCTCATCAACATGTGTTGGCGCATCTTGTATATCAAAATATATAAAATCATATGGTGCATCACACACCATGATACAATATAGCTCTTCTTCCCTTAGCTCTGAAATTTCTAGTACATCGTGCATAAGTAAATATTCCACCCCCTCGATGATGATAGCATAGAGAGAAGTGAGGAGTGGCTCATCGCTTGTCAGCATCTCAATAGGGCAAGGAGGTGGATGCACAATTGCTAAGCTTTGTGTTGGCTCTACTCTCGGACACCTCACTGTCGACGGGTGTGTCGATGTCGTATGCACTAAGGGTGTGTCGATGTCTTCCTCACTGTCCTCTTGCACCTCAGTGCATAAAACATATATGGCAAATGCTGTATCGCGCTCGATGAGATCCATTGTGGCGTGGTCCTAGGATGAGATGGGCCCTGCTCTGGTGTGGAGATGTTGCCCCACATGCACGAGGGCTCGATTTATTACCTTTGCATTTCTTGATCCAACACGTAAACTATAAAAGAAATCTATGGGGACCCATTTGAGAGTAGAGTCCGGAATAGAGCAGGTGAGAGGGTTTGCTACATCAAAGAACGATACCAGTATACTAGAGCTAGGGTCTACGGCGGAAAGTAAGCTCTCTAGACTCAAGGTCCCACAAAACCTAGGGTATATCTTGTCTCCTATGTGTGCATAGAGTGTGGAGCTAATCCATGTGGCGAAGGCGGGAGTGATAGCCATGGCACACAAAGAGAGAAGGAAGGAGAGCACAAGTGTAGGGAAGTAGAGAATGAGAGTGAAAATGAGTTTGGAGTTATAACTTCTATATGTATTTAGGGTTTTAAATAAAGATTCTTTTTTAACCCTAAAGTTTCAAATTAAAACTCTTACCTTAGTTTTTTTATTTCAATACTTTAAAGTAACCGTTAGAATTACTCATACAGACAAATGCTTTGTTCAATATTATTGTATCCTCGAATATACTTGGATCGTTGAGTATATTCAAGTCCAACTACAGAAAACATAGAAATTTTTTAAGAAAAGAAATCTAAAAGAACTTCAAAATCCCTTGGATCCAATTTAATATTTAATTTGAATAAATAAGTAGAAGAGATGAGCTACAATATATCAATTATGCAAAGATAATATTGCATAGATTATAGAACTCCTGCTTGTAATTTGATTATGATTTTAACCAGTACGATTAACTAATTACAGTACATATTATCACACGCTTGGATCATAGTAAACTAAGATTATCTAAATTGAAAGTACTGAGAAGTTGTAAAAAAGTTTATATTCATTCTTTATTTTAAAAAACTACAAGGATTCCACTAGGATATGGGGAGAAGCACTTTATTTACATATCATGGATTGCTCACTACAAATCCTAACTTTTCTATTATCTAACTTGAAATAGAAGTTGTGGAGGGGCTCATTGGATATTAATTGGATTTCTTATCTCAGAAAAGAAATGGGCCAATGGCTCTCTACATTGACCACAAAAGGATTATGATTGTTCCACAAGATAACCACATCTATGAGAGCTGTATGTGTCTCATCTCGGGTATCTTGATCCAAGTTGATCCACTCCCCTCGCAAAAGTCTCCATCTTCTATATCGAAAGCGAATACACAAAGTTTGTCCAGCGATGAAATACCTATAATAAAAATAAAAATAATGGTAAGTAAATACGAATAACACAGAAATTCATCTAAGCAAGACCTATATCAATTAAATCAAGGCATTCAAAGTAGTAAAAAAGATTTACGTAAATGTGAGATCAAATTGGTTGACCCTGTACTCAATCGTCTCATCAAAATGTGTTCTTTTGACTAGCCAAGACTCACCCAATAGCTGGCTCATCCATTCCTCGGATGGACACTTGCATTGATAAGTAATCTTTGTTTTCTTCAGAACATCACATGAACCAAACAAATGTGCAAACAATGAGAATGGAATAAACCAACTAAGATGCACATCTTTGGAGCTTGTGGTGGGTTTCATAGCACTATCGATGTCAAATTTTATATTGGACTTACATGCTCCTGACAACTCCAAGCTTCCAATCAACCATTCACCACTAGATAATGGCGGCAATGGACATTCTGCAATCTCTGGCTTTCTACTACATACAATGAATTATAAAAAATATATATTTTGAGTTGCAAGTTGACTTGTAGAGTTATTATCATAGATCAAAGAACCTATGTCTTCATGCCAAACATGTATCTTACTGCTCCAACATTCCACATTCTGCCATTCGTGCAAAGTTGATGGATATAGAGTTGTCAATAAAACAATATTGAATTAGAACACTACAAAGATTTTTAAAAACAACTCTGATGCAAAAGAATAAACAATGATAAAATTTAAAAATTTACTATTTTGTTTATAATTTGTAATGTAGTTCTTATCGTGTACAAAGATTTTTTTTTGTGTATAAACATGTTGGATCAACACTTCTATTACTCTCGGGGAAGTTACTATATGTATATCCTCTACATCACGTGCACTCAAGGCCTATTTATAAAAATCATTATCTGTGAATTTTTCTTGAATAAAAAATAACCCTTTTCTATTCAATGTGTAAATAACCCATTTATATTACACCCTCTTTTATGTAAAAATGTATAAAAATGGTATTTTAAAAATACCTTATTCTGAACTCATGTGATGCACACATATATTCATGAGTAACTTACTTGAGTTGTTATTGTACTTGTTCCATTAAACACTTTTCTAAACTCTAAAATTCTACCTTTCCAATGTTTGCTAGGGTTTGCAACATCCTTGCGTCTGACCTGGAAACTCCCTCGAGTACTTGGGTGTATCAAAATTCAATCCAACTTATAGTACTTATCACAAATCCAATTACCGCCACTATCTTTCCTATTGAAGACCTCCATTGCAAGTATGTTACTAATGTTTTTCCTTCATGAAGACATCTATGATAACCAAATAGAAAAGTTACCTATCAATATGTGTACAATTTACAAATGTTCTCTCCAAATGAAATGAAATTTAAATGGAGCAATTAAAAAAAACATTGTACTTGTAATTCTTTTCACAAAGAAGCCCAGAGATGTTGAACAAGAAGTGGACTTATAATAAAACTATTGTTCCTTCACTGACAAATTCTTAGTATACAAAAACAAAAGAAATATGGAGTCAAAGCATATATGTAATCTACATAGACTTTGTCCAAATGAGTTGAAACTTAACCATGAGCAACAGAAAAAGGTGGCAATATATATGTGGCTCTATTTGCAAAGAAGCCCAATGAAGTTGAAGAAGAATACTCTTGGAGTAAAAGAACAAAGGAAAACTCAGTATCCATATAGCTTGCATACATTTTGTCCAAAAGAGGTAAAATTTAACTATGGAGGAGCAGCAAAAAAACAAGACAATATACCTATAAATTTGTTTACAAAGAAACTGTAAGACGTTGAAGAAGAAGTTGAGTGTTCAAAATATCATTGTTCTTGACTGTAAGAGACTCCTAGAGTACCAAAACAAAAGAAATTACATGTCAGAGAATGCACATAACTTGCACAGGTTTTGTCCAAACGAGATAAAACTTTACCATAGAGCATCCATGTAACTGAACAATATACCTGTAAAGTTTTATTTAAAAAAATTTAGGACTTTGGTAGAACAATCTATGCTCTCATAAAACATGTGAAACTCACTCTGTGTTTGTGTAGAGGAAATGAAATTTCACAAGGTTTTAGACAAGGCAAGTAACACTGAGGGTGTAAAATTTCGTCAAGAAAGAAGAAGCGGGGAAAGAGATATGATAAATTTGAGTTCCGCCTGAGGAAGAGGGGGAAACTAAAAAGGGGAGAAATGAAAAGTCAATCATAAAAAATTAAGAAAATGAAAATTTGAGTTACAAACTTCTAGGAAGTGTCAGCATTTTATTCCCCACATTTCCCTTTATTTTATTACTGAGGGAAGATTTGGGCCAAGATGTGGCTAGAAGATTCATGTTACATGAATCTGGAATCCCAACTGTCTTATTGGTTAGGCCTATATTTGTTTATTCACTCCTTAAGGGGAAAAAAGAGAGTCCATATTTCTCCTAATGATATTTAAGTCAACTGGCATCGTCATCCAAGTATCCATCTCAACTCTTACTTTCTTTGATCTATTGCCTAGGAATATGAAGCCATTACCCTAGTCTTCAATTACCTGTGTGCTCCTCATCCATGGTCTACCTAGTAAGATGTCATAATCTACTCTCTTCATAATGATGATGTTCATTGAGAATTAGACACATGCTTTCAAGGGCCAGTCCTTGAACACTTCAAATGGCTTAACTTTCATGCCATTAGCCAGCATGACATTAAACATTGCAATTTCCATTGACAGCTTACCCCAAACCTACGGAACTGCATGGCTAAGTACACTAACTCTCCTTCATATGTCTACAATCCGCTTTCTCATGGCATCTCCTAGTGCTACCACTACTAGGATCGCAGGAATATCCGTGCCTTCCCAGAATGCATTCATATGCAAGGACTTAGGCACTAAGTTTAATGTGAGGCTAGGTATCTGCATGGCTGCATCACTCTCATGCAAGTTGGCTACTCCTGGTCTCTCGTCAGATCCCTCTATCCATACTTAAATTCTCACCATAATGAAGGGCTTTGCTTAAGTAGATCCCCCATTGGCAACATTACAGGAGATGATAGCAATGTCATAAGCAGGCCATTAGCCGCTTGCCTTTTGTCTTTCCCTACACTCTTTTGCTCACTGGTATTAAGCAGCTTGCCTATCGGTGGCATCTAAGCCTTGTCTTCGTGATTCTACATGAGGTGTGGATGCATGTCTTGAGTTTATGTATGTCAATGAGACAATCGTGCTCACACTAGAGAACTTGTTGATCTTGTCTTCTAGGACAGGCTCAGTATCCTTTAGATGCTCTTGAGCTTCTCTCATCCACTCCTTAACCTTGTCAACTATTTCCAATTGGGACTTTGGATTAGGGTATTGCCTAACCTTGGCACACCCCTTCTCCACTATTTTAAGTGCTGAAGTCTCACTCTCTACATCTGCCACTTGCTTCCCTCTCATTAGTGTAGTTGTGTTATCTGTTTTTAGTGTCATTTTGGCATCAACCCACTTTTTCTTCATTTGGCGAGCCTTCTTTCTTATCAAGGCCACATCAAGGTTGCTAGGTCTTGGCAATGAAATTCCATCCTATTTTGTTTGTGCTCTAGTCATGATGTTCAACGAGATGGGAGTAGCCTCACAATCAAGTGTTTCGACTCCAAACAGTCTCAAAGGTATAGAAGGTATGATGGCTGAGCTAATGGATGGTTTTCACCTAGGATATTTGGTGTATAAGTGAGTGATTCCACATTTGAGGCATCTCAAATTGGCCTTTTCTCAATTATCTTGTTCTCATTTGGGACAATGAGATGAGATATGGCTTGGGTGACCGCAAGTGTAGCATGAGATTGGGTCCTAGCTCTACCCTCCAATGTCTCTACCCCTTCCTTGACCTAACACCATCACACCGGTACTAGTCTAAAGTCCATTAAGATGGGATTTCCCTCATCATCATACGAGATGTAAGGGTTTACGTATGTCTTTTCCTCATTCAACTTCTCTACATAATGTATTGGAGCATCACTCAGTGGATGGGTCACGAAGGGTCCAAGTGGTTTAAGTATGGATGTGGGGTTGATGTCCATTTTGGGGACAACCTACTTGGCATCATTAGGCACACTAGGAGAGATAATGGATCTCCCCTTCCAAATTTTGGCGATCTATTCCCCAAGTAGTAAGGGTGGTTGTAAAGTTGTATATATGGTAATCATCTCAGCAGTCACGGCAATGCACAGCATCGTGACCAAACCTACTACAATTGGCACAAGGTCTGGATCTATGATCCATGCACTCAACTAGGAGAGGTGGTTCCCTCCACAATGGACACATTGCACATGAGGTCACACAAGTATTCTAATCATTTCTTGGAGCTTGGCTAGCTCTAGCCTTAGGTTTGCAAAGAGTCAACACTCTTTCCTTTCTCTTGGTTGCTATGACTAGATCTCTCGCTAGCAGTAGTACCTCTCTTTGAGGCTCTAGAAGCTACACTATCTCAGCTTGTGGCTCTCCAGCTCCTCTCCTCGAGTAGGTTGTCTACACATATGGATTATTCAAAGACCCTAGCTAGCACATCCCTTTACAAGATCAAGTTGCCTACCAAGGCCTTGTAGAGCTCTTCACTCCTAATTCTATTTATGAATATGGTGGAGACTGCTTGCTCACTAGTTCACTCTATGGCTGGGATTTCTTAAAGATATTCTGCACGTGGGTGACATAATCTCTAATGTCTTCTTTATCCTTCTAATTAACATTCATCAGTCAAACCATGAGGCTATCTGAGTATCCCCCTCAAAGAATCTCTTGATGAAGAGGCTCTTGAGAGTATTGAAGTGTCATGTTCAACGTCGTCTAGACTAGTGTACCATGTATGTCCTTCATCTCCAAGAAAAAGACCAAAAGGTTGTGCACATTCAGTAGGGTCCCTTAGCCCATTCGCCTCGCACACCTACTCAAACTGCTCTATGAAGCTATATGGGTCATCATCAGGATGGTACTTGTCGAGTTAATTGGCAACTATGGGTATCTTCAGTTGGCTCCTCGAATTTGGACTGATTCCTAGTCTCGCTAGCAATGAAGTTGCTAGGGTCACTGCACTTTGCTCTATAGTCACGTTGTCTATAAGTCTCTTTGTGAGAATCTCTCACTCAATGTGAGATTGGCTTCTAACGCTCTTTCCCTCTTCACATTGGGTCCTATCATATTCTAATTTTCAAGTACTAAAACTCGCTGGACCTCTCGCATTTCTATTTTCTACCTCAACCTTCGAGCTCACTACTCCTGGTTGTAAGGAGTTATATTGTGTAGTGACTTCTTGGCCAATCTCCACTCTTCCTCAAGTTCAATTATGATATCCTCAGCCAACCTACCATGATGCTCCATTTTGGTTTGTAAATCATATCAATCGTCATTTGTTGGATATCGAGTGGAAACTCTCCCAAGTTGAGTTGGTCATTTTCATGAATGGAGCTTGGTCCTCTTGGAATCTTGTTAGACTCTTGGTCCACTAGGCTATCGATCAAAGGGTAAGGTTGAGTCTCGAATCGTGTTGGTCTTCTCGTTTACTAAAAGACTTGCTTCTTATACATCATATCCTTGGTCACGCATTTGATATTTGAGGATCTTCTCCTATTAGTGGGCTTATGTATAACATCAAGTATATTTTTGCTCATGTCTCTTCATGTGAAAAGGATCATCATGCCTGCTTATCGAATTAGCATACTTCACACACTTTATGAAATTCTGCAACTCTAAAAGTAGGCAACCCTGTAATCAATCCTTTGGACTATAATAATTTTATTATTTGCATATTTGCATGTCTAATACATTTATGCTATATTTCAATATCTACAACCATTCCTTTTCCTATAGTATACATAACAACATTCATTGTAGGAATTCGAACAGTCTAAAGTGAACATCTGGCTAACTCTACTTCCTTTTGTGACAAACCTACACTTATCATTAAAGTCTTCTACAAAATCATTGTTGGAATTCGAACAGTCTAAAGTGAACATCTAGCTAACTCTACTTCCTTTTGTGACAAACTTACACTTATCATTAAAGTCTTCTACAAAATAATCTTTTGCAATAAATGGAATATGGAACCCTTGCTCTACCATTTGGCCAATAGATACTAGATTCTTTGTGATTGATGGCACATTTACTATATTTAATAGACTCTTTGTCTAGCCATCATGCAAGGATAAGGAAACCTTTTCAATGTGTAAAATTGGGTGGCATGAATCATCACCTATTTGTAGCTAGCCTAGATTTTGTAACTTTTACATCTCTCCAAACTATTCAACATGATTGATTATATGATTAGATGCATCTGAGTCGATATACCATACATCATCATATATCCCTTTTCTTGTAATAACATTCATCATATGATACATAAAAAACAAACACTCATTTTTGTCTTCATTTTATTGTGAAGACGATGGATAGCTTCTTGCTGTAATTTACCACTATGGATATCATCCTTCTTAGAATAACAATGGACTGTAATATGACCTCTTTTGCCATAATAATGACAAATAATAGTAGAATTTTCAAATTCTCTATTTTTCCATCCATCTCTTTCTCTAGAGCTCCCCATGCCTCTAAAGTTTTCATGGCCTCTTGAAACATGCATTTCACCAAATTGTTGATTTAACTTATTTTGCTAGTTATCACTAGTACATCCCATACCATGACCTCTTGAAGAGAATTTGCCATCGCTCGTTCTTGAACTTGAGTAGAATGGTTGGAGCTATTCACCATTTCTTTCAAATGAGTCACCCTGCATATTGATCTCTTCGATAAGCATGAGAGAGACCAACTCATTAAAATCCAGAAACGGCTTTTATACATATACAGAAGTGACAAATGTTTTTCAAGCCATCTCAATTTTAAGGTCACCCAAAATAGATGAAACCAAATCATCATCACCCATTGTACCAATCACTAAAGTATCTGCAATGCTCCTCACCTTAAAAACATACTCATTGATAGACATTTTTTCTTTCTTCAAGGTATTCAAGTCTTACTTGAGTTCAATCTTTCGTGCCTTTGTATTTATTAAAAGCATATTCTCAAAAATTGTCCAAGCTGCATGTGAAGTCTTCGCATTCCTAATATGTCCTAGTATAATATTGTCAATGATTTGCAAATAGCCAATAGATTACCTTTTTGTCTTTTTCATTCCATTCTTTCCACACCTTTAATTAATATATAGTCACAAGGATACTCAACTCTAGCTCTTTTCTTTCACCTGAAAGAAACTCATAAAGGCTCTTTCCAATGAGGAAGTTTGTCACATGGAACTTCCATGAAGGGCAATTGTTCTTGTCTAGCTTCTCAATGATGGGATTTCCACTATTCTCTACCATTATCACAAAAAGGATACAAAACAACAAGCAATTCTTCTGCAACCTTTCACAACAAGTACACATATATCAAGTAACCTTTTTCACAGATTGCTCAACAATACATGTAATCTACAATCTATTTGCAAATAAAAATTATGTTTACTTCATATTAAACACCTCAAAAATTACATATTTGAAATCTGTGACTTGTGCACCCACTTTTTTTATCAATACAACCGAAATCACAATATATTCTCAAACTGTTGTCCATAATCTTGTGGCTCCAAAACTGGGCCCAAAATGAGCCTAGATGCCCAAATAAGCAATGGGAAATTCCTAAAGGAGTCATCTACAAAATATATAATGCTCTGCTTGTACACTAACTCTCATAGAAATATGATATTTTCACTCTGCCTTCCTTCTCATATCTCCATAGGTACTATTGAAGAGAAAGAATGGAAGAGCTTATTATCAGTTGCTTGCTTGCTCGAATCCTTGCTTCTTTGCCTTCACTTTAGCCTTCAAAGCTAGCCTCTCTCATTGGCGCCATTGTGATACCATGTGAAGAATAGCATGTGGTGGAGAGACTTGCTTGAGCTATTGTGCCAAACACATAGCATACATATAAGAGGAAGCTAACTCAAGAACACAAGAAGAGAGACAGAGGTCAAAAAATTTTCTTGCTAGTTTATTGTTCTTCTTCCACACACAATACAATGTATACAAATATAGATAAGATTCAACCTAAAGGAAAGTGACCTACTAAGCCAAATAGTGCATAACTAATTATACTAATCGAATGGTGCTATAACTATGCTAGTTGTACATAGGTGCAACAAACTAAATATAATAAGTGATAAGTTAATGGCTATGTGAGGATCATAATGACCACCAACATGCTAAGTGTAGGCATACAGACCCATCTAGCTAGGTGGTCCATCATCAATGTCTGCACGTGTTGAGCTTGCCATCTCAACACCTTGAGACTACATATCCTAAGAATCATAATAATAGGATCAATGGTCCTAAAACTCTTGATAACACATTATTAGCAATATTCAAACAAACAACTATAAATTTACTAATACAATATCAATTTTTCTAAAATATCTATAAACATTTGATTGAGCATGATAAGAATCCAAACAAGTTGATGGAGAATAAGACAATTCCAAAAAACCAAGTATAACTTTACCCATGGAAGCTCAAATAAGGAGGCACACAACTTTACCAATGTAAGCATCTCAAACAACTAGACACATAATTTTACCAATGCAAGCTTACTTTATACTACAAAAAAGTCAAGTTTGAGATAACTTCTTGAACCAATTGAAAAGTGATTAAAAAAACTTTCCATGTCTCGAAAAAGATATTCAAAAAGTACTAAAAGAATTTACTATTTACTACACAAATAAGAGCTCAAGAAAGCTATGATATTGTGTAATTAAAAACTCATTTTTAAAATTTCCATTCAAATACTACAAGAAACAAACTAAGGAAAAAACCACTAAATGCCAACACTCTTGCACACAAGTATACTCTTGTTGAATTAACAAGTTAGAAATTTTTGTACTATGGGAGAGGAGGTAGACTATTTGAGAGAGTGAGAAGGAAGGAGAAATGGAAAGAATGGGAAAGGAAAATAGGGAAAAGGGGAAAGTCTTTTTAAATTCAAAGTAAAAGTGTTTCCAATGATACCATCTTAGTGGGGCTAGACATTGCATTATAGGCTATCTCTAAACTTAGATCTCTATCTTGTCTCTATTTTCCAAACCTTTCTTAGGAAGCAACATAATAAGACTCAATAGAGTCTAAGACTAGGGAAATAATTTAAGATTCTATGTGCCTAGCTCCTTTAGAGTGCAACCAATTATAAGTTCTAATGTATGCTCAACATTATATTCTATATTTCACTTTTAGTATTCTATATTCCACTTTTAGTATTTGCTATTAGGATTCTAGCATTGTTTGTGTCCCATGTTAGGCCTAAATGTGGGCCATACAACATGGGGCTATAAATAGAAATTGTATTTTATTTAGTAAAATTTATAGGATTATATTTATAGAAGAGGTTTTCAAATTACACTTTTTTAAAAATCCATAAGTTTAATAAAGTAAGAAGGGTCATTTTATGGCCTTATAGCATGTAAAGAAGGGGCTTTTTAAAAACCTTTTGAACACACATTGTATAGATGATTTCTTATAGGTACAACCCCTCGAGATGTATTAATGCATGTAGGTTGGATTATATGTATATTGTGTGGATTTATACATTTACATAATATAAGAATGCACATATAGACTATGTAGGTGCTTATTTTGGTTTTAATTAAATTCAATTCACATCTTATTAGTATTGAGGGATAAGTTCATCACTATTATGTCCACATATTACCTATCAAAGGTAGCTACAAGTGAAGCAAAGTGTCATAAGAACTTGAACCAAGTGAACATATATGACTTATTCAAGGTCTAATATTCTTTCCTTATTGACTTTATACACATATGTACATGTTAATTCAAAGTGTGCAAAAATGAGATGTAAGATTGTGAAAGATTACTTACTTGGTATAGGAAAAACATGCCACCAACACAAGTCACTTTAGAGCATTCACACCTTGCCATTAAAGGGGAGGAAAGTACAACTATAGGTGGCATAATTAACACGTTGTGAGAAATATTTTTAATAGGTTTTTGAAGATGAGCTTGTGAATTATAGTTTTGACATACAAAGCAAGTGAGAAATTGCTAAAGGGCATTGGAAAGCAACTTGAGAGTGTAATATGCAATTATTATTGAGTCACAAGGCTATTTCCATAATTATTCTAGTACACTAAATTTATTGCAGTCTTTTGTGTGGCCAGTATGCTACATTCACATTTACTTCTAAAATGACTCACGAGCTAACATGTGAAACATATTCAAAATCTAGGTTCATACATTGTAGTTTAACTTTATTTGAGATTCACTAAACTTTTGATGCAACTTATTTCAATATCTTTAGTAGTTTCAAACAAAGAGAAAATTTTAAATTCTCTTTACCAACATCTTGATTTCTTTATGAATGGACTCTTCTATGTTCAATATTATGTTTTACAAATATTTGATTCATTTACACATGTGACATAAGTCAAATTGTAAATGTAATGTTGTTGCATGCCTACATTCTATTACATCATTGAATGCTACATAGCTACAACATTGCAAACGTTATATTATGTTATCAATTACTATGTATCTATAGCATAAGTGCGAACAACCCTAGATAGCTAATCATAGAAGAAAATGTAATAGCAAGAGTGCTAAAGTCAGCATGATCTTACAAGATGATGAGGACTAGCCACTTGTGGGTGAAATAAACGATAGATTGGTCAATGATTATGATGAGGATTCTGTGACTCACTAAAAGGGTTTACCTTTGACCTTAACATGATGCCTACTCCAATATGGTCATATGAAGCTTTCATATATATAGATATTATAAGCCAAACAATGTACCATTTTGCTCAATATCACATAGCTTGTATGCACCATTAGATATAGAATGCAATGCGCAACATATGCAATGCCCATTTCCCAAGACATCAAGATGACTATGCTTTTGAATATGCTACAGTGCATATATGATACCCCTTTAGGCCATGTGATTACTCTCACTCTTATGTTAAAGGAGGATTTTTATGGCATTGATCATATCTTCCATCTCATCTGCCAAGCAAGGAATAATTGGGTAAGGTTGACATGATGCAAGATTATGAACAATGATACATTAAAGAGTATATTGTCCAAAATAGACCAATTACTATTTAATGTAGTATTCTAGCCATAGTACTTTTTATTTAGACTTGTTGTGTAGGAAACTACATGACTAGAGTGTGTATTGTTAGCTTATTTTTTGTTAAAATATCACCTCTATTGAAGCTTCCAATAAAAATTATAGGTTATAGAATTTTTAAGACAGATAGCTTTGACACGCTAAATTTTGTGACGTCTATACACATTTTCATCTACCATTTTTAGCCCTAGTCAATGAGACTCATTCCAAGTTTTTTGCCAAAAAATTTAAGGAGGGGAGCATAGTCATGAAGCGGGGGCATGCACTCTAGCTCTGCATAAATGTTGCATTGTGCCTTATAAGCTTGGAGCATATAAAGGCCAATTTGGATATGTTTTCATCATTTCCATTTAAAACCTTATTGTTATAAAGAGTTTATTCTCTCTCACTTATTTCTTGGGTATGTACTTTGCATGTTGATCTCATTTGCTTCATGAGACTTGTATAATTACAAGTGGTTATGATGGAGGGATTTGAGCAATCAACGAAAGATTAGAAAAAAGCACCAAATGGCACCACCAAGTCCCAATGTTAGAATATATAAAACTCTCTTAGTCCTTGGAATTGATATTTTGTATCATGGGAAAGTTATACCTCTAGTGCTTTACCCAATCATATGATGGTCCATGTTCTATTCAGTATAGGAAGCATGTCGTATCTACTCTCTCTACTCTATATTCTAACCCAAAGGTTTGATCCGCAAAGGTCACCCTTTTGCCATTTGGTCACATAAACCTCATATGACATATACAAGTCAGGACCCAACCAATGTTTGGGCTCTCACATGGTTTCTCCTCATAATGGGGCCCTTACAACTTAGAGAACCATGGATTATTGGTGGTAGCTTACGATGGTGGCACCCTACAAACTAGCTCTACCTAAGCTTGAGCCAAAGCTCACCAACATATGGGACATTGATATCAATGAAATACATGCATATGCTTTATAGTATCCCATAATAGATAAATTTTGTTTTGAAAAGGATTAGCCAATGGTTTTCCCAACTCTTTAGTGGCATCCAGAAGGAGGTTGATCCAAAGGTATGTTGGCCTAGGTAATTCACTATATGTATACCCTCTATATCATGTGCATCCTATTTATAAATATCCTTATCTATGAATTTTCCCTTAATGAAATATAACCCTTTTCTATTCAATCTGTAAGTAACCCCTTTATATGGGACCCTTTTGTATGTAAGAAATATGTAAAAATGGTATTTATAAAATCCCTTATGTTGAATCCACGTGATACATACATATATTTATGATTGACCTCCCCGAGCATGTTGTTAGGTCAACAATCTCAACTCATACAAGGCAATCCCTCCTAAGATGATCACAACCCATCTTGAGAAGCTTCGGAGGCATAATGTAGACTAGGTCAAGGCCCCTAAAATTACACTCCTTATGCCTACACCTTTTGCACAACCTCCTTCTTGACAAAGACCACCTCAAGGAAACCTTAATCCCCCATCATATATTTGAGCAACCATACTCTCCCCCTTAAGCATTATGTTGAATTAGGTAGCCATCACCACAAGCTTTAACATTTCCATGTGCACAACACGAAAATTACTATGGTATTGAACTTTAGAACATTAGCACAAACTTTATTGGCATCAACACTGATTTTCTTTGTGGAATCATTCTTCCTATTCTCCATATTTCTCTAGAGGTAGCTCGTAAGAATCTCTGAAACAACTTGGGGTTTACCTTCCAAACAAAACTTGGTGTCTTCTTGTGAATCAATTGGTTATTGCTTTGGCGAATGAACATGTGGGTTTTACTACCTATCAATAGGTGATAAACTTTGTTATAGCCTTTCCACTATTCCAACACTAAGATTGTTGGTGCTTTCTTCCTCCCTCATGCATTTGAATGTATTAGATTACTCTCTACCTCAACCTCTGCAATGTGCCATTCTCCTCAAAGCTCTCATCTACCAATTAGCTCATCCTATTTACCTGACCATCCTACCTTTTGTAGCACTCAACATGTCAGGTCCCATGTAGAACCCTACATGAGAGGAGGTGCCACATGGAGAATGGTTGGGCTATAGAAAATGTTTGAATCTGATTTTAGTTAACATATGCACTCCCACTTTACTCAATTGCTTTGAAGGAAAATTTCCTTAGTAGGTTCCCTAAGATCAATGTCCCAAAAACTTCAAGTGGAGAGAACAACCTTAAGAAGCTTTTCAATTACTTTGAAGGAAAATTTCCTTAGTAAGTTCCCTAAGATCTGTGTCCCAAAAACTTCAAGCGGAGAGAACAACCTTAAGAAGCTTTTCAGTTGATGCAAGTTAATGATTTTGCATATACATTTAGACATACTTCCATATCGTACTTTAAAAGATAAGGATGAGAACTAGCGCAACATGTCATTTGACATGTACATGCCAACAATCAGATTTAGGACATGGATGCATAAATTGTCATTAGATAATGTTTTTCCATCACACACTTTTGGAATTGTGTACATGTGGAAATTGCCCTACACTCTATATATGACGTGTCCGTGAAGCAAACGTTATACTACCTCCCTTGCTTTTCATGTGTGCACGAGGCAGAATTGGGGTGGGAACAACTGAACGATCGAGGGTTGCTACGTGCTTGAGATTCTGGTAGCAGACCATCGAAGGAGGAGACTGTGGACTTGGAGGACATTGCCGATGAGGATAGGACATCATGCAGGTTATCGTCAAGGAAGGAGGAGAGGGAGACAGGGAGAGGGGCAGCTTGGCCTTCCAAGATCTGAACAATAAGCCGCATGGGAGGCCTATTGACAGGGCTAGGGTGACAACAGAGGAGGCCGAGCTCTAAGACTTGAATGATTTCTCTGCTTTGGAGTGGCTCCTGTTCGATCGAGAGCCTCAAGGCAGGATCGATGGCTTCCGCAAGGGCGCCATCCCCATGCAGCCTTGATAGCCAAAGGAGAAGAGAGTTATCCTTGTCTTCTTCCATAACCTCGCAAATCCTCCTCCCTGTCACCACCTCCATCATGACTGCCCCAAAACTGAACACATCCCACTTATCCGTGGCTTTCCTCAAGACGAAGCTCTCGGGTGGCATGTATCCCCACGTCCCAACCACATTCGTGCTGTCAGGGACCACACTGTGCCTATACAGCCTAGCTAGCCCGAAATCCCCCAGTTTGGCATTCATATCCCTATCTAGCAACACATTGCTAGCCTTGACATCCCTATGTACCACCTTTTGCTCATTCTCTTCATGAAGATAAAGCAATGCTCTAGCCACTCCTTTTAAGATATTCAATCTCTCACCCCATGACAGGAGATGTTCTGACCTTTCATCCCCTCCTTGATTCTGGAATAGCAGCTTGTCTAAGCTCCCATTAGGCATCAGCTCATACACAAGCATAAATCCTCCCTCTTTGCACCACCCCACCAATGGCACTAGATTTCTGTGTCTCAGCCTTCCTATCGTAGACACTTCCGATACAAACTCCTTGGCCCCTTGCTTGGAGTCCTTGGATATCCTCTTCACAGCGACTTCCGACTTCCCACCTTCGAGAGGCAAATTTCCCTTGTACACGCTCCCAAATCCTCCAGTTCCCAGCTTGTTTTTCTCATGGAACCCCTTTGTTGCTCGGCTTAGTTCGTTATATGCGAACTCTCTTGGTAATGTACAGCCGTCCAATGCGAAAGACCCTAGCTGAAAATTGGTGTCTCTGAGAAACCGACCTCGCCTTCTCCTGCGCCTCAGGTAAGCTGCAGCAATAACGCCCAAGATGGCTGAAATTGTGGCGAATCCGAGGACCAAGGCGATCGCAAAGACCGTCTTCTTCTTGTTGTCAGGCACAGCTGATGCAGTCATGGAGACGTCCGCAGAGGTGCCGTTGTTGCTGAAGCTCCAGGAATAAAGGTAATACAGGACGCCAGGGAGGGGACCAGTGGCGGCAGAGAAGCCGACATACATGTAGTCAAGGAGGATGGAGGAGAGGTCGACGGAGCTGTTGGAGATAAGGGGGAAGGCGGGCTTGGGGGCGCCGGGGGAGACGTCGTGGCTGACAGAGATGTTAAGCTGTGTGCGGGGGCCGTCGTAGTCGATCCAGACGTGGGTGGGGAGGCCTTCGAGCTGGACCTCGTAGCCGTCGGAAGCGTCGGAGAGAGAGCGGTTGGTGAGCCGGAAGTAGGCCGGGGAGGCGAGCAACGAAACGGGGCTGCCGAAGTCAACGCCGACGTGGTTGCCGTCGGCGTCGTCGTAATCCAGGTTCCGGTAGGTGTCGAACTCGACAGCGAACGTTCGGTTCGTCATATTATTATCATTATTAGTACTGCTTATAGCATTCTTACTGACGATCCCCAGCAGGCCCTGTGACGAATTATCTGCAGCTGCCATCGCCGGCGCCATCACGAACGCTAGCCCGTCCGCCAGCCCGTTCAGGCCCGCCTGTATCTGTAATATGAACTGGGTGCTGAAGGACCTCGCCCTCCCCCTCTCGGCATCCCTCATCTGCACCGCCTTCGCATATAGACACCTCCCCATCCCCTGTATCGCCCCGCCTTCTGTCAGCTGGATCCTTTGTCCCTCTCTGTCAAACGACGCACCTTGGAAGCATTTCACCGGCGCTTCTGCTTCCCTTAATCCGTTGTAGGAGAATGTCGTCGCTTCGAGCGCGGCTGCCTTTGCTATAGCTAACTTCAAGAAGAAGACGAAGAAGAAGAAGAAGCTACCAGTTACCGCGCAGGTCGATGCCGACATCCCTCTTGTTTTCTCATTACTCATGAGCTCCCTTAGACTCTCTGGGGGTTGCCGTCATAGTTGCATGTAAGTGACAGAGGAAGACAAACGAAACACAGATTGAGCAACTGATTTTCTAGATCTCTGCTGTAAGGGAGAGATACAGACAGAAAAACACAGAATAACTGTCTCTGCGTTGTTGTTGGTATGCTGTATAAGAAAAGCAGATATCGGGCGATTCGGGCCGGCGGCCTCGCGGAGTCTAGAGTGGCGTTCTCATCTCGGACTAAGTCTATCGATTGACTTTGACTAAGCTATCGACACGTTGCTAAAGAAGATTAACATGTCGCTATACTGATAAGTCTTAGCGAGTGTTCATTTTTTAAAGTCCCCTAGGTTTTTTCCATTGAAGGGCTCCTGAACAAGTGCCTTTCTTGTGGAAGGGCTTTTTCAAAAATTTGACCTTCGATAGACATGTATTCTAAAATTTACATTTCTAGCTAATAGAATAGTATTTGAGAAAAATATAATAATGACTATAACATTTATATAAGCCATTTACTGGTTGTTTTTTCATGTCCATTAATTTACCAAAATCTAATACCGGTATGTTATGATGATAGAATATTCAAAACTTAGTATAACATATATGAAATGAGTACTTACTTAAGAATTAAAATTTTTATAATGTCAACACCAAAAATAAAATTGCAATGCCATGTTTAGGCTGAAGCTCAATCAATTGAGATAGTCTAGAAAGGCAACAAGATAGCTCTACAATCATCCATAGTCTCGAATGAAATAGCAATACAATCAAAGCACACCATTACTTAAACTTTCTTATATCAACTATGTTGCTACCACATTAACATTGCGATGAGCTTTTAATCCATCTCATGTAGCATAGATGGCATCCCAATCAACATTTGTCGGGTCCTTAGTACCATTGTATGAAAGAAACATGAGTTGATTCAAGCTCTCGAGTGACAATCTATTGCGATCATTGGACTTAATATGATTCATTTTGGAAAAACCTCTCTCACAATCAACCGTGCTTGCAACAATGACCAAGCATACACGCCATAACTTTTTCATCTCCACAAAGACTTGATCAAACTCAATATCACGCCCACATAATTGCCAAGCAGCATGCATACTTTGCCCTGGACATGTTCTTTTTAACTTCACCATGAAGTCTCCATACTCAAGCTTGCATGCATCAACATCAACAAGTGTCCCAAACTTTTCTAATAAGGCATCTATCCATATTGCACCCATTGTAAAGCATCCACGAACATCATGTGGATAATCCTTTGGACTAAATATCTTTGCAGCCTTAAACAACTTTATATCAATAAACCTTGCACTATCCCAAGTCACCAATTGCACACAATTATCCTTAGGTCCCAATTGGTTGTTATGAAGATGGTGCCTTTCCATAGCTCCTACATTGTTGATTGAAAAGTATGCATATCCATCTTTGACCTGCTGATAAAACTTTGTGAGATATTGTGTCCCATGACCAAAGTCCCCCAATAAGAAGCGTGCCTCAAGGATATCTATCGTAACCATAAGCTCAGTTCCTATAGAAGTAATGTCGACTTACTCAACTTGGAATTTTTTATTCAAAAGATTTAAATCATCAGCTAACAAATGAAGGAAAATTTGAATTTTAAATGAGGTGAAAAGTGTATATAACTCTACACTTTCCCTCATCCATATGCGCAATAGAATCGACATAAGTGTTACAAGCCTTTTCACCACTTGTCCTCTAGAGAGCCAGTGAATCTCATGCACCTTCAAAAGCTCAAGAACTGGTAGCTCAAATTCAGCAGCTAATTCTTTCAATTTTGCATTCCTCTTATAAGAACTATTGAACCATTTGTAAGACTTTCGAGCTGCTGCTTCTACTACCTCAAAGATAGGTAATGTAAATAATGCATCCTTAGAAGCCAATGCATCTCTATGTGCTATACAATGGACCCCAACTAAGTGTGGTACCTCTCGAGCAAATCGGGTAACTAGACCATTTTCTTGCCCAACCATTACACTACATCCATCAGTTCACTACAAGGAATTGGGCAATTAGCGACGCCGATTAGTGACGGCGGATATCGGCGTCGCTATTGGCGTCGCTATTTGCGTCGCTATTTGGCATCGCTATTGGCGTCGCATTTCGTCGCTATTTGCGTCGAAATGCGATGCCAATAGCGACGCAAATAGCGACGCAAATAGCAACGAAATGCAATGCCAATAGCGACGCCATAGGAAAAAAAGCGCGGCCGAAACCCGAGCGTCGTTTTCATTTCTTTTGCTTCGACTTTTGAGAGTGAGAGCGAGGGAGAGAGCGAAGGCTTTGTGAGAGAAGAAGAGGAAGAAGACTTGTTGCCGCCGCCGCCGCTGCCACCGCCGTTGTTTGCGAAGGAGAGGAGGAGCCCTCATTGCAAAGAGAAGCCGCCCCACGCTCGCCATATCTCATTAGTGAGTCTCCCTCTCTCTTTCTTTTGCTTGTTGAAGGTTTAAATCGTTCTCTTTTGCTTGTTTAGGAGAGGAAATGAAAGAGAAGGAGAGGGAGAGGGAGAGAGAGGGAGAGAAAGAGAGGGAGAGGGAGAGGGAGAGTGCATTCTCTCTCTCTCTCTCCCTTTTGCTTGTTTAATGTTTAAATTACTTTCTTTTTTGCTTGTTTAGGAGAGGAAACGAGAGAGTAAGAGAGAAAGAGAGGGAGAGGGAGACAAAGAGAAAGAGAAAGAGAAAGAGAAAGAGAAATAGAGGGAGAGGGAGAGGGAGGGGGAGGAAATGAGAGAGGGAGAGAAAGAGAAAGAGAGGGAGAAGGAGGGAGAGTGCATTCTCTCTCTCCCTCTCCCTTTTGCTTGTTTAATGTTTAAATCACTTTATTTTTTGCTTGTTTAGGAGAGGAAATGAGAGAGAAAGAGAGCGAGAGGGAGAGGGAGGGGAAGGAAATGAGAGAGGGATAAAAAGAGAAAGAGAGGGAGAGTGCGTTGTATCTCTCCCTGTCCCTTTTGCTTGGAGGATGTTTAAATCACTTTATTTTTTGCTTGTTTAGGAAATGAGAGAGAAAGAGAGATAGAGAGGGAGAGGAAGAAAAAGAGAAAGAGAGGGAGAGGGAGAGGGAGAGGGAGGGGAAGGAAATGAGAGAGGGAGAGAAAGAGAACGAGAGGGAGAGGGAGAGGGTGAGAGAGAGTGTGTGCATTCTCTCTCGCATGACGGGTTTGGTTGTTTGTTGTTTGAATCACTTTCTTTTTTTCTTGTTTAGGAGAGAGGGAGAGGGAGGGGAAGGAAATGAGAGAGTAAGAGAGAAAGAGAGAAAGAGAAAGAGAAAGAGAAAGAGAAAGAGAGGGAGAGGGAGAGGGAGAGGGAGGGGGAGGAAATGAGAGAGGGAGAGAAAGAGAAAGAGAAAGAGAGGGAGAAGGAGGGAGAGTGCATTCTCTCTCTCCCTCTCCCTTTTGCTTGTTTAATGTTTAAATCACTTTATTTTTTGCTTGTTTAGGAGAGGAAATGAGAGAGTAAGAGAGCGAGAGGGAGAGAGAGGGGAAGGAAATGAGAGAGGGATAGAAAGAGAAAGATAGGGAGAGTGCATTATGTCTCTCCCTCTCCCTTTTGCTTGAAGGATGTTTAAATCACTTTATTTTTTGCTTGTTTAGGAAATGAGAGAGAAAGAGAGATAGAGAGGGAGAGGGAGAAAAAGAGAAAGAGAGGGAGAGGGAGAGGGAGGGGAAGGAAATGAGAGAGGGAGAGAAAGAGAACGAGAGGGAGAGGGTGAGGGTGAGAGAAAGAGAGGGAGAGGGAGAGAGAGGGAGAGAAAGAGAGGAAGAGGGAGGGGAAGGAAATTTAAGATAATAGACGTATTGATAATGGTATGCAATGTGCTTTGCCATGGGTCACGTACATTGGTAACTCTTTAAGATGGCTTAAAAATGGTCAAATCCTTCATAATGTCCAAGTAGGGGATCTAATTGTGATATGCATAATTCATTGTTTTTGTATTAACTTTATAGGCATGCCAAATTAGAAATCATGCCAACTAGTCAACGGAAGGACTAAAAGAAAATGATACCCTAGCTAATGGTCATTAAGGTACTTCATCAAAATGAACCCAAAAGTATTGTTATAGAAGAAGAAACCCTTAAATTGAGTATAGGATAATTTCTCTCAGGTCTTATGACTATGAGTAGAATTGATTGAAATAAATTTTATTACTATAGTTATTAAATTTCATAGATGGCGCGCATTAATTTTAAAATGGATTACTTATACTCAAAGCCGAGATATAACAAATAATTATCTACCGGGACAAACAAATCCTTGAGCATGATACAAGGCCGAGATATAACATTGGAATATCTCTCAAGTACTATATACAATGCAAGATTTATGGTCAACTTGCAACTTGACGTACATCTCCATAAAGCTATCCATTTAAGCCTCGTTTGCTGTAATGTAGATAAGATGGAAAACGAAGAAGGTCTTATTGTTCAAGACCACGAGACGTATCTTAATCAGCGTGTCCCATGTCCTTGCTGTCAATGCAAGTTGGCAATTAGACGAAAATGCCGATTGTCTATAGAACACCTACGACGATTTGGCGAGTTTCAATCTGAGATCATTGATCAGGAGATTGTGGATTTTCAGCAAACGGTAATTTGAAGTTAATATTAATCATGCATTGTACTCTCAAGCTAATTGAAACCATATACAATAAGATTGGGTCTTGTTGGCAAATTTTCTATCCAAGGGGGTGATGTCTCGACCCAAGGAGGACTGCACCCTTTGCGGCCAATTAGAAGAGTTCATGGACGTGCGATGGATGGATTGCAGGAGCCAATCGACCACTCGCAAGGCCCATCTATACTGTCAATGCCAGAGGAGACAGACAACCTTCCCGACCTGCCTACAATCTTGGAGCCTGAGATGGAGGCAATGATCGATGCATTGATTCCCATGGATGTTGAGACATCTGACTCGCTTAGAGAGGAAGCATCCATACCATTATATGATGGGTGCCGAGTATCTCGGTTGAAGACATTGCTTGCACTCTTAAGTGTGCAAGCAAAATACGGTTAGAGCGATACGAGTGTGACTGAGTTATTCGAGTACCTTGCACACAGGCTTCAGTGTTTTTTTTTAAACAGTATTATTGCAAACATTTGTGTTTTTTCAAGGTGTGTTATGATTTTTTTCAGGTTATTGAAATATCATATATTGCCACTTGCAAATACCATGCCTGAGTCTCGTGATGATGCACGACATGTTTTACGGAAGCTTGGCATGGACTACAATAACATCCACGCATGTATCAACGACTGCATATTGTTTCGAGATGAATACGAGACTATGGAGACATGTCCAAAGTGTGGTGCTCACAGGTATCGATAGGACTTGCAAGGGCAAACCATCCCTCAAAACGTTCTCAGACACTTTCCACTCATCCCCCGCATAAACCACATGTTTCGCACGTCTGCCATGGCAAGCTTGACAACGTGGCATGTGCAGAATAGGTCCACGGATGGAGTTCAACGAATATCAGCGGATTCGCGCTCATGGAGCCACATTGACTCTACCTTCCCAGGCTTTGCGCGAGAGCCAAGGATGGTGTGAACCCATTCGGTCTGCGCTCGACTTCTTACAGTGTGTGGCCTATAGTGCTTGTCAACTACAACATCCCTCCATGGCTTTCTACGAAGAAAGGACATCTCATCCTTAGATTGCTCATCCCAGGCCGCTACAAAGTAAAAAATATGGACGTGTATCTTCGTCCATTATTTGATGAGCTTAAGATTTTGTGGGAAGGGGGTCACGATGCAAGATATGAGCAGGTGCGATGGTCGACGGTCAGCCAACATTCGAGCCATTCTCATGTGGACGATGCATGACTTTCTGGGATTGGGAGAGTGCTCAGGTGAGCAGACCTTTGTTCTCGCTGGTAATATCTATATTTTATTTCATTCAATCAAGTATTCACTAGGTCGTGGATCGCCTTACAGGTCTGGTTACCTCAGGTTATCATGCATGTCCACTGTGTGGGCCATAGTTAGACTCTCGAAGGTCACGAACCATGAAGAAGATGGTATATCAAGGATACGCCGCTTTCTTGCCGGAGGATCATGAACTTAGGGAAGGTTTTCTTGGATGACCTCCAGCACGTATGAACGCTGCAAGCTGGTATGAGCTGAAAATGGTAAACCCGGAATCACATCTAAATGGAATGCGACGGTTCTCAGTTTTCTACGAGTTGCCATATTGGACCCACTTATAGGTCAACCACTTGTTGGATCCCATACATATTTTCAAGAATGTGGGCAGCTTGCTATGGGACCACATCACAGGAAAGAGAGACACTATAGGGTCACGAATGGATTTAAAGGAGGTAGGTAAGATGGAGGCGCTTTGGCCACAGTCGAGTGCTGAAGGGGGAGTGCAGCTTCCTCGCGCTCCCTGGGTTTTTTCTACCAAAGAAGAGCGCATTGTGAAGCAAGCAATCAAGTCTATCCGCACTCCGACGGGTATGATGCGTTCTCTCAGGTCTGCATTTTCTAAAGATGACCAAATGTCTGGGCTAAAATCCCATGATTAGCATAAGATATGTCTGGTTTGTGAACAAAATGGATTGTAATTAGCGTGGGCATTTTGCAATTTGAAAAGTGGCCATTATTCATAATGCTTTCTCATTTGTGGCAGTTTGTCCTACTGATCGCGATCGTAGTATGCCTTACTCCAGAAATTCGCGGGGCCATTTACAAGTTGTCGACTTTGGTGCAATGGATCTCACAGAAAGAGATTAAGATGTGCTCTATTGAATCCGCAAGGCGGGGAGCAGTAGAGACGGTCTGTCTCTTTGAGAAATACCTGCCCACTAGCATGCTCACGATACAAGTTCACCTTCTTGTGCATCTTGTGGACGAAGTGGAGATTGCTGGACCTGTCCATACGCGATGGATGTTCTTCCGGGAGCGCTTCATGAAAACCCTGAAAGGCTTTGTGCGACAACGAGCTCGTCCAGAAGGTAGCATGGCGGAAGGTTGGTTGGTGTCAGAGGCATTAGTGCATATCTCACAATGGCTACCAACGGTGGAACCAGACAATAAAATGCTATGGACACTGAAGGATGATGATAGGCTGACTGGAGATGTGGTGGTTGGAAATGGGGTAGAAAAAAGAATGGATGCCTCAATGGAAGAGAAGGTGAATCACTTTTGTATGTTGCACCATGCCTCCATGGAGACGTGGCTCGCCAAGTACCAGATTGCAAGGCAAGATCGAGAGGAAGCGTGAACTGAATTCCGACACAGTATGCATCACCGACCGATTCGACATCCCGAAGGCATGGAAGAGATGCCGCGGTTTATGTCAACACGATGGTTGCATGGAGCCTTGACCACAGCATCCAGCGAAGGGACAGAGGTCTCAATGGAGGAGTGGGAGTTCTCGAGGGGATGTAGTCCAAAGGTAATGAGGGGTTTAGAATGTGTCGTATCTAAATTTGCTTGCTACATCTAATTTGAGTGTTTCAATGTGCAGTACAAAATATATAGTGCAGCATGGTTGCGCGGACGGCATTTTCGGGTGGAGCGTATTGACAAAATGCGCTCCACAATGGACTGTGGTGTCATGGTAAGATTTGAGCAAGAGAGCCGGCGACGAGCAATGGATCCGAACACGGTTGTGGACGAGATGGAGTATTTTGGAAACTTGCAAAGTATTATTACGGTGGATTACCGTAGCTTCTCCATGATACTATTCGATGTGTAGTGGTTCAAAGTGGTACTTGGAGGAGCTGGAGCAACAGTTCGACGATGTCCATCTGGATTTCTTGAAATAGATTCCGAAAAAAAATGAATGGATTTGCGCAACACCTTTGTGTTGCCGGCCCAGTGTGAACAGGTACAAACAGTCATTTGCTTGCTAATTGTAATACGACATGGTTTATGTCACAATGGTTTGAACTCACTTTGTAAGTGTTTGTGAATAGGTAATCTTCTATCCAAACCCCCGACAACCTCGATGGTGGTATGTTATACCTTCAACTCCTCGAGCTGCGAGAGTATATGATCAAAGCGATGTTCCAGGCATAGAAGAAGAAAATATGCAAATAGAGGGATCGATATTACAAGGGGTGGAGGCCACCGCAAGCTTGGAGCCCGCATCGGCTAACAATGATGGAAATACAAAAGTCGTAGAATTTTTTGAGAATGAGGCAGACTCGTTCTTTTGTGGTGACATGTCTATCGACCTTCCAGTGTATGCAGAGTTGTGTCAGGAGATTAACCTGGGACCATAGACTACTTCATTCTTGGAGAATTGTATTACTCAATTCGTTGTTTAGATCTTCCATAAAGGTAGATAAGATATGCATTTTAAGAGGGATTTTTTAAAAATGATTTATATTAATGTGCTTTGTATAGTTTAAACTGATTATTCTAACATCATTTTTTATCTGTGCAGGTATCGACATTTTCAGGATGAGTCGAGGGATGAGCGATGAGGAGTTTCAAGACATGATGGTACGCATGTCTCCAGATCAGCTCGCGAGATTCAGAGAGATGGCAGATCAGGAGCTGTCTCATTCTTCGTCAGGGCGCTCTGCTAGATCAGCTTCAGCGCAATCAGATGCTTCAGCTTCGAGCAGACGATCTCGACGCTTGCGACTTGGGCCAGAGGGAGGGACTGCGACTGCAGGAGGATCAGGGGGTGCTGCTGTGGAGACACGGTGGTGTCTCCGTCTCGTCGTTCAGCTGGAGCTGCGTCACCTCCAGGATTTGCCACACCTGTGGGGACGTCCACTCTAGTTACTCCGGCTTTTGCGCAGTCGTCGGCAGATGGTACGCCTTTTGGTGGCACTCCTTTTGGTGGCACCCCCTTTGGTGGCACCCCTTTGAGTGGCACTCCAGGAGAGGGTACCCCCGTCGGTACACCAGATGTACAGGGGTCTCCTGGATATGCCCAGGAGCGTGGACGGAGATGGGAGAGGGCCCATCTTAGGCATACTCCTAGGAGTTATGGATACCTAGTGGATAGCAAGTCAGGAGCCATCATCATGAATGATGAGGGGAGGAGGGTGATGGCCCGCATGAGGGAGTTGTGCCAACAAGTTTTTCGGCACAACGTCCTGGATCATTGGAGGAACATACCGGAGGGGAGCAAGGACTACATAGTAGCATCCTTGCACGAGGAGTTCCCGGTGCTAGCCACAGTAGATAGATTCTCTACGGGCTGGATGATGGATTGCATGCGTGCATACATGTCACATAGACAATTCGACACACGCAAGGCAATCAAGAGTGGGGCTCCAAAGCCCGAGTGGTTAGATGCAGACGACTAGCGCCGACTGAGGGAGGAGGCTACAGATTCGCCAGGACGTTGGAGTCAGCAGCGGGAGGCGGCGAGGGCACGAATCGAGGCCGGATCGATGCATCATCTTGGGAGTGGCAGCCACAGGACATATTTGGAGGACTTTGTAAGTTTCTCTTTTGTTTTGCTTATTTGTTTTTTTGAGATATTCTTTGTACTGACAATCATGTTTCTAACAGTTAGCATTTTGTTTTCTTTACAGCACTCCATTACAAATCGCGATCCGCAAGGCCTTGAGACTCGATATGCAGAGAGGCACGGTCTCAGGGCATTGATCGACCGATTGTATAGACGCGGCGGCCCTGTAAGTCACTCATCTTTCTTGTCCGTAGTTACCATGAGATATTTGAATGCATTATTGTATGGTGGATTGATATGTTGTTTCTTTTTCTGCAGAATCCGTTTGATGCTCCTTTGCAACGGGACGAGCTTTCGGGGAACGAGGATTTGTAGCTCGCCCTTGGATCCTTAGAGCTCACACACCTTTGGTTTTTAGTTGCCTGATCTATGTAGACATTTTCTATGTATTAGTGATATCGTTTCATGATTGTACCAATCGCATTTTATGCGATCATGTATTTATTTCATGTATCAGTTTTATGATTTCAGTATACATTCTTTTTGTTTGCAAACGCTTTGTATGCAGCAGTGCAGAAACTATTCTGCCCTGCCACAAATTTTTTTTTTCTCTGTTATCGTCACTATTTGCGTCGCAAATTTACTGCTCGCGTCGCTATTGGCGTCGCTATAAGCGTCGCAAATTCTCTGTAACCGTCGCTATATGCAACGCATATAGCGACGGTTCTATGGCGTCGTCAATAAGGACACTTTTTGCGACGACGGGGTCAAATTTTATTGTTTGTATTTTCGTCGCTTTAAACATCACTATAAGGTCTATATCTTGTAGTGGTTGAAAATCCTACAAGCTTTGACTTTAGTAAACCAAAGCTTTGTAAGAACTCTGAAAGGCCATCATACAATCCTTGTGCTGTTCCATTTTGTATCTTTAACAATGCAACAAATCTATTGCATACATGTCCATTTCTCTTATCACATAAATATGTGATACATATGATCATGTGGTGATCATTAGACACATCTGTGCTTTCATCCACCATTAGTGAATAAAAAGGGCTTTCACTAATCTTTGCCTTTACCTTTTCATGCAAGTATTTGCAGCATGCCTCCAAAATCATATGAGCTGAACTTGAAGAAAGATATGATGCATGCTTGACTAGGAACATATGGTACCCCAAAAAACACTAATTCTTGAATATTCTTCTGAAAGTCAAAAAGTGGTTTATTGCTAATAGCAATGAAGTACATGACTTGGAGTAGCACCTTGATCCGTGCAACCCTTTTATCCACCTCTGCTTGATCCATGATCTCCATATGTGTATCAAGGGGTAAAGTTGTTCTTTGCTCTTTCTCTGCCCATAAGAACTTTGCTTTCAAATGTTCTTTAGATTTTTCATGAACCTCCAATGATGGTCGTTGAAGAACTGTGCTACCAACATTACCAACAACATTGCTCATCTTAAAATGCGTGCACATCTTACATTGGATTCTTTGTTTTCCATATGCATCATGTATGGTCTAACTCCATGGAAAGTATACTTTCCAATGTTCTTGATACATACGTTGGCCCTTTACTTTTTTTGCAATGGATCCTTCATAGTCCAAATTTGCATCCACATGTGTCTCATATTGTTCTCTGATTTCTTGTATATTTTGCATCACATTAACATTTTGTTCCATCATGCCATTGTCATCTTCCTCATCTTCTAACCTCACATTGAGGTCCACACTCACATTCCTTGTCGGAAGGGTACATGTGTAAGAGCTTGCATGTGGAACATCAATGTCCACACTACTAGTAGGCACATCATCTCCTGACTTTCTCTTTCTCATAAAAGCCATTGAGAGGCTTAATTGTTGAGAATCCTTTTTGGGACGACCAATTCTTGTTGAAAAGGCCATAATCCCAAATGTAGCTAATGGCTGTTAACAACAATAATATCATCAGCTTAAACATCCAACAATATGTATAAAAACTTTCCACTCTCTCTAACAATCCTAGAAAGTGATCTATAGCTCCTTAGTTCTAAGGACTTAGAAACTTTCCATATCCATATAGACCATGGTGCACTTAACCAATCTAGTATCCATTCTAGCCATAATCTTGAAATACATGCCTTATTTTTCAACTAGGTTTAATCAAGACTACCTTAACCTTGTTTAAATATTTAACCTTGAATGAATTTATTGAAGTTTGATGACTCACCAGCAGTGAATTCTAAATGACTTGGAAGATAGTAAACTTTCACCCTGGATCTACAATGGATTAAGTCTGCACTCTTCAACTTCTCCAACAAACTTCAAGGATGCTCCATTGAACCTTTTCAAACCACATCAAATCCATAGGCATTAGTTAATAAGGACAATTAACAATGTTATATTTCTCCATGAATTCATATAAGCATTGTCTAATAGCTACTCAAATGTAACAACAGCCTACTGCATGAATAAAGTATCTACGTTGTACATCATATATATATGATATACTCCATATTACATAAGTATTAAAAAAAAAAGATCTTTTGTGTTACCTAGTACCAACATTACATAAGCCTACTAGTGTGAAGCTTTGGAATTTGGAAATTGAAATATTGCATAGTTGATGCCAGGAGGCATATTTCACGGTGGATTCCGTGCCACGGTGGATTCCGTGAGGTTTTACGGTGGATTCCGTAAACTTTGATGAACGGGGCTCATACACAAAGTGGATTCTTTGTGCGAGAAGTTGATGGGGACCCCTATCCTTTTCGGGCGTTTCATTAATTTAGTGTGTACATGGGTGATTCCATAGCGGGTGATTCCGCAAAATGCATATTAAATTAATAAACGTTTATGAGTTTAGAGTGCGCACTCGTAATAAATTAAGGTTATGATTGATTTCTAACCAGTTGATTTATTTATGTAGCTGAAGACTGCTAGGTATTCACTTTTGTCGGTTTAATTGTATTATTTTACTAACGATTGTGAATGCTTCAGTTGATGTGTAGAGATAGCAGCAGTGGCAGAGGAAAGCATTGGAGGATAGCGAGTATTCGATTTATCATTTATATTTTGATGGGCGCATACCTTAGGCATGGCGCCTATATTTTGTCGCTCCTATTTATTGAGGCGTTGGATATTTATTTATTATTTTGTATGCGCATGGACGCACGATTATGTTATTTGTGTTTTGAGAGAGAGAGAGTACGAGAGAGATACACAAGACATGCTTCCAAAGAATGATTCATATTGATGTAGAGTTAGTATATATAGGTGAGACCCAAGTCAAGTGAGAGATTATATATATAGTTATAACATTCCCACTCAAACAAAGGTCTCTGGCTGCGAGTGAAAAAACCCTTGGGGAGAACAAGGGAAAAACCCGAGCCCCTACACATACCTACGATACAAAAATGATTTACTATAAAGTTTTCTTGAATACAATGATACATGCCTCAATCAGTGAGACAAGAACTTGGAACAATACCAAGTGCATGTCATATCCATTAACAATTACGTAATTGGCCATGCCTATATGTTGAGAGAAAACAAATAAGATGAGATCGCAGAATTTGCAAACCATGATCAAGACGAGCGTAGTTGAGACGCATGACAATCAAAATAGGGATATGCACGTAAGAACGACGAAAAGTATTGAGTGACTAAAAAGAAAGCCCGAAATAGAGAGGCATAACGTGCAAGACGAGATGACGCATATAAGAAAAGTGCTATTTCGGTCGAGCAAAGAACGTGAACGATAATAAAACATCTCTAAAAATAGCAAGATGTTTGCTTGTCGTAATCAACATCATTAACGAAGACGAGCGATTAATAAACTGTAATTGGGGATTAACGAATGGTAATTAGAAATACAGTTTTAAATAAAGAATCGCAGATTCGAGCAGAATTGCTGTCTTGAATCTTGAACTGTCATAACTTTTGATCCATAACTCCGATTGACAAGCGGTTTTAACAAGATTCGAGAGCACAACGAGAGCTACGCACTTGGATCTGGTTTTGTTTTTAAAGAAAAAATTAACTAATACTTCTAATTTGAACAAGTTCATGTATCAAATCATCACTTGTGCAAAGAATTCAATCAAGTATAAACAATGAAACAACTTATCTTCCTTGTTGTTGCTACGCATCCATAGCTCTGATACCATGTTGAGAGAGAGAGAGAGAGTACGAGAGAGATACACAAGACATGCTCCCAAAGAATGATTCATATTGATGTAGAGTTAGTATATATAGGTGAGATCCAAGTCAAGTGAGAGATGATATATATAGTTGTAACAATTTGTACTTGGACATTGTATTGGGCATGCCAGACTCTTTGGGCACTGTCCATTAGCTTTATTCCTATTTTGTGTTAAAGCAAACTCAAAAGCTAAAAGCTTGCTATTATACATTCTTTGTGGAGCACTCACACAAGGCATGGGGGAGATTGCACCCAATTGGTCTCTTGTTCATGTCGTTCATGCTTTTTACATTGAATTTTGTGCAAAAAGTAGAGTTCTATTGTTCTTGGGGACCTTCCGGCATTCACTACGCGAGCGTATAGCATCTCATCTGCGCACCAGTGGTATCTGAGCGAAGCTGAGATCAAGAGCTTCCAATCGCTACCCATCTTGTGCGAAGGTGGAGCTCTTGGAACGATCGAGCTCTACGGTCAATCTCGTCACGAACGATCGATACGGGTGGATTCTTGGCGATCAAGAACCTCTGTTTCCATCATCAGACTGCGAAGGACCGGCCTGCAGCAGCGGAGGACCACTCCTACATCCTCTTCTTCAAGTCGTCAAGAAACAGAGATAAGCCATATTTCTTGCCAAGTTTAAAAGCTCAAATCTTAAAGTTACAAAGCTTAGATTAATTAGAAGCTTTAACAAAGCTTCAAAACGACTGATCACGAGGACAAGAGGACGTTCTGATCGCTGAAATTTGCGCCAAGGACATATTCATGTCCTCAAAAACGACGATTGATTAAGAAGCATAAAGCTTCTTAATCCTCTAAGTCATTTAAGCTCACTTAACTATTCAAGTCTTCAAAGTTCTCCAAGTTCAAGTTCTGCAAGTCAAATAAATCAACCAAGTTCTGCAAGTCTTGAAACTCTGCAAGTCACATAAGTCTGCAACTCTGCAAGTCACATAAGTCATCTGAAGTCAAAACTGACTTCTGCTCAAAACTCATAGAAGGGCTGTTCCTGCGCAGAAACTCCGAACTGCAAAGTTGTTCATTGGAAGATACTCTTCGCATACGCAAGTTTGGTGAAGCATTTTCAGCATACGAAGAAGGATAAAACACAGATTTTTCAAAGATTACAAATCCCGCAATAGTCGAAGACGAAGATTGTGAAAGCCACACCCAAAAATATATAAGCCTTGTATACCCGATCTTGAGCGACGCTCATCCCGCTAACTTGATTTTGAGAGTGAGAGGTCTTTTGAGTTTTGCAGGATGACAGAACCACATATGGATGATTTAATGGCTGAAGGCGACCTACCTGAACCTACGATGGAGCAAAAGCTGGATTTAATTATGATACAATTGGATGAAGAACGACGAGCTAGGCAAGCATTGCAAGTTCAATTGGCTAATTTACAAAGATCGACTACCGACAAAGAGGAACCTCAATCTGAAGATATTATCTGACGTACCATCGACGCGACTCTCGAAGCTCAAACTATCCGCAAGGAGTCAAAGATAAGTAAAAGAAATTTCAAATTCCGTACTTTCAATGGCACTCGAGAGGGAAAAACTGTTCTTGCATTCATTAGTCAGTTTGATGACTACTCTCATGAGGAAACCTATGCAGAAAAAGACAAAATCAAGTGTGTCACTAATCATTTAGTGGATAGAGCATCTCTTTGGTGGACTGTGGTTCGCAAGAGTATAGATTGTCCCGCTACCTGGGAGAATTTCAAGAAGAAGTTTATGCAGAATTTCCTTCCTCCACAATTTCATGAGAAAGCCATAAAGCAATGAGACCTTCTTCAGTAACGGGATCGTGAGCCTATTCCTCAGTACACAGAACGCTTTTGGAATGCATTACTCTAGTTACACATGCTTGAAGATGTACCTGAAGCGACACACAAGCGCAAGTATATGTCTGGACTCCTTGGGCATTACTATGCTGAAGTTAATATGTTCAAGCCTGCTACTCTTGAAGACACAATTTCACTAGCTCACGACACTGAAGACAAGCTGCGAGGTAGAGACAGACGTCTACAACAATTCCAACCCAATGGTAACTATGGATCTAAACAATTCAACTCAAATTTTAGAAGATTTAATCAAGGTCATTTCACTTCATCATCTTTCCGTAAAAATTGAGCAAAACCACATGCTTTGCCATCCAATATCAATCAAAATCCTAAGCCTATTCCACAGCCAAATCCCAATATCCCTAGACTTCCTGCCATTGCAAACAATGTAACGAAAGCCAAGCCTATAGTATGTTATAAATGCCACCAACCTCGACATCTAGCAGCAAATTGCCATTCAAAGAAGCCACCTTTCCATATCAACTACCTTGGAGCAATGGAAGATTAAGAAAATGAAGAAATGCCTGATTTCACAGAAGATGAGGACGACACTACTACTCCTTCGGATACTTTACCAAGTATGCCAACTCCACATTCTTTATTGACTATGAAATGTTTAGTGCATGGAAAGGAAAAGATTATTTTTCATGATGATGGTAGTACTCATGATTTTATTTCTGCAAAGCTAGTAAAGGAATTGAAATTACAGACTATACCTACGCATTATCGCATTAAAGTAGCATTCTTAGGCACTAGGTATAATGGTACACAGGAAGTGCATGACTTAGAAATTAAAATTGGTGAATACACTGAAAGAAGAAATTTTCTAGTTGTACCACTACAGTCCAGTGACATTATTTTAGGTATGCCTTGGCGTCATCAGCATAATCTAGATATAGCTTATTCCACACATTCAATTAATATTAAATTTCAAGGAAAACATATTACATTGTATGGTATGCATGCATCTAATGCTTTTCCACTGCTTTCGCATACTCAAGCTAAACGTGCATTATGCAAAAGTAGTAAAACTTATCTCATTTGGGTGAATGAACTGCAAGTTAAAGAAAATCATATGCATCCTATGCATAAAGAATTTCTTGCACATTTTAAAGATTGTTTTGCCGAAGATCTACCACCTGGTTTACCTCCTTCACATCCAGAAGACCATAAAATAGATTTGATTCCTGGTACACAACCACCTTGTAAAGCATCATATAGGCATAACCAGATAGAGCAAAAAGAAATTCAAAGTCAAGTTGAGGAATTACTAAATAGAGGATTGATTAGACCTAGTAGTTCTCCATTTGGTGCACCTGTTCTGTTAGTCAAGAAAAAGAATAATACCTATCGTATGTGCATTGACTATCGAGCTTTAAATAAGATCACTGTAAAGAATAGGTATCCAATTCCTAGAGTTGATGACCTTATGGATAAACTGCAAGGATCTGCTATATTTAGTAAAATAGACCTTAAATCTGGTTATCATCAGGTGAGACTAGATAAGTCTGACATATTCAAGACTGCATTTAGGACACAATTCGGTCATTATGAATTTTTAGTGATGCCTTTCGGATTGACTAATGCACCTGCTACATTTAGTAGAATGATGAATCGTATATTTTTGAAATATCAGTATTGCGTTATTGTCTTCTTTGATGATATTTTGGTGTTTAGTCAAAATGAGAAAGAACATTATGAGCATTTGTAATTGGTTTTTCAGTTATTAAAAGATAATCAACTGTATGCAAATCCGGAAAAGAGTGAATTCTTTAAAAAAAAAATTGAGTATTTAGGTCATATTGTATAACTGATGGAATTAAAGTTGACCCTAAGAAAATAGATGCAATATTGAACTGGCCTGTACCTAAAAATGTCCATGAGTTACGATCATTCCTAGGTCTTGCTAGTTTCTATAGGAAGTTTGTGCGTAATTATGGGTTCAGAATTTATGATTAAGACCGATCAGCAAAGTATTAGACATTTACTTAGCCAACCCCAAATATCTAACCGACATATCAAATGGGCATCCTTTATTCAGAGTTTTCATCCTATCATTCAATATCAACCCGGAAAAGAAAATGTGGTGGCTGATGCATTAAGTAGAAGACGTGCCATTCATAATATTTCTGTTATATCTTTTGATTCTTTGATTGCTATGAAAGATACTTATCATCAGGACATTACTTTTCATGCTGATTGGAATAAATTAGTTCAAAATCACTTGATTCCTATTGATTCACTATCTTATAATGATGGATTCATGTTTTATGAAAAGAGATTATGTGTTACAGTTCCATTCAGATCTTTTGTTTTGAATGAGATTCATTGTCCTCCATATCAAGGTCATAGAGGTATCATATCTACTTTACGTATATTAACTGAAGATTTTTATTGGCCGCATATGGACATTGATGTATCTAACTTTGTTTTTGAATGTTTGATTTGTCAAAGAGTTAAGAGACATCATGGTAAACAGTATAGATCACTTATGCCTTTGTCTATTCCGTCGAGACCACGTGAACAAATTTCTATGGATCTTATTACTAGTTTACCTAATACTAAATCTAACCATGATATGATTTGGACACTAGTAGATAGGTTTAGTAAACAAGCATATTTCATTCCATGTAAGAAAACTTTAACAGCATCACAAGCAGCACAATTGTTTTTTAAAACTGTTTTCACTAACCATGGATTACCAAAAGTTATTATTTCTGATCGTGATTCTAGATTTTGTAACAACTTTTGGATTTTACTTTATTTGCTAACCTAGGCACAAAAATTGATTTCTCATCTGCATTTCATCCTGAAACTAATGGACAAACAGAAGCTACTAACAGGACTAGTCTAGATCTTTTACGTGCTTACACTATTTCTAAACCACAGACATGGGACACACATTTGTATTTATTACAGTTTGTATATAACAATACACCACACACATCTACAAAAAAAGCACCGTTTGAAGTGATTTATGGTTATAGATTATCTACACCTGTTGCATCTTAATCAAATAGAATTCAGAGTGCTGATGATATTGTTAGTATGCACAACACTATTTTTGATGAGGTTAAAGCCATGATTGCCAAAGCCCAGCAATCATATACCAAACAAGCCAATAAGAAAAGACAAGCAATGAATTTCAAAGTTGATGACTATGTTTGGTTGAGAATAGAAAAACATAGACTACAAAGTGTAGATAGACACCCAGTTGTGAAATTAGCCCCTATATTCTATGGACCATTTAGGATCATTCATAAAATTAATGACAATGCATTCAAGTTAGAATTACCACCTCACTAGAAAATTCACAACAAATTTCATATTAGTTTATTAAGACCCTTTAGAGGCCAATTACTTGTACACCCTGTTTATGAAAACCCACCTTTGTTAGAGGAAGAGACTGAAATACTTGAACCTGAAGCTATCATAGATATTGACTTTATGACCACTAGAACTGGCCGAAGATATTCTAGATATCTAGTCAAATTTAAGAACCATCCTGTAGAAGAAGCCCAATGGATGCACACTAGAGACTTAAATGCTTTCCCTACTCTGTTAGCTCCACATTGAGCTAATAGCAATTGAGGTCAATTGCTATCCCACCCCGGGGGTATGATGCCAGGAGGCATATTTCACGGTGGATTTTGTGCCACGGTGGATTCCGTAAACTTTGATGACCAGGGCTCATACACAAAGTAGATTCTTTATGCGAGAAGTTGATGGGGACGCCTATCCTTTTCGGGCGTTTCATTAATTTAGTGTGTACATGGGTGATTCCATAGCGGGTGATTACGCAAAATGCATATTAAATTAATAAAAGCTTATGAGTTTAGAGTGCGCACTCGTAATAAATTAAGGTTAGGATTGATATCTAACCAGTTGATTTATTTATGTAGCTGAAGACTGCTAGGTATTCACTTTTGTCGGTTTAATTGTATTATTTTACTAACGATTGTGAATGCTTCAATTGATGTGTAGAGATAGCAGCAGTGGTGGAGGAAAGCATTGGAGGATAGCGAGTATTCGATTTATCATTTATATTTTGATGGGCGCATACCTTAGGCATGGCGCCTATATTTTGTCACGCCTATTTATTGAGGCATTGGATATTTATTTATTATTTTGTATGCGCATGGGCACACGATTATGTTATTTGTACTTGGACATTGTATTGGGAATGCCAGACTCTTTGGGCACTGTCCGTTAGCTTTATTCCTATTTTGTGTTAAAGAAAACTCAAAAGCTAAAAGCTTGCTATTTTGTAATTTGGGCTATTATTTGAGCTTGAAGATGATTAATACATAAAATACATGCTTTGTGGAGGGCTCACACAAGGCATGGGGGGAGATTGCACCCAATTGGTCTCTTGTTCATGTCGTTCATGCTTTTTACATTGAATTTTGTGCAAAAAGTAGAGTTCTATTGTTCTTGGGGACCTTCCAACATTCACTACGCGAGCGTACAGCATCCGATCTGCGCACCAATATTAGGTCAAGAGGTGGACTAAAGCTCGAGAAGAAGAACACTTGATCGGGTTGAAACTCCGAAGTTTTTTGGAGGCATGTGGGAGTAAACCTACTATTGGAGTTCCTCATCACCTAAAGGCTAAAGGCTAAGACCTTGGAAGTTGGAAGTTAGAATGATTGTACAAGTAGGAATATTTGAGGATTGTATCATTATGGTGAGTCGTGACTATGCTTAAGCCTTAAGAGAGGGACTCGGGAGGGAGCCTGGTGGGCCGTGGCCCAAGCCGGCTACCCGGCGCCCGCAGCCCCATTGCCCAATGCCCATTGGTGACTCGGTGAGTCATGAGTCACGATTCGTGACTGCCCAGTGTCCAGTGGCCCACTGCGCACAAGCACAATGCCAAGCTACCGCCGCCTGCCCACGGGCGACCACCCAATGCCCACAGGCCACTGTCCAGACTCGAGAGTCCACACCAGCGCCACGCACGTTGCTCCAGCCTCCGCCACCTGGCACTCAATGTCTTAACCACCGGTCCCGATTCCTCACTCGCCTCCCCCGAGCCCCTCCTGAGTCCTACTTACTCTATAATCGCGATTCGCTAGCAAGCTTATTGGAGCTTAGAAGACTGACAGGCGCCGTTGGCGGACTAGCTACAGGCTATAGCCTACCTAGTACCAAGCTAGTAGCTACCCAGATGAGTAGTGGGCCGTGGCTTGCAAGGTCACCGCTCAGCGGCTCAGGTAGCAGGCTCAGACTTCAGTATATTTAAAATACATGTTAACCAATGCTACCTTAATGCTTATACCTGGAAAATTTCAATGGCCCTTGAAGACTCGATAGACGGTCACGAGTTACGACTCACGGTAGCAAGAGCTTGAAGGCACGAGCTTGGAGCCTAGAGGGCGGAGGCACCGGAGGCATGCCGTATGAGTCAGTCCTCCAACAGATCAAGTACTGATACCCATCTTCACAGGTGACACATGTCCTCAGCATCATCAGGATCAAAGTCAAGTATAAGCTATTTCAGAAATTACCTCCAAACAGCTAGAAAACGAATTGAAGCATGGGGGGCAATTACGTTTGTGCGTTACGCGGGTGATTGAAGAAGAGCCAGTGATTCAACAGATCATCTGGACTATAGGGAATGAAAAAGTGCAAGATCTCGTCAATCAGTTTCAAGATGTCATGCCTGACCATTTGCCGGATGGTCTGCCTCCTCGTAGAAGTGTAGATCACAAGATTAATCTTTTGCCAGGAGTCCAGCCCCCCCAAGCTCGGCCAATGTACAGGATGACACACACATAACTTGTGGAGCTCAATAAGCAGATAGGTCAAATGGAAGCCTCTGGGCACATGCGGCCAAGTAGATCCCCCTATGGAGCTCCAGTGCTCTTTGTTAAGAAGAAGGACAGCTCACTCCGATTATGTATAGATTATCGTGCTCTCAATAAATCTCCCGCAACTACTTTTCAGTGGACAGATAAGCAACATCGTGCTTTTGACCAACTCAAGAAAATGATGATACAGGCACTAGTACTCAAGATGGCAGATTTCTCTAGCCCATTCGAGGTCCATACCGATGCTTCAGGATATGCCATTGGGGGCATGCTTATGCAGGATGGCCACCCAGTTTGTTATGAATCTAAGAAGTTGGATGCTACAGAAAGGAGGTGGGCGACACATGAGAAAGAGATGTCCGCAGTGGTTTATTGCTTAAGGAAGTGGAGACACTATGTTCAAGACAAACCCACAAAGGTCTATACAGATAATATCTCTCTTAAATATTTTCAAACCCAACCGAAGCTCTCTCCCAAGCAAGCTAGATGGCAGGATTTCCTAGCAGAGTTTGATATAGAAATTTTGCACAAGCCTGGATCTTCCAATAAGATGCCAGATGCCCTCAGTAGTAGACATGCCGAGTTGCAAGCTATCATAGTAGCTGAAAGTAGATTTGGTGCTCAAGTCAGAGAGCACATGCGGGGAAATGAAGAAGCTGATCAGTTAATCAAAGATATAGAGTTAGGCAAAACACCATGGGGGATGTTTGAAATCAAGGATGGTCTCATTTATTATCAGTCAACAGCACTATATGTTCCAAAGGTTGCAGATCTCCGCAACCAAATACTCTAGGAGTGTCACGACAGTCCTATTGGTGGTCATTCCGGTCAGATCAGAACCTTTGATTGACTTAAAAGATTTTTCGACTGGCCGAAGATGCGGGATGATGTTACACAATATATTCACACATGTCCTACTTGTCAGATGGTCAAAGCACAACGCATGAAGCCAGTAGGAGAACTGCAAGAGATGCATGTACCTTTGCGTCCTTGGACGTGGTTAGTATGGACTCAGTTAAGGTTTTCTTCAGCATATCATCCGCAAACAGATGGGCAGACAGAAAGTCTCAGTCAGGGCATTCAAGACTACATTCGAAGTTATGTTCGAGCAGATCAGAAGGATTGGGCTCAATTTCTTGACATCCTTAAATTTCATTACAATGCCACACTACACTGTTCTACCGGGTTTACTCCTTTTGAAGTGGCTACTGGTAAAGAAGTTATAACCCCCATGGCCTTAGCAGTAGGGAAGCAATTTGTCTCAGATCCAGATGCTGAAGAGTTCTTGCTCAATTGGAAACAACGCATGCAAGTCGCCCAAGATACTCTTCGTCAAAACAAGATTCTGGTAGCCAAGAGATACAACAGCAATCGCCGCAAACATGTACAGTTCTTTCCAGGTGATTTGGTGTTGGTCAGTTCCAAAAACATAGATTTGCCCAAAAACCTAACTCCGAAGTTCAACAACAGATATTATGGCCCTTACAAGGTGGTAACCAGCATTAATGATGTGACTTACAAATTACAGTTGCCACCCAATGTTTTAATTCATGATGCCTTTCATGTACAACTACTTCGGAGGTTCCATGCTGATACCAAATTCGGTCGCCAACGTCCTTTGCCAGATCAACTTCAACATCTGTCCTTCGAACTTGAAATCATTCTGGCAACTCGCTTCACCGGCAAGCATCCCGAATTCAACATCAAATGGAAGAATCGCCCAATCAAAGAAGCTTCATGGGTTATTGAACCTTTAGTCATTGAACATGCCCGGGACTTACTCCTTCAGTTCTACAACGAAAGAGAAAATCTTGATCTCTACCATCCGTCATTACCTCCTGAGTGAATTTCTGTCTCACAAAATGTACAGTGAGAAGTGGGCAGAACAATCCTACTTCAAATTTTTTGGCAAAGTCCTTTGTTCCACAGTTGTAATTGCGTCAGTGGGCAAGGCATACTACTTCAATCCTATTACTATCCGTCTTATCTCACACTTGTATATTTCCGTGGATAAGACGTCGCTTGTATATACATCTTTTGTAAATAGCGGGCTAAGACACTGATTTGCTCCCTAGGAGTGGATTAAGACCCCCGATCTTTTTGAGTCAAAAATCTTGTCCCTCTCTCGCCCAATGAGGACATTGAGCTTTCTCGTGGGGAGGGGAGTGTATAAGGGAGCATCCTCTTGCTTCCTTACCAAACGGTGTTGAGACGATATTGGTAGCGTGTTGCGTCATCTTCGAATTGCCTGTTCCTTTGTAAAGCTTTCTCAATCTAATACATCTTCTCACTTTCATTCTCAAAACTCTCTTCACTCTCTTTCCTTGCAATTGTGTCTTGTCGTGTCGTGCTGTGACGTGATGTGTTATGACTCACAATGCAATCTGTAGGTACTAGGTATGACTCACGAGTCACGACTCACAAGTCGTTGTCAATCTTTCAATCTTTAGGTTTTAGGCTTTAGGTTTAGAATTTAGGGCTTTTAGCCTTTTAGAATTTAGCCTTAGCAAGTTAGCTAATAGCACCTCGCGGGCGGCCGGGCCACGAGGACTCAGGAGGTATACCCTACATATATATAAATATATAAATATATTAATTTTTAAAATAAAAAATTGCCCTTCTATAACAAAGCTTGTAAAATCATGCCCTTTTCTAAGAAGAGCAAATTTTTTTCCTTGCCCTTCGACAACAAGGTTTTAAAAATATTTACCTTCTCTTGAAGGTCAAAATGCTTCTAGAAGGGCTCTGCAACCCTTAAAAAAAACCCTGGGACTCTTAGCCGCCAAGAGGCAGCGTGACACTGCTTCAACCGAGAGGGACAAAGAAAAAGTCACCTATCTTGTATTCATTATTCTTTCTCTTTAAATAATACGTGCTAATAATAGTCACAAAGCTCTCTTTGACTATTGCACAGAAGGAGAGACAATGACACTTGAGTAGAGTCGTGTACGCAAGAGAAAGACTGTGTGCACGCCTGTAAGGAGAGAGAATGTACAACACCATGACTCGTGAATCAACTACCTCCATATAACCTGGAGTCGTGCCACATGCTGGTTAACGAGAGTAAATCTCGTCAATGGATTGCAAACTCGCACGTGCGACTACATCTCAACGACCTTCAGTAATTGATTGCTGCCGAATGTCACCATTTTTAGTGCGATTGGAGATAACTTGTGGGCGATCAACTACTTCCATGTGATCTAGAGACGCACTACATGCATGTTAACTGGAGTAAATCTAGTCAACAGATTGCAAGACTTGCACATGTGACTGCATCTCCACAACATTTGATTGCGGGAGTCGGCGAGGTGTATTGAAGCCTCACCATTTTTAGTGCAATTGAAGATAACTTGTGGACTCGATTGCCATGTGGTGGTTGAGTTCATTTTCCTCTTTGAGCTTTGGTCTCTCTGCTCTCCTCGCATGCAATCTGGGAGAGAGAGCCAGCGAGATACCGCCTTTCGTCGGTCCACATATCCATTTGAGAGAGAGAGAGAGTTGTTTGCTACTCTAGAGATCGTGTGACAGTCGCTATTGCAGGGACGGGCAAAGGAGAAAGTTCCAAATTTGCTTCAGTCTCTTGGGGAGCGAGTACTAGCACCACCTTGCATTGTGGATTCTTTCCACCAACCCGAGAGGCCGCAAGTATTCAAGTGCTCATGCTTCTTGTCTTCCATTTCTTTCTTTCAAATATCTATGTGCTCTCCCTCTCCCGCTCCCTCTCCCTCTCTCTCTCTCTCTTCATTTCTTTCTTTCAAATATCTATGTGCTCTCCCTCTCCCGCTCCCTCTCCCTCTCTCTCTCTCTTTGTGTGAGACTCTTAAACCATTGTTATCATCGAAAGTACTCACTCTCTCTATCTTTCTCTGTCTCTCTATCTCTACCTCGGAATGCTGCTCCTTTCGTAAATGCATGTTTTTTAATTTAGCAAATAGGTGTATGTCTTTGATGCCTTTCATGTTGGAAGGTCACAATTAAACAAATTAAATTGAATGGTCATGCACAATCACTATAAGAGAATGAGGCAATAACGACGGTATTTTGTGATGCAAAATAGCGACCTCGCTATTAGCATCGCTATTTCATTTGCGATGCAAATAGTGACGCCGTTTGAAAAAAAAAGTGTCAAAAACTCGACCATGGCATTTATCAAAAACATTTTCAAGAGAGAGTGAAAGAGAGAGCAAAGAGCTCGCCACTTTTAGAGAGAGAGAGAGAGAGAGAGAGAGAGAGAAAGAAGGAAAGTTCATTACGGTAATCACCACCGCTGTCATACAGGAAGGAGAGGAAGAAGTACATAAGGGAGAAAGAAAGGAAGCCGCGAAGAAGAGTCGCAAATGAATTCATCTTTGGGCCTTTGAGGTAGGTACATTGCCTTTTCTTGCTTTGTTTTTATGTTTTCTTCTTTTCTTTCTTTCTTTGTCTTTGTAACGAAATGCATTGAAAGAGAGGGAGAAAGGGAGGAAGGAAGGGAGAGGAAGAGAGAAAGAGGGAGAGAAAGGGAAGAAAGGAAACAAAGAGGAAGAGGAAGAGAGAAACGATTTATGAAGGGAGGGAGAGAGGAGGATGAGTGAGAAAAAAATGAGGGAGAGAAACAAAGAGAGAGAAAACAAAAAAAGAGAAAGAGAGAAAGAAAGAGGGGAGAGAGAAAGAGAGAGGGAGAGAGGAGGAGGTAGAAAGGAAATGTGAGGTGAAGAGGGGAAGGAGAGTGAAAAGAAGAGAGAGAGAGAGAGAGGGAGTGAGTGAGAAAAAGAGAGAGAAAAAGAGTAACAAAGAGAAAAAAAATAGAGAGCAAGAGAGAGGGAGAGAGAAATAGGAAAATAATGAGAGAATGAGAGAGAAGAGAAAGAGAGAAAAATAAAGGGAGAGGGGGAAGAGAAAGACAAAGAGAGGTGGGAAGAGATGGTCTTTCAATATCATTGTCTTTTAAGTTTTTTTATTTTCTATCTTTGATTTTGATTGTAAAATAAGATGCATTGAGTGAGAGTGGGGAGGGAATTAGAGAGAGACATAGAGAAAAGAAGGGAGGGAAAGAGAGATGTGGAGAGAAAGAAACAATGAGAGAGAGGGGGGAAGAGAGAAATAAAGAAAGATGAAGGGAGGTAAATAAAGAAAGGGAAAGAGAGAGAGAAAGAGGGGTGGGGAGAGAAGTAGATAAAGATAGAGAGAGGGGGAGAGAAAAGGAATGGACAAAGAGAGATGAAGGGAGGCAAACAAAGAAAGGGAGGGAGAGAGAGAGAGAGAGAGAGAGAAAGAGGGGCGGAGAGAGAAATAGAGGGGGATAGATAAAGATAGATAAAGGCAAAGAGAAGGGGAGAGAAAAGGAGTGGAGAGATGGGGGAGAGAGAGAAATAATGAGAGAGAAAGGAGGGAGAGAAACAAAAAGAGATGAAGGGACATAAACAAAGAAAATGAAAGGGAGAGAGAAAGATCAAGCGTGGGAGAGAAATAAAGAGGGGGAGAAAAGGAATGGAGGAAAATATAAGAATAGAGAGCAAGAAAGATAATTAGAGACTAAAATGGAGGAAGATCATCAATAAGGGTAAGATTTTATGGGAGAAGGGAGTCGTTGTGGAAGACATCAGCAAGAGTGATGGCTAGCGGTCCACTAATATATGAACCATTCTCATGTGAACCATGCATGACTTTTCGAGATTCGGGGAGTGTTTAGGTAAGTGGGCTTTCATTCTTGTTATTGATATCTAACATGGCTCATTCAAGTTTGTGTTGACCAGATAGGGGTATTCTAAATGATCTCGTTACCTCAAGTTATCATGCATGTTTATTCTATGGGCCATAGTTAGACTCCTGAAAGTCACGAACCATGAAGAAAATGGTATATCAGGGACACCCCGATTTCTTGCCGGAGGGTAATGAATTGAGGGAAGGTTTTCTTGGATGATCTCTAGCAGGAATGAATCCCCAAAGTTGGTAGAGTTGAAAATGGTCCACAAGGAGTCACATCCAAGTAGAATGTGATGGTTCTCAGCTCTCTACAAGTTTCCGTATTGGATCCACTTAATAATCAACCATTTGTTGGATCCCATACATATTTTCAAGAATTTGGGTAGCTTATTATGGGACCATATCACAGGAAAGAGAGATATTGTAAGGGCATGAATGGATTTGAAGAAGGAGGTGCTTTTGGCCACAATTGAGCTCTGAAAATTGCTTGCAACTATCTCCTTCTCCTTAGGTCCTATCCACTAAAGAAGAACACATGGTGAAGCCAATTATTAGGTCTTTCCGCACCCCAATAGGTATGATGGGTTCTCTCAAATCTGATTTTTCTAAAGATGTCCTAACCTTGATAGCAAGTAACCTCAATACTATTAGTGTCCATTTGATATTTGTAATGATTCAATTTTTTTCCAATTCATACTACCGATCACAATTGCAAGGTGCCACACTCCAAAAATAAGCTCAACGATCTATAAGTTATCGAATTGAGTGCAATGGATCTCAGAGAAGGAGATGTTTTGTCTCTTTGGGAAGTACCTACCCACGCGCATGCTTAAAATACAAAGTCACCTCCTAGCATATCTTGTGGATGAAGTGGAGATTACATGACTTGTCTATAAACGATAGATATTATTCTTAGAGTGCTTCATGAAAACCCTAAAGAGCCTTGTGTGACAATGAGATCGGCCAGAGGTAGCATGGCCAAAGACTAGTATCAAAGGTATTAGTGCATATTTCAGACAAGTTACCAACATGGATTCAAAACAACAGTATGCTATGGATACTAAAGGATGATAATAGAGTAATTGGAGATGTGGTGGTTGGAAATGGGATAGAAAAAAGAATAGATGGTGCCATGGAGGAGAAAGTGATCTGTTTTTGTATATTGCATCATGTATCCATGGAGAAGTGACTCGTTAGGTACAAGTAGGCTAGAAGAGATCGAGAGAGAGTACAACTAGAATTTGGATGCACTACACGCCATTGATCGGTTCGATGCCCTAAGGGCATGGAGCAGATGTTGTGGTTTATGTCTATGTGGCGATTGCATGAAGCTTTGATCGTAGCTTCATGTGAAGGGATAGGGATCTTTGCCGAGGAGTGGAAATTGTTAAGGAGATGTAGTTCGAAGGTGATTGCATACTTTCTTTGTTGTCATATCTAGATTTTATGCACAATAACTAATCTAACCGTTTCGATGTACAATATAAAATCTATAGTATAGCGTGGTCGCATGACTGGCATTTTCGAGTTGAGTACATCAACAAAATGCACTTTACAATGGATTGTGGTGTCATGGCAAAGTTCGAGGAAGAGAGCTAACAGTGGGCCATGGATCTGAATACTGTAGTAGATGAGATGGAGTATTTTGGCAACTTGCAAAGTGTTATCTCAGTGGATTAGCGTAGCTTCTCCATGATCATATTCGATGTACAATGATTTATAGTGGTATTGGAAAGAGCTAGGAAAATTGTTTAGCGAGGTCTATTTGGATTTCTGGAGGTATATTCTCAGGAAAGATGGATACATTTGTGTGACACGTTTGTATTACCAGGTCATTGTGAACAATTGTATGACCTATGTATAGGCATTCTAGTATTCTACACTGAGCTATGCCAAGAGCTCGACATGGAGCCATATGACAAATTGTATTTGTGTCTGCTTACTCAATTCATTGATCATTCACTTTTAAGGATACTTTAATATATGTTTTTGATACAATAATAGAGAAATTGTAAATTTCTCTAGTTTCACTTTCAAATAAGGAGTAAAGATTGGACTAAGTGGCTAAATCTTAGCCCTATATTTGAGAGTGGGACTTGGGGGGGATTGCTTATATAGTATCTAGGAAAAATTTCACCTTAAAGTAAGAGGATAAGATTTGACCATATGTTCAAATATTAGTCACATTAGAAATTCTCAAACTTTATGAAAATTTTTAAATTCTTGAATGTATGCTTGTTTTAATTAGCATCCTTTTTGTAGAGTTATGTTGTTGTGCTTTACCTAAATCGTTATATTGATTATCCTAGCATCATTTTCTCTCTATGCAAGTTACTTTTGACAATACCCAGAGAGTAGGATGAGTCGAGGGATGATCGATGAGGAGCTGCACACAAGATCTTCACATGTCTATGTTTGGATTAGATGGCCCACTTTAGAGATATGGTAGACCAGAAGTTGTCATGAACATTGTCAAGCCATTCTGTGAGGTCTACTTTAACATGCTTCAATGCTTTAATCTGTAGGCAGTGTTGAAGCTCTAGACTGACCTCGATGGAGTGAGTGATTCTAGGAGATATTGCAGATATGCAGATGTCATGAATCCACGATTGGTTCCAGAGTATTACTACTCCCCGCTCTTGTACTACTTGTTTAAGAGAGCGTGACTCAAGTGGGTATTGTGGAGGCAGAGATGCAATGCCTCCATCTTGTCAGTCTCCTGGATACTTGTCACTTCCAGGATTTATCACATCTCTAGGAACATCTACTCCCATGGCTTTGGGTTTTGCTTAGCCATTCATAGGTGGTACCCCTATTGGTACTACTCCAAGAGATACTACCCCTGTAGTAGGTATGCTAGGTATATAAGGGATCTTTTGGTTATGCCCAGGAGTGCGGTAATAGGTGGGTCTCGAGTAGGCGATGTTGATACTCTAGAATGACCTCGAATGGAGGGAGTGATTCTAGGAGATATTGTAGATATGTAGATGCCGTGAACCCACAATTGGTTCCACAATATTACTACTCCTCACTCTTATACTATCGGTTTAAGAGAGGATGGCTCAAGTGGGTATTGTGGAGGCATGGATGTAGTGCATCCATCTTGTCAGTCTAGTGGATACTTGTCACCTCTAGGATTTATCACATCTGTAGGAACATCTACTCCCATGGCTTTGGGTTTTGCTTAGCAATTCATAGGTGGTATCCCTATTGGTACTACTCTAAGAGATACTACCCCCGCAGTAGCTATGCTAGGTATATAAGGGATCTCCTGGTTATGCCCAGGAGTGTGGTAATAGGTGGGAGAGGCCACACCTTAGACATACCCTAGTAGGGTACGAATACCTTGTAAATAACAAAACAAGTGCTATGACCATGAATGATGAGGGAAGGAGGGTGATGTCTAACATAAGAGAGTTATACAAACAAGTATTTAGGCACAATGTTTTAGACCATTGAAAGAATATACAAGAGGGGAGTTTTTGGTACCTATGGCAACAAAGAGCTAGATGGATGATGGAGTGTATGCATGTATACTTGCCACATAGATGATCAGATGCATGCAAGGAAATTAAGAGTGGCACCTCAGAGCTAGAGCGATTGAATATAGAGGATTGGTAGAGACTAAGGGAGGAGGCCATAGATACTCTAAGACGATGGTGGTAGTAGTAGGAGACAGCAAGGCCATAGATACTCCAAGACGATGGTGGTAGTAGTAGGAGACAGCAAGGGCATGATTCGAGGTAGGGGTCGTGCATCATCTAAGGAGTGGCAGTCATAGGACTTATTTGAAGGACTTTGTAGGTTTTCTTTTGGTTCTTCTCACTCTCTTATTTGGAATATCACTTCAATTCTATTTTCTTTTCTTTGTAGCACTCCATCACAAACCATGATTCCACAAGTTTGGAGACTTGATATGCATAGAGATATAGTCTTGCTACACTTAACAATACATTATACACATGCGAGAGCCAAATAAGTCAATCCTCTTTCTTGGTTGTAGTCATAAGTTCTTTTGTGATGCATTATATATGATGGAATAATGTATGGTTGTTTATTTTATAGAGTTTGTTTGACGCTCCTTTGTATCAAGACAAGCTTTTAGATAGTGAGGAGTCGTAGCTCCTTGCGCTTAGATTTGTGGAGTGCACATCCTTTTCTTTTTTGGTCTAGTAATCCATGTAGGTCTCTTTCATGTAGCATTCCTTAGATATATTTATCATCATTTGTATAAAGTCACACTTTGTGATATTTACAAATAGATTTTCATGTTTATTTTGGACTTTCCTCTCCATGGTTCCATGTACTTTTATAAGTTGTCATCACCAGTATTGTACTTATTTTATGAGTTATCAATCTTATTATTTTAAGTAGTTTTTGTGCCTCACTATCTTGATGGTGATTACATATTTAATATGTAATTACTTTAAGAAATATTATTTAGCACATGGTACTGTGGGTGGCAGGGCAGCAAGTTGCCCTGCCACCAAATATTTTTATTTATAATCATCACTATTTGCATTGCTAATTTATTACATGCATCGCTATCCTAGTTGGTATATGCATCATAAAGCATCGCTATTTGTAAGAAATGCTAATAGTGGCACAGATAGTGATGCAAATAGCGATGAATTTCTAGAGGTGCATATATTGATGCTTTTAACAATGATGGGGGCAATTTCTTAATGAATATTTGCATCACTTTAAACATTGCTATATGGCTTTTATCTTGTAGTGAGTGATATGTGAGACTCTTGAGGTCTTTGATGTGTAGCCAAGCACTACCTTGCTTGGAAAATGCATATCTGGAATGATCTTACTGGATGCTTTCAAGTTTCACTCTCTCTTATGTCATGCAAGCTTCAGGCTCTCGCAGTCCACAAACTATCTTCAATGTTATGAATTTTAATGGTTTGATATAAGTTGTATCATGCATGTAGATATTGCATTACCCATAATGATGAAATGATAGCTAAACATGAGGTTTATTTCTTGGGTTTTAAATGATCTATTGGTTATCATTTAATTGAATCAAGTTGTAGTCATTTGATTGTGTGCAATCACATAAGAGTTTGACTTCAGTCATGTGTGATTTAAATTACATTCTATTGTGTCAGAAATTGTTTGTAATTTCTATCACATTTCTCTTTTCTCTTTCAGTCCATTGTTGTCTGATTCAGAGCATGCTCAACTACATTTGCATCTCAAATTGAAATCCTAATTACATTAATATACATTTGAAATAGGACCTCACATATGAGTTTATCATAATGTAATGCATGCTTTACCAATCAATTCTTTGAGGTTCTCTCTTGGAATTTATACTAAATTTTTGCATGCAATTGATGCAAATGTTAAATAGGAAGTGCATGAACACTATGACAACTTCTTTGTCACTTGGTTAAACTATATTGCGACATGTTGTATGGTGAACATGTGATTTGATTTCACACATGAAATCACTTTCTAGCTTCTGTTACTTGATTTCTTAATTTAAATCATCTATTATGGTGATGTGGTATAGTGAAAACATTCGCATGCAATGCCCTAAACCAATATGCACAAAATCCCTTACCATAAGACATTGATATTGCCACTATGTAAAAATGGAAACCAACATTTTCCCTTCTTAAGTGTTTGAAGCACACATTCATGCATAGTATAAATGCCATTTTTCTTTCAAATGTCAACATATTTATTTGAAAGAATTTCATTTGTGCTGATTAATGATTCTCAACTTCCTCTATATGAATGTCCAACCCTACATGGGCATTTACCATGGTTTAATAAAACCTATAAATTTAGTGGATGCAATGTCCATGCCTTCAAGAAAAGTTTGGATTAGGTTCATGAAACTACATGCATTTTGTAAATGTGTTCAACACACTCTTTCTTTCCACTCTTATATAGATAGATGAAATGTGGTCTATACTCATTCTTGATGTGGTGATTATTGTAAACATGCAACAATTTGGGCATGCATAGCTTGAAATGGAGTAAAGAGTTTGGCGTTGTGTACAAAACATGTGGTGTATTGTGAATCGTAAATGCTTCATTTTTGGTATGGCATTCCATATTTTCCCATGGCCTTCTTTTAGTGCAAATTGCATGTGCCACCTCTCTTGTTGCACCCATAAACATAATGCCCTCCTACAATGCAAGGGCAATTGTTCAACTTCATGAGATGATACATGTATTGATAAATCTATCTAATTTACAAAAATTGATGTCATGTTCGTGTCTAGGTGGCCCAATTTTTTGCCACATTGCCATTTTGTTTTCCTTTGGTTTCCATGCAATGAGCTCCCTAGGCCGCACGGGCTCTTGCTTAATTTATGCCGCATCTATCCCATGTCTTGCATGGCCCATCAAGTGGTTTTGATGCTTAGAGTGTTGATGTTATTCCATTGACTCAAGACCTTGACAAGGCATTCCATGTGTATGAGAGATCTATGTTCAATTTTCCTATGTCTGTGCCCTCTTTAGCTATGTGAACATCTTCCTCTCCCATTGTACAACCCTTACCTTTCTAGCCTCTCGTTACCCCACACTGACAATCCATAATGTCTTCGGGAAGTGCTTTTAAGAATATCTCTCCTAGTCCTCCTCCTTTTGTTAGGCCCTCTCGCCCTCTCTTCTTCTAACCTTTATCTCTTCCATTCCCTCCTACTCCATCATCTAGCACAGTCCATGCCATCCTTTTATCTTCAAGTGATATAAACAATGTATCCAACACTTTTGCACCACCCTCAGAACCCCCTATTCATTCTCGTACTCCATCGAAAAACTTTGAAACTTGATATTCTATTGCTATAGGCTCAAACGAAGGGAAAGGTAGATGCAAAGGTAGCAACAATGGGGCTACCCTTACTACTGGCACAAAGAATGATGGGAATGCTAGTCACGCTCAAAACACTTTGAGGTTTGTTTGGAATTTTTGCCTCAAATGTTGTTTGGTGCAAGCTAAACATATGCTTGATGATGCACATAACCAAGGGGGTCACACTTGAAAGTCAAGATTTGACAAGAGTAATGGGAGGATGCGACATGTAGGTGTGAGGAAAGGGGACTAATAACTTCTTGGGAGAAACAATAGTTGAAGTGGAGTAGATTGTAGCCTACCAACTAGAAAATTTCTAACAAGGTCACTTTAGATACTTAAACTTCGTCCATCACTTGTATGATTACCTAGAGCTTGTCTTTGGATACAATCATGTTGTGGATCCTACAATAGACATTATCGATTCATATGATCCACTAATTTTTTTAATTCTAACATTTTTTGGTTATTGTCATGGATATGCACATCCCCAGAAAATGTTGCTAGTACTAGCTGACAAATTTTTCAAACAGATGAAGCACCTTCCACTAGGGACCCTCTATAGGACATAGATCTGAATGCCAATGGAGGCAATCTCAACACATTGATTGTAGGTGTGCCCAAGTGCACAAGGAAAAGGGTACGGGAGGTAGATATTGGCTTGAAAGGTTCAACCTTAGACATTCTATAGGGGGAATGGAGCTATTTGATGAAGGGTGCACAAAACATCATGATAAGGGAGTGAAGGCAGCTAGATATATTGCTTTGGAAGTTGCAAATGTCATTGTTCATTCCATTGTTGAGGTCACTAGATCTACTAATAGGCTAGTAGATAGATTCTAGGATTTGGCATTTTATCATTTGGTCTTATGTATGCTACTCCATTTGAGATCTTATCTGGTCTTTCTTTCATTACAATGTGTATACATTGTCTCATCGATGTCCAACAGATTGTCTTGTTGAAGTCCATTTTTTGGCAATTTTTATTTCCTTTGTGGTGGTAGGATATGGAAACCATTTGGAAGTCTACCATACCAATGTTAAACGAGATTGAATTGAAGAACTTGCTAGTCCAAGAAAAGCATAGCATTTAAAGATGGCTAAGAAGGAACACAAGGACAGCCAAATAACTTTGAAGAAGGTTTTATTGCTCGTTTAGGATGTGACATGTAATGTAGCATATGCCAATGGAAATGGAAATGTTTGATTTGCACTTGCCAGTGGCTATACGGTTCATGGAGGCATTTAAATTAGTTTATATGAATGAAGCAAGACACATTCGTGCAATAGCTATTTTGATGATCATGTGGCGTCGCGTGACCAATGCAACGAGCAATAGCATTGTGTGTGGAAACATAGAATAAAGGGGAGCATAGTTTCCATAGATTTAGACGATCTCACTTTAAGATGTGAATAATCTCTAGAGCATATGTAGCTCTATGGAAACTTGGCCCTTTACATTTAATGTGCATGCATGCAATCTACATAATAGTGGTTTTGAAAGTTTAAGGACACAAACATGCTAGTCCAACAATCTCGAAGTTCAATGGTGTGAAATGCAAATATCTAGCTTGGTATTTCTTGTTTACCCTTAACATGTTTTAAAGGCTCTAATTCGATGCTTTGATCAGGCAAAGGCACGAGCTAGGACAATGCCAACTTCATTATTGGTGGTATCCATTTCATAAATGTTCTTGTAGAGCTTGTAAAATTAATCACGAATTCCTTGTTGAGGTCACTAATGTGGAATCCTCTACATGTGGTAGGATGCCAATAGACCCCTTGTACTCAACAACCACTCTTTCAACTCTAAGCGTTAGAGTTTCTGGCATGGTTTATAAGAATAAATTTCACCCAAATTTGACTCATTGAGAAAACAAGAGTAAACTCAAAGTCTTTTTCTCCTTGCTCTTTGCCTTTGCCTTAGCTTTTTTTGATGCTATAGTCTTTAACTTCAAGGGATGAGTCTTCATAGGCAATTTCTTCACATGACCTTTTTTTTTGCAAGTGATTTTCCACTTTCTCCTTGATCCTTGATTGATGGCTTGGGATACACAGACACACATATGCACATGAGGGATTCACTAGTAGTAATAAGGAGACGTCACCTGCATGCAAGAAATATATGAAAATACCCCTTATCTACCCCCTATTTATGGGACCTTATAAAATGTACCTTCCTTTCCTTAAATAACCCGCCTCCCTTACACTCATGTAGCACCATATGGTAAACCCTAGTGGACCCCCCGGGTACATGCATAAAAAGAGTTGGATCACTTCATAAAGACATGGATACATGGAGCAAAATCTTCACACACAGAGAGGAATCAAAACACACACACACACACACATGATAACTTGGATGGACCTCCAAGAGAGAATGCGATATTTGATGTAAGCTACAGGATTCATGACTCAGGAGAGAGATGACTGGTGCATATTCTTACTCATTGAAAGGAACCTACATCTATCACTAAAGAAATTTTTCAATAGTATATACACCATACCATGCTTCAATTATTTTCTCTAAAAGATAATGAAAAAATAGATGTAATGCATCAAGGTGACAAGACACTTAAAAAGAGTTTTCTACTAGGTTGGCATTTGATAATATCATGTAAAATTCTATAAGTATCTTGATGCATCAAATCAAGTTGTTAAGAATATTTGCAAAATATTGGAAAACTTAATGCACCACATCAAGTTTTTTAGAACCTTTATTAGTACTTTTTAGATGAATTGATGCACTACATCAAGTTCACATTTTGTTGCAACTAATTTTCCTATTTGATGAAATGAATCAAGTTGTCTAATTTTTTTAAAAAAATCTTACTTGTTATTATGCATCAATTGTCCCTTAAATTTTATGAAACTTTTAGCCAATTCAATGTAAATCATCAAGTTTTCCAAAAATCTGGTTACTTTTTTCAATTTGATAGTGTGCATCAATTTTCCTTGAATATTTATTCTTTATCCATTGTCATCTCTACTGCAATTAAAAAGAGTAGTGAAATTGGAAATGGATGCAACATATGTACATGGTGAGAGACATTTAAGTACTTCATAGAAGATGGTTTTTTACATTACTTCATTCTAGTGGAATGGGATAAACGTCAGTTCTACCAGAACACAACATAGAGAGGATCCTTGACAGTTAGGTAGATATGGTTTGTGTGATTTTCTTCACTATTTGGTGGAATCATATCGGCCTTTACCTATCATGATCACAAAGATTTTGTTGAAGCACCGTACAGTTTGCTACTACAAATATGACCATGCCATTTTCATGCTACTCATATTTGTACAACAAAGTGGACTTTGCTTCACATTCGTTAAAGGTTCACCATTTTGTGGAGGTGCATGTACGTAGTTTGAAGGATGAAATTAAAATATTGCATATCCACTTGTGCAATCATAATAATTGAATATTGAAAGAACTAGGATTCCCATTACATCATACCAATTACAATGTGAGGATCCCTCGTGTAGCAAAACCAATGTAATTTCTACACATTGGGGATATAATCCTTGTGGTGTCTTATTAGATGGTGTTTTCAAACACATACTCAGGATATGTTGGGGAATTCTTGCCCATTGGAGAACTGTATGATTGTATGGGCATGAAACACACACTGGTACCATTTGAAGTGGTATATGTTTGCATGAAACACACACACACACACACACACACACACACACACACACACACACACACACACACACACACACACACACACACACACACACACACACACACACACACATACAAATCCTTCTTATGCAAGCCCAATGTGTATGGCTATCCTGACAAGTTGGAGAATCAACAAGGCACATGATTCTATATATAATGATGTGGATGAAAAGTATATCCACTACGATTTTATTTTTGATTGTAGTCATTGCCTAATGAGAATGCATGCAATCCACTACAAGTATAGCATGTGTATTGATGAAGTTCTGGTAGACTGAGTAAGAATTATCCAACCACAGAAGGTGCACTATGTAGTGTGACCTTGATGTATTGCTAAATTTATTGATCATGATAAGATATATGAAGTCCATCAAAGAAAGGTCTAAAGGATGGTTGAAGAAACATGTTCAAATAAAAGAGAACTACGCAAGCAATAATATATAAGAAATGGAACAACTTACATTCCAAATGGATCCCAAAATGGGAAAAAAATTGCAATGAATGAGAGATGATGAAATTTTAAAATATCCTAAATATCATTGTCCTCCCTCAAAAGGTTTGCATACTCCATGAGATCATTCCTTACAAGCTCTCCCTCCCTTCGTGTTAACCCCAACATGAAGAAAGCAAAAGAAAGCGGAAAAGACGCACGGCAAAGGTGGAAAAAAAAAGGTAGCCCGACTGAAGAAAGAATAGGAGAAAAGGCCAAAAGCGCAAGGGCAACCTTAAAGGTCCAAGGCAAATACAAAAGTGGAAAGGCGCATTTTAAAATAAAAAGGCGCACCCTGAAATCTTGTAAAAGAGCGCCGGGCTCTCACCCATGCAATTTGTAAATGTAGACGGGCGGTGGAAAGGAATCTAGGAAGATAGAGGGACAATGGGAAAAAGGGCCTAGGCTAATGGCCGGCCATGTAAAAAAGGGGGACGACCGCCCATGGAAATTAAGGGCATGTATATAAAGTTAAAAGGTAAATGAGAAGAGCATCCTCATGTGTGGCAGACATCGTCTTCTTCTTCTCCTCCTATTTCTCACCTTCGTGCCTCCTTGCTTGTGCTTGTGAGAGGGACTGAGAGCATGAGAGTGTGTGAGGGAGTGATCATGGGAGGGCAAGGGATCTTGGAGAAGAAGCTCTCCATTCTCCCTCTTCATCTTCTCCTCCTCTCTTCTCTCCTCCGGTCTTGAACGTTGTCGTATTGCTGCGCATTCGAGGTGTGTAAACCACCCAAAAGTTGTGCATGGGATTTGGTACTTTGTACATATTTCTCTGCGTATGAGTATAGTAGCGAGTATGAAGGATTGCTTTCAGTCTATGTTGAACAGGATCAAGGAGACAAGACATTACAATTATTCAAACAAATGCATGAGGAGGATATCTCTTTGGATAAGTATCACAATTGTCTGCACCTTAAAAGCTTGTGGCATGGCTGGAGCTATAAACAAGGGCCAAGAAATGCATGCTGAGATTGAAAAGATAGGGCTATTGAAGACAAATGTGGATGTGGGCATTGCATTAATTGATATGTATGCTAAATGTGGCTGGCTGGCAGAGGCACAAGCAGTGTTTGATATGTTTCCTTATCGAGATTTAGACACATGGAATGTCCTAATCACAGGATATGCACAACTTTTGAAAGGCCACATTATAATTCTATAGTGATCTTTTGTTTCATCATGTCGAATGCATGTGCCAGAATAACGATGATGACCTTACCCATGTAGCTTGGAATGTGGTTTAACTTGAAAAAGGGAATCACAAACAGGGCGGATCTCGGTAATTGGGAAATAGAGCTACGAAGGCTAAAGAGGGGATTTTGAAAGGCTAAAGAAGGAGGGAAAAGGAGAGCCGTGCTTTGAGGGGAAAAAGAAGAAGCTTTTGGGCTATTTTTGAAAAAGGAGGCTTTTTGGAGGGGAAGATCTACGAAGAGGGAAGAAGAGGGGATAGGAGGAAGGATCGAACGCTGCTATGGGAGAGGAGCTGGGATGATGTAATGTTCCTGTTGGGGTTTGCCAGTATCGGGAAAGAGACAGAGACAGAATTGTATGCCTCAATGTCCTTGATCCAAGACTTATGATACTCCACAGAATCATTCGACACTGCAATCACCTTCACGTTGCGCTTCTGGAGCTCCGACAGGGCTCAACTCGGTGGTGCTGACAAGACTGAAATCAGTTGGGTGAGAGAAGGTGATGGCCAAATTGTTGCCGATATAGCCGTAGAGTTGATGTAGCCGTGAGTGGAGTTTGGGGATGAGATCGCCGATGGTGAGGCCCAGCATGATGACAGGACAGAGAGGATATTAAATAGCCTAAAAATTAATCATGTGTGTGAGAGAGTATATGCGCACGCAAGTGCGTGATTGATGAGAGAACAGAGCAGAGTAGCATCAAGGATGGGGGGAAATCGGACTGTCAATGAACTTACCTGCAACTATGTCCATTGAAGTTTCTGCTCGAGGACTGTTCTTAGCCCAAGGCTGAGAGCGACCAGTTGGAAAGGTCAAGTTGAAAAACACTCTCCGCAAGATCAGATTATTGTGACGAGGCTACAGAAGGGTGTCGAATTCAATGCGTAAAGAAAAAGGGGAAAAGACATTGTCTTTGATGGTTGCTGTAACGACTCAGAGTTCAACATGAAGTGAAGGGAATCAGAAGGGAAAAGGAGAGGATCATGGTCGCAGAGGAACAGATGCTCTGAAGTAGATTGCGCTCTGAGGCAGATTTCTCTTTGATGCAAATTGTAGTGATTGACACATGCCATCTAGCAGTCTCACGCCACATGCTCGTTCATTAAGAAGAAGAAGAATTCATGAGCTTAGGAGCGCAGTCTCTGACTGTGGATTCCAGGGAGACGATGTGATATGTGTATAACTACTGAAATTACCATCTTCAACAACGTTTGGAGGAATTCAAGCGCTAGAAGTGGACGCAAACGGAAGGAAGAGAGGGAAATCGATTTTTTTTTCCATCCGCCAATGTCTGGGAGATGAGCTGTTTGTCATTGGTGGACATCGAGATTCTACTTGGAATCAAGAAGGTGTAGCTGTCTTCTCTTGGAGACCACATCCTGATGATACAGATCCTGACTGGCAGCTGGTTGATTCTTGCCTGAGCACAGGCACCTTCTTGTATAATTGTGCTGTTATGGCTTGCTGACGCAGGAAGACACCTTTCTTTGGCTCCCATTTGGCTTTAGTTGAGGAGTAATTCAGCTTCTTGTATTTTTACGGGGGGGTGCATATTCTATCTATATCAGGGGTCCTTGGAGTACAGACAGATGGCTCCGTGGCTCTTGGAGGATAGAAATGTGGCTCCTTAATTCAAGGCTCTTGCTTATCTTTTGTGTGGGACTGGTTAAGTTACATCAGGGCCTGTTCTTACCCATGGCATATTTGTCCTTTGTACATGGATTCTGAAACTGAATTGACCAGAGCTTTAACATCAACATCAAACACGAGAAAAATCTCAACACAATTCAACGCCCAGGAGCAGGAAACATCTAGCTGAGGATGAAGGGTCAGCTATTAAACTTTTCCATTCCATCTACTCCATTACCAAAGCACTTTGATTATTCTGACAGCAATGCTGAAAAAGGGAGATACACATGATACAAATTATCAGAACTCTTCTATGTTTTTGAAGATAGTTCATTCAATACAAAGAATTCTATATGTTCATGTACATTTTTTATCGTCCCAACTGATCAACATCACAAGAAGTATTTGTTGTCATAACAGATTTGACTTCATCTTCTTGCTTGATTTTCTATCCTGAAATTTTTCAAGGACTTCTGAAGTTGCGACATTGCTTTCCAAATCCTTCGACAACGTGGCTATGGAGGATGAAGCTCATGGGAGAGGGATTGAGGTTGCTTGAGCTCACCTCAAGGATCGTGGAGCTGTAGGGGTGCGAGAAAGAGGAAGGTACTCGATCGAGCATCAAGGTAAGCTCACTTCACCCACAAGGTAGACATTGCGCGACAGCTATGTGAGAGGTAGCCATGGCTGCTCAGTTCGAAACACTTGAGTAATAAGTGGTCCGTAGGTCTCAAGGTAGAGCTCGAAGAGCTCCCACATTTTGGTTCCATTGCCGGGACAAACAGATTTGAGCTTTGAACGCTGCGCGCATCAGATCGAGCATGGAAGTAGGGTTTGCAGCCTGAACCAGTGCTCGAGATAACTAGGAGACTTAGGAGATTTTAATCTGAGGAACAGGTAAGTATTTGGATTTGTTGGAAGCATTAGATTAGGACTACTGTTATGCATTTCTATTTTTCATATTGGCTGCACTAGATGGAGGTTAGATTAGGGTAAAACCAGAGAAAACAGAGGTTCTGGCTGCTGCTGAAAACAAGAAAACAAGGGACCAAACTCAAGCTTCTGGGTGAACCAGGGACAGGGAACTAGCTGTAAGGTTTTGCAGTGCTGGGAAAGAACCTTAAGAGGCTTGGGAGGCCAGGACAGACATCATTTTCTGGATAAGGCAACTGTAGGCTGTTTCTTGCTGCTCCAAGTGACTGCACCACTCCCAAAAGAGAACACATATCCACTGGTAGATCGTCTATCAGAAATGCTACCAGCCCAATCAGCATCAGTGTATCCATGCAACTGTATCTAAACCCCATTCTCATAAAATACTCCATACTGCAATGTGGACCTCACATACCTGAGTATGCGTCTAGCCGCATCCAAATGTGGTTTCCTTGGAGCCTGCATAAACTGACTTACCAATCCAACAGCATAACTCAAATCTGGCCTGGTAATAGTCATATAAATCAAACTTCCTACTATGCGTCTGTACATAGTAGGGTCTTCTAGAAGCTCACCTACATCTGTGCTCAGCTTCACATTCTGCTCCAAAGGAACTGAAATAGGCTTACAGCCTGTCATCCCATATTTGGACAGCATGTCCAATCCATACTGCCTCTGCAAGAGCTGTATCCCACTTGGTGATCTAATCACCTCAATACCCAAGAAATAACGCAGCTCTCCCAAATCCTTCATTTCAAACTTCTGCTTCAATAGCATTTTCACATGAAGGATATCTTCATCACTGTCACCTGTCACAATCAAATCATCAACATAAATGACAAGTAGCATAATACATTTCTCTGTTTTTCTCACATAAAGTGAGAAATCTGCCTTGGAAATCTGAAAGCCAATAGTGACAAGATACTGTCCTATCTTGTCAGACCATGCTCTAGGTGCTTGCTTCAAGCCATACAAGGCTTTCTTCAACCTGCAAACAAACTCAGGATGAACAGCATGCACATAACCTGGTGGCTGCTCCATATAGACCTCTTCTTGCAAATCACCATACAAGAAGGCATTCTTTACATCCATCTGATGTAAAGACCATCCCTTTGATGCAGCCATAGCAATGACTGCTCTTACGGTTGCCATCCTTGCAACCGGACTGAATGTTTCTTCATAGTCAATGCCATATGTTTGTGCATACCCCTTGACTACTAATCTAGCCTTGTATCTGTTCACAGAACCATCTGCATTGTGCTTCACCTTATAAACCCACTTACAGCCAATTGCATTTTTACCTTTAGGCAAAGGTACCAATTCCCATGTAGCATTTGCTTCCAAGGCATCCATTTCTTCATCCATGGCTTTCTCCCATTTTTCTTTTCCCATGGCTTGCTCAAAAGAAGTGGGTTCTGGTTCCTGTATCACTTTGACCATATATGCATAGTGAATGGATGTAAATCCATCATATTTCAGCCTATCCACAGGATACCTAGCTCTCGTAGACCTGCGCAAAGTAGGTTCACTCCCAGGTGCTCTCAAAACATCCCTGGTCTTCCTTACTCCAGGTGTAACAATAGAAGGAATACCCAACTCATCATCAATGCTCTGTTCTGAGCCACTGGATTCACCATCCACATAAGAGTGACCTGCATTCACGTCAAACATGGGCTGATCAACCTTCTCTTTTCCTTTTCGTGATACCTGCATACCACTATCTGCATTGCTTTGAGAAGATTCTCCTGATCTCAATCTGCCTGTCCATGGCGAAGAATGTGAACCACTGCTAGAGGACGCTCCAGGTCCACTAATATTTTGTGACTGCTGCTGTGAATTCTGTGTAGCATTACCATTTTGTGCATCTACATCATCAATCACATTTACTGGTTTATACCAGCTACTCATCTCATCAAAAACAACATCTCTGCTCACTGTAAACTTACGAGTAGAAGGGTTATAGCATCTATACCCTTTTTGCTACAGAGAGTAACCAATAAAGATGCACTTCTCAGCTTTTGGATCCAACTTGGATCTCAACTCATCTGGCACATGTACATAGGCAATGCAACCAAAAATTTTCAAATGAGAAATATCTGGTTTCCTACCAGTATACCTCTCCTCTGGAGTCATTCCATGTATTGCTGCAGTGGGAGTCCTGTTCATTATGTAGACTGCTGTAGCAACTGCTTCAGCCCAATAAAAGTCTAGCAAGTCTTTTTCATTGAGCATGGCACGAGATACCTCTCCAATATGCCTGTTTTTCCTTTCTGCAATTCCATTTTGTTGTGGGGTATGACTGCATGAATATTGCTGCTTTATGCCATGCTCCTACAGGAACCTTGCAAACTCATTTGAGAGGTACTCTCCTCCTCCATCTGACCTTAGGCATTTTATCTGCAGGCCTGTTTCTTTTTCAACCATAGCTTTAAGAGTTTTGAAATGCCCAAAAACTTCACTTTTCTTTTTTATAAAATACACCCAAACTTTTCTGCTATAGTCATCAATAAAAGTGACAAAATAATGACAGCCTCCAAGAGATGCAGCTTTAGTAGTCCACACATCAGAGTGGATTAATTCCAATGGCTTCTCACTCTCTTGAACATGTCTAGGAAATGGTTTCCTTGCCTGTTTTCCAAACTGACAGGCTTCACATACCTTATGCATTTCTGCAACCTTGAATTTGGGCAATCCTGCAACAATATTTTGGGCCTGCATTGATTTAAGTCGCTGTACATTAACATGACCAATGCGTTTATGCCAGATATCAATATCTGCAACTACACCGGTCCCATGTGCAAACATTGCTGCACTCAATTCAGACATGTCTGCATCCAATGTAAACATTCTGCCCTTCTTCTTTCCTTTTGCTATCAAGCGACCTTTATTTTTCATATCCTCAACAAATCATCCATGAGGATTAAATCTGACCTACAAGCCCTGCTCAACCATTTGACCAACAGAAACCAGATTCTTGGTGATATTCGGGACATGAAATACATCGGACAGGTATTTCTTTTTCCCATCCTGCATAGACAAAGGAATTTTTCCAATCTGCACAATAGGATGTGCAGTATCGTCACCAGTCTCCACAAATCCTGGTTTTTCCATTTTCCTTGCATCCTCCATCCATTTTGCATGACCTGTCATGTGGTTTGATGCACCTGAGTCAACATACCATACATCATTGCTTTCTTCTGCACTTGTCACAGAATTGTTCATGTGCTGCACCATAAACAAATGCTCATTTATGTCATCACCATGTCTACTAGAAGATGCATAATTCCCTTGTTGCAGTTTTCCATTCATGATGTCATTCTGCTTTTTATAGCAGTCTTTAGCCATATGACCCATTTTACCACAGTAGTAGCATTCAACATTATTGTTTGCATTTTGGCCTCTTTGCCATCCACCACGACCTCTTTGGCTCCCCCTGCCTCTAGAGTTACCACGTCCTCCTCCATAGGACTGGTTTTCTTGAGTTTGCTGCATATTCTGATTTCTACCATGGCCTCCATATCGGCCTCCTCTACCTCTGCCTCTACCTCTTCCAGCATTTGAGTAGAAGACAGCTTCCTTTGAAGTTCCTCCTGAAGACGATGCACCACCATTTCTCTGCTCCTCAGAAATTAGAAGAGCAATCAACTCCTGAAAATCAAGAAATCTTTCACGGACGGAAATGGATGTCCGAAACTGCGCATAATCCTTTCCTAGACCATTCAAGGTCACAGAAACTAAATCATCATCTTCCACTGGCGACCCAATGGAAGCAAGTGCATCTGCAATCTTCTTCACCTTCATGTGGTAGTCATTGATGCTCATATTTTCTATTTGCACATTATGTAACTCTTGCTTGAGCTGCATTTTCCTAGCTTGAGTATTTGTGCTATACATTTTTGACAAAGTATCCCATGCCTCCTTTGGCGTACTTGCATCCTGAATATGCACAATCATAGAGTCTGAAATACTGATAGACAGCCAGTACATAACTTTCCTGGCTCTCTCATGCCATGCTTTGAAGGCCTGCATTTGCTGTTGATTGGGAACATCAGGAAGAACTGGTTCTTCTTCATTTCCTGCAACAAATTCCCAATATCCTTTTCCCATAAGGAAATTCGTCGTTCTAAACTTCCATGCCTGGAAGTTGTTCTTGTCAAGCTTTTCAGTGACAATCTGTGAAAGAGAGTCAGACGCCATTACAGAATACTGCAAAAAATTCTGTCACTGCAAAAAACACAGCTTCACCCTCACAAGGGCAAATCTGCAAAACTGGCGAAAGTGGTATTTGACCACACAGTCACTTCCTAGTGACGATTTTGCATCAACAGGCAACAGGGATGATTCTGTAACTCCCAATGTCTCTGCGCACAAGCATACGATGCAATTTCTACAGTAACTTTTCACCGACCTGTAGAACAATGGCTACACAGCATAAAACTGAGCCTTTTCCTGAGTGCGTGCAGAAAACTTCCGCCTCCAAAACAAGCCCCGAAATGGCCTCAAATCAAAAAAACAAGGGCGTCTCAACCTGAGATAATGCACTCTTGCAATTTCCGGCTGTGCTACCTACAGAGATCTGCTCCCAAAACAGAAAATGAAAGCAACACTGCTCCTCTTACCAGAACACCGCGAGCTTGGCTTGCTTTCTTGAGCTCCTTACCACGAACAAGGCTCTGATACCATGTTAAGATTGTGGGAGAGAAGGAAGGAGTCTCACTTGTAGCTTTCTTGCTTTCACAATGGGGGAATACACACAGAGGTGGAGGCTGAAAACAGTTTTCCTCTTCTTAGTTGTGTAAGCCAAAAGAACTCAAGTACAAAGAAATAGAAGAACCCTATATATGGGTCTCAAACCAAACTCAACTAACTAAGGTGGCATACTAACTGAGCCACGAACTAGAGTAGATAAGGATAGCTATCATGTAGCTATTATTCATGGGCGGTGTACCAACCGCGTCTGCAACTGACAAGTCGGTGACATAAATACACAACGGTCACCCTGGCGTATCACGAGTGGAGCTCGATATCTCAATAGTAGTGGCACCAGTATACCTGTGGATCACAGTTGCAGCAGGAGCAGTGTATTCTTTTGACGCCTTGATTGATGAAGGTGCTGACTACAACATCCTAACACATGACCATTGGACACGCATTGGTTAACCGCAACTACAGCCCACTAACACTCAATTCACCCCATTTGGGGGCACCGCTTACCCACTCTTATCTTAGGGAAATGCAAGGTGGTCGTTTCCATCGAGTCTAAAAGTTTACCAACCTTCTTCCATGTGTTGCCTGGCACCAAGGACGCTGGTAATGTATCACTATTAGGTCGCACTTTCAAGAAACAAACCAACTGTAATGTGGATTACAACCTAAATCACATACATCTTGCCATTGGCAATGTGCGCATAGTGACGACTTTCAGCAAGGGCTGCCCTAACTCCCCCACTTTTACGAAGCCGCCGATAGAAACTCCCACAACCACGCTTAAGCCCGGGTCAAAACAAATGGAAACTACGGCCTCGTGCCGAGTTCTCAACCCCAGACCCATGCCCACCAGGAGCGCTCACAAGGCCAAAGAGTCCAAGTTTCTATGGGTGCCGAAATGGCAAAAACCACATCAGGGTAAACCACCCAAGCGTGACCCTAAACGTTCAAGTTATCAACCGTCCTGACCCAAGAGGCAATCTAGGCACTACCGCCGTACACGCATAACCACGCCGCGCTGGATTCCCAAACATCTCTTGTAGGCACAAGGATACTACGAGGGCAATCCCTGGATTTGGGCACCTAAAATTGGCCAGCTAAGAAGCTCATCTACAAGCAATCTATTCCTAACAAGAGAGGTTTACACAAGTGGCGCCCAGAACACAATTAACAGGCCAGGGCCAGCGGTGGCTAACAAGCCACAGCTCATCTATCGACCAAAGCAAATGCCCCAGGTCCTAAATCTACCTAATCCTGAGAACTTACAAACCACGATTACTGCTCACTCAGAACCAAGTACAACCCCTATGCCTCTAGAGCTTCCTACAATATCTCAATGGGCTTCCCAGTGCGAGGTCCGACCCGTGACACCGATGAGGAAGTCGCAATTATCTAGTCCACTTGCACCAGCCCCACCAGAGGGACTTAAACCTTCATACGCAATACTACCTTTCCTCTCTTTGGCTAAGGACCTTGCCACAACTTCTGGGGACGATTTAATAACCTGCATTAAAATGTTAGATGAAACTTTCACTACATTTGCTAGAAGCTACGAGAGGCTAGACCTAGGTCTTCTTGATGAAATGCTTACTTCGGCGGTTCGTGCATTACCATGCACTTGGGAGGAATACGAACTTATCACCACTAAAGTTCCCAAAATTACTGTTGAACTGATAGAAAACGGTGAAATCTCGAAGGATCAGGCTGCACTTAGAAGGCTTATTACCTCTTATCGAAAGCCTCCGCGTTTTGCTCCTGAATAGGAGCTGCAAGAGCTCATGCAGATGACAAGCTCACCTTCCACATTCTTGCAGCAGTGGTTTACGCTAAGGATCCAATGGGAGAAAAAAGGTCGTCGCATAATGACCAATGCTGAGCAACGCAGGGCAATCAAAACTATCGAATATGACCCCACGTACGTGGCACCTATCTCGTTAGGGTCTTGGCCATCACCCGTAATCAGCATCTGGATGACCATGTGCTTGCCCACCCCTACATTGACCAATTCCTCACCCAAGAGGAATTACATGTTGCTAGTCGCCTCAGTACCAGAGATCTCTTCCACGATGTTTTGACCTACATTTCCAAAGTCTCCATCCAACCATCCACTCTGGATTGTCATGCCCAACTCGAATACAATCCAAACTTCTACGATTGGCTATTAGCTAGGTAAGTCAACCCACGCGAACAAATGCTTCCCTCGTCCTTCCTATGCTAATCCTAGGAAGGATTCTTTGCAAGATTCCTGACGGAGGGGGGAGAAAGACCAAGAGCAGAGCAAGGATGAAAATTTATGTTATCTAGCTAGCAGATTGTTAATTAAGAAAGTTTCTATGGAGGAATGTTGCAGAATAAAACAATAGCAATGGTCAAACCTCTAAGCAAGTGTGCCCACTTTAAGCCCATCTATTCTTCTCTCAAACTTAGTTCTAATTAGAAATGCGCCGATTGTTAGGCATTAAATGTTGGCATGGCATGTTGACAGGTCACCGCCATGGCAGGACAAGACAAAGGAGGCAAACTACCATTCTCAGAAGAGGAAATGACCAAATTCAGCATCGCCATCGAGACGCGCGGATTCAATCACTTCACTTTCAAGCACACACTGAATCTCGATGAAGCCATCATGGAGGAACCCGCTATCAAGGACTTAGTGGACAGATGCCATCTCCACAAGTACGTGGAGAAGGTGGGACAGGCGGTGGATTACAGCATGTGCGCGGATTTCCTGAGGAATTTCGACAAAAGCAGGAACTGTGGCACCGTCACAGTAAGGACAGGGGAGCAAGAAAGGAGAATCGAAGTGCCCCTCAATGCAACGATCGTAGAAAAGGTCCTGGGGCTTGTGCCAAAGAAAGAGAGAAGACCAAGGCGAGACGTTTACACCATGCTGGGAGTCAAGAAAGAAGCGGTGCATACTATGGATGGAATCAGCTTGGCTGACATCCCGGACCCAGTGGTGAAACTATAAGCAAAAATGATCCATACCCTCTTCTCGGGCCAGCGTTACAATGCGCTAATGAACAGGATCGAGGTCCCACTGTTGGAAAGCATAGCAGCAGGAACCCCTGAAGAAATAGACTGGAATGGATTCGTATAGAAGACCATTCAAAGTTCAGCTGCCCTCCTCGCTCCGACGAAAGCACCAGCAGAAGGAGAGTCCCTTGCCTCAATAGCACGTTCCGCAAGGAAGAAACCGGCGTTGAAAGCGGCTACAATCAGATATGAGGGAATCCTGATAGCCATCATAGACGAAGCAATAAAGAATGAGGGCGTCATGGAGGCGGAAGCGGCGCATCAAAGCTCAGCTCACCATGGCAGAGGAAAATCGAGCGAAAGAACAGTGAGCGACGAGGGAGAGCAGGAAGTGCCACCTCCGCGAGCAACCAAACCTGCAGAACAAAGCAAAAGTGATAGGAAACAGAAGGAGAAAAAAGAGAAATTAAGTAAGGAAGAACGGGCTGACATCAAAAAGGCTAAGAAAGAGTCTCGAAGGGCTGAGGAAGAAAGGAGGAGGAAAGAGGAGGAGGAGTTCGCCAGAATAGGAGAGGAGTCAAAGAAGGTGGAAGAGGACAGGAAAAGGAGAGCAGAGGAAGAGGCTGAGAAGTAGCGACTCCAGGAACTGGCCGAACTGGCAGAAGCCACCCGAAGGTCGGTGGAAGAGACCCATGGGGACGGAGAACTCGAACCCACAAGCCCCGGCCATAAAGCCGAAGCCAATGCAAGTGTGGAGGCAGCACTAGTGGTCGTAGGCAAGGGCAAGTCCCTCCTACATCCACTCCCTCCCTCCTTTGTGCCAACAACAACTGAAATCACGACCACCGCCGCTGCACACCCCACGCCTCCTCTCGATGCGGCACAACTCATGACCATGATGCAGATGCTTGTAAGCAGGGTGGCCGAAATTGCCCCTGAAACTCGATCGCCCACAGATGTAGAGTCTCGACAAGATCCCAAATGAAAAAGGCTAGAGGCATCGACCACCACGCCCAATACTCCCATACCTGCCGCAGACTATGATGCATATGTGGCCAAGTTACTAACACAACTGGACAAGGAAAAAGAAGAAAAGAAGGTGGTGCTTCTGGAACTAGAGAAAGAAAAGGAGACATCAGCAGCCCTCAGGCTAGAGGTCTCAAGGCAGGAAGCTGACAGACGGAGAGAGATGAAGGCCCTGCGAGATCAACTAGAAGAGAAAACGAAGCAAGCCCAAACCAATGAAAGCCGCCTTAGGCAAAGGCTGGAGGATGAGGAGCAGAGCCTGGTAGCGGAACAAAGGAACATAAAACTTCTGATGCAGCAATACAGTGATCTCCAGCAAAGGGTGGCCCAAGTGGAAAAGCTCTACCGGGAGGTTCAGGAAGGCGAAGCCACTGTTCCACAAGAATATGCAGCGGAGCCCCAGTCATCGCACGAGCAAGAGGAACACGACAGGCTAATTAGGGAAATCGAATTCCTAAAAAATGAAGGGCCGGGGGTCTCAGCAGCTGAAGCCAAATGACTATAGGATGAAGTGCAGAGACTGCAAGACGCGCTGGAGACCTCCCAGGAGGACGTGGAAGCCCTCATGGCCATGATCTTTAATCAGAAGAGGCTGCTTCGCGCTGAAATCCAGAGCCTAGAACAATTGGTCCAAGAGAAATCAGAAATCCTGACCGAAGCGCACCACAGGCTCAGCATTATTGATCAAGCAAGAGGGATCTCTGAAGAGCAGCTTGCTCAGAAACTAAACGAAAGAAACCAGTTATGGTTCTATTCAAATGTGTAGCAACAGGTAATAACCACCCTGGCGGGCCAGCTAGAGGAACAAAGGCAAAATATGGAGGAGAGAGCCGTGGAGTGGGAAAGAAAGAACTTTGACAAGGTGAGGGATTTAACAGAACGGCTTGCAGTGGCAGAGTGTGAAAGAATGCTGGCCGAGGCTAGGGTTGAGGTTGCAGAGATAACGACTAAGACCCAGTGACGACAGGCCTTTCTTAACACGGTGCTCCATGTGACGCAAGCCGAGGGCGATGATACAGTGGAACAGGTAAAAAGAAAGTTGGAACTAAGCACCTGGGTGCTACGATACGGCCTTCACAAGCGGGAGCTTCCAACAAGTACAGGAATAACTAAAGAGCAACAGTTTTACTACCTGTGCTGTACAGGCCTTTCCACTACGGAGCTCAAGGAGTTGGGTTTTCAGAAACAGGAGCAGCCACCGCCACTACCACCAGTCGTTCCTCCTGTGGTAGCGCGAAATGTCGAAGAGGGCCCAAACTTTGAGCAAGATGAGGAAGAAGAGCCACAAAGGATGCCGAGTCCGCCTCAACCGAAGATCCCACAGGAGGAACCTGCCGACGCCGAGCTACCTGAACGCATAATTGCAGCAAGGAGAAGAAGGCAAGAGTTAACAGAAGAGGTCCAACACCGACGCGCATATTTCCACAACAACTTCGTGAGGAGCCCATGCCACTGCGAAATTATACACATCCTGTAGATTGGCACCAGGAGTTGGTCATATGGTGCCAAAGAGAGCTACATAGGAGGCCATTCGAGCTCTCATTCACTTTTCCACGATCCCTCGACCGGGCCCTACCTCTAGGAGTCATAGCCAAGATCAAAGGTCTGGCTAACGAACTCGCAAACAGATGGATGGAAGAGAGAACCATGATAGTAACCAAGTGGAGGCAAGAGCCACGAGAATACTGGGAAGACAAGGTTGGTCTGGTTCCCAAATCCGTCCAAGGCTACCAGGCACAGCCAAAATGGCGGAGGAGGATTTGGGACACCAATTTTGATGCCTGGACCGCATTTTGTAGCTCCCTCCCCGAAGAGCGCAATGATCCCATCTACATACCCTACCCCCATAGGCATGGAGTGGATTACAACAGAGATTTGCATGGGGATTTTGACTTCCCGAGAATCTATAATGTAAATGCTAGAAGCCCGGAGGAGTGCTTAGTATTTAGGGCAGAAGATATACTTCCCTCCATAAATCGTTTCCTTGTAGATTTCTCTTCCTGCCCCAATCCAGCATTCTTAACCACTTGTAATTACCTCCGACTTCTCAAATTCCTGCTACTCCAGAAACCTACAGCAGAGGAAGCCCATCTCCCTCCACTCTTTTTTTATCTTAAGCTAGGAATAGATAGTAGAGCCATGACGAGGTTGATGATGCACGCTACTCTCCTCCCGGCCTTCTGCTTAGAACTATTAGAAAATATGAGTGACACCCGTTTTGCAAGGTGTAATTACCCCTTTTTGTCTACCACTCCTCTAACAGCTAGAGCCGGTATTAAGGACTACCTACAAAGTCGCGCATTTTTATCACAATGCTTGCGACCACCCCGTGACTAAATAGGTGCCCCATGCATCGCCCAATGTCCTCTGTCTCATTCACCACCAAAAAAAAAAAGTGCTTGTTGTCTTCGTTCACTGTTGTGGTGCACCATACTCACTACATCTAGAGTCCTCTCTAGCCCCTCCCCCACTTCACACTCAGGGCACATCAAGGGCAGGACTTTCGGACCTGTCACCCTGAGTTTCACATCGCACCTCAGAAGCTACACAAACTAGGTCCTCAAGTGTGGGACATTACCAAGGGCTTGCCCAAGGTTAGACCCATCTCCCAGTTCCACTAGCACAGGCACCATGCACTGCACAGTGAGACAGACACACCCCCTAGGAAGTGCACCACTTTTCTTGCAGGTCAAGAACGGGCTGCTTGGCCGAAGGCGGTCGTCTACTACATCCTCCAATGACAAGGAATTTTTCCAGAAGTCGGACGTGACCCCATTACTGCAACTTCAATAGCTTCGCTGCGAAGGTTTCAGTAGCTCCACAGATTTCATGTTGACAACCATCCGCCCACTGATGGGCTCCCATTGTTGAGATATTGAGCTCCACTCGTGATATGCCAGGATGATCGTTGTGCATTTATGTCACCGACGTGTTAGTTGCAGATGCGGTTGGTACACCGCCCATGAATAATAGCTAGATGACAGCTATCCTTATCTACTCTAGTTCATGGCTCAGTTAGTATGCCACCTTAGTTAGTTGAGTTTGGTTTGAGACCCATATATAGGGTTCTTCTATTTCTTTGTACTTGACTCCTTTTTGGCTTACACAACTAAGAAGAGGAAAACTGTTTTCAGCCTCCACCTTTGTGTGTATTCCCCCATTGTGCAAGCAAGAAAGTTACAAGTGAGACTCCTTCCTTCTCTCCCACAATCTTGACAGCCATTGGCATAGATATTGGAACCTCACTGTCCGATGATCCATGCCCACTACCTCAAGATCTACGGATCGCTTATTAGCACCACAAGCCTGAAGACTTTCAACTCAAAACTGAAGATCCTCTACTCCTAGATAAGGGTTTTTCAGCCCATGCCATGGCTTTTCACGACAAACAGCGTTCGGGGGGTTTCTCCAGAATAAATCCCTCCAATACCATCTTCCTAAGGGACTGCTTCTTGTTTCAAGCGTTTCGGATACTCAAACAACGACCAGTCCCAGAGGGGCGCCAGAACAGTGAGAAAGATGCCGCAATTGTCAGTAAGCCTAAAGCACGCTGCAATCTCGCTTGGGCATCGTCATCAAACCCCATCACCTCTCATTCACAAGCCTCGGTGTCCTCCAACCGCCAGTCACACCTAGCAATAGCATCCTTTATCCCCACGACTTTTTGCCACAGTGCCATGGGACTGGCACTCGTCTAGAAGGGGGTAATGTTAACCCCAATATGAAGAAAGCAAAAGAAAGCGGAAAAGACGCAGGGCAAAGGCGGAAAAAAAAAGGTAGCCCGACTGAAGAAAGTATCAAGATTGTGGGAGAGAAGGAAGGAGTCTCGCTTGAAGCTTTCTTGCTTACACAATGGGGGAAGACACACAAGGGTGGAGGCTGAAAACAGTTTTCCTCTTCTTAGTTGTGTAAGCCAAAAGAACTCAAGTACAAAGAAATAGAAGAACCCTATATATGGGTCTCAAACCAAACTCAACTAACTAAGGTGGCATACTAACTGAGCCACGAACTAGAGTAGATAAGGATAGCTATCATGTAGCTATTATTCATGGGCGGTGTACCAACCGCGCCTGCAACTGACAAGTCGGTGACATAAATACACAACAGTCACCCTGGCGTATCACGAGTGGAGCTCGATATCTCAACACTCCCCCTCGAGATCAATCCCAATTCCTGCACACCAAGCAGGTCCCTGAACTTGCGCAGCTTCTCTGCGCCCAATGCCTTCGTGAATATGTCAGCTACCTGATCCTCTGTGCTGACATAAACTAGATCAATAAGACCTAGTAAAACCCTCTCTCGCACATAGTGATAATGCACCTCAATGTACTTTGTTCTAGCATGATAGACTGGGTTATTTGCCAAGTGTATACTACTCATGTTGTCACAATAAATGACAACTGGTCCATCTATAGACTGATGCATATCATAAAGTAGCTTATGCAACCAAGCTACCTCACATGCAGCCATTGCTGCACCCCTATACTCAGCCTCTGTGCTCGATAAGGCAACTGTAGGCTATTTCTTGCTGCTCCAAGTGACTGCAGCACTCCCAAAAGAGAACACATATCCACTGGTAGATCGTCTATCAGAAATACTACCAGCCCAATCAGCATCAGTGTATCCATGCAACTGTATCTGAACCCCAGTCTCATAAAATAGTCCATACTGCAATGTGGACTTCACATACCTGAGTATGCATCTAGCCGCATCCAAATGTGGTTTCCTTGGAGTCTGCATAAACTGACTTACCAATCCAACAGCATAGCTCAAATCTGGCCTAGTAATAGTCATATAAATCAAACTTCCTACTATGCGTCTGTACATAGTAGGGTCTTCTAGAAGCTCACCTGCATCTGTGCTCAGCTTCACATTCTGCTCCAAAGGAACTGAAATAGGCTTACAGCCTGTCATCCCATATTTGGACAGCATGTCCAATCCATACTGCCTCTGCAAGAGCTGTATCCCACTTGGTGATCTAATCACCTCAATGCCCAAGAAATAACGCAGCTCTCCCAAATCCTTCATCTCAAACTTCTGCTTCAATAGCATTTTCACATGAAGGATATCTTCATCATTGTCACCTGTCATAATCAAATCATCAACATAAATGACAAGTAGCATAATACCTTTCTCTGTTTTTCTCACATAAAGTGAGAAATCTGCCTTGGAAATCTGAAAGCCAATAGTGACAAGATACTGTCCTATCTTGTCAGACCATGCTCTAGGTGCTTGCTTCAAGCCATACAAGGCTTTCTTCAACCTGCAAACAAACTCAGGATGAACAGCATGCACATAACCTGGTGGCTGCTCCATATAGACCTCTTCTTGCAAATCACCATGCCAGAAGGCATTCTTTACATCCATCTGATGTAAAGACCATCCCTTTGATGCAGCCATAGCAATGACCGCTCTTACGGTTGCCATCCTTGCAACTGAACTGAATGTTTTTTCATAGTCAATACCATATGTTTGTTCATACCCCTTGACTACTAATCTTGCCTTGTATCTGTTCACAGAACCATCTGCATTGTGCTTCACCTTATAAATCCACTTACAGCTAATTGCATTTTTACCTTTAGGCAAAGGTACCAATTCCCATGTAGCATTTGCCTCCAAGGCATTCATTTCTTCATCCATGGCTTTCTCCCATTTTTCTTTTCCCATGGCTTGCTCAAAAGAAGTGGGTTCTGGTTCCTGTATCACTTTGACCATATATGCATAGTGAATGGCTGTAAATCCATCATATTTCAGCCTATCCACAGGATACCTAGCTCTCGTAGACCTGCGCAAAGTAGGTTCACTCCCAGGTGCTCTCAAAACATCCCTGGTCTTCCTTACTCCAGGTGTAACAATAGAAGGAATACCCAAATCATCATCAATGCTCTGTTCTGAGCCACTGGATTCACCATCCACATAAGAGTGACCTGCATTCACATCAAACATGGGCTGATCAACCTTCTATTTTCCTTTTAATGATACCTGCATACCACTATCTACATTACTTTGAGAAGATTCTCCTGATCTCAATCTGCCTGTCCATGCGAAGAATGTGAACCACTGGTACAGGACGCTCCAGGTCCACTAATATTTTGTGACTGCTGCTATGAATTCTGTGTAGCATTACCATTTTGTGCATCTACATCATCAATCACATTTACTGGTTTATACCAGCTACTCATCTCATCAAAAACAACATCTCTGCTCACTGTAAACTTACGAGTAGAAGGGTTATAGCATCTATACCCTTTTTGCTACAGAGAGTAACCAATAAAGATGCACTTCTCAGCTTTTGGATCCAACTTGGATCTCAACTCATCTGGCACATGTACATAGGCAATGCAACCAAAAATTTTCAAATGAGAAATATCTGGTTTCCTACCAGTATACCTCTCCTCTGGAGTCATTCCATGTATTGCTGCAGTGGGAGTCTTGTTCATTATGTAGACTGATGTAGCAACTGCTTCAGCCCAATAAAAATCTGGCAAGTCTTTTTCATTGAGCATGGCACGAGATACCTCTCCAATATGCCTGTTTTTCCTTTTTGCAATTCCATTTTCTTGTGGGGTATGACTGCATGAATATTGCTGCTTTATACCATGCTCCTGCAGGAACCTTGCAAACTCATTTGAGAGGTACTCTCCCCCTCCATCTGACCTTAGGCATTTTATCTGCAGGCCTGTTTCTTTTTCAACCATCGCTTTAAGAGTTTTGAAATGCCCAAAAACTTCACTTTTCTTTTTCATAAAATACACCCAAACTTTTCTGCTATAGTCATCAATAAAACTGACAAAATAATGACAGCCTCCAAGAGATGCAGCCCACACATCAGAGTGGATTAATTCCAATGGCTTCTTACTCTCTTGAACATGTCTAGGAAATGGTTTCCTTGCCTGTTTTCCAAATTGACAGGCTTCACATACCTTATGCATTTCTGCAACCTTGAATTTCGGCAAACCTGCAACAATATTTTGGGCCTGCATTGATTTAAGTTGCTGTACATTAACATGACCAATGAGTTTATGCCAGATATCAATATCTGCAACTACACCGGTCCCATGTGCAAACATTGCTGCACTCAATTCAGACATGTCTGCATCCAATGTAAACATTCTGCCCTTCTTCTTTCCTTTTGCTATCAAGCGACCTTTATTTTTCATATCCTCAACAAAGCATCCATGAGGATTAAATCTGACCTGCAAGCCCTGTTCAACCATTTGACCAACAGAAACCAGATTCTTGGTGATATTCGGGACATGAAATACATCGGACATGTATTTCTTTTTCCCATCCTACATAGACAAGGGAATTTTTCCAATCTGCACAATAGGATGTGCAGTATCATCACCAATCTCCACAAATCCTAGTTTTTCAATTTTCCTTGCATCCTCCATTCATTCTGCATGACCTGTCATGTGGTTTGATGCACCCGAGTCAACATACCATACATCATTGCTTTCTTCTGCACTTGTCACAGAATTGTTCATGTGCTGCACCATAAACGATGCTCATTTCTGTCATCACCCTGTCTACTAGAGGATGCATAATTTCCTTGTTGCAGTTTTCCATTCATGATGTCATTCTGCTTTTTATAGCAGTCTTTAGCCATATGACCCATTTTACCACAGTAGTAGCATTCAACATTACTGTTTGCATTTTGGCCTCTTTGCCATCCACCACGACCTCTTTGGCTCCCCCTGCCTCTAGAATTACCACGTCCTCCTCCATAGGACTGGTTTTCTTGAGTTTGCTGCATATTCTGATTTCTGCCACGGCCTCCAAATTGGCCTCCTCTACCTCTGCCTCTACCTCTTCCAGCATTTGAGTAGAAGACAGCTTCTTTTGAAGTTCCTCCTGAAGAAGATGCACCACCATTTCTCTGCTCCTCAGAAATTAGAAGAGCAATCAACTCCTCAAAATCAGGAAATCTTTCACGGACGGAAATGGATGTTCGGAACTGTGCATAATCCTTTCCTAGACCATTCAAGGTCACGGAAACTAAATCATCATCTTCCACTGGCGACCCAATGGAAGCAAGTGCATCTGCAATCTTCTTCACCTTCATGTGGTAGTCGTTGATGCTCATACTTTCTCTTTGCACATTATGCAACTCTTGTTTGAGCTGCATTTTCCTGGCTTGCGTATTTGTGCTATACATTTTTGACAAAGTATCCCATGCCTCCTTTGGTGTACTTGCATCCTGAATATACACAATCATAGAGTCTGAAATGCTGATAGACAGCCAATACATAACTTTCCTGGCTCTCTCATGCCATGCTTTAAATGCCTGCATTTGCTGTTGATTGGGAACATCAGGAAGAACTGGTTCTTCTTCATTTCCTGCAACAAATTCCCAATATCCTTTTCCCATAAGGAAATTCGTCATTCTAAACTTCCATGCTTGGAAGTTGTTCTTGTCAAGCTTTTCAGTGACAATCTGTGAAAGAGAATCAGATGCCATTACAGAAGACTGCAAAAAATTCTGTCACTGCAAAAACCACAGCTTCACCCTCACAAGGGAAAATCTGCAAAACTAGCAAAAGTGGTATTTGACCACACAGTCACTTTCTAGTGACGATTTTGCATCAACAGGCAACAGGGATGATTCTGTAACTCCCAATGTCTCTGTGCACAAGCATACAATGCAATTTTTACAGTAACTTTTCACCGACCTGTAGAACAGTGGTCGCACAGCATAAAACTGGGCCTTTTCCTGAGTGCGTGCAGAAAACTTCCGCCTCCAAAACAGGCCCCGAAATGGCCTCAAATCAAAAAAACAAGGTCGCCAAGAGCTAAAGCTCTCACCCGCAGTATATACTACCCTCTTGCTTCACTACGAAGGGCGTCTCAACCTGAGACAATGCACTCCTGCACTTTCCGGCTGTGCTACCTGTAGAGATCTGCTCCCAAAACAGAAAATGAAAGCAACACTGCTCCTCTTACCAGAACACCGCGAGCTTGGCTTGCTTTCTTGAGCTCCTTACCACGAACAAGGCTCTGATACCATGTCAAGATTGTGGGAGAGAAGGAAGGAGTCTCGCTTGAAGCTTTCTTGCTTGCACAATGGGGGAAGACACACAAGGGTGGAGGCTGAAAACAATTTTCCTCTTCTTAGTTGTGTAAGCCAAAAGAACTCAAGTACAAAGAAATAGAAGAACCCTATATATGGGTCTCAAACCAAACTCAACTAACTAAGGTGGCATACTAACTGAGCCATGAACTAGAGTAGATAAGGATAGCTATCTTGTAGCTATTATTCATGGGCGGTGTACCAACCGCGTCTGCAACTGACAAGTCGGTGACATAAATACACAACAGTCACCCTGGCGTATCACGAGTGGAGCTCGATATCTCAACAGAAAGAATAGGAGAAAAGGCCAAAAGCGCAAGGGCAACCTTAAAGGTCCAAGGAAAATACAAAAGGAAAAATGTGCATTTTAAAATAAAAAGGCGCACCCTAAAATCTTGTAAAAGAGCCCTGGGCTCTCACCCGTGCAATTTGTAAATGTAGACGGGTGGTGGAAAGGAATCTAGGAAGATAGAGGGACAATGGGAAAAAGGGCCTAGGCTAATGGCCGGCCATGTAAAAAAGAGGGACGACCGCCCATGGAAATTAAGGGCATGTATATAAAGTTAAAAGGTAAACGAGAAGAGCATCCTCGTGTGTGGCAGACATCATCTTCTTCTTCTCCTCCTGTTTCTCACCTTCGTGCCTCCTTGCTTGTGCTTGTGAGAGGGACTGAGAGCGTGAGAGTGTGTGAGGGAGTGATCGTGGGAGGGCAAGGGATCTTGGAGAAGAAGCTCTCCATTCTCCCTCTTCATCTTCTCCTCCTCTCTTTTCTCCTCCGGTCTTGAACATGGCTATGGAGGATGAAGCTCATGCGAGAGGGATTGAGGTTGCTTGAGCTCGCCTCAAGGATCGTGGAGTTGCAGGGGTGAGAGAAACAGGAAGGTACTCGATCGAGCATCAAGGTAAGCTCACTACACCCACAAGGTAGGCGTTGCATGACAGCTATGTGAGAGGTAGCCATGGCTACTCAGTTCGAAACACTTGAGTAATAAGTGGTCCGTAGGTCTCAGGGTAGAGCTCGAAGAGCTCCCACACTATACTAGGAAGCTAAGAAGGTCTCGTCATCCCAATTAATGTAGTAAAGATAAGGGTTTTCGACTAGTGCATCGTTTCAATGTAACTCATCCATGGCCTCTACTTCCTCCTCCTCATGGATGAGAATGTTGTGTAAAACACAACATGCATTTATGATTTTGGGCAAAGAATAAAGATCAAGATTTTGGATGGGTTTACCTAGATGAAGCAAAAACGTTTGAGTCTTTCAAAAGCATGCTCTTGGTTGAAGATTGCATATAGTTGAAGCTGTATATTAGTCTTCAGTGGTCAGTTCATCCCTTTGAAAAGGTGTGATCAGCCATGGACGTAGAAGGGAATATCCACCATCACCAATGATAAACTCTTTTACTCATAATTCGGCAAACTAGAATGGAGTGCCTATCAATCTTCTTTGTGCATGGTAAAACTTGAAGAAGGTGAAGTTATGCAACACTCTGCTATCATGAGCAAACATAGGCTAGTAATGTTCACATGGAGGAAATGTATGCCTACATCCACAATACCTTCCACTACCATACTATAGTACCCATAGTGATTGAACAAACCTGGTCCACTTTCTAGTGGAGGAAAATCATGGGGAATCCACCTTGTAGAACATATAAGATACCACGTAGACTCAAAGGAAATGATATTCTATTTGGTAAACTTTACAATACTATATTTAGAAAATGAATTTTTAATTGTAACTTTTCAAAAACCTATAAGTTTACTAGAGTAAACAGGATCATTTTATAGCCTTATAACATGTAAAGAAAGGGTATTTATTAATACCCTTTGAATACACTTTATATAGTTGAGTTTTTATAAGTGCAACCCCTCGGAGGCAAATGAAGCTTCAAGTTTGTGGCAGCAATTGCACCACAACAATTAGAAAACCCATGAAGTGCTTTGAATCCATTCGTGACTTTTCCTAGCTTGGACTCATTTTGGGGCCATTACAATAAGTATCGTCCATTTCTGCCCAAGGAAAATGCAAGATCACATACAATTTTGGAGACTATTGAGTGTCCACATAGAAAATGCTTGGAGACATCTATGCATCTCATGCTTGACGCAAGGCAAAGAGTAATGATTGCTACTTTTCTCTCTATAGAGAATATCTTGCAGAACCTTGTGAAGGGTAAGGGGAATACAACCTTGTTGGAAGTTGTTCATAATTGAAAAGCAAAAACCCTTAAACAACTCAATGGAAAAGTAGAAATCCTCATCAAATCTTGCATCTTCGACATGTGTGTAGGAGACCTAGTGGTTCTACCAATTGATCGACGATTTTGGTTTGACATACCAAGACATAAGAGGCTACTAGAAATAATGTCTCTTTGTGGCCCCTATAACACAACACATTAGTGGCTTGTGCTATACAATGGAAGCTTCATCATCATAACTTTCTGCCTCTTCCAAAGAGTCTACATTGAGAAGAAAAATATCAAGGGCCTTCTTGAGAATGGTTAACAATGTGAGCAATGTTTGGAGTAGGGTTATCAATAGGAAACTTGTGTTGCATTCCCTATATGATAGTTGCACATTGATAACCATAGATTCAATGTTATCTTCGACACAGTAGTTGCCAAACTACAATTTTCCTCACCATAAGAGCTACTAGATGTAGAGGAGAAGGAGTTTTTGTCTTACATTTGATGAGGTTTCCAAACTAGGATGCGACTGAAATTATCAAAGATTTGCAGTCAAGTTTCCTTTAGTAGGGTTGCTTCTAGATATGGTGAAATGAGTAGTAGGAAGAAGGAAATATAGGGTTTTAGAGAGACAATGATGCTAAAAAGAGGGCTTCAATCTCTAATGATAGTGACTGTTCAAGAAGCATAGATAGATGGATAGAGAGAGAGAGAGAGTGTGTGTGTGTGTGTGTGTGTGTGTGTGTGTGGGGGGGGGAGAGAGAGAGAGAGAGGAAGGGAGGAGGAGACAGAGAGAGACAGTGGGGGACTAACTTTTGCTCATGTATGTGATCTTTATCCTCATTTTTGGTGAGGAAAACTATAGTTGCCATTGACCAAAATAACTACTAGATGTAGACGAGATGGTATTGTTGTCTTCCACCAGATGAGGTCTCCAAACTAGGATGTGACTATAATTATCAAAGATTTGTAGTCAAGTTTCCTTTGGCAGGGTTGCCTCTAGATCTAGTGAAATGAGTAGCATGGAAAAGGACAATAAGGTTTTAGAGAGACAGTGATGCTAAAAGGAGGGCTCCAATCTCTAGTGATGGTGACCATTCATGCATGGATAGGTAGAGAGAGAGAGAGAGAGAGAGAGAGAGAGAGAGAGAGAGAGAGAGAGAGAGAGAGAGAGAGAGAGAGAGAGAGAGAGAGAGAGAGAGAGAGAGAGAGAGAGAGAGAGAGAGAGAGAGAGAGAGAGAGAGAGAGAGAGGAAGAGAAGGAGAGACAGTGGGGGACTAACTTTTTCTCATGTAGGTGATCTTCATCGTCATGTTTCCTACATAGACTTTGCATGTAGCTTCAGGATGGAGCAAGAGAAAATGCCTATGAAATAGGAAGAGTTGAGAGAAATAAATTATAAAAGTGATGGCGACTGGCTATTGGATCAAGGTAGCAAACCTATTGACCAAACATGAATGACTTGCGCATGTTAGTGAGTTAGGGAAAGTTGATCAAGGGAAGTTGAAACAACCATGATTAAGTTATCTACCTATGTGTGATGTCGCTCCTAGACTATAGCCAATTCACCAAGTAGCTCTCTCGAAAAATGTAGAGCAATGTCAATCAAATTCTACCCTATAACCTAGACTATAGCTAGTTTACCAAGTAGCTCTATTTTGAGACATACTTGGTAAGCTCATTGAAGTTCCACTTTGCACACACTCAAAGTTTACATGACCTAGTGACATGCCAAGAACTTCAACTATGTTGACTTATGCAAGTCAAATCGACTTGCATGTGGCTTGGTCGTAGGATGAGCACTCGACTCTCTCTAGTTGTCACAGCAACACAAAAAATGTTAACATGTGCTTAGCTTCTAAGGAAAATCTACACTAGCACACATCCATGGGTCAAGGATATTGAGGAGTGTTGGTAAGGTATGGCTCCCCAAAGTATCTAGCACATACATGGAAAAGGGGTGATTCTAAAGAGAGTGAGCCTAGAGTGGAAGCACATGAGAGAAGAAAAAGCTATGGTGGAAGGAGAGAGAGAGAGAGAGAGAGAGAGAGAGAGAAAGAGAGAGAGAGAGAGAGAGAGAGAGAGAGAGAGAGAGAGAGAGAGAGAGAGAGAGAGGTGGTAACTCCAATAGTCACAATGTATGACCGGCCTTCCCTTTATTCAAATGTCATTGAAAGAATAAATAATAAAGTGATTATGATGGGTGCCCACTACCTGCAGCGTATAGGTATGTGGGTAGTATCAGTGTAGTAATACATAAGCAATTAGGTACATGCACCTTTATGCCTAATAATCTTCCTCTTAAGGAAAATGTGTTCCTAGTGAGGAGAGAATGAGAAAAAAGTGATAAAGTACAAATGTACATAGGTACAACAAGATGACAAAAGACTTCATCTCATCCATTGCCCATCAAATTCCTAAGGAAGGCAAAAAGCTATAATGAGAAACTTTTTGTGGGAAGATATGTAGGACTTTGTTTAGTTGAGATCTTGACAATGTCAACATACCTGTCTTCAACAACCTCTCTAATGAAGTAGTAACACACCTCAATGTGTTTTTTCTTCGCATGGAAGATGGATTCTTGGCTCATTGAATGGCAGTCATAGAACCCAAATACACTGTAGGGACCACATTAGTCATACCAAGGTGTGTCGCCATATGAATAACCAAAGAGCCTCCTTGCAAGACTCACTCATTGCAACACACTCGGCCTTGGTAATAGGGAGGGCCGTGCATTTCTACATCCTGGATATCCAAGAAGTAACACTTCTGGCAAAGGTGAAGACCTAGTGATAGATGGACTTCCTAGTGTTGATTTGCCTTGCATAATCAGAGCTAGTGCATCCCATGACTCATGTCTCTTAGCAACCATAAAATATGCACATAATTGATGTGCCCTTCATGTACCTCATGATACCCTTAACAACATCCCAATGCTATTTTCCAAGTGTAGTAATATAGCATATCAGAACTCCCACTATAATGCTATGTTAGGATGAGTGGCTATCAAATCATACATCAAACTGCCCAAATCAGATGTATAAGGGATCTTGCCTATCTTGGTTTTTTGCTCGTTAGACCATGAACAATCAAGCCAACTAACCTTCACATGAGAAGATAGAGGATAGCCAATAGACTCACCATCTTGCATATGAAACTACCCAAGGACTTTCTAGATATACTCATTTTGGGACAGATATAGGACCCCCTTAGAGACATCGCACGTGATGCAGATTCCAAGAATATGCAAGGCATGTCCCATGTCCTTCATCTCAAAGCTCTTCTTGAGTTGAGTTTTCAAGGCATCTAGCTCATCATGAGCTTTCCTAACAATAAGCATATTGTCAAGATAGAGTACCAAAATCATAAGGCTACCATCACAAGCCTTGTTTGTGTATAAACATGGATTCATATCACTATGACTATATACCTTTGAATGCATAAAAGTATCAAACTTGTGGTACCATTCCCTAAGTACCTGCTTAAGGTCATGAAGGCTCTTTCTCAACTTGCATACTAGGTGTTCCCTGTCTTTTTCTTCAAAGTCGTGAGCTTGTTGCAAATAGATCTCATCATACAAGTCCCCACGTAAAAAAAGTAGTTGTCAAGCGTTTTTGTAAAAACTGAAAACCCCTAGTCAATCAGTAGTTAGGTTTGATTTTTGCTAGCTTAGTTGTTTGTGTAACAATTTTTTTTTACGTTTCCATAATTGGATTTCTTGTGTTTGTCTAGCTTAGGATTTGTTTCTGACATTTTGTTTGATTTGTTGAGTGTAAAACTTGATAGCCTTGGTCGAGCTTGGTATTTTTTTGGACAAGTTGATGCTGGAGTTTGCTATTAGCTACCGAACATTGTGGACCAAGGTTTGTTTTCTTGTTGAGGCTCTTGCACATCACAGGGACTATGGGTTCACGAGCACTTCGCGTTGCACTTGTTGATGCACTGCACTCGAGGGTCATCTCCTGTTCTTATCAAATACTTCCATTCCATGGGTTGGGATTATGCACATTTTGCACCATCATTGAGTACTTGCACAGCATGAGATCTGCTACAACTATATGCAGTAAATCTTAGTTGCATATGCACATGAGAGAACACCTATCATTGAGCACTTACATTTCTTGCACGCACGATATTTGGGATGTTCATCACAAAATTAGGAACCTCTAGTTGAGCGTGTAAGGTGGTTGGGTGAGTTTGAGGGTTGTGAAGGACTCCGCCAATTGTGAGATGGGTTGTTCATATCTGGTCAACATCTTGAGGACCATCATTTCTTGAGTGATTGTGAGATTTTGGATGGGTGGAGCGGAGATTGATATTTTATTGATGAGAGTTGAGAGGTGAGGATAAGGAATTTTAAATTAATCAAGGAACTATGTTTGCATTTTGCATGACACACGATCACATGTAGATAGACTAGACACAATTTCTTCAATGCATACATTATTTTTGCATGTAGCATCGATTGATTGGTTGCATATCATGGATCCAACATTGCATATTATTTCAAATCATGAATGATTGGACACGGAGTTCATTTAAAAAACCATATTTCTGTTGGGACACACTACATTAAAAAAAACAAGTTCATATCCAGTGAATATTTATTTTGAAGACTCAAGGATCAAAGGAGAAGGTCGTAAGTTTTACATTGTCAACGAGTATTTCTTGAAGAAAAAGAGGACATGAGTGCTGAAAGTGTGTGCAATTACAAGAAAAATAGGCCAAGGAATGGAATAAGTCATCCAAGATAAAAGATGAAGAAAAATGATGTGATTTACAAAAATCAATAATCTGCCCATTTTTTATGGATGTTTGTAATTCTGCCCGCACTTGTTTGTCAATCAGATGTGTTCCGATCATTTTGAGTATCCAAATGACTATATTCGGAGTTCAAATGATGAAGTTATGATCCAAACATTAGGAAAAAAATGAACTCACAAATGGGCCCTTAAAAATAATATAGCTTAAGATGTGGGCCTTTTGGATTGTCCAATAGGAAGGCTAGATGTTGACATCCATGGAGGGTGAATCTCTTCTCTCCAAATCTTGGGTTTTCTATTAAAAAAAGGGGTAGTGGGGGATTTAAAAAAGGGAGAATGAATAGTATACAAAATTTGAGTTTCTCTCACCTCGTATTTCCCCCCTTTTTTGGAGAATTTTCAAAATCGGTTTTTTTTCCTCTCACGAAATCAGTTTGACCCAAAAGTTGAGCAACATACCACTTTCCCTCTCTTCTCTATACTCATGAATTTTCGTCTCCATTGAAGCTCCCTGCTAAGAGTAATTAGGGTTTTGAGTGTTCTACTTACCTCTGTACTTCCTTTTCCACGCAGCTCCAGATTGTGGGCAAAGCATAGGTGCCCATCTCTCTTTGCATTTTCTCTTGTTTGCTATTTTTTCAATAGGGTTTGATGTTGTTTCTTAATTTTTTTGTTTTTTTATTGCAGAGGTTGTTTGGGGCAAGAGACAAAGGTGCTCATCTCTCTCTCCTTTCTTTCCCCCCTCTCTCTATGTGTTGTTTCTCTTTTATGTTGTGTTTTCAATAGAATTTGATGTTGGTTCTAATTGTTGTTTTCTTGCAGAGTTTATTTAGAGCAAGAGGCAAAGGTGTTAATCTCTCTCTCTGTTTGTTTTTTTTTTTGTTGATATCTTTTCAATACAACACAATGTTAGTTATAACCCTTATTGTTTTGTTGGAGAGATCATTTTGGGTGACATTGCATAAGTGCTTATGTCTCTCTCCCTCTCTCTTTCTCTATCTATGTTTTCTCTTTTCTATTGTTTTTTCAGTATACCTTCATATAAATACTAACTCTTGCAAAATTGTCTTTTGTAGAGATCAATTTGGGCAAGATTGGATAGGTGCTCATTTCTTTCTCTCTCCCACATACTCACACAAACTCTCTCTTTCTTCCTCTCTGCATTATCCCTTTTCTACTATCTTTACAATAGGGTTTGATGCTAGTTCTAACTTAAGGATTAATTGTTATTGCATCACTTAACACAAGATAGAGCAGAGATTCTGTAGCTCAATTTATAGGTAAATCTACCATATTTTGTGGTACCAAAATTTATTCATTTAATTAGTGACTTTTATATTTGATGGAATTGATGTTTTCTTATGTCCATCATTTGCAGTGGGTTTTGATTAGCAATGATTCAATCTTATTTTCAGCAAATCAGCTTATAGGTAAATTGGCCCTGTTTTATATTGCTTCTATTCATGTAGTTATCTAGATATTTTTTGTTATAAGGGATTCATCCATGTTTTTTTGTTAAAAGGGATTCATGCATGTGTCTTTTTGTACATGTAGGTATTGTACAAGGTTTAGGTGAAGCATATAATTCTCCATCAACTATTTTGATGTGGTGAGTGATTCCTTTGTGTTGAATAATATGGATCTGCTGGAAGTCGATGGTTTAAAAATACTCTGGTTTATTGGTCCTATGTGTCCATTTAGATCTCCATGCCAATTGGCAATGGTCCATGAAACTCTTGTATCATATCATCCATATAACACACAATGTGTTGAGTCTTAGAATATCTCAGGTGTCAATCCAATGTGCCTATTAAGATTTGCATGCCATGTGGCTGCTATCCTTGTAACAACTACTCTATAATATCCACATTTCATACAATGTATTGAGTCAAATCAGAATCCTCTTCATTATAATAAAATTTATTTTGGCAAAATTCTCTAAGTATTATTGTGCTATTCTTTTCATTATATTTCATGTAAATGGTATAATTAAAGTGATGTCTTGAAATTAAATCTATACTTTGTGTTGATGTACATATCCACATGTGTTTCGATATTGATGTTTATGTCTATTTACAAAAGTGTAAACACCTCTTAATGCCATGTTGATTTGTATGGCATATTGGTGATTACTGGACAGACTTAAAATGCTTATTATTTAGGGATTAATACATAGTTCTTTACATTTAATGCATAGGTTATAATGCGTGAGGGAAGAACAAGCATTCTCTTGATAGAAGTACGTAACAGAAAAGATGAAGAAGCGAATTGGATCACTGATACGTATCATTGCTCATCTTGGGTACATATGCATCCAAGTATGAAGGGAGCTTTCAGGGTGAAAGCATCTGCTGATGTATCAAAGCACTGGAAGGGTAAAATTTTAGCTCTCAGACAAAGGAATGTTGATTCTCACCTTGTAAAACAGAGGCGTTTGTACAACATGTATTCATGCAAAAACAAATACACATTGCGCCCACTCTGCTCTTTCAACGAAACATTGCAAACAGTAAGTATTTGCAACTCATTGAGAATGAGAACTTTCATGATACCTATGTATCAACTTGTCTTGTATTTACAAAAGTATACCCTTCGGATTGTTGTGAGTGGCAAAATGTTGAGAGTTTCACTGGTTCTTTTAAGTGTTACCACCTCAAAATTGGTAGATTGCTCTTTGAGGGGCGTACAGCTAAGCAACTCGCAGAGGACCTTGTTTTTTTCTATGACTCCAAGTACATATTACCCAAGGGGAGTCGAGAATATGGAACCCTTGAGTCTATGCACATATCGAATCTCAATAGCATAGAATGGCCATTGTGTAGAAGCGACATTTTACACATGTGTAGCACAAAAATTTCATTAGACATATTGAATTCTCTGAAGCCAAGCATCAGCTCAAAGAATGTACATCTAAGCTGGATCATACCGATTGCAATTTTTTCACACATGTTCGAATGTAAGGGTTTAAGATGTACAAAAAGCACGTACGTCATAAAAAATACATCAGAGGATTATGTAACAAGGATTCTAGGCAAAACTTGGACATAAAAAATAACTCACAGTTCTGACACAGTGGAGTGTCGAGTCACAACAAGGGACATGGATTTCAGGTAAAAATTTTCTCTCTTAGTTGACTATTATCTTACTTTGGGACGAATCGGCTAACTTTCCTTTCCAATTATAGGTACTTTGTCGCACGACAAACTTTATGCCTAGTGTTCAAGTATCGTAGATGGAGGATGCTCAAGGGTAAATGGTTGTGCCTTGATCAAGACATGCGTGAAAGTACAGTTGTGAATGTTACTGTCATTTGTGAGGGCCGCGAGCCCCAAGTGTTGCAAAATGGACGATGATTGGCCCTTGAGTATAATGCACCAGAAAATTACAATGTTAATGTAGAATCCACTTGTCAGCTTCTATTTTAAACTAGATGGTAGGAAAATTCGAAGCCGAGCTGAGGATACTGTTACCAACAGAAAGTGTGTGGCTCCACATATTTTAGAAATTGTAGAGTCTCCCTAAAAATCCCAATACCACAAGTTGTAATATCCAATACTTGTAAATTTTTGGATTTTTTTTCCCAATAGAATATTGTCACTTACAAACTTGCAATATTTAAAAATTATGGTATTTATGCAAAATCATACACTTGTTATACACTTTCCACATCAACATATTTACATATGCGTGTAAACTTTACAAAGAGTAAAGCCATAACTAAATATCGTATGCGAACAACCCTTAATGGTTTAAAACTTAAGGTTTTTAAGGTAGAACTAGTTTAGTTCTTGTTTCATTTTTTCATTTCGCACTTTCTCTCTTCATCTCTTTATATCAACCACATCCCTCCTACTTGCTACGATGGATGCTTGTGCACACTTTGATGAGTGGATCCACGAGAATATCTTTGCCAACTAGGGTGACGAGATATTCCAAGTTCTCTCTAAGAACTTCAATCTTGAATGCGTGCTCTCATCACTGGATCCCCCCCTTCAGGTTTTGGAAGAATTTGTGAGCACCATTGCTACATGCACAAACTCCATCGAGGGATCCAACTTGACTTGGGTGCCTCTGGAACAGCTCATGGTATTTCAAGCAGGGAAGAATCACCGAAAAGTGGTGAATCGGTGTCTGGCCCATGTGGATCCTTCACATAGAGTATGCACTGTTCCCATAGGAAGTGCACCAAGTACATCACCTTTGGATCTCGTGGAGTGTGATTGTGCATTGGCAATTTACCTCCTTGCATTGGATACACCCCTAGAGGAGGAGAGCAATGAAGATACAACTCCATAGGTTGTTTCTATCACATATACAGGAGAAGAACCGATTGAAGAGCTCATGAATGTTGAAGAGGAACATCGAGTGGTGACAGAGCAAGGATTGGCTCTCATGGTGCCATCTTCTTCACAACATCCACAAGTCAACAAACCCAACCTTGCCTCCTTGACACCCATTGAAGTATATAGTGTACAATACTTACTTCTATCAGATGTACTGCAATACTTGGAAATGAAGGAAGAAGAGTTGTTTTCTATCCTAGTCAAGAATTCAATGGAAGACCTGATCGATTATGATTACATGGATGTGCATCCAACAATGGCATAGATTGGAAGATATGATGGCACAAGCTTAGATACTATGAGTGTGATCATAGTAGCATAGGAGCATATTACCTCGGTTGAAGAATATTACCTTGTGCCCGATGTTGAATTTGAAGCACTACAGCATGATTTGTTCGGACCAAGGCCCCAGCTTCATACCAAGGAGTTTGTAGATCCCTCTGCCCAAAGAGGTGCCTCCCTGACACACGAGGAAATGAAGATACAATATGATCTGGAGAAGGTAAGATTTCTAACTACCATATATTTTTATGCAATGAAACTTGATGGTAGGGTGCATCGGGTCCCGAGGACTCCATAGGTGAAATCTTGGCCAAAAATGATGCCTGCAGCTACCCTGCCCGAAGTATGGTGTCTGGGGCCAGTGTATGAGGGTAGTAGTCCTCCCTCACCCACATGATGGCGTTATGTGATGCAAGTTGATAGCCTCCACCCTCTACATGTGAAATCGAGCCCCGCAAGCCTTTTGGCTTTCTTATAATTATTCTCGTGCCTCCGTTGCACCTCATAAAATACATATCGTGTTACCTTCATTCCGTGAGATGTTACCTTGCCCGTTACGTGTTACCTTCCGTTGCCCATGACGTGTTACACTTCCCATTCCGTGTCGTGTCATGAAATGCTTCCGCAAAATTGTGGGACCATTGAATAGAGGGTGATCCCTCATGAGGCAGGCTCCATGGGGTAGTTGTTGCCTGCCCCATAACGGGCCTCAGAAGGAGGGTTCGTTACACTTGGTATCAGAGTAAGCTCCTCGGCTGGTGCGCAATGACCCCCGAGTGAGTGAGCCTGGACAAAGTAAGATGGGTAAAAAGAAGAAAGGTGCAGGGAAAGTGAAAAAAGAACACAAAGAAGTGGATAGAGCCCAAAATGAGGCCGAGAAATAGTGAATTGAAGATCTTTATGTAGAGAAATATACAATTTTTGCTCAATGGTTTGATTTTGAAGATGAAACAAGAGTTCTCTAGGCCACAAAAGTGAAGTGGCTACAAGGTGGCTGTCCCTTTTCAGAGAATGAAGAATTAGATCTAAATAGTCGGTTGAAGCTTGTTAAGAAATAGCAAATACACCTCAAAACGATTCTTGAAGAGGTAAATGATAACATGGTCGATTGGTCTGAAGAACACAAGAAGAATTTTGCATTTGACTTGTTGATTGTGGAGCAAAAATTGATAATGGATATGACAGAAAAGTCTGGTGAAATCATTGCACAAGGGGGTATGCCAGATGAGAAACGGCAAACAAACACAACCCCAGTATACCAGTCTACAACAGGTGCTGAAGGGCACTGTTCTGATAGTGATAGTGACTCAAAAAATGACAGTAGTCAAAATGAGGTAATAAATTAGATAGATTTTTGGACAGACGCAGCAAAGCAGTTAGCTATGGTTGAAAGCATGATATTAAATGGCCAACTGACTCCAGAGCAACACAATACACTACCACAGCTTGTAGCCAACATAAAGAAACAATTGGCTATGCACAATGAGCAATGTGACAATATAGTCAACCAACCGGCTGCTACAACTGAATATGTGGATGAACGAACAGATGATGAGAGACATTGGCAAGAAGTTAGTCAAGTTGTAGACATGAACACCATGCAAACAAATGTTATGTCAAGATGAACCAGAATGGTCCAACAGGCCATATGCAGAAAACCAAAATGAAGAACTTGTGGTGGCACAAACAAGTATAAATGAAACCGTGGCCAAGGAGACTTCAATATGCATACAAGGGGCCAGTGCGCCCAATTTTATGGTGGATGGAGTACTCATTGAAGAATATGACGATGAGCAGGCGACCTCTGGGTCACAATCAGAGACAGAAGAGCAGGTTGAAGAACTCGTGATGGCACGGGCAAGTATAAAGGAAACCATGGCCATACAAGCTCCAATGTGCTTACAAATGGCCTGTGGGCCTAGTTATTTGTTTGATGACGTCTTGATAGAAGACTGGGCTGAAGAAAAGACAACCTCTAGGTCAGATCTATTACCAAATGGAGTGATTCTTGAAGAGTGCAATATGGTGGATGAGGCAATTATGGCCCAATCCCAAGAAGTTGACCCCCCCATGGCATGGGGTCGAGTTTGCACTCGCATGACCATTTTCCATATGAAGACTCCTAGAGCCGGGAGCATAAAACAATGGCCACACCATGTATTGAAGACTCTTGGAGCCGGGAGGATAAACCAACGGCTAGATCATGTATTGAGGACTCCTGGAGCCAGGAGGATAAATAAACGGCCATATCTTGCATTGAAGACTCCTAGTGCCAGGAGAATAAACGAACGGCCATAATTCACTATGAAGCTAAGCCATGTCGCCAAGAGCCGAGTTCGAGCTCAAGCGATGATGTTTCCAGTGAGTACATTTATGACTCTGATGAGTCCAACGATTCAGATGACTCTAACGAGTCGAATGCTGATGAAGATGACTCTACAGAGTCCACTTCAAAAGAAGAAGAAAAATCAGAAGATGAAGAAAAAGCAGAGCAGAATGCAGATTTTAAATCAGACGAAGATGAGTCAGATGAGGATGATAAACACAATCTTGAGCATGGGAGAGTGATCTGTACCGTTGTCGTATTGCTGCGCATTCGAGGTGTGAAATCCACCCAAAAGTTGTGTGTGTGGGAGTAAATTTTTTGTACATACCTAGTTGTTATGTTTGCATCTTTATTCTGCTTGGTGGAGGCTTAGAGTTAGCCATGTCCTGCCATGGGCGAATTGCAGCTCCCAAGTCATAGCTTGCCTTGCCTGAACTTCAACTTGGGGTCATTCCAGGTGCTGGAGGCACTCAACATCTACCCTGATTAGTTGGTTTGTCAAAAGTCATGGATATGATTTTGACATCAAAGTCTATCTCTGCTGAAGAGGCTCTTGAATTGGGCCTTATCGATGCCATTGTGCCATCAAAAGAGCTCCTTGACTACGCCAAAAAGTGGGCTTTAGATATTGCAAATTTTCGTAGGGCATGGAGTATTTCTCTTCATAGAACTGACAAACTAGAGCCCTTTGGTGAGGCACGACAAACTTTGAAGTTTATAAGACAACAAGTATAAAAGAGAGAGAAAAAAAAAGCAGCACCCTTTAATTTGCTTAGATGCTATTGAGGAAGGACTATTTTTGAAAGGGGCTTTTTGGGGGGAAAGAGGCTTAATTGAGATGAAGGGAGAAAAAAAAAGCGAGGAGTTTCAAATAGAGGAGGAAGAGGAGGATCGTTTTTCTTTTGGTTGGAGGGCTGATACTTGGACGGCAGTGACCATTAGTGGGGGTCGAATGAGCCAGTCATGCCAGTGTAGGAATCGATGCATCTAAAGAGCTCGGCTATGGCGGCAAATAGTAGTTGGTCTCGTAGGAGGGCTCTTCCTGTAGACAACGAGCCCATATAAGGCTTCTCTGATCTCTTGCAGCCCATTCACAAGAAGGACTTGTTCGAGTGCTCTTCCTGTACACATCTAGCTCCATATGAAGCTTCTGTGGTCTTAACATGCAACCCACAAGGCAAACGTCTACAGTAGCCCTTCTCTTTCAAAGTTCATTCCTGGCTATCTTCCCCAGGATGCCTGGTCTAGATTTTCCTCAACTGATTCTGTTCCATGTGAGGAGTTTCCAATTACCCCTCTTAATCTAGAGTGAAACTCGTCTACAGGAGCTACCAATTGGGATCAACCATACCCGTATGATCCTTCCAATTGTCAGTGGAATTGATTTTCTTCATCAGAGTCTTTGTGCACAGAAGAAACAACTCAATCTGGAGTTTTGATTCCACGCCTTCCAAATGATTTAGCACAGCTATGTCTCATGCGGGTTTCATTTATTAAGTACGATCCTTGTTTCCGAATGGTATCTAGACAGTGGAGAGCAGTTCTTACATCTGAAGAGTTCTACAAGGCAAGAAAAACACTTGGGATTAAAGAAGCCTTTATATTACTGGTTGTCCATGGTAATAAAGTCCACATCTTCAGCAGAGTCATGGAATCCAGCAATAAAGTAGTACCATAGTGTATGTCATACTTGTGTAGAGTCAAATAACTGCTGCTCAGAAACTGGCCTTTGATTACTGGAACCAGTGGTGCTTGGATTCAATAGCTCTTCACGCTGAGAACAGCAAGTTTATTGAACAGATGCATATGAAATCAACAATCTTTGCATTCAATATGAAGAGTTTGGAGTTTACTGTTGCATAGGCTGATCTCACTTGATTAATATTCTATCTTGGAATTTCTCAAGAACCTCTGTGGTCGCGACTTTGCTTTCGAAAACCCTTCGACATCTTTGGTGAACCCGACGTGAAAGCATCGCAGAAATTTCAGAATGGGAGATACTTCAGCATCATTTTCAACCTCTTCTACGATTCCTGTTGCATCCTCTACTTCAGCTCCATCATTGACTGCTGCTTCAAGTACTTCAACGGATGATCTAAAACAGATTTTGCAGAATATGTCCATGTATATGCGGCTTCAAAATCAGCAGACACAATTGTATATGCAGCAGCAGCAGCAATTGCATCAACAACAGTTGTCTCAGCAAAGGCAACTATATTCGGATCAGGAGAATGCAATTAGCACGACTAAGGCGATTGAAGCAGTTGAGAATGAGAAGAAGCTATTTGATGGCCATAATGTTTCAGCATATTTGAAGACATATGAGATCAAGATGGGGTTTTTTGGAGTTCCAGCTGGACTTATGAGTAAGTATTTCCTTCGTCTTGTCACACCCGTCTTGAGGGCAAAAGTGACAGATCTTTTTATTCAAAATTCTCATTGGCAAGATTTTAAGGAGGCCCTGAAAGAAGAGTATTTCCTTGAGGACTTTGGGATAGCTACACGGCGGTCATTTCGAGAGTGGGTCCACATGCCAAACAAAGGTCTAGCTGCTTCAGAGTTGATTCGAGAATTTGAAGAGAGGTATAGTCAACTTGATGCCATTGAACAAAGAGCATTGGATGTTGAGAAAGTTGAGCTTTTCTTGCAAGCTGCAGATCCTGCTCTTCAGGAAGAATTAGGAGAGCTTCTTGAGGATCGCACAAAGCCTATGGGACTTAAAACAGATTGGCAAGATGCCTAGGATGCAGTCTTGACTTTGACCAAGAGAAGGATATGGAAGACCTGCCTACAAAATGGTTCTATGGCACCGACACCGTCTTTTTCTCCTATGCCTGCTTCTATCCCTGTTATTTATTCTCCTCCTCAGCCAGTTTCTTGGCCTATGCTAGTGCCTATTGTTTCTACTCCTCCTATTCCTCCTGTTCCACGACCGATGCCTGCACCTTCTGCTCCAAGACCATCCAATCCATTGGTGCCTACCTCTCTTGATGACATAATCAAAGGCATAACGGATTTGACACTGGAGTCAGTTAAAGCGGAGTTGGTGGAAAATTTGAAAGAGCAGTTTGCTTCGACTGCGCCTACTATTTCTTCTAGTGCTCCTACTGCACCTAGGAGTGCTCCTAGTGCACCTAGGAGAGATCGAAGATGTATTTGGTGCGATAGTACGGACCATCAACATTGTAGGGATTGCGAATCTTTTTAGGATGCAAGGAGGAAGAATTTGGTATTTTGGGGACAAGATGGTAAGATTTGGTTGACTGAAACAGGAGCTCCGCTTGCTACCAACTTTGGGAAAGGCGAAATGAAGAAGTTAGTGGATGACATGGCTGCGCATACTTCTTATGTGGCAGGTAGAGGAGATGTTTCTGCATATGGAGTTCAGATTGAGAAGGGATCAGAGAATCAGTCAGCATTATGGACTTATGCTATGGAGACTGCAAACAAGGGAAAAATTCAGCAAACTGTTTTGACTAGTGCAGGCTCTAGCATCAGATCTGAGACAGGTTGAGATTTGCCTGTTGACAGGTACTCTATTTATGCCTACTTGGCTAAGTCTCAGGGAGAAGATGTACTTGTTGAGGAGAAGCGTAAGAGGGATGAATAAAATTGGAGCCCCAAGAGGAACACCAAGGAAAAGGGAATTCTCTTGCAAGAAAATCTATCTTGTAACATCAAAAAGCTTGTTTATCATGTTTCATATGATCACAATGAAGAAAAGAACACCAGGCACAACAAATCTTCATACAGCATCATGTAAATCTCCCATGGTTTTTAATAGAATCAACTATATTCTTCAATATCTTCATAAAATCCATCAATAGAACAAAGAAAGCAAAGGAATACACCATCTTTGAATGGAAATACATCACATAGTATTCATCTTCAATATCTTCATAGTCTTCTCTTTCAATCTCTCACATACAATCACTCTGTTTGAGTAGAATTGGCTATCTCTGACTCTCTCTCTCTCTCTCTCTTCATCAATAATACATCATATCCTTACTACAATCTCTCATAATCACTCTCAATAATCCTTCTTAGGTCGTGGATACCCCTCCCAAAAGGTATGTCTGATATGAAGAGTCACCAGAGCCACTACAGTGTCCTTTCATAGCTCACTACTGTCACTTCACTCTAGTCTTCACTTGAATCTTCAGCAGCTTCTTCTTTCACTTCTTTCAGCTCTTTTGCACTTGTATTCACCTCTTTCCAAGGCTAGAAAACTTTTCCAAGTTACACTCTCATCCATCATAACACATACAGAAGCATACAGAACAGTCACAGAACAGTACCAGAACAGCTACAGTACAGAACAAAAACAGAGCAGAACAGAGACAGAAGCTCTACAGAAGACCTACAGAAGATTACAGAAGGTCATCAAAACCACATAACTCATACTCAAACCATTCCAAACTCTCACAAACCATTCAATAAGCTTTCACAAGTTCTCAATCTTCATCAATCAATACTCCATCCCTCTTTACAGAAGATAATCAGAACAAAACAGACCAAAAGAGAGCAAAACAGAAAGTATACAGAACCTATCAGAACCTATCAGAACATCACAGAACCACTAACAAACATCATGAACTTCCAAAACACCATCATTATCATCCAAAACACTCTCAAACCACTTCCAAACCAATCAATCATCTCATAAAATCAACCATTCAGCTCTCAAAAACAACAAAAATCAGCCAAAAAACAAGTCATTTCAACACTCAACATATCCCCACACTTAGAAAAGAAGCGTCCTCGCGACCGAGGAAAAAGGGAATATAAGTTCAGGTAAAATCGCAACTTTAATCTTCAATATCTCTTCAAAAAGAATCCATCCACCACGACCCCAACTTATAACCTGTAGTTGATATAAAAATACAAAGAAAGGAAAACCCTTTATACATTAACACTTCTGATCAAACTAAAAATCACAACAAATTGGTAAAGGATATAAGAGTTTGCTTCGTCTTCATCTGCATCAGCTTCAACTCTCCATCCACGACTCCAGCACTACAATTCTCCAAAACGTAGCTCGTACACGAAATCCAATAGGAAACCACCACGTTCGTTTGACATAAATGAACTCACAACACAAACACTAATACACAATACAACCATCTGAATGACTCCTCCAAAAAGAGAGATTTTCATTAAAAAGCATCCACCATACATTGGAAAGGTATCAATGAAGATGATCCCTCTTAAAAGATTGATGTTGTCGGAAACGATCCATAGACAAGGATTCATCTACAAAGTTTTTGGGAGGATTTTGAAAAAACTGAAGACAGCACATCCTTTCCAACAGGACCAGGTATCTGCTAGGCAAACAAAGGGCATGAAAATACAATATGTCCAGCTGCTGGGAATCAATGCTCACATTGGCATTCATGCACAACTTTGGAATAGGCTTGGAATCATTATGAGAGTGCCTATGCATATACGCTAGGTACCAAGAAAAGTGAGCAGTTAATCTCACTGAGGGATCTGCAGACTGTGAATACTGCTGAGCAAAATGAACATAGTTCTGATAAGCTTGATTGGAAGCTGTCCATTCTCCTGGAATGACTGGCCAATTGATTTGAGGTCCTGTAAGGCAATCATCCGAACTCCATCCCCTTCTTTTGGAAATCTGATTATCAAACCCGTCACAGTCACTAACCAACTGAGGTGGTTGAGATATAGAAGTGTTAGGAGAGGGTAATGGAATAAGGAAGAGTGGATGAAGGGAGGGATAGGAAAAATCATAAAAAGAAGAAAAGGTTAAAGAAGGAGTGGCAGAAATTTGGAGGGAATCACTAAGGAAGGGTGTTAACTGATAAATAGGAAATGTAGAGGGTACATTAATGGATGGAGAAAGACAGGGTGGAGAAGGGGAAAATACCCTATCCTCAATAAAGAAGCAGTATGTAAAAATGGGAATTTGAGGGAAAGATGAAGGTTGAAAAAGAAGGGGTAAAATAGTGGTGGAATTAGATTGACAAAGGGAAATATATATAGCATAGTGGTGAGCCATTTGTTGGTAATAGAGGAGGGTAGGAACAGAAGGTCCTAAGAGAGATCGTTTATGATAGGCATCAAAGAAGGTAGCATCAAATGGATTATGTTTTGAAAGATAGGCTAAGAGATCCATCCTCAGTTGATTAGTACTTTGGGCAGAGGTAGGAGCTGTGTTGTGTCTTTGATTTAGGACCACAGAATCAATCATGGGATGCCACGAATTATCATGACAATCAGCCACTTTGGAGGAATAACCCTGAAACATGTCAGCTATGCGCAACTCCAAATGATTGACATACAAAACAGGCTGTAAGACCACATCCCCCACATACCATGCCATATCCACCTCATCTGGAATTAACAAGTCTCCTCGTAGATACATGTATGACATCAACATGGTATCTAATGTGACAGAATCTTCAAACACCATTCTGACTACCTCTGTCAACAACTCAGCAAACCAAGCCCCACTCCAGCCATCCTCTGGAAAAGGTAAATCCATCGTGGAAAGCTTCATGTAGAAAACCAACTTCTGTAAGTGGTAGTGGACAAAGAAAGAATGGTCTGGTGAGACATATTCCTGAAACTGCTCAAAGGTAGACCATAATAAGTCCATTCTGGACTGCAATCTTTCCACTTTATCTTGGAATAGAGGGCACAAAGTAGCCTGTCTCTGAAGAGTAGCCAAGTCCTGCTGTGAAAGAGAAGGAATCAATGGAACATGAGGGCTTGGAGGAACAGAGCAGGACTTTGCAAGTTGATCTTGCAACTGCTGGATTTGGGAGGCTTGGTTGGCCACGGTGTCATTAGCAATCTGTAAAGCTGAAAGTTTTTCATATAAGATAGCTTGGAACTCCTTCGCTTCTCTGGACATCCTCTCCTTCTCCTCTGAAAGGCTAGTAACCTAGGATTGAGCCTCGAGTAACTGGGTCTTCAAAGAAGAAATCTCATCGCTTTGGGTGGCAACCAGTTGGGTTTGTTGTTCCATTTGCTTGAACAAATCTGCTAGGATATCCTTAGCAGAAGCTAACTCAGATGTTGCCTTATGCAACTGGTCCTTAGACTGCATGAGTTCTTCATAAAAAGACGCATACAGTTGTTGAACACAGGCTGTCACTAACAACTCAATGGAGCTCTGAATATCCTTACAGAGGAAAGGAATTGCATCTCCTGAGACTAGACTGTTCAGGGAGGGAACTGATATGTCCAAGGATCCTTCTCGATGTGCTCAAAACAGGTTATTACAAGTGAGATACCCAGGGAGATCACTGCCAGAGGTAGCAGGAATGGGTACTGAAGGAAGTACGGAAGGAGCTTTATCCGCTACCCTCTTCAAGCGTTTGCGCTGGATGACCGGGGGAGGCGGAGAATCATCATCCTCTATGTCAATGGGTTCTGACTCTTCTGAAGGTGGAGGAGGAGGTACTGGATCTGATGGAGGAGGTGGAGGCACAGTCTTCTGTAAACTTGAATAGGTCAAGAAGGCAGACAAATATGATCCATATGTGACATTGGTAACATTACCCCTGGTGACTTTAACGAAATGCTGATCCATTTTAGTGAGGAGGTAAGTGCTCCAATCAATAGCAACTCCTTTCAACACCATCCTGGAAGCTGTGAAAAGCTTTTTGGACAAGTACTGGGATGGCGTTTTGGCAGGCATAAACCTGTCCTGGAGAAACTGACAGATCGTCTTCCATACGGGATCAGTGATCATAGAAAAGGAAACTCCTGAAGAGTTGATCACCTTCTTAACATCGAGGATTTCCCTTGTCTGCTTTTGCAACAGCTTCAGAATCTCTTCATTAGAGAAAAGCTGACGAGTGGTCACCAAAGGTTCACCTTTGGAGGGTAGAGACAGAGCCTTCCCTAAGCCTCGAGGCGTCAAAGTCATAGAAATTCCCTGGACTAGTCCTGTCTTCTTGCTGTAAGAGGCCAGAAACTCATCACATAACGACGGATCCTCTGGAAGCAGGGGAAAAGAAGTAGCCACAAAAGCAGCAAGTCCCGCCTTCGTGAGCGGCTCAAAAGTAAGTAGGAAAGAGTAATCCCTACTAACGAGTGGGACGTACTGGATAGGGGGAGGAGCATGAGAAGGCGCCATTCAGATAGTTACACACATACCACAAACATAGACAATCAAGGAGAATGCCTGCAAAGCAACAGACAAAAAACCAAGGATAAGAGAACAACCAAACAAGAAAACGTGACTCGACCAACTAACCCCAAGCAAACCACATCCTAGAAAAAATTCGACATGACCTTGAGACATATGCGACCGAAAGCTTCATGCGATGCATCAGACAAATACCCAGAACCCCGTATCAGGCAAGAAAAGAAAAAACTGCATACCGTATCCGTAACCGTAACAAAGACAGTAAACCAAAACAATACCACATCCGACACATATCAAAACTACATCGTTGATAGAACACTAAGGACTGCGCATACTCATCCCACGAAACGGTTCATTAAAAAGGGGAATTAAGTGCAGTGAGGGGGAATTAATTTAATGAAGGGTTTATTTTAATAAATTATTAAGAATGGGTGAATTTTTATTAGGTGATAAACCTTAGCAAGAAAACAGCGGTTCCTTATTAGAAATTAAATTACCAATTATTAGGTGAAACGGTGCATTAATTCGATTCCCGGACTTCGATACCCGACTGGGTCTCTAAATGCAAATTCATTGATTACAAATTAAGGTGATGTGGAGCACTTTTTTGCCAGCGCGTGCGCATGGTGACGGCTGGTTCTTTTTAATTAAAAATTAAAGTGCCTCTGTAGCGCACGTAGCACGTGCTAAGTGAACGGCGGGTTTATTTTAATTAAAAAGTATATGTGTGTTGAGCGCGAAGGCGCGTGGAACTCTGGGTGAATAAAGAGTTCATTTTAACAATTAATATGTGATTAAGGGGAAAATGAAAATAAATAAAGCACATAAAATAAATACCTGGAAGGGGTGTGTATGTAATGCAGAAATGCGCACGGAAGAGTCCCCCAAAAGAAGTGAATCCGGTAAAAGAAAAATAAAGATCACTGACGAAACAACAAAAACAACACCTTAGCAGGGGGGTTGATTTGGTTTTTGTTGGTTTTGTAATTTTTGTAATTTGTGATTATTTATGGTTGGTTATTTTGTTTGTGTGGTTATTAGGGGTTGTGGATGTGTTTTGTTGTTTTTTGTATTTGTATAGTTTGTTTGTTTGTTTGTTTTTTTTAATATAAATAAGAATAAAAATAATAATAGGGAAATTAATATATACAATACATGAATATGGAGGAAATATCCACAATGGAATCTAGGCAAATAAAATAGGGAGTGTTAAGGGAAATTTCCGTTTGTTGGTTTGTTAGTATGTTGTTCTTCTTCTTTTTTTTAAACAATAGGGGTACCATGTATGATAATTTTTTAAAGTGAAAAATAAATGAAAAATGGTCAAGGGGAAAGAGGGGAAAATTTTAGAATTTTTTTAAAAGAATTTTTCTACTATTTTGAAATGAATTTTCTACATTTGTTGGTAATTTGAGGGATAAATTAGGAAATATTTAATTTTCAGAATTTTTAGGGTGGGTAATTTCCAGCAGACAAACTCCCAAAAATTGGCAAAAAGTGAAGGGAATTTTTAGAAATTTTTCTGAATTATGTTGATGGGAAAATTAATTTAGAAATTAATTAAATCATGTTAATCTGATAAGTAAGTTAAAAGTAAGTCAGTTAAGTCTGGTTAGTCTGTGTAAGTCATGGTAGTCTGCCCAAGTCAAGTCAAGTTAGGTTAGTCAGGTTAGGGGAACTAGGTCAATGGAGACTAACCTAAAGGGGGTTAGTTAACCCAAGTAGGGTTAGGGTTAGGGTTAGGGTTAGGGTTAGGGTTAGGGTTAGGGTTAATGGGCCTAACTAGGGTTAGTTAGAACTAACCTAACTAAGGTTAATAAAACTAACCTAACTAAGGTTAATAAAACTAACTAGAGTTAGGGTTAAAGTTAGGGGGGTAGGTTAGGTTAGTTGTAACTAACTAAAGTTGTGTTAGTTAACTAAGTATGAGGTTAGTAAACTAACCTAAGGTGAGTTAGGGAGGAGGAGGAGGGCGGTGGCACGGCCGGCCGGAAAGAGGCAGGAGGGCGGCGTCGGTGGCGGCAGCGGCGTCCGTTCGGCGTTTTGGCAGCAGCGACGTTCGTTCGGCGGCCGCAGCAGGGATGCGACGTTCCCAGGCGGGTCGACGCCAGGGCGACCTTCAGGCGAGGCGGCGGCGTGGCAGTCCCAGAGGGCGACGGGGCGGTCCCAGCGGGCGGCGATGAGGCGTTCCCAGCGGGCGGGCGGCGCCAGGGCGACCTTCAAACGAGGCGGCGGCGTGGCAGTCCCAGAGGGCGACGGGGCGGTCCCAGCGGGCGGCGACGGGGCAGGAATGAGGAAGGGGGGAGGAGGAAGGAAGAAGGGGAGGAGAGGGACGTGGGAGAAGGAGGAGGGAGAGAGGGGATGGGAGGCGGTTGGGGTGGGGAGGGAGGGTCGGGGAGAAAGAAGGGTGGGGAGGGGTGGGTAGGGGTAGGAAGGGATGGGCAGGGGTAGGGGTGGGGGAAAATGGGCGGGGTGGGGGTGGGCAGGGGCCCAAGGGGGGTGGGGGGTGCCCAAGGAAAGGGTAGGGGTGGGAGAGGGTAGGGTAGGGTAGGGGGTGCCCAAGGAAAGGGACGCGTACCCCCGTCCCGCGCACGTGCGTGGGGCGGGGTAAAAAAATTTGCCGTGACGGGATTGAAATGGCACCAGGATGACGGTACGGGTCATGCGGACACGACCGGGGCGCGTGGAGATGCGTAAAATCGAAAAAGGGCGCGTTCACATGCAAAACGGGTGCGCGAATACACGTAAAAATAAAGAAAAATTAATAACTCCCAATCCGGACGTCAAAACGAAATAGCGTAAAAACAAAAAGTGGGTAGGACAACAGGGGAAAAACAAGAAAAATATGCGACGGAGGTTCCGGGGGGGGGGGGAAAGGGCAGTCACATGCAAAAAACCCAAAAAACGAACCAAAAAACGCAATTAAAAATTAATATCTAAAGATCCGTGCATCGGAACGAGGTGCAAAAAAAAGGAAAACTGTGCAGAAAGACGTGCTCGACAATCGTATCACATCAAAACAGAGTTCCGACGCAGATAAGACGCGTTCACGTGGAAAAAAAACCCAAAAAAATAGACCAAAAAATGGGAGCGAAAATTCATATCGGACGAACCGTGCGCCGGAATGACATGCAGTAAGAAGGAAAAATGTTTGTAGGAAGGAATGGCACAGGGTTATCACGTTAAATCGGAGTTCCGGTGGAAGTAGGAAGGGTTCACATGCGAAAAACTCCAAAAATACTCCCAAAAACTCATTTAAAAATTAATAAGTAAAAATTCGGAAGTCGAAAGAGGGGGGAGGAAAAAGGAAAAAGGTGGGGGAAGACATGGAGGACACGACTGTCAAATCAAATTGGAATTCCGATGCAAATAGAGTAGGTTCACATGGAAAAATGTCAAAAAGACACACGAAAAAGTCGTAAAAAAACCGGAAAATTAATATTGGACAAACCGTGTATCGGAATGACACGGAGGAAAAAGGAAAAATGTCAAGGGAAAAGTGGATGGCAGGGCTAGGACGTCAGAGCACGGTTCCGAAACAAGAAAAGCACGTTCACATGGAAAACCGGCTAATTTGCGCAAAATGCTTCAAAATTTAATAACTCAAAAACCGTGCATCGGAACCGGGGTAGGTAAAAAGGAAAAATGGTCAGGGAAAAGAGAGGAACAGGGCTATGAGGCTGGATGTGGAATTTGGGGAACGTGGGGTGCATTCACATGGCAGGACCGCAAAATCAGGGAATGAAGGAAAACTGTAAGGAAACAGCCCCAAGGGTGGGTGGAACATAACCGGGTGGGTGGGAAGGGACCCCAGGAGGGTAAAATCAAGTCATGGCAGATATGCATGAGCAGATTAAAGCATATGCAAAAGGGTATGCAATGGAGACGCGCAGGGACGCGTCCCCACACTTAAGACCTTAACGGATAGGGTTAACCGAGCAACAGGGACCTAGGACCATGCCACAGACCATCACTAACATCCCCACACTTAAAACATGACCAGCACAGAGAAACAAAAGTTGTAGGGTTAGAAAAACTTGGCCCATTTGTCAAGAAGCAAGGGTGAGTGTCGATGGCACGTCCAGGGTGGTTGTCGGCTTCTGAAGGTACCAAAGCCTCTTCTCGGCGCACGTCCTTCATGGCAGGGACCACACAGCAGTACCCAGGGAGGTAGCTGGTTAAAGGAATCGCAGGAAATTCGTTGTCGATGAGGGATACTACACTCAACTCGCAGTCACTCAAATGGAATGAAAGAATAGTCACTCACCCCATGACTAATATCACTCAAGGAAAAATGATGGAACCCCATATCTCATACCTGGTTGAGGAATCGACAAGGGGAATGGTGCAGAAGGAGTATGCCAGGGTGCACAATTGAGGGTGCATTAGTGCGTCCAACCCGTCTGGCATAGGTGCAAGGAGGAAGGCAAGGGAGCCTTACAGTGCAGTGTACAGAACAGGGTGATGTGTCTTGTGATGACGGCAAAGACCCATCCCATGGGTGCACAGGGAAAGTGGAACATACCTGACTCCAAGTGTCGTAACGTCCCTCAATCTCACCTCTCGGTAATTGATTGAAGAAAATCCAGTCACACTCATCCCACCCTCTGTCTCACGCTCTGTTGATAGATACAGAAGGGCAGCCTTTTCCTGAAACCCATTGATGTAATCCTCATAGTCACTTGTGCAAAGATTGTATGCCTTGTGCGCATTTGATGGTGCAACGGTGCATCCCTCCCTGTGCCGGCATACGGTGCGAGAAGGAAGGCCAGGGAGCCTTATAGTGCAGTGCACAGAACAAATTGTGCTTTGTGCATTGAGAGGCCCATCTTGTGCGTGCAACACTTCATTCACACTTCTCACCTCTCATTTGATTTGAAAGGAAAAGACTGGTCTCTCGCCCCACCCTCTGTCTCACTCTCTGTTGATAGTTATAGAGGGCAACCATACTCACTTCCCCATCCAGTTAGGATGAAAGCTCACGTCACTTGATTGTTTGTCGATGAAGATTGCATCATCAGTTGTTGAAGAGGCATACCCAGGGATGTAGCCACCAAATCGAACGTTGTGTTGGACAGGAACATGTCGTCTGCTAGAGAACAGGTAGTCACGTTGCAGAAAGACCCAGGACACAGCGTACCAAGGGAGGCATCTTCGGAATTGGATCCGAGGGATATCAATCAATGAATCCACTTTCTGGACTGCTGGGTGTTACCACCTTTTCCACAGCCAGCTTCTCGCCCAAGGGTGTTTACCACCTTTTCCTGGAACGAGGCCTGCTATGACAGGGAATTGCTTCCTTTTCTCTCATAACAGATTTGTTTCTTTTTTTTCTTTTCTTCTTTTTTTTCTTTTTTTTTTTCCTATTCTCGAGGGTGTTTCCACCTTTTCTTGAAGAATAGGTCGGCATGACAGGGACCTAAGTCCTTTTCTCCCATGACCGATATGTATATTTTTCTTCTCTTTCTTTTCTTTTCTTTTTTTTTTCTTTCGAATTGAGCAAGGGAATGGTAGAAAGACCATTTGTCAGAACCAACCTCGCCACTGTCGCTGGTGGAAAATAGAGGATAAGAGATCAAGGCTGGAAGGGGGGTTTGAGGGGATAGAGGGTTGTGTCCACTTCATCAGGAGTGACTGAAGAACGGCTATCAGAAGTAGCATCATAAGAAGTACAGTGCCGCGCCAACGAGGGAAAGGATCAACTTACCGTAATTGTCAAGATCCCCAAGGAGGGAAGTACTTCTTCAAGCGATATCCATTGATCAGAAAGGGATCATCAAAGGCATCAACGGTCTGCACTTGGACAGAAGCATTAAGGTTGACTGCAAGTACCTTATAGGGGCCCATCCACCACTGTTGGAGCTTGCCAGGAAACTTGCCAAATCGTGAATCATAGGCTAGGACCAAATCACCTTCTTTGAACTCCTTGTGCTTGATGAAGCTATCATGGTAAGCCTTGCGTCGAACTTGCGTGGCTTCCATGCACTGTAGAGCCATCCTACAAATTTCGTCCAAACATTCCAAGTGCAGGAGACGGCGTTGCAGTGAATCATCATCCCCCAAACGCTCTTTGATGGCCACTCTCAAAGAGGGTAGTTCCAATTCAACAGGAAAAACTGCTTCTGTACCATACACCAGCTGGAAGGGTGTCTGTCCTGTTGCTGCTTTATGGGAGGTTCTGTACGCCCAGAGGGCCTCTGTAAGTCGAGCGTCCGAATCATGACAATGTGCGGCAATTGTTCTTGTTAGAATCGAGCAGAGGATGCGATTCGTGACTTCGACTTGGCCGTTGGCTCTGGGGTAATAAGGAGTGGACTTGCGATGGCGGATCTTATACAACTCTGTCAACTCTTCCATGACTTTATTAAGGAAATGAGTGCCTCTATCACTTACCAGCTCTAAGGGATTGCCAAAACGGGTGATGATATTCTCGTACATGAACAGGGCCATGCTGTTACCATCGTCTCGCTTTAGGGCTATAGCTTCACACCACTTTGTAACATAATCCGTACATACGAGGATGTATCGGTTCTGTTTCCTTCTGGTAGGAGGATCGATCGAACCTACGAAGTCGATGCCCCACTTCTCAAACGGCTTCACAGGAAGAATAGGTTGCAATGGCATGGCACTTGTCTTCGTGGGTTTCCCCATTCTCTGACAAGCATCACATCTTTTACAGTAATCATAGGCATCCTTATGAATGGTAGGCCACCAATATCCTGCTAGCAGAGCCTTCCTGGCTATAGCTTCTCCTGCAAAGTGACCTCCACATGGCTCGTCATGGCAAGCCTTCAAGACAATCCCAATCTCATTTCCTGCAACACATCTTCGGAGCACTTCATCTTTGCCTTTCTTGTACAGTGCGCCACCTAGCAGGGTGTAGGGGGCTGATTCTAACATGAGCTTCTTCCTTTCCCGACTAGAAATACCAGGGGGATACTGTTGGGTTGCCAGCAGATTGGCAATGTCTGCATACCAGGGAGTGACAGTTTCTACCAAGAATAGGGAACGAAGTGGGTGGATAGGAGGTAATGGCGGAACTTCTCTAGAGCAAACACCATTGCCAAGCACTCCAGCTCTGTCACTGTGTAGTTCTGTTCCCTATCAGTGACTTTTCGGCTTGTGTAGTAGATCGGTTGATCCAGCTTCGAGGAGCCCTTTTGGCAAAGGACAGCACCTAAGCCTTCAATTGATGCATCAGTGTGTACATGGAACTCTTTCGTCCAATCAGGAGGTTGCAAAATGGGTGCCTCAATCAGACACTGCTTCAGAGTGTGGAAGGCTTTATCACATTCTTCCGCCCAAGTAAACTCTGCCTCTTTCCTCAGAAGTTTGTGCAAGGAGGTTGCCTTTGTTGCAAAATGGGCTATGAACCTTCTGTAGTAACCCACATGGCCTAGGAATCCCCTCAACTGTTTGAGGTTGGTGGGTGCTGTCAGAGCTGCGATCTTTTAGATCTTTGCAGGGTCTGTTGATATCCCTTGTGCAGAGACAATGTGGCCCAACAGAACTCCAGAAGAGACCCCAAAGATGCATTTGTCGGGGTTGAGGGAAATCCCATGCTCCCGGCATCGGTCAAAGCATTGTTCCAGGTGTTCCCAGTGTTCACGGATTAAACTATAGACACAGAAGTCATCCAAATATACTTCAATAAAGTCGTGCAGATGATTTTGAAATGCAGCCATCATGACTCGTTGGAAAGTAGCAGGGGTATTGCAGAGCCCAAATGGCATCACTCGGTAAGCGTAGGTCCCCCATTCTATGGTGAAGGTTGTTTTGGATTGGTCTTCTTCTGCGATTTGGACTTGGTTATATCCGCTGAATCCATCCAAAAGGGAATAAAGCTCATGTCCTGCCACTGTGTCCAACAATTGGTCTGTAAAAGGGATAGGAAAGTGATCCTTCTTTGTCTTGGAATTAAGCTTCCGGAAATCCACACATATACGAAGCTTGCCATTCTTCTTGGGTACAACCACGTTGGGTGAAACCCATTCACTATTTGCCACTGGATAGATGAACTCGGCTTCCAGAAGCTTCAGCAGCTCCGCTTTCACCAATGTGGAATAATTTGGATTCATTTGCCTCTGTCGTTGCCGTATTGGCTTGGCATCAGGCTCCAAGTCAATATGATGTTGACATATTGTGGGATCAATCCCCTTTAAGTCTTTGTAAGACCATGCAAATACGTCCAAATTCTCTTTCAACAAGTTGTACAAGGTTGACAACTCCTCTTCTGGGAGGCTACTACCCACCTTCAAGTGGCGTTCAGTGCCTTCTACATCCACAAAAGTTAATTGCCTTTCACCTTCTACTTCACGGATGAAGGTTCCACGGACGGCTTCTGGATACAGATCCGACTTCTTCAAGGGAGTGGTGTCCTCTTCTGACGTCCCACTAGAACCAATTTCTTCTTTTGGTAGAGACGTAATTTGCTCCTTGAGATGTTGGAATGAGATTAGAGCCGTTTCGGGTTTGGTTTCAAAACTAATTACCTCTTGGCTTGAAGACTCCTCTTCTGAAGATGACACATCCAAGAACGTCACATAACAGGGACCCTCTGATGCCTGTTGGGTTTGTGGGACTGGTGCTTGTTGGTACGGTGCATCATCATCATCTTTCTTTGGCAAGGATGGGTTAGGACGGCATGAGCCACTGTTGAAAGACGGCTTGTTCTTCTTAATCCACGTCTTATAAAGATTTTGTATATGAGAAGATCCATTTACTAGCCTAAATGGTACCATCACCATTCTGTCCCATAGCATGAACTCGTCTGTTTCTGATGCTTCTGGAACTTCTTCTTCAAATGTATCCTCTTCAGGTGGGATAGACTCTTCCGTCTCACTTTCATAATCTTCTTCGTCCATATCATATCCATCCTCCTCTGTCTCTGTCTCTGCTTCTGCTTCTGATTCTGCTTCTGCTTTTGATTCTGCTTCTGTTTCTGCTTCTGTTTTTGTCTCTGATTCTGCTTCTGTTTCTGTAGGTGCTCTGTAACAGAAGAACAGATTCTCTGTTTCATCTTCTACCTCTGTCTCTGGCTCTGCTATGGCCATGTAACAGGGAGAGCAATACATCCATGCTTCTATGTCACTGTCAGAAGTGATTTCAGAAGTCATTCCTGGTTCAGGCAGGAAGTATTCACCCATTGATAATGGCTTTGCATCTTTTGGAAGTCGGCTTACAGTATCCACTGTTAAGGAATGTGCCACTGTTTTCTTGGGAAGGATCTGTTTGACAGCATCTTCGTCTACTGATGTTCCATCCGTAGCCTCATTAGGGGAGTCAGAAGATAATTCCAAGGAGGTGGATCCATGTCCTTTTTGAGAGCCATACATTTTCAGCACCACTTTATTGGGTCCTCTGCTCAAGGTTAAGGTTCCTTTGAACCAATCCGTCCTTGCTCGGGCTTCAAAAAGCCATGGTCTGCCCAGTAACAGAGGATAGGATGTACCATAAGAGTTTGGCTTCACCACCAAATAGGTTAGCCAATAATCTTTTCCAGCCACTGTAGTCTTCACATATGGTAGAATGCCCAAAGGCTTGATTCTACTCTGATCCGCCAGTCTGATGAGCCATTGGGTTGGTTGCACTCCTTGTAGGCCTAGATCCTTCATTGTCACATCCGTCATAATGTTTACTGATGAGCCTCCATCAATCAGTACATTTGCAATAAAGCAGCCTTCTATCCACACGCCAATCTCTGGGGTACCCGGATCTAGGAAAGCGTTAGCCACATCCACTTCTTTTACGGGCTTTGGAGCCTTGTTGGACTTTGTCACTGTTGAGAGAGCAATCCTTAAACCACGTCTTTTTGTCAGTATACTTTTGAATCTTTTCCGGCAACTGGGAGACAACATCAATAATTGTCGGAATGTGAGGTTTGGTTTAAAGGTATCTAGATCTCTGACCAGATCGTATTCCTTAATAGGATCCACTGGCTTCTCTAATCGGTTAGGGAATGGGGCAACACCCATTTTCATTTTCCCTCTTTCTTCCAACAGAGGCATCATGGGAACTTCTTCTGTCACTTGCGGCACGTCCTCCTCTTCTATACCCTGGACCTCTGGTCCTATCTCTGTAACTGTCTCTGTAACTCTCTGTGGCACTGTAGGGCTCTGTAGGGCACTGTTAGGCTCTGTTCTGTTCTGTTCTTCTGGTGGAAAATTGAACTTCACTGTTCTGGCTGGAGGGTTATTTTCTTTCTGGATAGGTGGTTCCTTCTTCTTTGCACGCGTGATGGTAGCAACTTCCCATTCCACTAAATTGGAGGTAGGCTCTTGAGCCTTGACCGGACTATCAGTAGCACTGTTTTTCACTGGGGCTGGGCTTGGACAGTCCTCTGCAGTGTGGCCTTCTCCTTTGCATCGACTACATAAGGGCTTGTAATCCACTGACCTTCGAGGATTTGGACAATTTGGTGAGATGTGTCCCTTTTCTCCACATCTGTAATACTCCACTTCTGATCTCTGACCACCGCCAGACTGTCTTCCTCTATAACTTTGAGAGGAAAATCTTCTGGGTCCGAAATTAGGACCAAACTCTCTAGGCTTGGGTCCGATATCCTGTGTTGTAATTTTGGATTCCAGCAAGTTGAATCTTGCGTCTTCTTCCTTCCTTCTCCTATCATGCATCTCCTTCAAAGAGCAAATGTCCTTTGTATGGTTCTTCCGCAAACAGTAGGAACAGAAGGCCCCAGGAATAGTTGGTTTTCGTGTACATTCAGTGGCTAAATGGCATGCTTGATGACACTTACCACACCAAGTATTTGACCGCATCACATCTCTTCCTGCTCCTGCAACGTTGGATATGCTAGCGGTATTCACTTTCAACGTCTGTAGTTGTTCTGTAATCACATCCATCAACTCCTTTTTGATGTTTGCAACTGAGTTGGATAAGTAATCCTTCAGGATTTCTCCTCCGGGCGTACTGGCAGGAGGGTTTTGAGGAGTCTCTGTAATCACTACATAAACCGGTTGGGCTGGGATAGAGGGGTCTCTGTTCTGGTTCTGATTCAGAGCTCCTGTTGGAACTGTTGGCTGTTGGCTCCAGTTGGTAGGATTCCACTGTTGCTGCTGATTTGGCATGGAGGAAATTGGTTGGGACCATTGTTGTTGAGGTTGAACCACCATTTGATTGAGTCACTGTGGATTTAGTACACTGTACTGTGATACCGGGGGCATCTATTGGTAAGGGTAGGGAATAGTCCCTGGAACTGCATTTGGTGGGTACATCATTCCTGGCATCAGAGGAGGTAGGACTCCTCTTCCTGAATTCATCGCCAATCTAGCTTCCACTGCATTGTACAGCCTTGCACCTTCTGTTGCAGCTTGCAGGGTGGCTGGTCTTTGCAACTCCACAAATTTACGGACTTCTGGTTGTAATCCTCTGAGAAACACTCCCTTCTGAATGCCATCATCTAGATTATGGTTAGTCCATCTCTTCAGGATGGATTCCATTCGTGAGACATAAGCTTCCACTCTTTCTCTAGAGGACTGACTTAGGTTCATAAATTCCTCTCTCATCCGCTCTTCAAAACCTTCACGCCTGAATTTACTGAGGAAGGCCAACTTCAGGTCGTCCCATGTGCCAAAAGTTCCTGCTGCTTGTCTCTCATACCACTGAAACGCCGCGCCCTTGAAAGTGGCAGGGAATATTGCTAACCAATGCTCAGGGGTTCTGGCATTGTTAGCCACACATGCTACCATAAACTCTGCTACATGAAGATCGGGGTCTTCATTGTACTCTCCCTTAAAAACTGGCAATGGAACTACATTCGCTGGCCTGTCATCAATATTTTCAGGACGGATCTGGCTTGGAAGTGGACCTCCAGCAGGAGGAGGAAGGGCTTGATGTGCCATTGGGACTTCTATAAAGAGTTCCGCAAGGGCGTCAAAGGCGGCTTCTGCTGCGAGCTCGCTCTCGGCTCTAATTCTTGCTTTCTCTCTTCTCACGTATCTCTGGACTCGTTCTAATGCTTGCCTCTTTATTGCGTCATTCATCAGGGGGTTGGCTCCACTAGGTTGTTAGTGCTCCACAGGGGGTTAACAGAAGGTTTCAGTCTCTGGAGGACTCTCTTGCCAACATTTCTTCTACTTCTTTCTTTTCAATGTCCCTGAATTCTGCTTTCATGCCACTGCACAGAGGAAAGTATTCGGTTCTGAAGGTGTCAAAATGCATACGTCTGAGCATTGTAGTGGTGCCATCATCATAGTAATGCCAACTTCTGATGGTTTCAACAGTGTATGTTGTGAAAAACACTCTGTCTACCAACTTCCAGTGGGTTGCTAATTGAACAAACAGAAGATTATCAGTACACCAAGCATCCCATGTATCCTGCTGTTGAGCGTCCAAAAACAAATTCAAACTTTTTTCCTTCTTGTCTTTGTGAACCTCTACAGACCAAGACTCCTGAAGCTTCTTCACAATCTCCCACTTGATGTTGTCTAGAAACTTCTCAATGAATGTCAAAACTTCCATGGATGGTCATTCTCTCTGTTTTTGCTCTTCAGTTTGTTCCCAAATAGTTTGCTACCAAGATGCAAGTTTCTGCTGCTTCAATAGGAAGAGGAAACTGTCCACCACATAGAGCATGCATCATGATGGTGATGTGTTCCCGCCATTGTGGGATGAACTTCTTGTGGAAAGTGGCTTTGATTATGAGGAATTCCAACTCTTCAGTGGAAGAAGGAACTTTACAAACATCCATTGAATTCTTCTCTTCTTGGCAATGCCATTTCCTTCATTTTCAGCCTCTTCTGGTGCTTGTTGATGGCAAGTTTCCCCGGCTGCGCACTAAAAACATGGAGCCCCAAGAGGAACACCAAGGAAAATGGAATTCTCTTGCAAGAAAATCTATCTTGTAACATCAACAAGCTTGTTTATCATGTTTCATATGATCACAATGAAGAAAAGAACACCAGGCACAACAAATCTTCATACAGCATCATGTAAATCTCCCACGGTTTTTAATAGAATCATCTATATTCTTCAATATCTTCATAAAATCCATCAATAGAACAAAGAAAGAAAATGAATACACCATCTTTGAATGGAAATACATCACATAGTATTCATCTTCAATATCTTCATAGTATTCTCTTTCAATCTCTCACATACAATCACTCTGTTTGAGTAGAATTGGCTATCTCTGACTCTCTCTCTCTCTCTTCATCAATAATACATCATATCCTTACTACAATCTTTCATAATCACTCTCAATAATCCTTCTTAGGTCGTGGATACCCCTCCCAAAAGGTATGTCTGATATGAAGAGTCACCAGAGCCACTACAGTGTCCTTTCATAGCTTACTACTGTCACTTCACTCTAGTCTTCACTTGAATCTTCAGCAGCTACTTCTTTCACTTCTTTCAGCTCTTTTGCACTTGTATTCACCTCTTTCCAAGGCTAGAAAACTTTCCCAAGCTACACTCTCATCCATCATAACACATACAGAAGCATACAGAACAGTCACAGAACAGTACCAGAACAGCTACAGTACAGAACAGAACAGAGCAGAACAGAGACAGAAGACCTACAGAAGGTTACAGAAGGTCATCAAAACCACACAACTTATACTCAAACCATTCCAAACTCTCACAAACCATTCAATAAGCTTTCACAAGTTCTCAATCTTCATCAATCAATACTCCATCCCTCTTTACAGAAGATAATCAGAACAAAACAGACCAAAACATAGCAAAACAGAAAGTATACAGAACCTATCAGAACATCACAGAACCACTAACAAACATCATGAACTTCCAAAATACCATCATTATCATCCAAAACACTCTCAAACCACTTCCAAACCAATCAATCATCTCATAAAATCAACCATTCAGCTCTCAAAAACAACAAAAATCAGCCAAAAAACAAGTCATTTCAACACTCAACAAAAATCCAAGAGCAACTAAAAAGACTAGAGGGGGTGAGTTTGTTACTCCACCTACTGCAGGACCGTCTTTGAGACCAGGGCCAGAACGACAGATGGAAGATGCTCAAAAGAGAGAAAAGAGGCAAGAGCCTAGAGAGAGAAAGCAGCTAGGGTTTAGATTGATGTCTGATATTGAGACATCTATAGACATGAAGAAAATCTTTAATGATAAGATACTTGGCAGTGAGGTGACTTTTACTATTTCTGAGGTTTTGGGCATCTCAAAAAGAGAGTTTCAAGATCAGTTCCAAGAGGTCCTGAAGAGGAAAAGACATGCATTGCCTACTACTGATACACAGGGAGTTTTGATTGGGGAGTTGGATGAGGATGAGGATGAGGTTATGGTTGAGAATGCTTCTGTTTTTCCACAGATAGAGAAGAGAGTTCAGCCTATGCACTATGCTGAAACTGATGAGCCTGTCTTGATACCGCGTAGTCACTTTTCGCAGAGTCATTGGGCTAGGGCAACTACAGAAACGATGGTAAAAATTGGAGAGAAATAGGTGCCTTATGTTGCTTTGGTGGATCATGGTTCAGAGATTAATCTCATAGTTCGTGGAGTTTATGAAAGTGGCAGATGGCCTATGGATGTAGAGCATGGGTGGCGTATGAGAGCCGCCAACAACACTGCAGGTGATTGTATGCTGCATGTCCCAGTGTCAGGGTTTCTATTGGAGATGTAGAGGAGGATTTCCATTTCTTTGTGCAGGATTCATGCTCTTATCCCATAATTCTTGGACAACCATTCATCACAGAGATGCGCATGGAAACAAAGGTAATGGATGATGGATCTGCTTATGCAAGGATTCGCAGTAAAGATGGCATGAGAGCAGTTCAGTTTATGACTGTGTGTGTGAACCATGTTAGAAACAGGGATACTCTTAGAGATGCACCTTTGCCCACTGTGAGGGATTCGGGTTTTCATTAGGTACCACCGTTTCGCGAGATGACGGTGGTATAGAGCAGAGGAGATTGGAGTTCTCGCCTCCTGGCAGCAGTATTTTCTCCTCCAGTTTTATTGGGATTTCAGCAAATAGTTTGATGAGCTATCAGAAGACTTCTAAGTTGCCTAGAGCTACCAGGCAGTACATATGCAGGAAGGAGAAAACTTTGAAAAATGTAGGAATTTTAGAGGATGATGAGCATATAGATGGGATGTATGACAGTATGATTTGTGCAGATACGATGATAAAAATGGAAAATATGCTGAAAACTGATATGCAGAGTTGTCACAGTAATGTATTAGTGCAATCCCTGGACATGTTTCATGAAATTGCAGATTTTGTGTCACACACTGAGTCAGAGGCTGAGGTGATTCAGCAAAAAGTGTTGAGTGCTGAAGAAATTCAGCAAACAGTGTTTTCGGCTGATTATGATCAGCTTATAGAGACACAGAGGGCTGAAAACTTTCAGCCAACAGAGTTTACTACTGAAATATTTCAGCATCCAGAGTTTAGGGCTATTCCTATGCAGTCCATAGAGCAGAGGGTTGAGGATATTCAGCCATTGGAGTGCAGAATTGTGGATTTACAACAAGATCTGAGTAATGCAGAGGATCATAATGAAGCCAGGGTTGATACGAAATACAAGACTGTGGATAAAAAGGTGAAGCCGGTATTTTTTGCTATACCGCTTCCACCTGACAGTGATCAGCAAATAGAGAGGGCTGCCAAACAGCCAATTTTGAGGAATCCGGAGCATATAGGCCATAAATTTTCAGCAGAGACTCTTGCTGAATTGAAAATTGGAAATGGTGATTTCTTGCTACCCACAGAGAAGCAATGCTTTCAGGAGATGCTTGAGCGACATGGAAGGGGGTTTGCTTTTTTCTCGCATGAGATTGGATGTGTGAATCCAGATATTGTTGCTCCTATGGTGATCTTTACTATTCCTCATATTCCATGGAACCTTCGACCTATTCCAGTGCCTAAGGCACACCTGCCAAAGCTGATTGATTTATTGAATGAGAAAATCAGGATGGGAATTATTGAGCCTTCATCTGCACCATACTCAAATAGGTGGTTTACGGTTCCAAAGAAGAATGGTACTCTCCGATTTATACAGGACATGCAGCCAGTAAACAGAGTTACTATCAGGAATGTTGGTATAGGTCCAGTTGTGGATGAGTTTGCAAAAGCATTTGCTGGACGTGCCATCTATTCTTTAGGTGATTTGTATTCGGGATATGATCAGTTTCAGCTGGCTTTGGAAAGCAGGGACATAACCACTATTAGGACTCCTATTGAGCTTGTCAGGATGTGTACCTTGCCTCAAGGTGCCACTAATTCTGTTGCGCATATGATGAATGCCATGCATAAGGTCCTTCGTGATTATATACCTCAGCTTACCATGCCTTTCTTGGATGATGTGCCCATTAAGGGGTGTGCAGAAGAAGAGAAGAATGAGAATCTAAATGAGCAGGGATGCAGATACTTTGTGGCTGATCATATTTCAACTTGTGAGAAGATTTTGACTAGGTTAGAAGAAGTGAACTTGACACTATCAGGGAAAAAAATTGTTTTTGGAGTGAATGAGGTTGTCATTGTTGGACATATGTGTGGATATTATGGCAGGAAATCCTCACCTGATAAGGTGGATGCTATAGGTAAGATTACAGAGTATTGTTCTACCACTTCAGAGGTACGGAGGTTCATTGGAGCTTGTGTGTTTTATATGATTTGGATATCTCATTTTGCACACATAGCAGATTGTTTATATCAGCTGCTTCGAAAGGGGCAGAAATTCTATTGGGATGAGAGCCACACTAGAGCCATGCGGAAATTGAAGAAGTTATTGCAAATTTCTCCTACTCTCAGGAAAGCGGATTATAATTGTGGAAGGCCTATTGTATTGACAGTTGACACTAGTCCAATTGGCATAGGTTGGGCTGTGGGTCAAGATGATGCAGATGGAAACAGGTATGCTATTCGGTTTGGGGTGAAAGTCCTAAATGAGAGACAGAGGAGATATCTGCAAATCAAGAGGGAGTTATCAAGGATTGTTACGGCTCTCAAATGTGACAAGGAGTACTTTATTGGAGCTTTAGTTGTGGTAGAGACAGATTGCTTGCCATTGATAGGTATGATTACGAGTTGCTCTACTTCGGATATAGCTATGCTGAGATGGATTGCATACATCAAGTCATTAAATCTAGAATTTAAACACATAGCAGGGAAGGATAATCCAGTGGCAGATATGTTGTCTAGAGCCAGATATGATGATGAGGAAATACTACTTGCAGAAGAGGATAATGCAGAAATTTCAGCCGCTGCTACGGTTGATCATGTTTGTCATGTCTATGATATTGTGGCTTTCATAGAAGAACTCTATGTTGGAGATTGGTTGTAGATTGGCAAGTACCTTAGTATCTAAGCAAAAGAGATGAATGGACAGATGAAGAGTTCAAGAAGATCAGAAGAAAAGCTGTGAAAGAGGGCATTCGCTGATAGTAAAAGAATTAGCCAAAGCATGTAGAGGACGGATTGGTGAATGGCAGAGACTTCTACCATTTGCTTTGTGGGCTGATCATACAACTCACAGTGTTACCACAGGATATATGCCCGCAGAGTTGATGTATGGTCAGAAACCAGTTATGCCAACTGAGACTTGTGCTTTGACTTGGTCAGTTTTACCTTGGCAGGAGGATTTGACGAGAGAGGAGCTTTTAGCTCTTCGGATTCGATAGTTGGAGAGAAGACCAGAGGATATTCAACTAGCTATTGACAGGTTGAAGGTTGCTAGACTAAGAAATAAGGACAGATTTGACAGCAGGCATCGCTTGCGGCCTAGAGCAATAGAAGAGGGAGACTGGGTATTAGTCTTTGATAGCAGCCTTGAAAATCAGAATACTGCACTTCGGAAGATGGTGAAAAGATGGTTTGGGCCATACATAGTTTGACAATGCAACATATGAGCTGACCAAATTGGATGGGACAGTGCTTAGAGTGCCTATTGCAGGAAAAAGAATCAAGATTTTCAAGAAAAGAGATGATGAAGATTATGCATTGGAAGAATTTGCAAGAGAAGAGCAACGAGAAGAAACTCCAATGGAAGAGACAGATGATATGACATATAATCTTGTTGAAATACCGGAAATGCACAATGAAGAGATTGATCTGTTTGTGGATCTTGATGATAACGATCATGGGTAGTTGGCCCATCCGGAGGATGCGCAGGATTAGAGGGGGTGGATGTCGTATTGCTGCGCATTCGAGGTGTGAAATCCACCCAAAAGTTGTGTGTGTGGGAGTTGATTTTTTGTACATACTTAGTTGTTATGTTTGCATCTTTATTCTGCTTGGTGGAGGCTTAGAGTTAGCCATGTCCTGCCATGGGCGAATTGTAGCTCCCAAGTCACAACTTGCCTTGCCTGAACTTCAATTTGGGGTCATTCCAGGTGCTGGAGGCACTCAACGTCTACCCTGATTAGTTGGTTTGTCAAAAGCCATGGATATGATCCTGACATCAAAGTCTATCTTTGCTGAAGAGGCTCTTGAATTGGGCCTTATCGATGCCATTGTGCCATCAGAAGAGCTCCTTGACTATGCCAAAAAGTGGGCTTTAGATATTGTAAATTTTCGCAGGGCATGGAGTATTTCTCTTCATAGAATTGACAAACTAGAGCCCTTTGGTGAGGCACGACAAACTTTGAAGTTTATAAGACAACAAGTATTGAGGAAGGACTATTTTTGAAAGGGGCTTTTTGGGGGGAAAGAGGCTTAATTGAGATGAAGGGAGAAAAAAAAAGCGAGGAGTTTCAAACAGAGAAGGAAGAGGAGGATCGTTTTTCTTTTGGTTGGAGGGCTGATACTTGGACGACAGTGACCATCAGTGGGGGTCGATTGAGCCAGTCATGCCAGTGTAGGAATCGATGCATCTAAAGAGCTCGACTATGCAGCAAACAGTAGTTGGTCTCGTAGGAGGGCTCTTCCTGCAAACAACGAGCCCATATAAGGCTTCTCCGATCTCTTGCAGCCCATTCACAAGAAGGACTTGTTCGAGTGCTCTTCCTGTACACATCCAGCTCCATATGAAGCTTCTGTGGTCTTAACATGCAACCCACAAGGCAAACGTCTACACTCAGATGAATAACAATCATGATCATGTGAGGCAAACAGTGACAAATATAAAAACTATCATGTTGATGCTGATGGTTTAATCATAAGATACTGGGAACTTGGGAAGCCCTGTAGATTGGGAAGCAGAAGCGCAGGGACTGTGGAGCCTGGGAACGGCCATGTAGCACTCAAGCATACCCTTGCGTACCCCTCTTGCGTACCCCTCGCCTAGTGACATCACAGCTGCTGCCTACCGAATCGAGCAAGAGAGGAGGCTACGTTGCATCAATCTGGAGGTTTAGGCTGCTGCCTACCGAATCGAGCAAGAGAGGAGGCTACGTTGCTTCAATCTGGAGGTTTAGGAGGCTACGCCGCATCAATCTGGAGGTTCCTGCAGGTCTGGCAGACCTCAATTCAGATGGGTCAGACGATAAAAATGAAGGGTTTAACTTTTCCAAGCTAGATAGAAGCTATTCAAGCTTTGGCTCAGAACAAGGAGAAATTACGATTATTACACCTGCGAGTTCTGGTTTCAGTGAAGTTATAAGCACAGTAACATCCTTTTCTGAAATTTGTGAGAAAATTCTGCCATCTCTTCTGATGTCTCTCCATGTACTCCAATTCTGGAAAGGTTTCCATCAAACTCAGTCGGACAATCCTTTGATTCTGAGAAGTCTTATATGACAGGATCTTGTGCTTCATTTGGAGATGGCTCAATATCTCCCTGTAGCCCTTCTCTTTCAGAGTTCATTCCTGGCTATCTTCCCCAAGATGCCTGGTCTAGATTTCCCTCAACTGATTCTGTTCCATGTGAGGAGTTTCCAATTACCCCTCTTAATCTAGAGTGAAACTCGTCTACAAGAGCTACAAATTGGGATCAACCATACCCGTATGATCCTTCCAATTATCAGTGGAATTGATTTTCTTCATCAGAGTCTTTGTGCACTGAAGAAACAACTCAATCTGGAGTTTTGATTCCACGCCTTCCAAATGATTTAGCACAGCTATGTCTCATGCGGGTTTCATTTATTAAGTACGATCCTTGTTTCCGAATGGTATCTAGACAATGGAGAGCAGTTCTTACATCTGAAGAGTTCTACAAGGCAAGAAAAACACTTGGGATTAAAGAAGCCTTTATATTACTGGTTGTCCATGGTAATAAAGTCCACATCTTCAGCAGAGTCATGGAATCCAGCAATAAAGTAGTACCATAGTGTATGTCATACTTGTGCAGAGTCAAATAACTGCTGCTCAGAAACTGGCCTTTGATTACTGGAACCAGTGGTGCTTGGATTCAATAGCTCTTCAGGTTGAGAACAGCAAGTCTATTGAACAAATGCATATGAAATCAACAATCTTTGCATTCAATATGAAGAGTTTGGAGTTTAATGTTGCATAGGCTGATCTCACTTGATTAATCTTCTATCTTGGAATTTCTGAAGAACCTCTGTGGTCGCGAATTTGCTTTCGAAAACCCTTCGACACCGTCTCAAAAAAGACCGACATGGCAAAGGTTATGCTCGGATGGGTTGAGGCCCTGAAGGTGTCAAGCGCTTTTTTGAAACCAAAAACCCCTAGTCTAACTATAGTTAGGATTGATTTTTGCTAGCTTAGTTATTTGCGTGACAGTTTCTTTTGTTATTTTTAATTAGATTTCTTGTGTTTGTTTAGCCTAGGATTTGCTTCTGTTATTTTGTTTGATTTGTTGAGTGTGAAACTTGATAGCCTTGGTCGAGCTTGGTATTTTTTTGAATAGGATGAAGCTTGTGTTTGTCAATAGCTACTGAACATTGAGGAGCTAGGTATGTTTTCTTGTCGAGACTTTTGCACATCACAGGGATTATGGGTTCACGAGCACTTCATGTTGCACTTGTTGATACACTACACTCGAGGGTCGTATCCTGTTCATATCAAATACTTTCATGCCATGGGTTGGGATTATGCACGTTTTGCACCATCATTGAGCAGTAGAACAGCATGAGGTCAACTGCAGCTATATGTAGTAAACTTTAGATGCATGTGCACATGAGAGAGCACCTGTCATTGAGCACGGACATTTCTTACACGTGCACGATATTTGGGATGTTCATCACAAAGTTAGGAACCTCTAGTTGAGAGTGTAAGGTGGTTGGGAGAGTTAGAGGGTCGTGAAGGACGCCACCAATTGTGAGAAGGGTTGTTCATATTTAGTCAACATCTTGAGGACCATCATTTTATCGAGAGATTGTAAGATTTTGGATGGGTGGAGCAGAGACTGATATTTTATTGATGAGCATTGAGAGGTGAGGATAAGGATCTAAATAATCAAGGAATTTTGTTTACATTTTGCATGACGCACGATCACATGTAGATAGACTAAGCACAATTTCTTCAATGCATACATTATTTTTATGTGTAACATTGATTGATTGGTTGCATATCATGGATCCAACATTGCATATTTTTCCAAATCATGAATGATTGGGCATGGAGTTCATTTCAAAAAATCATATTCCTGCTAGGGCACACTGCATAAAAAAACAGGTTCATATCCAGAGAATATTTATATTGAAGACTCAAGGATCAAAGAAAAAGATCGTACATTTTACATCGCCAGCGAGTATTTCTTGAAAAAAAAGAGGACATGTGTGCTAAAAGTGTGTGCAATTACAAGAACAATAGGCCAAGGAAGGGAATAAGTCATCCAAGATAAAAGATGGAGAAAAAATAATGTGATTTACAAATATTAGTATTTTTGCCCGATTTTGACGAATTTTCGTGATTCTGCCAGCGTTGGCTTGTTGACCAGATGCATTTCGATCGCTTTGAGAACCCGAACAACCATATTCGGAGTTCAAATGACGAAGTTATAATCCAAACAAGTTGCAAACAGGCATAAAGCAGAAAAAACGAAAATAGTGAAAAGCAGTAGAAAAGAAAAAGCCAAAAGCTGAAAGCAAAAAGCCTAATGTGTGTGAGTGTGGATAGAAAACTATATAAGGAGATGAGAATGGAGAGTTAAGGGCCTTCCCCCTCTTGTACAATTGTATTTTGTGAGAGAGGAGAGAGGAGGGTCGCATGCTAGAGTGAGCTCTTGTCATGCTAATTTGAAAGTCGGAGCCTTTGGATATCAAAGCATCGAGCATTGGATCATGGTTGTTAAGGTACGAGAATATTTTTCACTTGGTTTATTTTCAAATTGTTGTATTTTTTTTTTGTTGAGTTGTGGTTGTGTGATGCTCTACCCGAATTAGGGTTTTAGTTGTTTGAGCTACAAGAGGCAGTTCTTTATTGTTTTGTTTTTTGTGGTGTATTGTCAAATATTTGAATTTTTCAAGTTGTATTGTGCATCCAACAAAGTCAATTATCCCAACCGGCACTCCTTAGCGTCTTGTTATCGGGTTGTGAGTGAGGCTTGCTCTCAATCTCCGCTTGCGTAACATCTCTTTTTTGGTGCCCCCGCTGAGGAGTGCTGAAATTGACATTGTTGTTATTTTGAATGTGAGTTTGTTTTGATTTCTTGTGATTGTTGAAAATGGTTGATAATTTTCATGGGTTCCATGGTAATCAAAGATTTTTAGAAAAAATAGAGCTGTGTTGTTTGATAGAGAGAGTGACTAATCTTGAGAATAAACTACAGATTTTTAGATATCAATTGCAGGGAGAAGCATGAAATTGGTTGCTTGACTTTGAGAGAAGCTTGAAATTTAGGAGACAAAATTTGGACTATGAGACCATTAAAAATGCATTTCTATCTAGGTTTAAAAAAAGAGAAAGTCAATGTGCGATTTGGGCAAAAATAGAAACTTGTGTTCAAAAAGATGACCAGTGTGTTGAGGACTTTGCTAGGGAGTTTGAAAGATTGTGGAATTGATGGAGTTTAACATTGTTAGAATGTGAGATAGCCCCGATATGGGCACTTTGAATTCCTGGTTATGTCATTCGGGCTTAGGAATGCACCTGCTACCTTCAATAGATTGATGCAGGACATTTTTAGACCATATCTTGATGATTTCCTGCCATTCGATGCAATATATCCCAAGTGCTAACTAGGATTCAGCACGTTGAAGACGGTGAGTGTGGATAGAAAACTATATAAGGAGATGAGAATGGAGAGTTAAGGGCCTTCCCCCTCATGTACAATTGTATTTTGTGAGAGAGGAGAGAGGAGGGTCGCATGCTAGAGTGAGCTCTTGTCATGCTAATTTGAAAGTCGGAGCCTTTGGATATCAAAGCGTCGAGCATCGGATCATGGTTGTTAAGGTACGAGAATAATTTTCACTTGGTTTATTTTCAGATTATTGGATTTTTTTTTTGTTGAGTTGTGGCTGTGTGATCCTCTATCCGAAATAGGGTTTTAGTTGTTTGAGCTACAAGAGGCAGTTCTTTATTGTTTTGTTTTTCGTGGTGTATTGTCAAATATTTGACTTTTTCAAGTTGTGTTGTGCATCCAACAAAGTCAATTATCCCAACCGGCACTCCTTAACGTCTTGTAATCAGGTTGTGAGTGAGGCTTGCTCTCGATCACCACTTGCGTAACAAAGGGAAGAAGGGGCTAGACGGGAGCCGGATTCGAGCTCGTGGGTTGGTGACCCTCTCTATGGTATGGAGTCGGGTGCCAACTTGCGTGACCAAATTATTGTAAAGCTACCGGAGGACATGGGCATGCCTGAAGATGATGAGTCAGAAACTGAGACTCCACATTCAAATTATGACAGTGTTGAAGACTCCTTATGCCGGGAGGATAAATGAACAGCGACATCTAGTGTTGAAGACTGCTTGTGCTAGGAGAATAAACGAACGGCGACATCTTGTGTTGAAGACTCCTTGTGCCAGGAGGATAAATGAACGGCGACATCTTGTGTTAAAGACTCCTTATGCTGGGAGGATAAACGAACGGTAACATACTCTGTTGAAGACTCCTTATGTCGGGAGGATAAACGAACGGTAACATCTTGTGTTGAAGGCTCCTTATGCCAAGAGGATAAACGAACGGTAACATCATGTGGTGAAGACTCCTATAGTCGGGAGGATAAATGAATGGCCAATTTCCATGCTGACATCTCTGGAGCCGGGAAATTAAATTGACGGCCACATACCATATCGAAGACTCCTTCAACCGAGAGGATAAACGAACGGCCACATCTCATATTGAAGACTCCTTGCACCGGGAGGATAAACGAAAGGCTATGCTTATTGATAATCTTTTCAAAGACTCCTTGAGCCAGGAGGATAAAAGAAAGGCCATTTTCCACGATGATTCTTCTGAAGACTCCTTGTGCCAGGAGGATAAACGAATGGCTATGCTTATTGATAATATTTTCAAAGACTCCTTGCGCTGGGAGGATAAACGAATGGACACACTTCATATTGAAGACTCCTTGCGCCGGGAGGATAAAGGAATGGCTATCCTTATTGATAATCTTTTCAAAGACTCCTTGAGCCAGGAGAATAAATTAATGGCCATACAAAATGTTTTGATTTTTCAAGACTCCTTTAGGCAGGAGCATAAACGAACGGCTATCTTACAGATTGATTCTTTTGAAGACTCCCTGTGCCAAGAGCATAAAGAAACGGCCAACCTTTGTACACTTTCTATCAAAGACTCCTTGCCACGGGAGAATAAAGAAACGGGCAATTTCCAGGTTTATCCTGCAAATATACCAAGCTTCTTGTGCCAGGAGCCTAAAAGAAAGGCCATATATCCTGTTACGATATGGTACTTGAACAGAGTCAAGATCCGAAGGGTAAAGAACTCCCTTCGCCAGGAGTATAAACGAATGGCTTACGTGCAAGCTGCCACAAGAGCAGTCCAAAACTCGCGTCGCCACGAGTATAAAAGAACGGCTAGTTCCCTTTCACTAGGCACTATATGCGTCATTACAAGGGCTGCAAACTCGCATCGCCACGAGTATAAAAGAACGGCTAGTCCCTTGTTACTTAGCGCTGTATGCGCCATGATGAGTGCTGAAAACTCGCATCGCCACGAGTATAAAAGAATGGCTATCCCCCTTCCATTTGACACTTTACGTGCCACCAAAAGTGCTATCTTCGCAAGATGGCGACATACTCAAAAATATTGGGCTTACCTGGCCCAACTTTTTTCAAGGGGAGGTGTATCTTCACAGCGCACCTTGCGCAACTATCTTATTCAATGATTGACAGATCATGCCAATTGGGGCCTCCTTTCTCAGGTGATTCAAGGATTGACAGATCTGGCCCAATGGGGCCATAAAACTCAGGGCGCCTCTTCATGGGCCCTCGCATTCATGGCGTGGCACACTCCAAGCTGAGTTACGCGCGCCTCACCTCTTCAATCCACTGACAGTTTTTGCACACTCATACTGTCAGGACCTTTGGTTATTGCAAGTGAATACAACTTGTTTTAACTTGGTTATTCTCCATTCTGTGCTTATAAATCTAGTCAGCAGATGGTTGAATTGAAGTGTTTTCAATATTACTTATCTTCCTAGTCAGCCAGTTTGGATCATTCCACAACTGTAAATTGAGTCAGTGGGTGATCATCTTTGAGTCATGAAGACCATGTTTCCACATTTGTGCCCCAGACGCCACACTTCGGGCAGGACTTCGGGCAGGGTAGCTGCAGGCATCATTTTTTGCCAAGATTTCACCAGTGGAGTCCTCGGGACCCGACGCACCCTACCATCAAGTTTCATTGCTTTTTGATATCTCTATGTTAGTTGCTAAATATATTGTTTGATTTGATTTTGTCATTCATACATATAGATGAGTTTGCATCAAGGCAAGGAGGAGCTTGACATGCGGATCAATGCAAAGATTCAGCTCTGAAGGAGTATATCGGTAACCTTATTGCAGATTTGATGGTCATCCATAAGAAGTGCTCACTAGGAGGGCAAGAAATAATCATGAAAATTCGAGTTTTGACCAAGTTTGGACCTTTTCGAGCAATACATGTGACATCTAGCTTGGAGAAGGTGGTGCTAATCAAGCGGTCAAAGCTTCTTTACTTGTTTGATCAAACGGGTGGTGGAGCAATGTGTGTGCTTGTGACATTAGGCGACCTCGCTAAAGTGTCGGATCTGCTTCTCCTGGAGAAAGAGCTGAAGGGGGAGCGCATCATTTTTGAAGTAAAGAAGGAACTTATATTTCCATCGGAAGCTGGCCCCTCCTCTCCACCGATGAAAAAGCCAAGGAATAATTGAGAGTTCTTATTGGCTATCGGCTTTTTGTATCTACCATCACTAAAAACCATCACATGTATTTTTCTTGATGAATATAAGATACTTTACTTTGTCCCTACAAATAAATATTTATAAATAAATGTGTGGTATGTGAATGACGCATTGGCATACGTTAACATAATTCAACGCGGAGTACTACACTTGCGATTGTGGAAGTGTGACGATAATGTGTGATACGTGAATGACACATCCGCATATATTAACATAATTCAATGCATAGTACTGTACTTATGATTGTGCATAAGCAATAACGTAACTTGTATCCATATGTATTACTACTTTTGTGTGTTCGTGCGTTAAACAAAAATTAAGAGTTATGTGTTTCAAGAAACAAAACAAAACAACTTTCCTCAATTATTTGAATTCAGTACACATCCTATGAGATATTATGTATATATAAATAAATATTCCAATGTAGCGGAGTATACAAAATTTTTTGGGCTTCCAAGATGTTATGGCGCTGTAACACTCATTACAAACCTTGCATCATAAATCTAGTAAACTATGGCGGGGTCCCCTTGCCGTGTCGAAGCCGAATAATAAAGTTCATATCTTTATATGTGATTGTAACACGCTTTGCATGGATGGCTCCAAGCTGTGTATCATCGAACAAGTCGATGAGAAACCCCTCTGCAGCAGTTTGTAGGGCCTCCATGGCTGCAGCAGTCCACCTTCTTGCTAGTGGGCCATCCCGCACTCGTGCCCAAAATCTTCCCATCCCTTTTAGCTCAAGTCTTGCATGAATTCTCGAACAACTTTATGAAAAGAAATTTCCAGGATGAGAAGCTCGTATCCATGTTGGATTCTTCTTATCTCTTGAAGGGCGACAGTGCATGGTTTCCATCTCCTCTTCTTCTGTGGTGGTCCTTGTGCTCAACGGGGAGCACCTGTTGTTGCTGCACTAGAGGAGGCTTCACCTTGTGCTCCAGGTGGTGGGCCTTGGCATGATGTCTTCCTGGGGCCAAAACGGTGACATGCTTGCTGGTCCATGCCATGTAAGCTGAAGGAGGACAAGACGGAGAAGAGACAGAGGTTGGGGATGTGAAAAGAGAGAAAGAAAAGAAATCAAGATGTGAAAATGAGAATAAAAATGAACTTTTAACCCATTTAAACCCCAAAACCAGGTTAATGTAGCTTCATACGCATTGTCCATCGTGTGATTGTAAATCCATAACCTTGTATCAGAATGTGATGAAACTTCACATACACACTTGTTAGGTGGCCAAGAGCCCTGCTTTTTTTTTGAAAAAAAAGTGCCTGCAGACCCCTGGTCTGAAGTCTGGTGGCGTCTGGAGCCACTTTCCTGGGTCGCATTTTGATATAGTTTAGTATTTTAAAAATTATCCCACACCAAAATTATGGATGGATTGATAATTGAGGAATCAACATCGTGACTACTAGCCTTTAGAAACTTCTCACCACATAAACTATACAGAGGCATTAGGAGTAAAGTCTACAACAAGAAATGGCAAATTTTTACATGTTATTCCTATTGAAATTGAGAGTGCTAACAAAAACTATATGCAAGAATTGAAAATACAGCGAAGATGCACAGTCAAAGTTGAGAGCAAAGGACAAGTGTAAAATGTTAATTCATATTTTAAGGGCGCATACAATAGTTTTGCATTGGGACATAGTCATATGTCCAATGCACGAGGATAACACTATGCCAAAAAAGATATTATTGCAAACTGTGTTCATTCCATTGGAACGAATGTATCCTTCACTGCTTGAAGATTTCTTACGAGTTGAAAGTCCTTAGGAGTTACAGTGATGCGCTTCGCATGTATTGCACAACATTGAGCATCATTCATCAAGTCAACTAAAAAGGCCTCTGTAGCACACTATAGAGCATGAAGACATTCTTTTGTGAAGCGATCAGGTCTATCCTGACCTTGTGCCAAAAACCACATCCTGCTTTCTGTGCGGTAGAGGTCTTACACAATCTCGCGAACAAGTCTCGAGAAGCTCGCCTTCGAAATGATGAGATCAAAAGAGCAGAGGGTGACTTGAGAAACGTGGATTAAGTTGAGAAGGGGGTGCATCTGAGAGCTAGTAGATGCTCCAAGGGGCTGAACATGATATGGGGCTCTGAGCGGAAGCTTATTTGCAACTACCTTAGACCTAGCTATCTTTCCTACACAAGAGATGTGAGAACTCAATGAATAAGATAGAAAGTGAAACCCTCTTTTATATAACCCTAAATTGTGAGACTCATTCACATAGATGCACACTCTCTCTTTCTCTCTTAAACTATGAATTGCATTCACACTGACTCACATTGTTCATCTTACTATCTTAGCTCTTTTCGAACCCATATGCTGCCTTGTCGAAGCCTTGTTTCTAGCCACTTGGCATGGTTTTCTTTGGCACTTGAGGCTTCATAACGCACTCTTTTAGTGACACGACGTGATTCCATCATGTTTGTAGCTGATTCATCAGCAATTTCATTTGCTCTCTTTTGTGAGAGTTTAGCTAATTCATCCGCTACCATAATCCTATACCACCAAGATAGCAATTGGATCATTGGATTGCTACCATTCACCCCTCCACCATGATCAGTTTTTCTTTGGTGTGCACCATGCGCTATCCAATGTGAATTTTCCATCCCTTATGTGGACCAAGTTCTGATGCTTCCCTTCTCTGCAAAGTATGGCCCATGTGCCTCAAGGATATGCTACAAAGACACATATCACACATGAGTAAAAATATTCTCAATAGTTTATACAATTCATACAATTTTAAAATATTAACTTAGTACGCACCACATAATGTGTGATAGAGCTTTTGCCCCATGCTTCCACCATGTTTTCGTAGAAGCTATGCATAACATTGATAAATTCTTGCTTATCTTCATTATTAAACACCATCTTGCGAAGTAAGGGAGACAATTTGTTAATACTTGTCCAAATCTTAGCTTTGGCCAATCTTGTTTTCCCTCCATTACTTGGATCAGGATTTGCAAAATGTAACTTTTTCCACCCATCGTAGTCCTGCGGCCTACAAACCATGACATTCCCTTCCTCATTGATGGGTACTGAGAGAAACTTCCTAGCCTTTGCTCCTCCAAAGCAAGGATTTTTTGGCAAGTTACCAGATTTTCCTGATCTCTTCTCATCTTTTTCAATTATCACTTGATGCTTGTGTAGCCCAATTTCTGATAGCACTCGCTCCACATTTCCGCATGTTGCAATGGCTTCTTTTTCTATTTGCATCCTATAAGCAAAGCAAATGTATTCATATACAAGTTTCTCCATGATTTTGACAAAAGCATGCAATGAACAAATGTGAATACGATCCAAGGGAATGTTGAATATGGGCTTCCGAGTGGGATATTCTCTATTGCGCGTCGGTGCAGCACTTGTCACCTTTCGCCAATTCTTCTTTTTGTCCTTTCCTTCCACCCTCTCTATCAAGCAATATAGGCATGGATTCTTTGTATTTGCACCATTGGAGTTTCCAAACATTCATTTTAAAGTTTTTAAGTCTCCTGCAAGATGCCATTCAACCAAGTATTAACCATGCCCTTCAACCGAGAGCATCTCACCATGTTCCCGACGATCAATGATGCTTGAAATGCTTGTGTGCATAAAGAATAGCTGCAACACCTCAAATGTTTACTTAGGAACTTCAAATGCAGTGAGCCACCACACATGGTGCTCAGATTGAACACTAAAGTTTCCTAGGTTTTTCTTGTCGAATTGTAAAGCTCTATTCATCAGAGTTACACTAACTCTTTCAAGCTTTACTCCTTGGACGACCTCACTTTCATCTAATTTTATAACAAACTGCAATTTACCATTGCATTCCTCAACAGACATATTGTAGTACATTACCATTGCCAACTGCACCTTGTTCAAATCTAAATAGTAATTATTGAGTTCGGTGAACTTCACCTCCTATGCGTTTTTGGTCCCAACCTTTAGTGTTTCCACACATTGAACATATATGGGATCTCCTATCAACTCCAAAACCTTTGTATTAAGTTGTCTTCGAGCCTCTATTAAGTTTGAAGGTGGAGGAAGAGGCACGATTCTATTTCTCTTTAGCACACGACCAAACCTAGCCTTCACACCTTTGAATATCTTTGAGTAAGTTGTTGTACTAATGCTAGCCCTATCACAAATAGATTGTGCATCCACAGCTGAGAACTCATTTGACACATCTTTTAATGTGCACTCAATCACCTTTTCCTTCACAGCCTTAAACTTACGATTGCCGCAAAGCGTTTTCCAGTGGACTTGCCTTCAACAATCTACTAATACACGATCCAACCTCACCCTCACCTAGGTTCTCTTTCTGAGCTACCTTACATACTTTGATACGTCACTCCCACTGGCCACTGTTCACAATTAACTCATTAATTGGCAGCTTCTTCTTTCATTTGCACTCTGTTAGCTTGTTGTTGATCTTTCTCAAGTCTTCCAATTGTGCCTTTGCCTCCTCATATGAGATACCAATGTCATGGATAGTGTCCTACATTGAAATAATTTGATTGTTTTGTTGAATTACAGTGTCATTCAGTTGTACCACTTGTCCTATGAGCTATTGTATATGAAGTTGATGTGCAGCGATCATATCATGGCAATTTTTTATGGTTGCTTGGCAAGTTGTGAATACTTTGAACGCCTGATCATTGAGCCGCCTAGTATAACCAAGTAACCCATTTTCACCCTCGCACACATACTTCATAAAATTTGTGATTCTTGAGAAAGTTGGAGGTCTATTGTTTAAGGGGTCAATTGGGTAGATTCCCCCATCAAGCGACAAATCCACATGTTTCAATCCCATTTTCCAGTAACTCTGCAAAGCCTGAGGATTGACACTGTGGGTTCTTTTGAATAATGGGGCATATTCAATCTCTATCTCAATATGGAGCTCCTTCTTTCCTGTATTCATTTTACTATTAATAAAAACGGGGAGCCTACTTGGTTGTCACAAGAGGTAGAGTGGAGATGCACAGAGAGGCACACAAAGGTACCAAGGGAAAGGAGGGTGTAAGTAATTCACTCTGTTAATGAAGGTTACATAAACACAGAGAAGAGGTCACAATAGAGCCATGAGAGAGTATAGATATAGGGGGAAAATAGCTCAGAGGGTAGGGATGTCCAAGACTTTTCATATTTTAGATATTTCTATTTTGCCTCCAAAAACATCTCCAAAAAACACGAAATTTGACCAGTTGGTTTGTTTTTTAACCAAAAGCTAGGATATAAAAAATTCCCAAAATATCTTAAAAGGAACTTCCAAAATTTCATTTTCCTTGTTCTTGATTAAAAAATCAATTACCTCATATCTACTAATCATTTTGCATTGAAAACAAAGCACCACACGCCCATAACTAACTCCTTTTTTAATATAAATTTTGGTTGAAAAAGACTTTTTGAATGAGGAGAGAGAAGGAATCTAAGTACATCTTTGTAGATAATATAAAAAAGACAAAACGAGATTGCAAAAGTGGAGAGAGAGGAGGATTATTTTACTATTCTTATCTCCTCTTTTCCTTATTTTAAGGAGGAGAGATGGGGGGCTAAAAGGCCCATTTGTGAGTTCATTTTTTTCCTAATGCAAGTTGCATACAGGCATAGGGCAGAAAAACGAAAATAGTAAAAAGCAGTAGAAAAGCAAAATCCAAAAGCAAAAAGCAAAAAGCCTAATGTATGTGAGTGTGGATAGAAAACTATATAAGGAGATGATAATGGAGAGTTAAGGGCCTTCCCCCTTGATTACAATTGTATTTTGTAAGAGAGGAGAGAAGAGGGTTGCATGCTAGAGTGAGCTTTTGTCATGCCAATTTGAAAGTTGGAGCTTTTGGGTGTCAAAGCGCCGAGCATCAGCTCAAGGTTATTAAGGTACGAGAATATATTTCACTTGGTTTATTTTTTAATTGTTGGTATTTTCATTGTGTTATATTTGTGTGATGCTCTACCCACATTCGGGTTTTTTAGTTGTTTTGAGCTACAAGACGCATTGTTTATTGTTTTGTTTTCGTGTGTGGCTTGTGGTGTATTGTTGAATAATTGAATTTTTCAAGTTGTGTTGTGCATCCGACAAAGTCAATTATCCCAACCGATACTCCTTAACATCTCGTTATCGGGTTGTGAGTGAGGCTTGCTCTCAATCACCGCTCGCGTAACATCGTCTATACATCCATTTGATAAAGGTATAGATCTAACTAAGCAATCAATGCTAGTACCAAGTATAGGGTCATCATTTTAATCACAGGAGAAAATACTTCATGAAAGTCAATACCATATTACTACTTAAAATCCTTAGCTACCAATTTGGACTTATAGGTGGGCTTGGGGCATCTAAGGATACCTTTCAGTCTGTATATCCACTTGCATGACAATGCCTGCTTGCCACTAGGAAAAGGAACCAAATCCCATGTATGGTTTTTCTATAAGGAGTCAAACTTTGATTGCATAGCCCTATTCCATGAGTGACTATTATCTTTGTGCATGGCCCCATCATGAGAGAGAGGCTCACCTACATCTGTCACCATAACATAATCCATGGAAGGTGTAAAGTGCTCAAGCTAATGTCTAGCTCTAATAGAGTGTCTCAAAGCAAGCTAATCCTCCACAACTGGTAGGGCTTGGGCCATGGAGCATCAACTATGCTACTACATGCTATCTAGCTGGTTATACAGGAGTATGAGGCTCCTCTTAAAATATCAGCTTGTGTATCTCAAACCACCTACACAAGCTGCTCATGCATCTTTTTCTCATGGAAAATGACTTCATGGCTACGAATAACCTTGGAGTCTACAAATCCCATAGGTGATAGCCCATCTCACATGCATCCCCATAACCAATAAAGATACATTTTATGGAGTTAGGATCTACCTTATTGCACTTGTCTTTGGGAATATGGTAGAATACCTCAAAACCAAATATGTTAAAATGAGCATATGATGGAGGTTTCCCAGTCCATACCTCCTTTGAAACATGGCAATCAATAGTAGTGCAAGTGGATTGGTTGATCAAGTGTATGACAATATTAATGGCTTCATCTCAAAAGTGCTAGGGCAAGACTGTCTAGCTAAGCATACTATGGACTCTCTCTTCTTGAATAGTCATGCTCATGCGTTCGACAATACCATTCTAGGAGGGATGTAGGGGGCAATCAAGTGACGCTTAATACCCCGCTCATTGCAAAACTACTTAAAATATTTTGAAACACACTCACCCCCATTATTTCACCTTAGGCATTTCAAGCTATACTTAGACTATTTCTGAAGAAGATCAAGGCAATGCTAAAAGGTAGACAAGACATTTGATTTCTTCGTAATACGGTGGTAAGCCTAGATCTTATGTGAATAATCATCAATGAATGTGGCAAAGCACTTCCCACCACCTAGTGACTAATAGGGCATGGAACCATATGCATCTAAATGAACAAGAGCCAAAGGCCCACCCATGTGCTTTGTATAAGACCTCTTATGCGTACTATACGTCTATGTACCATATAAACAATGGACATGAGACTCAAGACACTTATAGTCTAGGGGTGGAAGATAATGCAAACTGGTAAGAATTTTCATCCCTTTCAAAGACATGTATCCAAGAAGGCGATGATGCCAAAGAGATACATATGAAACTACAGTACAACCAAAACATCGTCAATTGACTCGATACAAGCAAAGAAAAGAGGGTACTAGACTTAGCAACACATATAATAATAAGATTCCCATGGATAATCTCCCATGAGAAATCACCAAAAGAGATAACATAGCTTGCATCATCCAAGGTGCTAGCAGAGGTAAGGTTGTTCATGAGAGCTAGTACATGACATACATCATGAAGAGTGAACATACTCCCTAAACTAAAATGCAGTTGGACATAACCAATACCAACTATCTCTAATGCTAGGTTATTACCAAAATGGTTAGATCTAATCATACTACGATAGGAGTGAAACCACTCTCTATGAGGGGTCATATAAAAGGAATATATGATCTTGACAAAGCATTAGTGAGCTGTGAACCATTCAAAGAAGAAGTTGCCAAGATAAGATCACTAGATATATCAAGCTGCACTACATTAATCTCCTCATTCTTGATACTAGACTTGCTAGACACAATGCTAGGATCACCATTCTTGTTCTACGCTTTACCCTTTCTCTTTTTCTTGCAGTTATCTTCACACATTTTATAGCACTATGGCTGAATATGACCTGCTTTTCTACAAAAATGACAAGTAAGATCATACTTACGGCCACGAGACTTACTACAAGACTATCCACATGTCTCAAGTTTAAGACTTCTTAGTCTTTACCATGGCCATTTCCATTTTGCTAGCCTCTCATAGTCAATGCATGTAATGTACGGAAAGCATACGCATTCTTTCTATTCACCTATTTTATCAAGAGAGCACTTAACATCCTACAATTTTAGCCCATTCTTAGCATAGATAGCCATACAAAAAGTGTCCCACAATTCAGGTAAAGTACGAAGCAGAAATAGAAGATGCAAAGTATCCTTGAACTCAATCTTATGCAAAGCTAAATGGCTAATGATGAAATGAAACTCATTCAAGTGTGCAGACACAGAGATCCCTTACTTCATGTGAAGGTCCATCAACTATTTCAGCCAATACATTTGAGATGTAGAATTCCATTTGGTCATAAAGATTCTTAATCTATGTACAAAGCTCATTTGCAGCTAGATTTCCAATTACAACATTGTAGTGAATTTTCTTAGGGAGTGATAAAATGAGTGTGCCTTGCATAGCTCATCTAGTTCATCCCAATCCTCAACTGCAATGTTTTTGGGTTTGGTACCCCCATTTTTTAGTAGTCTAACCTACAAATTTTACACTAAAACTTTACATATTTTGATCTTCTAATAACTATAATTAGTTCCATTCCATTTTTCAATATTAAAAATAGAACCGTTGTGAGAACTAGTAGCCATAATGAGACCAAGCAAGTACATAGAAGGGCAAGACGGGCTGCTCTAATACCCTACCAATCAACCCCAAAACAACTACAAAATCAAGTAGGAGATAGGAGACACTACCAAAGTAATGAGCTATCCACAACCTATAAGCAAAAGACTGTCAAGTTTAGGTGAGTTCCCTTAAGTAGATTTCATAAAACTGAAATGACAAGTTGCTATAATAAATTGCAGCAATTTGCTAGTAATCAATTATGAGTAATCAAGAAGGGAGAAGCCAAGAACAACTAGCACTTAATACTGACACAGCTATAATGTGTTAGAAACCATATATGTAATAGGCATAGCCATCATTCATTGGGTAGGTCTCAAGGGTAACTACCAAATTCATAAGCCACTAGGCAAAAGCTCAAAACATAACCCAAAAGCATATAGATACCACTGACAACACCCTAATAGACATAAGTACCATGTTCAAGCCAAGAGATCAAATCAGACCGCCACAATAGGATAATTGCATGCAATAAATATCAAGATAGCATAGACATGCCACAATGAGGCCCACTATCTCACTGTGATAAGCTCAAGCTCCACTACATAAACCAAATGCTCTATAGTACATCCAAGTGCCAATATGGCTCAATACACAAAATTGAGTAGCTAACACTAAAGAAAAAGTAGAATGCCAAATGAGTAAGCAAAGCTCAAAACATCATGTGAATGACATCAAGACATCCAATATCCATAGAGCATAGTACATCTAGAAGCATTAAACCCAATATATATTCTTCAAGCCTGTGTAATGGCAATGACAAAAGCATAAAATCAAGGTGCCAAAGCATCCAATGCGGCTCAAAATGAAGCCTCAAATGTCACCATAGACATGTCCAAACCCATACGTTAGTGCCAATGATATACATTAGCATATGTCGAGAATCCAAGAAGCATATAAGCCTACAATGCATAAAGCTTTCAAGTGAAATACTTGTTGCCATTGTATGTACAATAAAGAATCTTGCTTCAAACTGAGCAAAGGAATCTCAAACCTATCCAAGAAGCATCCTAAGACATGTACTGAGGATCCTCCTCAAGGGTCAAGCTAATATGTGGGCATCAATACCAAGCCCCAAAAAGCATCAAAAGACAAGAGGCATATACTTTTCCTGATTAATGATATTTAGACTTGCTATGATAGCAATAAAATCTCTATGAAAACTAAGCCAAAAGTGTGCTCAAATTAGTCCAATAGCATCTCACATCAATGCCATATCAGCCCCCAAGTATCTGGCATCAATGCATGTGTATAGAAACGTATCTTGGGAAGCATGTATGAGCTCCAAACAATGAAATAAAGCCTTCATAGACTTGTCAGTAATAGGTTTGCTATTGTATATAGTAGGGAACTGAAGTGTATGAGCTCAAATATCATGTTCACTACACAATGCCAGTGCTAAGGGTGGCCTAGATAATTACCCAAATGTCGAAGGCCACACGAGAGGTGGAAGAGGTGACAAATCTAATAGGGGGAGTAGTTGCCTAAACATGCACAAACACGTGAAGTGCTAATGGAGGTGCCACTTCAAGTGCTGGCCTCAATAGGCCTTGTGGCAATTCTCAATGGCCTCTAACAAGGGCCTAAATCAAGCCTTAGACGGTCCTGAGGAATTGTGAAGCGATGGAGGACCAATACGAACATCAAGAGGTGAAGTTGTGGCTGCCAATGGAAAATTTTGTTGTTACAGGTATTTGAATGGAAGATGAAGCAATGTTGGGTTGAGCTCCTCAATGCCGATGCAATGGCTCTGATACTGGTTGAAGGGAGTGAGAGTGGAAGTAAGATCTACGGTGAAAGGAGAGAGAGAGAGAGAGAGAGAGAGAGAGAGAGAGAGAGAGAGAGAGAGAGAGAGAGAGAGAGAGAGAGAGAGAGAGAGAGAGAGAGAGAGAGAGAGGATGTGGAAAATCCAGTAGTCAAAAATATGTGATTGGCCTTCCCCTTTTTCAAATATCACTAAAAGAATAAAGAATGAAGTGACAATGATGGGCATTTTGCCACCTACAGTGTATAGGTGTGTAGGTATTGTCAATGAAGTAATACACGGGTGGCTAGCCAAGGAGGTGACTCATGAATATGTGTGCATCATGTGGGTTTAAAATAAGGTCTTTTTTAAATTTTATATATATATATATATATTACATATAGAAGGATATAATATATATGGGTTATTTATATATTGAATAGAAAAGCATTATATTTTATTCAGGGAAAATTCACAGATAATGGTATTTATAAATAGGCCTTGAACGCATGTGATGTAGAGGGTATACATATAGTGAACCCCCTGAGGCAGCTAGGCACGAGCCGCTTTACCCCCAATAGATTCTCCTTATGAGGCTTTTAACTAGCCACATGAGCTAGTATATGGAGGATGAAGTAATGTGTATTCCACCCAACAATGGAGATGGTGCTACTACGCTTGTTTTGTGCTTGATTGCCATCAATTACAAAGACACTATCAAAGCTCATTGACTTGTCCAACCTCATTTGACTTGTGCCCTTACTACACAAAATCCACAACTAGAAGTGAAGGCTCAAAGTTAGGATTCTTCTTTGTTGATCATAATGCAACAACTTCTCCATGTATTTATTTTCCTCTTAGCTTACTAGTAGTGCACTAACTTCTACAACTCTTCTTGCTTGTAGGTTTTCTTAAAGTAGACCAGGTCCTCAATAATAGGAACTTAAAAAATGCAATCTCAAACTCAAACACACAATCACCCTGAAGGCAACTTGCAAGGCCTCAAAGGATATATCTCTTCTTGGTTCAATACATCTTCCTTTAATTGTCAAGTTTACATAGCCTCTATTGACATATGTTTAAGGTCTAAGTTTCTAAGGGATTGGTATTTCCTTCTCACAATCCTTCACTTAGTTATAAAAATCTTAATCAACAACGTGACACTTGAATCTTCCATTCACAAACAGTAATCAAGCAAACAAAATCTCCACTTTCATCTTTGGGAATTTTTGTTTTCTTAGGTTTGATACAATTAGAGTACAGTCAAAACCCCAAAGTCTTAGAGATCCAATCTTTGGTCTCTCCTTAAATTAAAAGAAGGCTAATAGAATCCATACATATTGATAGCCACAATTTCAACCCTTTAGAATTACTTTATAAATAAAACAAGTTGTGGTACCATCTAAAGTATTTTTAGAGCTCTCAAAATAATTAGATGACCCACAAAACCCTCAAGTATATCTCAATGGTATTTATCTAAAGTTCTCTTCTTCTCTCTTAAGTCTTTCAATGGAACAAAAAGATTCTTTTCACAATGGCAACGTTAAACTTCAAGCATGAACGATCTCATTTGCCTCAAGTGGAATATCTCTTTACTCAAGGAGATCTCTCTCTATTACACAGTTTGGGCATAATATTCTCTACAAAGCATCTTGAATTACAAGACAAGCTGTCACAATTTGGTATTTTAGCTCTTCTAAAAGAAAGAAGCTATGCACGACTCTTCCTCATTAATGTCTTGAGGTTTATATGGACAACAAACCTTAGAAAAGAAGCTTCCAAACCTCACTGCATCATTGCAATTTGATGAACTAGATCCTTAAACTCAATCTTCGAGACTTTCACACTATAAAGCAACTCTAAAAGCTATTCATCATTATCAGATATGCAAAGGGTCAAGATAAGTGTCCACGACACAATTCCATTTGAGGGCTTCACCATACTAAAGGCATCTGAAAATTTGTTTACATACGGAAAGGGACCAAAACATGTAAGCTCGTGGAGATAGTGAAGAAGATGAGAAAGATTCAAATGTTACAGAAGTAAAAAAGAAGAAGAAAAAACTCCAAACGCATTATATGTCCTCATGATGTTCATGATTCATGTATGTGCTGCCTTGCCCTTAGCATGGACTAGTAATAGTGCTGCAGTTAAGCGGGCTATGGCTGTTGATGTCTTCGTATGTGGCACCTCGTGAAGTCGGCCATCTTCTCATGAAATTGCAGCCTGCTCGTGTAGAGGATTGAAGGATTGCCCCTAACGGAGCTTCTCTGTGAGTTGTAGTCCCACCTTTGCTGTAGTTCTTATTCAGTAGTTCCCACTAGCTATTATTCCAGTATGGTGCTCGGGCCCCCTCACACAGCACCTACTCCAAGTTAGCTCCTTGTTGCTCTTCTATATGTGAAGAACAGCACAGTCCATCCACTATGATACAGCCTCAGAGAGCTTGTATCATATGTATTTCACATTCTTTCGCCTGATGCCGGACTCAATTTCCACCGGCTTGGCATGCCATGTTCTTGCCTCTACTGATCATCCTATGACTCTTTTGAAGCTGACTCCATCTTAATGCAATAAACCTACAGTTTGAAGCGACATCGATTCCATAAACTGGTTGCACGTCTTCTTCAGGATCCTCCCGACCAGTGCTTTTATCTCTGTTGTTTCTCAGAGAGCTTTAGTCTGCTGCCTTTCATACGCCACCACCAGCTAGCATCAATATTATCCGACACAGCTGCCCGACCTCCCCCTCACACAGCAGCCCACCTATGCTAATGTTTAGGTTGCAGGTTGGCGACCGTGTTGCTGGCTATCCTACTCTCTGCATTAATTATGCATCCAACGCCGAGAGAGAGTGGCGATCCCTCCTTTGATCCTCGGTCTCCTCCTGCGATCACCCTTCCTTCATTCCTTTTCACTCCAGCTGCAAGCCGCCAGCTCCACGCTGCTTTCCCACAAGTAGCCAGCCCTCTTATCGATGACATCCTCTCAGTCTTCTCTTCTTTCAAACATGGGCCTCCTACAGCTTTTTAATTCTCCCCTTAAAAGCATGGTGCCCTCTCATCCTCTTACTTTGAATCCACTCCTCCCCCCTATGGCCGGGGTCTTCGCCCATGTAGTTATTTCTCCTCCGAAGCCATCTCCCTGCGTTCCCTACTGATTCGGCCTTCTTGAATTCTCTTTCTCCCACATTCCTCTCTCTTCCACAAATTTTCACCTTCCCTTCCACATGTCTGCATAGTCCTTTCTTTTTTGGGTTTCTCGTTCTGCTCTTTTGGAGAAGGGCATAGTTTTCAGGTTGCAGGTCCAATATTTGAACTAAGAGTGATGCCACACGAGGGTAACTTTGATTAGCAAAACCTTTTTTTATAGGACATGTCACACTCTCTATGACTTTGCAAAGGCATCCACTACTGCCGGTAAAGAAGGTCACTTGCATTGAATGGTATTTATTGCCCAAAAATACCAATAAAATCACCAACAAAAAACATTGCATTTTGTATTCTCTCCCATCCATAGTTTGCTACTCTTGCTTCCCGTTTTTGAATATTAATTTTTCTTTCTTTTTTCTTAGCTACTTCCCTTCTTCAATCTCTGTTTGCATCTTGGGGGAAAAAACTCCAAGGCATCTCCTTCTCCTTCAAACACTCTACATGTATTTTGACAATCCTTCTACTTCATTTTGTTGCTGTTGACTCCCATCCTTTTATGTTTTCAAGCATCTCACAGTAGCTACCAAACCATCAAATACACCATAGCAATCTACCAAGCCCACATACTCATGGGACAATGTGGATACTCCTCCCATGTGCGTCACTCGTGAGGAGTCTACTCTTCTCCCTTTGTTGCAATCTTTGATTGCCCTACTCACAACTAGTAAAATCCAAGAGTTATGGGCTTGCACTATTTTGTAAAGCATAGAGGAGGAGGAAGATGAAACATAACTTCTCACGTCCTTCCAGCTACTCTTATGGGCTGGAATTGGCGCTACACATCATTGGTCGCTACTTTGCAGCTATCCTCTAACAAAGCCAATCATGTGGTATGTACGGCCTCGGTCATCAATAATTTGGTGGACCACTATGTTCATTATGCTCATATTTCCAACTAAAGATTTCATCAATTTTTTAAAATGCCCCTACAGCTTTTTCAACAAGTGACAGATTTGGTTCGTGTGATGACTTACAACAAGGAGACATCCCACTCTCACTTCGAAGGGTCCCAAGGCGTGTATTTTCTGTTGAAAGAAAAGTCACAATTGCAATATTGCGTCTAGCCTCCGGGATTCGACTACTAGATGTTTCGGAGCACTTTGGTTGTGGTTTCTCCACAGTGAGCAAAATAGTGCAAGATTTTGTGATCTCCATTTGCAGGAATGCTTCCCATTTCCTTCGTTGGCCTATCATAGAAGGGGAATTGAATGGGGTGGAGGAAGGTTTTTGTGCTCTACAAGGATTCCCAAATCATTGTGGCGCGATTGATTGCACTCACTTTCAAATTGAAATGCCTCCTGATGAGAGCAATTCCAATTGGTATGATCAATATGGCTAGTACAATATGATCGTGCAAGGTATTATAGATGCAAACATGCGCTTCATGAATGTGAATATTGGATGGCCAAGTGTTGCGAATTATGTGAGAGTGCTTCGCAACTCAAGGTGCGTCCAACTGTGCCAAGGGCAAGGCAGATCGGCAGGCCCTCCTTTTCATTTTGTTGAACTTCAAATAAGAGAGTACGTGGTCGGAGATGGATGCTTTGTTTTGCTCCCATGGCTTATGATTCCATTTCAGAGAAACAAGCTTACATTTTCGAAAATAAATGATTACAATTTCAAATTACCCTCCACACACATAGTTGTAGAGAGAGCTTTTGGTAGATTGAAAAAGAAGTGGTTGTACCTACATTAAAAAATCAATAATGTTGATATTGATTTTTTACCAATTTAAGTTAATTCACACTTGTCGCATTCTCCATAATATATTGCTAGAACATGATGATGATGATGAGGAGGAGGAGGAAAGAGGACATATTGATCTCAATGATCCACCTGTTGACAATCCTTTTGTGGACCCACTTGAGGATGTTGATTTGTATCTTTCCCCACAACAACGACTTGAAGCTTTAGGGATGCATGAAGCTCTTATGGACTATGTAACTATTCACCATCTCTATTATGCTTGATCACATAAACATTTGCATTTCATATCAAGTTTCTTTGACCTTGTCATGATTAAGTTTTGAGATTGGCATCATGCTTTTGGCAAGTTCTTCACTATTCCACATATTGAATCAACAACTCCCAAATGCTGTGTCAAAATTGTACTTCTTTGGTTCTCTCCTTGGTTACTAGCTCATACACTTTTGCAATCACAATCTTCATACATGAAGTCCATCGTACAGAGGGGTCCAATTATTGGCCACTTCAAGGGCTTGAGGGCATCTTCCTTATTTGTAATTGAACGTAGCTGTATTGAATGTAGACAAGCACTTTCACGACCAACTGTTTATCTATCAATATTTTGCAAAGACGCGGTTACTTTCTCATACTGCTATAGTAATAGTGTACTATAGGCAACAGTAACATTGTACTACTGCCCTGAAAACAAGTGCTTATAATCAATGTATAGTAGTAGTTGTTTTTGGTTTAGGGCATCTTGGATAAGTTACTCATGAATATATATGTGCATCACGTGGGTTAAAAATAAAGTATTTTTAAAATACCATTTTTATACATTTTTTATATACAGAAGGGTGTAATATAAAGGGGTTATTTACAGATTGAATAGAAAAGGGTTATGTTTCATTCATGAAAAATTAATAGATAAGGATATTTATAAATAGGCCTTGAACGCACGGGATGTAGAGGATATATATATATTAACTTCCCCGAGCAAGGCATGTCCTACCACAGTTACTCTAACTGAAGCCAATTGTCTTAAATGGAGACAATTATGATTATTATCATAGTCACATACAACAATGCATGCATCAACTAATATGTTATCACTAGAGAGGGCATACTTGTCACTAGTAGTTAATTTGATATCAATGGGAGATTGCAATGCCCAAGCAATGGAGTTTGAAGATGACCATTGGATTGATAAAACTTGCAAGTTTGTAAGCCTAACATATTTGTGCATACTTTACACCAATGTAGGTCATGCATATTCATTAAACCTGGGTATATACTTCCCACTACTAAAGGTGGCCTAAATTCATTGCATAAAATATCTCTAGGACCCTAACATGGTATACTATATGTGTTGAAATATGTAATAAATAGCATGCACTTTCAATATGCAGTAGGTATATATCTATGTAACCTCCAACCTATTAAAATGATTCACAACAACAATAACACATATACCAGCCCAAAACTTCCAATATTTGGACGTATTCTCAACTACCGGATTCCCATATGAAAAGTTTTTTTGGTTTATGATGGGAAAATGTTGCTTTTAATTCCATTTGGTTGGCTAACAAACAAAGGATAAAGTAAAGCATGAGCTACAAAGGAGGGATATTTGTAAAGTGTACTCTATTGTTTCCATATTTTTGTCACATATACACTTCTTTAACTCTTTTGTTTATGCTAGACCAGGATTAGTGCACTTCTTACACATATAAGAAAAGCCTAGCAAGGCCCCTAGAGTTTTGTCAGCTACCTACTATGCACATGCCTTGTTGGCCTCCAAGTAGGCAATCTTGCCCATTTTTGCCACTCTTCTACCTACTACCTATGTTTCTGACCTTATTGGTGTCTATTTGGCTATCCTTGTGAGTATGCTAGTTTAGCTACTTAAGATCTTAGAGTAAGTTAATCTCATATTACTGGCTAGTTTCAACCACTCTCGTAAAGCGTTGGTATTTCAAACGTTTAGTTAAGATGTGACTCTTGAGAAAATTGGTATGAAAATTGTCTCCTGCCATGCTACTACTAGTTAGAGTTCATCATGTGCTGTGTTTGAGCCTTAATATCCTCTAGCAGTCACAAAGCTCTTATGTTTCTAGTATCATAACGCTTCATCACCCTTCAAAAGATCCGCAACCTTTGGGAATGGTGTCTATATCTCCATTTGCCATTCAGCTTTGGTGATTTCATATCCTCTAATATTATAATGCGAGATTGCAAGACATATAGTTCTAAAGAACAACTCAGCACCAAAAAAAAGAGAACCCAACAAAGAGATTGCAAGACATACAGTGCGAGATTGCAAGACATATAGTTCTAAAGAACAACTCAACACCAAAAAAGAGAACCCAACAAAGGTAAGATGGATCCTCTAATATTAGTTACAACATACAAACACAAATTTGTACAATTATTGGCTCCATGATCTTGACCTTTGTCCAACACTTCGATTCCATGAAGTGTCCTAACTATCTTATTGAGGACAATGCTTTGCTCCATCTTAGTCTACCTCTCACTTCGATCAAGCCACAAACTCTCTACCTCGTCTTGATTTGATATCATATTACTTGACCCTTTTTGTAGTTTCGTGGTTTCTTTGAGGTATCCCAACTTTTCATCATATCATACAACAGGTCTGCTCGAGAAACTTACACAAAACAAAGACTATGCACTTCTGCTTGCAATTACATTAGACTACAACAACAAGCCAACTACTCATAATCTATGTCAAGTTGTATCATCATAAATTACTACCAATAGAATGCAACAGTCATGATTATTGGTACCAGCTGTTTTGAATGAAAACAAGTTCATCAGCATCATAGTTTCACACTACAATTATCTATCCTAGATAATATGATTTTATTTGACCCTTTTCCTGCTTCCTAGTTTTCCAAGGTTTCTAGATATGGCTACTTGAAAAACCAAGAGGTCTCCTTGCAACATATACTTGCACCAATGACAATCTTCTATTTCCCCCACTTACAGTGTACTTTAGCAATCAGCCAACTACTCATGGACAATCTCAAGTTGTACCAATATAAGTCACTACAAATACCTTGGTATAGTTTCTGTAACAAAAACAAGCTGTATTGAATGAAGAAAAGTTTATCATCATCATAGGAATACACTAAAATTTGTGGGTCAACTGATTTGATGTCAAGAAAAAGGGATTTCTATCCTAGACAATATGCTATTATTTCACCCATTGTTTTGCTTCCTAGATTTACAAAGGTTTCCCATCATGTGTGCATGAAAAACCAATAGTTCTACTCCAAAAAAAAGCATGTCTGCTGCTTGAGGTCGAAACATCTTACATCCTGTTTATAATTATCTTTTCACAGCAACAAGATGGAAACCATTCTCATGTTAGCCCTTATTTCTTTCATGGGATCAATGATCCATTGTACACTGCAACTGTAATCCCAAAATGTGCTAAAACACTATAGCATATTTAAGCATATGCATGTTTGTTCCAGTAAATGCTATTGCCAGTGCATATTCATTTCCACAAAACAATATTGCCATTGCATCTTCAATTTCATATATTTCCTTGTTGTTGCCAATAAGTACAATAGCTGCTACTCTTAGTCATATAATTTGGGCATTTTGCATTGCACCGTCGACCATCAAGGACCCGAAATCGAAGCTATCAACCTAAAATTTTCATCTCTGATGGAAGACCATACATGGGACTTTCTAGTGTATATGCATATAATCTTCCTTCACCAAACAACTGGATATATTCCATTGTCATGGCTGCTCTTCTTTGTTTGATGGAATATTCTCGGGGAAGTTACTATATGTATATCCTTTACATCACGTGCATTCAAGGCCTATTTATAAATATCCTTATTTGTGAATTTTTCATGAATAAAACATAATCCTTTTCTATTCAATTTGTAAATGACTCCTTTATATTATACCCTTTTATATGTAAAAATTTTATAAAAATTGTATTTTAGAAATACCTTATTTTGAACCCACGTGATGCACACATATATTCATGAGTAACTTACCCAAGGGAATATGTTGGTGCGTTGTGTATTGTACATATAATTGACATTTTGCAGTACACTTGTTCTAATAAACACCACTACCATTCCATGCTCATTATGGAATATCATTGTGTTGCTACCAACGAACATAGAGGCTCCTCTCACCCATGCAGCAATAAACCATCATTTTTACAAGTGTGAGGGAAGTTAAGACACTGCACCCTGCACTCCAAGTGAATGAATATAGAGATTGCTCTCACCCATGTTGGAATAAACCATCAATTTACAAGTGTGATGGAAACTGAGACACATCACCCGCACTGCAAATGCAATCCAAAAAGCATACTTCCATTCCAACAAGCCTTCCAATTCTAATATTGCAAATATATACCAAAATTGTTGTACAAAAAAAGGTAGCTGCAATCTAGAATCCACGCAAATTCAGAACATTGATCTTGGAGACACCAGCGAGCTTGGTCTTCTTCATTGTGGTAAGCATATGTTGCAAGTTTTTCACAACACCAAACATACATATGATCTAACAAGCAATGAGATGAACGTTTATCTTGATTTCATCACTAATAACAATGAAAAAGATAATCCTACAAGGGAACACTAACATCTAATCCAACAACCCATCCAATGCAAATTTTTCTTCTTAGTATAAATCCAAGGAACCATTGCACCGGTCATTCCTTCATGTACACATTCTTGTGTAAGTATCCTTGCAAATTACAAAAATTGGTTTCAGTAAGGCTTTCATGATAATGAATATGACAAAATCATTACTATCCACATGTGTTGCAATCAAGCACACTAATGAAATAGAAAAAGGAAAATTGTTAGTAGCATGATTGTTACAACATTATCTCATTGCACCGGCCAACATATGCTCCTCTCAAAGTGACATAGACACTATGTCTATCAAAATGTCATGTTCATGAAATAGAGCTTAAAAGACACAATCAATTAATCATGTTTCTATCAAGCATAGATTCAAGATTGAAGCTGGAAACATTTAGACAAATTTGGCAAGCACATGAAACCTTGGCTGAAATACAGAATTATAAATATTGTTTGCTACAATGTGACAGCACTTGTGAGGAGTACTGTGGGTACACATGTAGGCATCATAGCAGCATTTTGCATTGTACCTCAAACATTAGACAACTATCCGATAACCAGGAAATCAAAGATCTTCGCAACCACAACATGGAAAATAACCTAGTACAAACATAAAAAACCTATAGTCTACTGTTCTTGACATATAACCCCGCAATATGCTAACACTAATCCAATGGGAATGATTGTAATGAGTGGGACAAAATAATATTCAATTATAGTGAATCTTCCGCTCAAGGATTTAAGAAACTGGCACACAAGATGTTTCTCAAATTTAAGAAACAAGATCCTCTTCTACTAATAAAAATTATAGCAAGTAGTGGTCCATTGTTTCCAATAACAAGATCTAATACATAGCAAGAAAAGAGATGGATATACAATATGAAGAGTTGTCTTAACAAAGAATCACAAATTGGCTAATGCAAATCTATTTTCTTAAAATCTATTTGCAAGCTGGCTAATGGCACTTGCCACATCCTTTATTGATGAAGCAATGGTATCTGCAGCTTGCAATGTTGCCTGAACTGACTCTCGTTGTAACTCTCACTATAATATAGAGTGTTGTCATAGTGACGTTGGGCACATCCACCTTTTGCTAGCTCCATTCCTTTAAGAAGATCAGCACTCGCTAGTTTCAGGCCCACATCTACCTCATACACCCTTTTCTTGGTCTTCCTTGGAATGCCTATCGAGGATGTCACAAGAGTCTCCCCTGATGTATTTGAATTGAAGGGTGCCAAGGCAACCCTCCCACTAGCATGGGTGCCTACTATGAGAACAAATTGAGCTTATTGGAAAGATATGCATATTGCAAAAGCAAAAAAACAAAATGCCATAGATACACAAGAAGGCACAACCTAAAATTTAGATGTATCAATAAAAAGATAGGTTCTAAGTAGATGTAGAAGGTAAAATAATACTGGCTCAAGTACCTGAGGGTGTTGGGTCGTAAGAATCAACCACATTTGCTATAGGATTCACACAACACTCTCTCCTAAAATGCTAATGTAGCACATCATAGACCTCACGTTCGAAAGTGAGAGACCTAAAGTTTGCTTATTGCTTCCACTTCATTGTCAGAGCGTTTGGGGTCAAAATTCTACCACGGGGGTAAGAGACAGTAGGGTGAAGGGAGATTTAGGGAGAGCAATTGATGGAAGAGAAGGGGTTCGAAGAAAAAGAAGATGTAGAAGAATACTCATAGAGGTGAAGTTGTCAATTTATTTCTACATCTTGAGAAGATAAATCCCTTGCGGACCAAAAACGTGCATAAAACAATAGCTTCTTCTTGCCCAGACTGCCAATCTGATGTTTTCGTTGGCTTTGAAAGGAGGGTAAAATACCACAACACCTTGTCAAATTCTCCCATATCACTCCTTCTCCCAGTTTTTGGAGTAATGTTTGTTGCCTGTAAACTGCGATCGCGTGTCGCGCGATTTTGCCAATCCTTCTTTTTGCATAAAATCCCCAAAAATGGTTGAAAGCCACTTGCTTTTTTTACATGTCATCCTATTCTAGAAGTTTTCTATTGCCTTTGGATATTTACAAGAAGTAATATCCAAAATATCAGAAATAGGCTAAACTTGTCTAAAAATCTAGTATTTTTGAACCATCCACACTACGGACACTAACACTAATTAATATAGCATTGAACAATCCACCTTCATCATCGACAATTTCCTTCTTTTCAACCGATGAGATGAAGACTTTATTTTTGTTGCCGCCACTCCCAAGGTGATGGACTATTCCTGCCTCCAATCATGCCCTCGCTGCCTCGCGCTGCTATCTCCAACATCCTGGAGAATCTATAGCCTCCTCCCTGAGTCGGTGCCAATCATTTATGTCTAGCCACTCAGGCTTTGAGGCTTCACTCTTAAGTGCCTTGCATGCATCCGATCGTCTGTGTGACATGTACACATGCATACACTCCATCATCCAACCTGTGGAAAACCCATCTGCAGTGGGTATTGGAAACTCCTCATGCAAGGATGCTACTATGTCGTCCTTGCTCCCCTCCGGTATGTTCTTCCAATGATCTAAGACGTTGTAACACCATTTTGGGGAATATGGGAATTTTCGATAAGTTTGGGACACGTGTCAAATCTTTGTATTTATCATAACTTGAATAGTATAACTCCAAATCAAGCACTCTATAGCTCAATAGGTTCCTTTTTCAAGTGCTTTCAAATGATAGGTCACATCATATGGTTTTGAGAAACTTATGAGCATGTTATCCGAGTGCCACCTTTTTAGCATTCAAAAAATGGGAATTGGGAGATTCCCAAACTCACTATAATTGTGTTTTGTGCCAAAAAACTTGTTGGCACAACTCTCTCATACGAACCATTACCCTCCTCCCCTCATCATTCATGATGATGGCTCCTCTCCTATCATCTACAGTATCCATACCCCTCTAGGGTATGTCTAAGATGTGTCCTCTCCCACATGTCTGCGAGCGCTTCTAGGCATATCCAGGAGACCCCTGTACATCTAGTGTACCCACAAGGGTGGTATCTCTCAAAGTAGCACTCATAGGGCTGCCACCCTGTAGACGACTGAGCAAAAGCTCGAGTTACTGGAGTAGACATCCCCAGAAGTGTGAAAAATCCCACAGGTTATACAACTCCAACAGAATGACGAAACAGAGACACTACATCAATACCTCCACAACAACCACCTGAGCCACCCTCTCTCGAACCGACATGAGAGCGAGGAGTAGCACCTGTATCTTGATCCAACCGCTGGCTCACCACATCCCCATCTCTGCAGCATCCCCCAAAACCGCTCCCTCCATCCGGCCCAAGTCTTGATCATCGACCTCGTCTACTGGAAACCAAAGTATCAGAGCGTACCGAAGTAAATTTGGAATGGCGTGATGGTATTCGAGACAACTCTTAGTCCGTTATATCTCTGAATTGAGCCATCTGATCTGGAGACATATGTGTGAAGATCTCCTGTAGCTCCTTGTTGCTTATCCCTCGACTCATCGTGCTGTCCAAATATCCACAAAGGTCACCTGCACATACAAAAATTGATGTCAGCATAATCAATATAAAGATTCAAGCAAAACATAGTAATATAATTCTTTAAAAAATGGTCTTACTTAAAATGCATATTCTAGAGTACCCTTATAAGCGATTCATCAATGAATTGAGTAGGTGGATGCTCCAAGTATGATGTAGCCTATGGTCTCATGTCAATCTCCTAACACAACTCTACATACACTAGAATGTCGATATAGAGGTCACCACAAAAGAATGAGTCCACCTCATTCTCAAAGAATTCTTGGCCTCCTATCTTTCCATCATTGTTACGTGATTTTGCCTCCTCTACATACTCCAAGCTTTGGGTGGCCTCCACCTCTTGCAATATGGACCCCTCTATCTGCATATTGTCCTCATCTATGCTCGGAACATTTCTTTCATCATATACTCTCGCACTTGGGGGGGCTGAAGGTACAACATACCACCATCGAGGTTGTTAGGGGTTTGGGTAGAAAATTACATATTCAAAATCAAATACAAGAGAGATTTAACATTTGCGATATATACCATGTCGTAATAAAAATTAAAAAACATGAGTTCATGCACGTGTTCACAATGGGTCGGTAATACAAATGTGTCACGCGAATCTATTTTGCGAAATCCAAATGGACCTCATCGAACTGTTGCTTTGGCTCCTTCCAGTACCACTTTGAACCGTTGCACATCGAATAGAATCATGAAGAAGCTATGGTAATCCACTGTGATAATACTTTGCAAGTTCCCAAAATACTCTATCTCTTCTGTAACGGCATTTGGATCCATGGCTCACCCCTTGTTGGTGAGGAATCCATTAGGCAGAGGAGGCGAGAGTGCCAGGAGGGCTCTGGCTGTAAATCTCTTGATCACTCCTAAGAACTGCTTGACCCTCACATGAATCAGGATGGGATGGACCACCCATCTAAGGATGAATCCATCAAGGATCTCACCCACATGCTTCCCATAAATGGTTTTCTTTAGTGTTCTAATTACCTATCACATTAAGTTATGACGTATGAAAGCATCTTCATTAATTAACCCATTATCACATGTTCCTTCGCGTAATTTTATGGCACAACACAAAGACACAGAAAATAGTCTTTTGGCAAAATATATTTATTTATTATTTTATAAAGTTATTTACAATGATTTTTCCCTTCTACCTACGTAGAATGCCTACGTAGAAGATAAGCTTCCGTTCACCAGACTATCCGTTGTCGTATTGCTGCACATTCGAGGTGTGAAAACCACCCAAAAATTGTGTGTGTGATTTGATACTTTGTATATACTTAGCTGTTGTGTTTACATTTATTTTCTACGCATTAGTATAGTGAGGAGGAGTTAGAGGCATAGTGGTGAACATGATGAGATGCTTTCAGCCTATGTTGATACATGTTGCTGCAAAAAGGTCTGGAATCATTGCTTGCCAAAATCCATCAGCACTATTGCTCGTAGACTCAGCAGAGGGGAGCCATTGACTGTAGGACGGATTCACAGTTTGAGCTCAATGACTGAGGCTGCTCCATCATGTGGTTTTGGGTTTTCTACAGAGCGAAAGAGGATGGCCTGTCCTCCTGGGTTTGCGGCATCCATGGGAGCACGGTGGCCATGGCCATGGGCACACACAGGTGCATGCACATGTGACTACACACGCCTCGGAGGAGAAGGAAGAAGCCAAGGCTCATCATTGAATTTGAAGAACAGATGAGTTGTGGACCATTGAAGGTGAAGAACTGATGAATTGTGGTTTAACACTGATCCTTGAATGTGAAGAATAGGTGATTTTCAAACTACAATTGTTGGAGATATGCAGTGTAGTCAAGAGCTTTTGTATAAGCTAAAACTTCTGCAAGCTCTGGAATAGATAATTTGAATTTGACCCAAAAATAATGTCATGTGAGCTATCGTGGGCAAAGGAGGGATTTTTTTAAAAGAGCTAAAGAGGGAGGGAAAAAAGAGGCGTATGTGACAGAAAAAGAGAGGAATTACGCTAATCTGGGAAGGAGGGAGGAACAGAGCATTAGAGGGAAAAGAGTGCTCTGTAATCTGGAAAGACGGGGAAAAAAAAGACGGACTGAGACGCCTCAAGAAAGACACTGTTAATCTGAGAAAAAAAAACAGCTTCAACAGTGCGGAATCCAGATCAGTGGACAAGCTTCAAGTTAGAGGATACTCGGCACTGTCAGAAAAAGAGAGGAACGAGAAGGAAACAGGGAAGAGGAGAGTGTGGGACGAACAGAGAGAGAAGGGGGCGCAATACGTTGCAAAGGAGCTGGAGTCGATGACGAAGACTCTACGACAATCGGAGGAACCTGCAGCAACTGATGGAAAGAAGCATTAGCGAGCTTTGCTGAAGATAAAGGAAGTCCTTGACAGACTCTGATCTGCAGAAAATAATGAAATCAACATGTCAGAAGATCACGTTGGTGATGATAATGAAGAAAGGAAGCTGAAGACTGAACGAAGAAGAAGAACGACAAGCTCAATGAAGAGAACCCGGCTGCTGCAGTAACTGAGGATTTGCACTTTGAAGACCCATTGATTATCATGCCTAAGACAGAAAGAGGGACAGCTCAAGCAGACAGGAGGGCCAGACCCTGTGGGGCTGCACAGGCAAATTCTGTAAAAGAGAACGATGTTTCTGCGATTCTGAAGAACCTCTGGCTCTGTGTGTCACACGCCCCAGAGAAAACTTCCCCCTTGTGTGAGTTTAAGCAGATGACGATTTGTGAATGAGTGCAGAAAAATCCAGCAATTTTTTCTTGTTGCTTCTACGATTGTGAAAGGCTTCGCCTGTGGAAACGCATTAAACGGTGTTCCAATTCGTGGTAACAAATAACTCTCGAATCAGCTACTGCTGCAGCGATGGAAACAGGAAAGATGAAGAATTGTAAACGGGCGCACAAAATTGCCTGGTTTATTAAATCAATCAGCCCGAACTAGCAACAAGCTCCATTACTTCAGCAAAGCCGCCACCATTTTAGAGGGGAAAGTTACAGAGAATCTAAATATTCTTACGTACCTGTGTGGCAGAGAAGGGACAGGAGGCAATTTCATAATTATTTGAGAAGACAACAGAGGTCTGCGTCACATTCTCATTGGACAAATGTAGATGCTGAAGGCACTTGGAGTAATATCTTTGCAGAGAGCATCATGGCAAACTGATTATTTAGAGAATGAACTGTCAAGCTTCTGTAACATGGAGTCAAATGAAGGGTGATGTAAAGGGCAGAGAAATGAACCTTTTGGACAGATAGGACATGAGTTTTCTAGTGGACTGCCTTGTTCAGGGGCCATTCAGAGCATGGGTAACTACAGTAGTTACTATCAAGAGCCAGGGCTTGAAATTGTAGATGCCAATTGTGGCCATGCTGTGTCCAATGGTACTTATTATTACGGAAAAGCAACATTGGAGTGTAAAAATGGGACAGGACAAGAAGCCGAGTTTGGGGTGCAATGAAGTAAGACAAGGCCTATAGGTGACGGAATGCCAAGTGAGAAATGGATTAGCCCTGGGCGGAGAAGGTCTGAATACCCATTGCCAACTTCCAGGTCACCATCTTTCATGGGTAGTAGTTATAGATTGCCAGCCATGTTTAGGCCAAACTCTTTTCACCAAAGAACCTTTTCTTAATAACAGCTATGCCTTGTAACCATTCTCTTCCCCCTTCTTATTATCCTGGAACATAAACTGAATTCACAGTCAAAATCACCGATATCTCTTATTTTAGAACTGATCTTCTATCTTGAAATTTATCAAGGACTTCTGAAGTCGCGACATTGCTTTCGAAACCCTTCGATACCGTTCTATCTACACAGAAGAAAAGAAACCCTCCAAGATTCCCATCCCTTCACTACCGGAGTCCATGAGAAGAATTACACCACCCATAATCTCGAGCTGTTAGCTGTGATCCATGCTTTCAAATTGTGGCAACACTATCTTCTTGGAAGCATGTTTACTCAAAGTTTTCTTTAATGTCATAACTTAATGTGATAGGTAACTTAATGTCATAACTTAATTTCACTATGGTTTTCTTTAGTTTTCTAACTAATTACCTATCACATTAAGGATCTCGCCTACCCACTCAGAGTCAAATACCAAAATTTCACTATGGATGATGGAATTGTTTATTTCAAGACAAGGCTCTGCATTCCCCTCAGTCAAGTGCTGAAAAAGAAGATATTATGGAAAGCCCATGACTCTCTGTTCTCAAGACACCGTGGCTATGCAAAAACTCTTAATGTAGTCAAGAAAAGTTACTACTGAGAAAGACTGACGCATGATGTACTTAGATATATAATTGAATGCCTAAGTTGCTAGCATGTGAAAGCTGAGCATGTCAAAATGCCAGGCAAGCTCCAGCCACTTGACGTTCCATAGATGAAATGGGATTTCATTAGTATCGATTTCATAGTTAACTTACCTTATATTCAAGGAGGGTATAATTAAATCATGGTGATTTTGGATATGCTGACAAAGGTCACTCATCTTATCCCAGTCAAGACCAACAACTACAAAGCTTTAGATATTGCATGACTATTTGTGAAAGAAATATTTAGGCTTCATGGATTGCCTAAACAGATCGTTAGTGACCGTGACTCTCTATTTACATCACATTTCTAGAGAAGCCTATTTGAAGCAATTGGAACCCAACTTCGCTTTAACATAGTTTACCATTCCCAAACTGATGGTCAAACAGAGTGGGTTAATTAGGTCATTGAAGATATACTGAGAGCTTACTGTTCCAGAGAACCAACAAGGTGGATACAATTGTAATATTTCCACTCAAAATATTAAGGAGCTTTGATCACGGCATGTCCATGCAAAAACCTATGCAAGGTTATCTCTCACATAGTAATTATTGGTAGCCTAATCCATACCCCGCACGCGCAAAAATGAGCCCTCCGCATTATGCAATTGAGGCCGAGGTTTAAGACCGCCAAGCCGCGGGAGAACACCCTTTCTGAAGGGGAAATTGGATAAATTTTAGGAAAAAAAATTCTAATTATCCCTCCCCCCAGTCGATGCATGGCTAGAGGAGAGGGAGTAGGAGAAGAGCAAGTCAGGTGTGTGGGGAGCTTGTAGAGGTGGAGTGCATGGGGAGAAGGGTGAAGCATGAGGGCTCCACGTGTGTGGAGTCTCTCCTCCCCCCCCCCCCCCCCTAGCACTATAAAAACACCCATTAGCAAAGGGAGAGGAAGGAACAAAGGAGGCTGGGGTGTTACACGATCAGGGAGAAGAAGCAATAGGCCGTCGTGCTGCCTGGAGACGCCGCCGCCATGAGGATGATGCCCTCATACATCACCAGCTGCCACCGATTGCAGCACTGATGCCACTGGTCAACCTCCCACCGCCATATCGCCATAATTGCCTCCCCCCCCCCCCCCCCCCGGCGGTCATAAATCTTCCATTACCCCTCCCTCTTCTACGTAAGCTTCTAACTCAAGAGCATAGAAGCTTCCAAAAGGGGCTTCCTTAAGCCCTGCTTTTTTCGTGCCCTCCCTGGTTTTAAAACCCAGGCTCATAAAGCTCCAATTCCTATGCAAGGGAGAAGATATCGACCTGCAAGCAGTCTCAGAGAGTGAGAATAAAGGCTGGAAGGAATCCGCGGAGTCCATAATCACACTACGATGGCTCCCAAGAAGATGCAAGGCACACCCGCGGGAGGTTCTTCCCTGAACATACAAGTGGACATTCCCACGAGCCCTCAAGCCCAAGTTTTACATTTTTAATTCCACGTAAAAGAAATACGTTAGGCACGATAACTTTCATGGAAAAGAAGCACTTATGCATGTTTCTAATTCACCTAGCTTAGTTAAAATGCATTTGGGGAAAATTACCTAATCGAACGATTTACTAAAAATTAATGCATGACATGCAATTGGGTTATTTGCATTTCCAATGTTATGAATGTAAACTACCTATCCATTTTACGAGCCTAGTAGCATGTTGCCTTATCATGCATTTCAAAGTGACAAGCCTAAACACATATTGCCTAGGGTTAAAAGATGAATTTCTTAAGTGCATCGTTGTTTGGCCGTGAAAGAACAAGCGTATCTTGCTTTTAGTCAATAACTTCCTTGTTATGACTCGCATGGAAAGAATTGTCAACGTCCGTTGCTTAGCATGGAAATGGAACCATATACTTGTACGTTGCATGCGAAGATGTTTGTTGAATGGATTAAAGGTTGCATGTCACATGAACTTCATTAACAATGTTTTATCTAGAAAAGGGTTGCATGTTACATATTCGTCATGCGTAAATTTCATTTCATCGAGTTGCATTTAAAAAAGATTGCATGGCTTATCAAAGCATGAAATTCTAAAGCTTAGACAAAAGGTTGTTGGCATAACTCCTTGATGTAAATCCTAGTAGGTCCTATGTATGTTATTCTCCAAATTATCAGGCATCATGACTTTACCAAGAAAAGATAGGGTTATTGCAAACCTTTTGGTGCGTAGAAGTAATGAATCGCATGTTTACATGTATTGTGATGTCTTACAACTACTTACACCTTTAAAACAAGTTTAGCATCTCTAGGAAAGGATCGTCCTTGTCGCAAGACAAGTAGATCAAGTTAGCTAAATCACTTGTACTATTATAACGCGTAGGGATTTCTATAAGTATAACTAGTTAGTACAACGAACACCCCAAGTGCTAACTAGGGTTTAGCTTGTTAGGAATTCGGCCTAGTATCGCACTTGGTTGCCAAGACGAAACCCTCAAACCCAAAGGTCCTACCCACATTCACGGAATGTTTGGGTCAATTGGGCGCCCATGCAAACAACGATCTAGGGTTTCTAGCCTAAGGATCGACCGACTTAATGTGAAAACTCGGATTGAGTTTGGAAACCCTAGTCGGCCTAGTATAATTAGGTTTGGGTTGGGTAAGAAGACACCCTAAACCCTCCATCTTGTCTAAACAAAATTCCTTGACTAGGAAACACCGTTCAATGGGTGAAATGATCTCATGAGATAGATGCGACACTTGTGCAACAAGTTGCAACGTCCCATGGCTTTGTGGTTTATCCACAAGATAAATTTGCCACTCCTTGGAATGAGGTTGGCAGATTCTAGCGCAAGTCTAACTTGCAAGAGGATGGGTAGACATCGTGTTACATCACCTTTCTTGGGCTCTTGCCAAGTTAAGGGAAGTTACGTTTTGCCTAGTAGGCAAAGGATCAAACAAGTTGGAGCAATGTGGTCGCCAAGATTCACTGTTTTAACTTAAGAAACCTAAGGTGTTGGTTAATTTGGGTTGATAGGATATGACCCTAACCCAAGGATACAAGGATACACAAACAATGAAACCCTTGGGGATCTTGCTAAGTCGCAATTGATCCCAGATTGAATGCTGGATGCATTCGGAGAGAAGGATTCACTGCTTAGCAGTTGGCCAAATAAGGATTGATTGTGTTTGTAACATTTTAGGAGCACAGTTTGCATTGTTTTCTCAAGGAACAAAAGATCGAAAGATAATTAATGTTTCAAGTTGAAGGCATGAAGGAAGAGGTAGCATCAGTTACCCCCGACTGTCTGCCTGACCCTAACCAAGGGGGTTGTTAGCTGCACCGGGAATGTGGACCAAACCCACTGCGAGAGGTCTCTCCATTGGGCACTACTTGGAGCAGGAGGACGCTTGGTTGCTAGGGGGGCTCTGGCCATAAATCCCTTGCCTTCCGGGCCCTGCACAAGAGGCCAACGTGACTCAGGATTGGATCTTGAGGCCCGTATACTAGTCTACGGGTGGAATCTTGGATTAGTAATCCTTGTGGATTGCTGGATAGCCTTCGGATTGCCTTCGAGCGGATTATGGATTAGCCTACGGACTAGATTATATGGATGTATTCCAAAGATAAATAAGACAACCTATTGAAAAGGAACTTGTTTGACATTGTTTTTCTATGTCAAGTGCTAAGATTACGTGAAGGAACCAGTGACTAAAAGGCCAATTAAGGAAGCTATTCTATGCGTGTCCAACTAAATGTGGTAGGTAATTAGACAACTAAAGCAACCCTAAGGAAAGTGCGGTGGATGTGGCCATGGGTCCATCCTATAGATGGGTGGTCCCGGTTGGCCGGGAACTTTTCTCAAACAAATTTGACAGCATGGAGTTTTTTGCAAAGGAAATGAACAGCAAGGAATGTTGACCTAGAGCCTAGGATACTAAAACCCCTATTTATGCTATTTTAGGGGAACAAAATGGGACTATGCCTTATGGGCAGAGAGGTCGAGCTTTGCATCCCTCTCATTTCCCATTCTCCTTCAACCAAGTGCAGCATGAATCCTCTTTGACCCTGACGTTTTTGCATAAAGTAGTTCGCCTGGGGTTCGACGCTAATTACTCTCTAGGAACTTGACCATTAGGGAAACCCTGATTCAGGTCGGTCCTAAGTGGGAACGGCTGGAATACTTCCGCTACATGGGAGGCACAGAAAGACCTAGATCGCAAACCTCGTAACATTCCATGGGAGTTCCGGGCGGAGCTTTCTAGACCCTCTTTCTGATGGGCTGCTAAGACGTGTCCTGCAAACGAACAAGTGGACACGTTACAGTTGGTATCAGAGAAAACCAATGAAGGATCTATCTTTATAAGAAAACTTAGTAAGGTGAATTAAAGCAAATGTTGTTGTAAAGGACATTTTCTTACTTATCGATGCTATCTTGCAAAGTTATGAAGCATGGAACAAATTCTTGGTGTTCTAGGTCATGTTTATGACTGCGATGCATGCTTCAGATTATCGACGGAGGATCACTATGATGAATATCCTAGACCCCATCTACAATCCATCACCTATGTACGTGGGACAGAGATGGACGGGTGACTCAGGAATCTATTACATAGCTGCCCACCGATTTGTGTACCTTCGAACTAACCTAAAGAGAATCAAGTGGTTGGAGGACCTAAAGATCGTGAAGCTGTTCATCTTTGTTGAGGCTCACGTAAACACAACTTTACATATCGAAGGTCGGAAGGTCAAGCTGAACACATATGTGTACGAGGAAGTGACCCACATAATCCCCGCCGACAGGATCAAGGTGTTGGGACACTACGAGAAGAATGGGTACCAAAGGAAAGGATACCCTAATCTTCCAATGACCTATCGATTCCTGAAGATCCATGACCCAAATCCATACTATTACCCAATTCCTGTATAGCTGAATGTAACACAACATTATTCTCCCCGAATTAATGTATCAGCTTGCTCTACCATCCCATGAAATATTGTACTCCAAAAGGGCTATGCCCATATGAATGAAATAAGACTTCTTCTTATTTGTCTTGACTATGAGTATTGATAAAAAGTTAAGTGATTGGGTCTCTTGGCTGAAAGCTAAATTGGGCATGAAATATAATGTAAGTAATGATTAGCGAGTTGTTAACGTTAAGAATCTCATACTGAGGCACAACCCCAAGTACAGATTCCTAGTCCAACCCCTACACCAAGTACGGTCGTGATTCAGGAGAAGAAGTTTCTTCTCAAGCAGATCAAGCCGCTAGAATTTGACTGCAAAGGAAGGACTGTCCAAGCTGATGCTAAGATTCGGATCAAGTCCATAGAAGATTACTTTGAAGCAGTCGGTACTGCACTCGCTAACCAAACAATGCTCACCAAGGTGAAGCTCATTGACAAAGCCAAACTTTGGTGGAAGCAATGGTGTAGAGACCAAGGGATCTCGGAAGGGTCCGTTACCTGGGAAAAGATGAAAAAAGCTATGCAAGGAAGATACTTACCACTTGCACACTGCATGGAGAAGATGAATGAGTTCTATGAGCTAAAATAGCTTGGTCTGACCCTTGACGCATACTACTCAAAGTTCATCTCTCTTTTGTGTTAACAAACATGGATCTTGAACTCAGTTTAGCTACGAAGGCTTGAACTCGTAAGCAAGAGACATGAAGAAGACTGATGATTAGATACAAACTTTTACTCAAGTGAATTAGGTTCCAAGATAGATTAGCTTGGACTCATAAACACAATCTTGAGTGGATAGAGTTACAGACTCTAAGTACAAAGTACAATAGCATTCATAAAAAAGTGAACCAAGTACATGCTTTTATAGCTTTTCAACTTCTCCATTGTCCTCACTGTGCATATGGGATTCAGGATAGCTCTTCTTGAAGCATACATCATTTGTCTATTTCTCAACACCCCCCCTCAAATTATGAGTCCCTACACTTGCTAGCTTTTGCCCCCCCTACATGATAACATGGCCCGGAAGACTAGCTCATAGGCAACCTAGTCAAGTTAAAGCTTGGGACTTTAGATCTTGGCAAGGGTTGTACAAATCAAATCCATTAAGGGAACAAATTCCTTAAAACAGTTTGTCGTAGTTGTTGATGGTAGCAGAAGTATCTTTTTCTTCTTCTTCATTCATGAATTGATTTTGGTCGTGGCTATTCTGCATCTATTGTGCTCTTTTCTTGTGGAAGCATTCACTGGCAATATGGCCAGTTTTACCACAATAATGACATATCATCCGATTCTTGTTGTCGGTGTTGAATCCTCGACCTCTTCCTTTGGGTCTAGAAGCTCCTCTAGTGTATAAGAGGTTTTCCCTTGGGCTAGTTTCTTTTACATCTTTGCTTTTAAACTTGCTTTCTTCATCAAGCAGTGAGTGCTCAATATCTTTGAGTGAGAGACTCGGAACATTACTTAGATTGGACACAAGGTTCTCATATGGATCCTTGTTTACACTTGCAAGCAGTACAGCTATTGCTTCATCTTCATCAATATTCTTTTTAAGAGATGCAAGCTGAGTTTTTAAACTCTTAAACTTATTAATGTGTATGGTCATAGAAGCACTCTCTTTGATATCCAGTTTATAAAACTGCATGAGAAGTTTTACCTTTGAATTCTTTGCTTGAGTACCAAACATTCTATCAAGTTCCTCCTAGGCGATTCTAGCATTTCTAATGCCAGATATATGATGCAGCACATCATCACTTCATCCCCAGGCAATGATGCCTAGTGCCTTATTATTCATCTTCTTCCATTCTTTGGATTTGAACTCGTCTTCTTCAACGAACCCGTCTTCATCATCTTCCTTCTTGTTATCTACATCATCTTCAAACAAGTCCCACAAGTCTTTCCGCATAAGATGGTACATGGTCTTCTCCTTCCAGGCATGGAAGCCTTCACCATTAAACTTTGCTATATGTTCTACTTCAGTCATCTTAGTAGGAGGTCTTACCACGAGAACTCTCGAGCAGTGTCTATCCCTTTACAAGAAGATTGAGATTTACAAGTGATTTGATAATTTTAAAAACATTACATAACTTGAGAATATTCTTCAAAATTGGAATCGAAAGATGAGTTACTCTTGAGTAACTGAAATATTCAAGTGCCAAGAAGCACTATTGTATATATCTTTGAAGATCTTGATATTTTTCTCGATGTTGCTAGGTAATCTTTGAACTCCCCTAGATCCCTCTAGATCGGTAGTAGGCTTCAGAGATAATTTCAGAGTAATCAAGGTCACTATTGATGATGCCAATAAGAAAAGATAAGGTTGCCAAGCTTTCTAAGTTCTTGGCTATGGCTTCCACTATTTAGGGTTTCAGACAGCCCTGGTTTTTTTGTTGTAGCAGGAGCTTGGAGCAGCTATTCTAGCTGAAAATTGGATGGGGGATAGCCTATAATATAGGCTTTAAATGCCCCATACAAGCAGGGAAAATCAGAGCCTCCAGACGTCACGCAAACTGTATGATTGCCACAGGGCGCATTCTTGGTGTGTGTGCAAACTAACTCTTTTCTTGTTCTTGCTCCTGCTTCTTGCGCATGAAAGAGGGAGAGAGGGAGTGCGAGAGTGTATGTGAGAGTGAGGGACTGTGGGGAAGCTCTTCTTCTCCTCTTTTCTTCTTCTAATTCTTTTCTTCTCTTTTCTTGTGTGCACGACTATGGAGATTGGAGGTTGGAGCATGGAGATGGAGCTTGCATCTTGCTTGCTTGAGCTAGCGCCTTGAATTGTGGAGCCATCGAAGGATTCAAGGAAGAGGACTACAATGATCAAATTTAATGGTAAGCTCACTACATCATTGTGTGAGAGCATGCACAACTATGTGAGAGGTAGCCATTGCCACTCACTTGAAACACTTGATGATAAGCTATCCCTAGGATATCAGTGGTTGCTAGTGATAGTGGCAACATTTCAATTTCATTGCCGGGACAAATTGATTTAAGCTTGAGCAAGCAACAAAGTAGGATTTCATATTCAAAATGATGCTTGTTTTAGGTAGGAAGTGAGGGAGTCATCGATCTCCTTTGCTGGATAGTTTAGGTTTTGAAAGATTTAGGAACACCAGTTAGATCAGAGGTAGGATATTTTTCATTAATAGAATGCATTAAGATTGGGAAAAAAAAGGAAAAAGAAAGAAAAGTTAAGTTTCTATAATAACCATGAAGCAAGGATGTAGTAAAACAAAAGAAAAGAGATTTTGAATACCTTAGAAGAAAAATAGAGAGTAAGGGAAGAAAGAGAGGGCATTAAAAGGGCATTAAAAGAGGAGAAGAGCTCATTTGAGCTTGTGAGAGATTGAGAGTAGTAGGTCAAGAGAGCAACAACAATAGAAATCCATTGTATCATCACTCTCGATGATTCAATGCATACTCAGAACCTTTCTTGATGTGACTGAGGAATGAGGATAGGATCATCGCTACGTACCTATGTGATCTAGTGCATTATTTGCATTGAATCGTGTCATTTGGTGTGTTTTTATTCCATTGCTTAGATGGTGTGCCCCACAGACCTCGGTTAGATGGCCAAATTGTAACTGCCCCTCGGACGACTGAGTATCTTTTGTCCACTCAGATAGCCCTTCTCAAATTTGGATGGTCTCCACTTGGACAATCGAGTCGCTCTACTCTGACACCTTAAAAGTCCACTCAGACAACCCACTCTCTCGGACGGCCTCAGACAATTGAATTATCTACTTGGATACACCGTTTGAGACTCGGATGGGATCCCTATTCGAGTCAGGGACCCAACCATTTGGATAGGCCAAATTCACCACTTGAACAACTGAGTCTAGGACTCAAGCAGACAAAGACATGCAACTCAGACATTTGGATTGAAAGACTACTTGACCTAGAACACATTTTTAGGGACCATCCAAACCTCACAAACATACCAAAGGCTATGAGCTAATTATCATATGATCCTAGGATCTACAAGTGTGACCATAGAGCTAACCAACACTAGAATTTACCCTAACAAGCCCAAGACTTGACCAAATCAGTCAATTACTTGTAGTCTACATTCCAATAGAGACACTAATTGATTGCCTAGGTGGACCACACATCAAGACTCCAGAGAATCAAAATTGACTACCAAGTGTGATCACAACTTGCATAAAAGAGCTGCAAGCTTAAGGAACTGACCGGTAAGGTATGTGTGTGAATGATTTCATTGAGGGTTGCACATTGCATTCTAGGCATTAAGGTGAATGAGAAAGAAAGCCCGATTGTGCACAACTCACCTTGCATTGTACATCCAAGTATGTGAGTGAGCATAAAGCTGCAAAAGTGATTTAATTAACAAGGAGCACACCAAAGGAAAAATAAGCTAAGGAATGGGCCCACCAATAGGACTTGTGAAATCCTTGGGACCATAGAGACAAACCAAGAAACCCAACACTGAGAAGTGGACAACCTCAAACCACTTGATAATCGAGTGAAGAAAGGAAGGAACCATGATAAGGGACGTGCCCTCAACTGATCTAATCACCCTCATTGATACCTTAGTAGTTCAAGAAACTACCAACATGGCAGGTGCTAGCATGGACATTGGCAGCCAAGACCTTGACTTTGGCAATTTTTCAATTTGACACACAACAACTCATATAACAATACAACTATCAAATGGAAATAGCACACCATGGGAGATCCACAAATGAAATCATGGCTAATCTTGAGGAGGAGAGGAGGCTAGGAAGAGTTTCCTTGCAATGATTAACTACCTACAACTAGAAGCAACATGCTCAGAGGCTACGCCAGGAGATAGAGCTAAACAAGGTCCAACAAGTTTTAGCCATGACATGTGGAAATAAAACAAGAGGAATTGCTGATAGGGAGAGAGCATTAGAGGTTGATCTTGACTCCACCCTCAGGTTCACAGTGTTGGACGTGCAGTGTCATGACATCCGCCCCCTCCAAACCTGCACATCCTCCAGATGGGCCACAACTACCCATCCTCATCACCGCTAAGCTCGACGGTCAACGTGATCTCCTCATCTTCTACAAAATCATTTGTAATATCCATATCCTCATCTACATCATCTCCTACCTCAAGTCCATCATAAAACTCATCATCCAACTCCTTAACTACATAGGCTACGTCATCTCTCCTCTTGAATAGTTTTATTCTCTTTCCTGCAATCAAAATCCATAGGGCCATACCATCAAGCTTTGCTAAGGAATACGTAGCATTGTCACATGAACATTGTTATAAGATCCGAGATACACGCTCAACTTTCTTATATACTTAAATATATATGGTAAATATTATGCTGGCAGAGAAAGAAAATAGGTGAGAAAGAAATATGTAGAGAGAGATATATATAGAGAGAGAGAGAGATTAACAACACACTAGGGACTAGAAGATGGGCCAATCCCCCAACCTTGTGGAGTTATATTATTGATAAGGAGAAAGCTCCTCTATTACACATAAATCAGTCTAGCTTGTAGATCTTGGAAACAAGATCATGGTTCCTTGCATGGTATACAACCGGCTAACACTTCCACAACTTGGAAGTTGGCACCTTTTGATCCTTCTTGAGTCTCCTTCTCTCCTACACAATATGTGTAGGGTTCTCCTCTTGGAGCTTGATTTCAATAGAGCTTCCGCAACACTTGCACCTTCTCTTCTCCTCTTGGAACTTGATTTCAGTAGAGCTTCCACAATACTTGCACCTTCTCTTCTCTTGATTTCAGCAAAGCTTCTGCAGCACTTGATTTCAGCAAAGCTTCTACAGCACTTGCATCTTCTCTTCTCCTCTTGGATGCATACAAAGTGATTCTTCCCTCACCTCTCCCACACCCAAGGAGAGCCTCCTCTTTTATAGGCTTTCAAGAGCTTCTCTTCTTGGAGAGAGACTTGAGTGCCAAGATTGGAAAGGTTGATCTTTATGCAAGATGTGGCTATTTCAGGACCTACTTTGCAGCACCAATTTCGAGATATCTCTCTGTGTGTTGCTCGGATGAAAAAATGTCCAATAGAAAAGTTGTAGATCTCGTTGTTTCCAATAACCCACGTGGGTTGTTTTTAGAGATCATCTTTCTATCACAAGACATTTTAAAAAATGGATTCACCATGTCTTTTTTAAAAAAAGGTTTTTAAACTATATCTCTTAACTTGTGGTCCATGCAACCACCTTAAGGAGAGTTCATTAAATTTCCTTGGGCCTCAACCTTATTTACTTCCACACAAAAGATTGTGTCATTTTAGACCTTAGAAAGAGAAAATCACTTCTCTCCTCACTTCCACAGGATCACATCTCTTGTCTTTCTTAGTGAGAGAATTCCCTCTCTCATCTTTCTTAATGAAAGAAAATACCTTAAACCTTGACTTGTAAGGGAGAGGATGATCCCAAATGAATGCAATGCTCATTACACACAAGTAAACATTCCCAGGTGTCCCCAAATGCACACATAAATACATATATACGATGCTAATACACTTCCTTTTCTTAGAACTCAATCCATCTTCATTTATGTGTAAATCCTTGGTTCTTGTGTACACTCTTACACTTGGTAGACACTTCTTTCCCCCTTCATAACTTGTACTGCATGTACCAGATATCCCCGTCACAGTGCTCTAATCACTCCATTAAGTGATGCACTAGGAATATTGGTCGCTAAATGGTCTCATGGCCGTGCTAGATCATCATCAACAGTTAAAGAAAAGTGAGTCATTAATTTATTAACATAAAATTATTATAAAGAGAATGCTTAATAAGCAATCAATTTAGTGACATCCCTCTGGCTTCTAAACAGTTGACCTCAACTGTAGAGGGGATACATAGTCCTTAAGAAGATATGGAAATTCTTGTAGTTCTCTCTCAATCATAAACTGAGCATCTAATGGGAGATAATTCTTAAACTTAACCAGATACTTCCATAATACCTTACCTGACCTTAGAGTATTGTCCTAATGGTGTAAAAAATTTTCTAGCACAAGGAACTCTTTTGTTTCTTCTATGTCAGGTAAATCTTCCTTGATTGGTTCCATTGGAGATTCTCCAATATACGGATGCAGAAAACTTATATGGAAAGCATTATGAATACTCCAATGACTTGGTAGATCCAAACAAAAAGTCACATTGTTTATCTTATCTGTGATCTTGAAAGGGCCATAATAGCGATTAGAAAGCTTAACCACTTTACCCTTTTGACCTTTTTGCTTCTTCAAGTGAGCCTTCTCAAACTTAAGAAAAGCATATTGTCCCAACTTGAGATCTAACTCATGACAATGCTTATTAGCTTTGCGTTTATGCTTCTCTTGTGTCCTTTGGATAACACCTTTTACTTGAGTGAAAGTTGTATCAATGTCTCTAACAAACTCATCTGCTGGCAAAGATCTTATCCTTTGTAAGAAGAATGGGTGGTAAATGAGGCTTACCATAGATTATCTCAATGGGTACCTTACCAGTACTAGAGTGCATCGTATTATTGTATGCAAACTCTACTAAAGGCAAATACTTTTCCCATTCTCTTTGATGATTAGAGACATAGGATTTCAAAAGTTCAAGAACAATAGAATTAGCACTTTCACTCTGCCCATCCGTTTGAGGATGATAAGAGGATGAAAACTTTAACCAAGTCGTCCCAAGGTTCTCGAAGAGAGCTTGCCAAAAGAGGCTGGTCATGCAGAGATCTCGATCACTTACAATGGACTTAGGCATGCTATATGCTTGAAAATATGAGCAATGAATAGCTTAGCCATACAATCGGCTTTGATTGTCTTTTGCACAGGTATAAAGTGAGCTTGCTTACTGAACCTATCAATGATAGTCCAGATTGCATCGTTGCCTACTTGTGTGTGAGGAAGCTCCATGATAAAATCCATGGCTATACTTTTTCCAAGGCTCATTGGGGGAATAGGTAATGGCTTTAGTAGACCAAGTGGTTTATGCATGTCATACTTTACTTTTTGGCATATCTTGTACTCGTGGACATATCTTTCAATGTCAGCTCTAAGAGTGGGCCAAAAGAAATATATTTCCAATGCTTGAGTATGGGTAGAATACCCTATGTCCAGCATATGGAGATGCATGTGCTTCATCCATTACCTTGTGTCACAATGGTAATGCTATACAAATTTCTTGATGATGATACAAATAATCATCTCGAATCGAGTAAAGTGTAATTGACTGACCTGAGTTAAGCTGATCCCATATGGTTGAGAAGTCGGAATCAGTTGCATATATTTTGGGTAAATCCATGAACTCGTTATGGTAAACAGTTGTGATTGCATTCACTCAAGGTCACCGTGATAGAGCATCTGCTACCACATTCTTAGTTCCAGATGTGTGAAGGATTTGAAAATGAAACATAGATAAGAAATTTTTCGAGCGCATTTGTTTCTTTGAGAGATTCTTCTGAGTGACAAAGTATCTTAGACTTTGGTGATCTATTTTAATAACAAAATCTGCACCAAGTAAATAGTATTTCCATACTTGAAGAGCATGTACCACTACCATAAACTCTTTCTCATATACTGGAGCATGTAGCTCATGGTCCTTGAGGCGTCGGCTCCGAAATGCTACTGCATGATGCTCTTGGTTAAGCATAGCTTCAATGCAATCCCCAGAGGCATCGCAATGAACTTCAAAATGTTTTTGAAGATCCGGAATTATGAGAACTACTTCTTGAGTCACAAGAAACTTAATTCTTTCAAAGGCTTGTAGTTGCCTTAATCCCCAGCGAAAAGGCATTCGCTTCTTAGTAGGTCATGTAGAGGAGATGTAACATATGCAAAACCTCGTATGAACCCCCTGTAGTATGAACATAGGCCCAAGAAACTTCTAACTTCATGTACAAAAGTAGGTGTAGACCATTCAATAATGGCTCGAATCTTCTCAGGATCCATTCTCACTAGATTGTGAGAAACAATATGGCCCAAGTAATGAATTTCTGAAAAGGAAGAATTCACTCTTCTTAGCATTGGCCTGTAGTCTATGCTTACAAAGCTCTTGAAAAATAATAGATAGATGTTTTCTATGCTCTTCTTCAGACCGTGAAAATATTATAATGTCATCAAAGAAGATGCTTGTGAACTTTAAGTGAGGTCTGAAAATTCTCTTCATCATTCAATTGAATGTGGCGGGTGCATTAGTCAAACCAAATGGCATGACTAAAAAATCGTATAGTCCAAATGTTGTACGAAAATCTATCTTATGAACATTTTTACGTACCATCCGTATCTGGTGATAGTCGCTCTTGAGATTAATGCGACTAAAGATACTAGCCCCTTGCAACTTATCTAAGATATGTCAGGGATTATTGATGTGCTAGTTTAGAGAGAGTTGATGGTCATCCAAAAAAATTTCACCAGTGTTTCACTTAGCGGTATGGTCATATGAGACAAAGGTGTAATAGGGGGTAGAGAAAATGCAAATGAGGTAGAAGAGGAGTATTTTCCTCCTTCAAGGCTTAAGCTACATATGAAAAGAGAAGTAGAGAAAATTTTACATCTGTAACGTGTCCACCTATTTCCTTCAGGACATGTCTTAGCAATCCATCGAAAAGGAGGTCTAGAAAGCTCCGCCCGGCACTCCCATGGAATGTCACGGGGTTTGCGATCTAGGACTTTCCGCATCTGCCACGTAGTGGAAGTATTCTGGCCGTTCCCACTTAGGACCCCGACCTGAATCAAGGTTTTCCCTAATAGTCATTTCCTAAACCGCAACTAGGTCGAACCCAAGCGAACTACTTTATGCAGAAACGCCAAGTCCGAAGCAAATTCACACTACACTTGGTTCAAGGAGAATGGAAAACGAGAGGGATGCAAGGCTTGACCTCTCTGCCATAAGGCATAGTCCCATTCCATTCCCCTAAGACATCGTAAATCGAGATTATTATAACTTAGATTTTAGGTCAGTGCCCTTGCTGTACGTATCGTTTGAAACGATCTTCTTGCCATCATGATTGAGAAAAGTTTCCGGCCAACCGGGACCACCCATCCATAAGACGGGTGATGGCCACATCCACCACACTTTCCTCAGGTTGTTTTAGTTGTCTAATTACTTACCACATTTAGTTGGACATGTATCAATCAAATTCCTTAATTAGACCGTTAGGCACTGATTTCTTCACGTAATCATAGCACTTGACATAGAAAAGCAATGTCAAACAAGTTCCTTTTCAACAGGTTATCATATTTATCTTTGAAATACATTTATAAAATCCAGCCCGTAGTCTTATCCATAATCTGCCCGAAGGCTATCTATCAATCCACAGGGATTACTAATCTAAGCTTCCGCTCGTAAACTAGTATGCGGGCCTTGAGATCCAATCTCGAGTCACGTTGGCCTCTTGTGCAAGGCTCAGAAGGTGAGGGACTTACGACCAAAGCCCCCCCTAGCACCCAAGCGTCCTCCTACTCCAAGTAGTGCTCAACGGAGAGACCTCTCGCGGCGGTTTGGCCCACCTTTTCGGCGTGGTTAACAACCCCCTTGGTTAGGGTCCGGCAGGCAATCGGGGGTAACTGAGGCTTCCTCTCCCTTCAGGCCTTCAACTTGAAGCATTAGATATCTTTAAATCCTTTAATTCCTTGAGCAAACAAAGCAAACATTTCTCTATACAACGGTTACAAGCACAATCATTTCCAGTGGTCGTTATTTGGCCAACTGCTAAGGAGTGAATCCTTCTTTCAGAATGCATTCAGCATTCAATCCGGGATCAATTGTGACTTGGCAAGATTCCCAAGGGTTTGTTTGTTAACCCTATATCCTTGGGTTAGGGGCATACCCTATTAACCCAACTTAACCAAAACCTTAAGTTCTATTAGCAATACATATGTTATTCCAATTTACTAATTGATCTTTTGCTTTCAAGTAATTATCTAATTCCCTTATCTTGGTCACTTTTCCCAAGAAAGGTGCTATATCAGGATGACTACTCATCCTCTTGTAAGAAAAACTTGTGCAATAATATGCCAATCTCATTCCGAGGAATTGGCCATTCCCTTGTGATCAAATCACAAGATCATGCGACTCTGCAACTTGTTGCACAAGTGTCATATCAAAAACCATGGGACTATTTTACCCATCAAATAGCATCTTCTAATCACAAAATCATGATTAGATAAGAAACAGGGATTGGGTGTCTTCATAACAATCCGTTCCTAATTGCACTAGGCCGACATTGTCGGTCCTAGGGTTTCAAATTCAAATCGAGTTTCATCCTTTTAGCGAGCGAACCTTAGGGTAAAAACCCTAGATCATTTCTCGCAAGTATGTCCTAATGTCCCTACATTCCTTGAATGTGGGCAAGTCTTTAGGGTATAAGAGTTTCAGCTTTGGCAAGAAGAGCTATTAGGTCATGTCCTCAACGTGCTAAATCCTAGTTAGCACTTGGGATATGTTGCATCGATTTAACCATTCCTAAACGAGTCCCTTGCAGTTTAGGTAAACCAATTTACTTGACTATTCTTGAAGATATTTACGATACCATTTTTGTAACCACATGATTCATTACCTACCTTGTCAAAGAGTTTACTATTCATAATATAAATCATGGGATTCTTATGAACACAGAAGAGCTTCACTGGAAGTTATATGAGGAATTTGCATACAAAATTCAGACATTGCTATCCAATAACCAACTTAATTACACAAGTTCTTTTATATTTAGCATATAATTTTCAGTTATACCATGTATATTTATGAAAAATAAGTCTATGGGAACCAACAACTTGGTCAACTGGAAGTAATTGATAGTCTCCAGGATAAATCACATTGATTCAGGTGCAAAAATATGGTCAGAACCCAAGAAAAATGCCAAAAGTTGCCAAAAGTCCACTAGGTCCACATGGGACCTAAAGTAAAAGACTTAAGTGACTAGCAAGTGACCTAGGTAGGTCAAAAAGTGACCAAGGGCTGAGCAAGGAGCAGCCCGCATTTTTTGGCGCAAAATGCAAGCTGCACAATCTGAAGCAAACTGGAGAGAGCTGGAGCTATGGTGCATGATTTGGAGCATGTAAACTTAATGTCAATAGGCCCAAACACTGAAGATGTAAACATGGTGAGAGCTCCACTTCTCTACCCATTTGGTTGATGAAATGGCATGTTGAAACAGTCTATAAAAGAGAAAAATCTGAGAGAAAAGGATTCAGCCTGCTCTTATGCACGACTTCTCTCATTTTGTCTACCTCAATCTTGGTCCAATGAAGCCCGCCTTGTACCCAAGTACTTGAGTGACTTTGGGGCAAGCAAAGGGTGAGGATTTTGAAGGTATATGGGCTGAAATAGCCAGTCATAAATAGGGCAGCCCACTGGTATGGTCCATTTTTATGAGCAAACATGGGATTTACGTGGTTGTAATGGAAGGAAATGACCTCTTTTCATCAGGGAATTGTTCATTAATGATTAGAGGTACTTCTTCTTGAATTTATGAACTCATTTTGAGCTTGATTATGGGCTGGAATTTTCTGTTTTAAAATAGGGCTGAAGCTAAAATTATGCTTCTTCAATTCATTTCATGTATCATTGGCCCAAATCTTGAATGCATTTGAGTCTATTAACATAATACTTGTTCCAAAGGGTTGAAATCCATCTATGTACTTGAAATAAATGCCATTAGATCTTGCATTTGATATTCATAAATTGAATTGAGAATCTGGAATTATCCTTTATGATATGATGTATGTATCTAGAGGCATTTGATGTAATCAAGATAGACTTATTTATTCCGATCATGTATGCTAAGTACATAGTGAAAAAGCTTGAACTCTTTTTCCGTACCTAAATCATTTTTAAATCCTGGATCTTATTAAACCCCAATCTATTTCCCCTTCCTGAACCTTGAATCCTAAACTCCTCTTCTGCATTAAAGCCCCTGTGGTAGACCTTCGACCCTTAACGCGACGACAATGGTGAACCCGACGTGAAGGTCCGCTATACGGAAGAAGAAGTCCAATGGGAGAATCATCAAGTTCGGGAGGACAAGCCTTGCAATAGTTGGTTCGTCTAATGCAAGAAAGCCAACAACAACAGTTGCAATTTCAGCAGTAGTTGCAATTGCAACAACAACAGAGACAAGAAGAATAGCAGATTGATGCTACTACCATTAAAGCCTTAGAAGCAGTTGGACAAGAGCTCTGTAACGTGTCCACTAGAATCCTCTAGGACACGTCTTGGCAGTCCATCGGAAAGGCTGTCTAAAGAACTCCGCCCGGCACTCCCTTGGAATGTTACGGGTTTTGCAATCTAGGTCTTTCCGCGTCTGCCACGTAGCGGAAGTGTCCTGGCCGTTTCCCACTGAGGATCGACCGGAATTAAGGTTCCCTTGTTTGGTCATTAGCTAGCAGCAACTAGCGTCAGACCCGAGCGAACTACTTTACGCAGAAACTCCAGGTCCGAAGCGGATTCACGCTGCACTTGGTTCAAGGAGAATGGGAAACGAGAGGGATGCAGGGCTCGACCTCTCTGCCATAAGGCATAGTCCCATTCCGTTCCCCTAAAATAGTGTGAATCGGGTAATAGGTAATTCTAAGTCGTCGTTCTCGTTATTCGTTTCGATGATCATCCTTCTGTTCGTCGAAGATTTTGAGAAAAGTTCCCGGCTAACCGGGACCACCCATCCATAGGACGGACCCATGGTCCATCCTCCGCACTTTCCTCGGTTTGTATTAGTTATGTAATTACCTACCACATTAATTTGACATATAACAAACAGCTTCCTTGATTAACCCTGTTAAGCACTGGTTCCTTCACGTAATCTTATCACAGGACATAAAGAAAACAATGTCAAACAACTTCTTTATTATCATTTTATCCTTTTATCTTTGAAATACAAGGAGTTCCGCCCGTAGGCTTGTTCATAATCCGCCCGAAGGCTATCCAGTAATCCACCAGGGATCACTAATCCAAGCTTCTGCCCGTAGACTAGTATGCGGGCCTCGAGATCCAATCTCGAGTCACGTTAGCCTCTTGTGCAGGGCGCGGAAGGCGAGGGATTTACGGCCAGAGCCCCCTCTGGCACCCAAGCGTCCTCCTGCTCCAAGTAGAACTCAACGGAGAGACCTTTCACGGCGGGTTCGGTCCACGTCCCCAGCGCGGTTAACAACCCCCTTGGTTAGGGTCAGGCAGGCAGTCGGGGGTAACTGAAGCTGCCTCTCCCTTCAGGCCTTCAACCTGAAGTATTTAGATATCGTTTCATCCTTTAGTTCATTGAGCAAACAATGCAAACAGTGCTTTCTAAACTGTTACAAGCACAATCAATTCCAGTGGTCGTTTTAGCTGGCAAACTGTTAAGGAGTGACTCCTTTTCTCCGAATGCAACCCGCATTCGATCCGGAATCAATTGCAACTTGGCAAGATTCCTATCGTCCTTGGGTTAGGGTCATACCCTGTCAATACTTTAGGTTTGGTTTATGGTAAATTCCGGCGACCATGTCGCTTTAGTTTATTGATTAATCATTTGCGTCCAAGCAAATGCCTAGCTTCTCTTAACTTGACAAAGTTTCCCTAATGAGGATAGAGTAAAAGGACGACTACCCTTTTCCCCTTGCGAGTTTAAACTGGCGCAAGAACCTGTCAACCTTAATCCACGGAATGGCAAAACTTCTTACGATCAACCCGCAAGGCTAAGTGACGTTGCAGTTTATTGCACAAGTGACGCCTCCATTCTAAGAGATCATTTCTCCTAATGAATGGCGTATTCAGGTCACGGAATTAACTTCAGACGAGAAGGAGGGTTTAGGGTGTCTTTTTACCCACCCATCCTTAATTTCACTAAATCGATAGCGTTTAGTCCAACTCAAATCGAGTTTCATCATCTTGAACGCTTGGTCCTTAAGGTAGGAATCCTAGATTATTGTTTACATGAGCATCCAATTAGCTCAACATTTTGGGAATGTGGTTAGGACTATTGGCTTGAAGGTTTCGACTTAGCGACATTTGGAAAACTTGGCCGAATCCTTAACCTAGTTAGTGTTTGGGGTGTCTATCGTACCATATGATTCCTTTGTGGCTAGGTGATTTGGGTAATTCATTATGCTTGTCTCGCGACAAGGATGAATCCTTCCTAGAGACAATAAACTAGATCTAAAAGAGGAAAAATAGTTGCAACTACCACAATACATGTAAACATGTGATTCATCGCCTCTACGCATCACATGGTTCACAATGACTCTATCTTCCCTTGTATCGTAAAAATGCATGATAATCTGGGTACTAACTTTCCTAGGACCTACTAGGACTTACATCAAATAATCATGCCTACAACCTTGTTGTCTACACTTTAGAATCTCGTGCTTTGATAAACCATGCGACCTTTCCTAAATACGGCTCCTGATGAATGAAATTTCTGCACGATGACTATGCAACACGCAACTTTCCCCTAGCTACAATGTAGTTAATGAAGTTCATACCAACTAAAACTAGTGTTAACTTATTCCATGTTACATGCTACTTGCAAGTCCATAAGATCATTTCCGTACCCTTCTATTTCTTTTCGGATAATATCTTATGGGTGTTAACTTTTCCTCATGAATCATTACAAGGAAGATGTTGCCTAAAATGCGGCACACGCTTATTCCTACCATGTCTAGTAACCAAATGCACTTATCAACTTCATTTCTTTGCCCTAAGTAATATATGTTTAGACTCATTACTTTGATAATGTTCCAAAATAGCAACATGCAGCTAGTCTTCTAAGGCAGACAACTCTCGAAATGCAACCGTTTCAATTCCATGACATGCATCAACCTTATCTAATGTTTAAAGAGATAATTTATCAAATGTATTTTTAACGCTGCCACAATGCGTAAAATGCGTTCTTCCTTATGGAATTAAGCGTGCCTAAATATTTCTTTATGCGAGAATAAACTTGAAAAAACCTGGACTTGTGGGCTCGGGGAGATGTCCACTTGTATGCTCGAAGATGAACCTCCCGCAGTCGCACCTTGTGACTTTTTAGGGGCCATCGTAGGCGTGGTTTCGGCTCTGGGTTGCCTTTGTGGTCTATGAATTGGCTTGCCTTGGTATGCAGCCTCCAGACCTTTGCCTTTTCCCCTCGTACGTAGAAGATTCCTTCGCGGGACTTTGGATAAATGGTGCTTGCGAATGAATTCTTTAGGAAAAACCCGAGTGGCTAGGAACGGGTTCACAGATGGCTTGTGGCCTTTGAATTCTAATTGCGGGAAGCCTCTTACGAAGGATCTTGCGGGAGGGCTTTATAGCTTATTCCTCTTCTCTTCAAAGTCCCGGGGGGGGGGGGGGGGGGGGGGGGGGTGTATGAATGGACTTATGGGACCTAGTGGGAAGGGGGGCTTAAGAAAGCCCCCTTAGAAGCTTCTTAAAGAAGCTTCTAAGAAGCTTCTAGTTGACTGCAGCAACGTCGAGGGGGGTCGTGATCCAGGCGGGCGGCGGACTGCAGCTGCAGCGCGGCGGCTTCCTCCAGCACGGCGACGGCGACCCCTCCAGCACGGCGACCTCCTCCAGCACCTCCAGCACGTCCCCCTCCCTCTAGCTAGGGGTTGTTTATATAGGCATGGGGGGGGAGAAGGCCTCCACCACGTGGCCCCCTTGCATGGGTTCCCCCCCTCCCATGCAGGCCACGACTTCCATATCCCCATCCTCCCCACACTCCCTCTTCTCCAGCCATGCATCGGCTGGAGGAAAAGGGTTAAAAATTAAAAAAATTTGCCTTGAATTATTCAAATTGCCCCTCCCAAGAGGGTGTTTTTGTGAGACTTGCGGTTTTGAACTCCCGGTTTTGATTTACCAATGCGGAGGACCCCATTTCACGCGTGCGGGTCACACATTACACTGCCAATAATTTCAATGCAAGAGATAACCTTTGCACAAGGTTTACGTCGTGTGCGGAACGTCAATATTCACAGGTGGGAATATTACAAGCTCAAGAAATTTAATGGGCAAAATGTATCCTCTTTTATCCGCCTTTATACTGACAAGATGGTCTTCTTTGGAGTTCCTCAACATGCCTGGAGTCGTTATTTTGCCCGCCTGGCTGTGCATGGTCTCCAGGACCGAATTCATGGTCTTTTCCAAAAAGATGTAGGATGGACTGTGTTCAAGAAGGCTCTTCGAGAAGAATTTTTCCTTGAAGATTCTGGCCTTGTGACAAAGAAAGTCTTCACCGAATGGGTCGAAAGGCCCAATAAGGGTCTAACCGCTACTGCTCTTCATCGAGAATTTGAAAACAAATTTGCCCAACTACATCCTGATGACCAAAAAGATATGGAAAGTCAAAAGATTGAATTATTTTTAAAGGCTGCAGATTCTTCTCTTCAGGAGAAATTAACTAACCGACTTGAAGACCCTGACTCTGAGTCGGGATTGAAGACTGCTTGGAGTGATGTCACTGAAGCAGTTAATATGATTGCTCGAAGAGAGCGATTGCGCCTAAGATGGGGATCAACCCCTGCGACAACTGAATCTATGAAGGAGCCTTTTCCAGTTTCTCGACCTCCTGTTCCTGTGACCGAACAACCAAGAAATTCAGCTGTTCCTTCTCCAAAGAAGGATGTCATGGACAAGCTAATTAAAAGCATGCGGGATCTCCATCTTAATCTAACGAAAATTAATTCTAAAGTAGAAAGGCTTGATGTAAAAGTAGAAGAAAGGGGTCGGTCAACTGCCCAAAGGCCTGCACGAGAAGGCTTCAAAAGACGCTACATTTGGTGTGATAGCCTTCAGCATGACAAGAGGGAGTGCGATGCATTCCGTGAAGCTGAAGCACAAAAATTAGTCTTTTGGAAGGATGGTAAAATTCATGCAACCAAAACCGGGCTTCCTCTTGAGCCAAACTTCGGCAACAGTGGCATGAAGAAAAGATTGGAGGATTTGGCAACAAGAATGGCCTATGCAGCTGTTGATGCTGCAACTTATGGTCTACAAATTGAACCAACTAATGAAATTGTTAAAGCATGTAAAACTAATGCAAAATCTAAAGTGTGGACGCAGGCCTTGGAACGCATGGAGCAAGGCAAGGCAACTAAAGATTATTTAACCACTGCCAGTCAATGTATTCGAGGAAGAACCGGTTGGTCCGAGCCTGTGGATTCATTTTCATCTTTTGCTCGGTTAGCTGAAATTAATAATCAAGAAGCCATGATAGAAGAAAAGAGAAGAAGAGAAGAAGATGTTACCGGTCCTTCTTCTTCAGGTACGACTAAACGCATAACAAGAAGTAATCCAGACCAACAGAAGGCTGCTGAAAATCCACCGCCACCAGAATTTGACATGGGAGATGCCCCTCAAGCAAAGAAGACAGAAGGAAAAAGAAAAAGCAAACATCCCAGTTACAAGTTGCAGTCTGACATAGAGACCGCAACGAATCTTAAACGGATCCTAGAAGAAAGGATTCTTTGAAGTAGAATTGAATTTACATTAGGTGAAATTCTCAGTATTGCAAAACGAGGATTTCATGATGTAATAATTGATGTAATTAAACGAAAAAGACAATATGTTGGTGAGGAAACTGAAGAATATGTACATTCTTTTTTACAAGTACTTCATGTGTATTTGCAAGATGAAGAGAAGCTGAAAACTCAAGGGATTTGATTGGAGACAATCAAAGAACTGATTGTAGCCATAGAAGCCAAAGATGAAGACATTTATGAAGCAGAAGCTAAAGAAGCCATAATGGTGGGGACTTCTCAATCTAAAGTGCAGCCCATGCATAAGAAAGAGACTCTTCTTCACAACATGCAAGAAGAAAGTGAAGCTCACTTTATTCCTAGTAGTCACTATTCCCGTACCCATTGGGCAAGGCAGACTTCTGAAACTGTTGTTAAAATTGGTGAAAAAGAAACTCCATGCATTGCCCTTATAGACCATGGTTCGGAAATTAATGTTATGTCAAGAAGTCTCTATGAGAATGGTGGATGGCCCATTGATGTGGACCCAGGATGGCACATGAAGGCAGCCAATAACTCTTCTGGCAATCTTTATGTAGCATGTCCTTATGTACAAGTTACTATTGGTAATGTAAAAGATGAATTTCATTTCTTTGTTCAAGATTCCTGCAGTTATCCTATCATTCTTGGACAACCATCTATTTCCGAGTCTCGTTTAGAGACAAAGGCTCTTGATGATGGTTCATCATATGCTCGGATAAGAAGCAAGGATAATGATAAAGCTGTTCAATTCCTAACTGTCTGTGTTAATCACCACCAGAATAGGGATCGATTGAGAGATCATCCTATTCCTCCTAATGCCCAAGAATTTAAGGGTTTTGAGGTAGCGCTGCTATAAGTGGAGGCCATGGCAGTGCATCATGTCACTAAAAATTGCCTCCACATATGAAGGAGGCAAGGCCAAAAGCTGATTTGCAGGTTTTTTCAGCCAATGGTGTGGGCTGTTATAAACAGTTTTCAGCAATGAATAGGGCTGAAAGAAAGTATTTGAGTCATATGGAGCAAGAGCTGAAGCAAATTGATGTTTTACCTAACAATGAAGAAATTTCAGGACTATTTTATGGGCTGAATTATAATGATACAATGGCTGAAATTTATACAGTCGTTCATGCTAAAAATCAAGCTGAAAATCAGTCCATACAGATATGTACATTGGATATGTATGACATAATTCAAGAATTTGCAGATTATGAAGCTTTTGGACAGCCAAACAAGGATGAAGTAAGAGTAGAAACAAAGTATAAAACTGTTGATAAGAAGGTCAAGCCGGTAGCTACTCCTCTACCCCCTGAAAGCGAAGGACTGGCAGAAAGGGTATCCAAACAACCAAGCCTTCGTGATCCTAAAGATATTGGTCACCAATTTACAGTAGAAAGTCTACAAAAGTTGAAAATTGGTGAAGACTCTTTTCTCTTTCCGGCTGAAAAGCAAATCTTCATGCAGATGTTAAAGAACCATGGTAAAGCCTTTTCATTTCAGCCACATGAAATTGGCTGTGTGGATCCAAGCATTGTGACACCAATGGTAATTTTTACGGTCCCACATGTTCCTTGGAATCTTAAACCAATTCTGGTTCCAAGAGCTCATTTTCCTAAGTTATTGGAACTTCTAAATGAAAAGATAAAAATGCGAATATTGGAGCCATCTTCAGCTCTATATTCCAACCAATGGTTTACCGTACCTAAGAAGAATGGATCTTTACGATTCATTCAAGATCTACAACCCATCAATAAAGTCACTATTAGAAATGTTGGATCAGGACCGATTGTGGATGAGTTTGCTAAAGCCTTTACAGGTAGGGAAATCTATTCCATGGGTGATTTATATTCAGGCTACGATCAATTTCAGCTTGCTTTGGAAAGCCGTGACATTACCACAATGAAGACGCCACTTGGCCTAGTCCGCATGTATACTCTACCTCAAGGGGCTACGAATTCAGTAGCTCACATGATGAATGCTATGCATAAAGTATTGAGGGATTATATTCCTCAATTGACTCTTCCTTTTCTTCATGATGTTCCAATCAAAGGATATGAAGTTCATGAGAGAAATGAAGAATCAATGAACTTGGATGTCGAAAGTTTGTTTCTGAACATATTAATGATTGTGCTCAAATCCTGTCTAAATTAGAAGAAGTCCATCTTACTCTTTCATGAGCTAAATCTATTTTTGGAGTCAAAGAAGTCCTTGTGGTCGGTCATATGTGTGGTCCATATGGCCGAAAGCCTTCCCCATCCAAAATAAATGCTATCAGCAAAACGCAGGAAGAATGTACAAATGTTTCAGAAGTGAGAAGATTTCTTGGTGCATGTGTCTTCTATCTTATTTGGATACCACATTTTTCCCATGTTGCTGAAAGTCTTTATTAGCTTCTAAGAAAGGGCCAAAGGTTTATATGGGAAAAAGAACACACTTGGGCTATTCGAAAACACAAGAAAATGTTGACTTCAGCCCCCACTTTAAAGAGGGATAATTACTCTAATGGACAGCCCATTATACTCACAGTGGACACAAGTCCTATTGGAATAGGATGGGCAGTTGGACAAGACGACCTTGAAGGCAACAGATATGTAATCCACTTTGGAGCGAAGGTTCTTAATGAACGGCAAAGAAGGTATGCTCAAATTAAAAGAGAGCTTTGGGGAGTAGTAACTACATTAAAATGTGACAGGGAGTACTTCATGGGCACACATGTTATAGTTGAGACAGATTACCTTCCACTCTTGGGCATGATTGCCAACTGTTCCACTCCTGACATAGCCATGCTAAGATGGATAGCCTATATTAAATCCTTAAATCTTGATTTGAAACATATTGCAGGTAGAGATAATCTAGTTGCTGACATGCTTTCACGTACTAGATATATGGATAAAGAAGAAATGATGGATGAAGAAGAATCAGAGTTTATAAATGATGATGTTAATATAGGTACAAATCTGAAAACAACAAGTATAGCTGAATCTAATATTGATTCAGTAGTCAAAAATGCAGGTACAACAAAAATTACAGCAAGTACAACAAGTTCAGCTGTTAAAACAAATGTTACATCAACAAACAAAGAAGGACAATGGACAGCTACTAAACAGCATATTCAATGTTTTGTTATGGTTTGTTCACACTTTAAAGAAGAATATTATGCAAATGATTGGCTAAAAATTGGCCAATTTTTGAGCACTATGACAAAGAAGGAAGATTGGACTAATGAAGAGTTCAAGAGAATTAAGAGAAAAGCCTATGGTTTTTTCCTTAAAGATGGTTACCTCTGGAGGCATGCGAAAAAGAAAGAAAGGGCGCCTGTTCGTGTCTTAGGAGACAAAAAGACACAAAGACAGGTCATGCAAGAATTTCATGAAAGCTTATTGGCTGGTCATAGAGGCATATGGGGCACTTTTGCCAAAATAAAAGAGAAATTTTGGTGGCAAAACATGCATAAAGACATTGAGCATTTTGTTGAGTCTTGTCATGTTTGTCAAATGTATTCTATGGTAAAGCATAGAGATGGGCTTTAGCCTACCTATCCTTTATCCATTCACTATAGATGGGTTATTGATTTAGTAACCATGCCTACAAGAATTTGGAACATGAGATATCTAGTACTTGCTAGAGAAGATCTCACAAATCAAGTGGAAGGAAAGGCCTTAACAACAAAGTCCACTCATGCTATTTGTAGATTTTTACTTGAAGAAGTATTTTGCAGATATGGATGTGTTGCTAAAGTAACTGCTGATAGAGGAGAATTGGATGCCGATGAGGCTCGCCAATTCTTTGCTCAATTGGGAATTAAGCTATCTCTTACTTCAGCCTACAACCCTGAAGGCAATGGTAAGAGTGAAAGAGGTCATCAACCAATTCTTAAAGCTTTAGCAAAATCATGCAAAGGAAAGTTGAGGGAATGGCCTAAAATGCTACCATTCGCATTATGGGCTGATAGAACTACCCATAGTGGAGTGACAGGATATATGCCAGCTGAACTTATATATGGACAGCCACCTGTTATGCCTATTGAGGAATCCATTGTCACATGGAGTATCTTGCCTTGGGATGAAGGCATGAATAGAGAAGAATTGCTATCTTTATGCATAAGGCAACTTGAAAAAAGGCCAGAAGATGTCAAAACAGCCAATGAAAGGCTAAAAACAGCAAGATTAAAGAATAAGAAGAGGTTTGACAAGCATCATCGACTCCGTCCAAGAGCTATTCAAGAGAATGATTGGGTTCTTGTCTATGATAGCAGCCTAGACAATCAATATAGTTCTCATAGAAAGTTAGCCAAGGGATGGTTTGGACCATATGTTGTAAAAGTAGTACATAATAATGCTACTTACTCTTTGGTTGAAATGGATGGGACCATGATTAAGATTCTAATCGCTGGGAAATGAATCAAACTCTTCAAACGAAGAGAATCTTCAACTTATGAACTTGATGACTTAGATATGAGCCCTCTACTTGAAGACATGCAGGAAGAAAAAGAGTTAGAGAATGAAGATGAAGAAGAAGACCCTCCTTGACCTGTAATCTTATGAAATGGCACATGCCGGAGGATGTGTAGGTTAGGAGGGGGTGAATGTCAAAGAGTTTACTGTTCATAATATAAATCATGGGATTCTTATGAACACAGAAGAGCTTCACTGGAAGTTATATGAGGAATTTGCATACAAAATTCAGACATTGTTATCCAATAGCCAACTTAATTACATAAGTTATTTTGTATTTAGCATATAATTTTCAGTTATACCATGTATATGTATGAAAAATAAGTCTATGGGAACCAACTTGGTCAACTGGAAGTAATTGACAGTCTGCAGGATAAATCACATTGATTCATGTGCAAAAAAATGGTCAGAACCCAAGAAAAATGCCAAAAGTTGCCAAAAGTCCACTAGGTCCACATGGGACCTAAAGTAAAAGACTTAAGTGACTAGCAAGTGACCTGGGTAGGTCAAAAAGTAACCAGGGGCTGAGCAGGGAGCAGCCCGCATTTTTCGGCACAAAATGTGGGCTGCACAGTCTGAAGCAAACTGGAGAGAGCTAGAGCTATGGTGCATGATTTGGAGCATGCAAACTGAATGTCAATAGGCCCAAACACTGAAGATGTAAACATGGTGAGAGCTCCACTTCTCTGCCCATTTGGTCTGACGAAAATGCATGCTGAAACAGTCTATAAAAGAGGAAAATCTGAGAGAAAAGGATTCAGCCTGCTCTTATGCACGACTTCTCTCATTTTGTCTACCTCAATCTTGGTCCAATGAAGCCCGCCTTGTACCCAAGTACTTGAGTGACTTTGGGGCAAGCAAAGGGTGAGGATTTTGAAGGTATATGGACTGTTATGGGCTAAAATAACTAGTCATAAACAGGGCAGCCCACTGTTATGGTCCATTTTTATGAGCAAACATGGGATTTATGTGGTTGTAATGGAAGGAAATGACCTCTTTTCATCAGGGCATTGTTCATTAATGATTATAGGTACTTCTTCTTGAGTTTATGCACTCATTTTGAGCTTGATTATGGGCTGGAATTTTCTGTTTTAAAACAAGGCTAAAGCTAAAATTATGCTTCTTCAATTCATTTCATGTATCATTGGCCCAAATCTTGAATGCATTTGAGTCTATTAACATAATACTTGTTCCAAAGGGTTGAAATCCATCTATGTACTTGAAATAAATGCCATTAGATCTTCCATTTGATATTCATAAATTGAATTGAGAATCTGGAATTATCCTTTATGATATGATGTATGTATCTAGAGGCATTTGATGTAATCAAGATATGTTAGAATATCAAGCTCGTACATGTGTGTTTGACCGACATGAGCTGGACACAGCTAGTCTGGCTAGATTAGTTAGGTGTATTAAATAAGTCGGTGTTACTTCTAGTGTGAATGGTCTTTATGACCTTAGGTTGTATATGCACTATGTGTGTGCTAAATGAATAAGAAGAAGAATAGAGAGTGTAAGCATGTTGCTTCACTCCGTGTTGCTTTTCTTCCTGCTTCCATGAAATCTAACATGGTATCAGAGCCATGAATGGGCTCACTGATGGAATGCACTCAAGAAGAAGACTTGAAGAGTGACCTGAAGAGCTGGAAAAGGAAGAGGACTGACTATCATTTCCATCAATGGTCACACAGAGGTATGTACTGTGAAGCATTGGATTCCTATTGCTTGAAGGAGGAGTTGTAGCTTGCTGAGGAGTCTTCAAAGGCTTGATTGAGCATTAGTGTGGGCTCTATCCTGATTATTATCATCAAATGGTGCTGTTGTATACTCCTGGCAGACTTGCGTGTTTGTGCCTGATGAAGGCATGGCTTTTGCTGAAGCAAAATTGACATGAGCACTGTACAAGAAGTCATCAAATGCTAGTGAGCATACATTGAAAGGTAGTTCAGGGTTACAAGAAGCCATTGCTTGTGTTGGAGCTCTGTTATGAGCTAAAATCAGAGTACACAGACCTGGGAGAGAAGGTTGAACTGCTGTATACAGTGTATATACAGCATATGCAATACTTTGGAAGAGCCTTGAAGCTCTCTGACATGCTTTATGGACCTCATTGGAGCCTAGGAGCACTCTGGAAGACATATGTATCAGTTCTCATGCCTTTGAGCTGAAGTTCCTTGAAGAAAATACTCAGATCTGGAAGTGTAAACAGGCTGGAAACCTGTTTCAGAACAGTGGGCAGCAAGCATTAGCTTTCACTGAAGCATTACATGACACTTGGCTGGGATTTATCATATGTATGACATGGGATATGTATGCTGGAGGTTTATGGATTGGGTTGAGCATCAAGGGATCATGGAAGTTGAAGTCTAAGGCTGGTAATTACTGCAGTGACATTGTCTCAGTGGTTGCAAGCAGTAAATGCAATATATGAATTGGATTCATGAAGACAGGATGCCTACAGTTACCCGAATGCTCATGTATTGAATCTAACACTCCAAAGTGAATGTCTGACATGATTTGAGGCTGTTTTGGAGCTGGATTGACTTTGTTTACTAAGAAGTTGCTAATTGCAATTTGTAAGTAGAAGGCTTGATACTTATACATGCTATCTATGCACTGATTTGTGCCCCATTGGCTATGCTCGGATTGCTACATGTACTAGCAGATGTCTATGAAGGTTTGGGACATGTGTGACATGTATATCACTTAGTTTTGGGCTTGAAATCACTGTTGGTCACTCACAGAATTACAGTTTTCAGACTGCATGTATGTACCCTGGCAGTGAGGTTGCAGGAGTTCAAACCGAAGTGAATACATAGTATTTGCATTGACTGCTTTACTCACAGGTTAAGCCACTTGGTGTGAGCTGGTTTGGACTGTCAGTGGGCTGAAATACCCTGGTTTTTACTGCAATTAATTGCAGAAAATTGTCATAAACAGTTCCGGGCTGAAGTTGAACTGTTAAGAAGATCTTGGTTTGCAGGTAGTCAGGCAAGGTCTGCAACATGGCAAATGCTGATAGAACTGATAATGTAACCCAGATTGTGGGAGAAAAGCTTGATAGCAACAATTATGCAATATGAAAGTTCCGCATGGAGAACTTTCTGATAGGCAAAGGATATTGGGACTTAGTGACAGGTGTTGAGGCTGAACCTGAAGTTCTAGATAGGAATTCTACAACTGATCAAAGACGAGCGCATCGAGCTTGGATGGAAAGATCTCGTAGGGTTTTACATTGGTTGTCATTATGTATCTCGGATGCTATGGTGATGCAGATCATGAACTGTAAAACCCCAGCAAATGCATGGAATATATTGGTCAAATACTATGGCACAACTACAAGTGCAAGGAAGATACAACTGAAGCAGAAATTCAATAACATGGAGAGGAAGAACAAGTCCATATAAGATTATGTCACAGAGGTTAAGACCATAGCAGATCAGCTGGCATCTGTTGGCTCACAGGTAGAAGATGAGGATATGGTTGCAGTGACCTTAAATGGCTTGGGTCCGGAGTACAAGTCGTTTGACACTTCAGTATCTATGCGGGTTGAGATGCCTGACTTTAATGAGCTGGTTGCATTATTGATTCATGAAGAGGTGAAGCTTGGCTTAGCTACAGGGTCAAGCAGCTCAAAGAATAAGGATGCAGTTTTTTATTCGAATCAGTGTGGTCGTGGTAGCCGTGGTAGAGGCTATGGATCTGGCAGAGGAGGCTAGCAGAATGCATCCTATAGTAACAGCAATCAGCAGCCATCAAATGCAAGAGGTGGTGGAAACTTTCGAGGCAGGGGGAGATCTAACTCCCATGGCAGAGGCTCATGGCAGCAGCAGCGTCAGTCAGACAATCCAAATAAAGATAAGGATTATCACTACTGTGGAAAGTATGGGCATATTGCAAAGGACTGCTGGAAGAAGCAGGGAAATCAAAAGGGCAAGCAGCATGGACATTATGCTACGTCCAGTCAAGCAGATGATTCTGGTGATAGACTGTTTGCCATGAAGTATGTCAAAGATAAGGCTATTGAAAAATCATCTGATGATACAGTGTGGTACATTGATTCAGGGGCGTCGAATCACATGACCCCTCACGGTGATTGGTTCACGGATATGGTGGCTGAAAAGCATGGCTATGTATGCATAGGTGATGACATGCAGCATAGCATTGAGCATAAAGGCAAAATGCCTCTTGTGGTCCATAATGGCAGAAAGAAAAATTTGCATGATGTATTGCATGTCCCTTCAATTACGAAGAACTTGTTATCTGTTGGTCAGATGACGGAGCAGAACTTGCAGGTTAGATTCAATAAGCATGGCTGCTTTATTGAAGAATTTGGAAATGGCTGCAAGTTGATAGCTCGTGGTCACAGGAATGGCAGAATGTTTACTCTTGATGCTTCTTTGCCAGATCTGAATTCAGCTATGTTTGCCCATGATTCTAGCACTGTTAGGGATTTGGAAATATGGCACAAGAGAGTGGGGCATGTCAATTTGCAAAGGCTGCAAATTATGCAAAAGAAACAACTGGTTATAGGGTTACCGAAGTTCCAATATTCAAATATTGGTCATGTATGCGAGGCTTGCCAGTTCAGTAAGCAGTCACGATTGCCATTTATCAGGCATGTACGACAGAGTACACGTCCATTGCAGTTAGTGCATTCTGATGTTTGGGGGTCAGCTCATAATGTATCTATGGGAGGTTCTAGATATTATGTATCCTTCATTGACGACTACAGTCGATATACCTGGCTTTACATATTGAAAACAAAAGATGAGGTCTTTGCTGTTTTTCAGCAATTTAAAGCACAGGTTGAGAAGGAGGTTGAATGCTACATCTCTTGCTTGAGATCTGATAGTGGTGGGGAGTATGTATCAAATGAATTTGATGGGTTCTTGGCTGAAAATGGCATTCGTAGGCAACTCACCTGCAGCTACACTCCGCAGCAAAACGGAGTAGCTGAAAGGAAGAATAGAATTCTGATGGAAGCTGCTAGGGCTATGATGAATGAAAAGCATATGCCACTTTACTATTGGGCAGAGGCTGTTATGACATCCGTATACATTTTGAACAGGACTCCCACTGCAGGCATTCATGATATGACACCATTTGAGAAGTTGTATGGCTATAAGCCAGATGTAAGTCACATGAAAGTCTTTGACTATCTTGCTTATGTGCATATTCCAGATGAGAAAAGGAAGAAGTTGGATCCCAAAGCACATAAGTGTGTTTTCATTGGATATTCGCAGAAGAAGAAGGCATACAAATGCTATGATCCCTCTACCAGGGAGACTTTGGTAAGCGGGGATGTTATCTTTGATGAGATGGGCTCTTGGTATGTATCACCAGTTGCAGTGCCAGCGGATACTCCTTCCACTCATGTCTCTACAATTGATTTACAGCAGAGTACTGTTATGACAGGACCTCGTAGTCAGACAGTATCCCCATGGATAGGGAGATTGAGAAGCTCACCGTCCACTGACACCAATATGTCAGTGAGGGGGAGACATGATGTTTTGGACAGCAAAGGAAAAGAGAAAGTTATTGAGGATGCATCTGGGATGATGACACCTGGCAGAATGACTTCTGGCTATGAGTCTAGTGATACTCTAGACAGCGAACCTGGTATTCCGACTGTCTATACGCCTAGCACAAGGTAGAGTAGGTATATTCTGCCTCATGAGAGAGGGGAATCGAGTAGTGCACCACAGCTTAGACGCTCGTAGAGTGTCAGATACCCTGTTGACAGGTTGACATACAGTGGCTACTCTGCAAAGCATTATGCGTACATGACAAAAGTGATGGAGGTCAAAGAACCAAATACATATGCTGAAGCAGTGAAAGATGAGAATTGGTGTGTAGCCATGGATGAAGAAATGAATGCCTTGGCTGAAAATGAAACATGGGATTTAGTACCACTGCTTGAAGGGAAAAAGACCATTGGCTGCAAATGGGTCTACAAAATCAAATGCAAGTCAGATGGCAGTGTGAAGAGATACAAAGCCAGGCTGGTTGCAAAGGGGTATGCCCAACAGTATGGACTTGATTATGAGGAAACATTCAGCCCTGTTGCCAAGATGGCAACCATACGCACTGTGATTGCCTTGGCTGCTGCTAAAGGCTGGAAATTGCAGCAGATGGACATTAAGAATGAATTTCTTAACGGTGACCTAGCAGAGGATGTCTATATGGTTCAGCCGGAAGGGTATGTTCACCCTGATTTTCAGCATTATGTATGCAGGCTAAAAAAGGCATTGTACGGGCTGAAACATGCTCTGAGAGCTTGGCATGCTAGGATCAGTAACTACTTGCAGAGATTGGGTTTTGCTATTGGCAGGGCTGATCATAGCCTATTTACAAAGAAGACTGATAGTGGCTTAGTAGTGCTGGTCATATACGTTAATGATTTGATAATCACTGGTGATGATGACTTGGGCATACAGCATGTAATGAAGATGTTGAAATCTAAATTTGACATGAAAGACTTGGGAGAACTGAAATATTTCTTAGGCATTGAGGTAATTCCAGTTGACAATGGGTTATGGCTGATGCAAAAGCACTATGCCATAGAGATGCTGAAGAAGTATGGCATGGCTGAATGCAAACCGCTAGATACACCTCTTGATCAGAATGTCAAGCTAGACAGGAACATTGGGGCTGAAGTAGAGGATGTGACTATGTACAGGCAGATGGTTAGCAGTTTGATTTACTTGACCATAACTAGGCCTGACTTGAGCTATGCTATAGGGCTCATTAGCCAGTTTATGCAGAAGCCTAGAAAGCCGCACTTGGATGCAGCTAGACGCATTATGAGATATGTTAAGTCCACTATAGAGTATGGGTTGTTCTATGTCAGAGATAAGCCCTTGATATTGATTGGATACATGGATGCAGATTGGGCAGGTTGCTCATATGATCGTAGATCTACGAGTGGATATGCATTTGGATTTGGTAGCGGCATGATTAACTGGAGCAGCAAGAAGCAGCCTACGGTTGCTTTGTCGAGTACTGAGGCAGAGTATAGGGGTGCTGCATTGGCAGCATGCGAGATTTCATGGCTGCTCAAGCTTATGGCTGATTTGGACACACAGGTAGATGCTCCAGTGAAGTTACTATGTGACAATCTGAGTAGTGTACTCCTGGCTATGAATCTAGTCTATCATGCCAGGACGAAACACATAGAGGTACACTACCATTTCATCAGAGAGATGGTTCTTACAGGACAAGTTGATCTTATGCATGTGAAGACTAATGAACAGGTAGCGGATATCTTTACCAAGTCCTTGGGTAAATATAAGTTTTGTGGTTTTAGACAGCTGCTTGGAGTACATATGATGTCTTGAGCTTGAGGGGGAGTGTTAGAATATCAAGCTCGTACATGTGTGTTTGACCGACATGAGCTGGACACAGCTAGTCTGGCTAGATTAGTTAGGTGTATTAAATAAGTCGGTGTTACTTCTAGTGTGAATGGTCTTTATGACCTTAGGTTGTATATGCACTATGTGTGTGCTAAATGAATAAGAAGAAGAATAGAGAGTGTAAGCATGTTGCTTCACTCCGTGTTGCTTTTCTTCCTGCTTCCATGAAATCTAACAAGATAGACTTATTTATTCCGATCATGTATGCTAAGTACATAGTGAAAAAGCTTGAACTCTTTTTCCGTACCTAAATCATTTCTAAATCCCATATCTTATTAAACCCCAATCTATTTCCCCTTCCTGAACCTTGAATCCTAAACTCCTCTTTTGCACTAAAGCCCCGGTGGTAGACCTTCAACCCTTAACGCGATGACAACATATGAGTAGATTTACAAACCCTAACTTTTTTGGTTAAGATCAAAGCATATATTAAGTTATGGCATAATTCCAATTGATCCTTTTATAACATGCATTCAAGATTCATGCTACTAAACTTTAGGGTTTTATGTGAACCATGCAGCTTTTTCTAACTTCTTTTCTAAATGAGATATTCGTACGATGCTGAATGAGCATTACACAACCTTTCGTAACTATTTTCGTAGTTGATTGAGATTTTAGGCCAATTGACTAGAGTTTAATCTACTTCATGCAGCTCTAGAACCATTTCCATGCCTTGCAAATTCCTACAGATTATTAATGACCTTCTTTTAATGAATCATTTTGAAGGAAAGATGCTTAATAATGTGACATGTGATTTATTCTTTCCATGTATAATCGAAGTGTACAACAATAATTTCAACTTTATAAAGATGGTCATTAGTTAATCTAAGTTCATTACTTTGCAATGCATAAAAACCACTTGCTAGGAATGCATAGAGATCTTATGCTCTTCTTTTACATTCGTTTAATTCAAATGACCGATTCTTTGATCGAAGTTATTTCCTTTCATTTAGCCAAGGTATTTCAATCAAAAAAGTGCATCCTAATTTTTGTAAATGAATCATGCAGAATTGAATTATTACGACGTAAATCAAAATTAGGAAGAAAACCTGGACTTGTGGTGAAATGTCCACATGGATGCTAGGAGATTATCCTCCTGTGGTTGTGCCTTGTGCCTTCTTAGGAGCCATCAAAATTTTGACATTCTTGCCTTGGCCGCAGACTTATGTTCTTGGCCCGTCTCCTTCACATGAGAAAATTCTTTTTGTGACCGATTGCACCATCTTTCGGAATCAGGCTTTAGAAGGCTTAATAGGCTTCCTCCTCGAAGTAGTGATTTCACGATTAGGAAATGGATTTAAAAGGCTTGTAACGAAAGGCCTTGAAAGGAAACAAGGTTAAAACTTTGTGGGGATACTATGAAAAAGGGCTTGAAAAAAAAACCCGGCTATTGTGAGCTTTATGGGGGATGCAAGGGGGGAAAGAGTGCTTAAATTCCGGGGTTATAAGGACTGATTGGGAAGGCTCAGACTTTGTGGAATGCAAGGGGCTTAAACTTCAATTTTTGATAAAACCCGCTTTGTAGGGCCAATGGAAAAGGGGTTTTGAAACCCGGGAGTGAGGATTTCCACGGGAAGGGTTGCTTTAAATGGACCATGGGAAGGGTCTTTAAAACCCGGCCTAAGGTAGGCAAAAGGGCTTAAATTCCAACGGGGAAGGGGTGTAAAGCAAGCCTATGAAGGGCCTAAACTTCGGGGATATAAGGGAAGAAAAAGGCCTTAAACTTCAAGGGAAAAGGGGTGTAAAAGATCGCTTTGGGAAGGCAAATAAAAGGGGATTTTAAAAAATCCTGCATGGGGGGGGGGGGTGTTTATAAAACCCACTTGGAAGGGCTTTAAGAAAGCCCACAAGAAGGGCGGCTTCCTAAGGGCCTTTGAAGCTTGCCAAGAAGGTTTTAGGAAGCTTCTAGGAGTCATGGAAATCCCACGTGGAGGGGAATGAAGGCGGCAGCTGGCGGCGACTTCACGGCTTCAGGCGACCATCCTCCTCCCTTCATGACTACCACACGGCCTCTCCTTCAGCAACAACTGGCACAGTATGTCCTTGCTTCAGCTCCTCCTTCCTCACGATCTGATGCCAGGAGGCATATTTCACGGTGGATTCCGTGCCACAGTGAATTCTGTGAGGTTTTACCGTAGATTTTGTAAACTTTTATTGTCGGGGCTCATACACAAAGTGGATTCTTTGTGCGACAAGTCGATGGGGACGCCTATCCTTTTTGGGCATTTTGTTAATTTAGTGTGTACATGGGTGATTCCATAATGGGTGATTCCACAAAATACATATTTAAATTAATAAACGTTTCTAAGTTTAGAGTGCACACTCGTGATAAATTAAGGTTAGGATTGATTTCTAACCAATTGATTTATTTATATAGCTGAAGAGGCATGGCGCCTATATTTTGTCGCGCCTATTTATTAAGGCATTGGATATTTATTTATTATTTTTGTATGCACATGGGTGCACGATTTAGATATTTGTATTTGGGCATTGTATTGGGTATGCCTGACTTCTTGGGCGCTCACCCATTAGCTTTATTTCTATTTGGCACAAAAGCAAACTCAAAAGCCAAAAGCGTGCTATTTTGTAATTTGGGCTATTATTTGAGCTTGAAGATGATTAATACATAAAATACATGCTTTGTGGAGCACTCACACAAGGCATGGGGGGAGATTGCACCCAATTGGTCTCTTGTTCATGTCGTACATGCTTTCTACATTGATTTGTGTGCCAAAAGTAGAGTTCTTTTATTCTTGGGGACCTTCTGACTCTCACTACGCACGCTTACGGCATCCGATCTATGCACCAGTGGTATCACAGCGAAGCTGAGATCGAGAGCTTCCAATCACTTACCATGTTGTGCAAAGGCGGAGCTCCTGGAATGATCGAGCTCTATAGTGAGTTTCATCGCGAACGGTTGATACGGGTGGATTCTTGGCAATCAAGAACCTCTGTCTGCAGCCTCTGATCGCGAAGGACCGGCCTGAGGAGGCAGAGGACCACTCCTACATCTCCCTCTCCAAGTCATTTTTTCCACAGCCAACAAAGCACAGAATTACAAAATTGCTCCCTGGAAGACTCTGTTCACATACGCAGACTTTGCTAAACCAGTTTCAGCACACGCAGAAGTTCATATGCAGCTTCTACGAAGACTACGAACACCACAACCGCAAAGGACAAAGACTTTTAAAGCCAAACAAAAATATATAAGCCTTGTATTCTCGACTTTGAGCTACGCTCATCCCGTTAATCAGATTTCGAGAGTGTGAGGACTTTTGGATTTTTACAGGATGACGGAACAAAATATGGATGATTTAATGGCTGAAGGTGATCTTCCCGAACCAACGATGGAACAAAAATTGGATTTAATTATGATGCAGCTTGATGAAGAACGAAGAGCCCAACAAGCTTTGCAAGTTCAATTGGCCAATTTTCAACGATCTACCACTGACAAAGATGGACCACAACTCGAAGATCTTATCCGACATGCCATCGATGCGGCGCTCGAAGCTCAATCCATCCGCAAAGAAACAAAGATAAGTAAAAGAAACTTCAAATTTCGTACTTTCAATGGAACTCGAGATGGAAAGACTGTACTTGTATTTATCAGTCAATTTGATGATTACTTTCATAAAGAGACATATGCTGAGAAAGACAAAATTAAATGTGTCACTAATCATTTAGTTGATCGAGCATCTCTATGGTGACTGTGGTTTGCAAGAGCATTGATTGTCCCACTACCTGGGAGAGTTTCAAAAAGAAGTTTTTGCATAATTTCCTTCCTCCTCAATTCCATGAAAAAGCCATAAAGCAATGGGATCTTCTATAGCAAAGAGATCATGAACCTATTTCCCAATACATGAATGTTTTTGGAATGCCTTACTGCAACTACGTATGCTTGAAGATGTACCTGAAGCGACTCACAAACACAAGTTTATGTCTGGCTTACTTGGACATTACTATGCTGAAGTTAATATGTTCAAGCCTACAACTCTTGAAGATGCAATTGTCAAGATTGTGGGAGAGAAGGAAGGAGTCTCACTTGTAGCTTTCTTGCTTGCACAATGGGGGAATACACACAAGGATGGAGGCTGAAAACAGTTTTCCTCTTCTTAGTTGTGTAAGCCAAAAAGAACTCTAGTACATAGAAATAGAAGAACCCTATATATGGGTCTCAAACCAAACTCAACTAACTAAGGTGGCATACTAACGGAGCCATGAACTAAAGTAGATAAGGATAGCTATCATCTAGCTATTATTCATGGGCGGTGTACCAATCGCATCTGCAACTGACAAGTCGGTGACATAAATGCACAATGGTCACCCTAGCATATCACGAGTGGAGCTCGATATCTCAACACTCCCCCTCGAGCTCAATCCCAATTCCTGCACACCAAGCAGGTCTCTGAACTTGCGCAGCTTCTCTGTGCCCAATGCCTTCATAAATATGTCAGCTACCTGATCCTCTGTGCTAACATAAACTAGATCAATAAGACCTAGTAAAACCCTCTCCCGCACATAGTAATAATGCACCTCAATGTGCTTTGTTCTAGCATGATAGACTGGGTTATTTGCCAAGTGTATACTACTCATGTTGTCATAATAAATGACAACTGGTCCATCTGTAGGCTGATGCATATCATAAAGTAGCTTATACAACCAAGCTACCTCACATGCAGCCATTGCTGCGACCCTGTACTCAGCCTCTGTGCTCGACAAGGCAATTGTAGGCTATTTCTTGCTGCTCCAAGTGACTGCAGCACTCCCAAAAGAGAACACATATCCACTGGTAGATCGTCTATCAAAAATACTACCAGCCCAATCAGCATCAGTGTATCCATGCAACTGTATCTGAACCCCAGTCTCATAAAATAGTCCATACTGCAATGTGGACTTCACGTACCTGAGTATGCGTCTAGCCACATCCAAATGTGGTTTCCTTGGAGCCTGCATAAACTGACTTACCAATCCAAGAGCATAGCTCAAATCTGGCCTAGTAATAGTCATATAAATCAAACTTCCTACTATGCGTCTGTACATAGTAGGGTCTTCCAGAAGCTCACCTACATCTGCACTCAGCTTCACATTCTGCTCCAAAGGAACTGAAATAGGCTTATTGCCTGTCATCCCATATTTGGACAGCATGTCCAATCCATACTCCCTCTGCAAGAGCCATATCCCACTTGGTGATCTAATCATCTCAATGCCCAAGAAATAACGCAGCTCTCCCAAATCCTTCATCTCAAACTTCTACTTCAATAGCATTTTCACATGAAGGATATCTTCATCACTGTCACCTGTCATAATCAAATCATCAACATAAATGACAAGTAGCGTAATACCTTTCTCTGTTTTTCTCACATAAAGTGAGAAATCTGCCTTGGAAATCTGAAAGCCAATAGTGACAAGATACTGTCCTATCTTGTCAGACCATGCTCTAGGTGCTTGCTTCAAGCCATGCAATGCTTTCTTCAACCTGCAAACCAACTCAGGATGAACAGCATGCACATAACCTGGTGGCTGCTCCATATATACCTCTTCTTGCAAATCACCATGCAAGAAGGCATTCTTTACATCCATCTGATGTAAAGACCATTCCTTTGATGTAGCCATAGCAATGACTGCTCTTACGGTTGCCATCCTTGCAACCAGACTGAATGTTTCTTCATAATCAATGCCATATGTTTGTGCATACCCCTTGACTACTAATCTTGCCTTGTATCTGTTCACAGAACCATCTACATTGTGCTTCACCTTATAAACCCACTTACAGCCAATTGCATTCTTACCTTTAGGCAAAGGTACCAATTCCCATGTAGCATTTGCTTCCAAGGTATCCATTTCTTCATCCATGGCTTTCTCCCATTTTTCTTTTCCCATGGCTTGCTCAAAAGAAGTGGGTTCTGGTTCCTGTATCACTTTGACCATATAGGCATAGTGAATGGCTGTAAATCCATCATATTTTAGCCTATCCACAGGATACCTAGCTCTGGTAGACCTGCGCAAAGTAGGTTCACTCCCAGGTGCTCTCAAAACATCCCTGGTCTTCCTTACTCTAGGTGTAACAATAACAGGAATACCCAACACATCATCAATGCTCTGTTCTGAGCCATTGGATTCACCATCCACATACGAGTGACCTACATTCACATCAAACATGGGCTGATCTACCTTCTCTTTTCCTTTTCGTGATACATGTATACCACTATCTGCATTGCTTTGAGAAGATTCCCTGATCTCAATCTGCCTGTCCGTGGCGAAGAATGTGAACCACTGCTAGAGGACGCTCCATGTCCACTAATATCATGTGACTGCTGCTGTGAATTCTGTGCAGCATTACCATTTTGTGTATCTACATTATCAATCACATTTACTGGTTTATACCAGCTACTCATCTCATCAAAAACAACATCTCTGCTCACTATAAACTTACGAGTAGAAGGGTTATAGCATCTATACCCTTTTTACTGCAGAGAATAACCAATAAAGATGAACTTTTCAGCTTGTGGATCCAACTTGGATCTCAACTCATCTGGCACATGAACATAGGCAAAGCAACCAAAAATTTTCAAATGAGAAATATCTGGTTTTCTACCAGTATACCTCTCCTCTGGATTCATCCCATGTATTGCTGCAGTGGGAGTCCTATTCATTATGTAGACTACTGTAGCAACTGCTTCAGCCCAGTAAAAATCTGGCAAGTCTTTTTCATTGAGCATGGCACGAGATACCTCTCCAATATGCTTGTTTTTCCTTTCTACAATTCCATTTTGCTGTGAGGTATGACTGCATGAATATTGCTGCTTTATGCCATGCTCCTGCCGGAACCTTGCAAACTCATTTGAGAGGTACTCTCCCCCTCCATCTGACCTTAGGCATTTTATTTGCAGGCCTGTTTCTTTTTCAACCATAACTTTAAGAGTTTTGAAATGCCCAAAAACTTCACTTTTCTTTTTCATAAAATACACCCAAACTTTTCTGCTATAGTCATCAATAAAAGTGACAAAGTAATGACAGCCTCCAAGAGATGCAGCTTTAGTAGTCCACACATCAGAGTGGATTAATTCCAATGGCTTCTTACTCTCTTGAACATGTCTAGGAAATGGTTTCCTTGCCTATTTTCCAAACTGACAGGCTTCACATACCTTATGCATTTCTGCAACCTTGAACTTAGGCAATCCTGCAACAATATTTTGGGCCTGCATTGATTTAAGTCGCTGTACATTAACATGACCAATGCGTTTATGCCAGATATCAATATCTGCAACTACACCGGTTCCATGTGCAAACATTGCTGCACTCAATTCAGGCATGTCTGCATCCAATGTAAACATTCTGTCCTTCTTCTTTCCTTTTGCTATCAAGTGACCTTTATTTTTCATATCCTCAACAAAGTATCCATGAGGACTAAATCTGACCTGCAAGCCCTGCTCAACCATTTGACCAACAAAAACCAGATTCTTGGTGATATTCGGGACATGAAATACATCTGACAGGTATTTATTTTTCCCATCCTGCATAGACAAAGAAATTTTTCCAATCTGCACAATAGGATGTGCAGTATCATCACCAATCTCCACAAATCCTGGTTTTTCCATTTTTCTTGCATCCTGCATCCATTCTGTATGACCTGTCATGTGGTTTGATGCACCTGAGTCAACATACCATACTTCGTTGCTTTCTTCTGCACTTGTCACAGAATTGTTCATGTTCTACACCATAAACAAATGCTCATTTCTGTCATCACCCTGTCTACTAAAAGATGCATAATTTCCTTGTTGCAATTTTCCATTCATGATGTCATTCTGCTTTTTATAGTAGTCTTTAGCCATATGACCCATTTTACCACAGTAGTAGCATTCAACATTGATGTTTGCATTTTGGCCTCTTTGCCATCCACCACGACCTCTTTGGCTCCCCCTGCCTCTAGAGTTACCACGTCCTCCTCCATAGGACTGGTTTTCTTGAGTCTGCTGCATTTTCTGATTTCTATCACGGCCTCCAGATTGGCCTCCTCTACCTCTGCCTCTACCTCTTCCAGCATTTGAGTAGAAGACAGTTTCTTTTGAAGTTCCTCCTGAAGAAGATGCACCACCATTTCTCTGCTCCTTAGAAATTAGAAGAGCAATCAACTCCTCAAAATCAAGAAATCTTTCACGAACTGAAATGGATGTCCGAAACTGTGCATAATCCTTTCCAAGACCATTCAAGGTCACAGAAACTAAATCATCATCTTCCACTGGCGACCCAATGGAAGCAAGTGCATATGCAATCTTCTTCACCTTCATGTGGTAGTCATTGATGCTCATACTTTCTCTTTGCACATTATGCAACTCTTGCTTGAGCTGCATTTTCCTGGCTTGCGTATTTGTGCTATACATTTTTGACAAAGTATCCCATGCCTCCTTTGGCGTACTTGCATCCTGAATATGCACAATCATAGAGTCTGAAATACTGATAGATAGCCAATACATAACTTTCCTGGCTCTCTCATGCCATGCTTTAAATGCCTGCATTTGCTGTTGATTGGGAACATCAGGAAGAACTGGTTCTTCTTTATTTCCTGCAACAAATTTCCAATATCCTTTTCCCATAAGGAAATTTGTCATTCTAAACTTCCATGCTTGGAAGTTGTTATTGTCAAGCTTTTCAGTTACAATTTGTGAAAGAGAATCAGACGCCATTACAGAATACTGCAAAAAAATATGTCACTGCAAAAAACACAGCTTCATCCTCACAAGGGCAAATCTGCAAAACTGGCGAAAGTGGTATTTGACCACATAGTCACTTCCTAGTGACGATTTTGCATAAACAGGAAACAATGATGATTCTGTAACTCCCAATGTCTCTGCACACAAGCATACGATGCAATCTCTATGGTAACTTTTCACCGACCTGTAGAACAGTGGTCGCACACCATAAAACAAGGCCTTTTCCTAAGTGCGTGCAAACAACTTCCGCCTCCAAAACAGGCCCCGAAATGGACTCAAATCAAAAAAACGGAGCGACTGAGGGCTACACCACGAAGGGCGTCTCAATCTAAGACAATGCACTCATGCACTTTCTGGCTGTGCTATCTGCAGAGACTTGCTCCCAAAACAGAAAAATGAAAGCAACACTAGTCCTCTTACCAGAACACCGCGAACTTGGCTTGCTTTCTTGAGCTCCTTACCATGAACAAGGCTCTGATACCATGTCAAGTTTGTGGGAGAGAAGGAAGTAGTCTCACTTATAGCTTTCTTGCTTGCACAATGGGGGAATACACACAAGGGTGGAGGCTGAAAACAGTTTTCCTCTTCTTAGTTGTGTAAGCCAAAAAGAACTCTAGTACATAGAAATAGAAGAACCCTATATATGGGTCTCAAACCAAACTTAACTAACTAAGGTGGCATACTAACTGAGCCACGAACTAAAGTAGATAAGGATAGCTGTCATCTAGCTATTATTCATGGGCGGTGTACCAACCGCATCTGCAAACTGACAAGTCGTGACATAAATGCACAACGGTCACCCTGGCATATCACGAGTGGAGCTCGATATCTCAACAGCAATTTCTTTGGCTCATGACACTGAAGACAAGATTCAAGGAAGAGACAAGCATCCACAACAATTTCAAGCTAATGGTAACTATGGTTCCAAGCAATTCAATTCAAATTTTAGAAGATTCAATCAAAGTCATTTTCTTCCATCATCATTCCGTAAGTCTTGGACACGACCACCTGCTTTGCCATCAAATACCAATCAATACCCTAAGCCATCCTCACAGCCAAATCCTAATATTCCTAGACTTCCTGCCATGGCCAATAATGTATCTAAAGCCAAACCTATAGTTTGTTACAAATGCCATCAACCTGGACATCTAGTAGCCAATTGCCAATCGAAGAAACCACCTATCCATATCAATTATCTTGGAGCAATGGAAGATCAAGAACGTGAGGAAATGCCTGACTTTACGGAAGATGAAGATGATGACATTGCTACTCCTTCGGATACTTTGCTAGGTATGACAACTCCACATTCTTTGTTGACAATGAAATGTCTAGTTCATGGTAAAGAAAAGATTATTTTGCATGATGATGGTAGCACACATGATTTTATTTCTGCAAAGTTAGTGAAAGAATTGAATTTACAAACTGTTTCTACACATTATCGCATTAAAGCATCATTCCTAGGCATAAGATATAATGGAACACAAGAGATGCATAACTTAGAAATTAAAATTGGTGAATACACTGAACGAAGGAATTTTCTAGTTGTACCTTTGCAGTTTAGTGATATTATCCTAGGTATGCCTTGGCATCATCAGTATAACCCTGACATAGATTATTCCACGCATTCAATTAAAATTTATTTTCAAAGAAAACCAATTACATTGTATGGTATGCACGCTTCTAATAATTTTCCATTGCTTACTCATACTCAAGCTAAACATGCATTACGTAAAAGTAGTAAATCTTATTTAATTTGGGTGAATGAACTTCAAGCTAAAGAAAAACATATGCATCCTAGGCATAAAAAATTTCTTGCTCAATTTAAAGATTGTTTTACTGATGATTTACCACCTAGACTACCACCTTCACGTCCTGAAGATCACAAAATAGATTTAATTCCTGGTATACAACCACCATGTAAAGCACCATATAGGCATAACCAAATTGAACAGAAAGAAATTCAAAATCAAATAGAAGAATTGCTAAACAAAGGATTAATTAGACCTCGTAGTTCTCCATTTGGCGCACCTATTTTATTAGTAAAGAATAATAATAATACTTATCGTATGTGCATTGATTATCATGCCCTAAATAAAATTATAGTTAAGAATAGATATCCAATTCCTAGGGTAGATGATCTTATGGATAAACTACAAGGTTCTGCCATATTCAGTAAGATAGATCTTAAATCTGGTTATCATCAAGTGAGATTGGATAAATCTGATATATTCAAAACTGCATTTAGAACACAATTTGGACATTATGAATTTCTAGTGATGCCTTTTGGATTAACTAATGCACCTGCTACATTTAGTCGCATGATGAATCGCATATTTTTGAAATATCAGCATTGTGTTATAGTATTCTTTGATGATATACTGGTATTTAGTAAAAATGAGAATGAGCATTATGAACATCTGTCTTTAGTTTTCAAGTTGTTAAAAGATAATCAATTGTATGCTAATTCAGAAAAGAGTGAATTCTTTCAAACAAAAATTGAATATCTAGGTCACATTGTTTCATCAGAAGGTATTAAGGTTGACCCTAAAAAGATAGAAGCAATTTTGAATTGGCCCATACCCAAAAATGTGCATGAGTTACGTTCTTTTCTAGGTCTTGCTAGTTTTTACAGAAAGTTTGTGCGAAATTTTTCATTACTTGCATTGTTGCCTTTGACTAAACTTTTAAAGAAGGGTATTGTGTATAACTGGACCGATAATCAACAAAAATCTTTTGATTTATTGAAACATGCATTAACACATGCTCCTGTATTACAACTGCTTGATTTCAATAGACCATTCTTTTTAGTAGTTACTGATACTAGTGGATCTGGAATAGGAGCTATCCTTATGCAAGATAATCATCCCATAGCCTACTCTATCTTTAAACTGAAACCATCCGAACTTAAATATTCCACTTATGATAAAGAATTACTAGCTGTAGTACAAGCCTTATATCAATGGAAACATTACTTAATGGGTTCTGAGTTTATGATTAAGATTGGCCAACAAAGTATTAGACATCTCCTTAGTCAACCCCAAATATCTGACAGACATTTTAAATGGGTAGCTTTCATTCAGAGTTTTCAACCCCTTATACAATATCAACCAGGAAAAGAGAATGTAGTAGCCGACGCTTTAAGTAGAAGACCAACAATTCATTATATTTCTGTGATATCATTTGATTCTCTTATCCCTATGAAAGATACTTATCATCAGGATCTAATTTTTCAATCTCATTGGAATAAATTAGTTGCAAATAATTGGATTCCTATTGATTCACTGTCTTACAATAATGGATTCATGTTTTATGAAAAGAGATTATGTGTTACAGTTCCATTTAGATCTTTTGTTTTGAATGAGATTCATTGTCCTCCATACCAAGGTCATAGAGGTATTATATCTACTTTCCGTACATTGACTGAAGATTTTTATTGGCCACATATGGATACTGATGTATCTAACTTTGTTTTTGAATGTTTAGTTTGTCAAAGAGTTAAAAGACACCATGGTAAACAGTTTGGTTTACTAATGCCTTTATCTATTCCATCATGACCATGGGAACAGAAGGCCTAGGTGATGTCCACCATTGAGACATCCTCAAAAGTATCATGGAAGAGAAATATTGTAGTTTTCACTATTTTAAATAGCTCTATGGGACCAAAATAATCAAAATGGACACTATGGAGTGGTTCTTATGCCTTGTGTAGAGACATCTTCATATGGCTCATGATTGATCTAAAGCAAGCTTCATTCCTTCATTTATAGGCTTCCAAAACAAGCTTATACTATCTCATGCTATTGAGAGGGATCATATACCTTTAATGGGCTATACCTTTGGACACAAAACAACGTAAGGTGAAGATGACATACCACTTTCAAAAAAATTCATGGGAGGAGAAGCACATCAAGACGAGTTTTCTTGAAGTTCAAAGTACTATCACACATCAAGTTCTTGGTGTTGTGTAGGAATCCTCTTAGCACGGGAGTATTCACAATGGTGAAGGTATGCTTTGAGTAAGAAGGAGCTTCAAAAAGTACTATTAACCCCCATAATGACATAAGGTGTAAAGAAGGCTTAAGAAGGAGCATAAGAAGGTAGCCCGATGGAAAAAGAAGACCAAGAAGTGTGGGAAAGATTTTAAAATCAAGAATAAAGTGCACAAGAGCTAAAGTGTATTTTAGCCCTTTGTAAAAGAGTGCCAGGCTCCCTCCTATGCAAGTTGTAAATTAAAAGGTACATGTAAAGGAGCCATGATAATAGTAAAGAATAGGAAAAAGAGTGGAAAAGAGGGTTGGGTGCCCAAGGAGAGAAGGGCATGTATAAAAGCCAAAAAGTTCAGTAGACACCTTAAGCTGAAATTGTCTATATGATGAGATCTGAGAGCTCCACTGAGGATAGGTACAATCTGGCTATGGTGGCCAAGAAGAAGTGTGTGAAAATAAAGTAGGAGATGAACTCAACCAGTTGTCCTGAGCTGGAGTTGAGCTATGATAAGCTGGAGAAGTAGGAGAAAGGGCTAAACTGAGCTCACCATGGCTCTGATACCATGTTAACAAACATGGATCTTGAACTCAGTTTAGCTACGGAGGCTTGAACTCGTAAGCAAGAGACATGAAGAAGACTGATGATTAGATACAAACTTTTACTCAAGTGAATTAGGTTCCAAGATAGATTAGCTTGGACTCATAAACACAATCTTGAGTGGATAGAGTTACAGACTCTAAGTACAAAGTACAATAGCATTCATAAAAAAGTGAACTAAGTACATGCTTTTATAGCTTTTCAACTTCTCCACTGTCCTCACTGTGCATATGGGATTCAGGATAGCTATTCTTGAAGCATACATCATTTGTCTATTTCTCAACATTTTGAAGTATGCGCCACAAATGGATATGGGCACAACATGTATCGAAGTTTTGTGCCGGACCAAACCCACCTGTAAACACCTACCTCGAATCAATGCACCCAACAGACCTTCAGGACGCACTCATTCGAGCTGTGCCCATAATTCAGGAGGTGCAGACTAGGCCAAGAAATAATAAGAATTGATCTTATAATGATCAGAACAAAGGAGTATATAGGTCCCAGGCAAAGAGAGTTCAAGGTCAAAACCAAGGACAAAGGAAGAACGCAAGGACCAACAATGTCAATAACTTTGTTCCTACCCAAGGTAATGGCCGCAATCTCCGTTGCTTCCATTGGAACGAGCCCAGTCATTTCAAAAGGCAATGTCCCAAACTTGGCGGAGGACAATGTCAAGGACCATTCCAAGGAACCGCCCGTGGCCAAGGAGCCACCAACCAGGGCAGAGGAAGAACCGCCTATATTGCCAACAAGGAGATATGCAAAGAAGAAGACCCGACCATGGAAGCAGACTTTGAGAGGGCAACATTCCATGCCACCCTTCACAAGAAAGGCCCGAATCGCCAGTTTCTGGTGATTCAGACACCATCGGATTATCAAGGTAAAGGCTTCAAAACCTTGATTGATTGTGGTAGTATGGATTCCTTTATTTCACCAGCTTGTGCAAGAAGATTAGGAATAGCCACAATAGAAGCACCTACCTTGCTTGTGGAATTAGCAAATGGTCGTGAGGTCACTTGTACCAGGCAAACTGCTAAGGTGGAATTCTTTTTGGGAGGAAATTAGACTTTGGTCAGATTCAGGGTCATGAACCTAGGTATTCATGAGTGTTTGCTCGGAATGGATTGGCTTAAACCTAATGGCACCCACATTCATTGTGGAAAGGCCAAGTTTCCTTTCGAAACTTTGAAGGGGAATTGGTCACAACTCAAGGAGAGTCTGGAAAGCCGAAAATTCAATTGGCCAAAGCATCTTAAATTATAAAGGGAGTTAGAAAGGGGCTACCTGTCTACTTGATTAAGCTTAATAAGCTAGATCAGAATCAGAAGTCTAGTGAAGAACCTTCATGGCTAAAGGAGTACGCAGACGTATTCCTTGAAGAGTTGACAGAACTACCGCCTCAAAGGGAAGTTGATCATGAAATTGGGAGCTGTTCCAATTGTAAAGAGGTCTTATAGAATGTCCATCCCGGAAGCAATTGAGCTGAAGGAGCAACTCAAGCAACTGTTAGATCAGGGCTACATCCGTCCTAGCAGTTCACCATGGGGAGCTCCAGTACTCTTCCAGAAAAAGAAAGATGAAACGCTTCGGCTATATATTGATTACAAAGGGTTGAATCAATCAACCATTAAGAACAAGTATCCTATTCCAAGAATAGATGAACTTCTTGACCATCTTCAAGGTGCGAAGATCTTCTCCAAGATTGATCTCAGGTCTGGATACTATCAGATAAGGATCAAGGAAGAAGATATCCCAAAGATGGCATTCAACACAAGATATGGACACGTTGAGTTCCTAGTCATGTCGTTCGGGGCTGACAAATGCACTTGCCACCTTCAATAGGTTAATGTAGGATATCTTTAGGCCATATCTTGATGACTTTGTACTCGTCTTCTTCGACGATACCCTAGTCTACTCCAAATAGGAAGAAGATCATGAACCCCAACTTTGGATTGTCCTTGAGACAATAAGGGCACACAAGCTTTATGCCAAGATGAAGAAGTGTGCATTCTTCAAACGTCAGATTGAATAATTGGGATTCATCGTGTCAGCAGAAGGCATCTCAGTGGATCCAACCAAAGTCAGAGATGTTCTGGAATGGCCAATACCAACAACTATCAATGAAAAACACAGTTTTCTTGGTTTGACAGGATGGTACAGGGTCTTTATCAAAAACTATGCTTTGATTGCAGCGCCCCACAGATCTACTGAAGAAGCAAACATTGATTGCATGGTCAACTGCCAAACAATCTAGCTTTGATAGGCTAAATAAAATTTTAGTATCAGCATCTATCTTGAAACTTCCAGACCTTAGGAAGGAGTTCGAAGTAGTAACGGATGCTAGCACACTTGCCTTAGTATGTGTGCTTATGCAAGGAGGACATCCTATAACATACTCTTCAAGGAAGTTAAAGGGCCATGAGAAGAATTATGCTACCCACAATCTGGAGTTGTTAGCTGTCATCCATGCTCTCAAGCTTTGGAGACACTATTTGCTGGGTAACAAGTTTACCCTAGTGACGGATCGTAAAAGTCTCAAGTGGATCTTTACTCAGAACGAGCTCAACATGAGGCAACGTCGATGGATTGAAGTGCTGTAGGAGTATGACTTTGAAATCAAATACCGGCCTGGAAAGGAGAATGTAGTTGCCGATGCGCTCAGTCGCAAGGCATTCCTTAGTTCTCTAATCTTGCAAGATCCATCAACAACTAGATCTCTAGCCACCAAGGCCAACCAACCCAATACTTGAGCTAGCTAGAGAAGAAGCATGCCATGATCCAACCTATCAGAAGATGCTAAGGGAGATCCCTATCAAGGATCAAGAACCGAAGCTACAAGCTAAGTATCAAGAATTCTCTATCAATAGTGGACTTGTCTACTATAGAACGAGATTATGTATACCAGCAAGCCAGTCACTTAAGCAAAAGATACTTTGGGAAGCTCATGATTCCCCTTTCTCAAGACATCATGGCTATGCCAAGACCCTCAATGCAGTCAGGAAGAGCTACTATTGGGAGAGGCTTAAAGGTGATGTTCTCAAATATGTCAATGAGTGTTTGTCTTATCAACGTGTTAAGGCCGAACATGTCAAAATGCCAGGAAAGTTGCAACTACTTGACATTCCCCAAATGAAATGGGAATTCATTAGTATGGACTTTGTTGTTGGCCTACCCCAAGTCCAGGGAGAATACAACTCCATCATGGTTATGATGCACACCTTATTCTTGTTAAGACAAACTATAAAGCCTCAGACATTGCAAGGTTGTTCATCAAGGAGATATTCAAACTGCATGGGTTGCCCAGAAGAATCATTAATGATCGTGATTCTCTCTTCACATCACACTTCTGGAGAGCTATCTTCGAAGCCATTAGGACTCAACTCTGTTTTAGTACATCTTACCATCCCCAAACCAATGGTCAAATGGAGCGAGTCAACCAAGTCATCGAGGATATGTTAAGGGCACACTGCTGCTGTGAACCAAAAAGGTGGATTCAATACTTGCCACTGGTTGAGTTTTCCTACAATGCTTCTTACCGACAAAGCATTCAGATGACCCCTTTTCAATCATTGTATGGGCATGACTGCCGAAGTCCTTTAAACTTCTCAGATCCAACCTTGAGGGTTGAATCTTGAAGGCAGATGCTGGAAGATATGGATGACCAAATGAAGTTAATAAGACAGGACATCCAAGCCGCCAAGGATAGACAGAAGGCATACGCGGATTTGAAACGTCAAGATAGAACCTTCGCTGAAGGAGATATGGTCTTCATTCGCGTACGCCCAAAGAAGAGTTCCCTATCCTTAGGTGAATGCAAAAAGCTAAGTCCAAGGTATTGTGGATGCTACAAGATCCTCAAGTGTCTAGGACCCAATGCTTATAGACTGCAACTCCCTGAGAACCTAAAGGTTCATAATGTATTCCACATCAGTCTACTAAAGAAGTATGTACCTAATCCTAGCCATATACTTGATGATCAACAAGTTGTAATGCCTAGCCAAGGAGTCCTTGAGCTACAGCCTGATAGGATCTTAGATGTTAGGGAGAGACAATTAAGATACAGAACCTTGAGAGAACGTCTCGTCTAGTGGAAAGATTATCCCGAGGAGGATGCCACTTGGATGGATGAAAGTACTCTCAACCAACAATATCCTCGGTTCTTCTTGAGATGAGGACATCTCGATTCCTCCAAGGGGGAGAGAATGTAATATTTCCGCTCAAAATATTAAGGAGCTTTGATCACCGCACGCCCGCACAAAAACCTATGCAAGGTTATCTCCCACATCATAATTATTGGCAGCTTAATTCGTACCCCGCACGTGCAAAAATGAGCCCTCCACATTGTGCAATTGAGTCCGGGGTTTAAGACTGCAAAGCTGCAGGAGAACACCCTTTCTGAAGGGGAAATTGGATAAATTTTAGAAAAATGTTTTTTCTAATTATCCCTTCCCCCAGTCGATGCATGGCTAGAGGAGAGGGAGTAGGAGCAGAGCAAGTGAGGTGTGTGGGCAACTTGTAGAGGTGGAGTGCATGGGGAGACGGGAGAAGCATGAGGGCTCCACGTGTGTGGAGTCTCTCTCCCCCCCCTTAGCACTATAAAAACACCCCTTAGCAAAGGGAGAGCAATGAAGAAACGAGGCTGGGGTGCTGCACGATCGGGGAGAAGAAACAATAGGCTGCCGTGCTGCCTGGAGACGCCGCCGCCATGAGGACACCGCCCTCATATGCTACCAGCTGCCACCGATTGCAGCACTGCTACCGTTGGTCAACCTCCCACCACCATATCGCCATAATTACCCCGCCTCGTTAATCTTCCATTACCCCTCCCTCTTCCACATAAGCTTCTAACTCAGGAGCATAGAAGCTTCCTTGGAAGCTTCCACAAGGGGCTTCCTTAAGCCCTGCTTTTACGTGCCCTCTCCGGTTTTAAAACCCGGGCTCGTAAAGCTCCAATTCCTATGCAAGGGAGAAGGTATCGACCTACATGTAGTCTCGGAGGGCGAGAATAAAGGCTGGAAGGAATCCATGGAGTCCATAATCACACTACAATGGCTCCTAAGAAGATGCAAGGTGCACCCGTGGGAGGTTCTTCCCCAAACATACAAGTGGACATTCCCATGAGTCCTCTGTTGAGATATCGAGCTCCACTCGTGATACGCCAGGGTGACCGTTGTGTATTTATGTCACCGACTTGTCAGTTGCAGACGTGGTTGGTACATCGCCCATGAATAATAGCTACATGATAGCTATCCTTATCTACTCTAGTTCGTGGCTCAGTTAGTATGCCACCTTAGTTAGTTGAGTTTGGTTTGAGACCCATATATAGGGTTCTTCTATTTCTTTGTACTTGAGTTCTTTTGGCTTACACAACTAAGAAGAGGAAAACTGTTTTCAGCCTCCACCCTTGTGTGTATTCCCCCATTGTGCAAGCAAGAAAGCTACAAGTGAGACTCCTTCCTTCTCTCCCACAATCTTGACATGGTATCAGAGCCTTGTTCGTGGTAAGGAGCTCAAGAAAGCAAGCCAAGCTCGTGGTGTTCTGGTAAGAGGAGCAGTGTTGCTTTCATTTTCTGTTTTGGGAGCAGATCTCTGCAGGTAGCACAGCCGGAAAGTGCAGGAGTGCATTGTCTCAGGTTGAGACGCCCTTCGCGGTGAAGCAAGAGGGCAGTATATGCTACGGGAGAGGGCTTTAGCCCTTGGCGACCTTGTTTTTTTTTATTTGAGGCCATTTCGGGGCCTGTTTTGGAGGCGGAAGTTTTCTGCACGCACTCAGGAAAAGGCCCAGTTTTATGCTGTGCAGCCACTGTTCTACAGGTCGGTGAAAAGTTACTGTAAAAATTGCATTGTATGCTTGTGCGCAGAGACATTGGGAGTTACAGAATCATCCCTGTTGCCTGTTGATACAAAATCATCACTAGGAAGTGACTGTGTGGTCAAATACCACTTTCACCAGTTTTGCAGATTTTCCCTTGTGAGGGTGAAGCTGTGGTTTTTGCAGTGACAGAATTTTTTGCAGTCTTCTGTAATGGCATCTGATTCTCTTTCACAGATTGTCACTGAAAAGCTTGACAAGAACAACTTCCAAGCATGGAAGTTTAGAATGACGAATTTCCTTATGGGAAAAGGATATTGGGAATTTGTTACAAGAAATGAAGAAGAACCAGTTCTTCCTGATGTTCCCAATCAACAGCAAATGCAGGCATTTAAAGCATGGCATGAGAGAGCCAGGAAAGTTATGTATTGGCTGTCTATCAGCATTTCAGACTCTATGATTGTGCATATTCAAGATGCAAGTACGCCAAAGGAGGCATGGGATACTTTGTCAAAAATGTATAGCACAAATACGCAAGCCAAGAAAATGCAGCTCAAGCAAGAGTTGCACAATGTGCAAAGAGAAAATATGAGCATCAACGACTACCACATGAAGGTGAAGAAGATTGCAGATGTACTTGCTTCCATTGGGTCACCAGTGGAAGATGATGATTTAGTTTCTGTGACCTTGAATGGTCTAGGAAAGGATTATGCACAGTTTCGGACATCCATTTCAGTTCGTGAAAGATTTCCTGATTTTGAGGAGCTGATTGCTCTTCTAATTTCTGAGGAGCAGAGAAATGGTGGTACATCCTCTTCAGGAGGAACTTCAAAAGAAGCTGTCTTCTACTCAAATGTTGGAAGAGGTAAAGGCAGAGGTAGAGGAGGCCGATTTGGAGGCCGTGGTAGAAATCAGAATATGCAGCAAACTCAAGAAAATGAGTCCTATGGAGGAGGACGTGGTAACTCAAGAGGCAGGGGGAGCCAAAGAGGTCGTGGTGGATGGCAAAGAGGCCAAAATGCAAACAGTAATGTTGAATGCTACTACTGTGGTAAAATGGGTCATATGGCTAAAGACTACTATAAAAAGCAGAATGACATCATGAATGGGAAATTGCAACAAGGGAATTATGCATCTTCTAGTAGACAGGGTGATGACAGAAATGAGCATTTGTTTATGGTGCAGCACATGAAAAACTCTGTGACAAGTGCAGAAGAAAGAAATGATGTATGGTATGTTGACTCAGGTGCATCAAACCACATGACAGGTCATGCAGAATGGATGGAGGATGCAAGGAAAATGGAAAAACCAGGATTTGTGGAGACTGGTGATGATACTGCACATCCTATTGTGCAGATTGGGAAAATTCCTTTGTCTATGCAGGATGGGAAAAAGAAATACCTGTCTGATGTATTTCATGTCCCAGATATCACTAAGAATCTGGTTTCTGTTGGTCAAATGGTTGAGCAGGGCTTGCAGGTCAGATTTAATCCTCATGGATGCTTTGTTGAGGATATGAAAAATAAAGGTCACTTGGTAGCAAAAGGAAAGAAGAAGGGCAGAATGTTTACGTTGGATGCAGACATGTCTGAATTGAGTGCAGCAATGTTTGCACATGGGACCAGTGTAGTTGCAGATATTGATATCTGGCATAAACACATTGGTCATGTTAATGTACAGCGACTTAAATCAATGCAGGCCCAACATATTGTTGCAGGTTTGCCTAAATTCAAGGTTGCAGAAATGCATAAGGTATGTGAAGCCTGTCATTTTGGAAAACAGGCAAGGAAACCATTTCCTAGACATGTTCAAGAGAGTGAGAAGCCATTGGAATTAATCCACTCTGATGTGTGGACTACTAAAGCTGCATCTCTTGGAGGTTGTCATTATTTTGTCACTTTTATTGATGACTATAGCAGAAAAGTTTGGGTGTATTTTATGAAAAAGAAAAGTGAAGTTTTTGGGCATTTCAAAACCCTTAAAGCTATGGTTGAAAAAGAAACAGGCCTGTAAATAAAATGCCTAAGGTCAAATGGAGGGGGAAAGTACCTCTCAAGTTTGCAAGGTTCCTACAGGAGCATAGCATAAAGCAACAATATTCATGCAGTCATACCCCACAACAAAATGGAATTGTAGAAAGGAAAAACAGGCACATTGGAGAGGTATCTCGTGCCATGCTCAATGAAAAAGACTTGCCAGATTTTTATTGGGCTGAAGCAGTTGCTACAGTAGTCTACATAATGAACAGGACTCCCACTGCAGCAATACATGGAATGACTCCAGAGGAGAGGTATTACTGGTAGGAAACTAGATATTTCTCATTTGAAAATTTTTGGTTGCATTGCCTATGTACATGTGCCAGATGAGTTGAGATCCAAGTTGGATCCAAAAGCTGAGAAGTGCATCTTTATTGGTTACTCTCTGCAGCAAAAAGGGTATAGATACTATAACCCTTGTACTCGTAAGTTTACAGTGAGCAAAGATGTTGTTTTTGATGAGATGAGTAGCTGGTATAAACCAGTAAATGTGATTGATGATGTAGATGCACAAAATGGTAATGCTGCACAGAATTCATAGCAGCAGTCACAAAATATTAGGGGACCTGGAGTGTCCTCTAGCAGTGGTTCACATTCTTCGCCATGGACAGGCAGATTGAGATCAGGAGAATCTTTTCAAAGCAATGCAGATAGTGGTATGCAGGTATCACGAAAAGGAAAAGTGAAGGTTGATCAGCCCATGTTTGATGTGAATGCAGGTCACTCTTATGTGGATGGTGAATCCAGTGGCTCAGAACAGAGTATTGATGATGAGTTGGGTATTCCTTCTATTGTTACACCTGGAGTAAGGAAGACCAGGGATGTTTTGAGAGCAGCTAGGAGTGAACCTATTTTGCGCAGGTCTACAAGAGCTAGGTATCCTGTGGATAGGCTGAAATATGATGGATTTATAGCCATTCACTATGCATATATGGTCAAAGTGATACGGGAACCAAAACCCACTTCTTTTGAACAAGCCATGGGAAAAGAAAAATGGGAGAAAGCCATGGATGAAGAAATGGATGCCTTGGAAGCAAATGCTACATGGGAGTTAGTACCTTTGCCTAAAGGTAAGAATGCAATTGGCTGTAAGTGGGTTTATAAGGTGAAGCACAATGCAGATGGTTCTGTGAACAGATACAAGGCAAGATTAGTAGTCAAGGGGTATGCACAAACATATGGCATTGACTATGAAGAAACATTCAGTCCGGTTGCAAGGATGGCAACCATAAGAGCAGTCATTGCTATGGCTGCATCAAAGGGATGGTCTTTACATCAGATGGATGTAAAGAATGCCTTCTTGCATGGTGATTTGCAAGAAGAGGTCTATATGGAGCAGCCACCAGGTTATGTGCATGTTGTTTATCCTGAGTTTGTTTGCAGGTTGAAGAAAGCCTTGTATGGCTTGAAGCAAGCACCTAGAGCATGGTCTGACAAGATAGGACAGTATCTTGTCACTATTGGCTTTCAGATTTCCAAGGCAGATTTCTCACTTTATGTGAGAAAAACAGAGAAAGGTATTATGCTACTTGTCATTTATGTTGATGATTTGATTATGACAGGTGACAGTGATGAAGATATCCTTCATGTGAAAATGCTATTGAAGCAGAAGTTTGAGATGAAGGATTTGGGAGAGCTGCGTTATTTCTTGGGCATTGAGGTGATTAGATCACCAAGTGGGATACAGCTCTTGCAGAGGCAGTATGGATTGGACATGCTGCCCAAATATGGGATGACAGGCTGTAAACCTATTTTAGTTCCTTTGGAGCAGAATGTGAAGTTGAGCACGGATGCAGGTGAGCTTCTAGAAGACCCTACTATGTACGGACGCATAGTAGGAAGCTTGATTTATATGACTATTACCGGGCCAGATTTGAGCTATGTTGTTGGATTGGTAAGTCAGTTTATGCAAGCTCTAAGGAAACCACATTTGGATGCGGCTAGATGCATACTCAGGTATGTGAAGTCCACATTGCAGTATGGACTATTTTATGAGACTGGGGTTCAGATACAGTTGCATGGATACACTGATGCTGATTGGGTTGGTAGTATTTTTGATAGACGATCTACCAGTGGATATGTGTTCTCTTTTGGGAGTGCTGCAATCACTTGGAGCAGCAAGAAACAGCCTACAGTTGCCTTGTCGAGCACAAAGGCTGAGTACAGGGGTGCAGCAATGGCTGCATGTGAGGTAGCTTGGTTGCATAAGCTACTTTATGATATGCATCAGTCTACAGATGGGCCAGTTGTCATTTATTGTGACAACATGAGCAGTATACACTTGGCAAATAACCCAATCTATCATGCTAGAACAAAGCACATTGAGGTGCATTATCACTATGTGCGGGAGAGGGTTTTACTAGGTCTTATTGATCTAGTTTATGTCAGCACAGAGGATCAGGTAGCTGACATATTCACGAAGGCATTGGGCGTAGAGAAGCTGCGCAAGTTCACAGACCTTCTTGGTGTGCAAGAATTGGGATTGAGCTCGAGGGGGAGTGTTGAGATATCGAGCTCCACTCGTGATACGCCAGGGTGACCGTTGTGTATTTATGTCACCGACTTGTCAGTTGTGCAGACGCGGTTGGTACACCGCCCATGAATAATAGCTACATGATAGCTATCCTTATCTACTCTAGTTCGTGGCTCAGTTAGTATGCCACCTTAGTTAGTTGAGTTTGGTTTGAGACCCATATATAGGGTTCTTCTATTTCTTTGTACTTGAGTTCTTTTGGCTTACACAACTAAGAAGAGGAAAATTGTTTTCAGCCTCCACCCTTGTGTGTATTCCCCCATTGTGCAAGCAAGAAAGCTACAAGTGAGACTCCTTCCTTCTGTCCCACAATCTTGACACCCTCAAGCCCAGGTTTTACATTTTTAATTCCACGTAAAAGAAATGCATTAAGCACGATAACTTTCATGGAAAGGAAGTACTTATGCACGTTTCTAATTCACCTAACCTAGTTAAAATGCATTTGGGAAAAATTTCCTAATTGAACGATTTACTAAAAATTAATGCATGACATGCAATTGGGTTATTTGCATTTCCAATGTTATGAATGTAAACTACCTATCCATTTTACGAGCCTAATAGCATGTTACCTTGTCGTGCATTTCAAAGTGACAAGCCTAAATGCATATTGCCTAGGGTTAAAAGATGAAGTTGTTAAGTGCATCCTTGTTTGGCTGTGAAAGAACAAGCGTATCTTGCTTTTAGTCAATAACTTCCTTGTTATGACTCGCATGGAAAGAATTGTCAACATCCGTTGCTTAGCATGGAAATGGGACCATAGACTTGCACGTTGCATGGGAAGATGTTTGTCGAACGGATTAAAGGTTACATGTCACACGAACTTCATTAACAATGTTTTATCTAGAAAAGGGTTGCATGTTACATATTCTTCATGTGTAAATTTCATTTCATCAAGTTGCATTTAAAAAAGATTGCATGGCTTATCAAAGCATAAAATTCTAAAGCTTAGACAAAAGGTTGTTGGCATAACTCCTTGATGTAAATCCTAGTAGGTCCTATGTATGTTATTCTCCAAATTATCAAGCATAATGACTTTAGCAAGAAAAGATAGGGTTATTGCAAACCTTTTGGTGTGTAGAAGTAATGAATCGCATGTTTACATGTATTGTGATGTCTTACAACTACTTACACCTTTAAAACAAGTTTAGCATCTCTAGGAAAGGATCGTCCTCGTCGCAAGACAAGTAGATCAAGTTAGCTAAATCACATGTACTATTATAACTCGCAGGGATTTCTATAAGTATAACTAGTTAGTACGTGGCCGACACGGAAAGACCTAGATCACAAACTGCGTAACATTCCATGGGAGTGCCGGGCGGAGCTTTCTAGACCCTCTTTCCGATGGGCTGCTAAGACGTTTCCTACAAATGAACAGATGGACACATTACAACAATATTTGCTCTTAGTAGAATTTTCCTACAATGAGTTATATCACCATAGTATTCAAATGACTCCATTTCAAGCATTTTATGGGCTAGATTATTTGATGCCACTGAATTTCTCTGATCCAACCCTAAAGATTGAGACTTCTAGGAAATGCTAGAAGACACGGATGATCAGGTCAAAACTATCAGACAAGACATCCAAGCTGCCCAAGACCACAAGAAAGCTTATGCTGATTTAGGGCAACAAGAGCATATTTTCCAAGAGGGAGACATGGTTGTCATCCATGTACACCCAAAGAAGAGCTCTCTGTCATTAGGAAAGTTCAAAAATTTGAGTCCAAGGTATTGTAGACCGTACAAGGTTCTCATTCTTGATCATGTGAAAGTCCACAATGTATTTCACGTTAGTCTTTTTAAAGCTTATGTGGCAAATCAAGATCATATTCTTGACCAAAAAATTGTAATGGCTAGTCAAGGAGCCCTTGAACTCGAGCCTAATAAGATTCTAGATGAAAAAGAGAAACCTCTAAGAAATAGAATCATTAGATAGTATCTTATTCAATGGAAACACTATCCTAAAAGGATGCCACCTGGATAGAAGAGACAACTCTAGAAAAACAGTTTCCCCAGTTCTTTTTGAGGTGAGAATATCTCGATTCCTCTAAGGAGGAGAGGATGTAATATTCCTGCCACACAGTGGTTCATATCAAGAAACGAATTTGGGCTTGAGGTGTTTTAAAAATTACTTGTCGAGCTATCACATAAGTGATCGCATGTAAATTTTTTTATATCGAGTCTCGTATTAAATCGATTCCGCAATCTGACACAAGAAGACACCTCAATGTTTCCAGCCAATAAAAAGAAAAGATGCCTTGTAAATAATATTACGACTGCTTGATCATTATTTTTCCCACATTATATTTGATTTAGCATTCTTGATTTCATTTAAAGCGTCAAAGATCACATTGACTTTGTAACCGCAAGAGAAATTGCAAAGGTAGACAAAGAACACACAAGAATAAGCATGATATTGAGTCAGAGAGTATGACATGACTTTATAAACTAGATAAGTCATGAAGTAACTTGGCCAAAAACCACCAGATAAAGTCATTTTGAAGAAAAAAGATGTTTTTGAAAAAAGAGGCCAAATTTCATGACATTTGTAACACCTAGAGGGAGAGAAATTGTCAAATAATCATCTACATGTCACCATCCAATATGTAAGCAATAAAAATGCATTTTTAATAAAGCTCACTTGGCTCTTGACAAGTAGTCAAAAGAATGAGTCTACTTCATGCTCCCCCTCATGTCTATAAATATACCCCCTCTCCTTCACAAAGGAAGCAAGAAGGAAGACCTCCTGATGATGGTGTAATATTTCTGTTGAAAATATTTCTAAACCTCGTGATACTCATGCAAGGGAATTCCGGCATTGTATAAACAAACGGTGCAATCTCTATTGGCTTAAACAAAGGAACTGAATATCCTCGTATGAACCTCCTCTTAGGAGGAGGTCAAGAGGATAAGGATATATTTTATGGAATTTTTTTTTCTTTAATTATCCCTTCTTCCTCCAGCCGAAGGCCATGCTCGAGGAGAGGGGTATAGCAAGGATGATTAAGCTCCTTGCTGGAGCTTGCGGAAGGTTAATGCCCATGCAACTAGGCTGCATGGAGGGGGGGAAGGTCCCCTCCCTTCACCTATAAATACCCTGTGGGAAGGGAGTAAGGAGAGAGGGGATCACGCCGCAGATTGAGGAGAGAGAGGGTAATGCTGCAGTCGCCACAGATCGTGAGGAAGGAGGAGCTGAAGCAACGACATACTACGCCAGTTGCTACTAAAGAAGGGGCCGTGTGGTAGTCGTGAAGGGAGGAGGATGGTCGCCTAAAGCCGTGAAGTTGCCGCTAGTTGCATGCCGCCTTCATTCCCCTCCATGTGGGATTTCCACGACTCCCAGAAGCTTCCTGGAAGCTTCCAAGGCCCTTAGGAAGCCCCCCTTCTTGTGGGCTTCCTTAAATCCCTTCTAAGTGAGTTTTATAACCCCCCCACCCCTAGGATTTTTTTAAATCCCCTTTTTTTTGCCTTCCCAAAGTGATCTTTTACACCCCTTTTCCCTTGAAGTTTAAGGCCTTTTTCTTCCCTTATATCCCCGAAGTTTAGGCCCTTCCTAGGCTTGCTTTACACCCCTTCCCCATTGGAATTTAAGCCCTTTTGCCTACCTTAGGCCGGGTTTTAAAGACCCTTCCCATGGTCCATTTAAAGCAACCCTTCCCGTGGAAATCCTCACTCCTGGGTTTCAAAACCCCTTTTCCATCGGCCCTACAAAGCGGGTTTTATCAAAAATTGAAGTTTAAGCCCCTTGCATTCCACAAAGTCTGAGCCTTCCCAATTGGTCCTTATAACCCCGGAATTTAAGCACTCTTTTCCCCCTTGCATCCCCCATAAAGCTCACAATAGCTGGGTTTTCTTTTCAAGCCCTTTTTCATAGCATCCCCACAAAGTTTTAACCATGTTTCCTTTCAAGGCCTCCCATTACAAGCCTTTTAAATCCATTTCCTAATCGTGAAATCACTACTTCGAGGAGGAAACCTATTAAGCCTTCTAAAGCCTGATTACGAAAGACGGTGCAATCAGTCACAAAAGGAGTTTCGTGTGCGAAGGAGACGGGCCAAGAACATAAGTCTGCGGCCAAGGCAAGAAGGTCGAAATTTTGATGGCTCCTAAGAAGGCACAAGGCACAACCGCAGGAGGATAATCTCCTAGCATCCATGTGGACATTTCACCACAAGTCCAGGTTTTCTTCCTAATTTTGATTTACGTCGTAATAATTCAATTGTGCATGATTCATTTACGAAAATTAGGATGCACTTTTTCGATTGAAATACCTTGGCTAAATTAAAGGAAATAACTTCGATCAAAGAATCGGTCATTTGTATTAAATGAATGAAAAAGAAGAGCATAAGATCTCTATGCATTCCTAGCAAGTGGTTTTTATGCATTCCAAAGTAACGAACTTAGATTAACTAATGACCATCTTTATAAAGTCGAAATTATTGTTGTACACTTCAATTATGAATGGAAAGAATAAATCACATGTCACATTATTAGGCATCTTTCCTTCAAAATGATTCATTAAAAGAAGGTCGCTAATAATCCGTAGGAATTTGCAAGGCATGGAAATGGTTCTAGAGCTGCATGAAGTAGATTAAACTCTAGTCAATTGGCTTAAAATCTCAATCAACTATGAAAATAGTTACGAAAGATTGTGTAATGCTCATTCAGTGTGTACGAATATCTCATTTAGCAAAGAAGTTAGAAAAAGCTGCATGGTTTACATAAAACCCTAAAGTTTAGTAGCATGAATCTTGAATGCATGTTATAAAAGGATCAATTGGAATTATGCCATAACTTAACATATGCTTTGATCTTAACCAGAAAAGTTAGGGTTTGTAAATCTACTCATACGTAGGTAATGAATCATGTGGTTATGAAAATGGTATCGTAAATATCTTCAAGAATAGTCAAGTAAATTGGTTTACCTAAACAGCAAGGGGCTCGTTTAGGAATGGTTAAATCGATGCAACATATCCCAAGTGCTAAGTAGGATTTAGCACATTGAGGACATGACCTAATCGCTCTTATTGCCAAATCTGAAACTCCTATACCCTAAAGACTTGCCCACATTCACGGAATGTAGGGACATTAGGACATACTTGTGAGAAATGATCTAGGGCTTTTACCCTAAGGTTCGCTCTCTGAAAGGATGAAACTTGATTTGAATTTGAAACCCTAGGACCGACAATGTCGGCCTAGTGTAATCAGGAACGGATTGTTATGAAGACACCCAATCCCTATTTCTTATCTAATCATGATTTCATGATTAGAAGATGCCATTCGATGGGTAAAATAGTCCCATGGTTTTTGATGCGACACTTGTGCAACAAGTTATAGAGTCGCATGATCTTGTGATTTGATCACAAGGGAATGGCCCATTCCTCAGAATGAGATTGGCAGATTATTGTGCAAGTTTTTTTTGCAAGAGGATGAGTAGTCATCTTAATATAGCACCTTTCTTGGGAAAAGTGACCAAGATAAGGGAATTAGATAATTGCTTGAAAGCAAAAGACCAATTAGTAAATTGGAATAACATATTTAATGCTAATAGAACATAAGGTTTTGGTTAATTTGGGTTAATAGGGTACGGCCCTAACCCAAGGATATAGGGTTAACAAACAAACCCTTGGGAATCTTGCCAAGTCGCAATTGATCCCAGATTGAATGCTGAATGCATTCTGAAAGAAGGATTCACTCCTTAGCAATTGGCCAAATAACGACCACTGGAAATGATTATGCTTGTAACAGTTGTATAGAGCACTGTTTGCTTTGTTTGCTCAAGGAATTAAAGGATGAAAATATATTTAATGCTTTAGGTTGAAGGCTGAAGGGAGAGGTAGCCTCAGTTACCCCCGACTGCTTGCCTGACCCTAACCAAGAGGGTTGTTAACCGCGCCGGGAAGGTTGACCGAACCGCTGTGAGAGGTCTCTCCATTGAGCGCTACTTGGAGCAGGAGGATGCTTGGGTGCCAGGGGGCTCTGGCCGTAAATTCCTTGCCTTCTGGGCCCTGCACAAGAGGCCAACGTGACTCGGGATTGGATCTCGAGGCCCGCATACTAGTTTATGGGCGGAATATTGGATCAGTAATCCCTGTGGATTGCTGGATAGCCTTCGGGCGGATTATGGATAAGCCTACGGGCTGGATTTTATAAATGTATTTCAAAGATAAATATGATAACCTGTTGAAAAGGAACTTGTTTGACATTGCTTTTCTATGTCAAGTGCTATGATTACGTGAAGGAACCAGTGCCTAACGGGCTAATTAAGGAAGTTGATTGATGCATTTCCAACTAAATGTGGTAGGTAATTAGACAACTAAAACAACCTGAGGAAAGTGCGGTGGATGTGGCCATAGGTCCCGTCCTACGGATGGGTGGTCCGAGAACTTTTCTCAATCATGATGGACAGCAAGAAGATCATTTCAAAGGATACAAACAGCAAGGGCGCTGACCTAGAATCTAAGTTATAATAATCCCGATTTACGCTATTTTAGGGGAAGGGAATGGGACTATGCCTTATGGTAGAGAGGTCGAGCCTTCGTTTCCCATTCTCCTTGAACCAAGTGCAGCGTGAATCCGCTTCGGATCTGGCATTTCTGCGTAAAGTAGTTTGCTCGGGTTCGACGCTAGTTACCGTTTAGGAAATGACCATTAGGGAAAACCTTGATTCAGGTCGGTCATAAGTGGGAATGGCCAAAATACTTTCGCTACGTGGCAGACACGGAAAGTCCTAGATCGCAAACCCCATGACATTCCATGGGCGTGCCGGGCGGAGCTTTCTAGACCTCCTTTCCGATGGACTGCTAAGACGTGTCCTGAAGGGAACATGTGGACACGTTATTGTTGGTATCAGAGCGAATCAACGAAGGATTTGTTTTTAAGAAATCTTAATAATATGAAGTAAAGCAAATGTTACACTTCCAAACATTTCCTTACTTTCGATGCTATCTTGCAGAATTATGAAGCATGGAATAGGTTCTTAGTGTTCCGAGTCATGTTTACGATTGTGATGCATTCCCCGGATTATCAACAAAGGGTTGAGATGATGACCATCCTAGAGCGTATCTATAATCCATTGCCATTGTACATGGAATGAAGATGGACGGGTGCCTTAGGAATCTACTATACAGCTGCCCACCAGTTTACATACCTTCAAACCAACCTAAAGAGGATCAAGTGGTTGGAAAACCTGAAGATCGTGAAGCCGTTCATTTTTGTGGAGGCTCACGTAAACTCAACTTTACATATTCGAGGTCGGAGGGTTGAGCTGAACTCATATGTATATGAGGAAGTGACCCGTGTAATCTCTGCCAACACGATCAAAGTGTTGGGGCGCTATGAGAGAATGGATTCTAAAGAAAAGGATACCTTGATCTTCCAATGACTTATCAATTCTTGAAGATCCATGACCCAAAACCATATTATTATCCAGTTCCCGTAGATAAATGTAACACAACATTATTCTCCCCAAACTAAATACAAACAATTTCCCTATTGTCCCAAGAAATGTTGTATTCCGAAAGGGCTATGCCCATATAAATGCAATAAGACTTCTTTTTATCAATGTATGTTTTGTTCATGAGAATTGATAAGAAGTTAAGTGGTTAGATTGCTTGGTTGATAGCTGAAATGGAGATGAAATATAAATCATAACGATTAATGAGTAATAACGTTAAGAAACCTTTATCCAGGCACAACCCTAGGTACAGATTCCCAGTTCGCCTCCTACATCAAGTGCTGTTGTAATTGAGGAGAAGAAGTTTCTTCTCAAGCAGATTAAGCCGCCTGAATTTGATGGGAAAGGCAGAACTGTCCAAGCAGATGCTGAAATTTGGATTGAATCCATGGAGGATTACTGTGAAGCAGCTGGTGTTGCACCCGCCAACCAGGCTATGCTAGCCAAGCTGAAGCTCTCTGGAGAAGACAGGATTTGGTGGAAACAATGGTGCAGAGATCAAGGGATCATGGAAGGATCTGTTACCTGGGAGAAGCTAAAGAAAGACGTGTAGGGAAGATACTTACCACCTGCGTATCACACGCAGAAAATGAATGAGTTCTATGAGCTAAAACAGCTAGGACTCACTCTTGACGCATACTACTCTAAATTCGTATCACTTCTTAAGTATGCGCCACAGATGGACATGACACAACAGGTGTCAAAATTTTGTGTTGGTTTAAATCCACCAGTGAATACCCGTCTCGAATCTATGCACCCATCAGATCTATAGGACGCACTCATTCGAGCTGCGTCCATAATTCAAGAGGTGCAAGTTAGGCCAAGGGGTAATAAAACTTGGTCTTTTAATGACTCGAATAGAGGAGCATTTAGGCCTCAAATGAAGAGAGTTCAAGGTCAGAATCGGGGAAAAAGAAAGAAAGCAAGGACCAATAATGCCAACAGCTTTGTCCCTACCCAAAGCAATGGCCGAAACTTCCATTGTTTCCACTACAACGAGCCATGACATTTCAAGAGGCAATGTCCCAAGCTTGGAGGAGGACATCGCCAAGCACCTTTCCAAGGAACTGGCCGTGGCTAGGGATCCGCTACCTGAGGCAGAGGAAGAATTGCCTGCATTGCCAATAGGAAAATGTGCGAAGATGAAGAAGATCCGACCATGGAAGCAGATTTTGAAAGGGTGGCAGTCCATGCAGCTCTACACAAGAAAGGCCCGAATCGCCAATTCTCGGTGATTCAGACACCGTCGGACTATCAAGGTAAAGGTTTCAAGACCTTGATTGATTGTGGCAGTACACATTCCTTTATCTCACCAGCTTGTGCAAAAAGATTAGGATATAGCCACAATAGAAGCACCTACCTTGCTTGTGGAATTAGCAAATGGTCATGAAGTCACTTGTACCAGGCAAACTGCTAAGGTGGAATTCTTTCTGGGAGGAAAGGCGACTTCGGTCAAATTTAGAGTCATGAACCTAGGTATCCATGAGTTTCTACTCGGTATGGATTGGCTTAAACCGAATGACGCCCACATTCACTTTGGAAAGGGCCAAATTTCCTTTCGAAACTCTAAAGGGGAATTGGTCACAACTCAAGGTGTGGCTGGAAATCCAAAAATTCAATTGGCCAAAGCATCTCAGATTATAAAGGGAGTCAGAAAGGGACTACCTGTTTACTTAATTAAGCTCAACGAGTTAGATCAGAAGCATGAGTCTAGTAAAGGACCTTCTTGGCTAAAGGAATACGCAGACGTATTTCCTGAAGAGCTAACAGAACTCTCGCCTCAAAGAGAATTGGATCATGAGATCAAGCTAGTACCAGGAGCTGTGCCAATTGTGAAGAGACCCTAAAGAATGTCTATACCAGAAGAAATTGAGCTGAAGTAACAACTCAAGCAACTGCTAGATCAGGGCTACATCTGTCCTAGCAATTCACCATGGGAAGCTCCAATACTGTTTCAGAAAAAGAAAGATGGAACGCTTCGACTGTGTATTGATTACAGAGGGTTGAATCAATCAACTATCAAGAACAAGTACCCTATTCCTAGAATAGATGAGCTTCTTGATTGTCTTCAGGGTGCGAAGATCTTCTCCAAGATTGATCTCAGGTCTGGTTACTATCAGATAAGGATCAAGGAAGAAGATATCCTAAAGACAGCCTTCAACACAAGATATGGACACTTTGAGTTCCTAGTTATGTCATTCGGGCTTACGAATGCGCCTGCCACCTTCAACAGGTAAATGCAGGATATCTTTAGGCCATATCTTGATGACTTTGTACTCGTCTTCTTCGACAACACTTTAGTCTATTCCAAACAGGAGAAAGGTCATGAACCCCAACTTCGGATTGTCCTTGAGACAATGAGAGCACACAAGTTGTATGCTAAGATGAAGAAGTGCGCATTCTTCAAACGTCAAATTGAATATTTGGGATTCATCGTATCAACAGAAGGAATCTCAGTGGATCCGGCCAAAGTCAGAGATGTGCTAGAATGGCCAATACCAACAACTGTCAAGGAAATACACAGTTTCCTTGGATTGATAGGATGCTATAGGGTCTTCATCAAAAACTATGCTTTGATTGTAGCACCTCTAACGGACTTACTGAAGAAGCAAACATCCATTGCATGGTCAGCCGTCGAACAAACTAGCTTTGATAGATTGAAGCAAAGTTTGGTATCAACACCTATCCTAAAACTTCCAGACCTCAATAAAGAGTTCGCAGTAGTAACTGATGCTAGCACGCTTGCCTTAGGATGTCTGCTCTTGTAGGAAGGTCATCTTGTAGCATACTCTTCAAGGAAACTGAAGAGCCATGATAAAAATTATGCTACCCATGATCTAGAACTATTAGCTCTCATCCATGCTCTAAAGCTTTGGAGACACTACCTGTTGGGTAACAAGTTTACTCTAGTGACTAATCATAAAAATCTCAAGTGGATCTTTACCCAGAATGAGCTCAACATGAGGAAACGTCGGTGGATTGAAGTGCTGGAGGAGTATGATTTTGAAATCAAATATTGACCTGGAAAGGAGAATGTAGTTGCCGATGCACTCAGTCGTCGCAAGGCATTCCTTAATTCTCTAATCTTGCAAAACCCATCAACAGCTAGATCTCTAGCTACAAAGGTGTCCATGCCAAACAACCCAATACTTGAGCTAGCTAGAGAGGAAGCTGATGCCAGGAGGCATATTCCACGGTGGATTCCGTGAGGTTTTACGGTGGATTCCGTAAACTTAGATGACCGGGGCTCATACGCAAAGAGGATTCTTTGTGCGAGAAGTTGATGGGGATGCCTGTCCTTTTCGGGCGTTTCATTAATTTAGTGTGTACATGGGTGATTCCATAGCGGGTGATTCCGCAAAATGCATATTAAATTAATAAACGTTTATGAGTTTAGAGTGCGCACTCGTAATAAATTAAGGTCAGGATTTATTTCTAACCAGTTGATTTATTTATGTAGCTGAAGACTGCTAGGTATTCACTTTTGTCGGTTTAACTGTGTTATTTTACTAACGATTGTGAATGCTTCAATTGATGTGTAGAGATAGCAGCAGTGGCAGAGGAAAGCATTGGAGTCTAGCGGGTTTTCGATCTTTGGACTATATTTTGATAGGCGCCACGCCTATATTTTGATTATGTCTATAGAGACATCGATTATTTATTATTATTTTGTATGCGCTTATGCGCCTGGATATGTTATTTTTATTTGGACATTGAGATCGGGCGTGCCAGACACTATGGGCATCGTCCATTAGCTTTATTTTCTTATTTTTGGTAGAAAGCAAACTCAAAAGCTAAAAGCTTGTCATATTTTTGTAATTGGGCTATTTTTGAGCATAAAGATTGGAAATATACATTAAATACATGCTTTGTGAAGCGCTCACACAAGGCATGGGGGAGATTGAACCCAATTTGTCTCTTGTCTCATGTCGTGCTTGCTTTTACATTGGTTTTTGTGCTAAAAAGTAGAGTACTTTGTTCTTGGGGACCTTTGGGAATTCACTACGTGAGCTACCTGCATCCGATCTGCGCACCAGTGGTATCAGAGCGGAGCAGAGATCAAGGGCTTCCAATCGCTACCAATCTCGGGCGAAGGCGGAGCTCCAGGAACAAACGGCCTCTACAGTCAATCTCGTCGCGAACCGTCGATACAGGCAGACTTCTGGCGATCAAGAACCCCTATTTCCACTGTCAGATCGCGAAGGACCACTCTCTGTCGACGGAGGACCACTCCTACATCCTCACATACAAGTCGTGAAGAAACTGTGAGAAAAACTCTTAATCCTATTAATCAAAAGCTTAATTATAAAGCTTAAGGGTATTAGAGAAGCTTATTTGCTTCAAAATCCTCATCGTGGTGAAGAAGTGGAGCCTCCGAAATTTTCGCGCAGTCAAAACGCCCCCCCCCCCACGATCAGAAAACGGCGGCCTGTTTCTCTTCTTAAGCTTATTAAACTTAAGCTTAACTAATTAAGCTTAAGTCCCTCCATACTCTGCAAGTCAGTTAAGCCAAACAAAGTCAGTAACTCCGGGTCCTGCGCAGCAGAAGACAAGTTCAGTAAGTCACTTGGAATCAAGTCCTGCAAGTTCTGCAAATCGGCTAAGTTCAGCAAGTCAACAACCCTGCAAGTCTGTTAAGTCTGCAACTCTGCAAGTCAGACTAAATCAGAACTGACTAACACTCGAAACTCCTAGAAGACTTGTTCGTTTGCAAAAACTCAGAACTGGAAAGTTGTTCGCAGCAAGCTGTTTTACCTATCTGCAAGTTCGTTGAAGTACTTTCAGCAAACGAAGACAGAAATATTTCATAATTTCTGAAAATTGAAGAAGAAAATACCCAAAAATACATAGCCTTATAACCCCAAATTTGAGCTACGCTCATCCCGCTAACTGATTTTGAGTGAGAAAGGTTTGTTGAGTTTTACAGGATGACTACCCCACATATGGATGATCCTATGGCTAAAGACGATCTACCCGAGCCTACCATGGAGCAAAAGCTGGATCTTATCATGTTACAATTGGACGAAGAGCGAAGAGCTAGGCAAGCCTTGCAAGCGCAATTGACAAAGCTACAAGGAGCGTCCACTGATAAAGAAGAACCTCAAGCTGAAGATCTGATTCGCCGTACCATCGACGCCACTCTTGAAGCACAAACCATTCGCAAGGAATCCAAGATAAGTAAACGAAGTTTCAAGTTTCGCACTTTCAATGGCATAAGAGAAGGAAAGACTGTTTTATCATTCATTAGCCAGTTTGATGACTATTTCCATGAGGAAACTTATCCTGAGAAAGATAAAATCAAGTGTGTTACTAATCATCTGATAGATAGAGCATCACTTTGGTGGACTGTCGTCCGCAAGAGCATAGAATGTCCTGCTACATGGGAAGATTTCAAGAAGAAGTTCATGCAAAATTTTCTACCACCGCAATTTCATGAGAAGGCTATCAAGCAATGGGATTTACTCCAACAGCGCGATCGTGAGCCTATTCCACAGTATACAGAGCGTTTTTGGAATGCACTCCTACAGCTACGCATGCTTGAAGACGTACCAGAGACGACACATAAGCGGAAGTACATGTCTGGACTTCTTGGACATTACTACGCTGAGGTGAATATGTTCAAGCCTGCTACCCTTGAAGATGCCATCTCCTTAGCTCACGACACTGAAGATAAGTTACGTGGAAGAGATCGACGACCACAGCCATTCCAAGCAAACGGTAATTATGGATCTAAACAATTCAATTCAAATTTCAGAAGGTTTAATCCAGGTCGTTTTTCATCACCATCTTTCCGCAAGAATTGGCCTAAACCACCCGCATTACCATCCACTGTCAATCCAAATCCTAAGCCTATTCCACAAGCAAATCCAAATATACCCAGACTCCCAGCCATTGCAAATAATGTGACCAAAGCCAAGCCCATCGTATGCTACAAGTGTCACCAGCCAGGCCATCTCGCAGCAAATTGTCATTCAAAGAAGCCATCAGCACATATCAACTACCTTGGAGCTATGGACGAGGACGAGCATGAGGATATGCCGGATTTCACTGAAGAAGAAGATGATCCTACTACTACTTCCGACACTTTACCAGGTATGCCTACTTTACATTCATTGTTGACTATGAAATGTATGGTGCATGGAAAAGAAAGAATTATATTGCATGATGACGGTAGTACGCATGATTTTATTTCAGAAAAATTGGTAAAGGAATTGAAATTGCATACAGTACCTACGCATTATCGCATAAAAGCTGCATTTTTAGGCACTAGGTACAATGGCACACAAGAAGTTCAAGATCTAGAAATTCAAATTGGTCCATATATTGAAAGAAGAAATTTCTTAGTTGTCCCATTACAATCTAGCGACATTATTCTAGGAATGCCATGGAGACACCAACATAATCCCAATATAGATTATTCCACACACACAATGAATATAAATTTTCAAGGAAAATCTATTACATTATTTGGTATGCATGCATCTCATATGTTTCCACTGCTTTCGCATACTCAAGCAAAACGTGCACTACGCAAGAATACTAAATCATATCTCATTTGGGTGAATGAATTGCATGCAAAGGAACATCATCTGCACCCTAGGCATAAGGAATTTCTTGCATATTTTAAGGATTGTTTTGCAGAAGACCTACCACCAGGTTTACCTCCATCACGTCCAGAAGACCATAAGATTAACCTAATACCTGGCACACAACCACCTTGCAAAGCCCCATATAGGCACAATCAAATAGAGCAAAAAGAAATCCAGAGTCCAGTAGAAGAATTACTAAATAGAGGTTTAATTCGACCTAGCAGTTCCCCATTCGGTGCACCTGTGCTCTTAGTCAAGAAAAAGAATAATACTTATCGGATGTGTATTGACTACCGAGCATTAAACAAGATCACTGTAAAGAATAGGTATCCTATACCTAGAGTTGATGACCTTATGGACAAACTGCAAGGATCTTCTATATTTAGTAAAATTGACCTTAAATCTGGATATCATCAGGTGAGGTTAGATAGATCTGACATATTTAAGACTGCATTCAGGACACAGTTTGGCCATTACGAATTCTTAGTTATGCCATTCGGATTAACTAATGCACCTGCCACTTTCAGTAGAATGATGAACCGTATTTTTCTAAAATATCAGTATTGTGTGATTGTTGTCTTTGATGATATTTTAGTGTTCAGTCAAAGTGAAAAAGAGCATTATGAGCATTTATCATTAGTTTTTCAATTACTGAAAGAAAATCAATTGTTTGCAAATCCTGACAAGAGTGAATTCTTTAAGACAGAAATAGAATATCTAGGTCATATTGTATCAAAAGAAGGAATGAAAGTTGATCCTAAGAAAATTGACGCAATATTGCATTGGCCTATTCCTAAAAATGTACATGAATTACGCTCATTCCTTGGTCTTGCTAGTTTCTATAGAAAGTTTGTACGTAATTTCTCATTACTTGCTTTACCACTGACCAAACTTCTTAAGAAAGATATTGTTTATCAATGGACTGAAAACCAGCAGAAATCCTTTGATTTACTTAAACGTGCATTGACCAATGCCCCTATCCTACAATTGCCTGACTTTAATAGACCATTCTTTTTAGTTGTGACCGATGCTAGCGGATCAGGAATAGGATCCGTGCTAATGCAAGACAACCATCCAATAGCATATTCTAGTTCTAAGCTGAAACCCTCTGAGCTCAAATATTCCACTTATGACAAGGAACTCTTAGCAGTTGTCCAAGCATTGAAACAATGGAAGCATTATTTAATGGGTTCAGAATTCATGATAAAAACCAACCAGCAAAGCATTAGACATCTACTTAGCCAACCCCAAATTTCTGACCGTCATATCAAATGGGCTTCATTCATTCAAAGTTTCCATCCTATCATTCAATACCAACCTGGAAAAGAAAATGTAGTTGCCGATGCATTGAGTAGAAGACCTGCAATTCATAACATTTCTATCATATCTTTTGATTCTTTGATTGCTATGAAAGACACATATCACCAGGATATTACTTTTATTTCTGATTGGCAAAAATTAGTTCAAAATAATTTCATTCCTGTTGATTCATTGTCATATAATGATGGATTCATGTTCTTTGAAAAGAGACTGTGTGTTACTATTCCATTCCGATCTTTTGTTTTGAATGAAATTCATTGTCCCCCATATCAAGGCCATAGAGGTATCATTTCTACATTACGCATGTTAACTGAAGATTTTTATTGGCCGCATATGGATGCAGATGTGTCTAATTTTGTTTCTGAATGTCTGATTTGTCAAAGAATAAAAAGACATCATGGTAAACAGTATGGGTTATTAATGCCTTTATCTATTCCATCTAAACCTTGGGAACATATATCTATGGATTTCATTACTGGCTTACCAAATACTAAATCTAACCATGACATGATTTGGACAATTGTAGATAGATTTAGTAAGCAAGCATATTTCATTGCATGTAAGAAAACTTTAACAGCATCACAAGCAGCACAATTATTTTTGAAAACTGTTTTTCCTAACCATGGATTGCTGAAAGTGATTATTTCAGATAGAGATTCTAGATTTTGTAATAATTTCTGGATTACACTGTTTGCAAATCTAGGCACAAAGATTGATTTTTCATCTGCATTTCATCCAGAAACAAACGGACAAACAGAAGCCACAAATAGCACTATTTTAGATCTTTTACGTGTATACACTATCTCTAAACCTCAGACATGGGATACTCATTTGCATTTATTACAGTTTGCTTACAATAATACACCGCACACATCTACAAAGAAAGCACCTTTTGAAGTTATTTATGGACATAGATTATCTACACCTGTTGCATCTTTGTCTAATAGAATACAAAGTGCCGATGATATTGCTGTTATGCATAACACTATTTTTGATGAAGTAAAGGATATGATTGCTAAAGCCCAACAATCATATACCAAACAAGCCAACAAGAAAAGACAAGCCATGAATTTCAAAGTTGATGATTATGTTTGGCTTAGAATAGAAAAGCGTAGACTGCAAAGTGTAGATAGACATCCAGTTGTCAAATTAGCCCCTAGATTCTACGGACCATTTAGAATCATTCATAAGATTAATGACAATGCATTCAAGTTAGAATTGCCATCTCATTGGAAAATTCATAATACATTTCATATTAGTTTATTGAGACCATTTAGAGGACAATTACCTATCCACCCTGTCTATGAAAACCCACCTTTACTAGAAGAAGAGACTGAAATCCTTGAACCAGAAGCCATCATAGACACTGATTACATGACCACTAGAACTGGCCGAAGGTACTCTAGATATCTCGTGAAATTTAAGAACCATCCTGTAGAAGAAGCACAATGGATGCACGCTAGAGACCTAAATGCTTTCCCCACTCTGTTAGCTCCACATTGAGCTAATAGCAATTGAGGTCAATTGCTATCCCACCCCGGGGGTATGATGCCAGGAGGCATATTCCACGGTGGATTCCGTGAGGTTTTACGGTGGATTCCGTAAACTTAGATGACCGGGGCTCATACGCAAAGAGGATTCTTTGTGCGAGAAGTTGATGGGGACGCCTGTCCTTTTCGGGCGTTTCATTAATTTAGTGTGTACATGGGTGATTCCATAGCGGGTGATTCCGCAAAATGCATATTAAATTAATAAACGTTTATGAGTTTAGAGTGCGCACTCGTAATAAATTAAGGTCAGGATGTATTTCTAACCAGTTGATTTATTTATGTAGCTGAAGACTGCTAGGTATTCACTTTTGTCGGTTTAATTGTGTTATTTTACTAACGATTGTGAATGCTTCAGTTGATGTGTAGAGATAGCAGCAGTGGCGGAGGAAAGCATTGGAGTCTAGCGGGTTTTCGATCTTTGGACTATATTTTGATAGGCGCCACGCCTATATTTTGATTATGTCTATAGAGACATCGATTATTTATTATTATTTTGTATACGCTTATGCGCCTGGATATGTTATTTTTATTTGGACATTGAGATCGGGCGTGCCAGACACTATGGGCACCGTCCATTAGCTTTATTTTCTTATTTTTGGTAGAAAGCAAACTCAAAAGCTAAAAGCTTGTCATATTTTTGTAATTGGGCTATTTTTGAGCATAAAGATTGGAAATATACATTAAATACATGCTTTGTGAAGCGCTCACACAAGGCATGGGGGAGATTGAACCCAATTTGTCTCTTGTCTCATGTCGTGCTTGCTTTTACATTGGTTTTTGTGCTAAAAAGTAGAGTACTTTGTTCTTGGGGACCTTTGGGAATTCACTACGTGAGCTACCTGCATCCGATCTGCGCACCAGAAGCATACCATGATCCAGCCTATCAGAAGATGCTAAGGGAGATCTCTATCAAGGATCAGGACCAAAATCTATAAGCTAAGTATCATGAATTCTCTATCAATAGTGGACTTGTCTACTATAGAAGGAGGTTATGTATACCGACAAGCCAGTCATTTAAGCAAAAGATATCATGGGAAGCTCATGATTCCCCTTTCTCAGGACATCCTAGCTATGCCAAGACTCTCAATGCAGTTAGGAAGAGCTACCATTGGGAGAGGCTTAAAGGTGACGTTCTCAAATATGTCACTGAGTGTTTGTCTTGTCAACGTATCAAAGCCGAACATGTCAAGATGCCAGGGAAGTTGCAACCACTCGACATTCCCCAAATGAAATGGGAATTCATCAGTATGGACTTTGTTGTTGGCCTACCCCAAGTTCAGGGAGGATACAACTCCATCATGGTTATGGTTGACATGCTTACTAAGGTTGCACACATTATTCCGGTAAAGACAAACTATAAAGCCTCAGACATTGCAATGTTTTTTATCAAGGAAATATTCAAGCTACATGGGTTACCCAGAAGAATCATTAGTGATCCTGAATCTCTCTTCACATCACACTTCTGGAGAGCTATCTTCGAAGCCATTGGGACTCAGCTCTATTTTAGCACAGCTTACCATCCCCAAACTGATGGCCAAACAGAGTGAGCCAATCAAGTTATCGAGGATATGTTAAGAGCACACTGTTGTTGTGAACCAAAAAGGTGGATTCAATACTTGCCTTTGGTAGACTTTGCCTACAATGCTTCTTACCAACAAAGCATTCAGATGACCCCTTTCCAAGCATTGTATGGTCATCACTGTCGAAGTCCCCTAAACATCTCAGATCCAACCTTGAGGGTTGAAGCTTTAAGGCAGATGTTGGAAGAGATGGATGACCAAATAAAGTCAATAAGATAGGACATCCAAGTAGCCAAGGATAGATAGAAAGCATACGCGGATTTGAAGTGTCAAGATAGAATCTTCTAGGAAAGAGACATGGTCTTCATTCGCGTATGCCCAAAGAAGAGTTCTCTATCCTTAGGAGATTGCAAGAAGCTAAGTCCAAGGTATTGTGGACCATACAAGATCCTCAAGTGCCTAGGACCTAATGCTTATAGACTACAACTCCCTGAGAACCTAAAGGTTCATAATGCATTCCATATCAGTCTATTGAAGAAGTATGTACCTAATCCTAACCATGTACTTAATGGCCAACAAGTTGTAATGCCTAGTCAAGGAGTCCTTGAACTAAGGCCTAATAGGATCTTAGATATTAGGGAGAGACAATTGAGATCCAGAACCTTGAGAGAATGCCTCATCCAGTGGAAAGATTATCCTGAGGAGGATGCCACTTGGATAGATGAAAGCACTCTCAACCATCAATATCCCTAGTTTATCTTGAGATGAGGACATCTCGATTCCTCCAAGGGGGAGAGAATGTAATATTTCCGTTGAAAATATTTCTAAACCCCGTGATACTCATGCAAGGAAATGCCAGCATTGTATAAACGGACGGTGCAATCTCTATTAGCATAAACAAAGGAATCGAATATCCTCGTATGAACCTCATCTTGGGAGGAGGTCAAGAGGATAAGGATATATTTTATGGCAATTTTTTTTCTTTAATTATCCCTTCTTCCTCCAGCCAAAGGCCATGCTGGAGGAGAGGGGTATAGCAAGGATGATTAAGCTTCTTACTGGAGCTCGCGGAAGGTTAATGCCCATGCAACCAGGCCGCGTGGAGGGGGGGAAGGTCCCCTCCCTTCACCTATAAATACCCTGTGGGAAGGGAGTAAGGAGAGAGGGGATCACACTGCAGATTGAGGAGAGAGAGGGTAACGCTGCAATCGCCACAGATCGTGGTGCACAGATCGGATGCCATAAGCACGCATAGTGAGCGGTGTCAAAAGGTCCCCAAGAACAAAAGAACTCTACTTTTGGCACACAAATCAATGTAGAAAGCATGCACGACATGAACAAGAGACCAATTGGGTGTAATCTCCCCCCATGCCTTATGTGAGTGCTCCACAAAGCATGTATTTTATGTATTAATCATCTTCAAGCTCAAATAATAGCCCAAATTACAAAATAGCATGCTTTTGGCTTTTGAGTTTGCTTTTGTGCCAAATAGAAATAAAGCTAATGGGCAGGCGCCCAAGAAGTCAGACATACCCAATACAATGTCCAAATACAAATATCTAAATCGTGCACCCATGCGCATACAAAAATAATAAATAAATATCCAACGTCTTGATAAATAGGCGCGACAAAATATAGGCGCCATGCCTAAGGTATGCGCCCATCAAAATATAGATGATAACTCGAATACACGACGCTATCCTCCAATGCTTTCCACCGCCACTGCTGCTATCTCTACACATCAACTGAAGCATTCACAATTGTTCGTAAATTAATACAATTAAACCGACAAAAGTGAATACCTAGCAGTCTTCAACTACATAAATAAATCAATTGGTTAGAAATCAATCCTAAGCTTAATTTATCACGAGTGCACACTCTAAACTCATAAACGTTTATTAAATTAAATATGTATTTTGCGGAACCACTCGCTATGGAATCACCCATTTACACACTAAATTAACAAAATGCCCGAAAAGGATAGGCATCCCCATCGACTTCTCACACAAAGAATCCACTTTGTGTATGAGCCTCGGTAGTTAAAGTTTACGGAATCCACCGTAAAACCTCATGGAATCCACCGTGAAATATGCCTCCTGGCATCAAACCCCTAGGGTGGGATAGCAATTGTTCTCAATTGCTATTAGCTCAATGTGGAGCTAACAGAGTGGGGAAAGCATTTAAGTCTCTAGCTTGCATCCATTGGGCCTCTTCAACAAGATGGTTTTTAAATTTGACCAAGTATCTAGAATATCTACGACCAATTCTAGTGGTCATAAAGTCAGTATCTATAATAACTTCAGGCTCAAGGATTTCAATCTCTTCTTCTAACAAAGGTGGGTTTTCATAGACAGGGTGTACGGGTAATTGGCCTCTAAAAGGTCGTAATAAACTAATATGAAAAGTGTTGTAAATTTTCCAATGCTGTGGTAGTTCTAGTTTAAATGCATTGTCATTGATTTTGTGTATGATCTTGAACGGTCCATAGAATCTAGGTGCTAATTTCACAACTGGGTGTTTATCTACACTTTGTAATCTACGTTTTTCTATTCGTAACCAAACATAGTCATCAACTTTGAAATTCATGGCCTGTCTTTTCTTATTGGCTTGTTTTGTATATGATTACTAGGCTTTGGCAATCATATCTTTAACCTCATCAAAAATAGTAGCATGCATATTAGCAATATCATCAGCAGTCTGAATTCTATTTGATAATGATGCAACAAGTGTAGACAATCTATAACCATAAATAACTTCAAATGGTGCTTTCTTTGTAGCTGTATGTGGTGTATTGTTATATGCAAACTGAAGTAAGTGTAGATGTGTATCCCATGTGTGTGGTTTAGAAATAGTGTAAGCACGTAAAAGATCTAAAATAGTACTGTTAGTAGCTTCTGTTTGTCCATTTGTTTCAGGATGAAATGCAGATGAAAAATCAATCTTTGTTCCTAAGTTAGCAAACAAAGTAATCCAAAAATTATTACAAAATCTAGAATCACGATCAGAAATAATAAATTTTGGTAATCCATGATTAGTAAAAACAATTTTAAAAAACAACTGAGCTGCTTGAGATGCAGTTAGAGTTTTCTTGCATGGAATGAAATATGCTTGTGGCCTAGCCCTTGACTTGTCTAAGGTTTTTTGAGAATAAATAAAATCCAAAAGGATGAAGATAGAGCACTAATTTAAATCACATGAAGTGTATTTTATAAAATCGTTGCCATAGCTATGATCTATTTGATAATAAGCTCTTCAAATGGAGTCTCCTACTAAAATTGGTGTATATTTTTCCTACTATCCTATAGTAAGATATTGTGCTACATGATATCAATGCATTGGAACATTGGACATATTCTTGTTCCTTCAAGAGCTTCAACACATGAGAATCAGTGATGACTACCTCTCACGTAGTCTCTCACACACAAATACAAGCAATTGTTTATAGTGAGTAGCATGGCCTTCCTTCAATCTCACATGAAGTATGCACTTTGCACACTCCATGATCCAAATGAGTGCTCCTTTGACTCTCAACCCTCTATGACCTCCACATGAAAAAGAGAAGCATGGGTATGGCAAGAGAGAGTTCTTGGAGAGAAAATGAGTAGAGCTTCACCCTCTTGGTCCCTCATCCTCACTCTATCATACTCTCTCTCAATCTCTCACTCTCACCATCCTCACTCACTCTCTCACAATGAAAATAGGAAGGCAAGTGTACAAAGCTTGCACACACATGAATAGCTTATTCTATTCATTCTCATATTTTTTATACATGATTTTTAGGTTAGGGTTTTCCCATCCCTCTTTGCAATCTAGCCCATAGTTTGGGCCTTAAGACTGGCCGTCTCTCATTGCATGATTTTCCTATGGTGAGAACAAAATAAAACCTTTGTGATTTTTCCATGGGAGCCTACACTATCATTACAACTTACACAAGATCAAGTCTGGCTTGCAAATTTACATGATTAATCAAGATAACTATAATTGCAACCTCTTGGCAATTTGAATATGCAAGTGCTTCATGCACATTATGTTGTGGTAAATAATATAAAGATTAATTCAAAAAATTAGACTCCTTTTTGTGCTTTCTCGCATGTTCTATTATGTGTACTTATTATTGTTAACATTATGCCCCTCTTAGATAGGTGCCAATCCCATGGCACTCTTTGGAATGGTGGTAGGTATCATTGATGCTAAGGTGGTGGCTATTATTTGGGATTCTCTTGGTGGGTTTTGATGATGATGATTCTCTTGGTACATTCTCATGGTGAGTCATAGAGCAAAAGTATGGATTGAGGATGGAAAAAACTTGAGAGAGGCTAATGGCATATTAATATTTGGAATCTTCAATATCTACAATTGAAAACCTTTCATGTAGTCTCTCCCTAGGGGATAGTGTTAGACTTCTTGTCATGCACAAGAAATATTTTATTGGAAGATGAGATGAACTCCAAACAAATCGAAAGTGTTGTTTTGCATTTGAGAACCCAAAACATACATAGGTTGTGGTGTAGATATTACTTAAGTGCACATGAATACTTAGGTATTACTCAGCTAGAAGATAGTCGTTCACGTTCCTCATAGTTGTGTCATTGATGATAAGAGATGGGAGAAGTGTTGTGGTTGGTTGAAATTGAACTTGAAGGAGGTTTTGAAGACATCAAAGTATGCTAGATAAGATGTGCAATAGCTAGATGGCCTAAGAATGATAATCTTCAATAGTTATAGCCGATTGAAGAGATTGGTCTCTTCTTCCAATGCTTTTCCACTTTACTTTGTCAGGAGCATTGATGTGGTATAAGAAAATGTGCAAGTGACACAAAAGAATAGGTGTAACTAGGCATGCTTCCTAGGCATGTCCTGCCCCCTTGATGTGCTCTGAGTGAGTGTGGGGGGATTTAACAAAGGGCTATGGGATTAGGGATGGAGCCAACCAATCAAGGCCATCGAGGGTACCTAATTTGAGGATCCCTAGGTGCAATCTAGTGATATTGCATGAATCTATTTATTTTTCTTTTATGTTTTTTCTCTTTTTTCTGTTGAATAATACAACAATGGTGTATAATGGGGCTTTCAACCTTACAAAAGGGATAGTAATTTTTTTTAGGGCTTGTTCGATTGAGAATGATCACTCGTTGAGAAAGTAGATTTCTTTTATCTTTAAGCCTCGATTTGAAGCTGTGAAGAACTTGTTATTGATGGAAGAGTTGGAAGCTTTAGAGATGGTTGAATGGCTTTCTTCTTATGCTCCCTTAGATTTTGTTGAAAATCCTATACATCTAAGTCTTCAATCATTTAGGTCTTCCATAGCTCATTGACTATGATCCTTCTTTGTTGCTGCTTCAAGCATGTCATTCGCCACCTATTTATCTACATTCACTTGATAAAACTTGAGAGCGTATGCAGCCAAGTTCAGCAGGGACTTAAAATTTTTGAAAAATATTGTTTAACATCACTTACCAATTCTAGTTGGTTGGCAACAATCAATTGCTTCCACCTTGCTCTCTTCCTCCACAAAAAATGTTGCAATGCTTCCATGCATTGCACGGATACAAATAGTGTAGTGTGTGTGGATTTTCTAATGTTTTTTATTTTATTTTATTTTTTGTTTTTATGAATTTTGTTGTGTATAAAATTTTAATGTACAAGTTTTTATGGTACAAGGTTACTCTGCCAAGATTTGAGTCATTGATAAAAATCTAGATTATATTGGAGTGCCCCATATTTGTTAAGTTGTGGTAATTTTGCCATTAGTATTGAATATGCAACAACACCAAGTATTACACCTTGATGTAGTTGACTCCCAACATGGAGCTCTTCTTCTATGAGGATTTTGTCGAGTAAGGAAAGATCTAAGAGAGGTCCAATTAGCATGACTTTTCACACAATGGAAAGTACTCAAAGGGAAGTCAAAGCTACATGTATTGGGTTAATTTGGTGTTTCCAAATGGCTTGCATTTGCCATTTTCTGCCTTCTCTTCGAGTGTTAATAATTCTTGGATGGTTGGGAGACACAATGAAGTATGGAATGTGGAGCCCAAATAGTGTTTTTTAGCTTCATCCTTTGTAAAGTGAGTCATATAAGGTTATCTAGTTGATCATCATATTGCTCATTGAGATATTCTTATGCTTTCCAAGATAGTGGGTATGCTAGGTATTCTTCAAATTCCTCAAGGAGGATTCCCACATTATACTTGGCATAAACACAAGCATGGAATGTGAATTTATCACTCAATTCCTAAAGGAATACAATCAATGGTTGATTTTCATTGTGCGCAATCTCTGCTACAATGTCCTTTAATATTCTTAGCTTGCAAGTTAGGTTTCAACTAAGCTAGGGCTTTGGTTGAGTTGAGTTGGACTTGAGAGGTACTGATTCCCCAGGGCTCATTTGTTTTATACTAGTAGCACTCTTTTCTAATGCATTTGGAGTATTCTCCTTAGCGAATTTTGTGGGTTTAGTCATAACGATTGGGAAGTGCGACTATTGTGTTTCCACATATTGATGGAAAGTAGTAATTACTAAGTCAATGGGTTTGAAATGGGTAGAAATTGGAGGGAAATTGCTATTGTAGATCTTGAAGTTGTTTGGAAGGTTTCCTAGGATGATTAAGGGACTTGTGTTTTTGGCTCCTTGTGGATGTGTCTTTAAGGGAAATTATTCATCCCCTTTAGAGCCTCTGTTAAAGGCTTTCGTTAGGAGGTAAGGATTCTTGGCCTAGATTTGTGGGATGATTTTTTGTTCTAGCCATGTGAGGAAAGGTCATAGGGAAGTCACCATGCCTTTCATCATTAGATAAAGGAGTGGGTTACACTAACATAGATCAAAGCCATGGATTAAACCACTTGAAGAAGTTATGCAAGGTATAGCCATCTAGAATTGTCAAGTCTTGGGTAAGCCAAAATATGTATGCACTAACATCAAGCACCATGATTTTTACTCCTAGTCTACTATCCATGTATATGATTTTGGATGCTGGTGTGGCTGAAGGTTTGAAATCATGGATAATATATAACACCCATAAAGATGTAGAAGCAACAGGATGAGGGACATCTAATGATGTTCTTTAATATGACTCTCAAAGGAAGAGCTACCATATGGTATCATGGCCTAGAGGCGGGAACCATAACCACCATTGATCTATTTTTGGAAGTTTTTCGAAGGGAGTTTGCCCCTGAAAGGGGTGGTCAATATTGGCTATGTATATTAAACGTGACATATCAAGAGCCACATGAGGGGAACCATAACCACCATTGATCTATTTTTGGAAGTTTTTCGAAGGGAGTTTGCCCCTGAAAGGGGTGGTCAATATTGGCTGCGTGTATTAAACGTGACATATCAAGAGCCACATGAGGATATCCTAGCATATGCCAAGAAGTTAAAAGAGGTCTTTCGCAAATTGCAAGTCTCTATCTCTATTCTAGCAACTGCCCAACTGCAATATTTCTTGCATGGTCTGGAATTCAACATTCAGGTGCAGTTGAGTAGTGTCACTTTACCGGATGTAGACACTGCCATTAGACAAGCACAAGAAGTAGAATCTCGACTACAAGCGGCTTATGCCTCTTGAACCGATCTTAATATGGTTTTGTTTCCCGAAAATAATTTGGCATTGGCCAATGGCAATGGAAATCAAGGGATAGCTATGACTAACCTAAATATGAGAGGAAGCATGATTCAAAGTGTGCCTTTATTGCCAACTCCTCCTAGTGTGACTATGCCAATGGCTAGTCAGATGGCTCCACCAAAGCGTTGGAGGCCAAATATTGTTGAGATGGCAAGCTCAACACATGTGGACACGGATGATGGACCGCCTGGTTAGATGGGTCCACACGTCTACACTTAGCACATCGGTGGTCATTATGCATCTCACATGGCCACTGACTCATTACTTATTATATTCAAGTCGTTACACCTATTTACAGCTGGCATAGTTATAGCGCCAGTCTACTAGTGTAGTCGGTTATGCATTGTTTGACTTAGTAAGCCACTTTCCTTTTATGTTGTATCTTATCTATTTTTTGTGTACATTGTAAAGTGTATGGAAGAAGAAGAAGAAACCAGCAAGAAAACGTTTTGGCCTCCATCTCTCTTCTTGTCTCTTGAGTGAGCTTCTGCTTGTGCATTCTGTGTGTGTTCGGCGCAGCATCTTGAGCAACTCCCCCCACCACGCGATTCTTGACATGGTATCAAAGCCACGCCATTGAGAGAGGCTGATTTCGAAGGTTGAAGCAAAGGAGAAGAATCAAGGTTGGAGCAAGCAAGCCACGGGTAAGAAGCTCTCCCATCCTCCAACTCTTTCTCTTGGATAGTGCCTGTGGAGGCACCGAAAGCAGGGCAGAGCAAAAATCGCAGATTGCAGTGAGATTTGGTGTGTGCGAAGAGCGCTGTGTATTGTGCAGATAATCTTTTAGGGCTATCCCGCAGTTATTTTGGGCATCTGAAGCCATTCCAGGGCCCGTTTTAGAGCCGCAAGGTTGCGGACAACAGTTTCAGGGTACACTGTGACTTCGACTGTATTGACCAAACGTGGGTGCCCAGGTTACAGATTTTAGATTTGTAAGTTCAAAGGTGTTTACCAGTAGTAAACACAAGGTTTATCTGCAAACTGGTTGCATATTGCATGTATTGTTGAGCAGACAGTGAAAAAGGCTATCTGGTGTATTGCTGTGCACTACAGGTCAAGGGTTGCAGAAGATTTGCTTGCTGTTTGGTATTAGTTTTGTGATAATGGCAAAGAACAGTGGAAGCCCCATTATTGAGAAGCTCGACAAGAACAACTACCCATCATGGAAGTTTCATGTCACGAACTTCCTTATTGGAAAAGGCCTCTACGAGTTCGTTTCAGGTGAAGAAAAGGAGCCGGAGGTGAGTGATCCTCCAACTGCAGAAGAGACAAAGGCACGAAAGGAATGGAATGCAAAAGACAGGAAGGTCATGTATTAGTTGTCTGCAGTAATTGACAATAATATGCTGGGACACATTAGAAATGCAGAGAATGCATATGTAGCTTGGACCATACTTGAAAGTATGTTTTCTGTAATTACAAAGGCACGAAAGATTCAACTCAAGCAAGAGTTGAATACATTGAAGAAAGGGAAGATGTCTATCAATGAGTATGCATTGAAGGTAAGGAGCATTGCAGATGCATTGGCAGCGATTGATGCAATGCCCGATGATGATGATTTGGTGTCGTCTACCTTGGGTGGACTTAACAATGAAAAGGCTTGGAAGTCTATTGTAACTTCCGTATATGTCAGAAAGCCATTTCCAGATTTTGATGAGTTGGTCTCTCTAATGATCACTGAAGAAATCAATATGCAGAGTGAGACATCTAAAAGAAGTGGTGAACAGGTCCAGGCTTTCTACTCCAGTTCAGGAAGGGGACGTGGTAGGTTCTCTTTAAGAGGCCGTGGTACAGGACGTGGTAGTGATAACCAGCAAAATAGATTGAATCAGCAATTTGGCGATATGCAGGTTTCAGGAGGTCGTGATAACTTTAGAGGCAGGGGGAGCTTTAGAGGAAGAGGTGGATGGCAGAACAGAGGTTCTAACAACTCTAGTATTGTGTGCCACTACTGTGGAAAAACAGGTCATATTGCAGCCCAATGTTATGCTAAGAGAGATGATATCCGCAATGGTAAGGTGCAGCAAGGAAACTATGCATCGTCTTCACGACAGAATGAAGACAAAAATGAACGTTTGTTCATTATGCAGCATATGCTGAATGCTGTTACAGGAAAGGGAACACATGAAGATGTTTGGTATGTTGATTCAGGTGCATCCAATCATATGACGAGCCATGCAGAATGGTTTGGAGAGATGCAGGATTTGCAGAATGCAGGTTATGTGCAGACGGGTGATGACTCATGCCACCCAATTTCACACATTGGAAAAGTTCCCTTGTCCTTGCATGATGGTAAGACAAAGAGTCTTTCAGATGTATTACATGTGCCATCTATTACAAAGAACTTAGTGTCAGTCGGTCAAATGGTAGAGCAAGGGCTGCAAGTCAGATTTAATGCAAAGGGTTGCTTTGTAGAAGACTTCAATGACAAGTGCAGGTTGATAGCAAAGGGAAGTAGAGTTGGACATATGTTCACTCTAGATGCTAGAATTCCTACTACGAATGCTGCTATGTATGCCAAAGGAAAAGGTGTTGTTGCAGACATTGAAATTTGGCACAAACGCATTGGACATGCAAATGTACAAAGGCTGAAATTAATGCAGTCCAAAGGGTTGGTTACAGGTTTGCCTACATTTAAAGTTGCAGAATTTCAGAAGGTATGTGAAGCATGTCAGTTTGGTAAGCAGGCAAGACAACCCTTTTCACATGACAGAGATGTAAGCAGAAATATCCTTGATGTTGTTCATACAGACATTTGGGGGCCTACACAAAATGTATCTCTTGGAGATAGTTCATACTTCGTCACATTCATTGATGATTGTTCTAGAAAGCTGTGGGTATATTTTATGAAGGAAAAGAGTGAAGCATTTGAGCACTTTAGAATTTTCAAGGCTGCAGTTGAAAGAGAAACAGGCTTGAAAATAAAGTGCCTGAGGTCAGATGGAGGGGGAGAGTACCTCTCAAATGAGTTCAGTGATTTTCTGAGGTCTCATGGGATAAAGAGACAGTTCACATGCAGGTATACCCCACAGCAAAATGGGGTTGCAGAAAGGAAAAACAGGCATATTGCAGAAGTTGCACGTGCCTTGATGGCTGAAAAGAATGTGCCTAAGCATTTTTGGTCTGCGGCTGTTCATACTGCTGTTTATATTATGAACAGAACTCCCACAGCTGCAGTTCATGGTATAACCCACGAAGAATGTTTTACAGGTAAGAAGCCTGATGTTTCACACTTGAAAGTGTTTGGCTGCATTGCGTATGTTCATGTGCCAGATGAGTTGCGGAAGAAACTGGATCCAAAGGCTGAAAAGTGTGTCTTTATTGGATACTCTTTAGAGCAGAAAGGGTATCGCTGTTACAACCCTGTCACATGTAAGTTCAGAGTGAGCAGGGATGTTATCTTTGATGAAATGAGCAGTTGGTATGCATCTAGTGGTGATGCATTGGATGATGATGATGATCATGAAACTCATGTGCAAGCTGAAAAGCAAGAATCACGAACTCTTAGTGGACCAGAGACATCATCTGGTAGTCCTTGGTCTAGGAGACTAAGGAGTACCTCTACATCTTCGGGTGCATCTAGTAGCACTATAGGTAAAGACAAAGGAAAGAATAAAGTATCAGAAGGCATTGATGCAGTTCTTGATGGAGACTCCAGTGGCTCAGAGAGCTTGGATGATGAGCTTGGCATTCCTTCAGTGAGGACTCCAGGTGTGCAAAGAGCACGCGTTAATGCAAAGACTCCATTGAGTGATCCAGTGGTACGCAGGTCTAGCAGGGTGAGATACCCTGTTAAAAGATTTGGTTTTGAAGGTTATGCAGCTCACCATTATGCTTATATGGTGAAACTAGTTGAGGATGTTGAGCCCACATGTTTTGAGGAGGCTGTTGGTCATGCTCATTGGGATGCAGCAATGGATGAGGAGATGGCTGCATTAGAGGCCAATAAGACTTGGGATCTAGTATCATTACCGAAGAGAAAGAAAGCTATTGGATGTAAGTGGGTTTATAATATTAAGCACAATGCAGATGGCTCTATTAGCAGGTACAAAGCTAGGCTGGTTGCAAAAGGCTATGCCCAGACATATGGCATAGATTATGATGAAACCTTCAATCCAGTTGCTAGGATGGCAACTGTCAGATGTGTGATTGCTTTGGCAGCAGCCAAAGGTTGGAGGTTGCAGCAAATGGATGTGAAGAATGCCTTCTTGCATGGTGATTTGCAGGAAGAAGTGTATATGGATTAGCCAGCAGGTTATGAAGATTTAGAGCATCCCATATATGTGTGCAGGTTGAAGAAGGCACTCTATGGGCTCAAGCAAGCACCTAGAGCATGGTCTGACAAGATTAGAGAGTATCTTGTCAATATTGGCTTTTATGTTTCTGATGCTGATCACTCACTTTATGTGAGAAAGGGAGATGTAGGTTTGGTCATCATAGTCATCTATGTGGATGACTTGATTATTACAGGTGATAGTGATAGTGGGATTGTTGAAGTCAAGGGCTGTTTGAAGATGAAGTTTGAGATGAAGGATTTAGGTGAGCTAAGGTACTTCCTTGGCATTGAGGTGATCAGATGTGATGATGGTATATGGCTGTCCCAAAGACAGTATGGCTTGGATATGTTGTCCAAGTATGGTATGACTGCATGCAAACCACTTTCAATCCCGTTGGAGCAGAATGTAAAGCTGAGTGCTGATGTTGGGGATGAGATAGAAGACCCTACTATGTTCAGGAGGATAGTGGGGAATTTGATCTACATGACCATTACAAGGCCAAACTTGAGCTACGCTTTTGGTCTTGTGAGTCAGTTTATGCAAGTACCTAGAAATCCACATTTGGATGCAGTCAGACGCATATTGAGATATGTGAAGTCCACATTACATTATGGACTTTTCTATGAGGCAGGTACAGAGGTACAGGTATTCGGATACACAGATGCAGATTGGGCTGGTAGTATGTCTGATAGAAGATCTACCAGCGGATACATGTTCTCTCTTGGTAGTGCAGCAGTTGCATGGAGTAGCAAAAAGCAATCTACAGTTGCTTTGTCAAGTACAGAGGCTGAGTATAGAGGTGTTGTTGTTGCAGCATGTGAGGTAGTATGGCTGCAAAAGTTATTGGCTGATTTGGATGTCCAGGTGGAAGGTCCAGTCGTCATTTATTGTAACAACATGAGCAGTATACAGTTGGCTAGGAACCCTGTGTTCCATGCCAGGACAAAACATATTGAGGTACACTACCACTTTGTGAGAGAGAAGGTACTAGTAGGTGAGATTGACTTGGTGTATGTCAGCACACAGGATCAGATAGCTGATATCTTCACAAAGGCATTGGGTACAGAGAAGCTTCAAAAGTTTCGAAGCTTACTTGGAGTTGCAGAGATGCAGTTGAGCTTGAGGGGGAGTGTTGAGATGGCAAGCTCAACACATGTGGACATGGATGATGGACCGCCTGGTTAGATGGGTCCACACGTCTACACTTAGCATGTCGGTGGTCATTATGCATCTCACATGGCCACTGACTCATTACTTATTATATTCAGGCCGTTACACCTATTTACAGCTGGCATAGTTATAGCGCCAGTCTACTAGTGTAGTCGGTTATGCATTGTTTGACTTAGTAGGCCACTTTCCTTTTATGTTGTATCTTATCTATTTTTTGTGTACATTGTAAAATGTATGGAAGAAGAAGAAGAAACCAGCAAGAAAACGTTTTGGCCTCCATCTCTCTTCTTGTCTCTTGAGTGAGCTTCTTCTTGTGCATTCTGTGTGTGTTCGACGCAGCATCTTGAGCAACTCCCCCCACCACGCGATTCTTGACAAGTATAGATCCGTAACTTTGCTCCTATGAATCAACAACAACCAATGCCCAATCAAATTGTTAGGCCAATGGATCGACAGATAGACGATCAAGGCTATGAGTCGAGTGCCTCAAATGTCCTTAGCGAAGTTAAGGACATGATGAAGCACTACACTGATATGATTTCTGAGCAATATAGACAAATAGTCATTGGTGTTAACTTTCTTAAGAAATAACAAAATCTAATAGGGAGTCAATGCCTTGAAGAGGGTAGCCCATCGAGATTTAGTTGTAAATGGTGTGGTGGCCAACATTATCCTCAGAATTGTCCCAATGTTAAATGTGATATTTGTGGGAAGTCCCGCCATTTGGCTGCCACCTATTTGAGTAAGATTAGCTCTCTCCAACAAGGTAGTAGAATGCTAGGTCATGTTAGTCATCGCACACAAGGGAACAATCTTCAGCGAGATGATGGGCTGAAGAAAATCCTTCAAAGAGGTAAAGCTATTATAGAGGAGCTATATGGTGGCAATGAAGTTAGCCTTATTGAGGCTGTGCGAGTCAATGGGGCTGAAGGCTCTAGTCTACGAGCTATTACAAGGGGTCAAAAGGGTAGAGAAGTTGACAAGGACAATGTAAAACTTGTCAATAGAAACCCTAAAAAAGACGATAAAGGGACGCAAGTCCTTAACCTTGACAGGGAGTGCAGACCTCTAAAGCCCATAGAAAGTAAAGCCAATGCCAAGAAGGATAAAGAGTTGCCACAGAGGAAGGCAAAAGCCAAGAAGAAAGTGCCAAATCCGATTCAACGACCAAAGGAAAGAATGGTCTAGCGTGAGAAGAGAGCCCTAGCGAATTATCATGAATTTGATTTGGCAAGCTCTCTTTGTGAAGTTAGACCAGATGTGAATCTTTTGCAGCTAATTAAGCTATCTCCTAGAGTATGCAAATAATTCAAAAAGATCCTACGTACTGGGTATATCATAGAGCCTTTGGGTATAACACGAGTAGGAGATGACTAGTTTGAGCATGTGAAAAAGCATTTCCCACCAAGTGTTGTAGCCTACATTGATGGAATACTAGTGAATCATGCTATCGTAGATACGAGATCTCAGTAAACATCATGAGTTCAGAATTGATGGAGAGGCTGGGTCTCGCAATTCAAAAGGACGCCTCCACCATTCTTAGAATAATCAAATCTAGCTTTGCATGGACTTTAGAGAGCTAAATAAGAAAATAGTTAAGGACTACTACCCATTGCCCTTTATTGACCAAATTTTGGATCAACTAGTGGGTAGGGAAATATATTTGTTCATGGATTGTTTTGCGGGTTATAACTAGATGGCAATTGCAAAAGAAGACAAGCTTAAAACAACATTTATTACTTTCTTCAGTACCTTTCCATACCATGTGATGGCATTTGGTTTATGTAATACACATGCTTCATGGCAACGGATAGCCAATAAGACCTTTGGTGACATCTCCCCAGAGGAGTTGAAGGTATTTATCGATGACCTAGGAGTAGCCACCATAAGAGATAGGTAGTTGATTATTTGTGGAAGTGCTTTGAGCTTTGCAGAAAATTTTGCATAGCTCTTAACCCATGCAAGTGCATCTTTGGGGTGCCTTATGGGCTATTGTTAGGTCATGTGGTCAATTCAATAGGGATCACGACTGACCATAAAAAGATAAAGGTCATAGTTGATATGAGCCCACCACGTACTCCGAAAGAGATGCATAGATTTCTATCATCAATAGGGTACTATCGAAGGTTTATCAATGCCCTCGTAGAAAGAACATTACCACTAACAAACCTGTTGTCCTTTAACTGTCTGTTTGTATGGAGTGATGCTTGTAAAGTATCTTTTGATGATGTGAAGTAGGAGCTAGTAAAAGTACCTATTTAAAAGCATATAAAAGGGACGAAGTATACTATATATTTTCAGCAGCCACAATGTATAGCATCAGCTACTTATCCCAAATCTGGGAGAAAAATGGTACCATCCGATAGCCTTTGCTATAGTCGAAAGTTGGGCATATTAGAAATTAACTACACCTATATGGAGAAGTTGTGCCTTGCGATGGTATTTGCAACCAAAAAATTCAAGCACTACATTCTCTATGAGAAGGTGGTTTTTTATACGAAGGCGGAAGGACTTAGACTGTTGTTGAATAAGTTACAGCCGCTTGATCATTTAGTAAAGTGGTTAATCACTTTGCAAGAATTTGATTATGATATTAAGAGCAAGCCACCAAAGCTATAGGGCATTGTAGAATGTCTTGTGGATTTCGGAGAGCCAAAACAGGTCTTGACTGAAGGAAGCGACATAGAAACACTATTTAAGATTGATATGGCGTCTATTCCCTCCTGGTATGCTACTATAACGCACTACCTATCTACAGGAGAGACTGGAGCTACTTTATCAAAATCCAAGAAGATAAAAATTAAACGGCATGCTTTAAAATTCATGTTAATCACAAGAACCCTATGCCGACAGGGTGTCATTGATATTTATCGCGGATGTGTGATGCTTGACAAGGTTCCATTTATCTTGGAGGAGTGCCATGACTCCTCTTGTGGAGGGCACTTTGTTGTGATGGCATAGAAGGCCTTAAGGGCTAGGTATTGGTGGCCATCCATTTTCCAAGATGCATTCGAGTATGTTAAATGTTGCGATACTTGTCAACGGCATGACAGTAGGGAGAATAGGAACCAACCACTTACTCTGATTATGGCTATACTTCCATTTGAAAGTGGGGTATTGACTTTGTGGATCCTATTACTCCGTCGTCCACTATGCAAAATCGATATATTATCGTGGCGACTGACTACTTTACAAAGTGATCAGAAGCACAAACAACAAGGAAGGGCGATGCAAAAGAGACTACCAATTTCCTATTAGAGCAGATTATATGTCAATTTGGTCTGCCAAAAGAATTAGTATCGGACTGTAGAACCCATTTCCTAAACAAGGTGATTAAAAGCTTAATTGAGGCATGGCAAATTAAGCACAACAAGATGACTCCTTATAACTCGTAGGCAAATGGGAAAGTTGAAAGTACTAACAAGCAGCTTGTGGGTATTCTATCAAAAATAATGTCTGAGAATAAATGTAACTGGGATAAAAAACTATATGTGGTGGTGTGGGCATATAACATGACGTTTAAACGAGCCATTGGCCACACCCCATTCAAATTAGTTTATGGGGAGAAGTGTGTCTTTCCCTTAGAGATTGAGTTGCCGACCATAAGATTCGCGATCAATCATTCTTTGGGTGATGAGGATGCCCTCTTCAAGCATTTTACGACTCTGGCCCACTTGGATCAGCTCAAATTGCAAAGTCTGTTGCACCAGGAAGTGGCTAAGGATTGGATGAAGTGGTTGCATGATCTAAAAGTGAAGAAATATACCTTTAAGAAGGGGTAGTTAGTTCTTTATTATGATGCACAGAGAGAACTGTTTCCAGGAAAATTTGAGCCCAAATGGGATGGTCCCTACAAAATTGTAAGAATAGGGAAGAATAAATCCACGGCATTACTGGCTAATCTTGAGGGAGTGGAATTCAAAAATAAGGTTAATCTTAATAAGATTAAACCTTATTATATCTAAATGCAGTAACAAAATGAATGCCTTGCATGTCAATACTAGGCTGGTCAAGAACCTGCAAGAGATGAAAGAGGTTGATGGGGCAGCCGATTCCTTATTTGGAACACCCATACTTGGAGCAAAGATACCATCAGGAGAAGCTTATGTGGTGGAGTAAAGGATATAAGGTGATTGAGTAAGAGGATAGATCATTCATTTGGAAAATCAAAGTCTTCTGTCACCACTGCTTACCACTCTCTCAAAATCATCGAGTAGGGTCATAGTAGTGCGGTAATACATAGAGAGAATAGGGTTCCGAACTGTGTATATCCCATTTAGTTGGTTCAATACCAAGTTTTGGGAATCCCCCTTGACTAACAATTGACAGATACCACCTTTCTTAGCAATATTTAACCCCATGATTAAGGCTTTGTATTCCGCCATGTTATTGGTAAATCCAACCTCGAGATAAACTGCTAATTTCATTACGACTCTACATCAGGGATCTTTAATGACTACCCCTATACTCCCCTTTTTGTTGGGACCTCTGGACACTTCATCAAAGTACACTTCATCAAAGTACATGATAAAGGCACCAAAATGTGCTCAACATGGAAACATCCTTTGCAAATTAACACTTTGCTTTTGTACTCTCTTGTAAAAAAATCAAATATGAAGCAATGTAAAATGTGTAGTCCAAAAGGCACACATTAAAACAATGTTGAAAGGAAAATAGCGCCTCCTCATGTGTACCATCTTCAAAGACATTCTTAGGTGAGAATTGGAGGTATTCCTTGATGATCTATGTGTCCACTCTAGTTGGAGGGAACATCTAGATGAACTTTATGCAGTCTTTAAGCAATCTAAACTATATAATCTCTCCTTGAATGCCTTGAAGTGCCAATTCTGGGTAAAACACAGATGTATCCTAGGGCACATAGTGTCTAAGAATGGCATTGCCACAAACTTCTCTATCACCCATGAACTATATGCCTGGAGATGCTTCTGAGTAGTGCAAAGATTCCAGGTTCTTTCAATACATATTGTTTTAATTCATTGTGATTTGTTTTTGTAGTGTTTACCACTTGGATATTTTCTATATTATCTTCCATCTCCTATCTCTACTTCTAATCCCCGGTGGATTCGACCTTTCGATAAAAACCCCTCCGACATTGGTGAACCCGACATGAAAGGTTGTCAGAAGAAGGAAAGACAAGATGGGAGAATCTTCGAATACATTCTCCAGTGATGTTTTGCAATAGTTGGTGCAAAATATGAATATGCTTATGCAGGTACAACAACAACAATAGGTGATGCAAGCTTCAGCTCAAACAAAAAGTGTTGTGATGAATGCTTTGCAAGCAGTTGAGCATGAGGTGAAGTTATTCAATGGCAGGAATGTATCTGCATATGTACATACATATGCTCAAAAGATGGAATTCTTTGGAGTGGCTCAATCTGCATGGAGCCAGTATTTTGTACGTATTACTATTCATGAATTGAAAGCACGGATTACTGAATTAATACTTGTAGGATGCAAACTGGGTAGCCTTCAAGAAGACACTCAGGGAAGAATTTTACATTGAGGACACTAGTTTGATTACGCGCAGACTTTTTAGGAGTGGGTTATACAACCCAATAAGGGTCTTGTGGCTACAAAATTGTTAAGAGAATTTGAAAGTCAATTTGAGCAGTTGGATCTTGCAGAACAACAAGCTCTTGCAAGTCAAAAAATTGAATTATTTCTACAGGCAACTGATCCTAAGCTTCAAGAGAAGCTTGATGATTTGCTAGAGGATCAGACTACAAAGACAGGTTGAAAAAAGAGTGGAGACATGTCAAGGAAGTTGTTATTGCGCTTGTGAAGAAGCATAGAAGAAGAGAAAGATTGCATGTCTCTAGCTTGCCCACTATTACGGGCAAGACAGTTGATGTATCCAGTAAGCCACCTACTTCTGTGGCTAACTCTATGGTTGTACTTGCTATTGTTCCCTCTATTAGGGAAGATGTCTTGGATGAATTGGTCAAAGGGATGCGGGATCTTCAATTGAAGGTTGCAAAGTTGGACAAAAAAGGACAAGAGGAAAGGGGACAGGCAGCAGCCCCTAAGCCTGGAAAAAGATGTATGTAGTGTGACAGTTTGCAGCACGAGAGAAAGGATTGTGCTGCCTATCAGGAGGCCTTGGCACAACAACTTATCTTTTGGAAATATGACAAGATCCATGCACAAGAAACAGGATTGCCTCTTGCTTTGAATTTTGGAAAGGGAGGTATGCAAAAGTTGTTGGAAGACTTGGCTATCCGAAATGCTTATGCGACAGTACATGCTTCTAATTTTGGTCTACAGTTGGATAGAATGCATGGCCAAGTGATGGTTGGTCCAAAGGTTGAAATATGGACACATGCTTTACATGTAGCTAAAAAGAGAAAGGTCACTGATAGTGAAATGTCTCATGCAGGGCAAGACATTCGTGGCATAACTGGTTGGGAATCACCAGTAGATGCATATTCAGTGTATGCATATTTAGCAAAGGTACAAAACACGGATGTACTTATGGAAGAAAAATGAAAAACAAACGAAGATATTGTAGGGACATCTAAAAGAATGACAAGAAGAAGTGTGGATTAGCCTAAAGTTGCAAATTGGCCACCTCCCAAGCATGTTATGGAAGAGGTCAGTCAGAAGCAAAAACAGAATAACAAACAAGAGGGAAAAAAGAAGGGCAAGCAGCCAGGATATAAGTTGCAATCTGACATTGAGATAGCCACAAATCTTAAGAAGGTTCTTGAAGAACGGATCTTAAACAGTCGGGTGGAATTTACCTTGGGAGAGGTGCTTGGCATTGCCAAGCGAGAATTTCATGATGAGATCATTGACATAATTAAAAGGAACCATTTCTTGGTGATACCACTAGTGCATTGCTGCAATTTGAAGAGGAAATTGGTTTATTGGGTATTCAGGCTGAATATGAGTATGAAGTACTAGATTATCTATGCAAGATGCTACTAATCAGTTTGGAAAGCATGTGGAAAAGAGAAGAAAGTGGCTGAAAATGCATTGTCTTGTAGCAATATGCATGGTGGAGTAAGGCAAATGCAACAATATGGAGAAGAGACTCTAGGATTTATTCCTCGAAGTCACTACACAAGAAATCATTGGGCTAGAGCTACCACTGAAACTGTAGTGAAAATAGGGGAGCGTGAAACTCCTTGTGTTACTTCACTTGACCATGGGTCTGAGATAAATGTCATTGGGTGGGGATTGTATGAAAATGGTGCATGGCCTGTGGACACTGATCATGGTTGGCATATGAGGCCTGCAAATAATTCTTCAAGGGAGCTCTATGCTGCATGTCCTAATGTAAAAGTGACAATTGGTGATGTACAGGAAGAGCAACACTTCTTTGTGCAAGATAATTCCTCATATGCAGTGATTTTGGGATAGCCCTATATTACAGGAGTGCGTATGGAAACAAAGGTACTTGATTATGGTTTTGCTTATGCAAGAGTCAAAAGCAAAGATGGAAGGAAAGCAGTCCAATTTCTTACTGTTTGTGTTAATCATCCTAGAAATCGTGATACGCTTTGAGAGTCTCCTTTGGTTCCAAATGCAAGGGGATTCAAAGACCTGGATTTTCATTAAGCACTGCTATAATGCAGGGCTACAGTAGTGCTGTTCAGAGGGTGTACTCGCCTCTTGATGAAATGAAGCATGTATTTACTATTAGTAATTCTCAGTTTACAGCAAACAGTTCATGTTGGTTTAAGCCTATAGAAGCTATGTGTAGGGCTGAACGCATATCTATGAAATGGGCTATTAAGAAACTGAGATCATTGGGGCTGTTAGCTGAAAATGATGGCATTTCAGGCATCTTTTATGGGCTGAACATTAATGACACTATGGCTGAAATTTCAGCAACTATACATACAGAAAATGAGGCTGAAAATAGACTGTTGTCAGTATGTTCTTTGGATATGTATGATGTTATATCATTGTTTGCTCAGCAGGAAGGATTGCAATGGGCTGAAGCACTTGTGGAGACAAAGCATAAGACAGTTGAAAAAAAGGTGAAACCAATTGCTTTGCCACTTCCACTAGAGAGTGAGGGTATGTATGAAAAAGTGTCAAGGCAGCCAAGCTTACGGGATCCTAAAGATATAGGTCATCAGTTTACATCTGAAACATTACAGGAATTGAAAGTTGGTGCAGAAGGGTTTCTTTTGCCTGCTGAGAAAAACTATTTTATGCAAATATTGGCTAGACATGGGAAGGCATTTGCATTTTAGCCGAGTGAAATAGGTTGTGTGGACCCAAATGTTGTCTCTCCAATGGTCATATTTATTGTGCCACATGTACCATGGAACTTGAGACCTATTCCAGTGCCTAAAGCTTACTTGCCAAAGCTAACGGATTTGCTAAATGAAAAGATTCGCATGAAGATCTTGGAGCCTTCTTCAGCCCCATACTCAAATCGTTGGTTTATTGTGCCCAAGAAGAATGGGGCTTTGAGATTTATTCAAGACATGCAACCGGTCAATAAAGTGACCATAAGAAATGTGGGTGCAGGTCCTGTGGTTGATGAATTTGCAGAGGCTTTTGTAGGCAGAGCGATCTATTCTTTGGGTGATCTTTACTCGGGGTATGATCAGTTTCAACTTGCAATTGAAAGCAGGGATATCACAACCATGAAGACTCCTTTGGGGTTAGTACGGATATGTACGCTCCCACAGGGTGCAACAAACTCAGTGGCACACATGACAAATGCTATGAATGGGGTACTCAAGGCTTTTATACCACAATTGACTATGCCCTTCTTAGATGATGTTCCAATCAAAGGGTGTGCAGTGGATGAAAAGAGTGAAGAGATGGATGCTCATGGATGCAGACAGATTGTTGCAGATCATATTGTGGATTGTGAGAGGATTTTGACACGTCTAGAAGAAGTGCATTTAACTCTTTCTAGACAAAATTCTGTCTTTGGAGTTGAAGAGGTTTTGATTGTTGGGCATATGTGTGGGCTTTATGGGTGAAGGCCATCACCAATAAAAATAGATGGGATTGATAGAATGAGAGATGTATGCACGAATGTATAAGAGGTGCGTAGATTCTTGGGTGCATGTGTGTTCTATTTGATACGGATTCCTCACTTTGCACATGTAGCCGATGTTCTTTATTAGCTTCTAAGAAAAGGTCAGAAATTTCATTGGGAAAGGAAGCATCAAAAAGCAATGAAGAAATTGAAGCAACTCTTAAAATCTGCTCCTACATTGAGAAAGGCTAACTATTCACATGGAAAGCCTATCATTATTATTGTTGATACAAGCCCAATCGGGATTGGATGGGTAATTGGGCAAGATGATAAGGAAGGGCAAAGATATGCAATATGCTTTGGTGCAAAAGTATTGACTGAATGACAAAGAAGATATCCACAGGTAAAAAGAGAATTATGGGGAATTGTGACAACCCTTAAATGTGATAAGGAGTATTTTATGGGTGCTCATGTAGTCATTGAGACTAATTGTTTGCCGGTATTGGGTATGATTACTAGTTGTGCTACCCCGAACATTGCTATGCTCCGGTGGATTGCATACATCAAATCTTTGAACCCTGAATTTCAGCATATTGCAGGAAGAGATAACCCAGTAGCAAACATGTTATCTCGATCATGCTATGAGAATGAATATGGGATGATGGGTGAGGAGGAAGAAGATGACTTTCTTATGGCTGAAAATGATGTTGCAAGAGTGAATTTAGTAATGCAAGGTGTTGCTACACCATTAACAGAAGCTTGGACAACAAAGAGAAGACACTTTAGATGTTTTGCATCTTGTGTAGAAGTGTTTTTGGAAAACAAATATACAGGAGAGTGGTTGAGAATTGGTCAATATCTCAGTACATTAACAAAGAGAGATGAATGGTCAAATGAGGAGTTTAAGAAGATCAAGAGAAAAGCCTGTGGATTTTTCTTAAAAGATGGATACTTATGGAAACATGCTAAAAAGAAACAGGGTATGCCATTGCGAGTTTTGGGTGACAAAGCTTCACAAGTAAAAGTAATGCAAGAATTTCATGAAAGCTTGCGGGCCGGTCATAGAGGTGTTTGGGGTACTTTTACAAAAATCAAAGAAAGATATTGATGGCAGGGTATGTATAAGGATGTTGCTCACTTTGTGGAAACATGTACGACATGTCAAATGTTTTCAATTGTGAGACATCGGGATGGATTGCAACCCACACATACATTGTCTCTTCATTTTAAGTGGGTGGTGGATTTGGTCACAATGCCTACAGGTCTTTGGCAAATGAGGTATCTTGTGCTTGCTCATGAAGACCTGATTAATCAAGTTGAAGGGAGAGCTCTACGTACTAAGATGACAAATGCCATATGTACTTTTCTCTTAGAAGATATCTTTTGTCAATATGGCTGTGTGGGAAAAATTACAGCAGATAGGGGTGAGTTGGATACAAATAAAGCTCATGATTTCTTTGCACGGTTGGGGATAAAGCTTGCTTTAACTTCAGCCTATAACCTTGAAGAAAATGGAAAAAGTGAAAGTGGTCATCCACCTATTGTGAAGGCATTGGCAAAAGCATGTGGAGAGAAGATAAAAGAGTGGCCACAATTGCTCCCTTATGCTTTGTGGGCTGACAGAACAACTCGTAGTGCTGTTAAAGGATATATGCCTGCAGAATTGATGTATGGTCAAAAACCTATCATGCCGATAGAAGAAATAACAATCACCTGGAGTGTGTTACCTTGGGAGGAGGAGTTGAATCGAGAGGAGTTGTTGGCCTTACGCATTATTAGACAGTTGGAAAGAAAGTCAGAAGACATAGAGGCAACAACTACAAAGTTAAGGGCAGCAAGGATACAGAACAAGAAACAATTTGACAAAAGGCATAGATTGAGACCAAGAACCATAAAGATGGGGATTGGGTATTGGTTTATGATAGCAGTTTAGATAACCAGCATAGTGTCATGCGTAAAGTTTCCAAAAGATGGTTTGGACCCTATGTGGTAAGACAGGTGTTTGATAATGCTACTTATGCATTAAATGAGTTGGATGGGACAGCCATAAAACTCCCAATAGCAGGGAAAAGAATCAAATTATTCAAAAGGCGGGAATCTACTGCCTATGAGTTGCCAGAATTGGAAGAAAATAGTGGCCATGATACAGGGGCTAGCCAGGAATATATGGAAGATGAAGAAGCAAAGGATATGGTTGCAGAGGATGAGGAGGACTCAGAATCTGGTGACAACTAGGATTTTGGCACATACCGGAGGATGTGCAGGTTCAGAGGGGGTAGATGTCATGATGTTATGAGAACACAGTGTGAAAAAATATGGAATGCATCATCGTCTGACTTCTCTATTGATCTGGAGAGTCAATGTGATCTGAGCCATTAGTACTAGTGTGAGTTGCATGGATTATTCGAAAATACTAGATTTTTGGATAATTTTAGTCTATTTTTTATATTATTTATTGTAAAAATCTGAAAAAGTTAGAAAAAGCTTCTAGATTAGGATGGCATGCAAAAAGCTAGTTGCTTTTTCAGCCAATTAGGAGATTTTTCATAAAAAAGACAGATTAACGAAATCCCGTGTGTCGCGATCGCTGTAAACAAGATGAAAACTGTAGATTGAACTGAAAGAAGAAGAAGGAGTGATCTGGGAGATCCGTGAACAAGTGTCCTGGGGTTTTACCCTCCTTTCGGAGCCAACGGAGCCATCAGATTCGGGTTCCGGGCAGCAGAGAAAGAGCTGATTTTTTGGATCCACGTTTTGGGTCTACGAAGGAGCTCTAGGAGAACTAATGCCTGGAGATTGCTTCTAAGTAGTGCAAAGATTCCAGGTTCTTTCAAAACATATTGTTTCAATTCATTGTGATTTGTTTTTGTAGTGTTTACCACTTGGATATTCTCTATCTTCTCTTCCATCTCCTATCTCTACTTCCTTCTACTTCTGATCCCCAGTGGATTTGACCTTTCGACAAAAACCCCTCCGACAACACAGCATTGACTAGGACAATAAGCTCATGGCAATGCTATGGGCCTATAGGATAGCTTATAAGATGACTGTAAGGCAAACACCATTAAAACTAACCTATGGGACTGGAGCAATCCTGCCAGTGGAGTTCTTCATTTCAAGCTTAAGAGTAGCAATCCAAGAGAGATAAGATGGAAAGAAAGCATGGAAGGAATGCCTGGTAGAGTTAGAATGCTTATCTAAGACCCGATTCCTAGCGACCCATGCACTGATCTCTGCGAGAAGGCAAGACGCAAGAGTTGGTTTGTCAAACATGTCAAACAATGTGACTTCAAGCAAGGCGACCTAGTGCTGTTGTAGTCTATAAAAGGGCCACAAGTAGAAGATGAAGTTCAGAGGATTGGGACCTTTCAAGGTCCATAACATTAGTCAAACATGCAATATAGAGTTGAGACTGTAGAGGGAAAGGGCATAGGCTTCTTTAATGGCAATCGCCTCAAGAAGTACTACCCTCTAATGCATATGTTGCATGAGCTTCCACCAATGCTAGAACCATCAGTGAATGTAAGAGATGTCGCCATCACTAAGATAGAGGATGAGGATGAGGAAGCAGTAGCGTCTGCCTACCTACGCATATCGGTTCTTACACATGACCATTGGATCCTCATTGGTCAGCCCTAGTTGCAACCTAATAATACTAAACTCGTCACATTTGGGGGACAGTCTTACTCACTATTGGGAAAGTACAAAGTAGTGGTCTCTATCAAGACTGAAAGCCTATCAACGATCTTCTATGTGTTGCAATGCCACCAATAGGGGAACTTAGTGCCAAGCCTAAGGAGGGGGTTGTGACTTGTTCCACCCCACTAAAGCAAACTGGCCGCAACCCCTAGTAGACATATCCAATACTACTGATTTGAGAAATAGCTCAAATGGTACCCAAACGATGATCACCACCATCTAAAAGCCAACCCGCACGCACTCATAATCCTAGAACCTCATGCCCTATGCCTAAGAGACAAAGCTGACACTACAGAAGCAAACAAACAGCCAAGTTGCGATGGGTTCCCAAAGCCCTAGTGTGCACTCAAGGCTATGAACACAACAAATGGATTTGTTGGCCAAGACCATGAGTGGCATCCGTGTGCCTTAGACACTATCGTCTGACCCATCTCCACGAGACAATAAGCTAACTAGGAATGAGAAACCAATTGGCCCAACAAACACAGGACCACAACATGTCTATTGACCAAAAGCACATCCCTCTACACTGAAACCGACTCAACTTGGCACGTCTAGGGTCCCAATTGTTCCACAAGAAAAAAGCAGTGCACCAATTGAGCCACAAGACTAACCCATCACACAAGTGACTGACAGATACCCTACTCACCAATCCTCCATCATGAAGTAGGTATTAGTTGCTAAGTTATCTAGTCCAGTACAATCCCAACCTCCCACAAGCCTTAAACCCTCTAATGAGCTGAGATCTATCCTTACTTTAACCTCAAACCTAGCCATGAATACGGGGGACGACCTGTATCAGACGCTTGGATGCCACCTTCATCGTGTTTGCTAAAAACTATGAACGGTTGGATCTAGGCCTCCTAGACGAGCCATTAGCAATGGATGTACGCTCTTTGCCATGCATCTAGGAAGAATATAAATTCATGTTTTTCAAGATTCCCATGGTAGCCAAGGAATTGATCGCCAACGAGATTTCTCGAGAGCAAGCTCTCAAATAGCAAGTTGATCACCTCCTTTAACAAGAGCAAAGTCTCTACAACAAACTAGGAGCTAGAAGAGCTAAAAAAGCTAGCTGACTCTAACTCTTTCTTCGTGTGAAAATGGTATGCTCTCAACCTCCAATGGGAACAAGTGGGCTGCCAAATTATGACCAACACCGAGTAGAGACATGCAATCAAAACCTCTGAGTACGATATCATGTCGCTACATGGACATAGTGTGAAAAAACATGGAGTGCATCATCATCCGTCTTTCTTATAAATCTAGAGAGTCAATGTCAACTTAGTCATTAGTGCTAGTATCCATAGTATGGTTAGTTTCAAAATATGGGATTTTTTGATAATTTTAGCCTATTTTTGATATTTTGGATATTATTTCATATAAATATCCAAAAAAGGTGTAGAAAACTTCTAGAATAGGGTGACATGCAAAAAAACAAGTTACTTTTTCAACTAGTTTTGGAGATCCCATGCAAAACGAAGGGCTTCCAAAATCAAACAGCGTGCAATCGCAGTTTTCAGGCAGCAAATAGAACTTCGAACAAGAAGAGGAAGAAGGAGCAATTTGGGAGAATTTTGATTAGGTGTATTGGGGTTTTACCCCCCTTTTAGAGCCAATGGAACCATCAAATTTGTAGTCTAATTAGTAGAAAAGAAGTTAATGTTTGGTGCATATTTTTGTTCTACCAGGGAGCTCCAAGAGATCTAATGCTTGGAGATTGCTTCCGAGTAGTCCCAAACAAGGATTTTATTTATCTTCTCAAGTTCTATCAATACATAGTGCTTTGATTCATTGAGCTTTGTATTTATCTTGTATACTTCTTGTCTATTCTCTTTCTTCTCTTCTATCTCCTATTCTCTACTTTCTTCTCTCTTTGATCCCTCGTGGATATGACCTTTCGACAAAAACCCCTCTGATAGTGACTCAACCTATGTGGCTCCTACCTCGTTCAAAGTCTTGGCCATCACTCGCAATAATCAACCATTAGAAGATCATGTTATGGCCCACCCCTATTTGGACCAAATCCTAACCAAGGAATAACTATGCATCGCTAGTAGCAGGATGAACTCTAGTGACTTCCCAACTACTATCCTAACCTACATTACACACGTAGGCATTAGACCGTATAACATGGACCATCACATCCACTTAGAGTATAACCCATAGTCTTGTGATTGGCTCATGAAGAAATAAAGCCCAACCAGCCGGTGTTTAATGCCCTTAACCCTTCATCCTCCAATCCTAGGAAGGATCTTCATCATTTCTGAGGGGGAGGGGGTAAGATGGACAAGAAAACATGACTTGAACCTCAAACCAGATTTCAAAAGCAAAAAAGGACGGTTAAAGTAAACTCGTACTAGAGGAAATTTTTCATGAAATTCTTGTTGGAATATGTGGACTGCTTGAAGCAAAAATTTTCATTCTATACTTGAACATTTCACCATTCCATAACATACATTTGTAATCCTCTTATTTTTTTGCAAAAAGTCATTTTATGTGAGCTAATAGTGAGTTGTTACATCATGATAGGAACTCAAGATGGCAAGGCACCATGACAAAGGTAGCAAGCTTCGATTCTCGAAAGAGAAGCAAGCCAAATATGGCTTGGCTCTGCTAAAACGAGAGCCTTTAACAAGCTCAAATACAAAAGCACTCAAAACCTAGAAGACATGATGATAGAGGAGCAGGCTATGACACAAATCATCAACCAATGCAACCTCAACAAGTATCTAGAGAAGGTTAGCCAAGCCATAGCAAGTGCATGGAGTTCCTACGATCCTTCAATGCCAACAAGAATCGTGGCACAGTGATGATGAGGCAGGGAGAGGAGACTTGAAGAGTAGAAGCCAAGCTAAGTCCTGAATTGGTGGAAAGGGCTCTGGGACTTGTCAACAAGCCCGAGAAGCAACCAAAGAGAGACGTCTATGGCATGTTGGGGATGGACAGGGGCTAGGTGTCTACAAATGATGGGATCAATTTAGCCAACATCCCAAACCCTGACATTAGACTATAGGCAAAAATGGTCCACTCATTGTTGTCCAACCAGAGGTACAATGCTTTGATGAGCAGGATTGGAATACCGTTGATCGAGAGCCTTGCAACTAGATCCTTGGATGAAATCAACTAGAATGATTATGTGCGTAAGACCATTAAGTCTTTAGCAAAAGCATTAGCCACGGGCCCTAAAGTAACAAGCGGAAAGTCTCCGACTTCCACAGCGGAGATAGCAAGCAAGAAACCAGTGTTGGCCAAAGCAGCCAACATAACCACCATAATTTAGAAAGCTATGTCACCAGTACATTCACCCATTAAGGTGAGCACCCCAATTTCATTCTCTACCAGAAACTTGGGGGATGAAAAATTTGCAAGAGTACAGAAGGAAGAAGCAACGCAAGCTGCAAAGAAGAAGGAAGCTCACCTCCAAGCTCAGTGACAAAAGGAGGGTTTGAGAAAAAGAATAGTTAGTGAGCGCGATGATGAGGGCTATGTCCCATTGAATCAGGGAGAAAATGAAAAGATTATGTTGAGAATTCTAGGCAAAAATAAGGGAACTATAGTAGAAGGTGACAAAGACTTAGAAGCCGTGTAGAAAGAATCAAGGAAGCTAGAAGAGAAACAAAAGAAGAAGCAAGAGTAAGGGGGTAAACACCTACAAAAGGTTGAAGAAGAGTCTAAATGGGCTAAAGAAGAATGAAGGATGAAGCAAAAGAGGAGGAGGAAATGCTAAAAAGAGACGATGATGAGCAAATGGCTCTCACCCTTAGATTGTCAGTTGAGCAAATCTCTCGATCAGAAGAGTTGGCAAGGATGAGCCTAGAAGATGCACCAAGCACTAGTGTTGCAGCAATAGAAGCAGCTCAAGCACCTGTAGTAGAAGGATCCATTATGCCACCATCGCCTATTAGGATTGCCATGCCTACCACCACACAGGAAACCGCAGAAGCTAAAGCCATGCGATGGCTTGGATACAGTACCTAGTCAACATAATGTAGCAGCTTGGCCCAGTGCCAAGTGGAGGAGCCCCAGTGCCATGGAAAAACACCCCAGCTACTATAGATGTAGAGTCAAGAAAAGACCCAAAGAAGCCCTTAATAGAAGCCTCAACGACATCTATACCCTTAGTTATGCCAATGCCACAACGAATTATGATGAATACATAAAAGAGTTGCTATCCTAACTGGAAAAGGTGAAGGAAGAGAGGAAGGCACTGTTGGCAGAGCTAGAGGCAAAAAGAGATGCATTCTCAGCTTATTAGCTTGAAAAGATGCAGCAAATAGCCATCCAGTAGAGACAAACAAATGACCTAAAGAATGAGTTGGAAGCAAAGAAGAAAATGGAGGCAAAGAAGGAAGAAGAGAGTGTAAAAGAGCCTCATGATGCAAAGGCAGTGGAGGGGATAGGGCTGGAGATGGATTTCTCAATCCTCTTACAACAAAATAAGAACATGGAGGAGCACCTCGAGCAATTGAAGAAAATCAGAGATGAGCTCACCAAGGAGCTAGAAAGAGTGAAGACTCATGCCTATGCATAGTTCCATGGGGAGAAACAACAAAAGGAATAGCTGCTCAAAGAGTTGCACAATGCTAGGGCACAAAAAGATGAGGTGTTAGCTAAAAGGCTAGCACAGGTACAAAACGGACTCCATGTGACCCTCCAAGAGCAAGAATGACTTGAAGAGTAGTTGAACCACCACAGACAGTATAAGGAGAAGATGCTTGAGACTTGGAAGGAGCATGAATAGATGGTAATGATGATGTCCCAATACTAGACTCAGGGCATAAAAAAGATGGAGGAGAAGGCTAGGGCTTGGGAAGAAAAGAGTGTTGGAAGGCTCAGGGACCTTGCTGAATGCCTTACCTTGACAAAAAGTGAACAAATCATGGCACTAACAAAGGTGGAATCATTGGAGGTAGGTATAGAAGTCCAACAGTAAGACTTTCTTAATATCATGGTGCATGTGACCCAAGCTAAAGATGAGGACACAGTAGAAGGGCTAAAACAGAAGCTAGAAATTACAAGAAGAGCCATAAGGTACCATTAACTACCATTCAAAGCACATTTCTAAAAATCCATAAGGTACCATTACATGCCACTACCTTAATGGTACCATTATAAGAACAACACTCTACTAAAAAAACCAAGAGAGCTAGTGGTGTTGCAGGAAGAGGAGCCAGACTTTGAGCAAGGTCAAGATGAGGAAGAGCAACCACGTGAACCTAGCCTACCACGGCAGGAGATTCCACCTAAATATCTCGAGGGAAGTACAGTTCTAGAAAGGGCGATGGAAGAAAAAAGGAAGAGAAGAGAGATGGTGGAACAAGCACAGAGGAGGCTGAGAGCCCAATCGCAACAAGTTCCTGAAGTCTAGATCCTGCAAAGAGAAGAATGCTATCCTGTAAACTAGACCCAATATCTAGATGTCTAGGAGCAGTGGGAGAACAAATCCTGACCTTTCGAGTTCTCCTTCCACTACCCTCGCTCCTTAAATAGGGTCATGTCTCTAAGAGTGGTGGAGTAGGTGATCAAGCTCGCACAACAACTAGGAAACTGATGGACAGATGAAAGAGAAAAATACCCTACAAGGTGGTAGAAAGAGCTTGTGGACTACTAGGTGGCAAGGCAAGGTTTGGGAGATCACAAAGACCATTAGCGGATATGAAGCCCCACCAAAATTGAGGTGACGTGTCTGGCACTCCAACCTTGATGCTTGGATGGCCTTCTATAACACCATGCCAGAGGAGCACAATGATCCCACCTACATGCCATATCCGTAAAGAATAGGGGTAGACTCTAACCCCAATGTGCATGGTAGGTATGATTTTTCCAAGATCTATAATGCAGGGAGTCCAGAGGAGTGCTTAATCTTCACTAAGCGGGACATTCGCCCATCCATCACGCACTTCCTCGACAAGGTTTCATCCTGCCGCAACCCCTCATTCATCACTACTTGTAATTATCTCAGGGTACTCAAGATTTTGATCAAGTAGAAGCCCGCAGTGGAAGAGGCTCGGCTGCCATCACTCTTTTTTTATCTCAATGCAGGAATCAATTGCTAGGCAATGGTCCACCTCATGATGAGGGCCACGCTCCTACCTTCCTTTTGTATGGTAGTCCTTGAAGATATGAATGACAACCACTTCACCAATTGGGATCACCCCTTCCTATCAACAACACCCCTAAACGTACGTATTAACATAAAAGGCTACTTGTAGAGAGCAGACCCTTTCTTACCAAGTTTCTTAGGCCTCCTTGCAATATAGCTCCTGAAGAGCATCAAGATGACATCTAGCGTACTCCCTCCTAATGTATTAAGTATTTTAAAAAAATGGGAGAGAAAGAAAGCAAGCAAATAAAAGACAAACATGAAGCACAAGAAATGGAATTCTCATGTACCACCAGAGTGCCACAGACACTGCACCTTAGGGACAATTATATTCCTAGCCCCTTCTCTCACTTCACACTTAGGGCACATCAAGGGCAAGACACACCTAGGGAGTTTTCTCTAGACATGTCTCCCTAAGTCACACCCACAGCACCTCTCCTTGCACGATCTCGGGCCTCAAGTAGTGTGGGACAACACCGCATGCTTGTCTGAGATTCAACCCAACTCCTATTCCACTGGCACAAATACCATGCACTACACTGTGAGGTAGACACACCCCCAAGTAGTGTACTTCCTTTTCCTTTTCAGGTACATTCGATAACCCATGGCCAACCCCACTGACCTTGAAGGCCTTCGTCACCCACTTGATCTCTTCTCAGCCTCCACAACCTCACATCCATTTTGTTATGATTCTTCTCCATGGCTAATCTCCCCAAAGCCCCATCATCGATCCACATGTCAAACCTTCAACCACCCAAGTCCTCACCAACAAGTGCCATGGGATTGGCACTTGGCTAGGATGCAGGTAATGTTAACCTTGGTGCCAAGAAATGAAAGAAAATCAAAAGACGTAGGGCGAACCGGAAAAAGGTAACCCAATGAAAAAATAGGAGAAATAAGGTCAAAAGCGCATGAGCAACTTAAAAATTCCATGGTGAGTGAAAAAAGGGAAAGTCACGTTTTAAATATAAAAGCACACCCTAAATTTTTGTAAAAAGTGCTAGGCTCCCTCCTATGCAATTTATAAATGTAGATAGATATGGGTTAAGGAACAATGTAAATAGAAAGGGAATAGGGAAAAAGGACCTATGCTAAAATGGCTGGTCATGTAAAAAAGGGATGGGCGCCCCCAAGGAGGAGGTAGGGCATGTATAAAAGGCAAAAAGTGAATGAAGAAGCTCATTCTTGTGTGTGGCCAAAACTAGCTCTCTTCTTCTTCTTCTGCTTCTTGCTTGTGCTTGTGCTTGAGAGAGGGAGTGAGGCAATGAGTGTGAGGGTGAGGGACTATGGTGGAGAAGCTCTCCACCTTCTCCTCTCTTCTTCTTCTCTTCTCTTGTCTCGCGTGTGGCAATGGAGCTTGGAGCTTGGAGCTTGAGGATCAAGCTTTCTTGAGCTTGCACCTTGGATCATGGAGCTACTGAAGAGCTTATGGGAGGAGGCAACTCGATTCAGCATGAAGGTAAGCTCACTACACTCGTAAGTGTGAAAGTGCACATGACTATGTGAGAGGTAGCCATTGCACTTGGCTTGAAATGCTTGAAACAATAAGCGGTTCATGGGTCTTAGTGGTGGAGCATGAGCTCCTATACCAAGAAACTTCAAAATTCATGAATATTGGACAATTCCAACCATTCTAGAATAGCCTTGACCTTTTATAGATCCATTCAAATCCCAAATTTGGATACAATATGGATCAAGTAGTGAATCTCTTCTAGAAAAAATTCACTCTTTTTTTCATTCACATAACGTTTGTCTTTTTGAGTTCTTGAAACACTATCTTCAAGTATTGCTTATGCTCTTCTTCATCTTTTGAATGAATAAAAATATCATCAGTGAGAGTACATGTAAACTTCTAATGTGCCTTAAAGATTCTTTTCATCATTCTATTAAAGGTTGTAGGAGTGTTGGTGAGACCAAATGGTAACACAAGAAACTCATATAAACCAAAGGTTGTCCTGAATGTTGTTTTGTGAATATCTTCATGAGCAGTCCTTATTTGATAGTAGCAACTCTTCAAGTCAATATGGCAAAATATTTTGAATCCATCAAACCTATCGAATATGTCATCAATTCTTGGTATGGGAGTCATGTTTTGAATATAATAATTTTGTCAAGGGTCATATATTCTACACATATATGCAAAGGCCCATCTTTTTTCTACACTAAGTGGACCATAGAGCAAAAAGGTGAGGAATTGGGTATTTTTAGACCCTTCTTCAAGAGCTCATTCACCTACTTCATAATCTCCTCTTCTTGTGTTAGGTTGACATGATAAGGTGGCCTAGTTGGAGGTAAGCTCCTAAGAATAAGATAAATGTGATGATCTTCTAGCATGTCTCATGGTAGACCATTAAGTAAGGTGGCCTAGTTGGAGGTAAGCTCCTAAGAATAAGATAAATGTGATGATCTTCTAGCATGTCTCATGGTAGATCATTAAATAAAGTGTCTGTAAAACAATATTAATACTCCTTTAAGAAATCCATTTGCTCCTCATTCATATCTGAGATGGATTCTTCAATTTTAGACTCTTTGTCAGGATCCTTTATGAAAATCGAGTACAAGGAAATATACTTTTTCTTTACTTTGCAAATTTGTACATGGGATAAGATGGGAATAGAGTTTTCTTCAACTCCCATATCAAAAGATACAATTTTAACCCTTAAAAAGAAATGTAAATTCTATTTTGATTCTAATCAATGGACTGGGTCTACTCCTATGCCAAGTAGTCCTAATACAACATTACAATGGCCAAGTTCTCCCATGACAAAACCCTCACGATCTACATAGTCTCATATCTCAATAAGCTGTTTTCCAAAGATTGGAGTAACTTGAGATTCCAATGCTTGAAAATTAGCACCTAGGATTTTTAGTATTCCAAACCTCTCCTTTGGCAAATGTAGAGCTCCCACTAGATATGATGATATGTAGCTCTTGGACCAAAATGAATGAGAATGACTTGATTAGCAATCTTACCCTAAGCCATAAAAAGCTTCCTTTTCTCTAACGGAGTTTCATGGTGTTGTAAAAACTCTTTAGCTATAGCATTTGCTTGAGGCGCCTTTTGGGGACGGTCCTCCTTCTTTGCCTTGTTAGGCCATCTATCCCTTTCGTCCATATGAGAAACATCACCCTTCTCTTGTATATTATGTTAACTATTGATATAACATTTCTTTTTTTATGGCAAAGGTGGCATAACTCCATCCTTTTGCTTTGACTCTTATTGATCTTATTTCTTTTTGTCAAAATTCTTGGTCTTCTTCTTTTGTGGTTCTCCTTTGGAGTACTTACCAAGCATCCATGGAAAATGTACTCCTTCAACATTACACCTACCTACAACTGGCATAGCTATAGTGCCAATCAATTAGTATAGTCAGTTTTCTTACTGTTGTATATTATCCATACTTTGTGTACATTGTATTATGAGAGAAAGGAGTAAGAAAAACTAGTAGAAAAACATTTTGGCCTCCATTTCACTTCTTTTGTTCTTGAGTGAGCTTCCTCTTGTATGTAATGTGTGTGTTGTCGTGTCCTACACTGGACAGGGTGTGAAAAAACGTGGAGTGCATCATCATCCAACTTTCTTATTGATCTAGAGAGTCAACGCCATATTAGTCATTAGTATCGATGTCCATAATATAGATGGTTCAAAAATATAAGATTTTTGGATAATTCTAGCATATTTTTGATATTTTGGATATTATTTCTTGTAAATATTCAAAAAATGTATAGAAAACTTCTAAAATAGAGTGACATGCAAAAAGCAAGTTGTTTTTTCAACCAGTTTTAGAGATCTCATGCAAAATGAATGAGCTTTGAAATCGCACAGCATGCAATCACACTTTACATGTAGCAAACAACACTCTGAACTAGAAGAAGAAGAAAGAGCAGTCTGAGAGAATTTTGAATAGGTGTCCTGGGATTTACCCCCTCTTTTGGAGCCAATAGAACCGTCAGATTTGTGATTTGAGTAGCACAGAAAAAGCTAATGTTTGGTGTATGTTTTTGGTCTACGAGGGACCTCCACGAGATCTAATGCTTGGAGATTGCTTCCGAGTAGTCCTAGACAAGGATTTGTTTATCTTCTCAAGTTCTATCAATACATAGTACCTTGGTTCATTGAGCTTTGTCTTTATCGTATGTATCTCTTCTATCTCATATTCTCTACTTCCTTCTCTCTTTGATCCTCGATGGATATGACCTTTCGACTAAAACCCTTTCAACATTGGTGAACTCAACATGAAAGGTTGTTGAAAGGAAAGACATGATGGGAGAACCTTCAAGCACAATTTCTAGTGATGTTTTGCAGTAGTTAGTGTAGAATATGAACATGCTTATGCAAGTATAACAACAACAATAGGTGATGCAAGCCTCTACTTAAACAGAAACTATTGTGATGAATGCTCTACAAGTAGTAGAGCGTGAGATGAAGTTGTTTAATGGCAAGAATCTATCTGCATATTTGCATACCCATGCTCAAAAGATGGAATTCTTTGAGGTGGCTCAACTTGCATGGAGCCAGTATTTTGTATGGGTCACTATACATGAATTGAAAGCCCGAGTTACTAAATTGTACATACAGGATGTTCACTCGGTATCTTTCAAGAACACACTTAGGGAAGAATTTTACATTGAAGACACCAATTTGATTACCCGCAAGACTTTCCAGGAGTGGGTTCTATAACCCAATAAGGGTCTTGTGGCTACAAAGTTATTAAAAGAATTTCAAAGTCGGTTTGAGCAATTAGATCTTGCAAAACAGCAAGCTCTTGCAAGTCAAAAAATTGAATTGTTTCTACAAGTGGCAGATCCTGAGCTTCAAGAGAAGCTTGATGATTTGTTAGAGGATTAGACTACAGAGACAGGGCTTAAAACAGAGTGGAGGTATGTTAAGAAAGCAGCTATTGCACTGGTGAAAAAGCATGGAAGAAGAGAAAGATTATATGTATCTAGCTTGCCCACTATTATGGGCAAAACAATTGACGTATCTAGTAAGCTGTTGTCGGAGTGTTTGGGGTCGAAAGTCTACCGTGGGGGTAAGAGACAGCAAGGTGAAGGGAGATTCAAGGAGAGGAGTAGACGGAAGAGAAGGGGTTTAAAGGAATAGAAGATGTAAAAGATATAGAAGAATACTCACAGAGGTGAAGCCTGTCAAATTATTTCTGCATTATGAGAAGATAAATCTCTTGTAGACAAAAATATGCATAAAACAATACCTTCCTCTATGCTGCTCAGAGCGCCGATCTGATGCTTCCATTGGCTCCAAAAGGGGGGTAAAATATCAGCACACCTGGCCAGAATTCTGCCAGATCACTCCTTCTTCATCTCCCATTTTGGAGTACTATTCATTGCCTGAAAACTGCAATCGCGCATCGTGCGATTTTGCCAATCCTTCTTTTTACATAAAATCCTTCCAAAATGGCTGAAAGCTACATGCTTTCTTTTACATGTCATCCTATTCTAGAAGTTCTCTACAATTTTTTGGATTTTTACAAGAGATAATATCTAAAATATCAAAAATTGGCTAAACTTGTCCAAAAATCTAGTATTTTTTAACAATCCACACTACGGGCACTAACATTAATGATTAATATGGCATTCACTCTCTAGATCAATAAGAAAGTCGTACTCTAGAGTTTTTCACACTGTGTCCGCGTAGTGGCACGACACCATCCACTTCTGTGGCTAACCCTGTGGCTGCACCTGATGTTTCCAATGTTAGGAAGAAAGATGTATTAGATGAGTTAGTCAAAGGCATGTAAAAGATATAGAAGAATACTCACAGAGGTGAAGCTTGTCAAATTATTTCTGCATTATGAGAAGATAAATCTCTTGTAGACAAAAACATGCATAAAACAATACCTTCCTCTATGCTACTCAGACCGCCAATCTGATGCTTCCATTGGCTCTGAAAGGGGGGTAAAATATTAGCACACCTGGCCAGAATTCTGCTAGATCACTCCTTCTTCATCTCCCATTTTGGAGTACTGTTCATTGCTTGAAAATTGCGATCGCGCGTCGTGCGATTTTTCCAATCCTTCTCTTTACATAAAATCCTTCCAAAATGGCTGAAAGCTACATGCTTTCTTTTACATGTCATCCTATTCTAGAAGTTGTCTGCAATTTTTTGGATTTTTACAAGAGATAATATCTAAAATATTAAAAATTGGCTAAACTTGTCCAAAAATCTAGTATTTTTGAACAATCCACACTACGGGCACTAACATTAATGACTAATATGGCATTCACTCTCTAGATCAATAAGAAAGTTGTACTCTAAAGTTTTTCACACTGTGTCTGCGTAGCGGCACGACATCGTCCACTTCTGTGGCTAACCCTATGCTTGCACCTGATGTTCCCAATGTTAGGGAGAAAGATGTATTAGATGAATTAGTCAAAGGCATATGGGATCTTCAGTTGAAGGTTGCAAAATTGGATGAGAAAGGACAAGAGGAAAGGGAATGGGCATCAACCCCTAAACCCAGAAAAAGATGTATGTGGTGTGATAGTTTGCAGCATGAAAGGAAGGATTGTGCTGCTTATCAGGAGGTCTTGGATTGACAGCTCATCTTTTGGAATGATAGCTTCTACTTTTGGTCTACAGTTGGATAGAATTCCTAGCCAAGTGATGGTGCTACAATATGGACACATGCTTTGCATACAACTGAAAAGAGAAAAGCTATTGATAGTGAAATGTCTCATGCAGGGAAAAACATTCGTGACATAACTAGCTAGGAATCACCGGTAGATGCATATTTAGCAAAAGGACAAAACACAGATGTACTTGTGGAAGAGAAACAGAAGAGAGATGAAGATAATGTAGAGATATCTAAGAGTGTGACAATAAGAAGTGTGGATCCTCCTAAAGCTGCAAATCAACCACCTCCCAACATGATAGCAAGCAAGAGGGAAAGTAGCTAGGATATAAGCTACAGTTTGATATTGAGACAACCATGGATGTCTTGGAAGATCATATAGTAGAAGAGTCGGCCATTGCATCTGTAGAATTTCTTAATGCCTCTATGAAGAGGTTTACAAAACTCATGTTTTACTTGATGCAGGGACTCAAAGGGAGATTGGTGAAGTGTTGGATGTACATGATTTGCAGGATACAATTATCGTTTCTGAGATAATTTATGAGCTCAAGGATATGCCTTTAGAGAATGTTAGATGTAATGCTCCATAGGTGGAAACTGTTTCAGATGATTTATCAGAGGCCTTGATAGGCAATTCAAAGATACTTCAAGATATGGACTGCTTTACTATTTTTTGTGATGGTCACCATGTGTTGGATGCAAGTGAGGCTCAGTTTATGTTTGATGTGGTACACAATTGTTAGTATAAGTAGATTTCCATGTGATAGACTCTGAAAGAGCAAGCATGTTGCTATGTCTTTGTTTATGGGTGTATTGATAGCATGTATATGGAGATTCAACAACCTCTAGTATATGATGCATACCCAAGGCCTTATGACCCTAGAGGGGGTACTGGGTGTGGTTCAAGAGTTATTATATAGATACTAAGTATTTTGATCTATGAACCAAGGGGATGCCTTCTTATGTGCATGATGAGTGACAAGTTGACGCTGTGGGTGTTTGACCCAGGTGGTGCATTGGTGGCACATACCGGATGATGTGCAGGTTCAGAGGGGGTGGATGTCATGTTGCTACGTGAACAGTGTGAAAAAATCGGGAGCACATCATTATCTGTATTTCTTATCAATCTAGAGAGTCAATGCTATATTAGTCATTAGTGTCAGTGTCCATAGTATGGATGGTTCAAAAATACTACATTTTTGGACAAATTTAGCCTATTTTTGATATTGTTTCTTGTACATATTCTAAAAAGCTATAGAAAACTTCTAAAATAGGGCGACATGTAAAAAGCAAGTGGCTTTTCAGCCATTTTTGGGAGATCTCATGAAAAAAGAAGAGGCTTCCAAAATCACGTGGGCACGATTGCACTTTACAGGCAGCAAACAACACTCTGAACTGGGAGAAAAAGAGGGAGCAATCTGGGAGAATTCTGAGCAAGTATCCTAGAGTTTTACTCCCCTTTAGGAGTCAATGGAACCATCGCATTTGCGGTCTGAGCAGCAGAGAAGATGCTAATGTTTGGTGTATATTTTTTATCTACCAGGGATCTCTAGGAGATCTAATGCTTGGAGATTGCTTCTGAGTAGTCCTAGACAAGGATTTGTTCATCTTCTCAAGTTCTATCAATACATAGTACTTTGATTCATTGAGTTTTGTCTTTATCTTGTGTACCTCTTGTCTATTCTTTTTCTCCTCTTCTATCTCCTGTTCTCTACTTCCTTCTCTCTCTGATCCTCAGTGGACATGACCTTTCAACTAATACCCCTCCGATATATTGAGGTTTGTCTTTTTCTTGTGTACCTCTTGTTATTCTTTTTCTTCTCTTCTATCTCCTATTCTCTACTTCCTTCTCTCTTTGATCCTCGGTGGATACGACCTTTTAACTAAAACCCCTCGGACAGTGTTTTCTGCAGTAGCTCAAGCAAGTCTCCTCATCACACAATTCTTGATACTGGAGGACTACCAAGTGTTGGAATAAATGCCAATGGCCAATAGTTGGATGGGAATCCCTTGTATATATACAAACTATTGTACAATTATACATAAGTGAAGATAACAGAGAACAAGAATTTCATTCATTTTGTACCCACATGACTCTCTTCTGCTCTCTCTCTCTCTCTCTCTCTCTCTCTCTCTCTCTCTCTCTCTCTCTCTCTCTCTCTCTCTCTCTCTCTCTCTCTCTCTCTCTCTCTCTCTCTCTCTCTCTCTCTCAACCCTCTTGTACTTTATAATTTCTACCTTACATCCCACCATTGCTTCCCTCTCAATTGGTATCAAAGCAATGTTGGATGTTCATGGATGCTCGTGCTTGGAGCGAGGAGTGTGAGGAGTAAAGCTTTGTTGCCAAGATTGAGGATTTTAACTTCTTTGACATTGATGCTTGCTACCTCCACATTGGAGGAGATACTATTCTCGTAGACGTGATTTAGATGTGAGCATTGATTTGGGTAGCCATTAGTGGCTAAAAGTGATGCAAAATAGCTTGGTTTTGGATGCTCGGAAAGAGGTTTTGGATATTCAAAGAGATGAGCAACGTTGAAGCCTTTTAAGAGAAAGAGAAATCAACATTCTATTCTATTTTTCTTCCTCACACACACACACACAATGTAGAGGAGAAAGTAAAAATACATTTCAAGCATTTAGTTTGGAGTCATTCTATCCATTTTAAGTGGATACAAAGCATACTGTTGAAGTCGTGGATAGTTATGGTAGCTTGACAAGACTTCCATATTTTGGCCATAACTTTTGCATACAATAGTGGATTGATGTGTTCTATAGCTCAAAAAAATGAAGATGCGATGAGAACTATATATTTGAGCAATCAAAGAGTTGATCCTATGTAGTTTTCTATTCTCTATTTTACACAGCACAAAACAAGTCTGTTTTAGACAATACTTTTGGACAACACCTTGCACTCAAAGGCTCTTGGACTACTCGTGGCTTAGGATTGCACATAGATTTCCATAGATTTGTTGTCTCAAAGAATTTACCATGTTGGTTTATGCTCACTTTATGGAGATTATTTGGACTGAATCAATTTTTGGACGTAGTTTGCATGTACTTAGTCTCAAGTGGTTGTTTTTTACTTGAAAGATGGTCAAAATACTTAAAAAAGCTTGCACAAAATTCATATGCCATTGGGAGCAGTGAAATATCATTTTTGCATCAATTTTATGCTGGTTTGATACTTGGATAGCCATTGCTTAGCTTTGCAGGGCAATTCATTTACAGTTCGTTGGTATATTTTGAGCTTATGGTTGGGTATTCCTTACTTTTTTTGGTGTACAAACATACTTTTGTTATTATGGCTTCTTCATCAAGTTTAGAGAATACATTGTTTAATGTTGAAAATATTGATAGTATAAAAATTTTATATTGGAAACAACAAATATACAATGTATTCGTCTAGAAGAAGTAGGTAAAGTTGATCAAATGTTTTGGGATTAAGCTTGAGGACATGGATACAAATGTATGGGAGGAATTGGACAAGCTGGCATGCTCTACTATTATATTGACACCTCAACGTCCATGTATTTTAAATTGAAAAACACAAGAGGCGCATATGGTGTATGGGAAAAACTTGGTGACCTATGTGAAAAAGAAAGTGCAATCTTGCAGATTTATTGGTTTAAAAAACTCATTGATCTTGCATGGAGGAGGGGTTTCTGATGTCTCATCACTTGAATGAGTTCAATACCATTTTTTGCAAACTAACATCTCAAAAGATTGTCTTTTTTGATTTAGTGAAGGCCATGTCCTTACTAGTCACCTTGCATGAGAGTTGGGATACTTTCATGATTGCCACTAATAACTCCACACCCGGAGGTAGTCTTATGAGTGTTAATGTTGAGAGCAGTTTGCCCATTGAGGAGGTGAACACAAAGAATAATATAGGGTCAAAGAGCTCTAGTGCAATTATAGTGAGAGAAATGTCAAATGCCAAGGGAACTCCCGTGAGAGAGGTAAATCAAGAACCAAGTCATGTAGCAAAAAGGATATAGTATGCTACTATTGTAAACAAGAAGGGATATGTAAAAAATGATAGCTATGTCAAGATTGTGGGAGAGAAGGAAGGAGTCTCACTTGTAGCTTTCTTGCTTGCACAATGGGGAAATACACACAAGAGTGGAGGCTGAAAACAGTTTTCCTCTTCTTAGTTGTGTAAGCCAAAAGAACTCAAGTACAAAGAAATAGAAGAACCCTATATATGGGTCTCAAACCAAACTCAACTAACTAAGGCGGCATACTAACTAAGCCACGAACTAGAGTAGATAAGGATAGCTATCATGTAACTATTATTCATGGGCAGTGTACCAACTGCGTCTGCAAAAACTGACAAGTCGGTGACATAAATACACAACGGTCACCCTGGCGTATCACGAGTGGAGCTCGATATCTCAACACTCCCCCTCGAGCTCAATCCCAAATCCTGCATACCAAGCAGGTCTCTGAACTTGCGCAGCTTCTCTGCGCCTAATGCCTTCGTGAATATGTCAGCTACATGATCCTCTGTGCTGACATAAACTAGATCAATAAGACCTAGTAAAACCCTCTCTCGCACATAGTGATAATGCACCTCAATGTGCTTTGTTCTAGCATGATAGACTGGGTTATTTGCCAAGTGTATACTACTCATGTTGTCACAATAAATGACAACTGGCCCATCTGTAGACTGATGCATATCATAAAGTAGCTTATGCAACCAAGCTACCTCACATGCAGCCATTGCTGCACCCCTATACTCAACCTCTGTGCTCGACAAGGCAACTGTAGGCTGTTTCTTGCTACTCCAAGTGACTGCAGCACTCCCAAAAGAGAACACATATCCACTAGTAGATCGTCTATCAGAAATACTACCAGCCCAATCAGCATCAGTGTATCCATGAAACTGTATCTGAACCCCAGTCTCATAAAATAGTCCATACTGCAATGTGGACTTCACATATCTGAGTATGCGTCTAGCCGCATCCAAATGTGGTTTCCTTGGAGCCTGCATAAACTGACTTACCAATCCAACAGCATAGCTCAAATCTGGCCTGGTAATAGTCATATAAATCAAACTTCCTACTATGCGTCTGTACATAGTAGGGTCTTCTAGAAGCTCACCTGCATCTGTGCTCAGCTTCACATTTTGCTCCAAAGGAACTGAAATAGGCTTACAGCCTGTCATCCCATATTTGGATAGCATGTCCAATCCATATTGCCTCTGCAAGAGCTGTATCCCACTTGGTGATCTAATCACCTCAATGCCCAAGAAATAACGCAGCTCTCCTAAATCCTTCATCTCAAACTTCTGCTTCAATAGCATTTTCACATGAAGGATATCTTCATCACTGTCACCTGTCATAATCAAATCATCAACATAAATGACAAGTAGCATAATACCTTTCTCTGTTTTTCTCACATAAAGTGAGAAATCTGCCTTGGAAATCTAAAAGCCAATAGTGACAAGATACTGTCCTATCTTGTCAGACCATGCTCTAGGTGCTTGCTTCAAGCCATACAAGGCTTTCTTCAACCTGCAAACAAACTCAGGATGAACATCATACACATAACCTGGTGGCTGCTCCATATAGACCTCTTCTTGCAAATCACCATGCAAGAAGGCATTCTTTACATCCATCTGATGTAAAGACCATCCCTTTGATGCAGCCATAGCAATGACTGCTCTTACGGTTGCCATCCTTGCAACCGGACTGAATGTTTCTTCATAGTCAATGCCATATGTTTGTGCATACCCCTTGACTACTAATCTTGCCTTGTATCTGTTCACAGAACCATCTGCATTGTGCTTCACCTTATAAACCCACTTACAGCCAATTGCATTTTTACCTTTAGGCAAAGGTACCAATTCCCATGTAGCATTTGCTTCCAAGGCATCCATTTCTTCATCCATGGCTTTCTCCAATTTTTCTTTTCCCATGGCTTGCTCAAAAGAAGTGGGTTCTGGTTCCTGTATCACTTTGACCATATATGCATAGTGAATGGCTGTAAATCCATCATATTTCAGCCTATCCACAGGATACCTAGCTCTCGTAGACCTGCGCAAAGTAGGTTCACTCCCAAGTGCTCTCAAAACATCCCTGGTTTTCCTTACTCCAGGTGTAACAATAGAAGGAATACCCAACTCATCATCAATGCTCTGTTCTGAGCCACTGGATTCACCATCCACATAAGAGTGACCTGCATTCACATCAAACATGGGCTGATTAACCTTCTCTTTTCCTTTTCGTGATACCTGCATACCACTATCTGCATTACTTTGAGAAGATTCTCCTGATCTCAATCTGCCTCTCCATGGCGAAGAATGTGAACCACTGCTAGAGGACGCTCCAGGTCCACTAATATTTTGTGACTGCTGCTGTGAATTCTGTGCAGCATTACCATTTTGTGCATCTACATCATCAATCACATTTACTGGTTTATACCAGCTACTCATCTCATCAAAAACAACATCTCTGCTCACTATAAACTTACGAGTAGAAGGGTTATAGCATCTATACCCTTTTTGCTGCAGAGAGTAACCAATAAAGATGCACTTCTCAGCTTTTGGATCCAACTTGGATCTCAATTCATCTGGCACATGTACATAGGCAATGCAACCAAAAATTTTCAAATGAGAAATATCTGGTTTCCTACCAGTATACCTCTCCTCTGGAGTCATTCCATGTATTGCTGCAGTGGGAGTCCTGTTCATTATGTAGACTGCTGTAGCAACTGCTTTAGCCCAATAAAAATCTGGCAAGTCTTTTTCATTGAGCATGGCACGAGATACCTCTCCAATATGCCTGTTTTTCCTTTCTACAATTCCATTTTGTTGTGGGGTATGACTGCATGAATATTGCTGCTTTATGCCATGCTCCTGCAAGAACCTTGCAAACTCATTTGAGAGGTACTCTCCCCCTCCATCTGACCTTAGGCATTTTATCTGCAGGCCTGTTTCTTTTTCAACCATAGCTTTAAGAGTTTTGAAATGCCCAAAAACTTCACTTTTCTTTTTCATAAAATATACCCAAACTTTTCTGCTATAGTCATCAATAAAAGTGACAAAATAATGATAGCCTCCAAGAGATGCAGCTTTAGTAGTCCACACATCAGAGTGGATTAATTCCAATGGCTTCTCACTCTCTTGAACATGTCTAGGAAATGGTTTCCTTGCCTGTTTTCCAAACTGACAGGCTTCACATACCTTATGCATTTCTGCAACCTTGAATTTGGGCAATCCTGCAACAATATTTTGGGCCTGCATTGATTTAAGTCGCTATACATTAACATGACCAATGCGTTTATGCCAGATATCAATATCTGCAACTACACCGGTCCCATATGCAAACATTGCTGCACTCAATTCAGACATGTCTGCATCCAATGTAAACATTCTGCCCTTCTTCTTTCCTTTTGCTATCAAGCAACCTTTATTTTTCATATCCTCAACAAAGCATCCATGAGGATTAAATTTGACCTGCAAGCCCTACTCAACCATTTGACCAACAGAAACCAGATTCTTGGTGATATTCGGGACATGAAATACATTGGACAGGTATTTCTTTTTCCCATCCTGCATAGACAAAGGAATTTTTCCAATCTGCACAATAGGATGTGCAGTATCATCACCAGTCTCCACAAATCCTGGTTTTTCCATTTTCCTTGCATCCTCCATCCATTCTGCATGACCTGTCATGTGGTTTGATGCACCTGAGTCAACATACCATGCATCATTGCTTTCTTTTGCACTTGTCACAGAATTATTCATGTGCTGCACCATAAACAAGTGCTCATTTCTGTCATCACCCTGTCTACTAGAAGATGCATAATTCCCTTGTTGCAGTTTTCCATTCATGATGTCATTCTGCTTTTTATAGCAGTCTTTAGCCATATGACCCATTTTACCACAATAGTAGCATTCAACATTACTGTTTGCATTTTGGCCTCTTTGCCATCCACCATGACCTCTTTGGCTCCCCCTGCCTCTAGAGTTACCACGTCCTCCTCCATAGGACTGGTTTTCTTGAGTTTGCTGCATATTCTGATTTCTACCACGGCCTCCATATCGGCCTCTTCTACCTCTGCCTCTACCTCTTCCAGCATTTGAGTAGAAGATAGCTTCTTTTGAAGTTCCTCCTGAAGAAGATGCACCACCATTTCTCTGCTCCTCAGAAATTAGAAGAGCAATCAACTCCTCAAAATCAGGAAATCTTTCACGGACGGAAATGGATGTTCGGAACTGTGCATAATCCTTTCCTAGACCATTCAAGGTCACAGAAACTAAATCATCATCTTCCACTGGCGACCCAATGGAAGCAAGTGCATCTGCAATCTTCTTCACCTTCATGTGGTAGTCATTGATGCTCATATTTTCTCTTTGCACATTATGCAACTCTTGCTTGAGCTGCATTTTCCTGGCTTGCGTATTTGTGCTATACATTTTTGACAAAGTATCCCATGCCTCCTTTGGCGTACTTGCATCTTGAATATGCACAATCATAGAGTCTGAAATGCTGATAGACAGCCAATACATAACTTTCCTGGCTCTCTCATGCCATGCTTTAAATGCCTACATTTGCTGTTGATTGGGAATATCAGGAAGAACTGGTTCTTCTTCATTTCTTGCAACAAATTCCCAATATCCTTTTCCCATAAGGAAATTCGTCATTCTAAACTTCCATGCTTGGAAGTTGTTCTTGTCAAGTTTTTCAGTGACAATCTGTGAGAGAGAATCAGACGCCATTACAGAACACTGCAAAAAGTTCTGTCACTGCAAAGAACACAGCTTCAGCCTCACAAAGGCAAATCTGCAAAACTAACGAAAGTGGTATTTGACCACACAGTCACTTCCTAGTGACGATTTTGCATCAACAGGCAACAGGGATGATTATGTAACTCCCAATGTCTCTGCGCACAAGCATACGATGCAATTTCTACAGTAACTTTTCACTGACCTGTAGAACAGTGGCTGCACAGCATAAAACTGGGCCTTTTCCTGAGTGCGTGCAGAGAACTTCCGCCTCCAAAACAGGCCCCAAAATGGCCTCAAATCAAAAAAACAAGGTCGCCAAGGCCTAAAGCCCTCTCCCGCAGTATATATTGCCTTCTTGCTTCACCGCGAAGGGCGTCTCAACCTGAGACAATGCACTCCTGCACTTTCCGGCTGTGCTACCTGCAGAGATCTGCTCCCAAAACAGAAAATGAAAGCAATACTGCTCCTCTTACTAGAACACCGCAAGCTTGGCTTGCTTTCTTGAGCTCCTTACCACGAAGAAGGCTCTGATACCATGTCAAGATTGTGGGAGAGAAGGAAGGAGTCTCACTTGTAGCTTTCTTGCTTGCACAATGGGGGAATACACACAAGGGTGGAGGCTGAAAACAGTTTTCCTCTTCTTAGTTGTGTAAGCCAAAAGAACTCAAGTACAAAGAAATAGAATAACCCTATATATGGGTCTCAAACCAAACTCAACTAACTAAGGCGGCATACTAACTGAGCCACGAACTAGAGTAGATAAGGATAGCTATCATGTAGCTATTATTCATGGGCGGTGTACCAACTGCGTTTGCAGCTGACAAGTCGGTGACATAAATACACAACGGTCACCCTGGCGTATCACGAGTGGAGCTCGATATCTCAACAAGCTATAAGTGAAAGAACAAGTAAAAAGGTAAGAAAGCAAATGAGGATAATGGAAACGAGAAAAGTAAGGTAAAGATTGAGAGATTAATGCATGTGGTAGTGATGATGGAGGTGTTGTTTGTATCCTCTTTTGGTGATGTATTCTTGGTTGCCATGGATAATGGCATGTCTTAGAATTGGCTTGTGGATTCAAGAGCATCGTTTCATATTACTTCACATAGAGAGTGGTTCGTTACTTATGATGTTGGAAAAAGAGGATGCGTCCATCTTGGAAACAACTATGCATGCATCATTGTTAGCATTGGGGATAGACACTTGTCATTGCTAAATGGTTTTTCTCTCATCTTGTGAAATATATGGTATATTATAGACTTGAAAAGAGTTTGATCAATACAAGGCATCTTGATGATTGTGGTTATAGAGTGATTTTTGGTGATCATGTGTAGAAGATTTGCAAGGAATCAGTTGTTACGGCCAAAGGGCCAAAATATGGTACTTTGTATCCTTTGCATGTTTTTAGTGTTAAAGACCATATTGTAGATGTCACTGGACAACCATTTCTTTCTTTACGACATTGTAATTTGGTGCATATGTCAATCACTGGAATGAAACCTTTATGCAATCTGAACTATCTTCCTTGTTTAAAATTTTCTCATCTTGGCTTTTGGAAGTATCATCTCTTTGGAAAGCAAACTAAAATAACTTGATTTGATTCATAGTGATTTGTGTTGGCCAATGTCCATGTTTTCATTGGGTAGATCTTTGTACTTTGTTACCATTATCGATGATGCCACATGAAGGTTTAGGCTTATCCACTTTACTAGAAGAGTGATGTATTGGATGCATTTCAAAAGTTCGTAGCATTTGTAGAAAACTAGTCATGTGAGAAGCTTAAGTACTTGAGGACTAAACTGGTAGAGAGTACACCTCGCATGCCTTTATGAGCTCTTGTGCAAGCCATGGTATCAAGAGAGAGTTGACAGCTCCTGAGAATCTTGCTCAAAATGTTGTGACTAAGAAGGTGAACATGACCATTCAATAAAGAGTTCGTAGTATCCTCTCTAATGTCAATCTCACTAATGGATATTGAGTTGAAGTTGTAAAAACAACAATGCATTTGATTGGCAAGTCTCCTAGCAAGCCATTGAATGGTAAGATACCAGAGAAAAGTTTGAAAATATACTTAAAGTAAGGTAGTGCAACCATAGCTTCCTTCCTTCTTCGTCTTCTCTTGCCTTCTGATGCCAGGAGGCATATTCCACGATGGATTCCGTGAGGTTTTGCAGTGCATTCCGTAAAATTTATTGCCGGGGCTTATACACAAGGTGGATTCCTTGTGCAAAAAGTCGATGGGGATGCCTATCCTTTTCGAGTGTCTTGTTAATTTAATGTGCAAGTGGGTGATTCCATAGCAGGTGATTTTGCAAAATACATATTTAAATTAATAGATGTTTATGAGTTTAGAGTATGCACTCATAATAAATTAAGGTTAGGATTGAGTTCTAACCAATTTATTTATTTTGTAGCTGAAGACTGCTAAATATTCACTTTTGTCGGTTTAATTTTATTATTTTCTAACAATTGTGAATGCTTCAGTTGATGTGTAGAGCAGGCAGCGGTGGCATTGGGAAGCACTGGGCGATAGCGTGTATTCAAGTTATTATCATTTTTTATGGGCGCGCATCTTAGGCATGGCACCAATATCTATTTTGACGTGCTTATTTATTGAAGCACTTGACATTTATTTATTATTTTGTATGCGCATGGGCGACGATTTAAATCTTTGTATTGGACATTGTATTTGGGCACCGACCGACTCCTTGGGTGCCCAATAGCTTTAATTCTTTAGTGGGACAAAAGCAAACACAAAAGTTAAAGCGTGCTAATTGTAAATTGGGCTTTTTTTATAAAAAATCTTGGGGATCAATAATATACCACATACATGCTTTGTGGAGCGCTCACACAAGGAATGGGGGGAAATTGTACCCAATTAGTCTTTTGCTTCATGTTGTGCAAGTCTTCTCTCTTGTTTTTTGTGCAAAAGTAGAGTTCTTTTGTTCTTGGGGACCTTTCAGCGCTCACTACGCGCACACATAGCATCCGATCTGTGCACCAATGGTATTAGAGCGAAGCTGAGATCGAGAGCTCCCAATCGCTTACCATATCGCACGAAGACGGAGCTCCTGGAACGATCAAGCTCTACAATCAGTCTCGTGGCAATCCGTCAATACCAGTGTGTTCCTGGTAGTCAAGAACCCCCTGCTATGCACTCAGATCTCGAAGGACTGGCCTCTGTAGTAGGCGGAGGACCACGCGAGAAGCTTCTTCATCAACACGTTTTTTTTTCAAGACCAGAGAAGACAGATAAGTGAAATTCAGCTTAAAAGCTTAATAAGCTTTTTAGTAAAGCTTAATCCCTAAATTTTAGAGATGACGGTGGCGGTGTGTACTTCTGGGTGCCTATTCCGTCAATCAACATCTTCTTGTTCCAATACGTTTCAAAAAAAATTTAAGTTTTTTAAATAAAGCTTAATACTCTAAGGTTCCTAAAGCTTCAAAGTCAATCATAAAATTCCTCCTTAGTAGGTGTTCACACTGGGTCAATCTTGAACTCGTCTTCAACCCCCTCTACAAGCCCCTGTTCACACCTATGGACTAACAGAGCCAGATTCCAGCAAATAGTTTGCAACACACAGTCCATACGCAAGATTATCTTCTTGGAAGACGATCGTGATATCAAATTCTGAATCCGCAAAGGAGAAATACTACAAAAGGCCATTTTAAAAAAATAGAAATAAGCCTTGTAAACCCGACTTTGAGATATGCTCATCCCCCTAACAAGATTTCGAGTATGTGACGTCTTTTGGAATTTCACAGGATGTCTGATCAAACCATGGAAGATTTTATGGCTGAAGGTGACCTACCCGAACCAACGATGGAGCAAAAACTGGATTTGATTATGATGTAGCTTCAAGAGGAACAAAGAGCACGTCAAACCTTGCAAGCTCAATTGGCCAATCTACAACGATTTACCGCCAACCAAGATGGACCGCAATCTGAAGATCTTATACGACGTACGATCGATGCAACACTTGAAGCGCAATCTACTCGGAAAGAAACAAAGATAAGTAAAAGAAATTTCAAATTTCGTACTTTCAATGGGTCACGCGATGGAAAGACTATACTTGCCTTTATAAGTCAATTTGATGATTATTTCCATGAAGAACACTATGCTGAGAAAGACAAAATTAAGTATGTCACTAATCATCTAGTGGACTGAGAATCTCTATGGTGGATTGTTGTTCCCAAGAGCATTGATTGTCCTACTACTTGGGAGACTTTCCAAAAGAAATTTTTGCAGAATTTCCTTCCACCCTAATTCCACGAAAAAGCAATCAAACAATAGGATCTTCTACAACAAAGGGAGCCTATTTCACAATATACAGAGTGTTTTTGAAATGCTTTATTGCAACTACGAATGCTTGAAGATGTACCTAAGGCAACCCATAAACACAAGTTTATGTCTGGCTTACTTGGATATTTTTATGCGAAGGTCAACATGTTCAAGCCAACGACTCTCGAAGATGCAATTTCCTTGGCCCATGACACTGAAGACAAAATTCGAGGAAAAGAGAAGCGACCACAACAATTTCAAACTAATGGTAACTTTGATTCAAAACAATTCAATTCAAATTTTTGAAGATTTAATCAAAATCGTTTCCTTCCATCTTCATTCCGTAAATCTTGGACATGACCACCTGCTTTACCATCAAACACATATCCAAACCCTAAGCCATCTCTCCAGCCAAATCCCAACATTCATAAACTTTCTGCTATTACCAATAATGTATCTAAAGGCAAACCCATAGTCTGTTACAAATGTCATCAACTTGGACATCTAGCGGCAAATTGTCAATCCAAAAATCCAACTGTTCATATCAATTATTTGGGAGCAACAAAAAATGAAGAACATGAAAAAATGCCAGATTTCACGGAAGATGATGACGGCTTTGGTACTACTTCAGATACTTTACCAGGTATGCCAAATCCCCATTCCTTATTAACGATGAAACGTCTTGTACATGGTAAAGAAAATACTGTTTTGCATGATGATAGGAGCACACACGACTTTATTTCTGCAAAATTGGTCAAAGAATTGAATTTACACACTGTTTCTACACATTATCGCATTAAGGCTGCATTCTTAGGCACCAGATACAATGGAACACAAGAAGTGCATGACTTAGAAATTAAAATTGGTGATTTATATGTTGAACATAGAAATTTCTTAGTTGTGCCTTTGCAATCTAGTGACATTATCTTAGGAATGCCTTGGCGTCATCAGTACAATCCTGATATAGACTATTCCACGCATTCAATGAAGATTCATTCTAATGGAAAACAAATCACATTGCATGGTATGTACACTTTCGATAATTTTCCATTGCTTAGTCATACTCAGGCTAAACGTGCATTACGGAAAGGTAGCAAATCCTATTTAATATGGGTAAATGAAATCGAAGCTAAAGAAAATCAGATGCATCCTAAGCACGCACAATTTCTTTCACAATTTCAAGATTGTTTTGTTGCTGATTAGCACCTGGCTTACCACCTATACATCTCGAAGATCACAAGATAGACCTAATTCCTGGATCACAACCACCATGTAAAGCACCATATAGACATAACCAAATTGAACAGAAAGAAATTCAAGCCCAAATTAAAGAATTGTTAACCCAAGGACTCATTAGACCTAGTAGTTCTCCATTTAGTGCACCTATCTTATTAGTGAAGAAGAAAAACAATACCTATCGCATGTGTATTGATTATCGTGCCCTAAATAAGAGCACTGTTAAGAATAGATATATGATTCCTAGGGTAGATGATCTTATGGATAAGCTACAAGGATCTGCAATATTTAGCAAGATAGATATTAAATCTGGATACTATTAAGTAAGATTGGACACATCGATGTATTCAAAACAGCATTTAGAACACAATTTGGACACTATGAATTCCTTGTTATGCCTTTTGGTTTAACTAGTGCACCAACCACATTTAGTTGTATGACGAATCGCATATTTTTGAAGCATCAGCATTGTGTCATTGTTTTCTTTGATGATATATTGGTTTTCAGTAAGAATGAGAACGAGCATTATGAACATTTATCTTTGGTTTTCAAATTATTGAAAGAGAATCAATTATATGCCAATCCAGAAAAGAGTGAATTTTTCCAAATACAAATTGAATACTTAGGACATATTGTTTCATTTGAAGGTATTAAAGTTGACCCTAAAAAGATAAAAGCAATTTTGAAGTGGCCGATACCTAAAAATGTACACGAATTACGTTCTTTCTTAGGTCTTGCTAGCTTTTACAGAAAATTTGTGAGAAATTTTTCATTGCTTGCATTACCTTTGACAAAACTATTAAAGAAAGGCATTGTGTATCATTGGTCCGATAATCAACAAAAGTCCTTTGATTTATTGAAACATGCTTTAACTCATGCTCCTATATTGCAATTATCTGACTTCAATAGACCATTTTTCTTAGTAGTTACTGATGCTAGTGGATCTGGAATAGGAGCAATCCTTATGCAAGATTCTCATCCCATAGCCTACTCTAGCTGCAAACTTAAACACTCTGAACTTAAGTATTCTACCTATGATAAGGAATTGCTAGTTATAGTACAAGCTTTACGTCAATGAAAACACTATTTAATGGGATCTAAATTCATGATCAAAATTGACCGACAAAGCATTAAACATCTCCTTAGTCAACCACAAATATCTGACCGACACATTGAATGGGCTGCTTTTATTCGAAGTTTTCATCCACTCATACAATATCAACCCGGAAAAGAGATTGTTGTTGCCGACGCTTTAAGTAGAAGACTGACTATTCATAATATTTTTGCGATATCTTTTGACTCTCTTCTCCCTATGAAAGATACTTATGACCAAGACCCTACTTTTCAAGCTGATTGGAATAAATTAGTTGCAAATAACTAGATTCCCATTGATTCATTGTCTTACACTGATGGATTTATATTTTATGAAAAAGATTATGTGTAATTGTTCCATTTCGATCATTTGTTTTACATGAAATTCATTGTCCCCCATACCAAGGCTATAGAGGAATTATTTCTACTTTACGTACACTAATTGAAGATTTTTATTGGCCACACATGGAATCTGATGTATCTAACTTTGTATCAGAATGCTTAATTTGTCAAAGAGTTAAAAGATACCATGGTAAACAATATGGTTTATTTATGCCTTTACCAATTCCAGAATGACCATGGGAACAGATCTCAATGGATTTTATCACTAGTTTGCCTAACATTAAAGCTAATTATGACATGATTTGGACTATTGTTGATAGGTTTAGCAAACAAGCATATTTCATTCCATGCAAGAAAACATTAACTGCATTTCAAGTTGCTCAATTGTTTTTGAAAACTATTTTCACTAATCATGGTTTGCCTAAAGTTATTATTTCTGATCATGATTCTAGATTCTGCAATAATTTTTGGATTACTTTGTTTGCTAATTTAGGAACAAAGATTGATTTTTCATCTGTATTTCATCTTAAAATAAATGGGCAAACAAAAGCTACTAACAGTACCATTTTAGATCTTTTGTGTGCATACACAATTTCAAAACCACAAACATGGGATACACATTTACATTTACTTCAGTTTACATACAATAACACACCACATACAACTACATAGAAAACACCATTTAAAATTATTTATGGATATAGATTACCTACACATGTTACATCATTGTCAAACAAAGTTTAAGCTACTGATGATATTGCTAACATGCATACTACTATTTTTGATGAAGTTAAACATATGATTGCCAAAGCCCAGCAATCATACACAAAACAAGCCAATAGGAAAAGAAAAGCTACGAGTTTCAAAGTTGATGATTATGTTTGGTTACGTATTGAAAAGCAAAGATTACATAGTGTTGACAAACATCCTGTTGTAAAGTTAGCCCCTAGATTTTATGGACCTTTTAATATCATTCACAAAATCAATAACAATGCATTTAAACTAGAATTACCACAACACTGAAAAATCCACAACACTTTTCATATCAGTTTATTACGGCCTTTTAAAGGCCAATTACCTGTACACCTTGTTTATGAAAACCCTCCTTTACTAGAAGAAAAAACTGAAATCCTTGAGCCTGAAACTATTCTAGATATTGACTTTATGGCTACTAGAACTGGCCGTAGATATTCTAGATATTTGGTTAAGTTTAAAAATCATCTTGTTGAAGAGCCCCAATGGATGCAGGCTTGAGACCTAAGTGCTTACTCCTCACTGCTGGCTCCACATTGAGCTAATAGCAATTGAGGACAATTGCTATCCCACCCCGGGGGTATGATGCTAGGAGGCATATTCCATGGTGGATTCCGTGAAGTTTTGTGATGGATTTCGTAAAAGTTATTATTGGGGCTCATACACAAGGTGGATTCCTTGTGCAAAAAGTCAATGGGGATGCCTGTCCTTTTCGGGCATCTTGTTAATTTAATGTGCGAGTGGGTGATTCCGCAAAATACATATTTAAATTAATAGATGTTTATGAGTTTAGAGTGTGCACTCGTAATAAATTAGTGTTAGGATTGAGTTCTAACCAATTTATTTATTTTGTAGCTAAAGACTACTAGGTATTCACTTTTATCGGTTTAATTTTATTATTTTCTAACAATTGTGAATGCTTCAATTGATGTGTAGAGCAGGCAGCGGTGGCGTTGGGAAGCACTGGGCGATAGCGTGTATTCAAGTTATTATCATTTCTGATGGGCGCGCATCTTAGGCGTGGCGCCAATATTTATTTTGACGTGCTTATTTATTGAAGCGCTTGACATTTATTTATTATTTTGTATGTGTATGGACACATGATTTAAATATTTGTATTGGACATTGTATTTGGGCACCGCCCGACTCCTTGGGCGCCCAATAGCTTTAATTCTCTAGTGGGACAAAAGCAAATACAAAAGCTAAAGCGTGCTAATTGTAAATTGGGCTTTTTTTTTTTAGTTTGGAAATCAATAATATATCAAATACATGCTTTATGGAGTGCTCACACAAGGCATGGGGGGAGATTGTACCCAATTAGTCTTTTGCTTCATGTCGTGCAAGTCTTTTTTCTTGTTTTTTATGCAAAAGTAGAGTTCTTTTGTTCTTGGGGACCTTTCGGCGCTCACTACGCACACATACAACATCCGATCTGTGCACCACCTTCCTTGCGAGTCCTCAAACTCATTAGCGTATCTCTTACCTTTTCATAGGACCAAAATTTTAGATTTTCTTTTTTAAGGTTTTGATTGTCTAAAGTTTGTTCCTAAGGTTACATGAACTCCCTATTCTACTTCCAAATCTATTTTTTCAAACAAAAATAATGTAATCTCTCCTAGTCCATTCATCCTAGCCTATCTCACAGTTGTTTCAGAGCTACTTCTAATGTATTTTGGAGTATTCATTCTTATTCCGTTTCAATGTCATGCTTTTATTCAGATGCATGATAAAGAGAATGTATGCTGCTATGGTGATTCTGTTGAATCCCAACAATGGAACCAAAACATCAGAGCTTTTCCAAACTTGACACCGAACTTGACAAAACACTTATTGTTTCAAGTGTTTCTCCCATTTCAGCAATGGCTACCTCTCACATAGCTGATGCATCGCTTGCACTCATTGATCTATCCATCCTTTTCTCAAACCCCATGAAAGCAAGAATGAATAAATCAATAAGGGTGTAGTGAGCTCACCTTCTTATCTTCTCCTCAACGTTGTGATATGAAAGCTCAAAGATAGCTTCAGGATCCATGGGTGATGTTGGTTCCACTGCCTTTTTCGATTCCGTCACTCTTCCCATTTAATGGTTAACATCGAGGCAAAAAGGTTGGACGTTGCCATCTCTTTTTGAAATATAGTAGATTATTAGGAGTGCTATCTTAGGGAGAATATGGGAAGGAAAGAGATCTATTTTGTTTAAGGGAAAAACTTGGCTTCTACGAGATTTGATGGATTGCTTTGATATCTTTTATCGCTATATCATTAGGTTGCTTAGAGTCAACTCAAGTGATGCTAGTTGTAAGCTAGTCATTTTGAACTTAGAAAGCTCCTATTGATCTGCTATCTCTTTTGTAAGGTTGTATTTTCTATACTTTTAATACAATCTCTATTGTATTTAAAGAAAAAGAGGTCTGTCTTAATATATCAATTTGCATGATACTAAACTTCAGTTTCTCATGAACACTCTAGAAAGGTTTGCACATGATGCATCACGGACTCAAAAAATGGAAGGCCCAAAAATCGTGGGAAAATATTGTGTTCCATTGCTTCCTTGTTTATTTCGACAAATGGTAGCTTTTAACTCCTTTATGCTGCAACACACATGGAACAAAGATGGAACGGAGGAGATGCTATCCTTACTTCATGTGCACTAAACTTGAAATCAGGGTCCACATCCAAGTCCATGGACTTAGGCGTGAAGTAAAACTGAAGTAAAGGTATCATAACTGCACTCTTCTAAACTTAACCTTGACCCCACCACTGCCAATGAGAAGAGAGGCTTTGTGTGCAACCATTTGGAGGAGAGAGAATGCAAAACCTACCAAACAAATGACCACCATGCCATTTTAACTCTAGCTAGTTCATGAAGTACCTTTATTTTTGGACGTACTGCGTGAACTACAAAAGTTATAACACAAAAGACTAGTCTAGTTAAGTAAAACATCCACAAGTAAAAATTACCTTGGTGTGTCGTGACTCTCAATGAACCTTTTTTTCGCTTCTAGGCATGCTCGGGAGTCGGTAGGTCATGAGCCTTGATGCATACATGATACGCCCATTGCCCCCGCATGAGAGGATATCTTGCGGAATTAAAAAAAAAAAAACCTTAAAACTACCATTTAATGTTGGAGGCAAGGGCGACCAAGCCGCGTCTCTGGCCTAGTCAAAAGAGTCAAAGGACAATATCCGTAATACTTTTAGCACGGATAAGCACGCCCCTTCTTTTATTGGGCAAACCAGAATAGGCGCACAGGCACTGCAAAATAGCAACAGGCAAGCTCCCAAAAGAGAGAAGAGGAAGAGAGTACTCGTAAGTCGTAACTTGCTCGCTCGTTAAAAGAAAAACAGAAAGATCGAATCAACTGTCTATCTTTCTTTGTTACAGGGAAGAAGAAGAAGAAGAGGCCTTTCCCTTCTCTATTATTAGGCGAGCTCTTGTAAGCAAGCTGCAAGGTTCTCTCCTTTGACCAGGAAATGCAGGCTTTCTTGTGGTTTGTTGAATGCTGATTTCATTCCTTTTCTTGTAAAGGAAAGAGGAACACATCCGCCCCGACCCGATCTCTCTCTTTCTTTCCGACAGGGCTCCTCCTTTCACTACCACGGCACGGTCCCTCTCTCCGACAGGGTTCCCCCTTTTGCTGCCGGCTCGGGTGAGTCCGCTACCTGTCCAGATAACACTAATTTAATGTCTAGATTATCGTTTTAGCTTGTTCTTCCTTCGTTTCCCTCGTTTTATTAGCATTCCGCAAGTAACAATGTGTCCGGCACAGCTAGCAGGTCGTCGGATAGTCGTCTTCGTTTCTTGTTTAAGAATCAGCAAAGGAATTGATCCTATTTCAAGGTACAGCTTATGGCTTCTTCTTCACACACTATTTTGTAATGTATGAGAGAGAGAGAGAGAGAGAGAGAGAGAGAGAGAGAGAGAGAGAGAGAGAGAGAGAGAGAGAGAGAGAGAGAGAGAGAGAGAGAGAGAGAGAGAGAGTCTACAATCATAACCATTCTGGATTTGCCTTCGTTGAGTCGGATCAGTGCTTTTGTTCTACTCTTGAGGTGTTATCGTAAGGACCTGACAGCTTCGTCTGCGTTTTGCCTTGCAAATCAACTATTCAGGCTGGCAATATGGATCGGAACAACTTTGGCATGAAGTGCTTGGTTCCCTCCAAGTCGATGGATGAGCACATTCGCCATCTAGTCCCTGACAAGGTTTCTGATGATGATAAGCTTGTGGAGTATGACGTGCTGTTGCTCGATTCTTTTCTGGAGGTCCTCGAAAATCTTCATGGTGAAGAGATGAAGGAAATGGTAAGCTTGTTATTTGCAGAACCTGGCCTTTTTAGCTTCTCTCACACATGCATTGATGGTCCTCTGCTCTTCCATTTCACTCAAGGTTCAAAGCTGCTATGGCCTTGCCGGAGAGTATGGCAGTCCAGAGGGTCATTCTGATTCTGCAAAGCTTGGAGAGCTTGGCGAAATTCTGAATTCCCTTGGGCCTGGAGATTCTATCGTGATGTCTAGCTCTTTCTCGCATATGCTGAATTTGGCCAACTTGGCCGAGGAAGTGCAGATTGCTCATCGCCGTCGGTTGAAGCATAAGAGTGGGGATCTTGGTGATGAGAACTGTGCTATCACTGAGTCAGACATTGATGAGACCTTCAGAAGGCTTGTATACGATTTGCAAAAGTCCCCCAAACAAATTTTTGAGGCTCTAAAAAACCAGACAGTGGACTTGGTTCTAACAGCTCATCCCACACAGTCTGTTCGTCGGTCACTGTTGCAGAAGCATGGCAGGTTTGCTTTTCGTCTCCCATTGTTTCTGACAGTTGTAAGCAAGTAGCAATGAAACCTAGTAGGCTTCCCAGTATTGAAGGACAGAAAATTGAAAGCAAGCTATGCACAAATAGTTCTGTTTGATATCAGGCTCTCATCATTGAAATTCCTCCTTGTGTTACTTGTTCTCGTAGTAACTTAGCTGCATTGATCTGTCTATTAAAGCTGTCTATTAAAGCTATCCATGTTGAATGTAAATGGAAACCAGACTCTAGAGTGGAAATTACTAAAATTATTTTGGCACGATCGAAATCAAGTCATGTCAGATACCATCTTGTACCTTGTCTGATAATCTGTACAAACAGAGCAGGTTTTTATATTCAAAGTAAGGATTCAGAACTTTCAAATGGTGGTCCGGAAATGACATAATCTTGTGATTTTATAGGATTCGATCTTGTTTATCCCAACTCTACCAGCCAGGCATCACACCTGATGAGAAACAGGAGCTTGATGAAGCACTACAAAGGGAAGTAAGCCTCTCATTATCTCAAATTTAATGACTTAGTTTTATCCGAGGGTTTGGTCTTGATCTTGAGTCTGCATTGCTGCTTTTAGATCCATGCTGCCTTCCGTACTGATGAGATAAGACGCACACCTCCTGCTCCACAAGATGAGATGCGCGCCGGCATGAGCTACTTTCATGAGACAATCTGGAATGGGTTGCCCATGTTCTTGCGCCGAGTGGACACTGCCCTCAGCAATATTGGTGTTGATGAGAAGTTACCCTACAACGTGCCTCTGATACAATTCTCATCTTGGATGGGAGGTGACAGAGATGGTAAATTTACTATTCTTTGTGCTTCTCAATTTATAGTTTGGTCGAACGACATATTAATCTGTGAATTGCTATGTAATATGCACTAAGTGGGGCATAACCTTGCAGGAAATCCTCGAGTGACCCCAGAAGTCACCAGAGATGTTTGTCTGCTAGCTAGGTTGATGGCTTCAAACTTACACTTCTCACAAGTAGAGGATTTAATGTTTCAGGTAAATTTCTGACCTGCTGTCCATATTATTATGCACTCTGTCTAATTTAGCTTATGTGAATTGTATTTCAATGTTCTTTCCTAGTACCTCTTTGGTGCTTGTAGCACGTGCGGGTTGCAATGGCATTTCATTAATGCAAATGGCCCATGGGACCCGGGGCCAGTTGCACTGCTCTGAGCAAACAGTATGAACAGGGTCTAATTCTTCTCTCATTCAATGACCATTGTAACACTTCAGGGCAGTAACAGTATTAAAATTATGTAAAAGCAATGCACAGGGCAGTAGCATCCCTTACATCTGCCAACCTCATAGAAATACAAGGCATGAATCCCTCTCTCTCTCTCTCTCTCTCATCTCATCGATTTGATGCCTAGCCTGAGTTAAACATTCGTGCTGCAGCTGGAGATACCACTTTACACAGAGTGCTTGTAGAACTCAGCCATAGGGAACATCGACTGTTCAGGTTCTTTGGTCGTTGCAATAGAGAAACTCATCTGATGCAAGCCCAGATGAAGCATGAGTGGAAGCCATTCAACAATCATCTTTTGAAAGTTTTACCCTCTAATTCTAGATCTGATACTTACAGTGTATATCACCCCAAGGTCACTGTTTAGTTTCTCAAAATGTGTTGTCAATGCCTACTTATATCAGTGTACAAAATGTTGCCATCTTCTACTTGCTGTTTGCTGCAGCAGTCATGCTGGTTTATGACCCTGCTGTAGCCTAGTCCATCTGATAGCCAAGAAAGGGGCATTTCAAGCAGGCCGCCCCACAGGCAGATTGAGGAGTGTCCTCGGGGCCACTGTTCCATGGCTTGAGAATTGCATTGGGATCAGGAGTTTGACAATTAGGTGTTCTTCAGTTTAGGATCTTCTTTTCAAAGTAGTTTTTACTTCTTATGACAACAAGGTGGCTCAACAGCTTACCTTTTCTTGTTTCACAGCTATCTATGTGGCGTGGTAGCGATGAGCTTATGGCTAGAGTACAGCAGCTGGAAGAGTCTTCTAGGAAAGATGCAGCAAAATACTACATGGGTAAGTAACTGATTGCTTAATGAGCATTTCCCTGCTTTTCCATCCTTGTGGATGGTCAACAGTCTGAATAAGCTTGCTGTTATTGCAGAATTCTGGAAGCAGATTCCTGCTAGTGAACCATTCCGATTTGTATTAGGCGATGTGAGGGACAAATTGTATAAAACCAGGGAAAGGATGCATCAACTTCTCTCTCTCGGAAAGTCTGACATACCAGAGCAAGATACCTTCACTTCTGCAGATCAGGTTTGTCTCTAAAATTCAGTTTACAAGTTTGTGAACTTGAAAAATGCACAAATTTCAAAGATACGTGTAGGGTTAAGACTCACAAAATTTTCTGACTACGTTTCCATGTGAAATAACTCAGATCCTTGAACCTCTAGAACTGTGCTATCGGTCACTTTGCGCAACAGGTGACAAAGCGATTGCAGATGGCAGTCTTCTTGACTTTATGAGGCAGGTATCTTGCTTTGGGTTAAGCCTTGTGAAATTGGATATACGGCAAGAGTCTGATAGGCATGCTGATGTGATGGATGCCATTACAACCCATTTGGAAATTGGATCCTACAAAGAGTGGTCTGAAGAGCAGCGGCAAGAATGGTTGCTGTCAGAGCTTAGATGTAAACGACCTCTTTTTGGTGCTGATCTACCTAAAACAGACGAGATATCGGATGTGCTGGATACGTTCCATGTGATAGCAGAGTTGCCACCAGATTCTTTTGGGGCTTATATCATTTCAATGGCTATGACCCCATCTGATGTACTTGCAGTTGAGTTGTTGCAAAGGGAGTGCAAGGTGACTCATCCTTTGCGAGTTGTACCTTTGTTTGAAAAGCTTGCAGATTTGCAAGCAGCTCCTGCCGCTATGGCTCGCCTCTTTTCAATTGACTGGTATCGCGATAGGATCAGTGGTAAGCAAGAGGTTATGATTGGCTACTCAGATTCAGGTAAAGACGCTGGACGGCTCTCAGCTGCCTGGCAGCTCTTCAAGACTCAAGAAGATCTTATTGCAGTGGCCAAACAGTATGGTGTTAAGCTAAACATATTTCATGGACGTGGAGGTACGGTTGGAAGAGGAGGTGGTCCTACTCACCTTGCCATTTTATCACAGCCACCTGACACCGTTCATGGTTCCTTGCGGGTGACAATTCAGGGCGAAGTCATTGAACAGTCTTTTGGTGAAGAACATTTGTGTTTCCGAACCTTACAGCGGTTCACTGCAGCTACACTGGAGCATGGCATGCATCCTCCAATTAAACCCAAACAACAGTGGCGAGAGTTGATGGATGAAATGGCATTGGTCTCAACTGAAGAGTACAGGTCAATAGTTTTCGAAGAGCCAAGATTCATGGAGTACTTTCACTTGGTAAGAACTCTCTGCTTCCAAGCATAGAGTTGGTATCAGCAACAAAAAGTTTTCTTCCTTAGTAAAAGCAGGTCTTTTTGTTGTTTGCTGATCTATCCATCCTAATGACAGGCAACGCCAGTCTTGGAGTATGGGCGCATGAACATTGGAAGTAGACCATCTAAGAGGAAACCAAGCGGTGGCATTGAAACTCTCCGTGCAATACCTTGGATTTTTGCATGGACACAAACTAGGTTTCACCTTCCTGTCTGGTTAGGTTTCGGTGCTGCTTTCAAGACAGTACTGGCCAAGGATCCTAAGAACCTGGAAGTGCTGCAAGAAATGTACAGGGAATGGCCCTTTTTTAGAGTTACAATAGATCTAGTAGAAATGGTGTTTGCGAAAGGAGATCCTCGGATTGCTGCCCTTTATGGTGAGCTCCTTGTTACTGCTGATCTGAAGTATTTTGGTGATATTCTTCGGGCCAAATATGAGGAGACCAAACAACTCCTTTTGCAAGTGAGAATTCTTTTGTTTGTGTTTAAGCATATATTGGATAGGCATGATGACCTCCGAATAGAATTGCCCTTTTCTGTAGTTATACCTGTATGCACGACTCATGAGTGCTCTTTTGCAGGTGGTTGGGCATGATGAACTGTTAGTGGGAAACCCATACTTGAAGCAACGGCTTATACTACGGGAGCCATATATAACCACCTTAAACATACATCAAGCGTATACGCTGAAGAAAATGCGGGAAGGCCATCGTGGGCAAGTGTCTCCTTTAAGGAAGTCCAGAAGTTCTGCTGCTGAGTTGGTTACATTGAACACCACCAGTGAGTACGCTCCTGGACTGGAAGATACTTTGATCCTGACCATGAAAGGCATTGCGGCTGGCATGCAGAATACGGGTTAAACTAAGTCGAACTATCCACGAGTCACAACACATGCAGGAGTTTTGTTCATGTACATGCGCGCGAATAGATTCTATTGGAGGGCGGAACAAAAACTGCAGTCTAATATTATATGTAATATAAGCTTATCATGAAGATTGATGAATCGCAAATGTTAGATATTGGAAAAGCATTTTTGAATCGATGCGGTATCCCACCCAACGTGAAAGTAGGGGAAATGTAACCGTCGGTTGAGATAAGGGAACCCTACAGGGTAATGGGGTCAATAAAATGATGCCTCCATAAGCAAAACACACCACGCCCCACACCCCTCACTCCTCGCCCCAATTTTGTGGCTATTTGTCACAGAAGACGCATCATCTTTAGCCGTCTGAAGCTACACCACAAATATAGGTTTAATGCGAGTCGAAATAGTTGAGCCATGTGACTCAACAGCCTAAATTGCTTTCGATACATAAGATCTTCATTGTCCACAAATTTAAGGCTCTAATCTGTAATTTCAGTTTTTTGGTAATCTCGTGAGCGGACCAGCCCATAGCTCACTATATCTGCGTGGGAGCCCCAAAACTCCCTTGTCCCTCTTGAAAGCAAGTAAAGTCGTAATACGTAGAAGAGCTTGCACAGCTAAACATCTAGATGCTCTAGCGGGGTGCCTCAGAGAAGGTTGACATCCAGCCTTGCACTTATCATATGTTTCCAAAAGTGTAATGACCTATGTTTTTCACTATATTTGAAGACCTATTGCCACCATGTAGCTCATTCCCAACCAGTTCAGGTATTGGTCGGGAGTCCAGAGTGACCAGTTTGAACGTGCGAAAGAATTCTTGAAGAATAAATAATAATTTTTAGAGCATGAAAAGCTATGTTGGCCGATAAGAATTATTGCACATGTGAAGGTGGGAGCGAAACCTTTTGAACAATGCTTCTGTTGATGATTGGGAAGGGTTTGTAGTCCACAATTTGGTGGTAAACACCAAGGCATCAAAACTCGTAGATTGGGCATTTGGATCACGTCATGGATGCAATACACATGCTAGTGGAGACATATCCTACGTCTTTTGGGTATTGGAGAGCGTGGTCAAGGTATATGAATTTTTAAGCAATAGGCAACTTTTTTGTTGATTATGCATATGATACATCTTGCAAGCAACACGAGTTCTTACTTCCAAAATTTTTGTCATGTAAGTAGCATGACACATCACACTTGCCTAAATCTTTTGTCATACGGGCTTGCACTTCACCTATTTGAATTTTTTGTTGATTGAGCATGGGGCATATCATGCAAACAATGTTGTGCTTATCAATGAAGTTAGTTGAAGAGTAGTATCTTACTTCTTTGGTAGTTATTGGTATATAATACTAGATGCTTCATGCTTAGGCCATGCAAAGGACATCACAGAAATAGAGTGCACTTCTACCTTAAGAGTGGATTTTGGAAAGTTCAAGGTTTGTGGCATCCTTGCCCATACAAGGCTTGAAATGAAGACATCTTGATTGTTTGTTGATGTGCAATGTTGTAGATAAATTCCATAAGAGATAAATACTCAATCCATTGTCTCGATTCTTTGCCACACTATTAAGATATTCTTAGTAGTTTGTTTCTCTCTTAGTTTGATTATTGGTTTATGGATGATATGCAATACTAAAGCAAGATTGAGTCCCAATGGCTCAAAATAAGTAGGTCTAGAACTTTGTGGTGAACTTAAGAGTCCTATCACTCACTATGTTTTTTGGTAGTCTATGTACCTTGCATATTTCCTTAATGAAAACTAGGGCAATGTTAGGTGACTTGTATATAGTCTTTGATCGGAAACAAGTGTATGACTTTGGTTAATCTATTCGCCACTATCATGATAGAATCATATCCACTAGTAACAGTAAGTAATCCAACTACAAAGTCCATATTTATCGATTTCCATTTCCTTTGTAGAATATGAAAGGATTACAATTTTCTAGGCATTTTTGATTTTTTGCAAGCTTGATCCTCTCACAAGTTAGACATTGGGTTACCTATTGTAGAATATCACCTTTTTAGTCTTGGGTGATAGCTTTTGCAAACTGCATTAAGAGCCTTAGCATATTATGTATGTTGAGCAATTGGGCTCTAGGATAGGGTTATTGGGTATTGACACAGTTTTTAGGCTTTGTTTCTCAACCATATTGTTGAGGAATGCTTTTTGGCTCAAGACATTTGCCATAATATTATCCTTTGGTAGATGGTATTTGATCTCAAAATCAAACTCTTATAGTGTTTCTATCCACCTTCTCTGTTTGATGTCTAGATCAAATTAGGTGAATATCTACTTAAGATTCTCATGATCTATTACTGAAGCAATTCTTCTTTACAATAGATAGTGTTTGCATAGTTTTAAGGTATGGATTACTACAAGTAACTCAAGATTATAAGTAGCATAATTTGACTCATAGAGCTTCAACATCCTTGAAGTATAGGCTATATGTTTCTCTTCACATGTACAGTAGAATAGTCATGGACAATCATAAATAAGAAAAACCATAAGTTTCATAAAATGAGAAAATAGACATATCCCTTTGCATGGAGCTTGCCTTTTAAATAGGCACATGAGTACATTGGATGCCTTGTGATGAAGAGTTCTCTTTGACTCACCTTAGATTATTATCAATCCAACTGAACATCCTCATCTCTCCAATTCTAAGGTACAATCCAACATTGTGTTGCAAATAGAGAAGGCACCACTCATATGCATGTGCATACAAAAGTTTCAATACTCCTCCCTTGGTACCTTATTTATCTACTACAAGGTGGTCAGGTGGTTACATTAGTTACATTGATTGTCAATTGTTTCTATGCACCCCAACCCTCTCCTTTCCCTCCCTCGACCCCTAGCAACTACTACTAGTGGGTGGTTAGGCTCTTTGTCATTAGGTTTTCATGTCTTCAAGTCTTTAGAAAAAGTGTCATTCTACCTTTCTATCTTGGTTATTTTTCTCCCATGGTTTGTCTTTTGAACCTACATGCCTCTTCATGATATCCAATGTTCTTATAGTGATTGCACTTGGGTAAGTATTTTAGTCTACATTCTATATTGATGTGTCCTTTTCTCTTGCAATGGTAATATTTATTGGGGGCTTTCTATGTAAAAATATAATGTTCTTTTGCTATTAGATGAGTTGACTTGTCCTTTAAGTTCCTTTTATTTCAAAAGAAGTGAAGATATGCACCCTTCAAGGTTAAGTGACTCATGTATAAGGAGTGAATCTTTCATGGACTCATATTTTCTTGGGAGGCTTGCAAGAAGCATTGTATTGGTGTTCTTTTCAAGGATTCTGACTTTGATTTCTTCAAATTGATTAATTAAACTTCTTAATTTTGATGGATGTTAATGAAATTTTGAATTTATGGTGGAGACTATAAAAACCAAAATTTAAGTACATCTCTCAATTTTTCCTTTTGCATCTAAAATTTTATTCAACTCCTATTCTTCCTTTGCTATTTCTTTGATATTAAAGTGGTGGATAAGGTCGAGAGTAAGATGTAAACCAATTTAAGTAAGTATTTGTTTATCCTTTTCTATCTACTCTCTAGTTAATAATAGCGGTATGTCATCTCAAATTACGATCCATAGTTTTTAAGAATGAGTAGAGATTGCATCGAAGTAGCCCAAGTGTGATACTTCTATTGAGATGTTGAGCTCTACATGAGTTGGCATCCACTATGTGCCTTTGTGATGTGGCACAATATTATTCACTAGCGTGTTAGGTGATTGACATGAGAATACACCAATGATTCTAGAGTTGGACTAAAACCATGTAATCCATCCTTGGTTATGGCACATTTATTGTGCCATCTCTTTCCTCATAGCGGGTTCACAGTTAGTGACCACGTATATATACATTGTGCTACGTTCATATTAGTCTTTTATTATATTATAGACTTAGTTATTTTGAATGGAAGAAGAAGAAAGAAAGAAGAAAAATATTTCAGTCATATCTCTCTATGTGCTCAAGTTTCCATTGCTTTTGTGTGTGTGCTCTTGGTCTCTTCACCTCCATTCTCTCTTATCTATTTTCATAGTATCACAGCCGTCCCACGATTGCGTAGAACTCGATTGAAGGCTAAGGTGAAGGCATTGGAGCATAAAAGCAAACAAGCAAGCAATATGTGAGAAGCTTTTCCACCTTGCTAGATTTGCCTTAGGTTATAGCTGCCTGCAATAGGCTCCTAAGGCTACCAGGGTTGTAGTCTCCAATTGCAATGAAACTTGTGAGCATAAAAAATAGTGTATATGTTGTAGATAAGACCTTTAGGGCTATCCCATTGTGATTTTGGGCATTTGAGGTCACTTCAGCCTTCATTCTCGACCTGCAACTGGTCTTGACAACAGTTTTTAAGTATATTGTAGTTTCGATTGTATTTGCCATTTACAAATGCACATGCTACATATTTTGAATCTGTAAGGTTTTAGGTGTTTGCTAGATTACAGACACAAAAGGCATTTGCATACATGTTACAAATCGCAATTACTATTGTGCACTCTGTAAAAAAGGTTGTATGTTGATAACTTTAACCAAATTGTTAGCGAGAAGCTTAATAAGAACAATTATCCTACATGAAAGCTTAGGATGACAAATTTCTTGAAGAGCAAAGGTGTTTGGAATTACATTGAAGGAGACATGGTAGTGGCACCTGAAGTTCCTACACGAAATGCTACTATAAAATAGTTAAAGGTTAAGAAAGATTTGGAGTAGACACAGAGTAAAGTCATATATTAGCTATTTATCAGTATCACAGATAGCATGATGGACTATTTGCAAGAATTTGAAACCCCTACTATTGCATGTAAGAATTTGGCAAGGTTGTTTGAAGTAAATACAAAGGCCAGAAAGCTGCAGCTCAAGTTAGAGTTAAATCAAGTGAAAATAGAAAACTTGTCCATTAATGATTATACCTTGAAGATCAAGAGTATTTTGGAAGCACTTGGATCTATTGGTGTAGTAGTTAATGATGATGGTATTGTGCGTGCATGCTTAGATGGACTTGGAGATGAATACAAGAGCTTCAAGTTATCTATGAATACGAGGGAAGATATCCCTGATTTTGCAGACTTGAATTCTATATTGATACTTAAAGAACCTTGGGTTGGATTCATCTTCTTCTTAAAGTAAGAACAAGTTTGAGTAGGTGTTTTACTCTACTAGCAGAGGTAGAGGTCAAGGTGGTGGTTGTAGTCAAGGTTATGATGCACAACAAAATAAAGGAGGACAGTCACGAGGAAGGGGGAGCCAAAGAGCATAAGGTGTAGATTGTAATAGGTAACAAAACTTTGGTGATAGCAGAGAGTACTAGCATTGTGGTCATAAAGGTCATATTTTTGAAAATTGATTTAAAAAGAAAGCTAAAATTAGAAATAAAAAAAAGCAACAAGGTAACTATGCATCCAATAGTAGAAACAATGATGACAGAAGTGAACAATTTTTTGTTATGTAGCAATACATAAATACTATGATTATTGATGGTTCATTAAATAATGATGTATGGTACGTAGATTCAGGTGCTGCTAAGCACATGACTTCTAATGGAGAGTGGTTTAGAGAGATGTGTAGTCTAGAGTCTTCAGGCTATGTAGAAACAAGTGATGATACAAATCACCCCATTACTCATGCTGGAAATGTTCATTTGAGTATTCTAGATGGAAAAACTAAGTACTTGACTGATGCGTTGTATGTATTAAATATTACAAAAAAATTGGTTTTTGTTGGTTAAATGGTAGAATAGGGATGTAAGTTTGATTCACATCTAATGGTTGCTACGTAGAAGATCTAAAAAATGATTGCAAGTTGATTGCAAAAGGAAAACCTGGTGGAAAATTGTTTACTCTTGATGTTAAGTCTACTTGAAATGGATATTGCCATGTTTGCATAAGATTCAGGTGTTATGGCTAATATTGAAATTTGGCATAAGAGAATTGCTCATGTGAATGTGTAGTGGCTAAAGGACATTGGCTAAAGGACATGTAATCAAAATAGATTGTGGATGGCTTTTAGAGTTAATGGGATGGACAAAGTATATGAAGCATGCCAACTTGGAAAGCAAGGCATGCATTTTTACATAAAAATCATGTATACAAGAAGCCACTTGAATTGATACATTCTGATGTATGGGGTCCTACAAAGACTACAACTTTGAGTCGTTGTAGGTATTATGTTTTCTTTATTGATGATCATACTCGCAAAGTATGGGTTTACTTCATGCGTGAGAAAAATGATGGGGTCAATTTTTTGTTTTTTTGCAAAAAAATGGTATACAGAGGGAGTATACATGTAGATATATTCCCTGGTAAAATGGAGTTGCTAAGTGGAAAAACATGTATATTGCAGAGGTGGCTCATGCATTGATATAATAAAGAAACTTATCTCATCACTATTGGGCTAAAACAGTTGCTGTTGCTGTATACATTATGAACAGGACACCCACTACTACTGTACATGGTATGATACTCTATATGTAGAAAGCCAAATCTGTCTCTTCTCAAAGTATTTGGATGCATTGCTTATGTGCATATTCTTGATGAGTTGCACAGTAAATTGGATCCCAAAGTAGGAAAATATGTATTTGTTGGATATTCTCTTGAGCAAGAGAGATATAGATGTTATAACCTTGTTGCACATGAGCGGAGAGTTAGTAGGGATGTTGTTTTTGATGAAATGAGTAGCTAATATAGTAATGTGCAGCATATAGTTGGGGTTGATGACCATGAGAGTGTAGTTGCACAAAAAAGAGGTCAACAGTCACATACATTGAGTCAACCACAAGAGTCTCCAAGTCATTGTTCTATTGATAGACCTTAGAGTGGTGGCAGATTGAGGTCATAGGTTACTCCACCAAGTACATCACAGATGTCAAGAAAGGTAAAGAGAAAGTTGGGGACTCACCTATTGTGATAGATGTATCATCAGGTTTCTATCATGTTTATGCTAATTCAAATGGCTCTAAGCAAAGCTTGGATGAGGAGTTTGAGATTCCATCTATTAAAACACTTGGTGTGAGAAAGGCATAAGAGGATGTTGAAGCATCTGGTAGCGATCCAAGTTCAGGCAGGTCAAGTAAAGTGAGAAAGCCAATGCATCGATTGACATATGATAGCTATGTAGCTCATCACTATGCATACATGGTTAAGGTTGTGCAAGATGTGGAAACCACTTGTTTTGAGGATGCAATGGGTAATGAGTATTGGGATTGTGCTATGGATGTAGTAATGGCTGTACTTATGGATAACATGAACTATTATTGTCTGGCTTGCGTTCAAATACATAAATGAATGTGCAACCATTTCTAAATGAGATGATAAAACATTGTGCACCGCTATATGAACAAACGGTATATGCTTTGTTGCATTAAAAAATGACACATGGGAGTTAGTGTCCTTACTTGAAGGTAAGAAAGCTATTAGTTGCAAATGGGCTTACAAGGTCAAGCATAAATCAGATGGATCTATTGAGTGCTATAAGACAAGGCTAGTTGGCAAAGGGTATGCATAGACTATAAGGACTGTCATAGCATTGGATGCATCAAAAGGTTGGATCATGCATCAAATGGATGTTAAGAATGCCTTCTTGCAAGGAGAGTTGCAAGAATAAGTTTATGTAGAGTAGCCATATGATTATGTGAATGAGAAGCATCCATATTATGTATGCAAGCTTTGTAAGGACTTATATGGGCTGAACTAAGCACCTAGTGCATGGCATGATAGGATTGCATAATACCTTGTCAGCATTGGATTTCATAGAGCACAAGTTGATCACTCACTCTATATATGTAAGAGTAATGCATGTATTGTGGTAATTACTATATATATGTATGATTTGATCATTGTGGATGATAGTGAGACAAAGATTGACAATGTGAAGAGCCGTCTCAAGGCTGAATTTTCAAGGAAGGATTCAGGAGAGCTGCACTATTTCTTAGCATAGAGATAATCAAGACTCTAGAGGATATATGGTTGTCACAGAGAGTATGCATTGGATATGTTGAAGAAATATGGTATCACTGATTCTAAGCCTATTTCTATACCTTTGGATGTTAATGCTAAGCTTAGTACACATGAGGGTGACTTCATCGAGGATGTTACTATGTATTGAAAGATTGTGGGTAGCCAATCTAATTGACGATCACTAAGCTAGACCTAAACTACACGGTTGGTTTGGAGAGTTAGTTTATGCAGTTCAACGGAAGCCACATTTGGATGCAATGTGGTGCACATTGTGCAATGTCAAGTCCACATTGGACTATGCCTTATTCTATGGTATAGGTTTACCATTGGACTTGTATGGTTACATAGATGCACATTGGGTTGGTAGTATTTCGGATAGGAGATCTACAAGTGATTGTATGTTTTCCTTAAGCAGTGTTGCTGTTACTTGGACCAGGAAGAAACAACCGATAGTTGGTCTAGTATAGAGATAGAGTACAGAGGTGCTACAATTGCAGCATGTGAGGTAGATTGGTTACACAAGCTACTTGGTGATTTGAGAATGCAGGTGGATAAGAAGGTTATCATCTATTGTGATAACCTTAGCAGCATTCAATTGGCTAGAAATCTAGTGTATCATACATGGACCAAATACATAGAGGTCCATTATTATTTCATTCGAGAAAGGGTTTTCTCATTTTATCAAACTTATGGCTTTCCTTGTTTATGATCCTCCATGACTATTCTATCTTACATTTGATATGAAATCCAATTAGCTCTCATTGTTTCCATCTCTTAAGCATGTAGCAATCTCTACACATTTGGTCTAATCCTCTTTCCCATATGACATCAAATTGAGAGTTTTTCCCTTCTTCCTTCAACACCCATGTTGCGACAAAAGATGACATTTCTAGCTTACATGTTGTTCAGCTATTAGAAAAGAAGAAGAAGCAATAGTCTGCTACCATCAGCCCTACACCATCATTGCTATATATTGTTGTGGCTTGCTTCTACTACTAAGACAAAGAAAATGAAAGAAAAACTCTTTAGTTGGTTGTTCAATGTTGTGTGATCATTGTCCACACAAGATATCACTTACTATGACTAAGACTTGTAATAGAAGATGCATAGACATAGAGGGAGAAAGAGAGAGAGAGGAGACATGTGATCAAGGTCATTTCCACCATGGCTTTTGCCACATCAAACTTTGCTGCCTTCTCCCCACTATGCCGCACTTATAGTCCTCATCACTAGCTAGCAAACATACATTTTGGGTGTACATTGAATCTTCCTCACCACAACATGTTGCCCTTGTTATCCTCAAATATCCTATATTATGTTCTTTCTTTTAATTCTTTCTTTCCAAAGAAGGTGTTATCTAAGGCCTTACTTGAATCCCTTTTACACATACTCAAAGTTGAACTAGTTTGGTTTAAGCCATGTTCACATGTTGCAACTCTGAATAGTTAAGCTAGGTACATATAGAATTAATTTAAGTTATACATTTTATGAGCTACATCTATGCTACAATGTATTAAATGGTCTACAAGCTCTCTTATTCTTAATGGACTTAGATACTACCATGGTAAATAAACCAATAAGACCTCTTCGTAAAAATCATGGCCTCAAATTCCAATATTTCATTTGGTATTGTAAATTTCAAAGGGGGGGAGTTGAAAACAGATAAGAGGGGAGGGAGGTGAAGTGACAAAGAGCACACACACACAAAAGCAATGGAGACTTGAGTATACAAAGAGATAGAGCTAAAATCTTATTCTTCTTCTTTTTTCTTCTTCCACTAAAAAGAACTAAGTCTACAACATGATAAAAGATTAATATGAAAGTACCACAAGATATGTACACACGATCACCAAGCGTGAATCTGCTAGGAAGGAAGAGATGGCACAATAAATGTGCCATAAACAAGGATGGACTACCTAGGTATAGTCTAACTATAGAATCACTGGTGTCTCCTTACGTACTTAACACACCAATGAATAATATCATGCCACATCATCAAGGCACGTAGTGGATGCTAGCTCATGTAGAGCTCAACATCTCCATACTCCCCCTTGAGCTTAACATGAGCTCGCGAACTCCAAGCATAGTATTGAAGTGTCAAAGCTTCTTAGCTCCCAAGGCCTTGGTGAAAATGTCAGCAGCTTATTCCTATGTGCTAACATAAACCAAGTCAATCTTTGAATAGAGCTTGCCCTCTTAAATAGGCACATGAGTACATTGGATGCATTATGTTAAGTCCTCTATGACTTGCCACCTTAGATCCTTATCCATCCAAATCAATAGCATCATCTCTCCACACTCTAAGGTGCATTTCATATTGTGTTGCATACAAAGAAGGCACCACTCTTATGCATGCACATACAAATGTTTCAACATCATGTACAAGTACTTCTCCAATTGCTAGTGCACTTGCATCAGTGAGTACCTCAATTAGTTAGGAGAAGTCAAGAGTTTTACCACTAGGGCATTAGTTACAACTTCATTGAGTTTATTGAAGCTCATTTGATGTTCAATTATCCATGAGATTACAAATTTTTTCATTAAGAGATTAGTGAGGGGTACTATTATGAGGAAATAATCCTTGATGGAGATTCGAGATTACATGTTAGTCCCAAGAATCCTTGGATTTCCTTCATAGGATGTCTTTCATCTTTGCAGGGTCTATTGAGATTCTATTGGTAGAGATGATGTATCACAATTAAATTTGTCATTGAAGAATATACATTTTCTCTTCTTGGCATAAAGCCCATTTAATGTAGGGTTTGTAATGCAATCCTTAGATGATTTTCATGGTCTTCTAGTGTTTTGGAGTATACTAATACATGATCAAAGAATACTAGCACAAAATCATATAGATATGTTGGAAATATATATTGCATAAGTCAATTGAATGCTGCCAATCTAAATGGTATGACCAAGAATTTCAAATGATCATGTCTAGTGTCAAAGGAAATAATCATTTCTTGCTCCTTAATATGGATTTGGTCATATCTAGACCTCAAATCTATCTTTGAAAAGACGGTTGCTATAGTAGTCAATCTAGGAGCTCATCTATCGTGGTTATATGATATTTTTTCCTGAGATTTACTTAATTTAGTCCTCTTAAGTCAACGCAAATTTTGAGAGATTCATTTTCCTTTATTTGGAAAAGAATAGACGTGACCTAAGGCAAATTACTTCAGTTGATGAATCCCTGCTCAATCAATTGTCTCAACTATTTTACAAGCTCAATGGCTATAGGTATGGCCATTTTCTATGGTCATTTGGATATTGATTCAGCTCCAAGACTTAAACAAGGTGAATATTAGAATTCAATTTCTCAAGGATTTAAGAGCTTCCTCCCTTACTCACTTTGTAACAAAATTTTATTGCAATCCTTATTATCAAAAAGACATTAGATGTATTAGGTTCTCAATCATGGATTCCTGTAATGGCACAATTACAAAAACAAGGGGTTTCTTTGATACTTCTAAGGCTCTATAAACTATAGGTAAAGGAGGGCATCCTCTGATAGCATATCCATTTTGGGAAAGTCTTTTGTGTACAATTATATGACCAAGAGGTATAATTGAGGTGCAAAAAGTAGGAAAAGACAATCATCAAAGGGGGGAGGATTGGATTGACTAGGGCAGCCTGCTACGATTGAAGATGGCTTTCTACTAATGCAGAGAAGCCTATCAATGACGATAGTCTTGATATAGCTACCAAAGGAAGTGACTTGCCATAGCTTGTGTGGATGGATGATCTATGTGAGGAGGATATTTTTAAAGTTTGGTTCTTGTATTGCAAAAGGTGGGCTACTATTGAGCGCTAAGTAGAGAGGAAAAATGGCATACCAAGCACTACCTTTAGATGAATTTGGCATTGGCAAAAAAACTCCAGAACAACAAAGCTAATGTAGTAGGGTGGCTATTGTTTTAAAAAGAAGCCATGGACAACTTTCACGTTGTTCTAGTTTGGAAGCTATGAGAGCTAGCATTAGGTTTGGAGAGGCATGATGAAATAAAAGATGGCTAGTTTTAGAGCTTCTAGATATATGAATATGGGGGAGAAAAAGATGAAATAAAAGGAGCAAAAAAGTAAAAAAAGTGGACACCTATTGCAGGCCAAAAATAGGGGAGCAATAGTGGAAGATCTAGCTCTTAGATTGCATACAAGACAACAAAAATTGAAGATTCATGAGAACCTATATTCTACCAAAGGAGCCTACATCAAAAGGTAGACAACAACATACTATGGATCATAGAAAAAAACAAGAGGTTTTATAGCGAGTAATAGGTGAAGACAAAGCTAACCGAGAGAGCACCAATAAAAAACAGGCAACTAGCTTTTAGGCACTTGTTTAGGCAGAGTTTGTAGTAGGGGCCAATAGTAGATTAAACGATGGAGGTGAAGTGGAAGTTGAAGATTAGAGTAGGAAAGGAAACGACATATGCTGAGAAGACCATAAAGGGAAAATTTGGTTGCCAAGTAAGTTGGAAGCTACTGTTTTGATAGTTGCTTCCAAGTAGATTAGTAAGAGAGAGAAGGTGCTACTACCATTCAAAGTTCTAAGTGAATATAAAAAAGATAACCTCCTTCAAACCACTGTAACATATATGTAGTTGTGTTTTTATCCATATTAAACTCTTAGTATGCTTGATTGTGCATGTTAGTGTGGGTTTCTTTCTAACAGTTGAGTGTGTGTCATCATTCACGGTGTCCCCCTACTATTGAGGAGTGTTGCGAGTGATATTAGTGTCGAAAGACATATGAATCTTGAGAGGATAAAGTGGAAAACACATTTCTTGAATTTCATGGAAAGAAGAGTGAGGATCCTCAAAGGTTCCTTGAGAAGCTAGAATTAGGGTGCATTATTCAAAGGCATAGAATTTTCCATGGAAGCTTCAAATCTTGAAGTTTCAACTTTTGGATGATAGTAGAAGTTGGATAGAAGCCTATGAGAGTAAAGAATCAAACTAACATTCATGTTTAGCTCGATTATGAAGCACCAAAACAATAACTTCTTGACCAATTTCAAGAGATTGAAACACCACAAGACCTTTGGAAAAAGATTAAGTTGTGTTATGGGAAAGAAGATCAATCCATTGAGTTATTTTCCCTAGACTTTGAAGAAAGAAATTGGGATCACAAACAGCTCATTGTGAGAGATGGAGAGTGAGCACCAACAATGTTGAAAGTGAAACACTTTGTGGAGAAACTATAAGGAGATGTGAGGACAAAACTTGAAATCAAGGAACCAGACTCATTTGAAGAGATTGTGAGAAAAGCTATAAAGAAAGAGAGAAAAGATGAAAAGGAGAGAGCCATTTGAGGTACTTGAAGAGGAGAGATCGAGCATTTATGCTAAGGAATCAATCCTAGAAGACAATGATTAGAATTTCCAAGTGTATATAGGACCAGAAACTCACTTACCACTAGAAATTGAAGATTAGTTAGCTAGGAAAATGCAAAATATGAGACTGTAGCATTGAGAAATAGACAATGGGGTAGAGGAGTTGTTACTCTGTATACTATAGTTAGTGGGCACCTATCACTATCAATTCATTCTTTATTCTTTTAGTAATATTTGAATAAAGGGAAGAACAAAACACATTGTGACTATTTGAGTTCCCACATCTTGTGTGTGTGTATATGTATGAATATATATCTATATAGTTTCTGACACACTGCAATTGTGATAGTCTTTAGTGCCAGTTGTTTTTGGCTTCTTTCTTCTTAGTTTCTCACAATTGGTTGTTGGCATATTGTTGTAGTTTATTATTGCAACGTGTCATTTTAACTTGATATATTCTATTTGAGGGCATTCATGTGGACTTGATAATGTTTTGCTTACAACTTATAGACATCTCATTACTTGATTTAGTAGTGGTTTTGGGGCTGTTTGCAAGGTATTACAATAACCCATCTTGCCCTTTTTTGTACTTCCTTGGTTTCATTATGGCTAGTGGTTCTTGTGACAGTACTATCTTCAATATTGAGAAACTAGATGGGACCAATTATAGTTATTGTAAGACCTAGATATGGCAGGTCTTAGTGCAAAAATTTTAGGTTAGACCACTAAAAAATGGGGGTGACAAGCTCGAAAACATTGCAATTGAGGATTGGGATAAACTGGATGAGCTATGCAAGTCCATAATAGTTTTATCACCCTCTTAAGCACGTTCACTACAACGTTGCAATTGGAAATTAGATTGCATATGCGCTTTGGATATAAATTAAGAATCTTTATTACAAGCAAAGTCCTACCTCTCAAATGTATTGGCTAAAACAGTTGATGGACCTTCGCTTGAAGGAAGGGAATTCTGTGTATACCCACTTGAATGAGTTTCACTCCATCATTATCCATTTAGCTTCGTATTAGGATATTGAGTTCAGAGATACTTTGCATCCTTATTTCTACTTGATACTCTATTTGAGTCATGGGACACCTTTCGTATGGCTCTCTGTGCTAATGGCTAAAATTGTAGGATGCTGAGAGTGCCCTCTTGAGACTGAAGAGGTGAGTAGAAAGAATGTAGTTGCTTCCTATACGTCACATGCATTGAGAGTGAGAGAGGCCAAACAGGATGGAAATGGCCATGGTAGAGACTCAAACAAGTCTTGGTCTAGGACACATGGATAGTCTTGTGGTAAGTCTCATGGCTGTAAGTCCGATCTTACTTGTCATTATTGTGGGAAAGCAGGTCATATTTGGCAAGAATGCCATAAAATGCATGAAGACAAGCGCAAGGAGAAGGGAAAGGGTAAAGTGTAGGACAAGAATGATGATTGCAACATTATGTCTAACAAGTCTAGTTTCAAGATTGAGGAGATTAATAAAGTGCAGCTTGATATATCTGATGATCTTATCTTGGATATTTCTTCTTTGGATACTTCACAATTGACTGATGCTTTGTCAAGATACACTCAATATTGGTTGATATCTAATGCCATTTGTGAAATTCCAAATATTTTTGGATTATTCATTGAAATCTTGAAAGAAGGCTTATATGAAGGTGGTCTTAGGCCATCCAAAGTGGAAGTCACATTAAAGTGCCAAAGTTTTTGTCTAAGCATGTGAGGCTCACTAATTTTGAAATGTTTACACATGCCCTTGCACAAAATGGATGTGGTTTGTTTCGTCTTATTGTTTGCAAGTGTTTTTAAAGAAACTAGCCTCTAGCTACCACATATTCATTCATCTCAAAACTAAATATTTTTTTAAAGACATGGTCTCTAGTTGATATGCTAGTTGTTTCAATCTATCAAACAACAATGGTTTCTTTCTAAAGCTCCAAGAAAAACATTTTTATCCATGGATAAGCCATGATTCAAATTGAAAGAACAAAAATGGAGGTCAATCCCACTTTGCTGAATAGTTTCTTAACCCTTAGGAAAAGTTTGCAAGGTCTATCGTTAGCTAAGAATTTTGAGGTGCAAGTTGAATGTGAATCATATCATTAGTTCTCAAGTTCACATGAACTTAAATTACACTTTTAACCTATAAAAAGATGCCTTTTAAGGACCATGAAACATAGTTGAGGGCCATACAACTTTATTGGCCATGGAAAAGAAGACTAGAAAACTTATAGGAAAGAGGGAACTAATGAAGAGCTAATGTATCATGACCATCTTTATCTTTCTCACTTATTAGAAGGTGAAAGGATAAATTTTAAACATTAGGTCAAAAATATTCCTAAGGGTTTCTATTGTCCCCTCTCAAAGAAGCAAACAATCACTAGTAGGTCCAAGTTTGCACATTGCACAACCTTCATGGTAGCATTTATATAGCTATTTAAGAAGTATGATATATCAATTACTTTAGTAGTAGGTACATTTGATCCACTCAACTACCCTCACTAAAAGTCATCTTTACACTTTGAAATGAATCTATGCATGCATTTTAATATAATATCTAGCTCATAAAGTCAACTTTACGCTCTTAAAATTGACTTAGCACTAACCAAGCTCTAGTTGGGAGTTATATTTGTAATTTTTCACATATAAAAATGGAGAGCATGCAAGAAAAGAGAGAAAGTGCTAATAAGGTCATGGCTTAGTGGTTTGACTGTGGGTTGAGTTACATGTGTGCATGAATTCAAACTCTGTGCCCCATATCCTTTGAGGCATAATAAAGTATATATTTGTGTCTTATAAAAGGAGGAAGTACTCATGGATTTTCTAAGAAGGGAGGGTACCAAGAACACAGTAAGTGTGGTAAATAGATATATATACCCTATTAAGGAGTGGAGTTGTGGGTTTATAGCCCACTCAAAATCATTCAATTACACTTTGTGCACCATTGAAAGTGGTAGCAAAATTTTTCAAGCATCAATTGAATTATCTTACTCCAACATCTTTAGTTATATGCTATCAAAAGTTAACAAAAGCACGAACATAAGCATGGCTCTAGGTAGGCCCTCATCATGAATAAAGTATTGAAAGCTTTTTCTCAAGCCAATTATCAAATGTTCCACAAATTCTTGGAAGTAAATAGATGGAAAATTTAGCAAGTGACCATAATGAAGTTTCTTCCACTTCAAGATAATTGCTACATCTATGGCACATAACCTCACTTGTTGTAAGTCAAAAGAAACTTAATTAAATGATCACATCTGAGACATAGTTTCGCATCACAAGTTCACTGCCCTTTGCAACACAAGATATGTGGACAAAAATATTGTATTGGTAGAGATAGGATCTATTTTTCCTTCAAGTAGCATTTAATTCTCAAAAGGAGGAAGCTAACTTGAAACAATTTTGTTAGAATGCCAGTTGACAATGTATGTCTCATGGTATGTATATTGGAGATGCATTAGATAGGCGCTAGTTTTACTCTCTTCTAAATCTCTTAGAGTGCTACATTTTCACTCCCCAAACAGTAAAAGTATAAACTCCTTAACAACACTCATAATATGTTTAATCTAGCCTTGTCGATTTAAAGAGAAATTTTTGTCAGAATAAAGTCTTGTTTGGAATGATCAACCTGCCAAAACAGACTCTAGAAGCTAAAGGAGTAACAAAATTATCAAACTTGTTTTTACTATATGCACTTTACAATATTCCATGAAGACAAGTGAAATGATCAAATATAGCTAAATATTGACATATTTTCAAGCCATATTCTTAAATGTAGTTGTCAAAACACCATGGATTTGCATATAATACTATGTCTCTAACATGAGCATTCGACATAGGTATGTGATATGTTTTATGTGTTCATGTGAGTAGAAAAACATGTGCAATCTTATTTGGATATCATCTCAACACTATTTAGATTTTGTATCAATTTGATAACCTATAATATTTCCACATTGACTAATAGAAGGTCATAAGAAGTTATATTTATTGCCATTAAAAACTTTTGTGTACAAATCCTCTCTAAATCCAAGGATACCTTGAATGGTAGTAGCTCGACAATTCCAATTTCATACCAACCAAATTGGACCACAACGTTGTGGAGTTCTTGGATATCTTATCACATCCTTTTAGATATCTTATCACATCATTTTGATGACTAAATATCAATACATAATTCATATTAATACTCCACATTAGAAGAGTGCTTTAGGTTGAGAAAGTATGCACTTAATTCAAGTGTGAACATGAATCTCTTAACTAAAAGTAATCAATCTACATTATAGAAAGTAGAAACTTAAGAAATATGGATGACTTTATCATATGTAGCAAATAATATTTTCACAAAGATTGCTATGCATTAAGAAGGTTGGAAAGTTTCACAAAGATTATTATGCATTAAGAATGTTGGAAATTATCATCTTATAATACAAGTCAAGTGACTATTTTGACTCTTCAATGTAGATGTGGTTAAAGTAGGAAATTCATGTGTAAGAGTGACTACTGGTGATAATAAGAAGGGAGATCAACTTGAGAGCATGATGATAAATTGAATTCAACAAAGAAAGGAATGTTGGAGATAAAAAAAGTTTTAGTACAAAAGCAATGTTTCACATTCATCAAAGGGAATAAAAACATGAATGTATGTTCCATTTTCCTCTACATATCCTCATGTCACATCACTTAGCATACATTCACTCAACTTTCTTGTGTACAAAGAACTAGTGACCATGTTGCCTTTCATATGATCAAATAAAACCTTTCATACATATGCCCACTTTGTCTCCAGCCTATTTGGTATTGATGAGGATGATTTCATGTAGAGTTCCCCCTACTTTCTTGGATACTAAAAATATATATAGCAAGGTCTTCTTTCAAAACTAGTAGTTGGTACGGTTGTCTACAAAAAGTTTCAATAGATGAATTGTTGCACATATTTTTCTTGAGTCTAGATGCCACACCTTGAACTTCTTATTTAGTACCATCTAAGGTATCCAAACCAATGTTTCTAAGACTAACAACCATCTAAATCAAATTATATCATATGACTTCAATTTTCTATTTCTTCGACTCTTTGAGTTACATTGCAAGATTGTTCAAGCTAAGTGACTATGTAGCACAATTGTCTATATCTAAATGTATTTTTAACTGCTCATTTTGTGTCCTTAACTCTTAAAGTATATTTGGGGCCCTTTAAACTTTGTAGGGGAATAATTCATTGCAATTCTTACATGCTAAGGATATCCCTTGAATATCCGTAGGCTCATCTAGTATGTGAAAAACATTTGATAGTGATAGATGAACCAATTCATGTAAATCTCTCCTACATGCATTTATATTCCCAACCATCTACTTGATGCATCACCTCTTCGTGTTCTTGTTTATAACTGTCCATGCATGCAAAGTAAGAAAAAATATCATTAAATTTCTCATTAGTAAAGAATATATAAAGTTCACGGAGCATTGGAATTTATACAAGATGTGCAAATGTTCTAGGTTTTTAATAATTGGGCTTGTAAAGCACACAATGGATAATGTGAGAGTAGAAATTTTAGATTCAAAGCACTTATTCTAAACCATCCATGTTCATCCATGATTTTCCTTGTTCACATAGAGTAAAATACTTGCAATACTAAATAGCCATGTGATTGCAATTGTAAACCTTTTGTACAATCATATATTTGTCTAATGGTAAACAATTGTATAATCATGACATATTTTTATAATGGTAAATCATGGTATAATTATGACATTTCTATCTAAATTAAGAGGTGTGAACATTGGAATGATTAAATGTGTATGCTAAGAATAATTGTGAAGGTTAGAAATATAGTATTCAAGATCATTATCATGAATCATATTTCTAGATTTCTACCTAGAATCTCCACGCTACATTTGCTAGTGTTTTCTACTTCCATGGCACATTTGCTCGTCAAAAAATTGATACCATAGCATGTGATCATAAAGTATCTCTAGTATTTAAGTATTCTCATAATATTGTAACACAATGCATATTTTTATGGTGGCTTGTTTATTTTGCTGCAAAGAAGAAATGTGCATAGATAAGATACAACATCAATAGATGTCCTATAATAAACCCTTCTCAAACACTTGCAAGGTATTAACTGCAAATTTTGATTGATAAAGTCAAAGCAAGTCAACGGAAAGAAAGATAAAGTCAAAAAAGGTCAAGGACAAAATTCCTAAATTATTTTTGGAAGAAAGATTGTCTGTTACGCTTCATTATAGAAAATTTAGGAACTTTAATAAGAAGAACATATCAATTTGCAATATTTTAAGATCTAGGCTCACTCTTGTGAAAATTGTAACATTTTTTGAAGTTAGAAGACCCAAAACATATATTAGGTTACAAACATTCAATTTCTATTCACTTTTGTTCAGATTAGGTCCAATTAACCTAAGTAATATGCATATATTATTGGAAGAATTGGTCATAAGCCATTAAAAAGAGTAGGCTATCCAACTTTTGTTGGAAACCCTCACCCTGAACCTAATGTATCAAAAACCAAAAAAATGAACAAAGTCCTATTTCATGTGTGTGCAAACTTGAGAAACTACTCTTCTTGCTCCTTGTCTTCTATCTTGTGCAACTATTGTTGAGAGTGGGTGCATAAACAAGGAACTTGTAATAGAGAAGCTTAGCTCTAACCCTGGCTTCTCTTCTCTTCTTCTCATTTGCAAAGAGGTTGAGAGTGGAGTCATGAGAGAGAGAGAGAGAGAGAGAGAGAGAGAGAGAGAGAGAGAGAGAGAGAGAGAGAGAGAGAGAGAGAGAGAGAGAGAGAGAGAGAGAGAGAGAGAGAGAGAGAGAGAGAGAGAGAGAGAGAGAGAGAGAGAGAGAGAGAGAGAGAGAGAGAGAGAGAGAGAGAGAGAGGAACCTAATGAGGCAAAGCCCTACTACTCCTCTTTCTCTTTCTTCTTCTCCATCTTCTTTTCTCAATAGTGGGTGTGCCTGATGTAACCACAAAGGAGTTAACCTATTGATTCAAGGAGTGCATTGCATGGATTGTGGAGCTGACTATAAGTCTTTCAGTTTTGACTACAACTTGAGAAGATAAGTAGGTGAGTTCACTATATCTCAAAGCTAGTCTCAACTACAACTTGAGAAGATATGTAGGTGAATTCACTATATCTTGAAGCTAGTCTCGTATTCTTTACTTTCCTAGATAGGAAGAAAGAATGCATGGTTGGCTTAGAGTTGGAGTATAAGATAGCTAGGTGAGAGATAGTTAGATTTGAAGTGGTTGAAGCTCTTGAGTAGGACAAAATCAATCACTAAGCTCTTCATACTCTTATCGTGTGGCAAAAAAATAATTGTTACTTTGTGGCTACATGTATGTACTCATAGCCATAAGAACTTCATTGTACACCTTAATCATAATCATAATCTGACACCATTATGAATGTAAAAATTTGAGAAGATTTAATCATATGGAAAAAAATAGACAACATTGGCCATGTATAAGATGTAAGAGACTTCTATTTTTTTCATCAATAAAGATAGTTTCTTTCATCTTACCTTCTCTTGTAGCTTCCATGGCTTCTTGCTCTTTCTCTCTCCATTTCTTCTCTCTCTCTCTCTCTCTCTCTCTCATCCACTCTTCTCCCTCATCTTAGGTCTCTTTGTTGACAATCAGTATCAAAGAATTAGGTCTTTGATCCCTTTTTAGTCACATTTCAACCATATTTCTCCCATTTTCAATTAGAAAAATCCATCGCCACTTAGGTATAGTAGGTATAAATCTTGCAAGAATTTGTGGAGTGACCAGCAGTCATCACATCTAATGAGGAATGAGCCTTGGTAGCTATTGTGCATCAAGATAATCATGAGAACCTCAAAGATACAATCTACCTTGCATCTAACCTATCATGCTCATCTCATCCCAAACCTCCATTTGGAACTAAAGTCCATATCAATGATTATAATTGTAAAGGAAATGGCAGTGGAGTAAGCTCACATAGAGAATAGAAATGTCACAAACTGCTTTACTAAATTGAATGCTAAGCTAAAAACCATTTGCACATGTTTATATCCATGCTAACATGGGCACATTGCCAAGGGAACATGAGGAATACCTAGCAAATATGCTAATGTGGGATGAGAAATAACATCTCAATGACTACGACAGTGAGCTTTTAGATGACTTCATGTGAGACATCTTAGATGAAGAAGCTGCAGAGTGCCTCTTAACTTCTACCTTCAATGTACTTTGTCAATAAGAACTACTCAAGATAGAGGAGTTGAAACAACAAGTTGAGGGATGAAGCCAATTTGAGAAATGTTTGTTTAATAATCAAGATTCAATGGTTAGACTCGAAGGTCAACTTATAACTATCCCAAATGAGAGCGGAGTTTTGAGCTCGGGATGTGCCTAAAATTTGCCAAAAAATCCAGAATTTAGGGGGAAAATATTCAACATTGAAGGCGACGGCTCCAGCTAGGACGATTTTAAACACCAAGTGAAAGATGGCTTTTAAAAGGCGCTCTAATGACACTTGTGGATTTTTGATAATTTTTTCGACTATAATATGGGATGTCAGGAGTTGCCAGTCAGTGCGGGATGTCAAGCTGGACGCCCAGGATTTTTCAGAGCTCGAATCGCATGCCGGGAAGGAGAAGCCAACAAATGGTCAAGATTCGAAGAGGTGGACATTTGAGAGGCCAAAAGGGGTGGTGCCTTTTGGAGTTTGGACCCTCCCAAATTTTATGCCACATGAAAGATGAAGCAAAAAACGTGAAGAGAGAAACGTGGGCATGGTGTGAACTGCACGGGTGCATTTTTCGCTTGATCTTCATGGAGGGTGATTTGCAGGCTCTGTGAGTACCCCATAGAATCAACAATGGGGCTCATCTTCCCCCTCTTGGCTGGTCTTATCATCACCCTTTGCTCGTGGAATGATGGACTGAATGAAGAGAACCAGATCTAGTCTTTCTCTCTCCTCCCTCTCTCTCTTCTCTATGGGCTGTTCATGTGTGCCATCTTGATGAAGGAAGAATGAAGGAGCATGAAGAAAATGGTGATGAAGATTGATGGAGATGCTGAAGATTGAAGTGCAGCATTGGATTGAGAGCAATGGAGGCTCCGTTTACTGATTATGCATGCATTCAAAGCGTCTGGGTTATGAGAAAACACAGTATGAGTATTTTTATGAAGGAAAATGAAGGATTTTTGATAGTTAATGATGATAATTATGTTCTTATTGGATGAAAATTGTTTTGTGGGCTGTTTGCATTATGAGTAATTTTTGTTCATAAATTTTTTTTGGTTTTGCAATGATTTACATACTTTATTTAATTCACGTAAATCCGAAATGCGGTTTTTAAGTGGCAATATGGTATTTTTTCCGTTTCGGGTGGGAGAAATATGTTTCCATGGGGAAAATATGAAAGATAAATTGATTATTGACATGCTGAAGTGAGTGGAATAAGAAAAACCAAAAAATGGCCTATTTTATTAACAAATCAATCAAGAAAATGGAGAAAATGAGTGGAAAAATAGAAATACGACTTGGAAAAATAAGAAAAAATATAATAATTGTTTGTGAATGTGTGGTAGTGGTAAAGCATGAGGTTTAGCCTCAGTTTGCCCTATCTCTTTGTTAAAGTTGGTGATTTACCGCTTTTTCTACATCAAAACATATGCTAAAATGAACCTCTACACATGTGCAACGCAAGCAATACCTAAACATAGGGGGTTGGGAGGTTTGAATGGTGTGACTTGCGTGTTGATTGTTGCTAATTTCCTGTTTCATGTCATAGGGTTCGTGTTATTTTGATTAAGAGGATAGTAGCACGAGTGTTATCTCGGTGCTATCCTTTCATCGTTGCAATGCGTTAGAGAATAAGCATTAAAAGCCTGATTGTGCACCAAGCACGTTGCTGATTTGAAAATGATGTTTGAGCACTTTAAAAATCATTCACTTTGCATGTGCATGATCATGGTATCAAAGAATATAAATCCTGGATGCATAGCACTTGTTTTCAATGACAATGACCCACGTTGAGTGTGGAAGGGCATTCCAAGCCGTAGGATAGACATTTGGTTCTTGTGGGATTATTTGGTAAGGAAACATGGTACATCTCTTGGATTCGAAATGAAGAGAGGAGTTTGTTCATTTTTCTTATATGTTGAGCAGTGCATCAAGGGGCCAATCCCTGCAATGTAGGAGAGCTGCAGTGGGGCCGCAGTGTTTCTACCGAGAGGTTGCCTCCATGTATGTGATTATCGTAGTATTTATTGCCAAAGTGTATGGGTTCTCCCTCTAAGGAGTTTATAGAAAGGAAAACGTTGGACTACAAAATGATAAAACTATAAACGCATAGATTAGGCTTTAGGGCAGTTTGTCCTTTAGCATTAGATTGATGCTCCTGGTTCGCGAGGCCGTGAGGGTGTGTTTGTCTATTATGAGCATGAGGTCTGGCTAGTGCCATAGCCAGTGCCGACCCATTTCAGGTCCCATCAGTGGTGCATTTGCCGGGAGTTGCCAACAAGTGGTGGTTCTCGAATCTAGGGTTTTTAGGGACCAAAAGGGTTGTTTATGTCCTCTGACAAGGACCGTCAAGCCGAAATACAAAAAACAGAATGTGCTGAGAGGGCTAGACAGCGGTTGGAGATCGTAAGTCGTTATTCTCCTCAAAGGAGTAGCCCGATACGCATAAGAGGGAGTGGTCTTAATAACCCAACTACTGCACATAGTCCTTTAGGGTCAGGAGGAGGCGTAAGTTCTTCCACTCTTCCACCAAGTCAACCCACTTCAAGTGGGGGTGTGATTCCATCAGTCCAAACTCCTATTGTCAATCCGATTGCCGTCATGGCACAACCCATTGCAATTCCTGCAGGGACGCCAGATCTGCCAGCTTTAGGAGTTCCTTTGCCCATTTTTAATGGGTTAGCTGAAGAAGATGCGGAGTGTCACATTTGTGAATTCCAAAGATTAATGTTTAATTATCGCATCCAAGATGAGGGACATCTTATGATGTTCTTTAATATGACGTTAAAAGGAAGGGCTGCGGTATGGTATCATACCATAGAAAGTGGAACCATCACCACAATTGACCAATTTTATGTAGCTTTCCGAGGAGAATATGCCCCTAAAAGAGGTGGCCAATACTAGTTGCATGTCTTGAATGTAACACGCCAAGACCCCCCTGAGAATGTAAAAGCATATGCCAAGAAGCTCAAGGAAGTATTTCGTAAGTTACAAACTTACATTTCTATTGCACCGGTTGTCCAATTGCAATACTTTTTGCATGGATTGGATTTCAATATTCAGGTACAATTGAGCAGTGTGGCTTTGACTGATATAGACACCGCCATCACGTGGGCAAAAGAAGTAGAGTCATGATTACAAACGGCCTACTCCTCTCAAATAAATCTTAATGCGGGTCTAGTACTTGGAGGAAATTTACCATTGACAAATGGAAGTCAAGGGATGCCTATGAATAACCCTAATGGGAGAGGAAGCATGGTTCCGAATGTACCTTTGCTGCCAGCTCCTCGTAGTGTGACTATGCCTATGGCTAGTCAGTTGGCTCCACCAAATGTTGGAGGCCAAGCTTCGAACCCTAATGTTGTTCCTATGAGTCAACAACCAATGACCAACCAAATTGTTATGCATTATTGACATGCTAAAGTCAATGGAATAAGAAAAACCAGAAAATGGCCTATTTTATTAACAAATAAATCAAGAAAATGGAGAAAATGAGTGAAAAAATAGAAATACGACTTGGAAAAATAAGAAAAAATATAATAATTATTTGTGAATGTGTGGTAGTGGTAAAGCATGAGGTTTAGCCTCAGTTTGCCCTATCTCTTTGTTAAAGTTGGTGATTTACCGCTTTTTCTACATCAAAACATGCTAAAATGAACCTCTACACCTGTGCAACGCAAGCAATACCTAAACGTAGGGGGTTGGGAGTTTTGAATGCTGTGATTTGCATGCTGATTGTTGCTGATTTTCTGATGCATTTCATGTCATAGGGTTCGTGTTATTTTGATTAAGAGGATAGTAGCACGAGTGTTATCTCGGTGCTATCCTTTCATCGCTCCAATGCGTTAGAGAATAAGCATTAAAAGCCTAATTGTGTACCAAGCACGTTGCTAATTTGAAAATGATATTTAAGCACTTTAAAAATCATTCACTTTGCATGTGCATGATCATGGTATCAAAGAATATAAATCCTGGATGCATAGCACTTATTTTCAATGAAATGACCCACGTTGAGTATGGAAAGGCATCCTGAGCCGTAGGATAGACGTTTGGTTCTTGTGGGATTATTTGGTAAGGAAACATGGTACATCTTCTAGATTCGAAATGAAGAGAGGAGTTTGTTCGTTTTGAGCAGCGCATCAAGGGGCCAATCCCTGCCATGTAGGAGAGCTACAGTGGGGCCGCAGTGTTTCTAATGAGAGGTTGCCTCCATGTATGTGATTATCGTGGTATTTATTGCCAAAGTGTATGGGTTCTCCCTCTGAGGAGTTTATAGAAAGGAAAACGTTGGACTACAAAACGATAAAACTATAAACGCATAGATTAGGCTTTAGGGCAGTTTGTCCTTTAGCATTAGATTGATGCTCCTGGTCTGTGAGGCCATGAGGGTGTGTTTCTCTATTATGAGCATGAGGTCCGGCTAGTGCCATAGCCAATGTGGACCCATTTCAGGTCCCATCAGTGGTGCATTTTTCGGGAGCTGCCAACAAGTGGTGGTTCTCGAATCTAGGGTTTTTAGGGACCAAAAATGTTGTTTATGTCCTCTGACAAGGACCGTCAAGTCGAAATACAAAAAACAGAACGTGCTGAGAGGGCTAGACGGCGGTTGGAGATCGTAAGTCGTTATTCTCCTCAAAGGAGTAGCTTGATACGCATAAGAGGCAGTGGTCTTAGTAACCCAACTATTGCACATAGTCCTTTAGGGTTAGGAGGAGGCGTAACTTCTTCCACTCTTCCACCAAGTCAACCCACTTTAAGTGGGGGTGTGATTCTATCAGTCCAAACTCCTATTGTCAATCCGATTGCCGTCATGGCACAACCCATTACAATTCCTATAGGGATGCCAGATCTGCCACCTTTAGGAGTTCCCTTGCCCATTTTTAATGGGTTAGCTGAAGAAGATGCGGAGTTTCATATTTGTGAATTCCAAAGATTAATGTTTAATTATTGCATCCAAGATGAGGGACATCTTATGATGTTCTTTAATATGACGTAAAAGGAAGGGTTGCGGTATGGTATCATACCATAGAAAGTGAAACCATCACTACAATTGACCAATTTTATGCAGCTTTCTAAGGAGAATATGCCCCTGAAAGAGGTGGCCAATACTGGTTGCATGTCTTGAATGTAACACGCCAAGACCCCCCTGAGAATGTAAAAGCATATGCCAAGAAGCTCAAGGAAGTATTTCATAAGTTACAAACTTACATTCCTATTCCACCGGCTGCCCAATTGCAATACTTCTTGCATGGATTGGATTTCAATATTCAGGTACAATTGAGCAGTGTGGCTTTGACTGATATAGACACCGCCATCACGCGGGTAGAAGGAGTAGAGTCACGATTACAAATGGCCTACTCCTCTCGAATAAATCTTAATGCGGGTCTAGTACCTGGAGGCAATTTACCATTGACAAATGGAAGTCAAGGGATGCCTATGAATATTCCTAATGGGAGAGGAAGCATGGTTCCGAATGTACCTTTATTGCCAGCACCTCCCAGTCTGACTATGCCTATGGCTAGTCAGTTGGCTCCACCAAATGTTGGAGGCCAAGCTTCGAACCCTAATGTTGTTCCTGTGAGTCAACAACCAATGACCAATCAAATTGTTAGGCCAATGGAACGATGGATAAACGATCAAGGCTATGAGTCGAGTGCATCCAATGTCCTTGGTGAAGTTAAGGATATGATGAAGCACTACACTGATATGATTTCTGAACAATATCAGCAAATAGCTGTTGACGTCAATTTCTTGAAGAAGCAACATAATTTGATAAGGAGTCGACACCCTGAAGAGGGTGGACCCTCAAGATTCAGCTGTAAATGGTGTGGTGGATAACATTTCCCTAGAAAGTGTCCAAATGTTAAATGTGATATTTGTGGGAAGTCAGGCCACTTAGCTGCTACCTGTTGGAGTAAGATTAGTTCCCTCCAACAAGGGAGTAAACAGCCAAGTCCAGTTAATCATAGAGCGCAAGGTAATAACCTCCAGCAAAATGATGGACCAAGACAAATATTGCAAAGGGGAAAGACCACCATAGAAGAGTTGCCACAAGGCAATGGAGTCAGCCTTATTGAGGTTGTAGGCGTCAATGATGCTAAAACCTCTAACCTAAGAGCCATGACAAGAGGCCAAAAGGCTAAAGAGGTTGACAAAGATAATGCGAAACCAATTGAGGGAAACCCTAAGCAAGGGGATAAGGGGATGCAGTTCCTGAATCCTAGCATGGAAGGTGGACCTCTAAGGCCTATTGACAAGAAAATCGATCCTAAGAAGGATGAGGAAGTTCCAAGAAAGAAGGCAAGAGCTAAAAAAGAAGCACCAAATCCGGTCTCGAGACCAAAAGAAAGGATGGTGTGGCGAGAAAAGAGAGCTTTGACTACCTATCATGATTTTGATTTAGCAAGATCTCTTTGCGAAGTCAAACTAGATGTAAACCTCTTACAGTTGATTAAATTATCTTCAAGAGTACGTAAGGAATTCAAGAAGATCCTGCGTATTGGGTATATTGTAGAACCTTTGGGCATAGCACGAGTAGGGGAAGATTGGTTTCATCATGTTGAAAAGAATTGCCCTAGGGTTCTAGCATACATGGATGGAATATTAGTGGAGCATGCTATCGTAGACACTGGGTCCTCTGCCAATATCATGAGTTCAGAGTTGATGGAGAGGTTGGGTCTAGGCATCCAAAAGGATAGCTCCACCCTTCTTAGAATGGCTGATGATAGTCTAAGACAACCATAAGGTTGCGTTACTAGAGTCCATGTTACAATTGCAAGTGTAGAATGCTTCTTGGACTTTAGGGTGATAAGATTTGCAGGACATCCTAGCTATCGAGTCTTGCTAGGTAGGCCTTGGATCTTACGAACAGACTGTCAAGTCAATATACCCACTGGTCGAGTGGTTCTAGGTAGAGGTGCTAATCGGGTAATAGTCAATGCTTACCCTGAGTCTCCTTAGAGTGAGAGAGCTCCTTTATCCTCTACTGAATTAATGAGCCGATAAAGCTGCAAGATAGGATAAGAGACGCGGATGTGATTGATTTGGACCTTGGCACGCCGAATGATTCATGGCCAATTAAATTAGGTTCCATGCTCAGTTTAGCAGAAAGGAAGGACTATGTGTCCTTGATTCAAGGATTTTGTGACATCTTTGCTTGGAGTTATGATGAGCTGAGAGGCATTCCTCCCAGTCTGGCTGTTCATACTATTCCTGTAAAAGAAGGCAGTCGTCCTGTACGTCAGAAGGTAAGGCGTATGCCTTTTGAATTGAGGGATGGGCTGTTTGAGGAGCTATAGAAGTTATGGAAAGCTGACTTAATCTTCCCTGTACAGCACACAGAATGGTGCTCACCAGTTGTTATCAGGAAGAAGAAAAACAACCAGATCTGACTATGTGTAGATTTCAAACAGCTGAATAAGAAGATGGTTAAGGATTACTACCCGTTGTCGTGTTGCTGCGCAATCGAGTCGTAAACACCTCCATTTTTGTTGTGCATCTGTGTTATCTTATTGCGCGTGTTTCAATAAAAATATGAAAAACTGATGCCAAAGAATATTATTAAGCTGTCAATTTCAATGATGAATTCTAAGTAAAGCGCTGGACAAACTTCAAATCCCCAAAACAAACAAGATGTGCTTTGGTGATGGAGACCCCCAAAAACATGGGAACATCGAAGTTGATATTGAAGATGGAGATGATGGTGAAATTGTGTAGTTTGTCTAAGGATTTTTGGAACTTAAGCAAATCTTACATCCCCAAATGACCATGACATGAATGATGAGAATTTCGTGGATCACCTTGCTAATAGGAACAACTAAATTTGTTGGGCCTTTTTGCCTATTTTGAGAAAAAGGGGGGGATATTTTTGAAAGGCTATGAATGGCGGGCTGCGCCTGGATTAGAAACAGAGAGAGCTGTCGTGAATCTATTCAGGGAGAGATTGTCAGCAAATTACGAACGTCAGGGATTCGACCACACAGATCATTCCCCTTACAGGTGGTTCTTCCTTCTCAGAAACTGGACATTCAAGAGAAAGGACGACTCATTGCTCTGAAATGCCATAGCGCTTCTGCAAAATCTGGAGCCCTGAAGTTCTGGACACAGGAGACAAAGAGCACTATCTGATGCCTTCTGTTTTCATCCTAAGGCGGCGTCATAAACTTCGAGAGCTTCAGGGCATTGATGGCGACTTCCATGCACACGCAATGATCTCCTCAGTGAAGGACTGCTGACTCGAATTTCCAATTGCCTGCACTCAGTTTTGCTTCCCCAACTTCGACATCCAACCAGTATACACGATTTCAATCTTCGAGAGGTATGGGAATCGGGTGCAAAAAGAGGACAATGCAGATTCGAATGGATGGAGACCACAACCAACCTTGAGGGCATGTCGATGCTGCCGCTCGAGGTCGTAGAAGCAGCGACTGACTTGGGAGATGACATTGAGGTCTGCGACCTGTTGCCGTAAGTGGGAGAAGATGAGGTACAGTAGTTGAACTGGGAGCTCATCCATCATGCCTAGCGAGCCCCCCCGCCGATAAAGCTGCTATTGATGCCATCCTGGAACAGCGTGTGGCCATGGCCCGGAACTGTGCAGACGAAGGTGCTAGGGAAGGTGCCAAAGCTGCACTAAAAGCATTTGTTATTACGGCAATACCCACTCTTGTTGCTGCACGAATGCTACCTTGGGCAAAGGCACATCTGAATTACACTGGCCAAGCATTAATCATCTGTGGAGCTACAATTGCTACATACTTCATTGTTTCTGATAGAGCTGTTTTGGAGTGTGCTCGGATGACTTCGTGTGAAAGGATCAAAGCTGAATGTGCTGCTGCAGGAAACAGGGATGCTTAGATTTTCTGCTTTGTGTGATCCTTAACTCTTTGAATGCTGCATGACATTGAGAAAGGTCTTTCCTTGGATAGCAAATCTGAATGAGCTCACAGTTTTTTTTAATCGCATGATGCAACCAACTTCCATGTTGCAAGTATCCCAAAGGCTCTGTTTAGGCTGAAATTTCAGTAACCCAGTTCCCATTCTCAGCAATCCTCTTGACAGAGTTTTCATCTTCAAGCATGGCATGCTACAGCTGAACGACCACGTGCAAGGCTTTACTTGGTGCTGTACTTGTTCGAACCAAAATTTTGAGCTGTGGCTATGTTCTTGGCATCATTTCCCTCATGAGTTGGTACCCTTTCAAGGAGCGGAAGCAACTTGCCAAAGTCCCTCTTCGTGTAGTCCTTCACAGAATCAGACTGACAGCTGGTCAAAATATACAAGTGACACTGTCCTCTTTTTTTTTAGCCATGAATCCAATCAACAAAAGATGGAAGTTGTAAAGACTTGCTGATATCTTTTCAGCAAATAAAGATGGACTTGACCTCATTATAGAGATGTTCTTTTGGAGTTTTTGAAATTCTCTGCTGAACTAGTAACTGCCAAGTTACGAAATGAACATGCTGATGTGAAGAGTGTTTCCCTTCCTACTGCAACTGTCATCATACACCTGAATGTAAACAGTTTATGAGATACTTCGGATTATCCTGAACATGAATTTCTTGTAACTCATTTGACAAGCAATATAGTGAACTTTGACATCAAAAATTTGAGTTCTTCTTGTTAGACTCTTCCATTGCTGTACCTTGAACCCCGTGTTCTGCAGCTCTTGCACGATCTCTTTGACACCGTTGCCATTTATTGACCAGATTTTGGATCAATTAGTGGGTAGGGAAATATATTCGTTTATGGATTGCTTTGCATGATATAACCTGATGGCAATTGCAGAAGATGATAAGTTGAAAACAACTTTCATTACTGTCTTCGGTACTTTTGCGTACCATGTGATGGACTTCGGTTTGTGCAATGCACCTAAATCATGGCAATAAACAACAAACAAGACCTTTGGTGACATCTCCCCAGATGAGTTGAAAGCATTTATTGATGACCTAAGGCAGCCATTGTGAAGGAAAGGATGTTGATTATTTTAAGAAAGTGCTTTGAACGCTGCAGACAATTTTGTATCGCTCTTAACCCACGGAAGTGTGTCTTTGGAGTGCCTTATGGGTTATTGCTAGGCCATGTGGTCAGTTCAGTTGGGATTGCAACTGACCCTGAAAAGATCAAGGTCATAGTTGCTATGAGTCCACCATGCACTCCGAAAGAGGTACATAGCTTTCTGTCATCGATAGGGTACTATCGGAGGTTTATAAATGCCTTGGCAAAAAGGACATTGCCACTGACAAACTTATTATCCTTTAGCTGTCTATTTGTATGGAGCGACCCTTGTAAGGTAGCTTTCGAGGATGTGAAACAAGAGCTAGTAAAAGCACCAGTTTTAAAAGCACCTAAAGAGGAGAGGTATTTTACATATTTTCAGCAGCCACCATGCATAGTATCAGTTGTTGTTTAGCTCAAATTTGGGAGGAAGAGTGGTAACATCCAATAGCTTTTGCTAGTTGAAAATTGGGAATTTCAAAAATTAATTACACCTATATGGAGAAGTTGTGTCTTGCGATGGTCTTTGCGACTAAAAAATTCAGACACTACATCCTCTATGAGAAGGTAGTGTTCTATACGAAGGCGGAAGGGCTTAGATTGCTTATGAACAAGCTACAACCGCCTGATCGGTTAGCAAAGTGGTTAATCACTTTGCAGGAGTTTGATTATGAGATTAAGAGTAAGCCATCGAGGTTGTAGGGGATTGTGGAATGCCTTGTGGATTTCAGGGAGCTGAAAGAGATTTTGGCTGAAGGAAGTGATATTGAAGAAATGTTTAAAATTGATACAGCTTCTATCCCATCTTGTTATGCTGCCATCACACATTATCTATCAACGGGAGAGGCTGGAGCTGGTTTATCAAAATCAAAAAAGAGAAAAATCAGACAGCAAGATTTGAAGTTTTCCTTGATAGGCAGGAACACTATATCGGTAGGGTGTTGATGATATCTACCGCCAATGTGTGATGCCTGACAAGGTTCCTTTCATCTTGGAAGAGTGCCATGACTCTGCATGGTGGAGGGCACTTTGAGGGATGGTTGACGGCACAAAAAGCTTTAAGAGCTGGATATTGGTGGCCGTCCATCTTCCAAGATTCCTTTGAGTACGTTAAGAGATGTGATACTTGTCAAAGACATGATAGCAGAGAGAATAGGAAACACCCACTTACGCCTATCATGGCTATCGTTCCATTTGAGAAGTGAGGTATTGATTTTGTGGGTCCTATCACCCCGTCGTCTACTACCCAGAAAAGGTACATTATAGTAGCAATTGATTATTTTACAAAATGGTCAGAAGCGCGGGCGACAAGGCAGGACAATGCAAAAGAAACTGCAAGTTTTCTTTTAGAGAAGATTATTTGCCGTTTTAGTCCATCGAAGGAACTAGTGTCGGACCGTGGAACTCACTTTTTGAATAAAGTGATCAAAAGCTTGACTAAAGCTTGGCAAATCAAGCATAATAAAATGACCCCTTATAATCCGCAAGCCAACAGACAAGTCGAAGGCACTAATAAGCAGCTTGTGGGTATCTTGTCTAAAATAGTCTCTAAGAAGAAGCGAGACTGGGATAGGAAGTTGTATGTGGCTGTATGGGCGTACAATACAACATTCAAGTGAGCTACCGGCCATACTCCATTTAAATTAGTTAATGGGAAAGAATGTGTGTTACCCTCGAAATCGAGTTGCCAACCATACGGTTTGCAATTAACCACTCTTTGGGAGATAAGGATTCACTCTTTGAATGTTTTACGACCATAGCCCACCTGGATGAGCTGAAATTGCAGAGATTGTTACACCAGGAGGTAGCTAAATGGCAGATGAAGCAGTTGCACGACCTTAAAGCAAAGAGGTATACCTTTAAAAAAGGGCAATCAGTTCTGTATTACAATGCACGTAGGGAGCTATTTCCAGGGAAGTTGGAACCTAGATGGGATGGCCCCTACAAGATTGTCAGGATAGGGAAAAATAGGTCTACGGCTCTATTAGCTAATCTGCAGGGAGTAGAATTTAAAAATAAGGTTAATCTTAATAAGATTAAACCTTATTATTTCTAAGTATGCTAACAAGGAAAAATGCATTGCAGATCCATGCTGGGCTGATTTGAGACCTGCACAAGAGCTTAAAGCTGGTTGATGGGGCGGTTAATTCCTTATTTGGAGCACCCATATCTGGAGTAGAGATACCATTAGGGGAAACTTATCTAGTGGAGCAAAGGATACAAAGTTATTGAGCAAGAAGACGGAACCTTTGTGTGGGAGATCAAAGTCTTCTGCCATCACTGCTTATGAATATTGACAAGTATCCCTGTTGAGTTCAATGAAGAAGGTGGGATGGATCCGTCAGTTCATCCCCTAAACATGTTAAATTTTGACTATCATAAATACGAATAGAGGAGTTCGTGATGGCAGGCTGTGTAAACCCATTGTGGACATACACATTATATTTTGACGGGTGTCCAGGGGCCCTAATAAAAAAGGGAGTGTTGGAGTAGTAATCCAAGATCCCCGACGTAGAGTTACGATGAAGTTAGCTACTTATCTCAGGGTAGGATTCACTAACAATATGGCGGAGTATAAAGCCTTGATTATGGGATTGCATATTGCCAAACAAGGTGGTATTCAGCGGTTGCTAGTAAAAGGGGATTCCTAGTTGATCTTGAATTAACTAGATGGGACATACACAGTGCGGAATCCCATCCTTTGTATGTATCATCAAACTACCATGACCCTACTTGAGGAGTTTGAGAGAGTGTCTTTTCAGTTGATTCCACGTTACTAGAATCAGTTTGCGGATTCACTGGCAAATCTTGCTTATGAAGAATACCTCTTCTTTAACTGTGGTCCTAGTTTGGACATTGCAATTAATAATGAGACAGGACCCGGTCGCTTGTGGGGAATGTTATTAGAGCATGTAATACATGGCAGGCGAATATGGGTGATGCAAAGAGTAGCTGAGACCAATCTACCGTTGTTATCCTAGACCCATAGGTTGATTAGACAACATGCTATGCGTACGCCTCTTGCTATATATGCAGGAGGGATGGGTCATAACCTTATGCATTTAGTTTAGGGCTGTGAGCCCTGTTTTTCCTCCTTGGAAAGGAGCCTATCATTGTATATCTGTACTATTTCGGGGAGGGATGTGTAGGTGCTATTTTGTTTGATCTCATTAGGCCAAGAGGGCCTGTTTTGAGAGGTTTTGAATGTTTTGTTTCATTAGGCCAAGAGGGCTGTAGTGAAATGCTTTATTTCATTAGGCCAAGAGGGCCAGTTGTCTGTTTAGTGCAGGTGCGCTTAATGGTTTCTTGTTGTAGTCTTGTGCTAGACAGGTTCGAAGAAGAGCTTAGAAGGAGCCTTTGTTGCGCGGAAGCTTCTCGTGGCCCTATCTAGGTGATATTTTTCCTTTGCGAGTACCGTGTTTTTATGCTATACGTGTCTGTGTAATTGTAGGGGATTTTCTTTTCTTGTTGGGGACTGGAATCCAAGGCATGAAGTCCCAGGTTTAGGTTAGGTATGTCTGAGGGAGGTCTGAGTAGTCGTTGCCTCCTTTAAAGACATTGTCAGGCATCAAAATACCTATTTTAGAAGGCAATTCTAGTGACCATGTTCTGCTAGCCTGCTAGGCAGCCGTTCTAGGAGTTCTTGTTAGTTGTGAGGCAGTTAGAGAAGCTTGCCGGAAGGAAGGAAAATGATAATGATAGAGAGAAAAATAACCCTGAATATCTCAAAAGACAATAAATATATACAAAGGTGTGTAAAAAGGGGTTCTAACCCCTATAACAATAGAAAATAAAAGAAAGGAAAATTTAGAAGCAGTTGATCATCGCCTTACGAAGGCTTGGTAGGTTCCTGGGGACGAGTCGCGATGCCTTGTCTTCCTAGGGGTGGCATCTTGCTGGAAAAGAAGAAATTAAGGAAGGTTGGAGCGAAAATAAAAGTGAGCATTAGAAAAGGATTAAGTGTCGCCTTGCGAGGGCTTGGTAGGTTCTTGGGTACCGAGAAAGGACCTGAGGTCAATGCCCTGTTCTCCTTGGGTCACTCCGCTCAGCTCCCTCCTTTTTACATGCCCGAGTATGGGAAAAAAAAACCTAAAAGAAAAATTGTGATAAAAGAAAATACTTCTTGATTAGGCTATAGGAGCCCTCGCCTAGTAGGAGCTCCTGGTTGTGTTGTCCTTAGTTAGGTAAGTAGTTCAGACCACCACTTAGGGCAACCTCTTTAGTAGTTCTTTTTAGTTTGGCCGTGTTGGAGCAGTCGGTTAGTGACTAGCTTCGGACCCTCTATCAGATTATGCTAGGCCTACTCCTTGTGGATGTCATGCCTTGGTTTTATCAGGGGGTAGGGTGAGCATTGTGTTGTGTTCTAGTATGTATCTATTTGTATCAGCTTGATGCTTCCTTTAGTTTTTTTGCGAAGATTTGTTATGGGATTCGACGGGCTGAGTCGCCCTATCCCGTGGTCGCCAATGAGAGTGGATTTTTAAGCTCCGGATGTGCCTAAAATTTGCCAAAAAATCCAAAATTTAGGGGAAAAATATTCAACATCGAAGGCGGCGGCTCCAGCTAGGATGATTTTAAGCACCAAGTGAAAGACAGCTTTTAAAAGGCGCTCGAGCGACACTTGTGGATTTTTGATAATTTTTTTAACTAGAGTACGGGATGTCAGGAGCTGCCAGTCAGTGTGGGATGTCAAGCCGGATGCCCAAGATTTTTCAGAGCTCGAATCGAATGCCGGAAGAAGAAGGAATCAACAAATTGTCAAGATTCGAAGAGGTGGACATTTGAGAGGCCAAAAGGGGTGGTGCCTTTTGGAGTTTGGACCCCCCCAAATTTTATGCCACATGAAAGATGAAGCAAAAAAACGGAGAGAGAAACCTGGGCATGGCGTGAACTGCACGGGCGCATTTTTCGCTTGATCTTGATGGAGGGTGATTTGCAGGCTGTGAGTACCCCATAGAATCGACAATGGGGCTCATCTTCCCTCTCCTGGCTGGTCTTATTACCGCCCTTTTCTTGTGGAATGATGGACTGAATGAAGAAAACCAGATCTAGTCTTTCTCTCTCCTCCCTCTCTCTCTTCTCTATGGGCTGTTCATGTGTGCCATCTTGATGAAGGAAGAATGAAGGAGCATTAAGAAAACGGTGATGAAGATTGATGGAGATGCTAAAGATTGAAGTGCAACATTGGATTGAGAGAAATGGAGGCTCCATTTTCTGATTATGCATGCATTCAAAGCATCTCGAGTTATGAGAAAACACGGTATGAGCATTTTTATGAAGGAAAATGAAGGATTTTTGATAGTTTATGATGATAATTATGTTCTTATTGGATGAAATTTTTTTCGTGGGCTGTTTGCATTATGAGTAATTGTTGTTCATCAAAAAATTTTGGTTTTTCAATTATTTACATGCTTTATTTAATTCCCGTAAACCCGAAATGCGATTTTTAAGTGGCAAAATGGTGTTTTTTCCGTTTCGGGTGGGGGAAATATGTTCCCATGGGGGAAATATGGAAGATAAATTTATTATTGACATGTTGAAGTGAGTGGAATAAGAAAAACCAGAAAATGGTCTATTTTCTTAATAAAAAATTTAAGAAAATGAGTGGAAAAATAGAAATACGACTTGGAAAAATAAGAAAAAATATAATAACTGTTTGTGAATGTGTGGTAGTGGTAAACATGAGGTTTAGACTTAGTTTGCCCTATCTCTTTGTTAAAGTTGGTGATTTACCGCTTTTTCTACATCAAAACATGCTAAAATGAACCTCTACACCTGTGCAACACAAGCAATACCTAAACGTAGGGGGTTGGGAGGTTTGAATGGTGTGATTTGCGTGTTGATTGTTGCTGATTTTTTGATGCATTTCATGTCATAGGGTTCGTGTTATTTTGATTAAGAGGATAGTAGCACGAGTGTTATCTCGGTGCTATCCTTTCATCGTTGCAATGCATTAGAGAATAAGCATTAAAAGCTTGATTGTGCACCAAGCATGTTACTGATTTAAAAATGATATTTGAGCACTTTAAAAATCATTCACTTTTCATGTTCATGATCATGGTATCAAAGAATATAAATCCTGGATGCATAGCACTTGTTTTCAATGACAATGACCCACGTTGAGTGTGGAAAGGCATCCTAAGCCGTAGGATAGACGTTTGGTTCTTGTGGGATTATTTGGTAAGGAAACATGGTACATCTCCTGGATTCGAAATGAAGAGAGGAGTTTGTTTGTTTGTCTTATATGTTGAGCAGCGCATCAAGGGGCCAATCCCTGCAATGTAGGAGAGCTGCAGTGGGGCCATGGTGTTTCTACCGAGAGGTTACCTCCATGTATGTGATTATCGTGGTATTTATTAGTGTATGGGTTCTCTCTCTGAGGAGTTTATAGAAAGGGAAACGTTGGACTACAAAACGATGAAACTATAAACGCATAGATTAGGCTTTAGGGCAGTTTATCCTTTAGCATTAGATTGACGCTCCTGGTCCGCGAGGCCGTGAGTGTGTGTTTGTCTGTTATGAGCATGAGGTCCAGCTAGTGCCATAGCCAGTGCCAGCTGATTTTAGGTCCCATCACCAAAGGAAAGGCAAGTCATATGGCAATCTCAAAGAGGCCTGACGTATGTAGCCCCTATCTCCTTTCATATACTATTCGGGGTATGGACTTAGTTGTGGACCAATACTAGAAAATACACTACTTGAAAACATCTTTATAGAAGAGGAGCTTCATGTTTTTAGCAGGCTAGACAAGGAATGGTACTATTTGATGTTATACAATTTTTATCTTTGCTAGTGAAGTTGCCACAACTCCTTGATACTTATGCTACACCAGAGTATAATCTTGACTTCTATAATTGAATTTCACCACCTTGGAGTTGTTGAACAGTGCGTGAGGGAGACGAGGAATAGAGGAAGAGAGAGGAAAAAAGAGACATGAGACACCGAAAGTGGAACCCCCAGAAGTGTGTCAACTGAGCACACATGATAGAAATATATAGAGGGGACCTGGGGTGCTATATATAGATAGAATATATATAGCTAACACCCAGCTCAAATAAAGGTCCCTTACTATGGATGAAAAAACCCTTGGGGGCTCAAGGGAAAAACCCAGAGCTCTATATAGGCCTACCGTTATATTAATATTCAAAATATAAAATTACAAAGTTGAACTTACAAGAGCCTATTCATAGGCATCAAAGGAGCTACATCACTCGTGAATTACAATATCAACTGAGAAGGAGCTACATCACTCTTGAATTACAACAGCCTATTCAGAGGCATCAAAAGAGCTTTATCACTCCTAAATATACATGTAAAATAAGGATAAGCGACATCACTGCAAAAGATAAAATCTCCAAGAAATTCCTTCAATTGAACTTGGGATGTAAGCAGTATATTTGTCACATCAAAACTGAAAGAAAAACGTTACAGTGACATTAGAACAACACAAGGTCTATAGAGATGGTTCGCGATGCTGCTCTATAGACAACATAACACATGTGGGGCCCCATGAACAGAATATAAATAAAACAATTTTTCATCAGCTGGAATATAGACGCTCATCAGCTAGAAAGAATATAAATGAAATAATGTATCATCAGCTAGAATATAGACACTCATCAATGGAATAACAAACGAGGAAGATCATCATGAAGCCTGGCAATATCAACATCCAAAAGTAATGTTGATGTTGAAATGTAAAGAGAGAGAGAGCTCATCAGCTGGAAGGAATATAAACGAAACAATGTATCATCAGCTAGAATATAACATCCAAAAGTAATGTTAATGTTGATATATATATATATATATATATATATAGAGAGAGAGAGAGAGAGAGAGAGAGAGAGAGAGAGAGAGAGAGAGAGAGAGAGAGAGAGAGAGAGAGAGAGAGAGAGAGAGAGAGAGAGAGAGAGAGAGAGAGAGAGAGAGAGAGAGAGAGAGAGAGAGAGAGAGAGAGAGAGAGAGAGAGAGAGAGAGAGAGAGAGAGAGAGAGAGAGAGAGAGAGAGAGAGAGAGGAAGCTTATATGCTAAGTGGCTCTCGTAAGCTACCAAGTTTATAAACAACCTCTCTGTATCATCTCCCACTCTTATTTTGGGCAAATATAGAATGGCCAGTCGGAAGTTGATGACAACATGGAAGCTTTCCTCAGAGCTGAAATAAAATGGAATAACCTCACAGGCTACTTTGGTGAGCAGTGATGGCGGGAGTGCTACAGTTGTCCAACCCTGCTAGTAATAAGAACTCATTGGTTACTACATAAACCATGTGTTGAGACTACTGTACCATTCCTGTCCTTGAGCCAATAATTGACAACTCTGCTCCCACAATCATGGGAGATAAATTGCTCCTCCCAATCCACAAATCTCCTAGAGGGCGAAGCTACTGCTTCCTGGAAACTGTGCCTGTGCATTAGATCCACAATAGAGCAGACACTTTGAGAAGGAGAAATACAGACAAGCAGTCAAAAATCTCTCTCTGGTCTGCCACAAGGCTTGTGATCTGAAAAGCAAACTGCTGGGTAGAGATCTGTAGTCGCCCTGCTGCAGCTCACATGATAAACTGGAAGCTTGGTTAGCCGCTTGAGGACCCGGAAGCGAGCAAGAAAATGCCCTAGGAAGCCCTAGGCGATAGTAATTTTTAGACTCAAATAATGCTTAAAAAACGCCCTTCAGGAAGCTGTAAGAGAAGGTGATAAGGCGCATGGGGAAGCCGTTCTAAGGCAGAGGCAAAGGGAGTCTGGTGAATCGTGCTGGAGTGAGCGTTTGCATGGGGGTGGAAGGCTCTGAGATTGGGCAAGCAGCTTTAGGTGATCGGCTCCGACTCCAGCTTAAAGGGGGAGAAGGGCTTGATGCTTCTGAAGGTAGCAGCCCAGCAACAGTAGACCGTGGCACTTGACTATCTTGCCTTGTAAGAAAATTAGTTCTTTCACCACTCAGAGCAAGCTTCCCAATACTAGCATCAAGTCCTAACATTCTTCCACCACCAATGCCATGGTCATCAAGGCCAGATAGGAGTCCTCCTGAGGCAAGTGCAGTGCCTGGCAAGCGCCTTCGCTTTGAGTTTGATGTGCAACTTGGTGGACCAACATATTATCCCCGTGAAGATCCTTGCTTTGATGAGCGCGATCGTCCTCCGGCAGCTGGAGGAGTGGTGGAGGGGGAGAAGGGCTTCTCCTGCCCCCTTGTGAAGTAGTCTTGCGCACAGGAGAGAGGCTCCGATCCTTACCTGGAGAAGGGCTGCATGCATGCGACAAGCTACGGTCTTTAGGAGATCAACTACCCCTGTCAGCATATGGTGATTCCTTTCTGTCATAGGATCGGCACTTGGGATGATCATCAGCATCCCTGCTAGGGCTTCTACTATGGCTCCGGCTTGGACTTCGAGCAGGGCTTTGGCTCCTACTATGACTAGGACTTCGAGTCAGACTGCGGCTGCGGCTCCTGCTGCATCTGCGGTAGGAATCCCTGTCCTGATCATGATATCAATTACGCTCATACTTGTCCCAGCTGCATCCATCTCTGGCAGCAATGGTCAGGTCACTACGGGGAGGGGGCAAGGTCGTTGCAGAGGGAGCGGGGGCCCGACTGGATGTTCTTGCCTTATGCTAGTGATGGTGGAGGCAAAGGCAAGATACTCTCAGCTACCAGGTTACCATGGCCGACGGCAAGTACAACAAGGCAAGATACTCTCAGCTATCGACATGTGCTTGCTCTGATACCATGTTGAACAGTGCGGGAGGGGGCTGAGGAATGGAGGAAGAGAGAAGAAAAAAGAGACACGAGACACCAAAAGTGGAACCCCAGAAGTGTGTCAACTGAGCACACATGATAGGAATATATAGAGCGGACCTGGGGTGCTATATATAGACAGACTATATATAGCTAACATGAGTGACACAAAACCATAGCCTATAAATGTATATAGAAATAAATAGTGCTTTCAATGATTGAGTTTAAATAAAACTAAACATGCAAAACCCGACACACCTCTACAAGCAATGACTATCAAGTTGAGGCAACAAGGACCAAAATTAGTTCAACTAACTTTAGATAAGTGGTGATTCTTGCATTTGAGATATTTTTATTTTATCCAAAGTAGATCAACTGCATTCACTCTCAAACCTTTGCCAAGTGAAGAGTAGGATAATAAGGACACTGAGTTGTGAATCAAACTTTGAACATTTAACCCTATTTTGAAATAGTCAAATAATGCATTAAGGAAAATTATGTGGTTTTTGGATTTTTGTCATATTTATGCTATTCCTATGGGATGATAAGAAAATCACTCTGAGTAAGATCAATCAATCAAAACTAGGAAATAAGCAATTATTAGTAACTATCCACAAATAAATAACAAAAATTAAGGAGAAATAGAGAAAAATAAAAGTTTCACATCCAAAAAATAAGAAAAAATAAGATCTATATTTGTGAATGTATGTGTTAGGGGCAAAAAGGCTTCCCCTAAATTAACCCAAAACAGACATCTCTCTGATTAGAAACAACGATTATAGATTTCCCTGTTCTCCTGACTCGAACATTAATTCTGAATCATTCTTTCCATCAACAGGCTCATTTCCGACCATACAGACTCCATTTCATAATTTAGATAATCAATTATATGAAACAGATTATGAATTTGAATATAGAGAGAAACACAAGTAGAAAAATCTATGCTATTCCTTCATAATCACAACACCAGTTATAGGCTCATCCGCTTTTCTGACGTGAACAGATATGAACAGAAATCTCATGACTTCTTCTTCCAACTTTCCAAAAAGACTCATAATCCACTCATGACTTTTCACATCTGATCAGCTACAAAGGTTTAAAATACCCTCACAAAACCAAATAAGGAACTCCTAAGTTATGCCTTAATTATGCCTTTAACACTGGCACACCCGATGGTTACTATTTTCCCATAATAGTAGACCTAAACCCACAAAATCCCTTGATTTCATTTCAGTCCTGAGAATTTCATTCTTGCATGGGTGATTGTCAATTCTGCTTTGCCTGAATATCAATTAAAACTGATTGAATTGATTTCTCAATCTCTGCATTAGTTTTGCTTTCTTCCTCTCCTCCTAAACAACATCATCAATTTGGGTTGCTGAAAATAAATTTGTGTCCAGTCCCACCAAATTCAAATCAGCATCTTGGAACTTATTGAGAAAAAACAACTTTCGTCTGCAACCATTCAAAGGTTTAGCCAACAATTTACCCTCCAAATTAGCCAACTGAAATGTTCCTTACCCTAAGTCCTTAAAAATTTTGTATGGTCCCACATACTTGAGTTTTAATTTACTAAGATGCTTGCCCAATTTAGAACTATACATTAATACCAAATTTTCCTGTTTGAATTTCTTCTTCTTCAAGTACTGATTCAACCATGCAGACCTTTTATTTTGAATTACAATAGCCACATAAGCATTGTGAAATCTGTCTTCATCCAAAGACATCAACTGCTCCAATCTCTGTTTAAGTGATTCCTCTTATGTTAGTCTATTTGAAACTGCCACCCTCAAAGATGGTACTATGAACTCCATTGGTACCACAACTTCCATGTCATAGACCAATCTGAATGGTGTGAGTCCTGTACCAACCTTCAAGGTTGTTCTAAATACCCATAGTGCTGAATTCAATTTTAGATCCCAATCCTTCCTGTTTTCTAAAACAGTCCTTTTAAGAATTTTAACCAAAATCTTATTATTGCTCTTAGCTAATCCACTGGCTTGTGGATGATATACATAGGACATTTTATGGCTAATCATATGAGTTTCAGTCAGAACTTTAATCACCTTGTTAAGAAAATGGACTCCGTAATCTGATACAAGTTCCACTGGACAACCAAATCTAGTCATTATGTTATTGTACAGGAAATAGGCCACACTCCTTGCCTTATTATCCTTTAATGCAATAGCTTCTACCCATTTGGTACAATAATATGTAGCAACCAAAATATATATGTTTTCCTGAAAGTTCTGCTACTAGCTTGAATGGACCCATAAAATCCATTTTCCATTTCTCAAAAGGACCCAATGGAAAAACTGGATGCTACCTCATTTTGTCTTGATTCCTTGGATATCCATCCCTTTGACATTTATCATGGGCCTTTGCATATTGATATGAATCTTTGATTATTGTTGGCCATCATAAACCACTCTGAAATATTTTTCTACTGGTTATGTCACCTATAAAGTGACCTCCAGAACTGCTTTAGTTAACACTGTTGCTCGACTGACTGTCAAGAACACATCTCTTGATAATCTAATCCACTCCTCTCTTGTAGAAATATCCTCCAATTACTGAATAGGTTGCACTTCTTAATACCAGCTTTCTCCTGTGGTCTTTTGTCATTCCCTCAGGAAATATACCTTTAGTAAGGTAATTAAGCATATGTTCATACCAATCATTTGACTTGTTTACCTGAATCTGAAATAAGTCTGCATTAGGTAAATCATCTCGTATCCCTTTCAGGAGATTCTCTTAACTCCAATCTACTTAAATAATCATCAATCAAATGTTCCCTTCCAGGTCTATGCACAATTGAATAATCAAATTCTTGTAATAGCAGAATCCATCTAGCCAAATCTACCTATTGGTTGTGGTTTATTGACCAAATAGATCAATGCCTGGTGATCCACATGAATTATGATTGAATCGCCCAACAAATAATACCTAGACTTTTTTAGTGCAAAGATAACTCCTAGGCACTCCCTTTCAGTACATAATAATTTCTTTCTACTCCTATCATCACCTTGCTTGCATAATATACTAATCTAAACCAGCCTTTCTATTTTTCCTGCATTAACACAGCTCCCACTGCAATATCAGAGGCATCTCCAAACACATGGAATGGTAAACTCCAATCAGGAGGCTGCATTATTGGTGCTACTTGTAACATCTTCTTTAGTAATCTCAATGCTTTTTCCTATTCCTCTGTCTAGACACACTTCACATCCTTTGTGATCAACTTGGTTAATGGAACACAGACATGAGACACATATTTCAAAAATCTGTTATGCCACTTGATCTGTCCAACAAATCTGCTCAACTCCTTCAAATTAGATGGTGCCTTGGCCTTTTGAATAGCTGCCACTTTCCTGGGATCAACCTGCATTCCTTCTTCTGAAATGATATGCCCCAATAAAATCCCTCTTCTAACAACAAAAGCACATTTGGCTAGATTAAGACTCAACCTAGCCATTCTGCATCTTTCAAAGCATAATCTGAGGTGATTAAGGTGATCCAGAGCCTTCCCAAATATACTAAAATCATCTAGAAAGACTATCATAAATGTTGTCAAGTAACCTTGCATTGCAGAATAATTTTGCACTATGACCAAGTTAGCATTGTGTTGGTGTTATCGAGCAAGCATATATAGAGTTTTGTCTTCCAACAAACTCTTTTTTGGTTAAAAATTTGGATTTAAAAGGATATTTGCTTACACGTGTGGCTACTATGATGTGTAGTTAATTTCACACGTGCAACACATGTAGACCGTTTTTGCCTAGGAACTTGTGTCATGTATCACTTACGTTTTTGGCTTGACAACGCTTTTATAGCTCCGGTTTTTAAAGATAAAAGATAACTCTTAGCATTTTCTTTTTCATTTTATGTGCAAATCCTCCGAATAGTACTTCTCGATGTTGCATAGTACTTCTCGATGCCGCATAGTACTTCTCGATGTTGCAAAATATCTATCGTTATTGAGTAAGCTGCCACAAGTACTCGATGTGTGTGCCACACTCCAATATAATCCAAAGTTCTACAATTGGTTTTTATCCACGTGAAGTGACATGGATTTGTAAATATGTACATAGATAAACAATGAATTTTGTGACCTTGCATACATAATAACAACACACACAAGCAATGAGTAGCCCCTATGATATATAAGCTGCTTAACAAAGGACATCCTGCCATAACTTTTTGTCTTTAAATGGTTAAAGGGATAGGCTCCCCACTTGTATACTTTTTCCTTACCTACTACTAATATATGCCAAGTCTTTAACAAGCACCAGAATATACATCGCAGTCAGCATCATAGGATTTCAATAAAGTAATATCTTGACGTGATTGCATCTATTCGTTGTACTTTATGCATGCGACTTGCATATACTCTCATGAAGTGACAAGTGGATGTAGGACGACGCAGGTCTTCGTGCGAACGTGTTCAATGCCCAAGTCACCGCAAGACCACCAACCTCACAAAGATTGTACCAACATCACACGTTCCAAAGTGGGTTGTAAAATATCAAGTGTATCTCCCCAGCTCAACAATTGCTTCTCTAACAACGAGGCTAGGGCACAATCATCACTATAATACCATTTCCTGAGCCTTAGAAGCTCGACATCTCCAAACCCGTTGAAAGGCTAATAGCCTCAACATATTGCAATGGTTGTACTTAGCCAAGTCCAAAAAAAAAAGAGAGGAAAAGACAAGAAACGAAAAGCTAAGCAGCACACACAGCACAGCACAGCACCTAGGAGTCCTCAAATTAGGTACGTCCAGTGACCTTGGTCGGCTGGCTCCGTCCCTAGTCCCCTAGCCCTCTAGCATCACCCACAATTGTTCAGGGCACATCAAGGGCAGTACCTACCCAGGGAGCTTGTCTCACCTATGGTTAGACTTGTCACCTTGACCCATTTGCGCGATTCCCTCTTGCACTCTGCCTTAATACCATTGCAATCAATTGTGGTAAGCACTGCACAAATGGCCATGAAAAGTACATCGTCCTCATCATGCAAGTCCAATAGCTACTAGCTACCAAAAGTGCGGTGTCCTTGTTTTCAATTATGCTATGTTATGCAGTCACAACACAAAGGATGTCTCATACACCTTCATGTGTACTTCTTCTCAACATGGAGAACTTTGCTTCATCCACACGTTGTTATGAGAAACCAGCCCGCGGTCTTCTAACTACGTAATATCTAAGTATGCACAAGCACTCAAAGAATATATTCACCGACATATATACACAGTTTGGGTCCTCAAGTGCAGGAAAATACTCTCAGCTTACTTAGAGTTCAACCTGTCTCCCTAATTAATTGAACTACGTCTTGTGCACGATAAAGAAGACTAGCACTACCCCTAGGGAGAGACCACATGAGAGGTTTTCAATTGTAGGTATTGAATACTCCAACAAAAGTGTTGTTCTCTCTTCATCGACACTCAACTCCGAATTCTTATCCTTTATCATCCTGCAAGCCCGCCAAGAACCATCATGTGTAGAATCCCCAAGAAACCAACACTTGTGCTGGCCATCAATGCAATCCCCAACAAAGAATAGCCCTACCACCAACTTCAACAACCCTACCACCAGCCACCTAGGCCACCAAATGTGCCCCCAACGACCTTCCTCCACACCACCACCAACACTCCTCCTTGGCAACCACATATATCCCTTCCACCTACTTCTTCAGTGCATACCAAAGCCTGCTACCTACGACGGTAAGTGTGATGGGATTGGCACTTGTCTAGAAGGGGATAATGTTAATCGTCAGACAAACAAGGTGAAAATTTTGAAAAATCTAAAGCAAAAGATAAAGGCCAAGAAAAAAGTGAAACGGAAGATGAAGGCACACCAAGAAAAATATGGAAGCACAAGAAGTGCAGAAAAGTCCTAAATAAAGGAAAAAGGCACACAAGAAAAAGCGCAAGTCAATACTTTTGTAAAAGAGCACAAGCACATCATAATTTAATTTAAAGAGCGTTGGGCTCTCACCCATGCAATTTGTAAAGGTAGATTGGCGATAGGAAGAAAGCTAGGAAGATAGGAGAACAATGGAAAAAAGGGCCTATAGGCCACGGCCGGCCATGTAAACAAGGGGATAAGGGGATGATCACCCAAAAGGGATTTAGGGTTTTGTATATAAAGTTGAAAAGTGAATGAGAAGCTCATTCTTGTGTGTGGCAAAAAATGAGTTTCTTCTTCTTCTTCTTCTTCTTCTTCTTGCTTACTTGATCTTGTGCTTGAGAGAGGGAGTGTGAGAGTGTGAGGGAGTGAGTGTGTGAGGGTGAGGGATCGGGGAGGAGAAGCTCTCCATCTTCTCCTCTCTTCTTCTCTTCTCTTCTCTTCTCTTCTCTTGCTCGCGGCAATGGAGCTTGGAGTGTGGAGCTTGAGGATGGAGCTTGTTTGAAGCTTGCACTTGGATCATGGAGCTACCGGAGTGCGCAGGAGGAGAGGAGGTAACTCAATTAGCATGGAGGTAAGCTCACTACACCCATAGATATGGATGGCGCGTCGATTATGTGAGAGGTAGCCATTAGTGCTTGGCTTGGAATGCTTGCAGAAATAAGCAGTCTGTGGGTCTTGGTGGTTGAGCGAAAGCTCCCACACCAACACAAGAGGAGAGGATTACTCATGCTTTACAAGCGACAATATGATGAATGAAGATTTATTTTTAGCTTTCTCTGTAATTTTTCCAATGGATTGCAGTGCTCACTTGGTAGACTGCAGTCCTGATGTTAGACAAGTTGGCTTGTGATGTTATCTTGCAAGTATAACTAATGTATTCCATGGAGCATTAATTGAACTGTTTCATACTCCATATTAGGGTTGGTTGTCTTGAGGGCCCTCATGACCTTACATTCATAGGGGATTTTAACTTGTGTATTCTAGAAGTGGGTCGGCTAAAGGTGACTACAACACAATTTCGGGGAGGGTGTGTCAAAGTTACTAATCACAGTGCACTATTATTGCAACAAGATTGAAGGTGCTTCTCTATGTGAATCTAGGAGATTTCAATTTCATGTTTATTGGGTAGCAAATCAAAGTTTTCTTGGCGTATTGTCTTGGGGGATCTCTCAAAAAAGGGGTGAAGCTGAGTTGAGGAGCTTATGTTTATGGTGGGGATGTTGACTATAGTAGGAGATGCTTCACATGATTAAAGAGCCGATGTGGTCACAAAGGGGATGACACATGGGGTGCTGGAGGAGTTAATGGTCATGTGACATTGCATGTATTTTCAAAAATGCATCAGTGATGACAAAAGGGGTAGCTATGTGTCTAAGGATGAATACTAAGACTAGGTGGATGTGAACTATAAATGGTAGGCTAGTTGCCACTTATGCTTTAGACATTGGGAACTCATAAGCTTGTCAAGAAGTACTGTTGTTATGTTATTACAAGATAAGGGAGCTCTTAGTAGTTATCTTTCTTCAAGTGTAGAAAAAATAAATTTGGATGTCTTACGATATTCTTTTGTGAGGAATATTTTATACTAAGGGTTTTCTAATATATTTTTGTGCTTCATGAAGGGTGTAATCCTTGGTGTCTTTGATGTACTTAGTTTTCTTGAAATTTTTTTGAAGAGTGGCTAGCACCAAGCTACAAACATTTACCAGTGCCTCGATCATTGCTCGTGATACATGATTTTTTGGTGCCCTTGCTAAGAAGTGCTGAGAGTGGTTTGGTGTTATTCTTTCATAGTTGTTGGTCATAGGGATGGTGACTTTCCATGGGAGATTGGATGAAGATAATGCTTGGGTCGATTATATAGAGAGTAGTGCATGCAAGGATTTTATATTGTGGATGATGAAGAGAAGGTGAGTTTTTCTTTGCAAGGATTTGAAGACTATGCCTTGGAAGTTATCAGTTAACTGAATGATATTATTAGCAGAGCTAGGAGAGCCTCTCATTGTTTATATGAAGTATTTTCTTTGTTTGTCCTATAGGTTCTAGCACGAGTGATCAGACATATAGAAAGTTTTAGGGATCATACCATCTTTGAATCAATGACATTAGAGAGATGGGATGCTATTATGAGGATTACATGGATGTATTAGATTTGATTTGGCAAAAATTACATGATTTGGCATATGGGGTATATCAACAAAGTAGTAATCGGTATGCTGAAGAGAAGGCATGCATGTATATAGAAGAGAGGGAAAGATGCACATGAGTGGATTATTCTTTTGCTTTGGAAAGAGCTCATTTTTTTCCAAGTCCCCTACATCTTTTGGTGATACACGAGGATTTATGTCTACTAACTTTGGTTTGGACTCCTTGGTTTGTGAGGAAGATCTTGACGTTTCTTCTAGATTTGATAATGTGTTGAGTAATGTTGAGAGTCATCATGATGAAGGGATCCATGATGATGTTTCTAGAATTGTTGATGGTGAAGAGTTGGTTGTTGAAGAAAGTAAACTAGAGCACGTGTCTTGTGTATGCTAGGGGATGAGGGAATTCTTAATGAGTATTCCTTGGAGTTGGATGATTCTTTTAGTATTGGGAAGATGCTTTTGGATAGTTTGGGAAGTGATAAGGTTGATGAGCTTTTTGTAAGTCAAGAACCGATGCAGAGTGATGTGTATGGAGAAGAATTTTCACTTATTATCTTTTCCTCTACTTTTGATGAAGATATGTTTGGTGACATGTACTTGCAAGGTATGTTTTTAGATGACTATACATATGGTAGTTCTGGAAAGGAACTTGATATGGATGTTTCTTGTGGAGGCTCTCATCTATTGGAGTATGTTTAGAATGATGTTGGTATTATGTTGGAAAAGGTAGTGCATGACGTGTCTATCAAAAAGGACCAAGGTATGCTGATAGAGGAGGTTATACCTAGTATTTGTCAATGTATTTGTTGGATGTATGTAGAAATGTATGGTGTTTGAGGCACGAAGGAAGACCACTTGGTGAAGCCTTGGAATTACTTCTTGAAGAGGAAGTAGTATCAGGTAAATTGAGGTGTGGTCATATTTATTGCTTTTGTGGAGACGATGTCTAAGGAAGAAATTGTGCTTATTGGTATATACATGCCTACATAATGCAAAAGCTGATTTAAAATTTCTTAAGTTTCATATTTGGATGCATACAGATGTTTGCAAAGCTTGTAGTTTTGGAGAAAGTGGTTAGGGAGTTGGAGGTAAGTATTGGAGACAACAGATAAGGCAATTTTTGCAGACATGTTTCATATCAAGCATATTGCTTCGAATAATAGACTGGAGTATTCATATGCGTATGAATTATATGGTTTGTCTATGTTTTCTTTAGGCTTACGAAAGTATCTTGCATGGGATGTAGAGGATGCTATCTATGTGTTTGATCCAGGAGTTTAGTTAGTATACGTTCTAGGGTGGATTGATGAGAGCGAAATCATATTTGTGTTTGATCGAGGTACTTGAAAAATCTTATTTGTTGATTAGCATGATGATAGTGGGATTATATTCATTTTTTATACAGGTGGACCACTACACATAAATGTTTGCGGACTTGGAGGAGGGCTAAATATGTCGTGTTTTCATGATAGCTAAATATAGCCCAAAAAAGTTGGGAAATATATCTAGGTAAAGTGAAGCTGGCACAAGAGAGAGTGCAAATGATATTTAAGAGCATCATTATTCTGGTAGTCAACCATTCGCCTTGGCATGGCCTAAGTAGCTTAAATGGTCTTGAGATTAATTTTTGGAATGTGATGACACTACATGAACCGCTATGAATGTTGGATAATTTGAGTGGTTCCAAAAGGAAGATATACAAGGATGTTACAAAGTTTATTAGACACAAGGAAGAACTCGAGGTAGTGAAGAAAATGTGCAAGAAAAAACACTTTGATAAGTGTGTCTATCAATTCTCAAATGAGTGAGGTAAAGATATGTGTTTGGGATAAAGACTTAGAGCCTTAGAGGGTACTATTTTAAAGTTAGATGGGACATTTTTTGAACAACAAAGGCCTTGAAGGCTGAAAAGCATTGTTTTATAAGAAAAAGCTTTTGATTTTAAAAAAATGCATGCTGCGTTTGATTGGGGAAGCCTTTGAAAGCATGTAGGTGGTTGAGATTAGGGGGGAGGATGGACATCGAAGATGGGGGGAAATTGAAGGAGGAGGGTTGCTAGCGTGCTTCATGGGGAGCTACATGTTGAAGCTATGGGACCGTGAATTCTAGGGACTAACTAGGTGGTGGGCGATTTGGGAGCCGCTCTGTCAGCGCATATTAGGAGAATCAACGTGGAACTAAGGAAGGCTACCAGTTTGAGCAAGACATTTGTAAAGGTTGGCGAAATGGTCCTCCGTGCTGGAAAGTGAGTCTTGCAAGCTGATAGTTGACTGCGTGATGAACTGGCTAGCACTGATTTTAGAGCTGGCCGACTTGTTGAAGGTTGACTGCAGTGACGCTGACAGTGACGCTGCTTCAAGCGCAAATCAATAAGCTTGAATGCACAGTCCTGGAAGGAGAAATGGAGTTCTGAAGAAGTGATTCATTCACGTTCTGATGCTAGAAAAATAGCTCGCTCTGTCATGCGAGTAATGATTGTCTACACCGATGAGATGTTGACTTGAGGGTCGGTAAGCTACGTAGATATGGTGTTTTTTTGGGCAGCGCAAGAGGAGAGGATTCCTAGTGTTTTGCAAGCGGTAGCGTGATGAATGAAGATTTGTTTTGGGCCTGTTCATCAATTTGTATGATGGATTGTAGCCCGGTTGGTGGACTGCAGTCTTGGTGCTAGAGAAGTTGGCTTGTGATGTTAGCTTTTCAAGTATAATTAATGTATTCCATGGAGCGTTAATGGAACTATTTCATACTCCATGTTGAGGCTGTAATGAAAGAAGCCGAGAGGAGAGAGAATGAGAGCTAATGAGAGAGAAAGAGAACAAGAAGAAGGAAGAAGACTAGAAGAAGAAAGAGAAAGAGAGAAGGGAGGAGGAAGCCATGGAAGCTGGAGATGAAGGTGAAGAGTATGATCTTGATAATAACTGGTTGCCCTACACCTTAAATACCCCGGTCAATGTGATAGGGTGTTTAAACCCTAGTTGGTGTGTATCCCGCTTGTTACAATCCATCCCCACTCGAAAGGTTTTTGTCCTAAAAAACAAGGAGAAATAGAGGGGAGTGATGGGTGTGGACTAAGGGAGGGTTGCACAGTACTTCTCAGAGCCCTTTGACAATGAAGATTAAGTGTGGAGAGACTAGGGACAACTTGCGGTCCGGAATAGGTTAGCTGAAATAAACTGGTCATAACTTTTGACAAGCTACTCCAAATAGGGTGCACCATATGTCCAAACGGAGCTTATGACGAGTACTTTCAGCTTATGTAGAATGCACATGCATGTGATTTGAGTAAGTATAAAACTATTTTAAAATAGTGTGCAGTCTATGGGTAGAGGGTGGACAATTTGGGGCATGACCGGCTAGTCTTCCAGCCGTTGGGGTTCACGGAGGTAGGGAAATTCATTGAGGATAGTTGCTGGGTGCCAAGAGGCTTCTTCCAAGGGCAGGCCTTGCCATTTGATGAGGTATTCTTTGATGGATCAGGATCGTAAGTGCTTATCTCACTGCCCAATGATTGCTTCAAGGACATATTGAGTGATGCCCTCTTCATCTATGGGGGGAAGTTCTTCCACATAGTCCACTTAGGAGCCTACAAAGGGTTTCACCTAACTCACATGAAACACATCATGGATTTTGGTGGTGGGGGGGAGTTCTAAGCGGTAGGCCAAGTTGGCAACTCTCTTCAGGATTCCATATGGGCCATAGAATCGATGTGCTAGCTTGTTACTGCTGCCCTCTTTGAGAGTTGAGTAGTGGGACTTAGGCACTTTCAAAAGGACCAATTCCCCCTCTTGGAATTCCAAATGCCTTCATTTTTCATCAGTATAGAGTTTCATGTGTGTTTGGGCCTTCTAAAGATTCATTTTGCATTGCTGAAGTAAAGCTTGCATGCGATCCAATTCAGCTTGACTCTGAGGGTTGATCTTATCAGTAAACAAGACAGTGGGAAGGGGAACCTTATACCTGTATAAGGCCTCAAAAGGGGAAACTCCAATGCTAGAGTGTGTGGAGTTATTATATGCAAACTCAGCCAAGTGAATCCACGTATCCCAACTATGTTGTACATCATGGCAAAAGTGCCTCAAATATGTCTCAAGCCATTTGTTCACTCTCTTAGTTTGGCCATCAGTCTGAGGGTGGTATGCAGTGGATGGAGCAAGCTTGGTCCCCATGGAGATGAAAACAGTCTGCCAGAAGTTGCTCATAAAATTTGCATCCCGATTATGTACTATGACTTGTGGTAAGCCATGCAGCTTAAAGACATTTTCCAAAAACTGAGTGGCCACCTGAGAGGCAGTATATTAGATCTTAGTGGAGATAAAGTGGGCAGCTTTGGTGAGGCGATCAACTACCACATAGATATTGTTCCACCCTTTCTTAGTCGCAGGAAGGCCAGTGATAAAGTCCATTGTGATGTGAGTCCGTTTCCCTTTAGGGATAGGAAGAGGCTGCAAGAGGCTAGCGAGCCTGAGTGTACTATCCTTGTTCTGTTGGCATGGAACACATTTGGTCACAAAGTCCTTGACGTCCCTCCATAAGCGTTTCCAATGAAAGCTCTTGGCAATCCTATCATAAGTTTTGAAAATACCCAAGTGATCGGCAGTGGGGCAAGAATGCATTTCTTCCATGATCTTCTGCGTGAAGGGAAAAGTGTATGGGATGACAATCTTGCCACCATGGGACCAAATAAGGCCATGCTTGAGTTGATATTGGGAGTTTTTAGCCATAACCCCATGCTGTAATTTTTGAAATGTGTGGTTGAAATGATCATCTAACAACTAAGCCTCTTGAAGCTCTTCAACCCAATCATTGTACAATTCTGAGATAGAGGACACTCTGCATGCCCACATTCGAGAGAGAGAATCAGCCACAATATTATCCTTGCCCCACATGTGTGAAATGTCAAAGTCATAGTTCTATAAGGTTGCCACCCATCGCCTTTGCTTAGGAGTCAAAGTAGACTGAGTCAAGAAGTATTGGAGGACTCAGTGATCGCTTTTTACTTAGAAGCAGCTGCCATACAAATAGTGGTGCCATTTCTTGATGACATGGAGGATGGCCAATATCTCTTGGTCATATACATTCATTTGCATCTCATTCTCATCAAGCTTGCGGCTTTCAAATGCAATCACACCATGCTCTTGCAATAATACTGCAATAATACCCCAGCCACTAGCATCACAATGAATGGTAAATAGCTTAGAGAAGTTAGGACAAACAAGGATGGGGGCTGAAGTAAGCATGTCTTTTAATTGTTTGAAGCTATGATCCATAGTGGCATCCCAAAAGAATGACTCTTTTTTCAAGCGATCAGTCAAAGGTACTACAATGGTGGCATAGTGCTTAATGAACCGTGTGTAGAATGAAGAGAGACCAAGGAAGCCATGCAAAGAAGTGGTGGTGGAAGGAGTGGGCCAATCTTTAAAACATGGCACCTTTTTCGGGTCAGCCTATATACCATTTTTGCTCACAATGTGTTGCAAGTACTCCACAAATGTGTGCATGAATATGCATTTGCTCTCCTTAGCAAAGAGTCGATGCTCTCTCAATATGTTAAACACCTTCCAAATGTGTGTCAAGTGCTCCATAGATGACTTGCTATAAATGAGGATGTCATCAAAGAAAACAAGCACAAGCTTGAACAGAAAGGGCTATAGGATTTTGTTCATGAGGCTTTGAAAGGTGGTAGGGGCGTTAGTCAACCCAAAAGGCATCACAAGAAAATGGTAAAGTCCACAATCAGTCCTGAAGGTCGTTTTGACCTCATCTCCTGCCCGCATATGAATCTGCTGGTAGCTAGAGCGCAAGTCAATCTTAGTGAAAAAGCATGCCCTTTTTAACTCATCCATCAAATCATCAATTCGTGGTATGGAGTAGTGGTTCTTCACTATAATTTTGTTCAAATCTCTGTAGTCAATGCACATGCAAAAGGAGCCATCTTTCTTTTTGACTAAGAGGACAGAGGATGCATAGGGGGAAGAACTCGGTTCAATGAAACCCATCCTTGATTTGCTTTGCAACCTCTTCATGCTCACACTTGGAGAGTCTATAGGGAGGTTTGTTCACTGGCTTGGAATGGGGTTCTAGGTCAAGTGGGTGTGGTCCACTTGTCTCTTGGGAGGGAGGGATGTTGGCATCTGAAATAAGTCATTGTATTCCTCAAGTAAGGCCTGCAAGGCAAAATCATGAGATACTGTGGAGGGCTGATCATAATTGTCCTTATTTAATTGCAAAACAAAGATTTGTGAGCATTTCTTAAACTCTCTTTGAGTTGCTTCGCTGTAATGAGCTGAAAATCAGCATGATTGCTAACTCCCTCTAGGTGGATAGGCTGTCCATGCATCATAAACTCCATGTAAAGCTGAGAGAAGTCCATAACAAATTTCACCAATTGTTTCAGCCAATCACAGCCCAAGACAACATCAATGGGGCCTATATCTAGGGCAATCAGATCAACTAGTGCCACATAATTTTCAGCCAGGCATAATGGAACTATGGGACATACATGTGTGCTGATTTCTTCTTCTCCATTTGCTACTTGGACCTTCAAGGGGTGGTGTAATTCCATAGGGGTACATTTCAACTGATCAATGGCTGATTTTTTGACAAAACTGTGAGTGCTTCCACTATCCATAAGGATAAAAACATGTTTTCCATTGATACTGCCTTGAATGCGAAGGGTACTGGGGTTGCGGGAACCCGTCCAAGAATCCAAGGAGATCGAGCAAAGGGAAGTGGGAGGTGGGTGGGATGTTAAATCAAGTACCTGTGAGGGAGCACCGCTTGGGTCAAAGGGAAACCCATCCTCCGGGTCATAGAACTGCTCATGATCAACATCCTCCGTGGGCTTAGCTTGGCCAGGTCATCCTCCTCATTGTGCCAATCTTCCATGACATACATGCTATGAACTTTGACCTTAGCTGTCTTGTATGGGCATTTGGAAGCATGATCAGCAGTGTACTTGTCTCCACACTTAAAGCATAGACTCTTTTCTTTCCATTCCTTCACAACATCTGGAGAGATGAACCGTTGACTACTAGATCCATGGGAAGGTGATGTAGTGGATTTCTTATTTTTAGCATACCTATTTTCAGTAGTAGAGCCCGATGATGTCCCAAAAGCGCCCATTTTTCTTTCAGCATGGAAGGCAGGGTAAGTGGGTACTTTGGGGCTGTTATTAGGCATAGAAGTGCCTCGAAAACCACCTCTGTATTGGGCTGATCGTGAAAGAATGCTGGAAGGTCCAACACCTTACTGAAAATGCTTATTCTTACGATACTTTCTTGCATATATCTCAGCCAATTCGATTGCATCAAACAGTGTGGTAGGTTTTTGGGCATGACATCAATCGATAGACTTGGTTCCAACCCATAGATGTACTTGTGCAATTTAGTATCGTCACTAATGCTCTCCACATACATGGTCAAGTTCATGAACTGATTTGTGTAGTCACGTACAATGAGGTTACGTTGGTCAAGAGTGTACCATCATCTTGCCAACTGTTCTTTTTCCATAGGGGATACAAAAACTTGAACCATATGCATTTTGAAATCTTCCCAATCAATGAACTGTTGATTCTCCCGATTGATATAGTGCCACCAAGTGTGGGCAGCAAAACCTTCCAAGTGGAGAGAAGCAAAAAGTATTTTCTGATCATCAGTGTGGGGGTAGATGTTGAAGTAGGACTCCAACTTGGATGTCTATTCTTCCAAGTCAGATGGTGAGGGGGATTGCCCATTGTACTTTGTTAGGATGACCTTGTCACACAAATCATAGGGGCCATACTACCCATGAAATCCTTGCTGTCCATGCAACCCATGGTGGCCATACATGCACTATTTTCCATACATTCCTTGTGGTGCATTAAGCCCATGTTGTCCATTATAACCATGCTGTCCATGATTGCCACGCTGGCCATTTGTACCATATTGTCCTTGATGGGGCTGATTCATATGGGGTGCATGGGGACTCCTAGGTAGAGCGGGTGAAATTCGACCCAAGCTGGGAGAAGGCCTCAAGTGGATGTTGCCGGCATGGTGGATGGGGGAATTTAATAGGGCCTCATCATGCATATAAGAGGGTTCCCCAATCTCATGGATAGAAGGGGAAATTCCCTTAGCGCAAAGTATACCCTGTGGGCCATGCGACGATTCTTGATGTGGAGGACATCTAGACTCATATCTAGAGTCATTGGTCTTCTCTTGGGATGATGTGCGTAGATCGGATGCTGTACGCTCGCGTAGTGAATGCCGGAAGGTCCCCAAGAACAATAGAACTCTACTTTTTGCACAAATTTCAAGGTAAAAAGCATGAACGACATGAACAAGAGACCAATTGGGTGCAATCTCCCCCCATGCCTTGTGTGAGCACTCCACAAAGCGTGTATTTTATGTATTAATCCTCTTCAAGCTCAAATAATAGCCCAAATTACAAAAATAACAAGCTTTTAGCTTTTGAGTTTGCTTTAGCACAAAATAGGAATAAAGCTAGTGGGTAGTGCCCAAAGAGTCTCGCATGCCCAATACAATGTCCAAGTACAAATAACATAATCGTGCGCCCATGCGCATACAAAATAATAAATAAATATCCAATGCCTCAATAAATAGGCGTGACAAAATATAGGCGCCATGCCTAAGGTATGCGCCCATCAAAATATAAATTATAAATCGAATACTCGCTATCCTCCAATGCTTTCCTCCACCACTGTTGCTATCTCTACACATCAATTGAAGCATTCACAATCGTTAGTAAAATAATACAATTAAACCGACAAAAGTGAATACCTAGCAGTCTTCAGCTACATAAATAAATCAACTGGTTAGAAATCAATCCTAACCTTAATTTATTACGAGTGCGCACTCTAAACTCATAAACGTTTATTAATTTAATATGCATTTTGTGGAATCACCCGCTATGGAATCACCCATGTACACACTAAATTAATGAAACGCCCGAAAAGGATAGGCATCCCCATCAACTTCTCGCACAAAGAATCCACTTTGTGTATGAGCCCCGGTCATCAAAGTTTACGGACTCCACCGTAAAACCTTACGAAATCCACCATGGCACAGAATCCAGTGTGAAATATGCCTCCTGGCATCATACCCTCGGGGTGGGATAGCAATTGACCTCAATTGCTATTAGCTCAATGTGGAGCTAGCAGAGTGGGGAAAGCATTTAAGTCTCTAGCGTGCATCCATTGTGCTCTACAGGATGGTTCTTAAATTTGACTAGGTATCTAGAATATCTTCGGCTAGTTCTAGTGGTCATAAAGTCAGTATCTATGATAGCTTCAGGTTCAAGTATTTCAGTCTCTTCCTCTAACAAAGGTGGGTTTTCATAAACAGGGTGTACAGGTAATTGGCCTCTAAAGGGTCTTAATAAACTAATGTGAAATGTGTTGTGAATTTTCCAGTAAGGTGGTAATTCTAACTTGAATGCATTGTCATTAATTTTGTGAATGATTCTAAATGGCCCATAGAATCTAGGGGCTAATTTCACAACTGGGTGTCTATTTACACTTTGTAATCTACGTTTTTCTATTCTCAACCAAATATAGTCATCAACTTTGAAATTCATTGCTTGTCTTTTCTTATTATCTTGTTTGGTATATAATTGCTAGGCTTTGGCAATCATGTCTTTAACCTCATAAAAAATAGTATTATGCATACTAGCAATATCATTAGCACTCTGAATTCTATTTGACAAAGATGCAGCATGTGTAGATAATCTATAACCATAAATCACTTCAAACGGTGCTTTCTTTGTAGATGTGTGGGGTGTATTGTTATATGCAAACTGTAATAAATGTAAATGTGTATCCCATGTCTGTGGTTTAGAGATAGTATAAGCACGTAAAAGATCTAATATAGTACTGTTAGTGGCTTCTGTTTGTCCATTAGTTTCAGGATGAAATGCAGATGAGAAATCAATTTTTGTACCTAGGTTAGCAAACAAAGTAATCCAAAAGTTGTTACAAAATCTAGAATCACGATCAGAAATAATAACTTTTGGTAATCCATGGTTAGTGAAAACAGTTTTCAAAAACAATTGTGCTGCCTGTGATGCTATTAAAGTTTTCTTACATGGAATGAAATATGCTTGTTTACTAAACCTATCTACTATTGTCCAAATCGTATCATGGTTAGATTTAGTATTAGGTAAACCAGTAATAAAATCCATAGAAATTTGTTCCCATGGTCTCGATGGAATAGATAAAGGCATAAGTAATCCATACTGTTTACCATGATGTCTCTTAACTCTTTGACAAATTAAACATTCAGAAACAAAGTTAGATATATCAATGTTCATATGCGGCCAATAAAAATCTTCAGTTAATGTACGTAAAGGAGATATGATACCTCTATGACCTTGATATGGAGGACAATGAATCTCATTTAAAACAAAAGATCTGAATGGAACTGTAACACATAATCTCTTTTCATAAAACATGAATCCATCATTATAAGATAGTGAATCAATAGGAATCAAGTTATTTTGAACTAATTTATTCCAATCAGCATGAAAAGTAATATCCTGATGATAAGTATCTTTCATAGCAATCAAATAATCAAATGATATAACAGAAATATTATGAATGGCAGGTCTTCTACTTAATGCATCAGCCACTACATTTTCTTTACCAGGTTGATATTGGATAATAGGATGAAAACTCTGAATAAAGGATGCCCATTTGATATGTCGGTCAGATATTTGAGGTTGGCTAAGTAAATGTCTAATACTTTGCTGATCGGTCTTAATCATAAATTCTGAACCCATTAAGTAGTGTTTCCACTGTCTTAAGGCTTGTACCACAGCTAATAATCCTTTGTCATATGTGGAATATTTCAGTTCAGAGGGTTTCAGCTTACAACTAGAATAGGCTATGGGATGATTGTCCTGCATAAGTACGGCTCCTATTCCAGATCCACCAGCATCAGTCACACTACTAAAAAGAATGGTCTATTAAAATCAGGCAACTGTAATACATGAGCATGGGTTAATGCATGTTTCAATAAGTCAAAGGATTTTTGTTGATTATCGGACTAATGATAAACAATACCTTTCTTCAGAAGTTTGGTTAATGGTAAAGCAAGTAATGAAAAATTACGCACAAACTTCCTATAGAAACTAGGAAGACCTAGGAATGATCGTAACTCATGCACATTTTTAGGTACAGGCCAATTCAATATTGCTTCTATTTTCTTAGGGTCAACCTTAATTCCATCAGATGATACAATAAGACCTAAATACTCAATTTCTGTTTTAAAGAACTCACTCTTTTCCGGATTTGCATACAGTTGATTATCTTTTAATAACTGGAAAACCAATGACAAATGCTCAACACCAAAATATCATCAAAGAAGACAATAACACAATACTGATATTTCAAAAATATATGGTTCGTCATTCTACTAAATGTAGCAGGTGCATTAGTCAATCCAAAAGGCATCACTAAAAATTCATAATGACCAAACTGTGTCCTAAATGCAGTCTTGAATATGTCAGACTTATCTAGTCTCACCTCATGTTAACCAGATTTAAGGTCTATTTTACTAACTATGGCAGAACCTTGTAGTTTATCCATAAGGTCATCAACTCTAGGAATTGGATACCTATTCTTTACAGTGATCTTATTTAAAGCTCGATAGTCAATGCACATACGATAGGTATTATTCTTTTTCTTTACTAACAGAATAGGTGCACCAAATGGAGAACTACTAGGTCTAATCAATCCTCTATTTAGTAATTCCTTAACTTGACTTTGAATTTCTTTTTGCTCTATCTGGTTATGCCTATATGGTGCTTTACAAGGTGGTTGGGTACCAGGAATCAAATCTATTTTATGGTCTTCTGGACGTGAAGGAGGTAAACGAGGTGGTAGATCTTCGGCAACACAGTCTTTAAAATGTGTGAGAAATTCTTTATGCATAGGGTGCATATGATTTTCTTTAACTTGTAGTTCATTCATCCAAATGAGATAAGATTTACTACTTTTGCGTAATGCACGTTTAGCTTGAGTATGCGAAAGCAGTGGAAAAGCATTAGATGCATGCATACCATACAATGTAAGATGTTTTCCTTGAAAGTTAATATTAATTGAATGTGTGGAATAATCTATATCTAGATTATACTGATGACGCCAAGGCATACCTAAAATAATGTCACTGGACTGTAATGGTACAACTAGAAAATTTCTTCTTTCAATGTATTCACCAATTTGAATTTCTAAGTCATGCACTTCATGTGTACCATTATACCTAGTGCCTAAGAATGCTGCTTTAATGCGATAATGCATAGGTACACTCTGTAATTTCAATTATTTTACTAGCTTTGCAGAAATAAAATCATGAGTACTACCATCATCATGCAAAATAATCTTTTCCTTTCCATGCACTAAACATTTCATAGTCAATAAAGAATGTGGAGTTGGCATACCTAGTAAAGTATCCGAAGGAGTAGTAGTGTTGTCCTCATCTTCCGTGAAATCAGGCATTTCTTCATGTTCGTCTTCTTCCATTGCTCCAAGATAGTTGATATTGACAGGTGGCTTCTTCGAATGGCAATTTGTTGCTAGATGTCCAGGCTGGTGGCATTTATAACACACTATAGGCTTGGCTTTGGTTACATTGTTTGCAATGGCAGGAAGTCTAGGGATATTAAGATTTGGTTGTGGAATAGGCTTAGGGTTTTGGTTGGTATTGGATGGTAAAGCAGGTGGTTTTGCCCAATTCTTACGGAAAGATGATGAAGGAAAACGACCTTGATTAAATCTTCTAAAATTTGAGTTGAATTGCTTGGATCCATAGTTACCATTGGCTTGGAATTGCTGTGGACGTCTGTCTCTACCTCGCAGCTTGTCTTCAGTGTCATGAGCTAATGAAATTGCGTCTTCAAGAGTTGCAAGCTTGAACATGTTAACTTTAGCACAGTAATGCCCAAGTAGTCCAGACATATACTTGTGCTTGTGTGTCGCTTCAGGTACGTCTTCAAGCATGCGTAACTAGAGTAATACATTCCAAAAACGTTCTGTGTACTGAGGAATAGGCTCACGATCCTGTTGCTGAAGAATGTCCCATTGCTTTATGGCTTTTTCATGGAATTGTGAGGAAGGAAAATCTGCATAAACTTCTTCTTGATATTCTCTCAGGTAGTGGGACAATCTATACTTTTGCGAACCACAGTCCAGCAAAGAGATGCTCTATCCACTAAATGATTAGTGACACACTTGATTTTATCTTTTTCTGCATAGGTTTCCTCATGAAAGTAGTCATCAAACTGACTAATGAATGCAATAATAGTTTTTCCCTCTCGAGTGCCATTTGAAATTTCTTTTACTTATCTTTGATTCCTTGCGGATAGTTTGAGCTTCGAGAGTTGCGTCAATGGTACGTCGAATAAGATCTTCAGATTGAGGTTCCTCTTTGTCGGTAGTCGATCTTTGTAAATTAGCCAATTGAACTTGCAATGCTTGCCTAGCTCATCGTTCTTCATCTAACTGCATCATAATTAAGTTCAGCTTTTGCTCCATTGTAGGTTCAGGTAGGTCGCCTTTAGCCATTAAATCATCCATATGTGGTTCCGTCATCCTGTAAAACTCAAAAGACCTCTCACTCTCAAAATTAAGTTAGCGGGATGAGCGTAGCTCAAGTTTAGGTGTACAAGGCTTATATATTTTTGTGTGTGGCTTTCACAATCTTCGTCTTTGGCTATTGCAGGATTTGTAATTTTTGAGAAATCTGTGTTTTATCCTTCTGTGTGTGCTGAAAATGCTTCAGTGAACCTGCATATGCGAAGAGTACCTTCCAATGAACAACTTTGCAGTTCGGAGTTTCTGCGCAGGAACATCCCTTCTATGAGTTTTGAACAGAAGTCAGTTTTGACTTCAGATGACTTGTCTGATTTGCAGAGTTGCAGACTTATGTGACTTGCAGAGTTTGAAGACTTGCAGAACTTGGTTGCTTTATGTAACTTGTAGAACTTCGACTTGATAGAATTGCAGAACTTGCTGAATTTGAGAAGCTTATGTGATTTAGAGCTTTGGTAAGTAAGCTTTTAAGCTTACTCAGTAAAAACGTGAAATCGTGGGGGGAGGGGGGGTGTTTTTTCTCAGGCGGCGCAAATTTCGGACATATTCAGACACCTCGCGATGAGATTTTTGAAGCTTAAATCTTGTTTAAGCTTTCTAAGCTTTACTACTAAGCTTAATAAGAATAAAAGTTTTTAAGCTTTTAAGCTATGGAGTCTTATCTCTGTGTATGAAGATGACTTGATGTAGGAGATATCCACGTGGTCCTCCGCCTCTGCAAGCTGGTCCTTCACAGTTTGATGATGGAAACTGAGGTTCTTGATTGCCAAGAATCCAGCTGTATCGACTGTTTGCGACCAGATTGACCGTAGAGCTCGATCGTTCTAGGAGCTCCGTCTTCGCACAGGATGGGTAGCGATTGGAAGCTCTTGATCTCAGATTCGCTCTAATACCACTCGTGCACAGATCGGTTGCTGTACGCTCACGTAGTGAATGCCGGAAGGTCCCCAAGAACAATAGAACTCTACTTTTTACACAAAATTCAAGGTAAAAAGCATGAACGACATGAACAAGAGACCAATTGGGTGCAATCTCCCCCCATGCCTTGTGTAGCGCTCCACAAAGCATGTATTTTATGTATTAATCCTCTTCAAGCTCAAATAATAGCCCAAATTACAAAAATAGCAAGCTTTTAGCTTTTGAGTTTGCTTTAGCACAAAATAGGAATAAAGCTAGTGGGCGGTGCCCAAAGTGTCTGGCATGTCCAATACAATGTCCAAGTACAAATAACATAATCGTGCGCCCATGCGCATACAAAATAATAAATAAATATCCAACGCCTCAATAAATAGGCGTGACAAAATATAGGCGCCATGCCTAAGGTATGCGTCCATCAAAATATAAATGATAAATCGAATACTCGCTATCCTCCAATGCTTTCCTCCACCACTGCTGCTATCTCTACACATCAACTGAAGCATTCACAATCGTTAGTAAAATAATACAATTAAACCGACAAAAGTGAATACCTAGCAATCTTCAGCTACATAAATAAATCAACTGGTTAGAAATCAATCCTAACCTTAATTTATTACGAGTGCGCACTCTAAACTCATAAACACTTATTAATTTAATATGCATTTTGCGAAATCACATGCTATGGAATCACCCATGTACACACTAAATTAATGAAATGCCCGAAAAGGATAAGCATCCCCATCAACTTCTCGCACAAAGAATCCACTTTGTGTATGAGCCCCGGTCATCAAAGTTTACGGAATCCACCGTAAAAACTCACGGAATCCACCGTGGCATGGAATCCACCATGAAATATGCCTCCTGGCATCAGATGAAGCGGTCACTAATTGAGTAACAAGAGCAATGAGCTGCTCCAAGGTTTGTTGAGTCTTTAAGTTTGAGATAGCCATGTGCTCGATCGCTTCATCAAACTTAGACATCATTTGGTAGTGGTTGGTGACCACTTCATTGTGGCGTTCGATGTGACAGAGCTCATGTTGGCAGAGGGTGTAATTGAGAAGGGTATACAGGTCTGTTTCAGGCATTTCCTCTTGTATATCACCATGATAATCTTGTGCTAATCTTGGTTCCTCATTCATGGAGGTTCGGGAGTCTCTAATCTCTCTCTGTAGTTCCTCTTGGGACTTGCTTTTGCCTTTCTCGCCAGTCATCTGGATGCAGTCAACAAGACCTGCTGTCAGTAAAAGGGGCATAACTCTTTGTAGGAAACTCCGATTGATGAGATTTTGGGCTCAAGTTGGAGGGGACAATGGCCTCTTTGAGATGAGCTATTAATCTTTATGACAGAAAATGATCAGAATTTTCTGTAAACAGGTTTACAGTGTCTGTTCTGGAGTGCTCTACATCTTGTCCATAGTGACCCTAGTGCACAAAAATAGGCATAACTTTCACATCATAGCTCCAATTAGGAAGGTTTTTGATTCAAATCAGAGGGGAGGAGGCCCTCTTCGAGGTGAGCTATAGGGTTCATCCCTCGATTTAGGAAATAATTTTCTACAATGGGATCTTTGTGACAGTCCTGCAGGATTGTGACCAAAAACACTGCATGTCCCTTAGTACCAAGGTCTTGCATGGATAGATCATAGTTCAAGGGGGCTGATCTGCCACATCAATAGCATTTTGAGGTTATTGAACATAATCATGAGCATCATTGCATACCCATCATCTCTACCATTAATGCATAAGTACATTCACTGTCATACATCTTCTTTGATTGCATGTACTTCAAGTGTCATACATGGGTGCCATTAGCATTGTGGGGTATCCAAGAAAGATCATTGGGGCAAGGGAGTGGAGCTCATGAAAGTACCTGCACCTGCATACAAGTATTGGGCTCCAAATCACTAGGAGGTGGGCAAAGTTCCCCCCGGGCCGGGTTGTGCATCCCTTCAAGGTCTTAAGTGGTAAGGGAGGGTCACTTCTCATTTGTCTTACCACCTTGCCTAGCATTGACCTTTTTCCTCAGCCAGAGTATACATGATAGACATTTTTAATAAACAATCAGCATGAGATGCATTGGAAAGAAGACATTGGGCCTTTTCATGAGATGCAATGAATGATAGAGGTTGGGGTAGGGTTTACCTTGGCAGTCCAGTGACTCACTGGCTGCTACTTACCCAATTTACAATGGCTATTATTCATCCAAGATCACAAGACAATATAGGGGGTTAATATCAGCCATTACAATGAATTTCAGGAAGAGATATGATGCTTGTATGCAATCTTGAATCCCTCCAACAATGGATTAAGCTCAACAAGTAGCTAAATTGAGAGATTAAGATTAGAATGGAATACCTCTTTAATGCTTGGAAAGACCATTGAAACATGAATCATCATGATGCCGTTTGTTCCATTGATCAAGTCCGATTGTTGGTTGGGCATCTGTGGAAGAGTACTTCAACATTTGAATGCTCCTACTAGTGAAGAAGGCTCCCATGCTTATCCCCGAGCTTGAGCTTTAAGAATGGGAAGCTTCAAGTAAACCTTTCATGGCTACCCGCAAAGCTCCCATGCATGCTAAACTCAATGTCTTCATCTAGGCAAGAGAATTCATTCACGGGCTAAAGGGCTTGTGGGGTATGAGCTCTCAAGGTCAGGGATGGCTTCAGCTTGAGGAATCCATGGCTGCCCCAAACTATTTCAAACAGTCCAACTGCTATCCATCTTGGGTCTTAATTCCAAAAGCAAGAGAGCCAAAGGGGTAGACCAATGTGTTGAGTCAGTGTCCAAGAGTGGTAGGGAGGGGAGGGCAGCAAGAGGAGAAGGTCAAGAGGGCTAGGGGAGGGCACGTAGAGCAGGGAACAGTAGCGCAAAATGCGCCACAATTTTCAGGCTATTCCCTAGGCTCTCTACCTGGCTATGCCCCTCCACAAGGGTGCTGCCCTTGGTCAGGGGCAAGTGGGAAAGGCTCCTAGACCCTCAGATGGGGACTCCCATGGCTGCTCCGAGGGAAAGAAGAGTTTTTCACTATTGTGTGGCTATGGCAGCTTGCCTGGAAGGAGAGAGAAAGGGGCTGGAGTAAAAAGTAACTCAGGTTTTGCCCTCTTTCAACTCCTGGGACCCTAAACTTGGCCTGGAACCCTTAAATTTTGCATGAAAAAAAGTGATGACTTGCTATTTTAACAGTTTTACCTTTAGATATGTCTGAGTCTCCAGCCATAGCTCCTACTTGCTCCAAAAAGCTAAAGTTAACTATAGTCCTTCTTGTTGTACGTGTACCTGTAAGATGAGTAACTAAGGTTTTTGGGATTTGAAAAGGGAGAAAGGGGGAAGAGAAAAAGGACCAAAGACTAAAGCTCTAATACCACTTGTAATGAAAGAAGCTGAGAGGAGAGAGAAGGAATGTTGAGGAGAGAGAAAGAGAACAAGAAGAAGAGGGAAGAAGACTAGAAGAAGAGAGAGAAAGAGAGAAGGGAGGAGGAAGCCATGGAAGCTGGAGATGAAGGTGAAGAGTATGATCTTGATAATATTTGGTTACCCTAATTTGGGGCTTTTACACCTTAAATACCCCGGTCACTGTGACAAGGTGTCTAAACCCTAGTTAGTGTGTATCCTGCTTGTTACAAAGGCTAGTTTTCTAAGGACCCTCATCGCCTCATGTTCCTAGGGGATGTCAACCTATGTATTCTAGGTGTGGGTCGGCTAAAGGTGACTACAAGAAAATTTTGGGGAGGGTGTGTCAACGATTTCTAATCACAATGCATTATTATTGCAACAAGATTGAAGGTGCTTCTGTGCATGAGTCTCGAAGATTTCAATTTCATGTTTGTTGGATAGCAAAGACACGAAAGCAAAGGAGTGCCGGTAAACGTTTATAGCTTAGTGCTACCCTCTCTTCAAAAATTTTCAGGAAAACTAAGCACATCAAATACACCAAGGATCACACCCTTCACACAGCAAAAAAAAAAGAGGAAAAACCCTTAGCATAAAAAGAATACATCCTAGAAAAACCATATTGTAAGACATCCAAATTTATTTTTTCTCAACCTAAATAAAGATAGCTATTAAGATCTCTCTTATCTTATAATAACATAACAACAGTACTTCTTGACAAGCTTATGAGTTCCAATGTCTAAAGCATAAGTGGCAACCAGCCCACCATTTATAGTTCACATCCACCTACTCTTACTATTGATTCTCAAACACACAACTAGCCCTTTGGTCATCACTAATGCATTTTTGAAATACATGCAATCTCACATGACCATTAACTTGTTCAACAAACCATGTGTCATCCCCTTTGTCACGGCATTGGCTCTTCAATAATGTGAAACATCTCCTACTATAGTCAACATCGCCACCACAAATATAAGCTCCTCAACTTGGAGTCACCCCTTTTCAAAAATATCCCCCAAAATGGTGCCCCAAGAAAATATTTTATGTATATTTCCATCTTCATGCTCAATAATAGCCCAATTTACAAAAATATGACAAGCTTTTAGCTTTTGAGTTTGCTTTTACAAAAATAGGATATAAAGCTAATGGACGGTGCCCAGAGAGTCTGGCACGCCCAACACAATATCCAAATAAAAATAATATATCTGTGCGCATAGGCGCATACAAAATAATAATAAATAATCGATGCCTCAATAGACATGACAAAATATAGGCGTGGCGCCTATCAAAATATAATCCATAGGTCGAATGCTCGCTAGACTCCAGTGCTTTCCTCCGCCACTGCTGCTATCTCTGCACATCAACTGAAGCATTCACAATCGTTAGTAAAATAATACAATTAAACCGACAAAAGTGATTACCTAGCAGTCTTCAGCTACATAAATAAATCAACTGGTTAGAAATAAATCCTAACCTTAATTTATTACGAGTGTGCACTCTAAACTCATAAACGTTTATTAATTTAATATGCATTTTGCGAAATCACCCGCTATGGAATCACCCATGTACACACTAAATTAATGAAACACCCAAAAAGGACATGCGTCCCCATCAACTTCTCGCACAAAGAATCCACTTTGTGTATGAGCCCCAGTCATCAAAGTTTACGGAATCCACTGTAAAACCTCACGGAATCCACCGTGGAATATGCCTCCTGGCATCATCGGTCTTTATCATAAATTCTAAACCCATTAAGTAGTGTTTCCACTGTCTTAATGCTTGTACAACTGCTAATAGTTCTTTGTCATATGTGGAATATTTCAGCTCAGAGGGTTTCAACTTACAACTAGAATATGCTATAGGATGATTGTCTTGCATAAGTACGGCTCCTATTCCTGATCCACTAGCATTGGTCACTACTAGAAAGAATGGTCTATTAAAGTCAGGCAATTGTAGAACAGGGGCATTGGTTAATGCATGTTTCAGTAAGTCAAAGGATTTCTGTTGATTTTCAGTCCATTGATAAACAAATCCTTTCTTGAGAAGTTTGGATGGTAAAGCAAGTAATGAAAAATTACGTACAAACTTCCTATAGAAACTAGCAAGACCAAGGAATGAGCGTAACTCATGCACGTTTTTAGGAACAGGCCAATTCAATATTGCATCAATTTTCTTAGGATCAACTTTAATTCCATCAGATGATACAATATGACCTAAATACTCAATTTCTGTCTTAAAGAATTCACTCTTTTCAGGATTTGCATACAGTTGATTTTCTTTCAATAATTGAAAAACCAATGACAAATGCTCATAATGTTCTTTCTCATTTTGACTAAACACCAAAATATCATCAAAGAAAACAATTACACAATACTGATATTTCAAAAAGATACAGTTCATCATTCTACTAAAGGTAGCATGTGCATTAGTCAATCCGAATGGCATGACTAAAAATTCGTAATGACCAAACTGTCTTCTAAATGCAGTCTTGAATATGTTAGACTTATCTAGCCTCACCTGATGATAACCAGACTTAAGGTCAATTTTACTAAATATAGAAGATCCTTGTAGTTTGTCCATAAGGTCATCAACTCTAGGAATAGGATACCTATTCTTTACAGTGATCTTATTTAAAGCGCGATAGTCAATGCACATACGATAGGTATTATTCTTTTTCTTGACTAACAATACAGGTGCACCGAATGGAGAACTGCTAGGTCTAATCAAACCTCTATTTAGTAATTCCTCAACTTGACTCTGGATTTCTTTTTGCTCTATCTGGTTGTGCCTATATGGTGCTTTGCAAGGTGGTTGTGTGCCAGGGATAAAATCTATCTTATGGTCTTCTGGATGTGAAGGAGGTAAACCAAGTGGTAGGTCTTCTGTAAAACAGTCCTTAAAATATGCAAGAAATTCCTTATGCCTAGGGTGCATATGATTTTCCTTTACTTGCAATTCATTCACCCAAATGAGATAAGATTTACTACTCTTGCGTAATGCACGTTTAGCTTGAGTATGCGAAAGCAATGGAAAAACATTAGATGCATGCATACCATATAATGTAATAGATTTTCCTTGAAAATTAATATTCATTGTGTGTGTGGAATAATCTATATCTAGGTTATGCTGGTGTCGCCAAGGCATTCCTAAAATAATGTCACTCGACTGTAATGGAACAACTAAGAAATTTCTTCTTTCAGTGTATGAACCAATTTGAATCTCTAAGTCTTGCACTTCCTGTGTATCATTATACCTAGTGCCTAAAAATGCAGCTTTTATGTGATAATGTGTAGGTACAGTCTGTAATTTCAATTCTTTTACCAATTTTGCTGAAATAAAATTATGAGTACTATCGTCATCATGCAAAATAGTCTTTTCCTTTCCATGCACCAAACATTTCATAGTCAATAATGAATGTGAAGTAGACATACCTGGTAAAGTATCGGAAGTAGTAGTAGTGTCGTCCTCATCTTTAGTGAAATCAGGCATATCCTCATGTTCGTCTTCGTCCATGGCTCCAAGATAGTTGATATGAGCTGGTGGCTTCTTTGAATGACAATTTGCTGCTAGATGTCTAGGCTGGTGGCATTTATAGCATACTATTGACTTAGCTTTGGCTACATTGTTTGCAATGACGGGAAGTCAAGGTACATTTGGATTTGGCTGTGGAATAGGCTTAAGTTTTGGGTTGACATTGGATGGTAATGCAGGTGGTTTAGCCCAATTCTTGCGGAAAGATGATGAAGAGAAACGACTTGGATTAAATCTTCTAAAATTGGAATTGAATTGTTTAGATCCATAATTACCATTGGCTTGGAATTGCTGTGGTCGTCTGTCTCTACTGCGTAGCTTATCTTCAGTGTCGTGAGCTAGTGAAATGGCGTCTTCAAGGGTAGCAAGCTTGAACATGTTAACTTCAGCATAGTAATGCCCAAGAAGTCCAGACATATACTTCCGCTTATGTGTCGTCTCTGGTACGTCTTCAAGCATGCGTAGCTGTAGGAGTGCATTCCAAAAACACTCTGTATACTGAGGAATAGGCTCACGATCCCGTTGTTGGAGTAGATCCCATTGCTTGATAGCCTTCTCATGAAATTGTGGTGGAAGGAAATTATGCATGAACTTCTTCTTGAAATCTTCCCAAGTAGCAGGACATTCTATGCTCTTGCGTACTACAGTCCACCAAAGTGATGCTCTGTCTACCAAATGATTAGTAACACACTTGATTTTATCTTTTTCTGGATAAGTTTCCTCATGGAAATAGTCATCAAACTGACTAATGAATGCTAGAACAGTCTTTCCTTCTTGTATACCATTGAAAGTGCGAAATTTGAAACTTCATTTACTTATCTTTGATTCCTTGCGAATGATTTGAGCTTCAAGAGTGGCATCGATGGTACGTCGAATCAAATCTTCAGCTTGAGGTTCTTCTTTGTCAATAGACGCTCTTTGTAATTTTGCCAATTGCGCGTGCAATGCTTGCCTAGCCTTTCGTTCCTCTTCCAATTGCATCATGATTAAGTCCAGCTTTTGCTCCATCGTAGGCTCAGGTAGGCCGTCTTGAGCCATAGGATCATCCATATGTGGTTCCGTCATCCTGTAAAACTCAAAAGACCTTTCTCACTCAAAATCAGGTTAGCAGGATGAGCGTAGCTCAAATTTGGGGTTACAAGGCTTATGTGTTTTTGGGTATTTCTTTCTCAATCTTCAGAAAATCTGCGATTTTTCCTTCTTCATATGCTGAAAATGCGTCAGCAAACCTGCGTATAGGTAGAATACCTTCCAATGAACAACTTTGCAGTTCGGAGTTTCTGCACAGGAACAACCCTTCTAGGAGTTTTGAGCATAAGTCAGTTCTGACTCCAATTGACTAGTCTGACTTGCAGAGTTGCAGACTTATGTGACTTGCAGAGTTGCAGACTTGCAGAACTTAGTCGACTTAGTGAACTTGCAGAACTTGATCACAGATGACTTGCAAAACTTGATCTCTGAGGTGCGGGACCTGGAGTTGCTGACTTGCAGAGTTGGGAGGTAACTTATCTGACTTGATTTGAGTAATCTGACTTGATTTGAGTAAGCTTAATGAATTAAGCTTAGTGGGGGGGGGGGGGGGGCTTAATTGAAAAAAACGGTGCAGTCGTGGGGGGGGCGTTTTTTCTGCCGCGATTCTCGGGATGCTGCCGCTTGCCAATGATTTGTGGAATTGAAGCTTTCTTAAGATTCTAATCAAGCTTATTGATTATTAATCTTAAGCTTTGAAGCTTAATGAAAAGAAATTACTCTGTTTATCCACGACTTGTTGATGGAGATGAAGGAGAGGTCCTCCACCTGTATTGCCTGGTCCTTCGTGATCTGATAACAGAGACAGGGGTTCTTGATCGCCAGAAGTTTGCCTGTATCGACGGTTCGCGAAAAGATTGACTGTAGAGCCCGATCGTTCCAGGAGCTCCGCCTTCGCACGAGATGGGTAGCGATTGGAAGCTCTTGATCTCAGCTCCGCTCTGATACCACTGGTGCACAGATCGGTCGCTGTATGCTCACGTAGTGAATCCCGAAAGGTCCCCAAGAACAATGAACTCTACCTTTTTGCACAAATTACAATGTAAAAAGCATGAATGACAAGAGCAAGAGACCAATTGGGTTCAATCTCCCCCCATGCCTTGTGTGAGCGCTTCACAAAGCATGTATTTTATGTATATTTCCATATTCATGCTCAATAATAGCCCAATTTACAAAAATATGACAAGCTTTTAGCTTTTGAGTTTGCTTTTACAAAAATAGGATATAAAGCTAATGGACGGTGCCCAGAGAGTCTAGTACACCCAACACAATGTCCAAATAAAAATAACATATCCGTGCGCATAGGCACATACAAAATAATAATAAATAATCGATGCCTCAATAGACATGACAAAATATAGGCGTGGCGCCTATCAAAATATAATCTATAGGTCGAATACTCGCTAGACTCCAATGCTTTCCTCCGCCACTGCTGCTATCTCTACACATCAACTGAAGCATTCACAATCGTTAGTAAAATAATACAATTAAACCGACAAAAGTGAATACCTAGCAGTCTTCAGCTATATAAATAAATCAACTAGTTAGAAATAAATCCTAACCTTAATTTATTACGAGTGCGCACTCTAAACTCATAAACGTTTATTAATTTAATATGCATTTTGCGGAATCACCCGCTATGGAATCACCCATGTACACACTAAATTAATAAAACGCCCGAAAAGGACAGGCGTCCCCATCAACTTCTCGCACAAAGAATCCACTTTGTGTATGAGCCCCGGTCATCAAAGTTTACGGAATCCACCGTAAAACCTCACGGAATCCACCGTGGAATATGCCTCCTGGCATCAGTCTTTAGTCGCCTGATTGAAAGGGAGGTACCCTAGTGGAGTCTAGATGAAGCATAGTGGAGACTCTACAATATAGAAGGTACACGGTACCACCCACAAGGACTAGTTGTTATATATTCTTATCTCTCCTCATTGATATCTATATTTGTTAACCCCAACACAAAGAAAGAAAGAAAGAAAAAAAAAGATGCAAGGCAAAGGCGGAAAAAAGGTAGCTCGACTGAAGAAAGAAGAGGAGAAAAGGCCAAAAGTGCAAGGGCAACCTTAAAAAGTCCAAGGCAAATGCAAAAGGGGAAAGGTGCATTTTAAAATACAAAGGTACACCCTCAAATCTGGTGAAAGAGTGCCAAGCAGTGGAAAATCCGAAAAAGCTAAAGCAGAAGACAAAGACAAAGGCCAAGGCAAAGAGAAATGGAAGACAAAGGCACACAAGGAAAAGCGCAAGTTAAAACTTTTGTAAAAGAGCACAAGCGCATCATGGTTTAATTCAAGGAGCGCCGGGCTCTCACCCGTGCAATTTGTAAATGTAGATGGGAGGTGGAAAGGAAGCTAGAAAGATAGAAGGACAATGGGAAAAAGAGCATAGGCTACGGTCGGCCATGTAAGAAAAGGGGAAAAGGGGATGATCGCCCAAAAGGGATTTAGGGTTTTGTATATAAAGTTGAAAAGTGAATGAGAAGCTCATTCTTGTGTGTGGCCAAAAGTGGCTCTCCTCTTCTTCTTCTTCTTCTTCTTCTTGCTTGCTTGAGCTTATGCTTGAGAGAGGGAGTGTGAGAGTGTGAGGGAGTGAGTGTGTGAGGGTGAGGGACCGGGGAGGAGAAGCTCTCCATCTTCTCCTCCCTTCTTCTCTTCTCTTCTCTTCTCTTGTCTTGCTTGTGGCAATGGAACTTGGAGTGTGGATCTTGAGGATAGAGCTTGCTTGAGGCTTGCACTTGGATTGTGGAGCTACCGGAGTGCGCGGGAGAGGAGGTAACTCGATCGGCATGGAGGTAAGCTCACTACACCCGTAGATATGGATGGTACATTGGCTATGTGAGAGATAGCCATTAGTGCTCGGCTTGAAACACTTGAAACAATAAGCGGTCCGTGGGTCTTGGTGATTGAGCGAGAGCTCTCACATTTTGGTTCCATTGCCGGGACCAACGGATTCAAGCCTTGAGCACTTGCGTGCTTCGAATTGAGCATCGAAGTAAGGGTTTTCCTCGAACCGATGCTTGAGATAGGTAGGAAGTGAGGGGGTTGAAGATGGTATTCGATCTCCTTGGTAAGTAGGTTTTTTGCTTTTTTGATATTTATGTTGTGAGATGGAGTAGGCTAGTTATTTGCTTTGTGATTTGGGTGCAATAGGATAGGAAAAAACAAAGAAAAATAAGAAAAACAAGCATCAGGGTTTCTGTTGTCATAACAGGGCATGAGGGTTTAATTCATTTTTCGATTTGCATTTTGGAGTTTATTGGCTATTCCAGGTATATACAACTCTTCCCCTCCATCCATAGCTTTGATCTGGAGGTGTGTATGACAGGCCGTAACCTGAATTGTGTGATTTGGCAATTTATCATTGCACCGGCAAAAAATGTACCCCGCTTGGTGTGTTCGAGTGATGGCGATTTTGGGCCAAGTCCCAAAATCGGCTCTCGGCCCACTACCACTCAGACCACTTGACTCGGCCCACCTAATTCGGCCCTCCGTCCGGTCGACTCTTTCCAAAAACTCATTCGGCCCATTCGAGCGATCCACTTGGCCCGACAAACTCGGCCCATTTGGCCCTCGGCCCACACCCAATTGGCCCTCAGCCCGGGCCCTCAGTTCGGCCCACTCGGCTCTCGGACATCCTGACTCGGACTGGCCGAATTTGACATTCGGACCAATTACATTCGGCTTCTTCTACTCGGCCCTCCGACTATGTTCCAAATCGGGCATTTGGCTCCTGTAACTCGGACCTGTTGGGCTAAATTTAGATTTTCTCAAATTTTAACTTGAAGACAGTGAAATTGACCAAGAGACCATATAGAGCCGAAACCATATCATAGATTGATCACTGGGCTAAAACTTAGAGCAAGTAGTTCAAAATTTGGCTATAAACGGTCTTTCAAATCACGTATGGCATTTACCGTAACAGCCCTGCGGACCGGGGGGGACTGCCCTCCCCGCCCCCCCCCCCCCCCCCCCCCCCCCCCCCCCCCCCCCCCCCCCTGCAGAGGGGGCTCTGCCCCCTCTGCACCTCCCCCGAGTAGGTTGGAGAGAAAACACGCGCTGTGACATGTCCTCCAAATTGGACCCTAGTGTAGCAATGGCTCTACATGAGCATGGATTTTCACTTGCAAAAGATCAACCAAAAGCCCGTACCCGAATAGAGACAAGCAGAGACCCTAAAACATCAATGGGCCAATCTAGCCATCAAGGGCAAAAAGGCCACACCACAAGAACACAAATACATTGTGTTTAGACCATGTCTAGTTAGAGCGAAATGCAACATCAGAAAGCTTAAGTGCCAAGATGACTAAACATGACACTCTTGACGAGAGATATACCTTGAGCAACACTGCACAGATGACCCAAGACATTGGTGGAGAATCCACATTTGGTCATGCAAGTGGGGACTCAAGGGCATCTGTCAAAAGGCTTAAATTTACAAGCCAAGACCCGGAAGATGAAGACATAGTACCACCTGCTTATCTTAGGGTCAAACTCACCGTGAAAAGAGAGCATACTATCGATGTTCTGATTGATGAAGGAGCAGATTTTAATGTCTTGACCTATGAAGCATGGACCCTACTAGGCCAACCAGAGCTCACACCGACTAATGCATCTCTTAGCCCTTATAGGGGACACCCACAAGAACTCATATGGAAGTGCAAAATCCTTGCGATAATTGAAACTGAAAGCTTGCCTATCCTATTTCATTTTCCTCAAAATAGTGCTAATTGCGGGAAGGAAACCCTCCTAGGAAGACCCTGCAAAAGGGCGACCAAGTGTGAGGCTGACTATGTAGCACAAAGGATACACCTAACACTACCGGGTGTGAGGATAGTCACAACCTTTAGCAAGAGTGACCTCATCGAACCTCGAGGGAAAGGCAAAGAAGGTGCTAACATAACAGTCAAGCCCACTAACGAGGGCAAGGACTTGTTTGAAGAGTTGATGCAAGCACAAGTCGAACAACAAGAACTAGTGAGTGAGGCCATGACTGAAACAAGAAGGTCAAGAGACAACACCAAGGACGCGCTATGGACTTACAAATATCGTAGAATACCCCAAAAGAAACCCAAGTCTTATAGATAAAGGCATCGATGGAGGGTTAGCACAACACTGCGATGGATATCCAAAGCGTTGCTATATGCTCAAGGGTATTACACAGGAAACCGATGGATTTGGGTGCCAAAACCCCCTACTAAACCTCCTCTATCGATTGAAGGCCAGTTCGTATCAAGAGTAAAGAAGCATAGGAGGAGACCTAAACGAAAGACCAAGTCTCGAGTCAAAAACATTGGAGTGACCAAGCCCCTCACGATCAAAGTCAAGAAACCAAACGAGACTAATAAGAGGATAGATCCTCAGCCTAGCGTGCTTGACAAGCAGATATCAGATATAATCGTTGAGGATACATGAAAGCCACTAGCGCGCAGGGAACCTTTGATTCCCCAAGAGGATAAGGAGCACTAGACACACCACTTTGCTTGTGAGATGGCTAATTGCTCAAGAAAGCAAATGGCACAATCGTCTAATAGCCTCGAGCAAATCATTCAGCTAGTGCCACATCCACCTATGAGTCCTAGATCTCCTACGCCCTCTTTTCCCAAACAGACACAAGAAGCACTACAGCAGTTGTCAAGGGTGACTCCTCAATTCCAATCTCTATCTCCATCTAAGCTTCCAAATGTCCAAGATGTGTGACATGACACCATCTGTAGCTCTCGACCCAAGGATATGCCTGAGCAACCTAATGTGACTAGATCAACTCATGCTCGATCTACACAGATGAGTGCTCTAAGGGCAACAAAAGACATGACCACTTTCGATCGCCCTAGGGACTTGACACCGCAATCCAACAAGGGTAGCCAGTCCACTGAACTAGCCACCACTACTTCCAATCAGGGACCATAGCAATCACAACCATTGGCCGTGACAACACCCATTGCGGAACATGTCCTTAGCAGTTCACCTTTGGAAGAGATGTCACAACAAACATCCTTGACACATCCAATGCTTCCAAAGCACCTAAAGCCTAGGCTTGAGGATAAATCTCTCGAAGACTTGGCCAAAGAAATGGTGCATCTGACCAATGAACTAGAGATGAAGTGCATGATGAAGCTTGATCACAAGCTGACAGCCATCACACGTGCATACGTCCAGGTGGACATCGAAAGGCCAACACCAGAGCACACAAAGCTCATAACTAAACCACTGACTTGGTATGAGAAGCAATATGTTTGTTTCTTATATGCAGCTATTGTTGAAGAAGTCATGAAGGACATCCCAAAAGCCACAGCTAGAGAATTGCGCTTGATACCCTCATTTTATACAGCTCTATGTGAGACAAACAAGGAAAATCTTGAAGCAATCAAAGGAAAAGGGGAAGGACAAGGTATCTTGGCACAAAATTGGTACTCCAACCAAAGTTTGGCAGCCAAAATTGGCCATCGACTAGTGACACTTGCTGAGCAAAGGAAAGCCCTTTGGACATCAATACATGATTCCACGTATGTTGCCTCGACCTCATTGAAAGTATTGGCAATTGCCCATGATGTCCAGCTTTCTACCACTATCCAAAAACATCCCTTGTATGATAAAGTGCTTCTAGAAGAAGATCTACAAGTGGCTAGCATGCTAGGAATGGGGAGCATGGTACTTGATGTCAACGCATATGTCTTCTGCCTCAATTAAGACCCTACAATCCTAGATCTCTATGCTTCCCATCAATACAACCCTGACTTCTTCAATTGGTTTCTTCCAAGCCTACATGACAAAAACCCTAAACCGTCTCATGGTTCTACACTAGAGTCACCCAAACCTCCAGAGCAAGAGAACAACAACTTTAAACACAACACTCACCTTGACAAGAAGTAATGGAGATAGATTCTAATAGATAAGGACAAAAATCTAGAGCAAATACCTAACCAGTAGCAATTGTCAATGCAATCGAATGTGGGGCAGAATAGAGGAGAATAAGCTCGATAGCTAGACTCCCCAAAAAGAGAGGTAGTTGAACCCTCGCAACCCAGCAAGGTTGTTCAAGCTAGTGAGGCCGTAGCAAAATCCCATGACGACATGCCACAGAAAGAGAATGCTAAGGCCCAACCAAGCACATCAACTACTGACCTAGTTCAAGATCCTGATTCCTTAAAGGATACACCTCTATTGCCCAAGAGAAAGAGAAGAAAACAACAAAAATAAAGACAGTTGCAAGCTACTACAGATGACAAGAAGATTGGGACCAAGAGTACTGAAGAGATGATGAACAAAGCGCCTGGTTAAACCCATTGCCATCTCTCCTAACATCGGTGAAATCTCAGACACATCCATGTGTTCTGATAAATCAAAGCAACAATTACCATCAACTGTTGCTTGTGACACTCAATCCAGATGGAGAAACTCGCATTGATCAATCAAGAGTGGATACAACACTGTCACAACAGGTTGCTAAGACAATGCTGATCACATCCGGGGAGAACCATGACACAACTACCATAAAGCCTCAGGAAAAACATGAAAACCTCGAAGGCATAAGCAATCCTCGCATTGATCAATCTTGCTCATCTAGGCCTGAGCACCCAGTTATGCTAAAGCCTAAGGAAAACCTTAGAACTTTGCATGAGATAGCAACCGAGCAAGCCCTCATAGAACATAGAGATGTCATAGAGTGCTTGACCGAGTGGGACACTAAACTAAAATTGTTTTCATGTGTCTATGTTCATGCAGACATGGGCTCATTCCCTAGGGAGCAGCTTGAGGGATATTTGCCTTATCCGCTATCGTGGGAAGAGCAATAATATCTTGATGGGCATTATGACAAGCTCTTACATGAACGCATGCGACTCATCTCTGATGAGGAGGCTGACAAACTACGCTTAACCGTGACATTTAATGAAATGCTCTGCCAGCCAAATCTCTTAGAGATAGAGCAACTAAAGCGACAATCAGAGGTAGAAGCCAATTTGAAAAACTTTGGTTTGAAAACCGCGCTACAATGGCCGAACTTGGAGCCCAAATCATGACAGTCTCAGAGGAGTGACTGGCCAAATGACGGTCCCAAAGAGACCGGACCTATGTGGCACCAACTTCATTTCGAGTTCTAGCTACAGTTTGAGGTATGGACCTAGTTGTAACTAGCCTAGAGAGCCCTTTGATCGATAAAGTTCTCAATGAGGAGGAGCTACATGTTTCCAGTATACTCGAACAAGGCACCCTGCTACTCGATATTGCCAAATATTTATTATTGCTAAGTAGGCTACCACAGAAGCTAGATATGTGTGCCACACTCGAGTACAATCCTGAGTTCTACAATTGGTTTTTATCCTCATGGAGTGACATGGTTTCATGAACATGTACATAAATAAACAACGTGTTTTGTGACTGTGTAAAATACCAAAAGAAGCAAAGGCCAACACACCCCATGAGCATTGATGACCAAGTGCAAGTGATACGCATCAAGTTAAAACTAAGGGATTCAGGTTGGCGATGTCTTGTTTAGCTGGACATTTTCATTATGGTTGAAGAAGGTGACTTGCATATACTCTCACGCCTTTCCAAGTGAATGCAAAATGACATAGGTCAATGTCTAGAAGCGTTTAATATCCAAGTCACCACAAGACCACCAACCCCACAAAGAACCATTATGGAGGAAGTGAGAGGAATACCAAGAAACAAAAGCCATGATGGAAACGCCACTGGATGAGAACCCAAGGACACCTCTGCAGAAAGCACATATTGCAACTGAGCATGGCCAAAGCATAATCATTGATTACCTCCTCCTTCTTGGCCAAACTCTATGTTCGGGCAGGAGCCATGCTCTCAACAAGGGCGAACGTCTCTTCATCATCGAGGATTCAATTCGCAAGATGCTCTGCCCTTGTCCATGCACAGCTCACTCCAAGTGCTACCTCAATTGTTCGATGTCTCACATGTTACAAAGAGGTTTACAAAATCTCAAGTGCATCTCTTCATCTCAACAACAGTTCCTCTAGCATCAAGGCTGGTGACACAATCATCTATGTAATATCCATTCTTCATAGCCTTTGGATCCCAACATTTCTCAATCCAAATGAAAGGCTAACAGCCTCAATGTATGACATTGATTGTATTCATTTTTTCCACAAAAAAGAAAGAAAGAAAGAAAGAAAGAAAGAAAAGAAAAGAAAAGAAAGAAAGAAAGAAAAAAAAAGCACACATGATCATAGCACCGCACCTAGGGGTCCTCAAATTAGCTACGTCCAGTGACCTTGGTCTGCTGGCTCCGTCCCTAAGCCCCCTTTGTACATCCCCCACAATTGTTCAGGGCACATTAAGGGCAGGACATACCTAGGGAGCTCGCCTTGCTTATGGTTAGACCTGTCACCCTGAACCACTTGCACAATTCTTTTACACTCCATCTCAATGCCATTACAATCAACAGTGGTAAGCAAGGCATGAAAGATGAGGGAAAAGTACACCATACTTTTCAAGCACTACAAGTAGCCACTAGCTACCAAAAGTTAAGGCATCAAGGACCTCAATTATGCTACATTGCCTTGACAAGACCATAATGATGTCTCGAGCAATCTTCAAGTGTACTCCCCTCCCCGTCTTCATCGACAAATATTTCCATCAACTTAGCCCCTTGCTTCAATGACCCATTGCCATACAAGAAACCAGGTCGACAGTCTTCTAACTAAGTAATACCTAAATACGCTTGTGTACTCACTTAATATTCACACTATAACCTATACACGGTTTGGGTCCTCAACTGCAAGACAATACTCCAGGCTTGCTTAGAGTTCGACCTGTCTCCCAAACTAATCAAAATATGTCTTGTGCATGATAAGCTGACTAGGACTACCCCTTAGGGAGAGACCACATGAGAGGTTTTCTAATTGCAGGTATTAAAGACTCCAATGAAAGCGCCGTCACCTCTACATCAACATTCAACTCTAAACTCTTGTCCTTTACTTCATCATGCAAAACCATCAGAGAATCATCATGAGCAGAATCCACCATGAGCATCCCAAGAACACCAACACTCGTGCCAGCTATAAGTGACCATTCCCAACAAAGAGTAGCCCTATCACCACCTACAAAAATCATATCACCATCCAATTAGAATAGCAAAGTGCCACCAATGACCTTCATCCACACCAATATCAGAACTCCTCCAAGGCAAGCCACAACAATCCCTTCCACCCATGTCTTTGATGCAAGCTCTGCATGCTACCTTCGACGAAGAGTGCCATGGGACTGGCACTCGTCTAGGAGGGGGGTAATGTTAACCCCAACACGAAGCAAGCAAAAGAATATAAAAAAGACACAAGGCAAAGGCGGAAAAAAGGTAGCTCGATTGAAGAAAGAAGAGGAGAAAAGGCCAAAAGCGCAAGGGCAACCTTAAAAAGTCCAAGGCAAATGCAAAAGGGGAAAGGTGCATTTTAAAATACAAAGGCGCACCGTGAAATCTGGTGAAAGAGTGCCAAGCGGTGGAAAATCTAGAAAAGCTAAAGTAGAAGACAAGGACAAAGGCCACGACAAAGAGAAACGGAAGACAAAGGCGCACAAGGAAAAGCACAAGTTAAAACTTTTGTAGAAGAGCACAAGCGCATCATGGTTTAATTCAAGGAGTGCCGAGCTCTCACCCGTGCAATTTGTAAATGTAGACGGGCGGTGGAAAGGAAGCTAGGAAGATAGAAGGACAATGGGAAAAAGGGCCGGCCGGCCATGTAAAAAAAGGGGAAAAGGGCATGACCGCCCAAAAGGGATTTAGGGTTTTGTATATAAAGTTGAAAAGTGAATGAGAAGCTCATTCTTGTGTGTGGCCAAAATTGGCTCTCCTCTTCTTCTTCTTCTTCTTGTTCTTGCTTGCTTGAGCTTATGCTTGAGAGAGGGAGTGTGAGAGTGTGAGGGAGTGAGTGTGTGAGGGTGAGGGACTGGGGAGGAGAAGCTCTCCATCTTCTCCTCCCTTCTTCTCTTCTCTTCTCTTGCTTGTGCAATGGAACTTGGAGCGTGGAGCTTGAGGATGGAACTTGCTTGAGGCTTGCACTTGGATCGTGGAGCTACCGGAGTGCGCGGGAGAGGAGGTAACTCGATCGGCATGGAGGTAAGCTCACTACACCCGTAGATATGGATGGCGCGTCGGCTATATGAGAGGTAGCCATTAGTACTCATCTTGGAACACTTGAAACAATAAGCGGTCCATGGGTCTTGGCGGTTGAGCGAGATCTCCCACAGTATTAAAAAAGGTTACACATATTTATTAATCAAGAAGTGAAATCATATATACATCTAAGTGGATATAATATGATATAAAAACTTACTGGTTTGTTATTAAGTTGGAACACAAATGAGTATGGTAGTTCAATATCTTCATTTTGTAAATCCATCCTCACTTGATGTAGCATACGTAATGATCTAACCTTTAGGATTACAATAATGTCCTCGTTGTACCAAACATCAAGTATCACTATAGGATCTTTGCAAAAATTGTCAAGATTTTGGTCTAAAGCAACTAGACTACCACTAATATAATGCCATCTACTATAATAAAAGCTAAGGATGAAATTTTGAGTAGCAATCATGTATTTACAAGCTATAGAGTCTTGATCTATCTTACATATAATTTTTTCTTTTTTCCTAGTGTCCCATCCCTCATCAGCAAATTGTATAACATGATCATATGTTAGTCTCTTCACTGAAAGTATGGCCTTTGATCTTCTTATCTCAGCATTAGAAAATAAGTCAAAAAATTATATTAATATGCATGAACAAAGTAAATTTTCTTAGCCTACTTGAGACACTAGGTTTTAATGCTCTATGTATCTTAGAAAATATTTTATATCTATAGCCCTCACTAGCAGCTAGACTTGGCAAAGGCCACTCAAAGCTTGAAAATTTGGGCAAAGGAAGGGGGGATATTGATCCCCATTGGGGGCTACACTGCATGGGGATAATATAAGAATGGTCATAGAAGAATAGTCCATTCTCTACTAGCTTTGTCTTCTTTCTACCTTTGTACATCTCTTCTCCAATCAAGCCATACATCACATAATATAACATCAACAATAGACTCAACCGGTGTCGAAGGGGTTTTTGTCGAAAGGTCGAATCCACTGGGGATTTGAATTAGAAGGAAGTAGAGATAGGAGATGGAAGAGAAGATAGAGAATAACCAAGTGGTAAACACTACAAAGACAAATCACAATGAATTGAATCAATATGTATTGCAAGAACCTAGAATCTTCGCACTACTCAGAAGCAATCTCCGGGTGTTAGATCTCCTGAAGTTTCTTTGTAGAACAAAACATGCATAAAATTTACAGCTCCTTCTCTGCTGCTTGGAACCCAAATCTAATGGCTCCATTGGCTCCGAAAGGGGGGTAAAACTCCAGGATACCTGATTACGGATCTCCTAGATCACTCCTTCTTCTTTCAGTTCACTCTACAGTTTTCAGCCTGTTGAGAGCGCACTACAACAAAAAGGCCTCTTAGATGCACTTTTAGACACGATTTTTGAATATAGAGAAAATCTTATGGGCATGTCTATCCGCCCATCTATTTGCGCGTCTACAGCTTCGCGTCTATAATCGCATGTATAAAGGAATTTACACGCAAAAATAGATGCGCAACAGACGCACATATACATGTGTGAATACAAGCACATTAAAAAACCAAAATTTTTATTTATTTAATTTATTTTATGCGTCTACCAGCGCGTCTATCTGGAAAATTAGATGGGCATATAGACACGCCCGTAGACGCGATTTTACAAGCACTCAGACACGAACGGAAAACAAAAAATCTTATTTTTTTAAAAAAATATTTAATTTTATTTTTAAATTTGAATTATCTAGCGCGTGTATGAGCGCGTATACTCTGCATTTTAGATGCGCTTATAAACGCGTGTTTTTTGCAATTTAGACGCGTGGATAGATGCGCAAAACAAAACTGGAAAAAAAAACCCAGAGTTTTTCTTTTCCCCTCCCATACATCAGATTGTGCATTTGGGAAAAAGACAATGGATCTAAAAGTATGAGAATTGAAACTAAAAGTCGATGTATTCATTATAGATCAAAAGCATTTACATGGGGAGTTTAAGAGCTTGCGACCTAAAGCGTGGCCGCAAGCAGTAGGCTCAAAGATGGATAATACATATACAGTAAAACAAGGTCATAGAGGAGGTATGGTTCTCCTCTACGAATCTGAAGAAGAAACATCTTCACTAGAACCACCATGGCTACTAGTGTCGCTATCCCCCTCCTTGCTATGCTCCACATTCGGGTTCGCCTACACACACAAAAGATCAAGGTTGCTTACGTAGACATGGTGGAGAAAAAGTTATAATTAGCTATACTTTTAATAGGAAAGTAAGAAAAACATACCTCCTTTGGCTGTCGAATTCTCATAGCCCAATTGTATTAGTCCTCAGTGATGAGACCCTCCTCATAGAAGTGAAGCCATGTGGCTACGCGGTTATGGCCTCAATGGTAGCCTACCTCTCTAGGAGTAGGTATCCTACCAACGATAGTAGTCTACAAAACAATCATGATATATACAAATAATTATGAGACACAATGTATTAGAACAAATTATATAAAGAATTGAAAGAAATATAAATTTAAAAAAACTAGAAATCAAAATACACTTATAAACTCTGCCTCCCACGACTCTCTGCCTCCCGATCCGTAATGTGACGATCCCATGGTTTCCATTTGGATCCGTCGTGTCTCTGCGTGCTGGCAACTCTTTACTTTCTCTGCTGCTTTCTTCTTGGCATTCTTCCACTCTATGCCGTGGCACATAGGTGGTTGGCTATAGGCTCCACGCCCCTCTTCCTGCCTCCGCAATGAGTCCCTGGCGTGTGTCATGAGGTGGGATCTTTTGTTATGAAGAAAATCCCTCACTTTTGTGCGTCCCCAATCATCCAAGAATCGCTGACCCTCAGGATTTGGGTACCTCCTATGGACTGCCCTCAACACCTCCTGCCACAAGCCGCTTTTCTGATTTTTGAAGTAGACGAAACAATCTTTATACGTCGCATGCACGACACTCCTCATGTACGCCATTACATCCCTTCCTTCATCATTATGGAAGATGCCACCAGTATCTGTAACTCTATAGTACTGGCGTACTAGCTCCTCTACATGATCTATTGGTGAGGGTGATCGCTCGCCATCTCCTAGACAACCCCCACACAAGCCTTGTCCTCCCCCTCGACTCTCCCTCCTCCCTCTCTATCGACTACCCTCTGCCTCACTGGATGCACGTGCTTCTACATATGCATGTGCGGCTGACGCTTGTGCTTCAGCCGATGCATGTATAGGTACTGCAGGTGGAGTACCTGCACGTGGAGTACCTGCAATTGGAGTTTGGGAAGTAGTGCTAGGCAAAGACATCAGAGGCATTCCAGACATGACGTTGAACACCTCGTCTGCTGTGGGAGAGCGGCCAAGGTGTCTGGTCATCTCTCCCATAAAGTCTTTCCTACTAGGAAAACCTCCAAAAAATGCATTGACCCCCCTGCCGAACAAGGCCAATGTATCATTCATGCGATCCAAATCCGGGTAATTGCTAGATGAACCAGGATCTGACATCTGTAAAAAAAAACACAGGAAAAAGACAAATTTGTTTGCATACAAAAAATCATATATTACCTTCATCCACACCTAAACATTTTCAAAGAGCCATAATCCTTGATCTAATCCAACATTAATTATGAAAAATCATTCAGTGAGCCTAGAATCATTATGTAAGAGAAGGCTTTTGATGCTCACACATAGAAAAAATACATGGATGCTCATGGCACTTGAAAGTGCTAATAATCTAGCTTTCTTTAGACATTGAGCATAAGACTTAAGTGCTAATGCTTCTCATAAAAAGAAAACTGATAAACACAAACATGGGATTGGTCACATTCATCATTGCAAAAATATATTATTTAGGCAATGAAAATTGTTTTTTATCAGAGCTAGCGCTGGCGCGTATATAACCGCGTCTAAATTTTAGGATAGACGCACTCTCAGACGCATCCATAAAGTCCACCCTCTGTTGAGAGCGCGTCTATATCTGCATCTGAGATGCAATATAGACGCGCTGTCAGACGTGGTTTCTAGGTCCATGCTCCTGGCGCGCGCGTGTATCATCACATGTAGAGTGCAGAGTGCACGCGCCTGGAGACGCGACTCTGAAGTCAAAGTCTCTGTGCAGAGCACGTGTATTCTCGTGTCTCTAACCTAGAATATACGCGCTCTGAGACGCGGCCTCAGACGCAATGAGAGAAAACATTTCTTCGCATCTATCCCTACGTCTGCACTGAAATGTAGACGCACTAGCAGACATGCTCAGTCAGTTGCCGATGACCGCCATTCATGATTTACGAAATTCAATAAATAATGCAAACAGAAATCCTAATACACAGACAGAGAGAGAAAGAGAGAGAGAGAGAGAGAGAGAGAGTGTGTGTTATCGTGTTTCCCGCAGCACAGAGGAGCAAAAAATGGAAAAAAGAAAATAGAAAAAAAGGTGTAGGATAAAAGCAGAAAAAGGTGCCTTGACCGGTAACCAGACCCTGAAAAATTTAAATGTTCAGGCACGACCCTCAGAAAGTCTCAATGTCGCCCTGAGACAACAAAAGAGTAAAAGGCGCACCATTAAAATGTGGAAGCGCTCCCGAATCCTTGTAAAAGAGCGCCAGGCTCGCTCTTGTGCAAAGTGTATGCATTAGTTGGGAATAGGATAAATTAGAATGGTGGGAAATGGGAAAAAGGGCCTAGGCTACGGCCGGCCATGTAAAAAAGGGAAAAGGGGATGACCGCCCAAAAAGGATTTAGGGCTTTGTATATAAAGTTGAAAAGTGAATGAGAAGCTCATTCTTTGGTGTGTGGCAAAAAGAGTCCTCTTCTTCCTCTCTTCTTCTCCCCTTCTTGCTTGTGTGTGCTCTTCAGAGAGGGAGTGAGTGTGTGGGGATGAGGGATTAAGAGGGTGAAGCTCTTCACCATCTCCTCTTTTCTTCTTCTCTTTTCTTCTCTCGCGCGCGCGGCTATGGAGGATGGAGCTTGGAGATGGAGGAGGCTTGAGGATGCTTGAGCTAGCATCAAGGAGCGTGGAGCTACCAGAGCGCAAGAGAGAGGAGGGTACTCGATCAAGCATCAAGGTAAGCTCACTACACTCGTAGGATCGACGACGCATCGGCTAGGTGAGAGATAGCCATTAGAGCTCACTTGGAACGCTTGAAACAATAAGCAGTCCGTGGGTCTTGGCGGTTGAGTGAAAACTCCCACATTTTGGTTCCGTTGCCGAGACCAACGGATTCAAGCTTGAGCACTTACACGCCTCATATCGAGCATCGAAGTAGGGGATTCATCCCTGAAATGGAGCTTGAGATAGGTAGGAAGTTTTGGTGTTTTTGATCTTCAAAACAAGTAAGTATTTTAGGGCATTTTGGTTGTTTGATGATTGGAAAACATGGAGAAATTAGTTCAATTTTTTGCTTTCGATTTTTGTTGCATTTAGAGTAGGCTAACAATAGAAAATTGCACCCAAGAGGCATAGGGTTTGCTGCTGTAAAACGGGGAGAAAATCGGAAAAAATAGGTGGAAAATGGAGGAAATGCTCATTTGAACGTGTAGGAATCGCAAGGAGAGTGATCGATAACATCTGGGTAATGTCTAGTAGGGATATAAGTTCTTGGAGGGCAAGGGAATCCTCATTTGCAACCAGCTGAGGGTGAGAGAGAGAGAGAGAGAGAGAGAGAGAGAGAGAGAGAGAGAGAGAGAGAGAGAGAGAGAGAGAGAGAGAGAGAGCTTGGGTGACCCGTTCGATCGATCAGTGCAAGGAGTGATGTTACTATCGGCAATCCCTAGGTATATAGATCTCTCCCCCATCACTCCAACATCATTCCTATTGAATCTTGTAGCCTATAATAATCAATATTTTAAGATTTTGGACAATTTTATGCTCAAAAGTGCGTTTGGATCGACGGAATCGGACAACCGATTCAGTGTCTGATTCTCAGAATCGGACGTTCAGCCGATCGGACCAACCCGTCCGATTTTGGAAATCGGACCACTCAGACCACTCGGACTTGGACCACTCGGACACTCGGACACTCCGACCAACCCCGTCTGATCGACGCTTCGTCCAATCGTCCGATCGAGGAAATCGGACTCACGAATTAGGACACGTCAGCAATCGGACTACACACCTGGTCCGATCAGACCACTTGTCTGATTTTCAAAAATCGGATACTTAACCCCGTCCAATTCTGAGAATCGGACAGCTCAAACTTGGACCCACCTGGTCTGATTCCAAGAATCGGACCACTGGAGAATCGGACCCCTGGTAAATCGGACGTTTGATTCTCAGAATGGGACACACCCTTAGGCAGAAAAGAAAAAGAAAACATAAAAAAATTTACCCCCACGATCGATTGGAAGCGCAACCCACTCCAGGACAACATAGCAAATGCCTTGTAGGCAGTTCCCGAGGTAGGAGTCACGACCAAGGGACAGGGGGACACTGCTGGAGCACTCCGCAGTGACCTGACGTGTTGAGAACGGAAATCCAATCGGAAGACCTGTGATCGACCCCCTAGTGAGCAGCAAGAAGCAGTGCAGACCCTAGAACCTGCTAGAAAGGCCATGATCTAAGCAACGAAGCTTATCAGGCTTGAGACGAGACAAGAGGAGGTAAGTGTTGAGATATCGAGCTCCACTCGTGATATGCCAGGGTGACCGTTGTACATTTATGTCACCGACTTGTCAGTTGCAGATGCAATCGGTACACCGCCCATGAATAATAGCTAGATGACAGCTATCCTTATCTACTCTAGTTCGTGGTTCAGTTAGTATGCCACCATAGTTAGTTGAGTTTGGTTTGAGACCCATATATAGGGTTCTTCTATTTCTATGTACTAGAGTTCTTTTTGGCTTACACAACTAAGAAGAGAAAAACTGTTTTCAGCCTCCATCTTTGTGTGTATTCCCCCATTGTGCAAGCAAGAAAGTTATAAGTGAGACTCCTTCCTTCTCTCTCACAATCTTGACATGGTATCAGAGCCTTGTTCGTGGTAAGGAGCTCAAGAAAGCAAGCCAAGTTCGTGGTGTTTTGGTAAGAGGACTAGTGTTGCTTTCATTCTTCTCTTTTGGGAGCAAGTCTCTGTAGGTAGCAGAGCCGGAAAGTGCAAGAGTGCATTGTCTCAGGTTGAGACGCCCTTCGCGGTGAAGCAAGAGGGCAGTATATGTTGCATGCTAGGGCTTTAGCCCTATGTGACCCTCACTCAGGAAAAGGCCCAGTTTTATGCTGTGCGACCACTGTTCTACAGGTCGGTGAAAAGTTACTGTAGAAATTGCATCGTATCCTTGTGCGCAGAGGCATTGGGAGTTACAGAATCGTCCTTGTTGCCTGTTGATGCAAAATCGTCACTAGGAAGTGACTGTGTGGTCAAATACCACTTTCATAAGTTTTGCAGATTTGCCCTTGTGAGGCTGAAGCTGTGTTCTTTGCAGTGACAAATTTTTTTGCAGTGTTCTGTAATGGCATTTGATTCTCTTTCACAGATTGTCACTGAAAAGCTTGACAAGAACAACTTCCAAGCATGGAAGTTTAGAATGACGAATTTCCTTATGGGAAAAGGATATTGGGAATTTGTTGCAAGAAATGAAGAAGAACCAGTTCTTCATGATGTTCCCAATCAACAGCAAATGCAAGCATTTAAAGCATGGCATGAGAGAGCCAGGAAAGTTATGTATTGGCTGTCTATCAGCATTTCAGACTCTATGATTGTGCATATTCAAGATGCAAGTACGCTAAAGGAGGCATGGGATACTTTGTCAAAAATGTATAGCACAAATACGCAAGCCAGGAAAATGCAGCTCAAGTAAGAGTTGCATAATGTGCAAAGAGAAAATATGAGCATCAATGACTACCACATGAAGGTGAAGAAGATTGCAGATGCACTTGCTTCCATTGGGTCGCCAGTGGAAGATGATGATTTAGTTTCTGTGACCTTGAATGGTCTAGGAAAGGATTATGCACAGTTCCGAACATCCATTTCCGTCCATGAAAGATTTCCTGATTTTGAGGAGTTGATTGCTCTTCTAATTTCTGAAGAGCAGAGAAATGGTGGTGCATCCTCTTCAGGAGGAACTTCAAAAGAAGCTGTCTTCTACTCAAATGCTGGAAGAGGTAGAGGCAGAGATAGAGAAGGACGATCTGGAGGTCGTGGTAGAAATCAGGATATGCAGCAAACTCAAGAAAACCAGTCCTATGGAGGAGGATGTGGTAACTCTAGAGGCAGGGGGAGCCAAAGAGGTCGTGGTGGATGGCAAAGAGGCCAAAATGCAAACAACAATGTTGAATGCTACTATTGTGGTAAAATGGGTCATATGGCTAAGGACTGCTATAAAAAGTAGAATGACATCATGAATGGAAAATTGCAACAAGGGAATTATGCATCTTCTAGTAGATAGGGTGATGACAGAAATGAGCATTTGTTTATGGTGCAGCACATGACCAATTCTGTGACAAGTGCAGAAGAAAGAAATGATGTGTGGTATGTTAACTTAGGAGTATCAAACCACATGACAGGTCATGCAGAATGGATGCAAGATTTAAGGAAAATGGAAAAACCAGGAATTGTGGAGACTGGTGATGATACTGCACATCTTATTGTGCAGATTGAAAATATTCCTTTGTCTATGCAGGATGGGAAAAAGAAATACCTGTCGGATGTATTTCATGTTTCGAATATCACCAAGAACTTGGTTTCTGTTGGTCAAATGGTTGAGCAGGGCTTGCAGGTCAGATTTAATTCCCATGGATTCTTTGTTGAGGATATGAAAAATAAAGGTTGCTTGATAGAAAAAGGAAAGAAGAAGGGTAGAATGTTTACATTGGATGCAGACATGCCTGAATTGAGTGCAGCAATGATTGCACATGGGATCGGTGTAGTTGCAGATATTGATATCTGACAGCATAAACGCATTGGTCATGTTAATGTACAACGACTTAAATCAATGGAGGCCCAAAATATTGTTGCAGGATTGCCAAAATTCAAGGTTGCAGAAATGCATAAGGTATGTGAAGCTTGTCAGTTTGGAAAACAGGCAAGAAAACCATTTCCTAGACATGTTCAAGAGAATAAGAAGCCATTGAAATTAATCCACTCTGATGTGTGGACTACTAAAGTTGCATCTCTTGGAGGCTGTCATTATTTTGTCACTTTTATTGATGACTATAGCAGAAAAGTTTGGGTGTATTTTATGAAAAAGAAAAGTGAAGTTTTTGGGCATTTCAAAACTCTTAAAGCTATGGTTGAAAAAGAAACAGGCCTGCAAATAAAATGCCTAAGGTCAGATGGAGGGGGAGAGTACCTCTCAAATGAGTTTGCAAGGTTCTTGCAAGAGCATGGCATAAAGCAGCAATATTCATGCAGTCATACCCCACAACAAAATGGAATTGCAGAAAGGAAAAACAGGCATATTGGAGAGGTATCTCGTGCCATGCTCAATGAAAAAGACCTGCCAGACTTTTATTGGGCTGAGGCCGTTGCTACAGCAGTCTACATAATGAACATGACTCCCACTACAGCAATACATGGGATGCCTCCAGAGGAGAGGTATACTGGTAGGAAACCAGATATTTCTCATTTGAAATTTTTTGGTTGCATTGCCTATGTTCATGTGCCAGATGAGTTGAGATCCAAGTTGGATCCAAAAGCTGTGAAGTGCATCTTTATTGGTTACTCTCTGCAGAGCAGAAAGGATATAGATGCTATAACCCTTCTACTCTAAGTTTACAGTGAGCAGAGATGTTATTTTTGATGAGATGAGTAGCTGGTATAAACCAGTAAATGTGATTGATAATGTAGATGCACAAAATGGTAATGCTGCACAGAATTCACAGCACCAGTCACAAGATATTAGTGGACTTGGAGCGTCCTCTAGCAGTGGTTCACATTCTTCGCCATGGACAAGCAGATTGAGATCAGGAGAATCTTCTCAAAGCAATGCAGATAGTGGTATGCAGGTATCACGAAAAGGAAAAGAGAAGGTAGATTAGCCCATCTTTGATGTGAATACATGACACTCTTATGTGGATGGTGAATCCAGTGGCTCTGAACAGAGCATTGATGATGAGTTGGGTATTCCTTCTGTTGTTACACCTGGAGTAAGGAAGACTAGGGATGTTCTGAGAGCACCTGGGAGTGAACCTACTTTGCGCAGGTCTACTAGAGCTAGGTATCCCGTGGATAGGCTGAAATATGATGGATTTACAGCCATTCACTATGCATATATGGTCAAAGTGATACAGGAACTAGAACCCATTTCTTTTGAGCAAGCCATGGGAAAAGAAAAATGGGAGAAAGCCATGGATAAAGAAATGGATGCCTTGGAAGCAAATGCTACATGGGATTTGGTACCTTTGCCTAAAGGTGAGAATGCAATTGGCTGTAAGTGGGTTTATAAGGTGAAGCACAATGCAGATGGTTCTGTGAACAGATACAAGGCAAGATTAGTAGTCAAGTGGTATGCACAAACATATGGCATTGATTATGAAGAAACATTCAGTCCGGTTGCAAGGATGGCAATCGTAAGAGCAATCATTGCTATGGCTGCATTAAAGGGATGGTCTTTACATCAGATGGATGTAAAGAATGCCTTCTTGCATGGTGATTTGCAAGAAGAGGTCTATATGGAGCAGCCACCATGTTATGTGCATGATGTTCATCCTGAGTTTGTTTGCAGGTTGAAGAAAGCCTTGTTTGGCTTGAAGCAAGCACCTAGAGCATGGTTTGACAAGATAGGACAATATCTTATCACTATTGGCTTTCAGATTTCCAAGGCAGATTTCTCACTTTATGTGAGAAAAACAGAGAAATGTATTATGCTACTTGTCATTTATGTTGATGATTTGATTATGACAGGTGACAGTGATGAAGATATCCTTCATGTGAAAATGCTATTGAAGCAGAAGTTTGAGATGAAGGATTTGGGAGAGCTACGTTATTTCTTGGGCATTGAGGTGATTAGATCACCAAGTGGGATACGGCTCTTGCAGAGGCAGTATGGATTGGACATGCTGTCCAAATATGGGATGACAGGCTGTAAGCCTATTTCAGTTCCTTTGGAGCAGAATGTGAAGCTAAGCGCAGATGCAGGCGAGCCTCTGGAAGACCCTACTATGTACAAACGCATAGTAGGAATTTTGATTGATATGACTATTACTAGGCCAGATCTGAGCTATGCTGTTGGATTGGTAAGTTAGTTTATGCAGGCTCCAAGGAAACCGCATTTGGATGCGGCTAGACGCATACTCAGGTATGTGAAGTATTTTATGAGACTGGGGTTGAGATACAGTATGGACTATTTTATGAGACTAGGGTTGAGATACAGTTGCATGGATACACTGATGCTGATTGGGCTGGTAGTATTTTTGATAGACGATCTACCAGTGGATATGTGTTCTCTTTTGGGAGTACTGCAGTCACTTAGAGCAGCAAGAAACAACCTACAGTTGCCTTGTCGAGCACAGAGGCTGAGTTTAGGGGTGCAGCAATGGCTGCATGTGAGGTAGCTTGGTTGCATAAGCTACTTTATGATATGCATCAGCCTATAGATAGGCCAGTTGTCATTTATTGTGATAACATGAGCAGTATACACTTGGCAAATAACCCAGTCTATCATGCTAGAACAAAGCATATTGAGGTGCATTATCACTATGTCAGCACAGAGGGTCAGATAGCTGACATATTCACGAAGGCATTGGGCGCAGAGAAGTTGCGCAAGTTCAGAGACCTGCTTGGTGTGCAGGAATTGGGATTGAGCTCGAGGGGGAGTGTTGAGATATTGAGCTCCACTCGTGATATGCCAGGGTGACCGTTGTACATTTATGTCACCGACTTGTCAGTTGCAGATGCGGTTGGTACACTGCCCATGAATAATAGCTAGATGACAGCTATCCTTATCTACTCTAGTTCGTGGCTCAGTTAGTATGCCACCATAGTTAGTTGAGTTTGGTTTGAGACCCATATATAGGGTTCTTCTATTTCTATGTACTAGAGTTCTTTTTGGCTTACACAACTAAGAAGAGAGAAACTGTTTTGAGCCTCCATCTTTGTGTATATTCCCCCATTGTGCAAGCAAGAAAGTTACAAGTGAGACTCCTTCCTTCTCTCTCACAATCTTGACAGTAAGCATATAGAGATCGATTTCCACACTCACATTGAATGCCGCACTTGAAGTGCACATAAGAAAGCTGAAAGCCTGATTGAACACAAGTGCACGAGAAGTGACACATGCACCGAGTGACCATAAATTGAGGGTTGTATTCAATAACCAAAGGAACTCACTCATATAAATCACTCAAGGAACCCACCAATAGGAGAGGACCCAAGACATAGACAACCAGCAAAGCGCAGAATAGGACCAAGCAAGGAGTGCCAACGTCGAGGATCTGTCAAGTCCATTCAACCTGATCGACAGCGTAGTGGAGTACGAGAACTCGACCATGATGGAAGAGAGCTTAGACCATCGGTCTAATGAGGAGCTCAATTTGAACATATTCCCAGATGCTATTCAGCAACTGGTGAGCAGTTATGACCCGCATGCCCAGTACGAGCACCGCGGTAGGACAGCAGATGCAATCATTGCAGATCTAGAGGAGGAGAGAAGGCTAGCCCGCAAGGCATTGCAGGGAATAGCCGAGTACGATAAGGATCAGCAGGCTAGGAGCCAAAGGCAAAGCATGGAGCTACATGAGGTGCAGCGACGAGTGCTGAACTTGGCTGGCCGAAACCGAACGGACCATGAGAGAGCACTAGAGGGAGACTTGAGGTTGAGCAAGCTTCTTATGAAACGGCTGCTCGATAATACAACAGTAGAGCAGAATGCCACCGCACTAGCGACGTCGCTGCTCGCAAGATTAGGGGTGAACCAAGGCTCAAAAAGCCAGGCCAAAATACCGATTGTTGCCAAGCAACTCGATAAGTATCAACCTCATGATGACCCATACAACTTTATTGAGCAGTTTGAGCAAGTCTGCAAAGCCAATGGCCTCAATGACCAAACTCAACACTCAAAGAATTCGGGCTTTGCTTAGGCGACAAGGGTATACAAGCCTAGATGCTGTAGAGCAAGCCAACTTCAATGAACTCAAGGATCTCGTTGTCAAGAGATTCTCCAAGCCCGGATACTTCGATAACCTGCTAGTACGCTTGATGAATGTCAAGAAGAAAGAGAAGGAGGACATCCATGACTACGTGACCCATGTGAGGAGTCTCTTTAAGAGAATCCCTCTAGGCGAGCGACCGACTGATAGAGCAGTTTTGATTGTATTCATCAGCGGAATTCGAGACGAGGAGTTGTATAAGGCTTTGGCAGGCAATTCAAGCTTGTAGCGGGATGTGGTGGCTAGAGTGTTTGAGGAAGCCATCAGAGTCGATGATCAGCTGAAAGAACATCAATCTCTAGTTAGCGGTCAATCCCATCATCCCAAGATAAGGGGAAGGCCGCCGAGACAGACCATGGACCATGGCTTGGCTGAGGTCAAGATGGAATTAGCCAAGTTGCAAGACATGTTGAGATGACCAACGCGCGTGCACATCCAATGCGTATACTGTGGTGGAAACCACTTGTCGGCCGAGTGTCAAGACCCTAGGTCAAGACCTTGTGCTAACTACGGTAGGTTCGGCCATGATGTTGTACATTGTAGATTACCAAGAAAACTTCCATACTCGCAACCCTACAGCCAGCCTCATCTAGCGAATAGGCCACAGCCATTCTTCGGAAGGGGAGCCCCATTGGCTCTTCCCGCACCTAACAATATGAAACCAGCCATCCCTAGAATGGACATAAACCCTACATGCATTCCTAGACCGCATGGTCCTTACGTGACCCACCCATAGAGCGATGCTCCAGTCCACTACGTGGAGGAGCCGAATGATGAAGAGACCTACATATACCCTTACGTCTCGCACGATGACAAGGGCAACGCGGTCCTCATGGATTATCAACCTGTGTCGGTGATTGCATTAGGATGAGGATGAGGTAGAGGCCTAGGAGGGTAGCCGCAGAATCGAGTCACTTGTTGGACTTGTGGTCACCCCGGTCATGTCTCATCATGCTGTCCTAAAAGAGAGCAGCAAAATAGAGACAAGGCTGACCAAAACTGCGTAGAGTGCGGAATCACCCATCTTTTCGTAGATTGCCCAAAGCGAAAGCCATCCTCTATCTCAGCCAACTTGCCATCTATCCCATTGGGGCTGTTTGGTGTCAAAAACCTCAATGGGGAGGCCACACCTATTCCATTGCGGGTCATGACCAGAGCTCAAACAAATCAGGCCGGCATCTCTCTGCCAGGACCTAGCAATCTTGATGCAACCTCGATAGGGAAGAAAAGCCGTAGGCAGAAGAAGAAGAGATCGGAAGCTAAAGTCGCACTAAAGACTGAGAGTGCTACGACTCTGCCTACTGGAAAGAAGGTTTCAGACACAGAGGCAAAGACTTTAGCCCCTAAGACGGCCGAAAAGGAAAGCGCTAAGGTAGGGGAATACCCGCATCCGAAGCGACAGTTAGAGGCCATAGAAAAGGTGAAGGAATGGGTGAACGAGGCTCAAGAGCACCTCAAAAATGCTGAGCCCATCGTAGAGAACAAGATCGATGACCTCTCCAGCGTAACCATGCCAATATCCCTACCCCAACCTAAGTCGGCAGAAGCAATTGCGCCACAAGTAGTGCCGCTAAGACCAAGCCTTGACGCGATAGAGCCTCAGGTCAACCGTACCCATTGGCTTGGACAATCTAGGTTAGGGGAGGGATGAGTATCCAACGATCTCCTGACCACGCTGGTGACTACCCCTAGAACACTTAGCCTGGGAGATCTACTTAAGCAGCATTTTATCCTATGGCAAGATCTTAAGCAGTGGGTCGAAGGGTCACAAGAGCAGGTCATGGCAAGCCTTCAAGACCATGATGTAGAAATGCAATTACCAAGTTTGACGCTGCACTCCGTGTGCCTAAATCTTGCACGTCAATGCCTTTTGGGAAGGCTCTGAGATGCACGCGGTCTTACTAGTTCTCTGTTGACTTTATAGTCATGAAGGGAGTCATCGAAGATTGGGGTAACAGCTTGATCTTCCTTGGCAATAGAACGGACGCCGTAAGAATAGAGATGGACACTTGGAATACCTCACCAGTTGACCTAGACGCCATCTCTGTTATGCTCAAGGGAAATACTCAGGTCAAGAAGCCCTATGGGCCCTTGACCAAGTATATCCCATGTCCAGAGAATGAGTGGGATTGGATACACATTCTCGCTACAATCAACCTGCCATTCTCAGATCATGAGGCGTACGAGCAAGCCATCAAAACGATTGGCAAGTCCAATGAAGCACTCTCTACACTGGTCTGCATGATGGCAAGAAGCCGCCAGGGAAAGCCTGAGCCTGTCACCTTCCAAGTACCATCCAATAAAAGGGAACTCCAGGGGGTACTGGAATACCTAACGGACCAGCTAGCTGGCAATCCAGCTACAAATTTCAAACCACTCTAGGATCTCTTAGAGGAATCGGAGTGGCAAAGGACCAGGATGCACGATTTAAACCTCATGTATAACTAGGCCCTAGTTCTTGACCAACGGCACGAGACATACCAAACCCTAGGGGACGACGAGCAATCAGATGACAAAGATTCTAGTGACGAATATGAAGATTGCCAATCCTTCAGTGATGAGAGCAAGGGTGAAGTAGATACCATAGAATACGACACTGAAGGACGAGAAATTGAGCAGATATGAGCAGACGCTAAGCCACAGAAAAGGCAGACCCTTAGAGTAGAGCGAGGAGTCATGCGCATGGAATGTGATCGTGCTTGGTTGGAATGCATAGGAGAGATAGACCTTGAGTAAGCAAGCCTAGCCCAGCTAGAAACGACATCAATATTTAGGACCGAATCGCCATCTGAACTACGGCCACCAGGGGAGACCACCTCTTCCAGCGAAGATGGAGGGTTTGACTCTGAATTGGAAGTTAGTTTGGATAGTGATCCAGAGATTCCTAGGCCGCCTAGACGTACCAACGGGGACCTACCCGTCCACCTGAGGCGCAGATGGTTAAGGCAGGAAAAGGCAAAGCAACCTAGGGATACACGCACAGAAGAACAACAGAAGCCGCACGAGCTCCCTAAACACTTCACGAAATTCAAAAAAGGGGATAGAGTAGTAGTTCTATTAGGTGCCAAACGTCAAGGGCCTACTAGTGAACCAATTGAGGGACTAGCCAAAGTCAAGGAGGTAGACTTAGCCCAAGAAGGGGAAACACCCCGACTAGTGTTCATTGCCGATGACTTGACTGGTGAAGAAGAAACAAGTCTTGTCGCTCTCTTGCAAGAGTATATAGACGTGTTTGCATGGTCCTTAAAGGAGCTATAGGGGGTAGATCCGAGTGTTGTGACTCACAACATACCCATGACGTCGGACGCAACGCCGGTCAAGCAGCGACTGTACCCTATGAATCCAAAACATGCTCATGCTGTCAAAGAGGAAATTGATAAGTTGATGAGAGCTAGATTCATTTACAAAATTGAGCACACTGACTGGGTATCACCCATAGTCATTGTGATGAAGAAGAATGGAAAAATCCGAATGTGCGTCAAGTACAAGAAGGTGAACGCTACTACGAAGAGAGACAACTATCCATTGTCGTACACCGAGCACATGCTTGAGAGGGTGGCAGGCAAGGAAGCCTACAGTTTTCTGGACAACTTCTTGGGGTACAACTAGGTGCAAGTGCACCCTGCAGACAAGCCCAAGACCGCCTTTGCCACTGAGTGGGGCGTCTTTGCATACATAGTCATGCCCTTTGGGTTGACCAATGCCCCTGCCACTTTCCAACGTCTCATGTGTACCATCTTTAAGGACATGCTTCACAAGGAGTTAGAGGTCTTTGTCGATGACCTGTGTGTCCATTCAACCTAGATCAAACACTTAGACAAACTCCGCGTAGTCTT